>NC_081139.1:16842387-18309887 GCF_958295425.1 Solea solea | reverse complement strand
CCCCCTCAGCTTCTCCGTCATTCCATAATTGGCTATTGTTCTGTTATTACCAGTTCTCCAGGGCAGAACCATCTGCCATCTTCAACAGGTGAGCTGTGAGCGGCACATATGTGTTTGTCTACATCTGTATTAAGGCCTGCATATATTTATCTGCATATATCATTGGTTTTGGTGCAGTTGCATCATTTTCTTTTCCATGCCTGTCCTCCTTCTGAAATGCTGCATTTGTAGCATCAAACACAGATATTTCACGGTACCAGTGCATTTTCCTACTGCCTCTAGAAAAATAGCAGGTGCACTATAGTGGGCAAAAAGGAAAAGGGGAGAAAAAAGGAGCTGCAGAAGGTGGTGCGGGATCTGTATCATTCATCAGCAGTGCAACAGAGCATGCACTGTGCTGGCTACAGTATTATTTCAACTCTCCCTCTCATTTACCATATTATCTCCTTATCTGTGCGCATCATTATTGTGAACGTAGCCAGTGTGATGAATAGCCTTTTTGATTAGGGATGTGTGGTTCCTTTTGTTTAACATATGGAGCTTGCCTTGTGTGCTGCTGCTCCTGCAGCCACTAATACTGCAGTATAACGTATATTATTGAAGAGTTCTCTAACCATTTGGAGTAACTACTGTATTTGGAAACTCTTTGTTTGTTTAAAGTCTCTGTAAAGTGATTAAAAAAAAACCCATCTCTTCTGACTGTCACTCCTCAGAGAAACGTGATACTAACAACCTTACTAAATTTCAATGTTTAAAAATGTAGATAAGCGTTTTAAGATCAGGTTTCAAAGCAACATTCTCTGCTCTAAGTCAGCTGGAGAAGCAGCCACACACAGTTGCTCTGCAAAAACAGAGAAATATGTTCTCTCTCCCACGGCTGCGAGAAAAGAATGACGTCATTCTTTTCTCGCAGCCCTCGTTTGGGAGTTCTTGCAGCTTGGTCTTGATCTGGGCAGAACATTTTTCTTGTGACAGACAACTGAGGTGACAATTATTGTGTGATTGGCCATAAATGTGAAGTGGGCATGGTTAATGTGCAAATGTTGTCATTCCCTCTGAGGACGTCCCAGGAGTTCTGCGCTTGTGAAGTGTGAAATAACCTGACCAGAACTTGTTCTTGCTCGAGAAGGAGTAACAAATTCCTCTGTTGTTGTGGAGTATGTAGAGGCCTACAGACATACAGTACTGGTCTACTCGCTTCAATGTGGAACAAAGTCTGCGCACGTAGCTGTTCATCAAATGTAAACGCACTGTTATTAAATTTCCTGTTCAATAAACATGTAGAGAAGCAATGTTCACTTGCTTTGGTTGCACCTAAAGTGTGTATGAGTCTGTGTTTGCTGGAGTTCTGTCCTCTCCTCCTAATGCAGCAACACACACACACACACTCACATTCTGGCCTATTTACTTTATTGGTGACCAACATGTAGAGAAGCAACAATCAACACAGCAGGAGTCTGCTCTTCTTTCTGTTGTTTTCTCGATTTCTTTTCTTCATCTTTAGGAAATGAAACTTCTTTTTTTTAAGTGGCAGAGCGTTTCTGTGTTAATTAAAATATCAAAATTTGTCCTGGCGTATCGATTATCGCATTGCACGAGGAAATACGACGATATGTCACCAAATCGATATTTTGACCCACCCCTATTCTCAGCAGCTGTGTCTAACATTTATAAAATGCGAAGACAAGAAATGTTGTATTTGCTTTAGTGGGACTTTAAACATTTACTTAAATTACCAATGACTTATTGCCATAATCAACCTGTAAAATTGAGCAAGCCTTACACCGTCTTACTTTTACTTTTTTTTACTGCATTTGAAGTCTGTGTGTTAAGTAATTTATTTTGCTGTACCTGGTCTCAGTTTATGTAAGTTGTGCTACAAGCTTACTTTGCACTCAAAGCTTTGCTTGAACGCCTGTTGATGGACTTGCCTGACACTTGATGCTAGAAGCATCTGTCAGAGGTTGGCATGGTAACGTGGACTCTGTCCAAAGGGTTGCTGAAGTTCCTAAAGCTCACGAAAAGGTCTATGTCTTATGCAAAACCTCAGTTTAGACGGTGTGGTCCTGGCGTCGACATATTAACATGCCTATAGAGCTCCGGACTTTGACATCAGACAACTAAGGTAACGCCTCCAACGCGCTTCCTGGCAGTAAACCACTGTATATGTCTATGGGATGAACCTGGTTGACGCTACATAAATCAGGCAGTATGTCAAAAAACTTGTCTCTTTATTGGCTGTTCTCATCATAAAAGTGAAGGTGGTGGATAGATGTTGTGCCTTGGGATGCCAAAACAGTTGGAGACAGGGTAACGACTCCTCTGTGTATGTGTGAGTCCAGTGTTTGAAAACTGAAAAGTTTATCTGAGTGTCTGGAAAAAAAATTTTTAATTGCCACATGTTTCATCCATGTCAACAGGAAATGCCCGAGCTGCCTGTGTCTTCAACTTCCTGCATGTGCTTTTAGTGTTAACCATGTTTGACTCGACTTATCTCCTCAAAATCATCATTATTTTGTTATATAACTACCCTTATTGCTTAGAGCAGTGGCTCTCAAACTTTCAAGAGCCATCTGAGAAAATATCGAGCTCTTGAAGTAACACCATTATCATCACTAACGTTAAAATACAGTGGTGTAAATAGGCCGAGCAAAGTCAGTTACGGACTTTTCTCATCATCCTCCTCTTCCTCACATACAGTATACTTCACACACTGGTATAGTGACATTAGATTAAGATGGAGTGAGAGATAAGGTGACTCTAATTATTATTATTTAATATGTTATGTGTTTATTTGTTTCATTTTCTACACTTTGCAGTCAATATACCTCAGCTCCACTCCATATGGATAGATAGATATAGTCAAGTTTTTACAGTACTTCCTTCCAAATACACATTTATTAGGTGAAAGTATGGTTAAATTAAGTAGCTTAAAAATGTGTTGTAACGGACTACTTTTCTACCAAAAAAGAGAATCACCAGACTCTGTAGTTACCTTCAGCTCTGTCAAAACATATTTCATTGTTTCTGTGTCATCCACAGTTTCTACTAAAACTTACCTCAACAAGAATCCAAACATTGTTGTTTGAGGAAATTACCCACACTGTCATTGTACGCGCCTAAGATGAAACTTTTTCTGACTCGGTTCAAGCTGTTGTTTTGTTCCTCCATAGTTATTCAGAGTTGATGCAACAACTGCACAATCGTTAATCCGAAGTATTTTTTGAGTCATGACGTCGACTTTCCCGCGATAACAACACTCCTGACCCTCTAACAGTGTCAGACAACTTAAATAAGTGATGAAATGGCAGCCATTACAGCCCATAGATGTCATTTTGATGAGCCTGGAATAAATGGGGTCTAACACTGTCTATTTAGCAAAGCACTTTAGTTATCCTCTTCCAATCTGAGTCAGTTTGGAACTGTAACACACATGCTGTTTTTCTGACAGGCTACAGTTGATGCGTTGGAAAGGCGCTGTGCTCACTAGCCTGACTGTAATGAGCGCTAGCCGCTAATTAGCTTGTTGCAGGATGCCAGATACGGCTGGAGCTAAAGCCCCGTCACTGGTGCAGAGCAGCGAGGAGAGGAGAGAGCTCCTCTAATGAGCTCTCAGTGGTGTGTTTACTGTTAACCAAAGTCATGGCTTTACTCTCTGTGTCTCTTCTCCTTCCATGCAAAGCACTCTTGGATCTCACCAGCAACTGCACACATAAATCTATATTCATAACTCTTGTGTGCAAATGGCAACGCACAAACACAAAAAAGGCACCTCGTTGATTCAGCCCTCAGTGTTTGCCCACTCACGGAGGCCTAATTAATACAGCTACGCTACAACTTGTCATTATATCTGTAACAAGCCATCTCCACTCAAACAGGATCAATCAGGCTTGATGTCTGACACATTAAGCCATTTTCCACCGAGTGGAATAATTCGGCGCAGTGCTACTTTTTTCGATAACAGGCCCCAACGGTTCCATTCTTCAGTACCCTTCCCTCAGGGTACAAGAGTAATGGTACGGTACGGGTGGAGCTAGACCCGCTCCGCCCACGACAGTCCGCTGATTGGGGCGACAGAGAAGCGCCACCAGTGTTTCTTCAACCCCCCTTAGTCTCTTCTCATACAAGGTTTAATGTCTTCTGGAGACAAACAGCCACAAACCAAACAAAAAAACGAGGATGTCCTCCATCGTTGTCTGTTGTGTTGCATTCAATGTCATTGTTTGTCATACAACGGTATGATGTCACACTGCCTATCAAGTCTATCAAGTAAAGGTACTGTTCTTGGTCGAAACACAAGCCTGAGAAAACAGAACCGTACTGTACGTTGATGTAAACATGGCTTTAATTTCTCGACAACAGCGCAAAAAGATAGTTCTGCTGGCCGGTAGGAATCTATGCCCACATCACCTGTATTTTCCTTTTTTTTTTGTCATTTGTCCATTTAAAGGAGCTGTGTTTCTTAACAAGGACAGAATGTCTGCTTTAAAGGACAGAGGCACAGCTTTGTTTACCTGGTTTCTTCAAGATTGATCATCACAAGGATTGAGGAATACCAGTGTCACCACCAGGCAGGCAATTACCTGTTGAGAGTATGTAGAGCAGCTGTGAGCGAGTCAGTGTGTGTTTGATTCTACTGTGAGTCATTGTCGGCAGCAGCTAGAGGACGTTAGCACAGCGGTGACTGGAGTGCAAGTGAGTGCCTGCGATGTGGTCCCCCTACGGTTCATTAACAATACAGACCTGACAGAGCAAACTCATTCAGGATGGATGAGCTCAACCACTGCACACACACACATACACACACACACACACATGCACACCTGCCATGACTATTGAATTTTTTTTTTCCCCGTCGAGAGCTTCTCTAACGAAAAACGAGTGTTTTGAATCTGTCTGTTGTGGATATTTGTCAAGGCTGCAGTTTGGTTGCAAAGGGCAGACACTTTGTATGTGCAGCTACCATTAAATTTGCTCATCCTCTGTCTTTGGTGTAAAGGTTATTTTAGTATTTTGGGTAACTGAAGATTACGTCCGAGTATGACAGAAAAGCTCCGAAGTGGGAGTCTGTTGAATTTGCAGGTAAATTGTAAGTTCTTGCTCAGTTCAGCAGTTTGCAAACATTCAGTCGAGTGTATTTAATACAGTAAAATATTGGTCTTTTGACACAATCAGCACGTTTAAAGCATTCTGTTTTCCAAATTGCTGCTGGAGCAGACTAATTTTCTTTGCCATGAATTTTGTGTTTGAGTGAACTTGGCAATAACAGCATTTTTAAAAGCCCCAGAATATTATGTTTGTATTCTAAATAATCAAGTGCAGCTCAAACTGAATGTAAAAGTAAATAATAACCTTGGTTTAAAAGTAAGGATGGGTTTTCTTCCTACAAGAGCAGAGAGTCTGCAAAGGCTCACCGCACATTCAAATGAAATAAACGCTGGGTGCTGGGCAGGGTTGACAAAGTTGCATTTATCAAAATGGCAAAATGTGTCTGCAAACCAGTTGTTTTTTTTCCCCCCAGGTCGGTAATAAAGAGGGTTTGGTGTGCAGACACTTGCTATTTTTCTTCATTGAAAGAACAGTTTGACATGTTGGGAAATGTTCACATTTGCTGTCTGTCCATTAGGCCTTCAGCCAACAGCTGGTTAGCTTAGCATGGCATGAAGTCTGGAAACTGGAGGAAACATCTTGCCTGGCTTCATTTGTCTCTCCGAGCAAACATTTCATTATTGAGAATTTGTTGAAACTCGATGAAAACCCAGATGTCGTCAACATCATCAATTGTACCACATTTTATGCAAATGTGACTCTTAAGCAATCTGTATTACTATAAGACTGAATTTAATGCCTCTTTTGTGATTGTGACTGAATTTATTAGGGCTGCAACTAACGACCATTTTTATAATCAAAAATGTTGATCGGTGTTTCCCAAACCTGGAAAACCTCAAATGTCTTGATTTTGTCCGCAAACCACAATTATTCAGTTTTAATGATTTTTGATGTTTTTTTTATGAAGCAGGGAAACCAGAAAATACACATTTAAGAATCAGAAAACTGTTTTAATTCTTTAAAAACAAACCAATTAATCGATTATCAAAATAGTTGACTATTATTAATCAATGAATTGAATAATTGTTGCAGCCCTAGTATTCATACACAAATTCTGCTCCATCGTTTTTTGACTAAATATTGCTGATAAACAAGCCTATCAAATTAACAGACATAACACGTAACATTCGTGGCAGAAGTAATAAATTCTGTCAATGTACTTACTTATAATTTACTTATTAATTCCTCACATTTCTTTGATTATTTCCTGCAGAACCTTCTGTGACTCTTAACCAGCCACAGTAATTTCACCTCTGCCTTCTCTCCAAAGTCCTTGTTTTTGGCCTGTATTGATGCACACTGGCCTTCACATTTGTTTCCTTCCTGCAGTGTCCCCGGGTGAGTCGGGACAGATAACGGTCCTCAGTTATTCATGGGGCTGTCGGACACAGTGACTAGTGACTTGCACCGGTGGCCACGGGAAATAACAATGGACTGTGACTTTCAGCGAACAGCTCAGGTCAATGTCGGGTAAAAGTGGAAAAATGTCTTGTCAAAAAATATTGGTATATAGTATTCTTGTAACAATACTATAAATGACATTACATCATGTCCATATCTTTGCTATCCTCAATGTTACTCTCAATTTAAACCTCTTTCACAATGAGATTAGCGAGTATAAACAGGGTTTTTAAACCTGAACAAAGCTGCTAAAAAAAAGTTGATTAACATCATTGCTGTTGCCTTGTGGTGGTTTTTTTTTCATCAAGAAGTCACAGATGACAAAAGAAGTCAGAAGAAGACAAAACAATAACACCATAGACCTCAGGGATAATGTTGCTATGGGTACTATTTTGCTTTTTACTTTCTTTTACTTGAGTCGCCTCAAATCAATTGATTTATTTAATCACATCATCTGAATTCAGATGATGTGATTGAATAAATAAAAATAATGAGCCCTGTCCCTATTTTTAAAAAGTGGGTTCATTGGGATATGAACGTGTGCCATCGTAGCTTTGCACTGAAAATGACACATTACTGCCTAAAATTAAGGTCTTGCTCCTGGGCACTAATTGCATTTCCAATAATGCTGATCGGAGCCGATACATTTCCACGTGCATACCAGTTATGTGACCCATGAGTAAATGAAAATTAAACACATTCTCACCAGTTAGAGCTCTCTGTACACCTGGGTTTAAATGGGTTTTTTGGCCTGAGGGAATGAGATATTTGATATTTGTTTATTAGAATTTATATAGAAAGGTTCCTAGTCACACACTCCATGGCAGCGTAAATGGCAGGTCTCACTGTCTTCTGCAACAGTCTACACCTTGACAAGACTCCTTGATTACTCTGTGTACAACAGAGTGTGAGGTAAATGTGAGTCCCCTTCAAAACTCTCGATTTGAATTAGCTGGCGTCAGTCCCTCAGTTCTGAAACATGTGTGTCTGTGTGATCACTGTGACATCTGTGTGAATGTGTGATGTGCATTCCTGCTGCAAAATAACTACATATTCCATGTGTATCAATGTAGTCTTGTGGGTTTAATTTGACCTGTACGTGCATGCTTGTGTGCGTTCCTCTCATCTCTGTGTCTATCCTGCTCTACAGCTGGCAGTGACCCCCTGTGTTTCCAGCCAGGTGTGCATGTGCACATGCATTTGTCTCTGTCATTCTCTCTCCCTCTCTCTCTCACACACACACACACACACACACACACACAAACCGATAGACAAGACTCTCTTCTGGGCTCCACGCTGTCACAGAGGAAAGCTGATTATCAGACGTTCCAGGGTGTCAGGAACACCCCCCTGCCAAAATTATACAGACTCGCAGCTTTCCACTCATCTGTATGGATGCGACTGCAAAGCTGTGTCTCTTCCGTTTCCTTCTGCCATCTGGAGACCAGGCGATGTGCTCCATCCACAGCTTGATGTAGAATTACACAATTGTAGGCTTCATTTTTTTAATAATTTTTTTTTAGCTTGGTGCACAACATCAAACTGGAATCCGGTTCTATAAAACCAGCACTCTACTAGGGATGGGAATTGTTCAGTATTGTTATTGGTCCAATACTGGCCAAAATCGCTGGATTGGATATCGGACAGTTAAAATTTTTAATTTGATACAATCCAAAAATCCTATATATGGGATGCTTCACTATGCACAGACTGTAAAAATGTAAATATAAATCAGCTAAAAGTATTTTAGCTGATTCATGTTTGGGCTGTTTGTCCTCTTTTTGGGAGAACAATATTTGTTACACAGTTAGAGAGTTGTGTCTTTGAAATGACACAGCTTTATAGTTCATAAATGGTCTAAAATGACTGTATCGGACTAATAGTGGTATTGGTAGATGCTCAAGTTTGTGATATCGGACAAAAAAAGTGGTATCGTCCCATCCCTACACTGGATATCTCTGTACATGGGAACATGTATATATTATATATTGATATAACCTTGCAAACATTGGCACGGTGACGTCACTTATTTTAACTTGTTCAAGTAAAGTCACTTTATTTTTATCTGTAAGTAGATTTGTTTTGCAGTTTCAAGACAGTGGCATCCTTTTACTTACCTTTAAATATCCATCTATGTCATCATTTGGTTTATTTAAAAAGGTTAGTTTTATTTATATATATATATAGCCTTTTGGTGTTTTGTTTTATAAACAAGTAACGTAATAAAATATGAAATAAAAATATCACAAAACAAAATCAAATGACTGAGGTAAAACAGCTCCATTGGCCGCTAATCAAGAATAAGATACATAAATAACAGACATCAGTGCACCAACACTAGAATAAATATGTAAAGAAAATCTATAGCTTTCAGACACAATGACATTTTTGATCCTGGAAAGTTTAAGTTTAACACGGTTAACCCACAGCAATAATTCAAGGTATAAGGACCACATAATCTGGCTTATTGACCATCTTGAAAGATATAAATATTTAATTTGACAAATGATTGTGTTACGACCTCACTTTGAGGAACTTGGCAGTAGACTCTTAAAAAAGCAAAACAACGGTGAAACATTTGACTGCACAATCAATGTGTTAAGCACTTCATTAAAAGTTAGTCATTACCTCACTGCTATAATGAGGAATGCATTTAGAAAGTTGGTACTTGAGTAATTATCTTAATTTATACTTGTCCAGCTCAAACAACTGAAATTAAATGCTTGTCTCAAAATTGAGGCATTGATTATTTGTCCCACCGTTTCCTTCTGATGAGTTTGTCATCATTTTGTTGTGACAGCCACATCAAAAATAATTGCATTGACCAGCAGATGTATGAAAGAAAATCTTCTTTAACTGGAGACGAGCAAACTAATTGTCACTATTATGAAGTGTCTGTCTTTTCCACGGTACTAATTGACTCATCGCATTGAGCGTGTTTCTCTTTGAGGAGGTGGCCATAGAAAGTGCGAGGCCTCTTTGAGTAAAACCTATATAGAGTCTGTGTTTATCAGTCAACTAATGCTTTTCCAGTGGAGCTCTATAGCTTTGTAAAGCAGAGAAAAGAGCAAACGGAGCAGAGGCGGGACTTAAACTTATACATGCACACGCATATACACGCATCAGTGACTGTTGTCCACACATGCGTGAGCGTGCCATTCTTATTACTGATGCAGCGCAGCCCACTCTCAGCTGTGTTGCCAGGGACATTTGGTGGTGGTGGTGGTGGTGGTGGTGGAGAGAGTGACCAGGCTCCCATGAGTATCTTGTCCACCCGGGGCTCTTCAGTACCCGCTAATTATTCTTCACACCTAATATGAGAAAGAGAAGGAGGAGAGACAGATGAGAGAGTGAAGGATCGACAGCGAAAGAGAGGGAGGAGAGACTGGCGACCAGTGGGACTTGGGCTTTCTTACAGGAACAATGAATCACATGTATCCACCACCTGTCCTGTGTTGTCCCTTCTGTTGCTCGCAGCATTGCTGACAGGACGACTGTGTTTGTACAGTATCAAGCCAGACTGGTTCATATTGGCGAGAAAGCCTGTCACTGGGCATTATAGGCATTAATAACAGATTGGACAGCCGTTGGCTTTCCTTGTTGGTATCAGACTTTTTCATAAGAGCTCCATCTATTTAGAGTTTCCAAGCAACATTTTGCAGCTCCTACATCTCGTTGTTGTCTTTTTCCTCCTCTGGAATGTCAGAAGCTTTTCTTAAATGGTAGATGATGATGTAATAACGTCATTATCTATTGAAGGATGAATTAAAGGGAACATTTGTTTTTGGCTGCTCAATCCAGACCTGTTGTACATTTATCATGATGAAGGTTGTGGTGGTCCTGTCCAACGGAGGTCAAAACAAACCACGCTACTTTTCAGCTGCGTTAACGTGATGATTCGCAATAACCTCTCACTGCAGAGGAACAATGTTACCTGCTGTCAAAAATAAAACGGCAGCTAAAGAGTCATATAGTTTCCTCAAGATTAGAATTTAAAGATTGAGCATAGTGTCACTTAAACCTTTTAAAAACCTGTCCAAGCTCATAATATACAGTCTAGTGCAGCCGAATCTACTGAAGTAATACCACATGATTAAAATAAAAATAAAACAACCCTGTGAAAATGGAGATGAAGCTAAACCATCCTCCTGAGTAAACAATCATCACAGTAAAATAAAGCATGCGAGTTGCAGCTTGTTGAAGTTTGCAGGTCCTCTATTGTAGATGACAATGTATCGAACAAAGATAAGGCAGATTCACACCTTTTACGAAGCAGCCGTCTTGCACTTCAAGGACAACAAATCTTCAGATTCACTTGTTAGCTTTCCATCCGATTGATGCCTCAGAGGAGGCATCACAGACACTTTTCAACTTCACGTGACTGCCTATTTTTTTCAGCACACTGCTTTAGAACACACCTTGCCAGAAGCGCAGGAAAAAGCCATTACTGATAATACAGCAACATTTGTATCCTCGGTTCAGAGGCTCATTGGTGTTGTTTCAAGAGAGGGATTTCAGGATCTAATGATGGAACTGGAGGTACGATACAAAATCCCCACGTTGCATTGCAATCTCGGCACACGCGTTAAAACCATACGACAGACAGCTCAAGAGAAAATATCAAGATAATTATAAAGGATAAGATACTCGATCTTACGACAGACTAGTGTATATCGTTGGCCACACTTGTCACAGTTACAGTGCAGTGTATATCTGACTTGTGGGAACTAAATGATTATTGCGCACTTAAGAGCTGAGAGGAAACCACACAACAGTCCCTGTGGCAGAGAGAATTGGCACTGCTCTGGATAATGTTGACATTTCACATAAAGTGGTTGGAGCGGTTACAATGGACAATGCTATGAGCTATGTGAATGCTATATGCAATCTGGGTTTTATTGATGTACCATGGCCCTCACACTAAACTTGGCAGTGTGCAAGGGCCTTGAGGTAAAAGGCACAACCCTTTCCAGATTGAAGCAAAGTGCAGCTAATTTTTTGAGATCTCCATCTGACAGCTTGACTACTAGAACAGGAACAGGAGCTTCTTGGATTAAAGAAGGATAGACAAATAAATGATTGTTTCACCGGATGGAATACCACATATGACTTGATATGTTGTGCGTCTGAGCACCAAGCAGCAGTGCCAGCAGTCATTTTTGGAAAAAAAATTAAAATCACTTCTGTGTGGCTCCATCTGAGAAACTTAAAGACCTACTGAAACATCTTTCACACTGGGTGCATGTGTGATTTGGCCACACCAGACCATATTCTATTCCAACATGACTGTACGCCAGTGCACAAAGCAAAAACTATAAAGACATGGTTTGATAAGTTTGGTGTCTGGCCCACACAGAGCCTGGACCTCAACCCCATCAGCACCTTTTTTGATCTGAACTGGAACAGAGATTGTGAGCCAGGCCTTCACGTCCAACACCAGTGACTTCATACTGTAAATTCTCTACAGAATGAATGGACACAAATTCCCATAGAAAGTCTAATCACATATCACTAAAACCCTCCAACTCCACTCAAATAAGGGAATTAAAAACCTAATTGTTTGCTTCTTTTGACTCTCTCCATATTTAACTACTCTCTCCATATTAAAGTGCTGTATTTGTATCTGAATACGTCATTACTGTCCCTGTTGATGTGATGGACAGACGTCCCAATACCTTTGTCCATATTGTGTATAGTTATATTAACACTATTTTTGTTGCAGGGCACATGGATGTGCAGCCTCATACTGAATGGCATTTAGTTGAGTATAGACAAGTATTTGAAATTTGTTGTCGCTGCTGTCCCACAACAGTGCCATGCTGCCAAACTAAATTTATTGCAAATGTCAATATAAATCATAATTTGACTGAAGTGGTCAAGCCATGCCCCGTTTTGAATGATCCAAACAGGTGAGATGGATGTTTTGCCCCTGGTAATGAAAACTCTGGCTACATTTTCAGTGTCAATGATAAATCCAACAGAATGAAATGTATGGACTTTTAGATCTCACTTTCTGTTGATAGACACAGAGTCTAGCTGGAGCTGGTAGATTTCCCCCTGCAGCAACTGGGGTACGATTCCTACCCATGGTCTTTTGCTGCATGTTCACCCCCTTTCTCCCCCCTACACTGTCCTGTTTTAAGACGACATTGTTGCTGGCTGTGATAACTTTAGCCATTATTCTCATGCTGTTCGATTGGTTGTGTTTTTGGTTGCAGCTTTTCACTCAGATGTCTATTATCTGTCTCTAACGTCTCTGAAAAGGCATTGACTCATTGCAAAATAAACAACTTGTCACCCAACACACTGAAGGAAATGTCAAGTGTGCTTTGGAACATCAGAATGCTTAAATCCCTGCTCTGGACATATCCAAATGTCATTAGTTTGATGTTCTTATCAGTGGCTTGGTCACCATTCAGTGTTGCGCAATCAAATATTTACCAATAGTGCAAAGGGTATGAGACAGACAAGAAATTTACAAAGTTACACCATCACCACATAGCCGCTTTTATCATCGGATTGTTGATTAGGTTGTCACATATTTGTCAATGCTCATAACTGCTTAATTTCTGATTTGTTTTCTGGCAGACAGAGTCAGACAGCAGTGATTACTCTCCTTCTATTCCTCTGTGTCTCTGTGTCGGTCTTCGTCACTCCATCCAACCTTGGACAATTTCCTGAGGCATCGGGGATATTTGGCCGAGATGAAAAATCCTTTTGGAGATTCTCACCATCCCAGCAGCATATGGAAACATGCGTGCACTCCACCTCTCCCATCATCCCTCATTCCACCCCGTCCTCAATCAAACCCCACTCTCCTCCTGTCTCCACCCTTTGACTCTTGAGGCCTAAAACAAAGCACACAATCAAACACACACACAACCTTTGCTCTGTCACATGCCACTATAGCCTGGGCGCCCAAGTCTCCTGCATACAGGCATCTCCATTCATTTTCTGGCCTGCCCCAGATTGATTTCCTCCTGCAGCACATTAAAAACTTAATGACATGCCCACATCCAACCATGCCTGACTCTACCTCCATCTGAAAGGCTGGCAGGATAGAGCAGGGATGTGGGGTTTAAGGCAACTGGAGGCTCCAGAGAAGGAGGTTGGTGGCTCAGATTGGCTCGATGGGTCGTTCCAGACTTAATTAAACTGGAGCAGATTCTGTAATCTGTGGACATTAGCTAGCCCTGATGCTGCTGCAAGCTGCTGCTGGATATGTTTGGTGTATATGAGCAGCTGATGCCTATATGGTGCTGGCTATGCAGGGCTGCAGGATGTTGATATAACTGGCAGTGTGGCATACAGCGCTGTATGTGGGTCTTTGGTGGTTATTCACAACACAAATGTGAGGGAATATAATTACATTTGTGGTGTAAATTTGAACAAGATGACAAATTAGTAGTAAATTGATAGCAGACTAATGCTGCGCTCCCTAAGCTCAGGCATAAATCAGATGTCATTTAGGTTCCTAATGAAGCCAGATGGTATGTATGTAAGTCACAGTGCTCTGCCATCTGATGTTGGTTGTAATTTTTGGAGTGCATGTGTACTATATGTTTGTGTGTGTGCTTCTGTCTCTTTAATTAGACTAAAAGAAAGGAACTGACAAGTAGACCAAGTTTAATTTTCAAAGCCTCCACAGTGTACTGTGCTTCTTAAAGATCCAGTGTGTAGCCTCTATTACCCCCCACCCTCTTTCACACATACACACCAGCTCCTACCTACCTGCCAGTGCTGATATAAGCCATGTGTTGTATATCTGTCCAGGTTACTTGAACCTGGAGCCGCGAGGTGCAGTGAACAGCAGCAGCTGCGTTGCATTCTCTTTGCTCGCATTTTCAATTTCAGTCATGTTGGCAAGAAGCCACAATCGTGATTGAAATACTGTGATTGTACTGAACATCCAGACTTATATTTAGTTGTAGAATCCGTTTTGTGGGTGTGTTTTTTAGCCACAGTGCGACATTCCGAACCTTCTTCCACCTCACCTGCTCTGTCGTGATGTAAAATGTGTCACTCTCTGTGTAGCTCAGTAATGTTGCCGTAGACACCAAAAAAATCACCAATCACGTAGTTGTGTGAACCCATTTGACAATGGTTTGTGTCACAGATATTTGATTATCTCTAAAACTTAGTTTAAATTTCAACACTGACATCAAACTATCTCACAATTCACAAAATATGAAGGTTCTTTGTGTTTTTTTCTCTCTATCTGAGGTAGAAACATTACAAACTTGCACACTCTGTGGCTTTCTCGCATACAGCAGGGTGTGAAAACACAAGGCACAAGGCAATATACACAGTACACTGCTTCCATCCAGCAGTTAAACCTTTCACTTCTGTACACAGAGCTCTGTTTTTTCACCAGACGAAGGAAACACTTTTGTTTATGCTGACCCAGGACTGATCAGAAATGATGTATAGCAGGCACAACTAGCAGCGAACTGTAATCGCCTGCCTCAGGCCTTTAATACTGTTTCTCCCTTTCAATTCTGAGGTCAATTACCAGCAGGTTAAAGACATCATTAAACTGGTGTTTCCTGAAGTGCCTCTTGCTCTCTGTCAAAATAACTTATGATGCATTGACAGGATTGATTTTAAATAGGGACCAACAGCGTGCCCGGAAAGCCTCGGAAAAGGCATATATTTTCATTATGCATCACGTTGCATCTCCAACAAATCTTTCTTTGTCCCTAGACCGAACATGGGTGATTTGTCACTTTGGCTTTTTAAAAAAACAACAGAAAAAAACGTTTTCTTTCATACATTTTTTACAATACGGAGGCTCATTGGCAGTCTCGGCTGGAATTCAGCTGGCACACAGTCTTTGATTTAGATGAAGGTTTTCTGCCCAATTATCTGTTGGTTCTGTGTGTGTGTGTGTGTGTGTGTGTGTGCGTGTGTGTGTGTGTGCTTGAATGAGTGTGTCTTGTGTGTTTGTGTACAAGAATTAGCCAAGTCATCAAAGGCCCGTCTTCATGTGGAGCTCACTGTGCAGTGGTGACAACAGATTACACTGACAAACTGACCCATAATCTATCCATCTCTGCTGGGTCAGCCATGTTGAGCCGCCTGTGGAAGTCATGTCTATGAGTTGTTGTCGTCTATGTGGGTGTTTTATTCTCTGTTTGCCTCACTCTTAACCAGACTGGGCGGGAGATCTGCTGCATCCCATGCTGTCGGCTAATAAACTGGATTTTTACTGTTTAGAAGCACAGTGTTGCTTCTTAAATTACTGCCGCTGTGGAGTTAGTTTAAGGTCATCATTTTTTATGTTTGGTTAAATCCTGACTCACAAGAGTCCATCTACTCTGCTCCCATAATCCAGCCAAAGCAATAACTTTTCATTCTATCATAAAAAAAACAAATGTATTACACACACCTGGAGCAATTTAGTGGATGGAATGAACACAAAAATGTACTGACACCAGGAAACATAAAGTTACAGATAAAAGATCATTAGGATGAACATCTTTGTGAGAGTTTGGCTCTGGAAATCGACTGTTCCTTTTCTATATGCAGGACAGATGGAACTGGCCCTCATTAAAAAATGGCCATGCATGGCAGTGCATGCTGGGAGCCATTCTGATGGCAACCACTGATCCTTGACACCGGCGATATAGTATAGAGCCTAATGAATGCACAGAACAAAGTGACGGAGATTAGATAGAGAGAAAAGCGGACAGTAAGCGATGGATAAAAAATTAAGAGAGAGGGTGTGGGTTTGGGGGAGTCGGGGTGGGGGGGGGTTAGGGGAGCAGAAACAATGGGGCTGTTAAAGAGAGGGAGGAAATGTATTGTTCTCCTTTTCCTTCTGGGAGTTTTTAAGTCTTTGTGAAAATATGCCAGATTGTTGGTCCCAAACCATGTGTATGTGTGTGTGGAAAAGATGGTAAGACCAGGAGAAAAAGTCTATGCTCAAATGTGAGACATTTTTTGACTGGAGAATAATTCCTCTTTGTGTGCATGTGTGTGAGACAACCTTGATTATAATTGCATAGCAGCTCAAAGCAGGAACTGGAGCCAAGCCCAAACCAAGCCATGCTGAACTAGACTAAACCAAGCTTGGACCTACTCCGCTCAACATGCTTTGCGCCTTAAGCCCTGGCTAATTGGGCCAAAGGCAAGCTAAAGCCCCTTCCCAGCTGTGATGGGCACTGGACTGGGAAAATAGGGGCCCAGAGAGAGGAGGAAGAGAGCAAGGGAGACAGAGAGGGAGATTAGTTTCCCCAACATCCATTTACATGAGCCCCTTGTTGGATCAATACCATTTTGTATTCCTCCCTTTTTGTGATGCTCCCTCTTTCTCTTCTGTATGCACAACCTTTTTCATTGGCTCAGCTGGTCGGGAACCCCAGATGTTGCATTCGCGTGGTTGCTCTCTCTGACTTGAAAGTGATGTCTAGAGACTATCAACAGCCTGGCAATCTGGGCAACTAAATAGGAGGACCGTGTGGAGAGGCCTACACTGGTTATTGCACTCTGTATTTCTGCCAGTCTGTCAATTTAAAGACTGGGATTGGGTGTCTCAAGTCCACCTACCAGCTGTTTTTAGCAGCAGGGGGCCCTCTAGCCTTGCTATGAGAATGGCAGAGTATCAGATGCAAAATAATTGCTTGTGTGCCCTGCAGTACCATGGATTTCATCATCGTAGCGGGCTGCTTGTGGCTCTCTTTTCATCTTCCATTTGACCCCTCCATTTGTGTATTTTTGTACCCTTGCTATAATGAGCTACTCATGTATTATGTAGTGATACCATATGCAATACTTACATTACTCCTCAGTGTGCGCTATGTTCCAACACACAGAGTGTTTGTTGCATCATTAAGTTGTCTTTGTTTCCAACTCCTAAATAAGAGAGGAAATATAAAAATGACATACTTAAGATATGAAAGGATGGGGTCGTTACAGCCAATTGCATTATCTGTGTTCTTATATTCGGGTTTATGAACTGTGTGTGCATTTGTATGTGGCCTCAAGGCTAATCTTCAGCATGCAGACAGATAGGTACACACACACACACACACACACACACACACACACACACACACACACACACTCACTCACATATGTATTCACTGCAGGCCCCCTGCTTCTCACTGGCTGAGTGACAGCATGACTACTGCATTCAGTCTCTCCATTATTCAACAGCATTAGGGGGAAAGAGGAGAGAGAGAGAGAGATTAGAAGTAACAGAAAAAGAGAGACACAGGAGCAGAAGAATAGGCTGTTTGTGCTCACACATGATTTTGGATGCCAGTTTGTTTTCAAAATAATGGAGGAATCTGTCTATGAAGGCTGAAGATGCCATTTGCTTTGTGGGGAATAAAAAAAAGACAATTTAGAGGGTGCGTTACAAGCAAAAAGAGACAATGATAAAGAGACGGAAGAAATAGACAGAACAAAACCATTTACAAAGGAGGAGCAGAGTTCTTGGCAAATTACGAAGCACGCGGATATTAGGGTCAGGAAGGTCTGGTTTGAATTAAAAAGAAGCAACATAGCCTGAACCTGTGTGTAACCGAATTGGCCACAAAACAAAATTGATGTGACTCTAGAGGATTTGAGTTATCTCCAACCTCAACTCGGGATGTGTTTCGATTATGAGAAAAGACCTGCAGACAATGTGTATGATGAGAAAAGGGTCCGTATCAGCGTCATCTGATATCCTGTCTTAAATGAAAGGTAAGCTGAGGTGATATCCTCCACTGCAGCTGATCACGACGATTAAAAGGTTGTTTCTGATGAGTTGTCTCTATAGATAAACCTTCGCATTTCCACCCTTGGGGGCAACATTGTCTTTGTGGTTTTACAGATACTTGTGGTAGGAGCGAGAAAAATAGTGAGAAAAGATGTGAAGGTCTAACTGATTCCAGCTTTGCATTAAAGCGGAGCTATGCAGGATTTTTACCCTAATCTAACAGCCTCAAAGTCATTGTGATGGTGAGATAGCTTGTTGTGAGGAGATTTAGGTGCTGTCTTCACTCCCCCTACTGTCTTTTAGCAGAAAATCGGCCTTGCAATGGTTGGTGACCCAAAATCAGAGGTCTCATGAAGTTTCTGGTGTAATTCGACTTCAATGTTGTGTATGTTGCTGGTTTGCTTTCAGTGCATGGTTTGCTGTTTGTCCATCAGCGTGGACATGACTCTGTGGCTTGTGTTTGCCAACTCCATTGAAAACAAATGCACATGGTCAGGAGAAGGGAAGGGTTCTACATCTTCTTTGAGTTTTTTACGACAGTGAGGATAAAGCAGTAGACACAAGGGGAAGCTCTGTAGAGAAAGAGGCAAATAAAAAGTTTGACTTTGCCTTGTTTACTCTTCAGTTATCATGACAGACAAAAGACGAGACTAAACTGCCATGGTCAGGTGCTTCCATCTGACATTGTGTTTTCACACTGGTTTGGAAAGGAAACCGCAGCAACTTGTGTGGTAGGTGCGAGTAAAACTTTAATCACAAATTGTTGAATCTCATTCATGTGCGCTTCAATGATTATTGATCAATTATTAATTAAAAACTAGTTTGATGATTGATCAGAGTGTTTTTTTAATAATTAAAATGTTCTGGTTTCTTTGCTCCACATAACAAATACATAATTATATATATAAAAATAAGACAATCAGGAACATTATAATTTCCAGGTTTGGGAAACACCGATCAACATTATTTTCAACATTTTTTTCCCTGAAAAATATTTGTTTGGTTAACAGACCAAACAAATATAAAAAAAAGAATCATTTGTTGCAGCCTTGCTATTCATATATTTTCATGTCATGACAGTATACTTAGCAGTACCAAGAAAAGCTGTATAATTTCCAGAATTGTTGCTAAAAACACAGGTGAAAAATCATAGAAATCACTTGTGTGAATGATGATGCTTGAGAGGATATGAAGTGTTGACCATCCTGTCCTTTTTATCTGCCCATGACCACAACACTGGACTATTCTCCAGCTTTCAAAATGGAGAATGTTTATGCTGACTCCCACCTGAGCTCACACTTTATTCGGACAGAAATTATTCAAAAACATTGTTGTGAGTGCATATTGGTCATCGATCAGAGCATTTGAAAATGTGTTAGTCACTGGTAAAGGTGCCAGTGTGGACTGGAAGCATTAAAATTATATATATTTTTTCTAGCTTTCTCCTGTTTGAGATACAGTATTGGAGAGTTAAAATATTTACTCTGTAGAACTTTATACATTTGGTACATTATTGACTTTGCTTATTCTGGCAACTTTTAAACAGTGTATGTTTTTATAACGAATGGATGCACAATTACTGTCTTTGTCTTTTTAATATAAGAATACTAAATTACTGTCAATAGCAAAGTTTTCTTAGCGCAACACTTACTTTTTTCCCGTCTTTATCTATTCTTCATCATCTCCTCATCATTATTCGCCCATTTAGCTATATAAAACAAGCACAAACCATTTATGCTGAACAATGTCTGGCTAAAATAGGCTTCTGTGTCTCTGAAAAGGCCAGGCTGTAATTGTGTATAATTGAGAACACTGTACACAATACATTTGTGTGATTTCATATTAGTCCCCTTGAATACACAAAGCTCCAAGTCTGAGTGGTTTAGATTGGATCGCAACAATAAGCCCCACTCTACAACGCTGTAATTATGCAAATGTAATGCAAGTTTCAATCAAATTGTGTACACATACCACACTCATTATGATTTGAATGAATCACAAGGCATTTAAGAAGCCTGCCACGAATGTTTGAGTGTGCTGAAGAAGAGTTGGGGTGATGTTATGGAGCATAGTTTTGCCAGTGTAATCAAAGACACAAAACGGTGTAAGAAAAAAAAAGACTTAGTTAACGAGCAATAAATCTGCCTCTTTTGTCTTGATTGCACCTTTTGATAGAATAAGAACTCAAACCTGTTATTGAATAGAAGAGGTGAAACTTTGTTTTCGGCAGCTGGTTTTCTCTTCCGGGTTTCTCTTCATCTGCAGAATTTTCCTTCAGTCAGTTGCAATGCAAAATATCAAACTTTAAAGCAACAACTGCTGAAAATACGTTGCTTTTAAAGTTGGAGTCTTTGGGAAAGAAGGCGACATCTACAAAGCGCCAAATGTAGCCACAAACAAGCTGCTGTTGAGACGGTTTTCTCGGAGGACATGATCTTTACCTGCGTCTGCTGTAGCTGTGGTAATGACTCGCGATCCAGAAGCCCGGTGTCTGCAGCTCAAGCTAATACTGCTTCCCATTGGGACCTTAGCGACAAAGCTAATGCTAATAATTATGCATTAATATTCATTTATGTTTAGACTTCTATTTTTGATCTGCGTTAATGGTGGAGGACACCAGCTGCTCAGTTCAACAGGACATAATGTGGATTGTATAACTGATCAAATATAGATGAGAAATCTTGCACTGGCTGTTCAAGGATCAGCTTCATGGGCAGTGCTGTGCAGCTGTGTTTGGCTCTATGGCGCCACATACTGTACACGGGAAGAAAGAGACAAAAGCTGTAAATGAGTGCACTATAAATCAAATCAGTCAGGGTTCCCACAGGTCCTTGAAATCCTTGAAAACTGCCCTAAATAGACATTGAAAGTGCTTGAATTTTGTGCAAGAAAGAAGTTAAGTTGATATTTAGGTGAATGTCTTCCTTGTTTGTCACAACGCCATCTACTTTTTCACGCCCTGCATTGCTTGATGTACATGTTGACTAGGCCTACACGGAACAAACTTTGAGTCATAATTACTAGCAGTGTTGTGTCCATGCCCCTCTCCGCCGTTGACGTGAGATTCCATGCAGAACAATGAGCTAGTAACGTTTATTAAGAGAGCAAATCACGTGATGCCTGGGAAATGAAAATTCCAGGATCTCTGTTTCACCAAAGAAAAGGACTTTGACCAAAATGCCAAGGAAAATCACTTGTCCAGATGCAGAGCGTGCTGCAAATCAATAGTGGACGCCATGGGCGAAGCCGCTCTTAGAATTTGCCCTCCCATTGTTGGTCAACACATTCTGTTCTTGAATTTGAGAGGGAATTGGTCCTGGAAAGTCCTCGAATTTGATGTGAAACGAGGTGTGGGAACCCTGCACTGTCCAGTTAGAACATAAACATTACCATTCTATCCACTTTTCTACACACTCTGGTTAAACCTCCACATTTCCACTCCGATCACATGGTATACACAGTCGAACGGTATTTCTGATTTTCCTCCAAGAACCACCAGAGGAAGCTTGCGTACCACTTGTGGTACATGTACCACAGTTTGAGAACCATGGATTTAGAGAATCAGGCCCAGAGATGAAAGCTGGTCAAAGTGGTGAGCTGTTGGAAGTAGTTTTTCTTGGTTGCTAAATCCCTGTTATGTGTTAGTGTGTCATCTTTAGAAAGGGGTTCCACATTTAAAATAAATACACACATTTTAGAAAGTCAGATTCTGCCACTGCATGCAGTCAGTTTTATTCCGATGACAGTTTTAGGAGAAAGTTGACAACATTTCCAGAATCACAAAGTGCTTTTTTTTTCTTTTTCTTCTTCTTCTTGGACAAGTATTTCCTGTAAAGGATCTGGATAAATTGAACTGAGTGTTTTTGTTTGGGAGAGAACTGTCAGTCGTCTCTTGGTGTTTGTGGTCTGTTTGAAATGATGTCATCCTTGAGCAGACAGCAAACATCTCTTGAGCCTTGCCAGAGCCAAACAGACAATGCTTGTTTTACATACACATGTTTCTGACTGTAATGCACTAATGATTATTTGAATTCTGTGAGTTGTCGCCAACTTGCCTTAAAACTCACTAATAACTACCTCAATGTCGGGTCTCTTTTACAACTAACAAGCAGCATTCTGTTTATTTGTGATAAAAACTTTCAGCCCATGATGTTTGCATTATGTTGTCTTAGCAAAACCTAGTGAGTTTCCAACGTCACGAGAAAATATGGGAGGAGAAAACATTTCTGCAGCTTCTCCCTCAGGGAGAAATTAGAGGAGTAAATCACCCGTTCCTTTCTTGATGTTTTATCTCAGCAGTTTCCCCTCTAACTAGATCTGATGTTGCCTCAAATCCTATATTGTACATCATGGCCACACATATCACACAAATGCAGAGTTTAGATATCGTGGCTTAGTTTATAACATTTCATCCAATACGATGTGTGGATTGCAGACCATAATGCCTTCCAAGGGCAGTGAGGTTCATATTGTCGTCTTGTAGAACGGCTCCAGGTTACATCACATTTTTTTAAGAAGTGATGCAAAGAAGAAACTCAAAGCTCATGTTGTCTATTCAAATCCTGGAAGAATTACGTATTGAAAACATGTCGACTCCTGCTGGGTTTTGAATGATTTAAGGTCAAATGTGCATTAATGAGTTTTGTGAAAACTCTTGTTCCACCTCCACGGAATCCGCTGATTGTCTGTGACACTTTTATTCCTAATGAAAAGCACAGCGATGACTCATTTAACTCAAAATCCTGGGGTGCTATGATTGGGTAACATGCAAAACTGGTGTCTCAACCCCCGATGTGCAGAGTCTCCTTTATACACCCAGGTGTCTCGCTGTGTGTACTAATCAAAAGATGTATAGTGACAGAATGGAGCAGAACAAGGCAGTTGATGTTTTGTCAGATGCAGTGGCACTGCGAGACGCAGCGATGCCGTGCGATGCATCAGTTAGAAACTTTTATCAAAGAGAAAATGCATTGAAGCTCCAAAGAGAGAGAGAGAGAGGTACAAGAGAGAGAAAGCCTGTGTGTGTGTGTGTGTATGTGTTTGCTATGTAAGCAGCATTTTTGTCAGAAATTGGAGTCAGGGTGGAGAAGTTTTCATTTTGAGTGTGAAGGAGGGATAGATTGGTTAATGGATATTTCGGCAGCACTTTACTGAGCTCTAGTTGCGGTGATGGCCAGACATAAATGTGCTCATCAGTGTCCTTATGAGTCACCTGCTGTAACAAAAAGCAATCATGACTCATTAGTTGCCATTGGTGCACAAATCAAGGACAATCAAAGGGGCGTTATTGGTTTTAAATCAGACTCGGATGGAGTTTTTCCAGTCATGGTGGAGGAAAATGGAAAATGAGATGAGAAAAACTAATTGCGGAAAAGTCGGATGCCTCTGATTTTTAGCCATTTTTCCTGAACTAAAACTAAAAATGATAACCTGACATTTTAGAGTTCACTGGGTTTTATACAGTAAACATGCACACAGGCTCACCTGCAACAACCTGCATGCTATTATTCAGCTGTTTACACTTAGTGCTTATCACCGTTTGTGTGGAGATGTTGTGTGTCTGATTGATTGTTCTCTGTATATGCATAAACCAGCCACTTTATTAGGTGTTAGGTGGTGAACCGCTTTCAAATATCTAATCTACTTGATGCATTTAGGCACGGAGACGTGGTCAAGATGAGCTGCTGAAGTTTACACCAAGCATCAGAGTGAGGAAGAAAGATGATTGAAGTGGCTTTGAACGTGACGTGACTGTTGGTCTGAGTGTCTCTGCAACTTCAGGGTTCTTTTATTGACATGTTTGCACATGGCACTGCTGATGCACTGATGTTTCTACACCCAAGTTTCTCAGAAAAATGTTCAGTGAGCAGCAGTTCTCTGGGTGAAATGTCTTGTTGATACCTGAGGTCAGGGGAGAATCAGTAATGAAGACCATCAGACACTCAACACAGAACACGTGGAACCTTGTACCACTTTATTTGTTGTCCTGTGTACCTAATACATTGGCTGGAGTGTGTCTCATGTCAGTGCTAAGTCTGGAAATAAAGTTGATTAGAACAGAGAAAGAAAACTGAGACATTAAAGTTCCAGGTTACTGTTAAGAAGCTGAGTCTGGTGCATCACAGTTGCAAGGAGTGTAGTTTTAGCTTCAAGCTCATTTAATAGAACTTGACTTCACTTGACTGTTACTCTAAAATAAATGCAGTATGACTTTCCACGTTGCAGTAATTTAATATGAAACATTCACCTACAGGCATCAGGCGTCAAAGAGTGTGGAGAAACATCTCCATGTCTCACTGCTGCAGGTTCTGCTGAGAATTGACCCAAGACTTCCTGGCAAAAATGACCGACCTGACTTCACCAAATGCAGAAAACCGCTTCAGGTTTGGAACATTTTTCTTAACGCTAACATTCCTCAAACTGTTTTATCATAATTTTAAATCCCCTCTAATACACTCTGGGAAGACAACTCCATTTCTAATCCACCAGCCCGCTTCATGTGAAAGTGTCTTTTGTAACGACACACCCTGGGGACCTTATTGACTTAAATTTTATTTAAGCCTTCTACAGGATACAGTATTTACCCTTGCAGACACAGACAGATGTATTTCACTAGACGAGTGGGTGAGAATCTTTCTGTTTATCCAAATATTCTTAATACCAGCTGCTCTGCAGTCAATGCACCTAATAAATAGCGGCTTACAGAGCCTGACCTCAAGGTTTAAACTGATGAGTGCATTTGTCTGAGTGAGGAGGCAGACAATAGGAAAAGCTAATCTCACTATCGTCATCAGTGCATGGAATCAGATAGAAGAAGTGAGCGAGAGGCAGAGGAAATGAAGAAAGAAGACCATGGGTATTTTGGTCATTATTTACACTAAGTCCTTATAAAGAAAGGGAGATGAATGCTGCCATGGTACAGTGGCCACAGATGATACGGGACAAAAACCAAGACAGTTGTGAAGATTATGAAATGCACTGAGTTTATTCTTTGCAAATGTAAAATAAGTATAAAGATTGGCTCCATAGTCTGTCTTTAATGCTCTCTGAGGTAACATCAGTTTGAAGATGGGCCAAAACAACTGATTTGACCAAAAGCAGCTTTGATCTGGGTGGATGAATTTCCTTGACGAGCATAGTCATAATTAGGGCTGCAAGTAACAGTTTTTCTCATAATCAATTAATCTTGTGATTATTTTTGAGATTAATTGATAAATTGAGCAATGTTAAATCAGTGTTTGTCAAACCTTGAAATGATGATGATGATCTTAAATGTCTTGTTTTGTCTTTAAACCAAAACTATTTAGTTTTAATGATGAATTTGTTATACGGAGCCAAAAAAACAGAAAACTATTTAAAAAGGAAACACTCAGACAGATTGATTGATTGATGATCAAAATAATGGATGGTTAATTTAGGAATCAATTAATACTCAATAATTAAATAACCGTTGTAGTTGTAGTGACACTTGGTCCGAGGCTTGAAACTGCAACGCTAACTCCGCACTTTTTAGACCCACTCGTAGGGGGACGGGACCTCATTCCTGGAATGTAAACAGTGTCCGCCATCTTTGCTAACAGTTATGCTAACAGAAAGGAAGCACAACTTTTCAAAAATACTACCCCTATTCTAGTAATACAAAGCGAAATGCAAATCAGTTAAGTATTCCTTTAATTTCCTTGATGCACGGTACTGCAAACACAAGAAAACACGTCTGCTGAAATACATGAAAACTTAAATGGATGAAATATATTAATCTTAACATGAATTGAAGTGCAATAATGGCAAATCTGGTGGGAGATGACAAAGAAAGCCTTTGTCAGGCGAACATGCGGGTGCTCTCTTCAGGATCTTCAGAAGCTGCTGCATTCTACGTCTTTAAAATTGCTCTTTACAGTCTTTTTTTCATCAGCTAAATATAAAAATGGAATTTGCTATTTAATGATATAAATTATTTTAAAGGGACAGTGTACGGTTCAAACATTATATCACCATTTAATTTGCACCGTATGAGATTATAGCTTCAAGCTTGTTTATATCTGTGGTCTCCTGGCAGGTGAGCACTAAGAGCACAAAGAGATTACTTGCACGAAGGAAACCACAAGTGATTGTTGCCCGACTCTAAAGTTCCTCTGAGAGCAATAACATTTTCAAGCACCTTTAAGTCATTGTTTTTAGAGCTACTGTGGCTCTAATACAGTATTTTGTTTATTCCAGTCCTGGAAGAGGAGTTTCCAAACATAGACAAGACATAAAAATGAACGAAAAGTGAAAAGTGAAGCTGAGGAAGAAGATGTAAATAGCAGTGAGCCACCAGGGGGCGACTGCTGGTTGTAAAAAAGAATAGAATAGAAGAGGAAAATTAGCCGATGTCTTAGTTGTTTTATAAACGTTTTCCTGAGGAGTTAATGGTCTCATTTCCTAGTTGTAGCTCATGTCAATTTTGTAAATTATATTCCCATTTAGAGGAAGAAGGACAATAAAGCACAGCACATACAGTATGACAATAGTGGTTACTGCTGTGAGACGAGTGTACGCTCAAATATTTATTCTGCTGCTTAAAAGACACCTTCCTTTACAAGTTCTTTAGATTCTAATCATAAACTGTGCACGATTATTCATCATGCGTCGATTTCTAGAGTTCATCAATAAAGAAATTGCTCAGGCTTTTTGAAGTGTAGTTGTATGAGGCGCTGTCACATTCTGCTTAATTCTGCTGAGTCACTGAGAATCAGCTTTGGATATAACATTTGTCTTCACAGATTTTAGCCATTTCACTAAAGGGTCTCCTCATACAATTGCCATCTGCTTAAGTCTACGATATCTTAAGAAACTCACTCTTAGACAGCAAAGGAAGTTTGTAAACTGTTCACTCTGCTGCACATCTGAATTTACTGATGGAGGCAGCAGTGGATCAACAGTCCCTGTGAGCCGTGATGTCATATCAGTGATTTTCTTTACGGACCTCGTTGCAGGGAATGAGTGTTTTACAATGTGACGTAAACTTCAGTTTTTATTCAGAAAAGGCTGTTTAATGGCGTATTATTTGAGCCTCTTGTGTCATTGCTGGCAGCCATGTTTTCAGTGAGTGTGAGCTTCAGTGTTTAAGGCTGGTTCTCAACAAGGTGCAGTCAGGACCTCATATGACCACTCTTCAAAAAGCCTTGTTAAGCTGGGCAGCCACAGTGTGAGTTGGAGGGATTTAGCAGGTAGGTTCTTTGCTTCAGGACTGCGGCAAAATCACTCTTTAGACTTAAGGATTTTCTGTCACTGCTCAGATCTCCTCCTTTCCTCTGATGATTGAAATTTTAATGCATTTCCCTTCTCTAAAGAACAATATGTTTTTCCATCATCTTTCAGCTTATGTCCAAAATCACAACTGCAGCCTTTCTATTTTAATGCCAGACCTTAGAAATGCCCTACATTTATGTATATTTCTGACCCCCACCAAAACAAACACACACACACACACACACACACAAGCACAAGCTCACACACTGCACACCCTCCTCTCTCAGGCTCATTCATCTATGTGAGTAATCAAGTGTTTGCACAGGGATGACTTTTGTGATTGGGATGAATTTTGAAGGATAAATCAATTTTCAAAGTTTAATATTTAAGAGAAGGGAGTGTGTGGGGCATCGTTGAATAATGCATGCGGTTATTTAGAGTTGGAGACAGAGGGGGAGAGTCTGGACCGGCTCCAAGCCGGAGGATGTGAGAGCTCCAAAGCAGTGCGCTAATGAAAAGGAGACATATTCTCATGCTCCCTCGTTTGAATTTCATAACTCTGATACACGCTTTGTTTCTTTTAGCGCATGTGACCCCCCCCCCGCAAGTTTGCACAGCTATTCCAATCAAACGAATGCCCTTTAAACTCCAATCCTTATCAAAAGAGTTTACACTATGCTGATTAAGCCTATTGGCTCCACACAACTCTCTGTGTGTTTCTCAGTGTAATGGTGTTTATGTCGCCTGGTGACACAAGATCACAAATGAAAAAATCCTGCCTTTCTTGCACATCTGGAGTCATATATCATAATAGGAGATGAATGCTGTCACGGTTTCAAAATGCAACTCCTTACCAGCTGAGCTAATGGGTATGACACATGACCAGGGCTGATTTTCTGTCCCACTCTGTCCCTGGCCATAAATAATACATTATAGAACCAAAGCTTCGGGCCGGACAGAATCTGACCGAGGGCCATTATTGGCCTGCAGGCCGAATTTTGGACCTGTCTGGTTTACATGGACGCAAAATGAAATTAACCGATTGTGGTGTGTGTACTGTGACTTTCATGTCTGTTCGTTTTTCTTTGTGTGTACGTGGATCAGACACCAATCATATACAGCGCGCTCGTTCGGAATGAAATTTGTCTCAGAATGGGCTGAGAGTTTTCAGATTACTTGTGTCAATGTAAAAACAGCTAATGTTTCTCAAACCTGGAAATGATGCTGTTCTCAAATGTCTTGTTTCGTCCACAAACCAAAATTATTCAGTTTGAATGATTGCTTTGTTATGTGGAGCAAAGAAATCCGAAAATATTAACATTTAAGGAGCTGAAAAATCTGAAAGCTTGTTTTAATTATTGAAAAAACACTCAAAAATAGTTGACAGTTAATTTAGTACTTTAGTAAATAATAGAATAATTGAATAATCACTGCAGCCTTAATGAAAATACAAAAAAATGCCCATGAAAAGCCTCATGAGGACCAGGTTCTTGTCTCCATGGGGAGACAAGAACTGGTCCCATGGACTAGTCCTGACAAGAGCAGTGTTTTTACCAGAAAAGGACCTAAAGAGGCAACAACAGCTAGTGCACACAAACACACACACACACTCAACCATCACAATTAAATTACCCCTGCCTTAGCATAATTCTAACCCCAAATCTGTATCTTCACCTTCAAACAGGCCTTGAAAAAGTGAGGCTCAGCCAAAATGTCCTCACGCTCCCAAAATATCCTCAGTGCAGTCTGTGCTCAAAATGGTGCCTCGTAAAGAAATGAGTACAAGCTATAATGATGATAAAGCGGGATAAATATCTCATAAAGGATATGTAATCACACGGTATATTAAATCTGTTTGAAAGAAGTGCTACACCATACGGAGGACAAACAGACGAAGTGTAATTGTCATATTTGCAATCTCCCCATCTCTCTTCAGAGCATGTTGTCATGTGAGAAGAGCAGGGTTTAGTTTCTCAGCATGTCTCTCCTCGTTTCTGTCCTTTCACTTTATCTCTCTCTCCTGATCCCACTGTGCAATCAGATATGTAATTGTTAGTTCTTTTAGACAAAAACATGTTTTGATTGAAGGCGGTTGCTGAAGATGAGCCTCCGGAAAATTAGGCAATTGTGTTTTAATTGCCTCTCTTCTGCTGTAGCATCTACAGTACTGTTTACTGCTCCTCTCCTTTAAATGCTCCAATCCCTCCTCTTTAATACAAAGAGAGAATAGAAACAGGGGGAAAAAAAAGGAAAACGGTGTACTTTGACCCTCTTTCCCTCAGTCTTTTCTGCACTGCAACTAATGTAGTTTAATAGCTTTGATTCACCATGACATTACAGGCTGAGTCTGCATGTGTCCATGGGCGCTGCACAGTGTGCGTGTGTGCCAAGATAAATTCCTATTGTCTTTGGAAGCTCTGTTTCTGTGCGATGGTCCATTTTGAACTTTGTGTACTGATGGGCTCGTTGTGTTGTCCAGTGGACCTGTTAGAAGTCAATCAACGCTTTTTTGGGAGTCCTACAGGGAAATTGTTGTTGTCTTGGGACAGAGGGGGGCAGAAAATTGGCTGCAAGGAACCATTTGGTCGCTTCTGTGTTCACAGAAAAAATACATAAAACACTCAAATGCATGCACAAATCCTATTGTAGCAGGCCTTGCTGTCTCTGTGACTTCACTTGGGACACACAGGACACACAGGACAGGCCACTTACTGCTGAAGTAGCTTCATTAACACTCACTCATTCATTGTCTACCGCTTTGTCCTCCACATGAAGGTCGCAGGGCTGCTGGAGCCAATCCCAGCTGACCAGGAGCAATTGCTCTATGACAGCAGGGGAAGCTCTGCTTCCTCCAAAAATGTCATAAAAATAAATGGTCAAATATGTACTGTTGTATTTACATTTCATCACTAATGGTTTGCTGGAACTCGATCAAGTCTGTGACTAGTCCGTTCAGAATCAGCTGTTTATCACTGAACGTCTGACGCGGTTTTAATAGTATACATCCATGGATGGATTGTTATCTGATCTGCCAAACCACTTCAAGGGCTGGGCGGAGACACATTGTGACCACATTGAACAGAAGTGTAAATGTCATGCGTGGGGATGGGGAGGATTACCGTGATAGGATCTTGATGTGGACACCGGAGACTCATGTTAATACCAGGTGTAATCTGATCAGAGAAAAGACATTTTAATGTCAGGTGTAAAGGTGGCCTATGAGACAGCACAGAATAGTTTTTTTGGAAGCTTGGCCGATGCATGATGATTGGAGGAATTGTCCGAAAGGTGGAACCACTTTTTGATCGACAGCATTGTAGAAATGCATGACAATGGAGCCTCTTCTGTCTCAGTCCCATGCGGCGTTTGCGATTGAAGTCTAGAAACAGATAGCAGCAGGTTGTGTGTTAGTTGCTTGGTGGTATAGCCCATTTCTGTTTTTACATAATATACACTGTCAATGAAAACACTATTATAGCATTTCCCTGTCTCAGATTTACATAACTATGACGTTTCCTTGTTCCGGTTGTGCGTTCGTTCATTCATTTTTATCAATGTCGGTTTCAGTTCACCATGGACAGGTCGCCAGTCCATCACAGGGCAAACACATAGAGACAAACAACCATTTACACTCACACTCAATTTAAAGTGTCCAATTAACCTCGGCATGTTTTTGGTCTGTTGAAGGAAACCGGAGGACCGGACGCACATGTAGAAGGCCCCTTTGTGCCACTACTCCACCGTGTGTGCGCCATAACATTATTATGGTGCACATATCTAATTTGTCATTCTACTGTGTAGAAAAGTCTGTTTCCTGGTGCAACTGGTGTGTGAATCTTATGTTAGGTGTACAGCACTCCTATAGAAATCCTTCCTCAGTGCCAGTATATTCCTCTTGTCTCTCTGTGTGTAGCAGGTTACTGAAGACAGTCAACAGGGAAAACACACAGAGAAAGATTCTTCTCCTCTCAGCCTGACTGATCAGATAGTCCCTGGTGGATGCCACTAGATAAAGTGAAGAGGAGGATGTGGGAGTGGGAGTAAGACTGGCTGACGATGGATTTGCAGCCATGTTTACATAGAGGCTGACTTAGTCAACTGGAGCTGCCCACAAATGACTTATTGATAGAGGGAGCTTGAATGTGTGGTGTAGATTAGAGGATATGACACAGAAGAAGGAAGGTGGGAGAGTCAGGTTCATGCACTTAGCTGCTGTATATAACTCTGTGTCCTCAAGTTTGAGGATGGATGTGTACATTTCATCTTGCTTGAAGGCTAAGACGGCAGCCTGCTGCTCCACTGCAGCAGGAGACACCGGGAGGTGACGGGGAGAAGTCAACCTAGATCTGTCATAAATACACCGCATTACCCATCATTCACTGCACCACAAGGGTGAACTGAGCAGCAAAAGGGAAGATGGGGAGGAAGAATGCAGTAAAGACAGGTTCACACGCCTCTCAGGGTTCCATCCTGTCTTTTTGACATGTGACAACTGACCTCATTGTGTGGAACAGGTGACAGAGTTTTTTCTGATCTGATCCTTCTGACAATCGTGGGGAATTTAGAGTGGCAGGTTAGCAGACACGATTTTAACGTCATTGGACGTATCAGAATTAAACATATTTATATTTATGACAGAATTCCGCAATAACCAACAAGAACAAATTGACCAGGAAACGGATGTTTTGTACTTTTGTTTAGATCTGTAACTTGTACAAGCCAAGCTGATACCGTCTTCTCAGCCATGACTACATTCTAGTTTTTTTTCATGCACACGTAAATGTGGCTTTTATGTCCGTAATTTGGCAGTATATACTCAAGATATATCATTTGAAGTAACAAACAAGTAAATGTCACTAATGTGTGAGTGAATGCAGTAATGAAAATGTTGCATTTCTGTTTGTTGTTTGTCATGAACCCTTTTTCCCATTATCTCTCTCTCTTTCTCTTTAAAGGAGACCGAATGGACATTAAATGAAGGATAAATCCAGAACAGATGCAGGAGAGAAGACAGAACGATATAAGGTAATTGAGAACTTCATTTTTAGCAGGAGCTTATCTGATAGCATTGATTGATTGATATCATTGACAGCAAATATTCCTCTATCCTCACACTGTCCGTCCACTGCATTTGTGCAGAGTGAGAGAAAACAATCTCTTTTCCGCCTTGCACTGAAGTTTGCAGAAAATAAATCACTCCTATCAAACACAAATGTACATGTCATGTTCTCCCTAACAGCTCTTTTCCAGAAAACACACAGCTTTACTCACATTTATCATCTTCAACAGCACCTAGGGCGTTTTGTTGTACTGGCACTTTTCAACGGGCACCAGCACCAGCCTCCCTCACACCCCTTTTAGCAAATTAGACCATTTAATTAGGAAAAGCTCATTTGTATCAAATAATTTACATGGTGCAGCCAGCCTTTGCCAAGGTATTCTAATTGATTATTGTTGCCTGAGGTGCTGTCGGCTTGTGCATGCGTTTATGGATACATGTGTATTCTTCCAGTAAATGACTTTGTGGTGATAAGTGAAGAAACTTTAACACTGTGGTCATTGAAATCAACTAGTATACTCACAATTAATAATCCCCACATACTACTGAGCAGTATTTTCTAACTTTGTGCCAAATATGTTCTCAAATAACTCTTTTCCTTGCTCTGGAGCACTAGTTCCCAACTTTTAGTCTTGAGAGACCAACATTTTGTATTTGTATTTGTATACATTGCATATGCCCATGTTTACTTTCAGAAAAGAGGGAAATAATCCACGACATCTCCCTCTATCGATCTATTGATCTATCAATCGATCGAGCACCCTGGCTTTTAATGAGCATGAGACTATATTTCCTTGAAATTCAGCCTTGTCTTTTCCCTGATCGTTCACCAACACCTTTAAATGAAGTTGTTTCCATACAAAAATGCTGAATTATCTATATTTTTGATGAAAAAAGAAACTCCCTGTGGAGCTCTGGGCCCCCTGGTTGGCTGGCGACCTCTGCTCTGAAGAACCTCTCAGCAAACTCCTGCGGTGCCACGCTCCATTCGATTACATCCACCCAACAACAGAATAGTTCCCCAATTTCACTGTTCCCTTTCTCCTCAGAGCACTTCTGTTGAGGCAAATCCCATTTAGGAAATGAGTGAGCCTACTTCACCATTTGAGCCTCACAAATGACCCTTTGAAGACAGCGCTCTATGACCCTTTTAACAAAGCTGAATGAACGAGAAAGAGAGCGGAGTGCGTGGGGGTTTCAAGCATACTGGATAAAGAAGAGAGACAAGGAGATGACAGATTATTAGAATTTATCCAGTGGTGCAATGAAAAGCCTTTCAGCAGGCAAGTGTCTCTTATTATTCAGCAGTTGCACAACAAAGAGACATTAAATTATAACCAAATGGTTACCATGGCACCACGTATGAGCAAAATCTTCATATTTCTCTGAGTCTCTAAAGGCTCTCTCTCTCTTAGAGGCATCTGGATAATTACAGCCAGTTTTACAGGTATGGGTCCACATAAGCGTCAAAAAGGCTTTCGGCTTATAAAGTGATGTTCACAAATACTCAGTGTTTATAGTTTTCAAATCAGACTGACAAATAAAACTGTATGCAAAATTCCGGCTTGTACACAAGAATCATTTCTCCCATCTTTTCAAAATATACATAAAGTTGAATTTTGAATGCAGTTCATGTTCCTGATTCACATGAAACGCAGGCAATGGTCTTTTAATATTTGGTCAACAAAGGTAATTTTACTTTAATTTGAACCCAGAGACACAGACAGAGGACATTCTCCTGAAAATGAACAAAAATAGAGGGACGGATATCAGCGACAGTGGTGTTATGTGGTAAACCTTCAGTGAGAAAGTGGCACATTTATTTTCTTATTTGTCCTCTTTTCTGTCTTTTTCCAGCAGCTCATTTACGTCTGTGCTGTTTTTGTCAGACTAAAAATATTTTAAAAGCAGATGCAAAAAAAAGAAAAACGTGCAGATTGTGAAATATCTGATTTTTCTTTAATATTTAGACAACACAAATTGATTTCACTGCTCAGCGACATGAAAATAACTAATTTCACCGCCACTCTTCAAATTAACAAGACCGCAACAACACTGCAATTTCCTCACCTTAGTGATTGGAATTACAGCCTTGAACTGGTCAATGGATATATTAGGCCCACACGGTTGGTGTAGTGGTTAGCACACTTGCCTTTGCAGCAAGAAGACCCGGGATCACGACCCATTCTGAACAAGGGTCTTTCTGCATGGAGTTTGCGTGTTCTCCCTGTGTTTGCGTGGGTTCTCTCTGGGTTCTCCAGTTTCCTCCCACAGTCCAAAAACATGAAATATGGGGATTAGTAAATTAGACACTGTAAATGAGAGTGAGAGTGGATGGTTGTTTGTCTCTATGTGGCCCTGTGATGGACTGGCAACCTATGTCAGCTGTGATTAGCACAGTACCCCCCGCGACCCTCATGTTGGTCAGATGGATGGATGGATGGATATATTAGTCTGAAAATGCATGGTATGTATTTTATTTTCCACCTGACAGATCCTTAAGGTGATATCAGACATTGGGGATCTCATAAGAGAGCCATTATCACTCCATGATCACTAACATAAAAGAAAAGGAACTGAAAAGTGAACAACAGCCTGGTTGTGTAGGGAAGAAAAAGAGACAAAAGAAGAATCAGAGACGGAGAGGGTGAATATACTTTGGTACCTTTTTTTTTTGTGTGTGTAAATACCACACATGCACACCCTTAACTCTAAAGCGCTGCAAATTAGCTGTATTTTCGTCTGTTCCTTTCAGACACCCTGCTGTGAATCAAATTTAACTTGGAAACAACAGGCTTCCTTTTTTTTTTTGCACTTTTTGATCAGGTTATTCTGACCAGAGATGGATGGAACAAAGCTCTTCTTTCCATCTCTGATATATCTTTGTCTGTTGTTGTCTCTAAAATGCCAGAGCCAGTGTGTCGACAAATCCATTTTTCCCCTCAGTGATCCAACACAGATGCATCTGGAGGGAGAGCGGGAGAGAGAGAGAGGGAGAGAGCGAGAGAGAGGGAGGGAGGGAGAGAGAGAGATCACTCTGTTGCATATTAGACAAAGGTGCACAATGAGAACAGAGATGTTATTAAGGTTTTATATGAGGACAGATATGAGGAAATACTGGGATAATGAGTATAACATATCAGAAATGATGTACTTCTGATGTGAACACAAAGTTCATTAGCCACAGTGTCAAAGACAGATAACACCGATGATGTATATATGATATGATATGATGAAGCACATTTAATAATACTTTATAGAAGCAATATTTCACTTACAATGTGTATGTTTAGTGTGTCTAACACCAGCTTGTGCTAGGAAACAGCGTGGGATCACGGGAATCATTGTATTGTTGTCTTGTTTTGAGGTTCAGCGGCAGAGCGTGCAGGAAATAGTAATGAGTAGTCGTGATCAAATGCACACTATAAAATGAAATTTAAAAGGAATTAGCACACTGAGTAATTAGTTCTACTGAATATTTCTTTCCTCTCTCTGATGTTTCATAGGGAGTTTGACCCAGATGTTAAAGCAGATGATGTCATTAAGGCGACCAAAATTAAATGAGGTGATTAAATATGTAACATTAGTCTTTATATAATCTTTTTAGATATTATATACAATTTGAATCACAGTTAGCCGACAAACTAATTCTTTAACATCTCATCTCAACAGTGTCCATCACTGTAGGTCTTGAACTTGAACTGAACTTGTAGACGGGGCCGTTTCTAGGGCCCTTCTGATATTGAGCCACTCAAGCAAGTTAAACTGATAAAAAAGAAAAAATCAATCCTCTATACGTCAATAGATTTAAAATATATAAAGTGAGCCAAGATCAACAGAATATAAATGAGGCTATTACTTGAAGTAAAACATACAATGAGCCAGTATCCATTTCAATGTGCAAACTATAAAAAGACCAAGAATAATACTAATTTTGGAGTTAGTAAGGAAATTTACATGTAAGACTCCAACCCTTGCGTACTATGCGAATGTATGGCCCCCCCCGTGGCTTGGGAGCCCAAACGGACTACATTCGCATAGTTCGCATATCTGCAACCCTTGTTTAGCAGCACAACTGACCAACCTGCTGCCCCTCAGAGTGCACAGACGTCAGCAGAAGACTTTTTTCGCCCGACTATCGGCACACCAAAGCTGCTCTCAGCAAAGAAAGGAGTCAGGAGATGAGAGAAGCTAAGTGTCCACATGATCAGGACTTGGTTGTCTGCATTCTCTCCCGCCTCACTGCTGCAGTGGGCCTGTGGAGCTCAGCGGAGCAGACAACCACAGCTCACAGGTTAAGAGGAGAGCGAAGAGAAAGTCGATACTACAGGCTGCCATGGTATCCCCCAAAGAAGACCAGCCAGGAGAGGAAAACAGACCAAGAGATAATAAGACACCTGCAACGGTGCGTAGAGATGTCAGAGCACAGCGCCGCATCACGTTACTGTTCATATTTGTTGAAAACATCCTCTTTTCTTTTTTTTTTTTAACCCTTTTATTCTCCAGGACAAAATACAGATAATGTGATATAACAACAAGAAGAGATAAATAAAGCTAAACAAGACCAATTGAAACATAACAAAGCCAGTATGGTTAAGCAAGGTCATTAATCTAAGAAAAAACAAAACAAAACAAACTCAAATAGGGATTTTGAGTGCATTTCAGTGGTAAAAAGTTTTGTGTTACACATAAACATGTTGAAATAACCATAAACAAAGCACAAAGCACTTATTTGTTTATATTTTATTGTTTTTTATTTACATTTTCATACATTTTGTGGCATTCACCAACTCAATTACCTGTTTTTTGGGGGTTTTTTTTAATAAGGATGGAAAGGAGGGGGGGGGCGGGGGGATCCATAACCCTCTTCTCTGCCTCTGATCCCAATTCTCGACATGGGTTTTTATTTTCAACCCAATTTCTTGTGTGTCTCCGAGCTTCAGTAGTGTGACACTCAAACATGCAACAGGTGTGTTTTCTCTTGCCTTTCCTCATTGTCGTGCGGCAGTCAGTCGTGCATGAAGGTCAATACTTGATCAGGGGCCATGAGAAGAACAAGCCAATCGCAGAAGGAGGGTGAGGCAAACATGTGATTGACTGGCCTGGGGGGAGGGGCCGGGCAAGGTGGAGTTGAGGACACTAAACGGAATATGCATACTCAATAAGAAGCCAGGAGATGAAAGGGCTGTGTTGCTACGGCAACACACCTGCCGTGGTAGAATATCAGTGTGGTTTCGTTGATATGAGGGCGACAAGGCTTTAGGCCGTGAGGAGTTAGAGTGGGATTGTGCAGGATTTCACACCTTTTGCGTGTCTGTATTTGTGCGTGTGTGTGTGTGTGTGTGTGTGTGTGTGTGTGCGTGTGTGTGTGTGTGTGTGTGTGTGCACATGTGTGTGCACAGATCACACACTTGAACGAGTGCATACACACAATCTGCCACATACTAACGTAAAATGCAAACTAGGAAGAAGAAGAAACATGTTTTGGTGGTGCCTTCTTCAGATTCACCATCTCAACTGGACTAGAGTGTTTTCATGCGTGTGTGTGTGTGTGTGTAGAAGGCGGTGAGTGAAAACTTTTAATGTTAAGCAGCATGAGGTCTGCTTTAAAGTGTAAACTTCTGTCGTAGCATAATTCCCCCGTGTATCTGCCGAACGGGATTCTCACTCCGTTAAAAAATGTTTTTTAACAAACAGCCAAAAGAAGTCATGTCACTGAGGAAAAAGTGACGAGGCTGATGAGAATTGCACTTCATTTCAATGAAACTCCACCACAAACTGAAATATAAACGGAGAATCGTGGCTGTGTTTTTTTCATATATTGCACTTGTTTCCCTTTTTTGTTTTATTTTGAAGTTAATGCAAGACATAAGCGTGTAAAGTGGTCTATATTTAAATGAGTCAGCAAAATGTATTTCTGGGTATTTAAATGTCCAAATGTTAAACTGTAGTCTTTGGCAGTGTTCAATATTTTAGCCTGTTGTTTTCATATGTTGTGACATTTTCAATACTTTGCTTTGTCCGGAGGAAAGTGTTCAGCACTGTTTATGTTAAATTCAATAGTAATTCTAAAACATAACCCAGATGCTCATACATTTAAATGAGACCCTCTCCAGAGACTGACCCGAGGGCTGAACTGTTTGTCCTCTCACAGTCTTGACTAAATAATTGGTCAGATTTAACGAAATTGAACTGTTTTTGCGATATTTCAAGCAGATTAAACAAAGACGGAAAGAGACACAGATATGGGACATACAGTACAACGTATCAATACTGTAAGTGTTTTTTTACATGGTGTTTAGCTGATGAGAAAGTTATACATTTGTTTGGCTTGTACCCCCAACTTTTATTCCATTTGCTGACACACTAGCATCACGAAATGCATGACATTGACCATATCAGATAACCGTGTTAGAGCAGGTCTATGTGTTAAGCAGAAAATAGTCACAGATTGAAATCTGAGAGGGTCTTAAGGGTCTTGCATGATGTTTTTATCACGCACAGATTTCATTCTTGAGCCATTTTAAGTTTCGTGTGTCAAGTCCTGTCAAAGTTGGTGGAAGAACAACAGATGAAAACATGTCTGATGAGTGAATGAAAGACGGACGACGAGGTAAAGAACAGAGTAAAGGCAAAAACATAGATATTAGGTAAAAAAAATAGTTGACTTATCCTGCCTGTGAGGCCATATGGAGTAAAAAGACCTCGTTGTCCTCTTCCTCCTCCTCCTCCTCCTATTTTCCCTCCATGTCTCTTCTCTCCTCTCTCTCTCATTTATTTCAATTTGTCATGCTTTACTTTTCCCTTAAGAGAGCACGCTTGCTGGTGAGCGACCCCATATAGGCCGCGAAATTGTGTCTGCGCCGAGGCTGTAATGAAACATTTAGATGCAGGGGAGAGTGATGGTTGCGCATTAATACAAGTGGTGTTGTTGCCAATGCGAGAGTTGGGTCGCAGCAGCCGGCTCGGCTCAACACTCCACCCAGCATCGAGGTAAGAGGTGTCTCCTCAAGTGTGTTTTTTTTTCCACGCAAGTGGAGGTCAAAGGTTTTCTAGTGGTACATGGTGATTGAGAGTGTTTGTTGATATGTTATGAGGTGATAATGGAACTGTGGAAATGAGAGGCCCTGGACTGACATCAATACAAGTCCAAACATGAAAAGGGCAGGATTGTAAAGATGCTGATAAAAGGTAATATAAATGTAGGATTTTTGATTGGTATCATTTGGAAACGGATAACTGCAGTGTTTACACTACATTTTTTTTGGTGGGGTGCCATGAGAGTGCGCCAATTTTGTTCAAGCGAAATTAGATGTCAATTTTCTTTTTTTCTTATTAAGACCTATATGGGAATATGGGACCTTTAGTTTGAAATCTCTCTTAAACTGAACAGTAAAAAATGTCTGATTTGCAGTATACTAGAAGACATAGATGTACAGAACACGACCTAGTCAGTCCTGGTCAGAACTTATGGAAATTGTTGTTTTTATTATATTTTTTGATTTTTTTTTCGTTTGTTTTTATTACATGTCAAATTCCAATTTATTTTATTAAAAAGTGTGAATATGGGACTTTAACAAAAAAAACCTAATCACATTAAATTGCCAAATAATCATTGTAGATTATTATTTCTTGTCTGTTTTATCTTAATTTGCAGCGTCTGGTGCTCACATGTGCAAGGTGTTGGTGATAATCATTAGGGCCACATTGATATTAATGATCATGTTAAATTTTAGCAGGGGGTGCTCAATAATCAGCACTGCTGCTGAATGAATGTTAGGGGAACAGTGGACAAAGTGAACCGCTTCAGTAATATGTACTCGACTCCCTTTCTGATCATATTAATCCTCTAAAATCTATAAATCTAAATGGTTTCACCTTGGGTTAAAGGGGTTATGTATGAAGACGGAGAGAAGGGGAACAAATCATAGCCCTCACTACTCATTCATCCTGTATCATAATAATTACATTTCCATACAAACAAAAAGCATTTGTCTTAAGATTTGTGTTTTTTTTGACATCGCACTAGCAGTCACATTCTTCACAAGTATTTGAGGCAGAGTTCTCACATGGAGGTGGAGGAGTAGGAGGTGTAATGTAACAACGTGAGGCGTCCACCAATCAGCAGACCACAGTTTGAGACCAGTTTTAGCAACAAATGTCGGAAGATCTGTTGCTGGTGTAGACTATTCTGATTTGTTTATGGAGAGTGAGATGTCCGCCACACGCGTTGAGACTGTTTCATCACCCGAATCAGGTGCTTTTTGTACCTGACTGTTACAGATTCCATCACGTCCAACCAACCAAATACTGACAGATGGATAAGACTGAGGATGAAACAAAATATACCGTATATACTGTACTATACTATACTGAGTGTCATTATGGCACAACATATGTGCTTATATTCTATATTGAACTGATGAAAATGGAAATAAATGTGTGACAAAGCAAATGTTATTCACTGGAGATTAATTAAGTTCTGCCTGAAGCAGCTGTGTAACATCTATTCTTGAACCAAAGCCCTCTCCAGTCAACACTCTACTACACGTTACTGCAGACATACACTGTTATATTTGTCGGTGTCATTTTTGCTCTTATCCTGCTGTGTAGATGAGCACTGCTAATATGTGAAATTATAAATGTTCACAGGCATATCTCAATATATTTAATGCGTATTATACAGTACTGTGTATTAAATATTTGTTGACATAGTGTGGTCGATATTCATATACATATATATGTATTTATGTATGTGTATATATATACACATATATACATTATGTTTAGTGATGTTGTGGCCTCAGGCGCTCACTCTCTTCATTACATGAGACCAGAGTGTGTGTGTGTGTCTTTGTGTTTGAACCTGGCCAGAGGTCTTGCATTGTAAAACAGGCAGAATATACATTATTGAGAGATCAAAAAGAGACGTGTCATTGTCAATTCTTACATATCTCTGCTTTTGGAGACTACAGGCAGACGTGTGTGTGTTTTGTATGTGAGGGTGACAGAGGCAGCTTCAAAGGACAGGAGGACTTGTTCACGACATCCTCAAGAAGGCTCAGTGTTCACTGGCCATTTCACAAAGAACCAAAACAGATCTGTTGGGTTTATTTAAAAATGCAATTGGACAATGGTGAAATTATCAGTGTCTCATTTACTAGTTCTTGCTAGTTCTTGCAGTGTCTCATTTACTAGTCATGACATACAACAGTGAAAGGCTGATCCAAGCTGGCTTTACAAATAAATTAAACACAATGGTCCCAAGGCCACATGGTTGGTGTAGCGGTTAGCACTCTTGCCTTTGCAGCAAGAATATCTGGGTTCGTGACCCAGTCGGAACAAGGACCTTTGTGCATGGAGTTTGCATGTGTGAGTGTGTGAGTGTGGGTTTTCTCCCACAGTCCAAAAACATGCAATCCGGAAATAAGGTAATTTGGACACTCTATATTGACTGTAGCTGTGAGGATGGTTGTTTGTCTCCATATGTGGCCCTGCGATAGACTGGTGCACTATCGCTCTATGTCAGCTGAGATTGGCACAGTGCCCCCCGTGACCCTCCTGTGGAGGATAAAGCAGTAGAACATGGATGGATGGATAATGGTCCCAAGATGGCATTCTGCATGACACTGCAGTAATTACTTCAGGTGGTCTGATGCACGTTTTTCGATACACATGTATTTTGGATTTAAAACCAGAGACCTTATATGTATGCAGTCTCATGGCATCCAATCTATTAGTTGTTGTTGAGATATTTCAGATCAGGCCTACAGACAAACCGATTCTGCCGTTCTTAGAGCTGCTGTGCCAAGAGCACCTATGCTAGAGAGAAGAACAGAAAATCATGCTGCATATTAGTAGTATTTATCTTTAGATATAGGGACACACAATTTGTCACTCCCAGAGGTGAAGCCTGTGGCAGCTGAGGACAGGGCCAAGTGCAGTAAAAGTGCCATTTTGTCCTCATGTTGCTCCTAAAAGAGCGTCACAATGAAAGGTTTGCAAAATCAGTGAGGATAAAAAAGGAAGGAGACAGAGGTTGAATTAACATTTGATGAAAGACACCAGATATTAGCTTGTAAGACATTCGTCCTCTCACATGACTGATAGTTCGGTAGTGGTGCCAGCCTGTATGATCATCACTTGTGTCAGAGCCATAACCTCGAGCCATAACATAACTTATGCATCGCAGGCTTATACTTTTTTCCTTAAGGTTTCCAGAGCCATTTTAAAGATGGCTCGAATCTTCCTCGGCAAGCCCATTCATTTGCACTATGCAAGCAGCGCGACACACTTTTGACACAACCATCACGGCTAATGTAATTAGTCTGAAGTTATAAAAGGAAAGGTGGTAATGAATTGTTTAATTCCGGAGCGAGTGTAATTCATTTTCCTCCTTAAAAGTTGTATGATCTCGCTGAAACACATCCTCTCGGCGAGGACAATGTTAAACTTGTACATTGTGAAGTGTGTGTAGCACAAATCCAGCATTACCACATATTGTGGTAATAACAGTCAAATAATCATACACACACACACACACACACACACACACTCACACACAAGCTAAAAGCATCATAACTCCCTGTCCTGTTGGCCCTGTCAGTGTGATCTGCCCCTCAGGCGAGCACAGGAGCAGACGTGGAAGGAATCTGGGTGGGAGTGCCTCGGGTCCTTTTCTGACGTGCCCATATATACTCTTCTGTCTGCTGGAGGGTGAAATGAGCCCTGGTGGAGCATACTGAGCAGTGGCTGGTGTAGCGAGACCAGATAGAAGGCTCTTCCACCTTTGGCCCTCCTGCATGTTTTCCAGCTGATAAATTGCATATCTGGTCCAGAAGTGTGGAGCGGAGACGGTCTGTCGGTTTTTTGAGCTGAGAGCTGCTCGGCTTATGAGTGTGTAGGATGGCGCTGATGCTATTGGTGGAATGCTCAAAATTCGCTTGCAGCTGATGCTCACTTGGTTGGTCATAAGTAGATATTGTACATGTGCTTCACTCAGTGGTCACTTTATTTGATACACATCACATCTAATAAAGTGGCAGGAGTGTGTCTTCTGCTGCTGTAGCCCATCTGGTTGAGTTCAGAGATGGTCTCCTGCACACCTTGGTTGTTAAGAGTGTTTGTTTGAGTTACTGTTGCCAATTAATCATATTAAACCAGGGTTTTTCAGCAGGTGGGTTCCAAAATCAGGGATCCCAAATTTGGTTGACATCAAATTCATAGACTTTTCAAGCACTTTCCAGGACTTTCCAGGACCTGCAAAAATTCTTGGACAGAATGTGCTGACACACCTTAAGATAGGAGGGCAACTTGCAAGAGCCACTTCGCCAATGGCGTCCACGTTTTATTTATTTGCAGCACGCTCTGTATCTGGACAAGTGATTGTCTTTGGGAGCTTGGTCCAAGTCAGTCTTTGTCATTTTCTTTGGTGAGCCAGAGATCTCGGAATTTGCATTTTCCCGGGCATCACGTCATTTGCTTGCCTGTTGTTCGGCATGGAATCTCATGTCAGTGACGGAGAGAGACAGTGGACTGTGTCCGATCGCATACCCTGGTACATACAGTAGAACAGTATTTCTGATTTTCCTCACAAGTAACACCAGAGGAAACTCACGTACCACTGGTGATACACGTACCAGAGTTTGAGAACCAGTGGGAGGAAACCAGTGTACCCTGAGAAAACACACACACACACACAGGAAGAACATGCAAACCTAATGCAGGAAACAGGTCATGAAACCGGGGTCTTTTTTGCTGCAAGGCAACAGGGCTAACCACAACTCTGACATGTGTCCAAGCTCAGTTTGAACTTCAGCAGGTCGTCCTCACCATGTTGACGTGCTTAAATGTGTTGAGTTTCTGCCAATTGCTGATGAAATATTTGTGTTAACAAGTGCTTAAAAGGTGTGCCTAATGAAGTGGCCAGTGAATGTAAATTGCCCAAGTACAGACATGTAGTTTTGTTGGTAGATGTAACCAAAAGGTAAATATCTCTATAAGAAATGGGAAGTCGTCCTTTTGAGGCTACTTTGTACAACACAACAAACCGCTAAACTTGCTCTGTGTAACAGCCCGATGTATCACCTCTCCCCAAGAGCGAAAACCAACAATTTTCATCAGATTGATTTTGGATGCAAATAGCATTCTTGCACATGGTGGAAAATGAAACGTGTTTCCTATTTTCTTATTTTTTACCTCCCTCTGTGCACTCCTTTGTAAATTAAATGGAGTGTTTGTGACAGCTTGATGCTGGTGGAAGCAACAGCGAGCGGAGCTTTGGATTGCAAATGTTCCCTGAGGGGGCCGGTCCTGGTTAGATATACTTAATAAACTTCAAATCCGACAAGCTGGCAAAGGCAGCACACACTGCTGCTTATTTCTCACCATTCCAATAGTGAGATATTGGACCCAGTGGAAATGAGAATGGAGAAAGTTTAGACACTTTTCTATAAAGGATCAGCAAGAAATACGCGTGTATGAGTGTTTGTTTGTTATGGAAGTCTGACAATACATAGGAGGTACGGACAAAGTGGTTGGGGCAAGAGAGGAAATGGGATTGAGCCTAAGGCCTTAGGACTGCAGCCCAAATTGGATTTGTAAGCATATGCGATCAGAATCTTCCTGAACAACTGTTTACATTATATAGTGCAAATGATCAGATTCAATGTGCTTGTGTCCACATTGACACTGTCTAATCTAGTCTTCCACATGGATTTCTAGTTACAGGTCAGAAAAAAAAGTAGTCTAAACAAAATATTATTGGTCCCATCCTTTGCAGCAAGAAGACCTGGGTTTGAGCCCCTGTTGGAACAAGGGCCTTTTTGCATGGAGTTTGCATGTTCTCCCCGAGTGTGTGTGAATTTGCTCCGGGTTCTCCGGCTTCCTCCCTCAGTCCAAAAACATGCAACCTGGGGATTAGGTGAATTGGTCATCTACGGTCAACTCTATATTAACCGTAGGTATGAATGTGAGAGTGAATGGCTGTTTGTCTCTATGTGTGGCCCTGCAATGGACTGGCAAACTCTCTAGGGTGTGACCCGCCTATCGCCCTATGTCAACTGAGATTTGCACAGCAACCCCCGCGACCCTCCTGTGGAGGATAAAGCAGTAGAAGATGGATGGATGGTTTTGAGGTTTTTTACTGACATTGAAGCCACATTCTCCGAAACCCCTGCTCCTCCATCCTCCATCCTACACAAATTCCCCCAGATAGCTACCAGGCATTAATATCCTCGTCTGGCCACGGTCTGTTGTTGTCTGTCATGCTTTTATCCCGTTCTTTAAACAATTGCCTTCCACTGTGTTGATCATTTAACGAACCTCCAATTAACTTCCGTCTCTCCAGATCTACGTCTCTCGGTATGAATATAAAAAACAATTCATACACTTTTAAAGAAAATGAAGTATCATTATATTATCTTTATCTATTTTATGCCCAACAAAAACAATTTCACCTAAATGATACACTCTGGACCTTTAACCAAATATTGCAAACCTCATTTCACAGCAAATCTTGCCGAACCTAGAGCCATGCCTCTAGCTTGGTTAAAAAGAGAAAATGTATGGATAAATTAGCAGTGTATGGTTGGTATGGCCGTGATAAAAATCTGTCATTGTTGAAATCACTTTACAATCACAACAAACAGAACATCCGCCTCAGTTTGTCTCCAACTCAAGCTTCTGGCTCATATAAGAGGGTGAACACTTCATGATTCTCTTGTGTGTTATGTACTAAAATCTTATTTTATAGCACCTGAAGTCACCTAGTAATATATTTATGGTGGTTATTGTAGTGTTATCAATCATCAATAATCAGTAATAAAAATCAATAATCACATGTATGTTAATTACATACAACCTTCCGAGGTTTCTCAATTCCTTCCAGTAGCTGTAAGAGCCAACTAAAAACTTACCAGCAGGAAAGTGCTGTGTTATAATCCTGCAACATCTCTCAGGAGTTCGTTTTAATCCTCCCTGAGTAAATTAAAGTGAGTAATTGAATTAGAAGCTTTTCTTGTCCAATCATACAGATTTAGAACAAAGTATGTGATAGAGAGCAAACATGTTCGTCTCCTCAATTCTGACATATATCCTCAAAAGTATAATCTGTCACGTACACGCAGGGTTTGATGTCCAATTAAGCAGAATGCACACAACTGAATATCCCATTTAAACCCTATTATCTAGACAAGGTAAATGCTCACCGCCAGAGTTTTCTGTCTATTCTGCCCATGATCTGCATTTCTAGTGATGCAGATTTAAAGGAGAGATAAAAAAATGTGGTACAGAGAGAAAAATTAGGCTTGTAGTCAAAGATATACTGTATATAACACATATCTGTCAAAACAGACTGATTTCAGGATTCACTTAAAGCAAGACACAACCTCATTGTTATCCTAACTGTGTTTGTCTTTTCATACTTTCACATCTAACAGCTTCCAGTCAATTACAATAACATGTTTGGATTTCATATTGAACTATCAAGTCGAGTTTTCCATCTACTCCAATCCTCCTGTTAGTTTACTGTAGAATATCTAGATTAGGCTGTAGTATCAAGTGGACCAAACACTGAACATAATATGGCTCTATATAAAAATGTACATAATTTCAGAGTGGGTTGACCCTCTTGGGGAAAAACGCACCACCTGGAAAATGGTCCAGCAGTGTCGAATCAAATTGAGAAAAAACAGTCTTAGCACAACACAACACTCTTATTTTAATGGTGCTGTGACATTTTTAGCACATCTTGTCAAACAAGTGCATTTAAGACTAAAATACACACATTGTGAAACTTGAAAAGGCTTTTTTTTCCTTCATGAATATACAGTTACGGTCCACTTAGATGTAAATGGAATGTAATTTAACAGCTGAGTATGATAAATTGTGGCAGCAACTATGATCAAAATATCATCTCTCGGGCCTATGGCGTAGCAGATAAGCTGTATGATTACATATCAGAAATCTCTTTCTCTTTGTCTCTTTGCTGCCTTGGAATGAGATTTCAATCGCTTACACCAGGCGTAGTAGGTTCATATCTGAGGACGGTCAAAAAAGATGAGTAAATGTCGTTTCAACATGGGGCTGAACGGCATCAACACCGTATAGTCAGTCAATCATGACTGTGGGCATCTCCAAGGCCTCTGGATCTTTGTTGTCATGTCAGACCACTCGCACTGTTTATCGTTTCCTGTCGATTACTGCGGTCATAAGTCAAGTAACGCCAACACTTGCCTGACTCCCTTGTCCTCAGCCACGGAGACCAACTGCAACCCATATCGTCCACATGGCATCAAAATCAACATGTTCACTGCTGTATGATTATTTTAATTATTCAGATGCATCAACTCCATCGCGAGGTTGAACCTGCTTGTCTCCGATCTGTCCTTCCTCAGTAGCTCCCCAACATTGCATGTAGGTTTAAACATACACTATGTGGACTTGCTCAAGAAATGTCCTCATCTTCCTTCCTCCGAAATATCTCTCTCAGCTCCTTCTTTTGGTTAACACAGCAGATATAGGCAACAGTAATGGTTGCCTATGCCCATGTTTAGCTATCGCATCCACTGTAACACCCAGTCAGCGCTATTGGCCGCTACACTAACCACTTCTGACCAGAAATACATAAATATGTAGAAGCTACCACCACTCAGAGAGCCATGCCATTAGGACTTTAAAGATCCTGTAAAGCAGATTCAGCATTTCTTGTCTTCACATATTATTATATTTGAAAGTAGTGGCTGAGAACATGTGGAAAAAAATGACGTGTGAAGAGTAAAGAATTATGGATTGAAGTCTATTCAAAAATGTTTTAGGCATGTATAGAAATATGGCTCCATGATGCACATGGGCCAACTCATCCTCCAACATGGTGTCGATACAAACGCTCCTTTAACTGCTCTCTCGCATTCACTCATGAGTCACTGCACCTGCTCATCAGGGTGGCCATACGTCCAGATTTTGGCAGGACAGTCCGGATTTTAAATGCCCTGTCCAGCATCGGGCACAGCCTCCAGCCGGATGCTCAGTTGTCCTTCTTTTTGTTATGGAAATGGCCATCCTACGCCGCCTATGCTAGGGCTGTACAATAATCGAAACTTATTTTTCAATTATGAGTATGGCTCCAAATGAATACATTAACAAAATAATTGGAGCAAAGCGATTATAATAAAGCGGAGACTTTTATTCTGAAAATAAAGCTTTTAATTTTGTAATGTGTTTGACTTCCTGTCTCGCTCGTCATTTGGCAAAAATAGAACACAGGCATGTAGTGGAATCCCTGTGTAAATTCAAAAGGTTCATTCAAAATTTCATGTTTAAAGCCCCTTTCACGTGCAAATAATTCCATTTGTTTCAAGTAACATTTCAAATAATCGTGATTTAAATTTAGGCTCAAATAATCACGATTATAAGTTTTTTCATCGTAGAGCAGCCCTGTCCTACACTGCTGCCTTTTGTTTTGCTAGCTAGATGAGATGTCTTTGTCCTGAAAATGTGTCATACCTGGATGTAAAAACACATAGAAAAGCTGGCACTTTATTTAAAAAGGAAGTAGAGAAGAAGAACAGAAAGAGAAGTACAGTCCAGCTGTGAGGCTGCAGGTGCTGCTGATAAATAGGAAGAGGGAGATAGAGGGTGGAGGACTGCTGAAATGTGAAATATGTTGTTAAACTGGGTCACACGGTTGGTGTAGTGGTTAGCACTCTTGCCTTTGCCGCAAGAAGACCCACGTTCGAGCCCCAGTTGGAACAAGGGTCTTTCTGCATGGAGTTTGCATGTTCTCCCTGTGTGTGTTGGTTTTCTCCGGGTTCTCCAGCTTCCTCCCACAGTCCAAAAACATGCAATACATGGAGATAAAATAAATCTAAAATAAATTGGTCACTCTAAATTGACAACCATTGTAAATGATCGTTTGTCTCTATGTGTGGCCCTGCAATGGACTGGCGAACTGTCCAGGGTGGACCCCGCCTATTTAAGCATGTTAAACTACGTGTACCTGGAGCTTTTACGTTAATATTGTCTACAAACACTGATGCACCACCTATAGCAGCCATGCCATTAAAGCAGAGGCTGTCGTTTTATATGGTGTGTGCCGTCATTCATTTTTTTAATTTTAATTTTTTTTGAGAAATGATTTTGTTATTTCAGTCATTTCAGTTATTGTTGCAGTCTACATGATACAATTTTGCAAGTATTGGTCAGTTATTAGACTCCCACAAAGTTCAGACTGTAACTTGAACCCTTACTTGAGGGGAAAAAACAACCGGCTTCTCCATCTTCATATGGCGTCACACAGTAAAAGTGTGTTCACCATGAATGTGGATTAGGGCTGCACGATCGTTTGGGCATCGTCATCATGATGTGCACATCACATAGTCCCATCGCAGAACATGCAATGTTTGCTCTTTTTTTAGAACATGTCGACTTTTGTCTTGCTTCAGAAAAGCGTCTCTGAACTGGCTCCTTGCTCTGCACTCTCGCTCTCTCCCTCTCTCACGCTATACACATGCTGTCCGTCACACACCACGCCGAAGATGAGCGATAAACAAGAGGGAGAGACTGTGGCCACATCCAGACAGAAACGACACGAAATTACGTTTCCGTCTGGAGTTCTTTATCGGCTGTAGTAGTACATATGACAGTACTTGAAGTTGTGCTATAACACTCAACACACACACAAACACACACACAGAAGCGTTGTATGAGCACGGCACACACAGAGGCACAGACGAGCTTTGGATGTGCAGCCAATTGTGTGTGGAACAATCACTGATCTGTAATGTTTATTCAAGTAAACATTGTTTTCTCCTCTCTTTATTTTACGATTCAACACTTCTACTTTTTTTTAACAGCAATCTTGTTCGTTCACAGATGAGCCCCATCTGGTGAGAATTCTTGTATATTTACCGCAATATTAAACATCGCAAAAAAAAAAAAAAACATCAACGCAATATCAGTTTTTTCCAATAACGTGCAGCCCTTATGTGGATTACACCATCCGCGTTAATCGCGTTACCATTAAACTCTTTGAAAACAGAATTTCAAACAAGCCACAGTGACCTTTCTGCTCGATGCTGCAGAGCCACTGCAGTGAGAAAGTGTCTGAAGTTCGGCTGATGTGAGCCAAGTAATTGTGAACCCCGCTCCTTTTTTTCCTCTGCTGGCTGTTGTGAGGGGAAACCTGCAAGCGTGTGCTGAGGTTGTGAGAAGCCCGATACCATTTCCTCTAATAAGCCCCAGTGGGACCTGTGTGAGCGCTGCTGCAAGTACATGCAAGCCTCCTGCAAAGTCAGAGCAGCAGCTACGTTTAAGCGGGGCTTAACAAGGCAAGTGTGAACGTTCACGGTTATAAAATAATGACCTAATGTCAACCTTAAGATCTCTGTCTCTGTGACGGATTCCTGTCAATTAGATCCTTAAGAGACTTGTGTATAAGATTAACGCAGATTACAAAAAAATAAAAAAAAATAAAAAAATTAATTTCTACTTGAGAGCACAAAATCCTGAACATGGCTGCCAGGCAGGTAATCCATCTCTTTGCTATGATTTGTTGCTCAGGTAAGGATTGTTAGTTTCATATCATTTTATGCCCTTGTTATGTCAATAGGTGGTGGTAATTAGCTGTTTATTCACAAGGGACCATCGTATGCTGCTGTTCTGCCTCATAAAGTAGCTTACTGCTGAAAAGGAAATGACCCACTATGTTTGCTCACTGCACTTTTCAAACTTTCTTGAGGTTAGTCATACTTCAAAATCTGTCTGAAACAACATTAAAACGTGTTCATTTTGGGGGGTTTTACTGCCTCTGAGGTTTTAGCAAAGCAGTACATACTCTTTCTTATGTATTTTAATATGAGAGTAAAATATAATTAAGCTGAGGGGGAAATATTTAAATGAATATTTCCAAAAAGAAATGCGTATGAGAGATACAGGTCAGCATCAAGGTTATGCAAAGGAGAGGTTATGCACATTCTCTGTATTTATATGCTTTTCTAGACTTGATGACCACTCACATTGCTTTAACTACAGTCTTGCCATCCAATGATATCAAGACAAAGGAGAACAGTTAGAAACTGTGGGAATTTCACAGATATGTCAGTTTCCTTTTTTCACCTTCACATTGTGCAAGTTCCTGACGACATGAGATTTCGACTTAACCCTGTTTGTTGACACTCAGTTGCTGTGTTCTTCAGACTGGTGAGAAGAATGTCATCAGGTGCTGAAGATATCACTGTGTGGAGCATTGCTATAATTAATTTTCTGGGAGCTTTGGCCCCAGAGCTCCAGAGCCTCTTCTTTTTATTCTGTATCAGGCTGAAGGATCTCCTCCTCCTCAGAGCTGGTGGTTCTGCTGCAGGTGTCTCCAGCCTTATCTGCAGCCCTGTCTTATCTCCAGCTTGTCCCTGCAACCTGACTGTGGGAAGATTAGTTCTGCACCTCTTGTCAGCTCCTGACAAGAGGTGAAGAGAGAAAGAAGCCCATCATAAGCCAAGATTAAGCCGATACTGTGGTTGTGCTGCTAACTATGTTTTTCTGGAAGCTTTCTGGAGCTGCGGAGGCTCGGATAAAGGTCAAAAGTTTTTATTCACTTTTACAGAGTAATCACACAGTGCTGTTTCTCAAATCATATTCTTCTGTCACTGCACATCCATGTAGTACTGTAGTGTGTTAGTCACTGGTGTAGTGATGGGTTAATAAGTGAGTGAGTGTTGTCTAGAAGCAGATTGTCGTTTGTTTCGGTACTTTTTCATTATACAGTGCTAGCGAATTTGGCTCGACTCTATTTATCTGGCTCACTCCATTTGTTTTTTTTTTTTTGCTTTTCCATTAGCGATAGTACCTGATGCTTTTTTAGTACCTGCTCTGGTGAGGTTCCAAGCGAGCTGAGCCGATACTAAAATGTCACGTCAACAGACTGCTGGCCACTGTGTCGTCACTGGAAGAGTCATGAGCGCGACGTCGGACACAAGAATCAAACCGAACAATGCCAAACTGTAGATCAATTTCTAAAATCTCAACATTTTACAGAGGAGGCTGTTGTATTTAGCAACAGCACTGCTGAAAGCCAGCGATCCCGAGCCGAATCGCAACCTGTTCAGCCGTATGATTGTATTTAATTAATGATTCTAATGATTCAGTACACCTGAAAAGAACTGCTTTGCTTGTCACTAGTTTGTGGCGCTTATAAAACGACGTCACGGCAGTTTCATGCAGCCGTGCTGTGACGACCTCGCCCACGTTGAGGAGGAACTATAATGGAAAACGACGTGTCTGATACCAAACCAAAGTAGACTCGAGCCGAGTCCTGCTAGAACTGTAAAATGGAAATGGATCTCCCTCTATCGCCATTTTTACAAATTTGAAAATATTTTGGTGGTTCCTCCTCTTTTAGTACAGAATGACAAATGTCTGTTTTTAGCCTTTTACCTATGTTTATAGGTCATTGAGGCCATATGTAAAAATAAAAAAGGAAAACTGCAGCTACGGTGCATCTCAGATCCTAGATAGTGCAAACTGAGCCCGACCTCAACCCAGTTTAATTAAGCTGAAGCTCAACCACACAGTTGTCCACATTGACATCTGCATTCAAATTCCTCTCTGCTTTTAATTTTTCACATTTTACATTATTTTCTGTTTGCATTTCATTGTCTTTCTTCATCTTTGAAAGGGGAAGTAAGTGTTGGGTCGGTCTTGTAAGGTTGAGGTTATTTTGGACTCATTGCTCCACCTTGCTTTATTCGTGCTAAAGCCTGCGTTATCGGAGGGGTGACAACTGGAAGTCACACAAACTGAGATCACAAACTAAGTTTGTAGGCTGCTCGATGCAACACTTGTGTCATCATGTACCTTTAAGTGCAGCGGTGAAGGATATTTGTCAGTGTGACCACACTCATGTCGTCACAATGGTGAGTGTGAGTGTAGTAGAACACACATTAAGACAGTATTTTTAACGACATCCACAGACTGTGGGTATCAGGTGTTTAATAGTTATATGAGACCCTGAGATGTGTTCTGTTAAAAGCTCAGTAATGACCAGTCTTATGGTAGATTTGGGTCAGTTGTTGGCTCTAAGTTGTCACAGGAAGAGAGCTAAAAGCAGGAAGCTGAAGGCTCTGATGATGGCACCTTCAGAGGGAGGGATCACAAGCTCAGCCAATTATCAGCTGAAAGGCTGGCATTGAACTCTGACCCTGCCTGCTGTACTTTTATTCTACAGAGAGATCTCATTTTGTTCATTAAGCCATGTGGTATTCTCCGCTGTCCGTAGCTTACAATTACACAAGCTTCAGAAGCGGGGCAAATGGTCCGGCTACAGTTTCACTTCAGCATTCTGACATTTAGAGGAAATAGTAGAGAAAGAGGCACAGAAGAAAAAAACGTGATTTTCCACTCTCTGGGAGAGATAAGACTCCATAATTAAATCCCGGCAGAATCCAGTTCCTCTTTATTTCTCCTTTATCCCTTTTTAGAGAAACGTTACTGTAAATGTGTCAAATCTGTCAATTAAGACCGTCCCGAAAAAACATAAAGCTGACTGCTTCCTCATCCATTGCCAAAAAACTAAATTAAAGCTCACCCTCCCATCACAAATAACCACTGATGTTTCATAAGTACACATACTGAGGCAAATTATAGGACACTAAGCTAGTATTTGAATTTTTAATTATCTCTTTTCCACAAAATGCAGTTTGACAATCTGTCAGTTGATTTTTCTTTTTTTATTCGTGTCCATAAAGAATCTTGTAGTCAGACAAGAAAATGTCAGTGCATGTCAGACGTATTCTACAGTTCAGCTGTAGACACATGTCTACCACTATTATTAGTTTAGTGCTAGTTGTTTTTTGTATCCTAATCTCAAGTAAAAGTCCCATAATAAGTGCAAAATATAATATAATGCAAAAACATTCCAGGGCTAAAGCTACATAAAGTCATGAAAGACAACATCCTTACCAGCTGATGTTTGTGCAGTTTTTTTTTTTTTTTTTTTTTTTAATGATTGAAATAGAAGTTTTTTTTCCATTTCCTGAGCTGGTCTGTAATTATGCCTTGTGTCGCGTCTTTATGCCTTATCTTCACCCCACACACTGTGTGTTTGATATGGCATTTTATATATCAGCATGTGCAGCCAGCAGAGTCTCTCTTGTTTGTACAGCACATATGTGGCTCTGTGCTCACATGTGCATGTACTGAGCACACAAGAATGTACACAGTTCTGTCATCACTATTTAAATTTGGACCGTCACCCATCATTTCTGAATACTTGACCATCTGCCTGCGTTCTCCTCGCCCTCAGAGGGGCTTGGACGACACGGCGGCAGCTAACAATCAGCCTGCTGTGTTTGCACAGGAGCACAGACTGAAATCTGTCGCAGCCTCTGTTTAGACTTAGAGTCTCAAATGTTGGTCTCTGTGTGGAGTGGGCCTTCTCCTTTTGTATGGAGGTTTTAGCTGTGGCAGCGTAATCATTTAATCATTTAAGCCCCAAATAACCCATTCAGACCTGGTAACAGGTTACGTCCTCATCAGATCATGTGCAGATTGTGGTTGTTGTGATCAGACTTGAGGACACAGTCAGAGTTGCTTGTGATGCATGTGACATCATTCCTGTGCAGGCATGAACGTTAGCGTTTCTCGGGGTGGATGAGAGAGAGACCGTCTCCTCATCAGCTTATATGGCACTTTCACATTATACATTTCTAGCACTACTCAGCTCCACTCTACTTGCATTTTCATGGCATTCCATTGTCCGTTAATATAGCACCTCAGCAATGTGGTCGCTACACGAAACTGCCATGTGGTTGATTACACTCAACACAAACACACAAACTAGTGATGAGTCAAGCAGTTTCGGTATACTGAATCATTAGCATCAGTTTCTTAAATACTTTTGTTCAGTACTTCCTGCATGGCCGCAGCGCAGACTGAAATACGGCTGAACAGGTTGTGATTCGGCTCATGAACAACACCTTTCAGCAGTGCTGTCACTAAATACACTGGACTCCTCTGTTAAATATTGAGATTTAAGAAATTTCCCTGCTAAATGTTGGAGATTAACGCATGTTTTCAGGATTTTTAAGTCTTTTTTACTGATCTTTGATTTAGGTTTCTTTGCAGCATAGGAATTAGTTTCCTGTGCTGGAGAAGTGATCTCTCCACGAGAGTGACCTGTGTGCACAGTAGTTGAAACAGAAGAGCTAAGAACAATTCCAGATTTCAGAGAACTCAGAGTAGTTTATCTCTCTCAGATCACTTGTTTTAGATGATTCGATTTTAGATCATTAGGTAAATGTACAATGGAATGACTGACTGTTGCATTATTACATCTGTAACTTTAAATAAACAGCTAAAATATTGTGGTCATAAGTCGATGTCATTAGTCATCGCCACAGCTTCTGCATCTCAAATTTAGGAAGCAGAGATTTTTACCCTCATTTTGTCTACATGAAAACATAACGGCGTTACGTGGCGTTTTGAGATTTTCTCACACTGGGACTAAAAAATGTGGTGGAACAGGAATCTAAAGTTAACAATACAAACTTTATTGTTTTCATTTTACCTCACAAAACAGGAGAGGACAAACTTTTATTTCATTTTCTGACATCGCTGTGATCATGCAAAATCACGAAGCTGAAAAACAGGAGATAATCCAATATTTATCTCTTGCCGCCACCGAACAGTGAGTGGTTCTGTTCTGGAGAAAAAAAGAAAAGAAACAACAGACAAGTTTGGGATGATTGGCAAACAACAGCTGGGAAGGAGGATAACAAGCACGGAATACAGTGTCACAGGAACACGAGTGTCAGTCAGAACGCCTAATTAAAACAAAGCCAGCAGTGTTAATGAGAAATGAGTGAATGTCCTGCCGTTCTCAATTTACCTTTGAGAAACTTAGCAGGAAAGAAACGCTCTGTGATCCGAACAAAGTTCAGTGACAAAGTTAAACTATAATTGGCTGAGGAAACAAAAAATCCCCGTCCTGTGCGTCAGTGTGAAAACTTGCAGACCGATTATAATATCTTGTAGGAAATAAAAACCATGTTTAATTGCTATAAACCTCAGATTTACCAGAAGAATCATGATTTATTTTTCCTCCAACTAATTTATATTCTCATGCAAAGCTTGGCCAGCAACAAAAAAACATGCTGAATAACTCTGACATGAAAGCTCCTCTGCTCTCCACTCACTTAGTGCAATTCTCCATGCAACGCAGGTTCCTGTTCATACAGACAGAAAATAGAAAAGTCTCTTTTTATAATTCAAATTAGGAAATGGAGGCAAGTGCAAGAACTAAACTTTTGTCCCCTTAATCTACCTCATCACTGACAGGGCTCACAGGAGGAAGTTAATGAGATTGCACTGCCCTGGAATATGATGACTTTCACTGACCACACCTGTTAAACTGCTTTTTAACCCAAATATTTTATCAGCCAATGATTTTGCAGCAACTCAGTGCATTTAGGCCTATATGGCCAAGACGACCTGCTGATGTTCAAACTAAACATCACAATGAGGATGAAAGGTGATAAAAGTGATGTGTATGTGTCGTGGTTGCAGACCAGCAAGCCAAAGTAGAACATACATTACAAATAATGTATAATAAATAATCCTGACTTAAGACACAAAAGCAGCAAATTTATCAATTCATCAATTCACCAGAACATTTCTGGATTTTAGTTACTAATGCCATGGTTCCCAACCTGGGGTCCAATCTTCCCTCAGGGGGGCACCAGAGATCACATGGGGGCACAGAGCTTTAGGTTGTGAGGTTATTAAAATGATAATTGTGCACATTGAATAAAGAAAATCCCAATCACACACTCTGTATCACCCAAAATGAAACCTTTGTTTGGTCCACCTTGACATTTCTTAACACCCCTGTGACCTCTGAACTGAACGTATCATCAGGTCAGTTAGCGGCTATACCTGATCGTGTTCCTGTTGTCAGCACCTGTGCAACAAAATATCACGTCTGAGAAATGTACCAAAGACTCATTGGTATCAAAAAAGAAAAACAAGGCAATAGCTCAAGAGTTCCCTTGGTTTAGATTTTATGGAAGAACAAGACAGTTCTTATCCACATACACTGTGAGAATAGGGAAAACAAACGACAGCATATGAACGTTTGTAATTATTCACTTTATTATTTTGGTGTGTGTGTGTGTGTGCATGGACAGCTTTAAGGAATAAAGGTTGGGAACCACTGTACTAATGATTTTCTAAGCAGTGAGGCCTCTCCATATCTCACATTCACGCCCACAGTTCCATTTATACTTATAGGTTTCACTTTGCCAGTAGTCACTAACACTTTAGGCGACACAGACATTGCAAACATGGGCAGATTATGACATTTACGTCACATGGACGACGGCTGATGGTAAGTATAGGGATGAAAGTCAGTGTTGATGATGAACTTGCAACATTTTTACTCGATAGAAAGCCGTGTAGACAGCATCAGTGCTAGGTGGACATGCTTTTGCATGCCATGACAGTCTTGTTTGTCAGAGTCAAAAGAAGTCACCACTCAATTCATCCGGTGAACCAGACCCATCGATTGTGTCATTGTCCTGAAAACGCGTGTTTTCAAGCAGTTTGAGTTCTTTTTCCCCTCCATATTTCGTCAGCAGTTTTCTCAGCAGGTTGTTGCAGCAGGAACATACCTGGGTTGCATTCTGCTGAGATTGTAGAATCTGGTACAAGTCAGCTGCAACAGCGGACTCACAGTTGGAACGCACTGAAGAGGAAGAAAAGAAACATACATTTCAGGCTGTGTTTATGTATTGTGTTTTTGTATTGTGTAAAAAACAAACAAACTGTTGTACATACTTACAGGCAAGACGCAGCGAGATATTTAGAGTGACCTGTAAAACAAACAGCACTGCTAATGTTATGACCCCAATTCTGATGAGTCTTCTTTCTGTGGGTGCAACACAGACAGTACATGTTGTGTCATTGGTGACAATCTACCTTTCTTCAAATCAGATCACACATCACACATACATTTATTTTCATGATACTAAAGGAGAAATTAAAACCATAGTATATGGTATAGCTTTTGAATATAAACAAATGTATTTTACGTTCACACTGGTGATTAAGCCCATCTGTGTTTCTCATTCATAACAAACGTTCTTCTCATCACTTTACAAGACCTTAGTAAGGTCACGACATGCTAATTATTACAGAGAATCCCAACAGAAGCTCAGGAACCAAGCTCTGACACAACCAGACTTGGAGTGGATGAACATCTGCCTCTACCGGTTGGGGTAGAAGAGGGGAAGGGAGTTAGTGAAGGAGAAGTGGGTGAAAAGAAGACAGGAGAGAGAAGAAGATAGAGGGGAGAAAGAGAAAAAATCAATAATTTTAACCCTTAGTGCTCATGCAGCACATAAATTGCTGTAGGAATAAAGGCGTGAATTGCATCATCAACGTGCAGCGTGCAGGCTGTGCGTGCAGACCAGATTTTGTAACCGGGCGAAAACTGAATTTCCGCCCCACCAGTAGTTCATATTAAGCCCCGCTCACCAAGCAGAAAAAACATTTGCACAACAGGAGAAGTAGTCGTCAAGGATAGTCATCCGAGCCGCGACCTGGCGACCCACAAACCCATATATTTTAAAAAAAAAAACAACAACAACAACAAAGCGATCATAAAAACGAACCAACATATTTCCAAATTTCACAAATTCAATTGAATAAAAAAAAAAAAAATTATCAAATTGCCTATAGGTTGTGTTGCAAAAAAAGGATGTAAGACACTCTATATTGCACATTCTTATCACCTCTGTATATTTTAACACAGTAATGATGCTCTGTGTTCTAAGGCTTAATAATAATCAATTCATTTTCATCACCTCTATCATCTGCATCATCTCGTCCAGGGTGTGACATCACGCCTCCTGCCCCAACGCCATCTGGGATTGGTTTCAGTTCCTCATGTGACCCTCAAAAAAGGACACAAGGATGGATAAGGAAAATAATGAAGCAGTTGTGAGTAGCTATATCATATATAGTAATAGTTATAGTTGGTTCAGCAGTTTGACAGGATAAATGTATAAACACTAATGCTCCCTCAGTCAGGTCTGATTGTATTGCCTGACGGAGTCTAATTTCAGATGGATGCAACATGTAACATTGTTCTTTCAACATTCTCTCAGTTTTTTCAGCTTCTTAAATGTGAAAACAAAACAAGACATCTGAGAACAAGATCATTTCGAAGTTTGGGACAGATCGACATTTTCTGACATTTTCTGGACCAAATGATGACTTAATTACTCGTGAAAATAAGGGTCAGATTAGTCGATGATGAAAATGATCTTTAGTTGCAGCCCTAAATACAACTAAAATCAACTAAAAGTTTCATAATTATAAACTATTGAAGTAAACAAACCAAAAGAAAAGGTTGTATCATCTTACCTGGATGTTCAGTGTTACATATCTCAGCCTGCTGAAGCTCAAACTCTTGTGCCATGTTGATCTACTGTGAGAAAAATCCTTTTTAGAGTCTTTATACGTCTGGTGAGCTTCTGCCTTGTGGCTTTTTTCATCACGTCATTTAAGGAAGTTTGACATGAAGAACTGATGACAGTGGAGTTGTGTTACTGTCCACTTCCTGAAAGACTTCTGTTTCTATTAGTGTTTAATCACTCATCTTTCATTGCAATTATGTGTTCACATACAAAAATATAAAAACAATGCATTTGAACCTTTGTTTCCAAAGCTTAACACTGGTGTACACAGCTTCCACAAAGAGAAGAAATATTGTATAATAAGTACTTCACAAAGGTGTCAAATCTTGTTGGATTCAATTGATAAAATCAGCATTTACGGCAAAGTCCTCATTGACTTTTCTGAGTGTCCTGACATGATAAACACGTGTACCGACGTTTTTTCATGTACGTGAAACAAAACTCACCTAATTAAAGCTTTTTTCCCATCTTCATTAGCCCCTCTCCCTTCCACTTTGGCACGCCCATTCACCAAACCTGTTTCAGACGTGCACCAGGGCTGATGCGGTCACACAATTTTGTGAGTTAGGGGGTAAAACTTAGGCACTCAACAACATAATTCATTTGAGAAAATAATAATATTAACAAGAAGAAAAATAATTCCTTCAGTTTCAATAGGGTCTTTCTGCAATCTGTGAATTTAGGGACTGTCAATAACTACTTGAAGCATTACATAACTCTAATGTTTTAAATAAACTCAACTCAACTATAAAACTATACGTGCACTCATTGCTTCCCCCTGCATTTCCAGCGAGAACGAGCAGACACCACATTGCATTTATGTATGAACTCTGATCCATCCAGTTTAACGTTTCCCCCAGACGGCGGAGTCCAGGGAAAGTGAGCAGGTTGCCACAGTCAAAACAAAACTTTATCTGTTCACATTAAAGCTTTCGCCGGTGCAAAGGATACAAAAGCCGACAGTACAGTTCCCTGCCACTCCCATATCCTTACAACCACGGGGAGCCACGTGTGATAGAGTCGAGGAGAAATAAATGGGTGTGTTGCTGCAGAACGGCTGCCTCATGACACTGAGGACGATTGAAAAGTGCAACAGTGCATTCTAGTGGTCATGAAGTGTCTGATTTTGTGGGGCTTTCACATCGTGGCTAAAAACTGATAGGAAGCTTTATTTTGATGTGTAGCAGCACAGTGACTGAGATAAAGCTGTGTGTTTAAAAGGCGTGGTGCCTTTTTGATGTGTGGAAACACCAGTCCAAGTTTAATTAATAATGCTTTGACAGATAACGCCAGCCCATAATGACAGTGTTCTTCTTTGCATTGATAATGTTGCATTACTGCCTGCATCTGCCCTTTCCTTTCTTTACTACTGCACAGTCTGGAAAAACACCGGCTAGGTAAAAACATCCAATACTTTTGAGATATCGCCTGAGAATCGAACTTCCTCCATATCCATGGTTCTCAAACTGTGGCACATGTACTGCCCGTGGTATGCGAGTGTCCTCTGGTGATTCTGGTGCCAGAAATACTGTTCTACTGTATAAACCAGGGTATGTGATCAGAGTGGAGCTGAAGAATTTTGACCCAGAGTGTGTGGAAAATAAAAAAAACATTATAACAATCAGAGTCACCTTATCTCTTCTCCATGTTAATCTAATTTCACTACACCAGTGTGTGAAGTATATGTGAAGAAGAGGAGGATGATGAGAGAGCAAATGATCTTATTGGGAATAAATCTGCCTCCTGTGAAAAGTCTGTAGCTGACTTTGCTCGACTTATTTGCACCACGGTATTTCAACGTGGGTGATAATGGTGTTACTTTGAGAGCTTAATATTTTCTCAGGTGGTTCTTGGTATAAAAACGTTGAGAACCACTGATCTATATCACCGAATATTGAAAATGCGTGGCCATAAAATATCAGTGTCAATGCCTCAAGAATGAATCTCACCAGAGAGCCAGTAAACATGCAGCCTGTTGTTTGAGCTGTTTGCTCTTCGACTGTTCAACTGCAAGAAGACAACCTGGTCAGCTAAAAGCAAATACTTTCACCATATGGTGTAATGTAATAAAAAAACATTAAAAAAAAAAGAGATTTCATAAATTTGGTATTAGAAAAAGAATTGGTATTGAAGTCTGCATATCAAAAATCGTGACCATACTGTGAACTTTTAATCAATATCCAGCCCTGCTTCAATGTAAACCCACGAGATGGCTGTGAGTGAAAATCCCAGAACATCAGCAGCCCCGTTCAAAGTTACTTAAAGGATCAATGTGTAACAGTGTGTTTTTAGATTCCACTTCAAATCACAAAAACACACGCTCTGCCTGTTTGTTTGAGCTGCTGCAGAATCATGGCAGTGCAAGATGGCGGCCTTCATAAAGAAAGGCCCTTGCCTAAAAGACTTATTATACTAATAGGTCGAATATTCTGCCAATAAACCCTCCTACGTGTTAAACACTGTACTTTTAAATCACCTCTCCCCCTCATTCTGATGCTCAGTCTGATCTGCATGTCTACATGCCTAACTCCATGGAGTTACTCCCATGTGATTGGCTGATTAGATATTGGCGTTAAGAAAGCCCTTGAAAGGGTGTACCTAATAAAGTGGCCAGTAAGTGTATTGTATATTAATACATATATATAGTGTACATGCAGCCCCATCCGTCCATGCAGAAAAACAATCCCACACTCGGAGGCAGCAGTGCACACATACCTGCACACATTCACTCAGAAACCCTCAGCCATTCATGCACCGAGCCTCTCTCACTATTCCATATCTTGCACCTGTGCACACACAGTCACATTAAATTACATGAATTCAGATTCACTCATGCAGGAGGACTCGCACAAACACCCAGCTGCATTCATACAGGTACTTAAGTGTGGACCTCTGTCTGTGTGTGTGTGTGTGTGTGTGTGTGCGCGCACATGGGTGAGCACACAGTGTCCTGCCAACAGACTATGATGTCACTCTGCCGGCAGAGGAAGATGCTTATTCTGTGAGGACTTATATTTAGCCACAGTGGCAGTGTGGTGGCGAGGTGGCGTGGTGGCCTGTCACTGTCAGTCCACCCACCACTGTGGTCCATCTCTTATTCTTCCTCTTTGGCGTTGACACCCATTATGTTGCATTACTGCCTCCTCTCGCCATTCTCCTCTCTTCTTCTTTGTCTTTCTCAATAACTTTAAAGTGGATATGTATGAAATTGTGTGCAGATGTCCATGCTCCCCAGAGGATGAATTTTAGGTTTCCAGGCTCTCATTCACAAATGAGACCTGTGTTTTGAACTGATCTATAATAACCTTTACTCACAGATTGATTGACACCCACATGATTGATTAATCTGTCGAGGGCCACGTGGTGGGTGTAGTGGTTAGTGCTGTTGCCTTTGCAGCAAAAAAACCCAGGTTTGTGACCCGGTCAGAACAAGGGCCTTTCTGTGCGGAGTTTACATGTTTCCCCCGTGTGTGCGTGGGGTCTCTCCTGGTTCTCCGGCTTCCTCCTACAGTCCAAAAACATCCATCCATCTTCTACCGCTTTATCCTCCTCGCAGGGGGAGCTGTGCCAATCTCAGCTGACATATGGCAAAAGGCGGGGAACATCCTGGACAGATCGCCAGTCCATCACAGGGTCACATAGAGACAAACAACCATTCACTGTCACACCTACAGTCAGAGTGTCCAATTTGCCTGAGTCCAAAAACATGCAGAGGTCAATTAGACACTGTAAGTTGACTGTAGATGTGAGTGTGAGTGAATGGTTGTTTGTCTCTATGTGACCCTGTGATGGACTGGTGATCACCTTCCACACTGTCAGCTGGGATTGGCACCTGCGTCCACCGCGACCCTCATGTGCAAGATAAAGTGGTAAATCAGGGATCTGCAACCTTTAAGATGAGCCATTTTTGCCCCCTCTCCACCCAAATACAATTAATCTGGAGCCGCAAAACCTTTAAAATGAAGATAATGTCATGTTGATATACTATGCATTTATGAAATTTAGGAACTACAAAAAGAAAACTTGACATTTCATTGCTGTTCATACCTAACCTCTTATAAAGTGGGTGGAGAAAATGAAACACAGAATCATGTAGCCCTAGTCCTTCCATTGTTTGTGACAAATGAATGAAATTAGTAAATTAAATAAAGAAATATTTAGGTTTTAAGTAGTTCATGCTTGAGAAAACCTACCTTGCATAAATATGTATGTGGATCCAAAGATGTAGATGGACTCATTTAAGTGTCGGGAATGGCTTCCCATAGATTTCACACACAAGTTTGTGGAGGATTTTTAATATTGCATTTTGACATAGACATTGGATGTGACGCACAACGTATTAAAACCTTATTTATCGCATTGATCTCTAAATAAGAGGCGTTCATTCAGACAGAATTATTATTATTTTGTTTTCAAAGCTACAAGGTGATGAAGAGCCGCAGGCTGCAGACCCCTGTGCTAGATGATGAATGAATGATTGATCAATCTGTCGATTAATCAAGTATTTTTTGGTCCATAATATGTCAGAAAATGTTGATCAGTGTTTCCCAAACCTGGAAATGATGATGTTCTCGAACGTCTTGTTTTGTCCACAAACCAAACTGATTCAGTTTTAATGATGTCTTTGTTATATGGAGCAAAGAAACCAGAAAATATTCACATTAAAGAAGCTGAAAATACAAACTTAATGACACAGTACATTCATTTAAAGGTTTCCACAGAGTGTACTGTATTTCTTGTGCTGTTTGTATAAGTTGAGGTTAAAGGATCATGAAGGTCTGGGAGTGCAGGGCATGGCTGTGCTGTGTGCCACACGTAGGATGATACAGTATGCTATTTTTGTCTTCATACGCTGCCGTCAGGAACAACTCAGGGTTAAGTTTCCCTGAGCTGAGCCAGGGATCAAACCCTCGGAAGGTGACCCTGCTTTTACGCTGATGCCCATGAATTAAAATCTCGTGGAAAAAATTGGCACAAACTTTAGTGCAGACATTGAATGTCCCTGTTGTATCATCATGACTTTGGAGATTTAGATCGATGCATAATTGATGTGTAATTTAGTAGATACGTAACATAACTTGTGGTGTAGCGGTGCATCATCAGGTGAAAATGTTCATTAGGAGGTGACATTCTTCTTCCTTTTCTGTAGCTGCGTTTGTTTATGAGTCGCATAATGAGACCAAGAAAAAGAAATAATAACATTTTAATGTTGATCCAGGTTCAGGATTTATTTTTAAATTGTTAACCTTGCGAGCTGGGGGAGTGTATTGACACTGTGGGAAACTCCGTGGCACAGCTTTACACTCTCTTGAGTGCTTTTTACACAATTAAACTCCCATAAAACTAACTCTTAGTATTGAGCTCTAAGCACTGAGGCTTTAGCACAACCTCAAAGACTTCAGCGACTGAAACTTCTACTGCTGCTCGGATCATGAGTTGACACTGACCAAACTGTGACACCTATTACTTGTTTTAGTTTATTCAGTGTTTTTAAAGAGTGTTATATTTGGGATTAGACCTGTTCAGGGTGTTTCCTGCCTTTCACCCTATGTCAGCTGAGATTGGCACAGCTCCCCCAGTGATATGGATGATAAAGTGGTAGAGGATGGATGGATGGATATTTGGGATTAATGACAGCCAGTGACATCCTTTTTATTTTGGCACCAATGCTGATTCCGCCTTGAACAGATGATCCCCTCCCTTTTTCTCGTGCTGCTGATCTCTGTGGTCGGATAATTGTTGGGTCATGATGAGGCGCCATGGAGACAAATGTTGAGGGTGAGTGTCAGAGGTCAAGTGTCACAGAAAACGTACTCGTTTGGCGTACGTTGAGTATCATAAATCAATGGGAAAACGGTTTTATGAAGGACGAACAGATATTCATCTTTTAAAGGTGGATATGATCCAGATGTGGCACGTCATTTATTATTCTCTTCTCTTGATGCTGTCAGTGTGTTGTTTTTTTTCCCACTATTTCTCTAATTCTTCTCTGTTGTGTCCATTTGTGTTGGGGGGTGTGGGAGTGGTGGGAAAGGAAGACCAGCGCATGCTTGAGAGACACAAAGTGTCTTTGGACCAGCTGCACAACAAATCTGTTTATCCTGCACAATTTGGCATCAAACACAACAGACTGCTGAGTGCCTGCTTCTGCGTGTGGTGCCCCATTAAAATGGAATTTATCGCTGCCTTAAGAGCAAACCCCCAAATTACACAGTTTTTTCCCTCTTTGCTCGATCCTTCTCCTTTCTCTCTCTCTCTCTCTATCTCTCTATCTCCTGTTCACACTTCCACTTTTTTCCCCTCTGGCTGTGGTGATGGTGATGATGGTAGTGGTTTGGGTTTTGTTCCCCCCCACTTCCTGCAGCTGCTGTCAGACATGTCATCTGAAACGGCTCATTACAGAGCAGGTGTGACAGGTTTGCACACCCACCTGTCGCCCGTCACGGTCATCTCCTCTGTCACCTCTGAGTGGCGCTCAAATCAGCTCAAAACAGATGAGATCCCTGCACCGGCCATTTATGTGGTGGCTCTTACTTGATTTTTATTTAATTTTCCCCCCTTAGAGGGCGAGTCACGTGAGACTCATGAAGACATCATTGTCATATATGTGTCATGTGCCTTCCACTTGCATCCAGCTGACGGAGGCCGAGATAATCGAGTCCCTGCTTAAGCTCCAGGCTGTATCATACCATTAGCCAGAAAACCTGTTACCCATTTAGTTTATGCTCATAACGAGACATTGAACTTATGCTGTAAAGTAGGCGTGAACTCGGGGGCCCACACCTCGCTTCATAAATCTCCTCAGCTAATGATAAATTCATATTTAATGACCGTGGCCATCGTCTGGAAAGGAGGAGCATTCTTTCATTATTGCCTCTTCCCCCCGCTGCTTGGTCGAGATAATTGATTTTTCTGTGGTAACAAGGTATCGACCACGCGCGGCAGCCAGCGAAGACGGTGGTTCGATTCAAAGGAGAGAGAGGAGGGAGGGAGGGAGGGAGGGGAGGCGGGGGTGCCATGTAAGAAAAGGCAGAGAGAATAAAAGCGTTAAAAGCCAAGAAGCCAGTTAAATAACTCACAGGTGGGTGTAAGATTGGACAATGACTTTTTTTTTAGGGTTATACAGCGAGACCGTAGTTTGGTATTTCAGCATGGTGTGTTTAATTTGCCAAATAAAAAGCATATTGATCACAGCGTCTGTCACACAATTCACTGGTAAACAGCGTGAAAAACAAATCTGGAGGATCACTTTTCAAGCACATGCTTTGCCTGCTAAGGAGGCGACACGTTTGGTCCTGGTTGTCATGTTTATTAATTTGCAGCATTACACTCGTGTTCCCTAAACCTCGCTAACTGCTGCGTTTCCCCCCCAAGCCCATTTATATGTGATTTGAAATGCAATGCACATTTTGATGATTTCTTCCCAGTCTTGTATAAAGTACCTTAAAGGGATTATCTTACCAGAAAATGACTTTGGTAGAAGTTGAAGTCACTTTTTTATAACGTTACTTAAGTAAAAGTGATACAAATGTGCTTAAGTATTAAAAAACTGAGGAGTAAAGATTGAGCCATGGTGGCACAGTGGTAGGGCGAGGTGTCTTTCAACTGGAAGGTTGTGGGTTAAATTCCTGGCTCTACTAGTCTTTAGGTGTCCTTGAGCAAGACACTTGACACCAATGTTGCAGCTTGTGAATTGTTACGAAAGATGTGTAAATAGCGAAAACTATAAGACTAGAAAAGCTCTATATAAATACAGGCCATTACCAACTCTTCTTCTTCTGATTTTATTTGGTAGTAATGAGTTACAAAGATAGGGAAAGTAGTGGAGTAAAACTAAAAGTGGCTACAAATATATATAACAAAGTACAGATATGTAAATGTTGTACTTGCACAGTAACGTATTAAGTATTTGTACTTTGTTACATTATAGCACTGTTTCTTCAGGACACATGCAGCCAATCAACTTCCCGTGACCCGCCACCTAATATCACGTCAAAAAGTTGTTTTGCTCTTTCGGCTTCTCCCTCATTAGGGGGCGCCACAGCAGACGATCTGTATATGTGTTTCAGCAGAGATTTTTATGCTGTTATCCTGACACAACGGCACAAGGAGTACACTGAGTGTGCGTACCTTCCTCAGCTATGAGCTGCCCATGTTTTTGATATTTATGTTTATTGCATCATGATCATGTTTTTCATTGTGTGCTATATATTGTTCTATATCCAGAGAAACACTTTTATTATGAAATGGTGTGAAATATTTTCAGAAATCACCATGGAATATTGTGATACTATTTGAATCTGATAATGCACACCCTTAACAACAGTCAAACCTTTTTTTCTCCTCTTGACCGGCCCCCTTCCTGACCACAGTAGATGCTCAGTGCCCCCCCCCCCCCCCCCCCCGGTCATTTGAGTTTGAGGCCCCTGGTTTAACTCCTGTTTGTTTTTGGACTGTGGGAGGAAATTGGAGAACCCAAAAGAAAAGACACACACACACACACACACACACACATAGAGAACATGCAAACTCCGCACAGAAAGGCCATTCTTGCTGTGAGGCAACAGTGCTAGCCACTACTTCATCATGTTCAGAATGGTCTGAAAAAGAGAGACTATCCAGTGAGTGTCAGCTCTCTGGGTGAAAATACCTTGTTTGATGCCAGAGGTTGGAGGAAAGTGGCCAGACTGGTTTGAGTCTGATTGAAAAGGAACAGTAATTTAAATAACCACTAGTTACATCAAAGGTATGCAACTATCTCTGAACCTTGAAGCAGATGGACCACAGCAGCAGGAATCCACACAGCGCCACACCTACCACTTTTTTAGGCATCCTCTGCACCTATTTTCTTAATGTATTTACTAGGGCTAGAAACAATCAACTGTTTTGATAATTGAGTATTTAGTTGGTGTTGTGGTTAGACCCAGGTTTTGGAGTTTGCATGTTCTCCCTGTGTGTGCATGGGTTTTCTCTAGGTTCTCTGGTTTCCTCTCACAGTCCAAAGACATTCAGATTTAGGGATTAGGCAAAGTGGACTGAATTGACCATAGGTGTGAGTGTGAGAGTGGATGATTGTTTGTCTCTATGTGTCCCTGTGATGGACTGGCAAGCTGTTCAGGGTGTGACCCTGCTATCGCCCTATGTCAGATTGGCACAGCGACCCACGCGACCCTCATGTGGAGGATAAAGTGGTAGAAGATGGATGGATGGAGTATTTGGTGTTAGAGGTTATTTCAATAATTAAAACAAGCTTTCTGATTTTTCAGCTTCTTAAATGTGAATATTTTCTGGTGTCTTTGCTCCATTTGACAAAGACAATCATTAAAACTGAAAGAATTTGGTCTGTGGACAAAACAAGACATCGTTTTGAGGTTTGGGAACCACCAATCAACATTTTTGAACATTTTATGACATCTTATGGACCAACCAAATTTGATTAAATCGAGAAAATAATCGACAAGCTCTGGCCATGACGGCTTGCCATTTACTGTTCAGTTAAAGTGATACTCAACACATATACAATATAGAAAACGAGCATACAGAGGGAGAACAAAACTCATGATTGTAATAACCGAGATTGATTCATTTAGCCTTTTAACCTAGATTTAAAACATTTCCATGGAGGTTTAATTCTATGTATATTAAAGTGTATTGTATTGTGCATATTTTATGGATCAAAGTCGTCGAATAAGACGTGAAAATCTCGTAGTTAACATGGTTTCCTACTTTAACAAACATATTGATCAGGATCAGGAACATGATCAGATGGGTGGATTTGACTGGCAGTTATTGAGTTGACATCTGTGAGGCGCTGACATTATTGGCTCTGACCTCAAACTGGCAGCACTGCAGACGCACGCAACGTGCCGACACGTATGGATCATATTTCCAATCCGTCAATACCGGCGATAACTAAACCTTCTGAAACTGAATAATGTATTGATTGTGCTCTGCTTCCAGAGATTGCAATTGCACTGTTGTTTCCTTTGGTATCAGCGGCTGACGTCCACTGTATAAATAGAGGAATTAAATAGTGCTGTTGTTGTTGTTGTGTGTTTACTAGCTTGCATTGTAATTTATTTAAGAGCTCTTAATTGGAATAGTTACTCATTTGGCCCTCACTGGTCCCACAGCAGAGTGGAGCAGTATCACTGCACACTGGGGCATGCTGGAATATGGAGCTACAGAGACACACTGTACACAGCCAGCTGTTTGATGTCTGCAGCCTCTGAGCATATGCTGCACCGTACAGCATAAACACACAATCCCCCCCGATGAGAGGACAGATCGACACACAGGAGACCTTATTTCAGGCTAATGAACTATTAATGTTGATTTGAAATTCAAACATTTTCAGAGACTCTCCTCTGCAAGTTGGCGAGAAAGAGAAGAAGCAGGAATAAACTAATTTGGATGAACTCTGCACACTATATTTTCATTTCTCTCCCCCCAAACAGCTGTGTTTGCATCTCAGAGGACTTAATGTGTTGCAGAGGCTCAGTGTTGAATGAGGCCATATAAAATGTGTGTCAGTGGGTTCAGCCAGAGCTTCGCTATCGCGACAGTACGTGTTCGTGAAATAACAATGAGAAGAATAAATGATCCCTGCATTAATTCATAATAATTTTGAACCTCATCGCCTGCTCACTCTGCCCAGTAGATTATGGAAATAGCTGTAATGACTGTTTGAACAATGAGCCAAATTACATTATCATTCAATGCTCTGTCAGCTTTGGAATTACAGGCGTCATGCTTTTGCTCCTCCACTCGGGATCTTTAACAGTGGTCAACATCCACAATGGACCTTTAAAATGAAGATGAATTAATATTTCCAGCTACGTAAAGACTTGGCCTGTGTATTGGCAAGATTCTGACGATAAGATACATATCACAAAAATCACACATCCGCGTGCCCTTGCACCACATTTCAAGCTCATGCATGAACAACACCCACAAAGACAAAGTCATGTTCTGAGGTTTTATTTCTTTTATCTCAACTGTGGACTTTTTTGATCTCATATAAAAAGAATATAATATTCTGTCCACAAAATCTTTAAAGTCAGTTTCACGACATGTCATTAAAGAAACAGGATCATATATAGTTGTATAAATGTATAAAATACAAATAATACAAAGAGCAGTGTTAAAAGGATTACAAATTCTTTTTTTTGGCACTGCAAACACTAAATCAGCTAGATTTGGCTTTAGTTAAATACCGTGAGATGATATGAACATTTCCCCCTCAGATAAAATCTGTACCAGTTTGGTCATCATGATAAAATCTGCAGTTTGTAAAAGTGACACAAGACATATTCTTCACTTCTTAGGAATAAATAGCAAAACTACAGTGGATACAAACTCTAAACAGTGACATGTAAATCAGTTTTAACAATAATTAAAGTCCTGTTTTGACCACACAGATGTGTGAGCCTTTGAAGGTTAGATCAAATTAAAGTATCCCTCATGATCTGCTAAAGACTAAAAAAGCAGAATCTTAGTCATGTGCATAATAGACAGTATATCATTGGTTGATGTTTGCATATTAAAAGTGGTGCAACAGCAGCCTCTAGTGGCAAATATTCCCAGGTAGAAAAATACTTAAGATTGTTAACAAACAAAACACACAGTGCAAAAAAAGCAACAACATTCCCATTCAGTATCAGTGTTAACTTTGCAGCATTGTTAAAGTAGACAAGTCATGATTGTTATGCAACACCACACAATAAACACACTCACATATAAAAGAAAATGTCACATCAGAAAAAACAGTAAGGGGAAAAAAAGACACTGGCCAATAATATAACTGAATTTTTGTGTATTGCACTCATCAGTGTTGCTGCAGTTACAACCACAGGTTCAAAGATGGATACACACCAATGGCCACATAGCTAAAGAACTTCAATGCCAAGTGTTAGTATGGATTCTTCAGTTTAGCATGCTTGGTTAAACCCCTCACAATCACAGATGTGAGCAGTTTTGGTCAAAACACATCATTAGTACTCAAGATATAGAAAAAAGGAGCGTAAAAAAAAAATAGGAAAATAGGACTAGTTATAAATGTCTTTTTGTTAAAACACGTGATTAAAAAATTACAATATTAAAAAACTTGCATGCTAGAAAGAAATTGCACAGTAGTTTGCCCACACGATTATGTGAATAGAAATTTGTTTGTTTTTTTGCAATAAGTAACCCAAAAGTAAAATATAGGTTCATCTTTTCTTTTTTTTCCTTTAATCCTTCATTACACCAGTTGTGGAGAAGAGAAGAAGGTCCCCTGGCGGTTGGAAGCAGCTGTTGCTTTGCCCTTGCTCCCAAATCTAAAGAGGGTGTTGGAGGGGAGAGGCAGACGGAAATGTTTTAATCTATATGTATCGTATAAAAGGACAATAGAAAACACTAATGGCACAATTAGAGGTGATGAAGCAGAAACGTATTATGCAAACTCTGAAGAATCCTAAACAATGAGGAAAGAGTTAATGACAGAGTGTGGAGGGAGTTTTAAAAACACTATGGAATAAAAAGTGCACCACAGTTGCCTGACGGACATGGGGTGAGTTTGTCGCACTCTGCAGTCTCACCACTAATTATTACAAGCAGGATATTTAAGATGTACAGTATTTAAGCCCCACACAGGTGTTTTCACTTGTATTTTGATTAAATTAGATAGTGTGGGCGTGTACAGTCAGTACTTGACTGACGTCCCTGATTTAAAAAAAAAAAAAGCTGTTAACTGGTTGACATTATTGTGGCTAAACCTAACTGCGAGAATATGAGTGAACTTACATGGTGGTGCTGGAGAGGGTCTGCATCATGCGCTTGGACAGTGAGCTGGAGGAAGGTGTTTTTGACATCATCTGGCGCTCTGGAGTGGTCACGGGTCCCAGGATGCTCACTAAAGATCAATTATGTTCATTATAAATCAAGTAGCACCATATATATATATATAGATAGTTAGTGGTTTAAATCTCGTTTCTATCCCGTCTTCCAAGAACCAAACAAAATGTCTTAATCCCATGCTTGTAAAGTTCATGTCTACTTCAATGTAGCCTTCATTATTTTACCTTTGTGTTCTGGAGTTTCAAACTGGTGATCATTTTCCATGGCAGCGATATCTGGAGAGGCGAACTGACTCCAATAGTGTGCTGAAATACTGAGCAGGCGCTCGATCACCTTAAGAGACAGAATCAACATAGAGCTTAGGATAATAAATTGATGAAAAGTCTAGAGCTGAAACAATTAATCGATGAATCGATTATTAATCAATTACTAAATGAATCGACAACTATTTTGATAATCGATTTGAAGATTTTTTCATGATTAAAACATGTTTGAGCTTCTTAAGCTTCTTATAAAAGTATTTTCTCCATTTCTTTGCTCTGGATAACAAAAATATCGTTAAAAGTGAATCATTTTTTGTTTGTGGACAAAACAAGACATTTGAGAACAGTATCATTTCCAGGTTTGACGAACACCGATCAACATTTTTTAAGGTTTTCTAATATTTTATGGAGCAAACGATTAATCGATTAATCGAGAAAATAATCGACAGATTAATCTATCAGTTGCAGCTCTAGAAAAGTCCACTACTAAATAAACAACTGACAGGTGAATGTTAATAATGGTTAGTTGCAGCCACAATCTTTGATGAAAAAAAATATTATATATATATAACAAAGACATTGTTATGGAACCAATTCACTTTACCCTTGGTTGTCTGCTTGTGTCATGCAGGATGGTCATGGGGTCTGGGTCAGAAACAGCATGACCCACGAGGGTTGGGCCAAAGACCCTGGCCAGGTTGTTCACATCCATTTTGGTAGCCACACTATGTGACACTCTGGGGAAAGAAAGAACGGGAAATTAAATTTCACGCAGTCCTTTCAACGGCGCATTGTGACCTGCAGAGCAGAAATGTAAGAGCTTCTGTTTGGCATGGAAAGGGCTTTAACAAAAGCTTTCTTAAATGTTATGAAAATTACTTCTGCAGGTGAATCATCAGACAGGCCAGAGTGTCTCGGTTGGGTTGAGGCAACTCACTAATGGCCTGGTAGATCATGGCCAGACTGTTGCCGTCATCCTGGATTTCTACCAAGACATAAACACCGGTTATTGTCTGTAAATCACAGTTTCCTATCAAAGCCATTTATTTGTTAAGTAATGAAGACAGAAAAAGGTGCTGGGAGAGAGAACTTGAAGATAAGATTCTGCAAGTGTCTGGGACTCACCAGCTGCTTCCATGAAAGCTTTGTTAAGGTGGAAGGTGAGCAGCGGCTCCGGGAGGTTTCTCAGGAAGTCTTTGAGGACACCTGTGACCACGTTGATGTCTTCGACTTTGCTAAGCTGAGGTAGAACCTTTCCTCTAATCAGCTTCTCCTTCAGCTCCTTTACCATGCGCTCCTGGCCAGAGATTCTGTACAGGCCAACCTGTAGCAAAGGAAATGCAAAGCCATCTCACTGTCTGGCTACCTATGATACTGTATTACTGCTGAACAAGATAAGCAATTAGAGAAGGGATTACCTGTTCTAGTGTACCAAGGAAAGGGTTCAGAACATTGATTTGAAGGTGAATAGTAAACAACAACTTTGATTAAGTCTGTCTCACCTCATGTAGGCCTCTGTGCTCAATCTCCTTAATGCAGCAGATAACCAAAGCTGGGATCTTTGGGGAGGTGGCTGGAGCAAAATCAGCCAAGGTGGCCTTTACACACACACACACACACACACACACACACACACACACACACACACACACACACACACACACACACACACACACACACACACACACACACACACACACACACACACACACACACACACACACACACACACACACACACACACACACACACACACACACACACACACACACACACACACACACACACACACACACACACACACACACACACACACACACACACACACACACACACACACACACACACACACACAGCAGACAAGTTTTAATGTAGGTAACATGATTGTAAAAGAAAACGTATGAAGAAGAGTGAAGTTAAGTGAGATAGATGTACCTCCGTGTTTGTGATGGGAGTGCTGGCAACTGTTGGATTACAGGGCAAGGGGCAACGCTCGCGACATTCTGGATGGGCCACGACCCTGCAATCCTGACAGCGAAGGAAAACCTTGCCAAACTTTGTTCTTCTGCCACATGGCGCACAGAATTCAGACCGGATCACCTTGGGATAGAGAGGAGCATAGTGTGTTTAGTCAGTGTGGACTTACACATCAGTATGAATCACTTAACCTTCACAGTAGTGAGGTCTTACTGTTTTGGGAACGAAATGGTGTTTCTTTCCTCCTTTAGCTTTGGGAGTTTGAAATTGGTGAGGGAAATCTGAAACTGATGTGCTGGGAGCCTCACTGGCAGTCTCTGATTGGTCAGTAGTGGTTGTATCAGCCCAGCTTCGAGCAACTGTAGACATAATCACTCATTAGTAAATCAAAGGAAAAAAGGTCCAACTGACAAACTAAAATGGTCACAATTTTGTGAATTTGTCGTTATAAGGTTTTTAAAAAAAATCTTTAATATTCTCACCACTTTTCTTTCTGCTGTGTGTCCAGTAAGGCACAGTTTCAATGGTGGAGATGGCCTCAACAGCACCACCATTTACAGGCACAGTGATAGTAGTTTTGGTCACAACAGACTCATTTATCTGAATTATTAAAAAAAAAGAAAAAGAAGAAAGAAAGATATTTAATATAACACTCTTTTCAGTAGATGTGCATCTTTTACTTGGTTTAATAAATACAAGGACATGGTAGCAATTCAGTTTCTCTTGTTTCTGTTATGTTAATGCTTTTTAGTGCATTTAGCAGTAGAGGTCAGCATTACCCTATCTGATATGCGTCCAGTAGAGCGAGTTTTCTTCACAGCCTGTGGAGGACCGTCACAGAGTTTTCTGGAGGAACGCTGTAAATTTAAATCCAAAAACATGTTCTCATAGAATAACAGCAAGATAAGTACAGGTGAACACAAAATAATGACTAAGCCAGAAAAAAAACACATTGGTGGAGATTACATTGTTATTAATGCAAGCAACTTCAGGCATTACTCACCCGTTTCTGCCGTTTCCTCAGTCTCACAGTCTTCATAACAGACGAATCCCAGTCCTACAGGAAAGGTTCAATAAGAGTATTTACCAAGTCAAGCATTATTGGAGTCTGTTTCCTAAAATCAGCTCTTTAGCAATATTCAGGTAAATGCTTAAGATTTTACCAGCGAGTCATCCGTTTGGTCATAGCTAATGTCTGACAGCAAAGATGCAGATTCATCGATTGTTGTTAACCTGTAAAATTAAAAAGAGAATACATTTTTTGTTTTCAATTAGGAATAGTACCAAAATAACTGGCCCCAACGGTTCCATTTTTTGGTACCCTTCCCTTGGGATGCCATTGGAGTAAAATAGTACGGTGCAGTTACCCCCGCTCCAACCACAACAATCAGCTGATTGGGCAACAGAAAAACATAATTCCCTTGCGATTGCCACAAATCAAGCAGGGAAAAAAAAAAATCTGCTGGATGTTCTCCATTGTTGTCTGTTGTGTTGTGCATGTCATCGCACCAGTACGCCATCAGGCACAGCCCACACCCCACCCACCAAGTAAAGGTACTGCTCTCAGTCGAAAAGAAAACCTGACCCAGGACTTCACTGTTCCAAACTGTACCTGTAGTACCAAACCAAACTGTACCATGATGGATACACAACCTATGATAACTGAAAGCTCATAAACAGCAACAGATATGAGGCTCTGACCTTCGGCTTGAATTGAGGTCAACTTTAGCAGCCTGTGCTGCCTGGGAGTGAGCACTGAGGAAGGCCAGGGCAGAACGCTGCTCCTCGCTCAAGTTGATACTGTTAGCGTTGTTGTCCGATATCAGCAGGTCCTTAATCAGCTGTAGCTGGCGTTCCTTTTACACCCACCAACCAGCAAATGGAACAGCAGAGCAGATAAACACAAAATTACCCATGAGTTCATGTTTCAGTAAGTGTAATGCCAATTTATACAATGAGAGTTTTACCAAAAATGTTATTAATGCACATAAATGTGAGGCTGTGTAACCCATTTTACATACCAGCTTCTCATAGACCATCTCAGCCTTTTGACGCCGGCGAATCTCGACGTCCACCTGGTTGCGGGCGTGCTTCAGTTTGACATCCAGGGCTCCTCGCTCAGTCTCTGCTTTAGTCAGCATCTCTTTACAAGAAACCAGCTCATCGCTTGCCCGCATCCACTTCTTGCGACACTCCTCAAAGTTTATTGCCATCTGAAGGAACTCTGAAAAAGACGCAATGTTACTGCTGCTGGGCATATTTACCGCTCGCTCCTTGTGTGCATTTGGTCCTAATAACCCCTTAATTCAGAGGGAATTATGCAAATTACCTCAGCACAGAGCAAAACACAAGCCACTTTCAGGCCTGGTTTTAACATCTGTCCTGAGAGATCTATTCACAAGTGGACAGTAAGCCTGCTTACACCTGGCATTAAATTGTGCTCTGTCTGCTCCTGTGACCAAAATGTGATCGGAATAGAAGTTCACATGTTTTCAACAAGTCTTACTTTGTGGTTTTATATGATCGAATTTGAGAACACATTCAGGATGCAATGGGTGTGTTCAGATCTGTACTAAGTGCTGTCCAGTGTCCACTCATGATTGTATCACTCTGCATGGATGTTAATACCAGGTCTGAACCGGGTCAAAGAAAAGAGTGCTCTGCTGTTAAGAGAGCAAATCTATTATAGTGCTTTCCTGTTGGTTAAAATGGAAATGAGCTGCATTATCTGGACTATTGACATGGAAATTTTTATTGAACAAAGGCCTTGTCAGACTTTACAGCACTGTTCCTGCATTCATCCTCTGTGGTTAATAATTCACTGTGGCCCTTAAAACATTTTGAGATTAAAACTGAATGAAGCAGATCCATGCTCAAGTTTAGTTTACACTAAGTTTACATTGTTTGCACTAAATTTGATAAATGCTGCAAAGTGCACTAAAACTTTTCATTCAAGAGATTAGTTTTTGAATTATTGTTTTCTGTGTTTAATATATAGCTGATTTTTTACCATAAGTGTTGTTCAATCAATGTTTGTCGAAGTTAAGCAACGTTTGCATTTGTTTTTCTTTAATTAAACTTTTGTTTGATCAGACAGAGACAGGGGAAAACAGCCAAACACACGGGCCAAATAAAATCTGCATCATATGGCTGTCAGATGCTCTGATTTCTTCAGACTGGCATAAGCTATAATAAAACCCTGATCGTGCATTCCTGATTCCTGTTCATACAGTTTTCATTGATACCTTGTGCGAATGCAAATCATATCAATCGAGATTTCCCCAAGCCCTAGTTTCACCCATTGAAAAGCGCCATTGTTTCAGTGGCAGGCTTCAAACACGGTGGCAAATACCAAAACAACGTGTGGAAATAACTTACGTGGTTCAATGCCCTCATTCAGACAGTCCGCCTGGGCTCTGAGAATCTGGAACTGGTTGTACGGGTTCACAACAGACGACTCCATGGTGTCCTCGTCCTTAACTAGAGCTAATGTTGTGTTAAAGAGGAGAACATGAGGATAATATCGGTGTTATGCATGTGTTACATCGCTGTTAGCTCTGACTGAGCACATCTACATTTCAGATTATCATTTACAGGCTTTTCGCGTCACTTAAGTGAAAGTAATACGTTTTTAACGGTCGCGCATGACGCTGTTACCACTTTGTTTTAACCAACGTGTACAGATGTGTTGACTAAATCAGTGTTTCGCCCGTTGTAACGTGTCTACGCCCGTATTGAAGCTACAAGCAGGCTAACATTAGCATCCCCGTGCTAGTGTTGACATGACTAAGCTTCTCATTGTTACCGTTGGTAAATAAGAAACTGGTAAACACTCACCTGTGTAATAATTCCCCAGTGAAAACCACAGCTTACGCGTAATGGTACACCATTCGGTGTTAAAGCAGATGTTGGTCGGTTTACTTTCTGCCCTTTATCAGCAGCAGCAGCAGCAGAGCCACACCTGCCTGATAAAGTTTTCACATTCTTCTTCAAAGTTCAAAACCAGCGCCGGTTTTCTTCCTCGCTGTGTATTTCGGCAGAAGCACGGGTGCTCTATCGCCCCCTACACATCCTGATGTGCAACTGCAGCGAGATTATCAATACCATACATTTTTTGTTCTGTGCCAAGGAGCAGGTGTTTTTGTCTTGTTTCTGTCGTTTGTTTGTGTCTGTGAGCAGTGTTTTCAAGCCCTTTTGCAAGTGAGACATAGTAAGATGTAGATTATAAATTGTATGTATATTTTTTCTGTTTGTATATATAAATTGTAATATATTTATTATTATTATATTATCTTAGACCAGGCATGTCCAAAGTCCGGGCCTAACCCTAACCCGCGGCTTTAGTTTTATCATGTATTATTTATGGCCAGAGATGGACTGGGATAGAAAATCAGCCTTGGTCACATGTCATCCCTAAAAGATCAGTTGCTAAAGAGTTGCACTGTGACATGATGTACACTGGCTCTCTTGGTGCTTGTAATTTAAATTATTGTTGGAAAGGATAATCTAAATATGATCTAAATATACAAGTTGGCAAAAATGAATGTGTAAATCAAGTCCAGTTTTTAGTTATTTTAATATTGACATAATATTTATTTAAATAAATAGATGTTGTGAATATCACAACCATCTTCATGTATATTTAATTTACTGAAATGTTTCATAATTTAGGGTTTAATTTTAGTTTATTAATTACGACAGACATGCCTCATATGGGTGAAGCCCACTTGGTGTGTATCATATGTGTATTATTGAAGCTACAGTATATAAGATAAGATACCTTATTTATCTCACAGTGGAGAGAAAACGGCGTTACAGCAGCTCAACAATAGATAAAAAAACAAACAAACAATATACAAGTAAGTAATACAAGTAGGAAATTATTTACATATATATATAAATATAAGTATAAATATAAATACATATGTAATAAGGTGCAGTTTCTCTCTGTGGTAAAAATGTACAATGATCGTAAACATGGCGTTATGGCAGACCAATGATGCTGAATTGGATCCAATTGTTGCAGACATACAGAGTTTTTGAAATAAAGTCTAATTTTACATATGATTTAAAGAGAAATGTATGCAAAATGTTTGTCAGTTGAAAAAATCTTTTGTGCATATATTTTTTTAATGAAACTAAATATTAATAATATGTTAATGACATTATTAATCTCTGTCTCACTCTATTATCTAATTCATTATTAGTTAATGAATTGCTACCTAACCATTTAATGACTCTGGAGGTTGTCCAAGCATTACATTATGGATGACTTCCATAACACATTCATACATCATAATCATGACCGTAATGATCATCTGGTATATTTATTTCTCTGCATAAAGACATGATCTTCGACAGTAATCTGTCTGAGTTATGGGTCAGAATCAGTGGATGTTTTTGTCTGTGATTCATCTGCTAAACCTGATTCATGATGATTTATGTACCCTATATTTTTGCACAGTAATAAATAAGCAATTTGGGTCGAAGTGCATGAGCCTAAATAACTGCTTCTCCTGCTGCTCAGCCACTGACTGGTGAAAAGAACCAGGACCACATCACACCTGTGTTGTTCTCCCTCCACTAGTTTCCTGTTGATTTTATGATTGATCTCAACATTTTTTATTTGATTTATACAGCTTTTAGTGGACTGGCACCATATTACCTGTCATAGCAGCTATTGCTCGAAACCCAGGGCAGTCGAGCCTTCTTAGTGGCTGCCTCCAAGTTATGGAAAGGCTAACCCTTTTAGAATAAATCTACCCCCACTATAGAACATTTAAAATTACTTTAAAGACTTATCTCTTCTCTCTGTCCTTACGTTTGAAATTACAACAGTTTATCCAGACAGATCTTACTCGATTTTGCAGCTTTGCTATATTATACTATTTAAATATTTTTCTATTTGTGTTTCATGTTCTTGTTGTACCTTTTCAACATGTAAAGCACTTTGGTCAACCCCCTGCTGTGGAAATGAAATTAACTTTACTATACTTAAGTGTGTATGAAAATACTCTATATAGCAGTGGTTCTTAAATGTTTTATACCAATAACCACCTGAGAAAATAGCTCTTGAAGTAACACCATTATCACCAATGTTAAAATTCAGGGGTGCAACTAGATCAAGCAAAGTCAGCTACAGACTCACATGAGGCAGATTTATTCCTAATAAGATCATTTGCTCTTTCATCGTGCTCCTCTTCCTCACATATACTTCACACACTGGTAGAGTGACATTAGATTAAGATGGAGCAAGAGATAATTATTATTATTTTTTTGTTATTTGTTTCATTTTCTAAACACTCTGGTCAACATCCCTCAACTCTGCTCTGATCACATCTATATACAGTAGCACACTATTTCTGATTTTCCTCCAAGTACCACCAGAACAAGCTTGTGTACTCTTGCACTCAGTACTTGTACTCTGAGAACTGTGGCTCTGCAGTAGTGCATTTTACATGATCAGTGTAAACATCAATGAAATCTCCTGACTGTGTCCTGTCGTTTTAATTGCAATTCAATTTACATTTATGAGCTGAGACAACATTTAACTTTTTTAATAATAATCTCAATGACAGACTGTAACTGATTTGTGTCCAAAATTTCAATGCATTGTCTGTCTGATGTGTGTGTGTGTGTGTGTGCGCCCACGTGTGTTCTGAATACCCCTGGTCCTTTCGAGTTTATCTGAGATAATAGGATCTGTCAGTCAATATGAGCTCTCTGTCTTCATCAATTATTCATCTCCATATATATGTACATTTCCTCCAGTCACAGATAATTTAACTGCCATAACTCAGTTTTTTTTTTTCACCAGTTGCAGTTTGCTCCTTTTCAAACTGAGTGAGCCATCACTACAATCTCCACGTATAACAAACCAAGCTCTTTACCGAGAGAAAAGCACAAAACAAAATGTGTAAGATCCTTTTTTTTTTTTAAGTACATGTTTTATGCAAATCAGATCTGACACTGTAAAAGGTATGTTACCATTTTCTCAAGTTTATTTAGACAGGCAGCATGAGTCAACACACATCCTCACAATATTAGAAAGCTTTGTGCACCAGTAACTTGGGTACTGTGTATATACCGGCACCTTTTATTTAATTCACGTGCTGTTTTTGTTTACCTGAAGAATGAGTTCACAGATTTTCAGTTGTCTGTTTAAAAGGTGCATGGATGTTGCAATAACAGGGTCCACATTTCAGTAATGAAAAAAAAAAAGTATCAAGAGGCTTTCATGCACTGAAGTTTCAGAGGAAGCACCTGCAGATTGTGCTGAGTACGGTGTTAGTCAGTCAGTGGCACCACTGGAAGGTTAATGGATCCACAAACAGCCTCATGGGGAAGACTTGGCAGATATACATCTACTTAGGAAGATGCAGTGAAGCAGAACACACTCTCTATACATCCTGTGCATGTTTTGTACAGAAAGCAAAGTTAAGTTTAAGGGTCTCACAAAACAATACAGGCTCAATCTGACATTCAGTGCACTTTGGTGTGAATGCCATACATTGAGAAAAGAAAAAGCTTATTATTTGTTGAGTCCAAACTTAATCATCCACACCGATCAATGTGGAGGAAGACGGCACGCGACATGAACACCGATACAAACTATAATGCAGTCCGACACAGCAGAAGCCCTGTAATAAACATTAGTTGAATTTAATTGGTCATTTTGAGGCAGTGGTTAGTGATATTTGACCTTGCGCTTTACATTACAGCTGTACCATAGAGATCAATATACCACAGTATCAGCAGAAACGGAGCCTCAGTGTTACATCCGTTATGTGCTGTGGCATATTACTGTGCTGGATTCTATCATGTTTTACAGATGTAAATACTGTAGTTCGTCTCTATGTAGGAATTTTATAGACTGGCACCAAACTGCAGTGTGAATAAATGTTTTTTTTTCTACGTTAAAAGGATGGTTTTTTTTTAGAAAATGGAATGTCTCAACCACTGGCAAAAACTGCTTTCACCACCTGTGAAAGGAGGTTAGATGAATCTGTTGGTGCTAAGTGAGTCTGCATGTACATGAAAAAAAAAAGCTCTGGCTAACAGAGTATATAGTGAAAACATAATGTGCATAGGTGCACTCCAAACATTCCATCAATTGAATTACAAGTGGAATCTCCTACTTAGAGAGGGTTTCCTGTAAAGGGCTCCCTCTGTCCTCCAGGGCTAAAACATCATCATCATCGTCAACAACAACAACAGCATTTTAATATTCCATTTCTTGAAACCTGACACTTGGTAAACATGCTGCTCCACAACACAAACACATTCTCAAGGGTGGATTAAACAGCTCATGTTTTTTTTCTCTGCTTGAAAAATGGGGGGGAAATCTATAAAAATATTGTTTCATTATTGATTAAAGCTTGAGTACTACTGTATGTGTTGTTACTTAGGGGAAGCACACGGTCATTCAAACAAAAAGAAAATGAAAATAAAAAGTCGACAGAATCCATTACTGTTTTATAAACTGGAGATGTAAAACTCTTATGTACTGATAAAACTATTATTTTACAGTGGAGGAATTTAAGCCCTGTAGTGGAACAGCAAAAAAGAGTCAGGCAGTGCTCATGGCTGAAGCTGATTCACAATGCTACAGTAACAGTGTTGCTTTGAAAAGAACAAAAAAAGAGCACATGAAATAAGGAAGGGCCACACGGTTGGTGTGTTGGAACAAGGGTCTTTCTGCACGGAGTTTGCATGTTCTCCCCGTGTGTGGGTGGGTTTTCTCCAGGTTCTCCGGTTTCCTCCCACAGTCCAAAAACATGAAATTTGGGGATTAGGTAAATTGGACGCTCTAAATTGACCATAGGTGTGAGAGTGACGACGAATGGTTGTTTGTCTATATGTGTCCCCAGGGTGTGACCCCTGCCTGTCGCCCTATGTCAGCTGAGATTGACACAACACCCCCCTGCGACCCTCATGTGAAGGATAAAGCAGTAGAAAATGGATGGATGGATGGATGAAATTGAGAGTTTTCATTGGCTCAGTATTAAGCTCTCAGAGTTATTATGGAATTATTTTAAATGATCTCTAAGGACTTCCTTTTTTTTAACAGTGACCTGAACATAAATTGTTAAATATTTGACTGTAAATAGTGTAAAAAAAAAACAGATTACTCTTACTTACTCTTTGCTATAACTACTGTTCTTGTTTTTCTAAAGTCATGGATAGTGATGCAGCATGCAGAGAAGTCACACTCTCGTTCATCTCGGTGAGAGTGATGTGCAAGTTCCAGGATACAGAGCATAGCTGCTGAACATAAATGTTAAATCAAATAAAATAAGATACGGAAAAAAACGAAGATGTGGATCATCTGTGATTGTCTTCACGAGCCAACGGTGCAAATAGGAATGACAATGATGAGAATGATAGCCACTGCAGTGGCAATAAGTGCAATTAGCTTGCAGGCCTTGGCCCGGCGCTGGTCAGCCTCTTTACGCCTGAGGAGAGCATCGTAGCCTGGAGTGTAGATGTCGTCCATCCAGAACTCCATGTTGTTGGGGTTCAGAGACTCCTGGCCCTGAGTTAGGAAATACAGTACATGGAAAACTTTTACACAGGCGCCCACTTTTAAAAATGACAAAATATCGCAACACAAATGGAAATATATTTGTGACGGGAGAAAATTTGAGCACAAAGTTTCTGTCTAATAGGTAAACCAGTCATTTCCAGGAGAGATCTATGTGAGATGACAGAATTACCTTCACTTTATGCACGTATCAGTGAAAACACATAAATGAGACCAAATGAATGTATTTAGGGCAGAAAACAAATCCCAGTTCGCACCACAGCTAACTTTAGCTGCAGTCTCTGTTTTTTTTTTATTGACACAATCATCAATTTCTTATAGCTGACAGGTGAATTGAGGGTTTATTTGGCAGAGGTGGAAAAGGAAGGCGCACCTCATGAGGCTCAGATACGTCAAGACTGAACAAATTTCACCCAGTCTCTGGGAGTTTCTTAGAAAGTGTGCACACATCCAAATTAAATAAACACCAAAAAACTTTATTACTAACCAGGTGACATTTAATTTTATGAGAGGACTATTTATCATAATGACTGATCCAACCCTTTCAAATAATGTAAACTCCTCCACACTGTAATCTTGGGTAGTAAGGTGTATTTTACAAGCCCCACTTTCCTGCAGCAAGCATGAATTATAAGCCAGTTCTTTCCTAAAAAAAACCTTACTATAAACACAGGGATGTAGTCTGTTTAGTCATGATTTAACAGAACTGTTGTCCTTTAAAAGTCAGCAACCTACCTGTATGTCCAGAGGGGAGATCCGTGCCTCTCTGTCATCCACAGTCCAGATGGGCCTTCCCCTCCCCTCAGCCAGTCTAGTGTCCATGATCTTCCCAGAGCTCAGTCCACCTGTCAGACTGCTGTCTTTGTGGCGGAACAGGGATGAGTTAAAAACTTGTTCCACCAGACTGGAGGACTTTTTTTGGGAGAGTAGGTTAGTTGTGCTGCTTGACTGATCTGCCTAGAGGGAAAATAGGCCAAATGCACAACTATTTTAAAATGTTGCAGTTATATGAGGCAACGTTTGCAGTATTAATTCCACCATCACTAAACATGCATCGTCATTTGAAAAGCTTTCTTTTCAGCCTAGACATACTGTAAATGATTAAACCCACATACCACAAAGCATCCTGAATAGATCATCAACAAAGTACAATCACATGTATCGACACATTAACCACAGACCTGGCTATAGGCCATGCAAACACAATTTTGTTTTTACAGCTTCAGCACGCACATGGTGCGCATATTATATTATATATTATGTAAAGTTAACCTACCTGTTCCGCTTTTCCATGAGAGCCTTTTGCATCTTTATTTTTAGAGAAGGACACTGTCCAGTCTCTTGCAGAGTTAGAAACATTCAGTTGTTTGGAATCAGAGACGCCTTTCTCTTCAGGCTGTGTTTTGGAGGCACGGCGAGATGATGCATCTTTCTTCCCTTCTTTTCCGCCTTTAAAATCAGCCTGACCTTTGCTGCTCTCTGTTTGCTCTCCGGGAGTGTTCCATCTGCTCCACTCCAGACTACTAGAGCTGGTCCCGGGAAACAGATGCCCAGACACTGACAGAGGTTGTGGCTCTGATGACTCAGATGGAGTTACAGGGTGGCTCATAAAGGAGGAAACGCCACTGAGAGGCTCCAGCCATCGCCCGCTGCTGCTTTGTTCAGCGGCACTCACAGGCTGCTGGATCTTTTCATCCAGTCTCTGCAGAGCAGATAGCACCTGGGAAATCTCAGCCTTTACATCATTTAGTGATTCCAGTTGTCTTTCTATCTGGCTCATACGGAGCAACAGCTTACAGACACTGGCCTTTAACCCATCGTCACTGCTTTCTAAAGAATGAAAAAGCCTTTGGAGTTGACCCAGACGGCCACGTCTGGCCTCTGGGGTGTCCTGGTTGATAGTCCCTGTTCCTTCACTGGGGTGCAGGACTCCTGTAGAACCACACATGCTTATGTCGTCTAAGAAACGAAAAATGGCGCTGATGTCATCCTCACCAAACTCAGGGTCATCCAATGAGGTCATGAAGGAGAGGCGATCAGCGTGGACCAGGCTACGGAGACGTCGGGGGTCTGGTGGGTCTGTCTGGGTTCCCTGAGCCTTTACATCTCCTCCACTTGGCAAACCACTATCTGCACTCTCACCTCCAGTGGACCCCAAAGCAGGCGTTGATCGTCTTGGAAGTTGTCCCCTTTGTGATTCCATCCCAACACTGCCAATGCCTATCCGGTCTTCTAGACTGTGACTCTTGTTGCTCCAGATCGATTTCTGTGCCTTTGGAGGCTGGAGGTGTCGAGGGGACCAATCTGGAACTGACCCAGGTCCAAAATAAGTTGAGTCTTGCAGGTCATCAAGACTTTCGTGTTTTGTCCGCTTCTCTGGTATCTGGTGCACTGCGGCTGGTGAAGGGTAAGGATTTGGGATCATTCCAAAGCTGTGATTGTCAAAGCTTGTCTGTAGCCTATTGGGACTTGGAGACTCACTGTTCACAGTTACCTGTGGAATCAGAGGTGGCTGGTTATGGAAGTCCTTCCTAAAGATGCTTCTCTTCTGGTCAACAGCTGATGCCTCTTCAGCTTCAAATACCTCCGCGTGTGTAGAATCTCCACTAGACTCACTGTCCGTCTCCAATGGCAGGTAGATGTTCTTCATGACCTCGTTGGGAATTTGACTACTTGAGTACAAGAGTGTTGTGTGAGGCAAGTCGAAAGACACAGCCCTTGCCCTGATTGGAGGGGAGGACACAAGGGAGATGGGATCAGGAGGAAGACTTCCTCGCTTGCGGGCTGAGTAATTAGATTTTGGAATCAGCAAGTGCTGATCAATAAGCCTACCTCCAGAATCTGAGTGGGCACGTGCTCTTTCTCGACCAGAAATGTTCAGCTGGTGGATTCCAGGAAGACTTGAGCTTGAGGAATGGTCGACTGGGAGGACTGTCTGAGCTCTCATTTGCTGATTGTCATCGGGAGCCCCACCCGTCATTTGGATTAGATTGAAGATTGTCACAATATCAGCAGCGACGCCTATGGGTGAGAGTCCCTGGCCTCTGGCAGAAACCCGGTCTCTGAAGAGAGTGGCTGGGAAACAGGGGTCCCGACTGGCAGCAGCAAACAGCAAACTCCTGAGCTCAACAAGATGCTCTAGGTCGAACCGGGTGCTGACCATACGACAAAGGTCCTGGAACGTCAGCCACTGGCGCATGTTAGCCAGTTCCTCCAGGATTCCCAGAAGAACCCCGGGGTATTCCTGCTGCAGGTTGGCCATGGCTGTGCACCTGACGGATGAAAAGGCAGTAAGCAAGACAAATCAAGTTTAGTGGTAGAGCACTTTTTAAAGACAAGTAAACTCAAAGTGCTTCATTGAACATAGAAGCAGCCTTTAATATAAGACATAAAACTAAAATAAAAATTCACAAAGATATGATGCCATATCAAAGTGCATGTAAATATTAAACATTAGCTCAGCTTCCTTTGTATCATTCATATACAACACTGATGATATAACAATGCATATACATAATATGATAATAAAACAGTAAGGTAGTATTGAGATATATTTTTATTTGTATACATTAATCATTTTTTTACGTTAGTTTTATGTTGTGTGTTTATATATTATAATCATTGCATGTTGATAATATTGATATCAAATTATGCATATATATTAAAATGAACTGTTGAACATTGTTATGGTAGTTTATTTTTGTGAATTAAACATTGTAATATTATATCAAAATCAGCATATCGGTTGGCAGTGTGACAGTTTCAGTGATAGCAGGAAAATACTCTTTGAAGGGGAAGCTTGCAAAGCGACCTTATTTTTGGCCCTAAAATAACTGATCATCTGACCTGATGATGACGCTGTCACACTACGCACATCTTTGCCTCACTGGACATTTTTAATCCACATATTTCTATTAACAGATCTAGGTCAAATTCTTGAAAATACTAATGTACCTTCACAAAGTTATTGGGGCACATTTGAAAAGGATCTGAATGCAAGAAATTGCATTTTAAAAGATTACAGTGATGTAGGCTGGGACAACATCACAAGGTTGCAAACATAATCCAGCATGCACACATTTTACACAAGGTGTATCTTTAGTGGAGGAGAGCTTTATTTTCACTTACCTGATTCTATTCAGAGATAATGACATCCATCACCACTGACAAATAATATCCAGTATTATTATTCCAAATAGATCCAGGTTGGCTCATTCTGACAGTCCTTTCATGGGCTTCTGTGTTTGTAGCAGTGACTACTCCACAGCCCACAGCCCAGGCAGGAGAGGAGAAAATTAGAAATCAGGTCATCTTCCCACAAGTCCCTGCAGTCCCTAAAGGGACCTTAGAATATATCCAAACGGTTTCCCCTCATCAAAGATCAGCGACAATGCTTGTAAAATCAACAATACACACACATTTCTAACACATACATCAGAGGTGACTCTTGGCAGGACCCTCCACTGTGAGTGAGTGAGGCAGAGCTAGGAGCATATTTTCTCAGGGTGCCATAGCAGTAATTGGTTATGTGTGCAAGGTGAGCATACGAATAAAGGTCAGATTAAAAATTGATGTCGACTAAGTGACACTCCTAAAACTCTAAACTGACAGAACACCATAAGGCAGAGGGTGAATTGCCTGCTAGATTGCTGCTTAGACACATGAGTGTCTGCCAGACTTCAGCCCTCCCAGACTTTTCACCATTATTCTGCATTATCATCCATAAAGGCTTGTACTTAAAACCCCATTAGTGCAAGAGAAGGGCAAGGCTTTCATCGCTGAGTAGTTGCACTCTGCTACAATCACAATGGACATCTCTAATTCATCTGACAACTCACCATGAAGCGCATCCATCATCCTATGTACTCAGCAATCATTGGAAATCAATGCCGTGAATGAGCCATGGTATGAAAAGCAATGAGGGTCTGGATAAGGGACCATAATATAGTAGCCTGCTTTCAGGCCTGTAGCTTGAGAGTTTATTATAAAAGTTGAACAGTGTATTCAAAAGAACAGAAAATCCAAGTTAATTATAATAGCATTTTTTACATGAATATGGGTAAACGCTGATCTGCTGACGCTGTTAAGACTCACTAACTTCAGTGATTCACCAACTCCTTTATTATCTTTTTGAAAGAGTTGATAGAAGAGACTGGGGATAGTAGTGTCTGGGCTTTCCAGCTGAGACTGCTGCCCCCAGTTTGGAAAACAGTGAATAACGTCATAGACTGTTATGTCTTGGCATCAACCAAAGGTTGACCTATCTGAAAAGGCCATTTTGGAGCCCATTCTGGGATTGTGCTTCACACAATGCAATCATTTATCAATTATACTGATAAATCTGTGATGTCATCTGTGATGTCAAATTCTATTTCAAAGGCAAATAAAGAAAAAAACAACCATCGATGTTTTATTACGAAGTTATGAATTAAGAACACCTCTAAACTTTAAACTACCAACCCATTAAAGCCTTTGAAGTGTGATTAATTGCTTCAAACTCTCATTGAGAACTTCAAACTGTCGCTCAGAACTTTGAACTGCCTCTGAGAACTTTGGAGGGAAGCATTACACTTCTCAGTGTACAGCCTGCCGGAAATTATAAGAACCAACCAACCAACAAATCTGGTTGGATTGAGCATCTGAACACCAGAAAGAGGAGGGGTTGAAATCATGGCAGACAATGTGGATACAGTCTGTGAGTGTATGGTTGCACTGTCACTGAAGAAGCTGTCTGCTGAGGAAGAGTTCCCTGATCTCAGTCAACACAACAACCACATGGCCAAGGTGTTAACACTAGACATGTACAAGAACCTGAGAGAGCGGGCCACACCTAAAGGTTTCACTATCGACAAGCACATGTACAGCTGTTTTTACCAAGCTGGTATATCTGACCAATATTAGATTTGAGGGTGAGTCATCAAATAATGTTTTTTAGTGGCAAAAACTGTTTAACTACAGATTTCTTACACATATCAAACATGCCCATATTGAATTACCATAAAAGGAATTTCGATATTAAAGAGACACCAAAAATGTTTTGGGAGGCCATCGTGACCTTGACCTGTGGACATGCCAAATCTAATTAGATTTATATGGGCTCATTAAATATTACATTTATTAGGAACCACATAATTTGGAAAATTATTTGTCCATAGATTTGGCCACTGAACAAAATCTATTCAGTTTATTTTCATTTTAAATGGAGTGAACCTTTGCTGCAAATGTGAAGAAATGTGGTTTGAAGAATGCTTTTGTTTGAACAGAATTTAAACAGGAAAAGCATATCCGATAATAAAGGGCCAATGACTCACAACCTAAATTATACCTATAGATCAACTATAAAAAGTAGTCCTGCGCTGTGGTGCCTGAAGAAAACCTGTAAGTGCCTCAAACCAGCTTAACCCTGCATCAGGGAGCATTTTTTTAATTTCATTTCTCTTCAACAAATGTGTGAGGGTACATGTACAGTACTGACCTAGTACATATCCTCCTGGTCGAATATTAGTACATCAAGTGAAAGTTGTTTCTACTTGTGTGTAGGAGTTAAGTTAAAAAAGTATTTAAAGTAACCTCAGTTTAAATACTGAATCTAAGATATAAGATGATCTGTAAATTTTATAGTGAATTGAAGTAATTAGATGAACCACTAATCAACTTTTTGGTGTTGCAGATTTCTGAATAATGCACTGACCAGGATATCACTCTTCTCATTTGTATTTTATTCAGTAACAATAAAACTCTCTTTGCATGTACAGCCCACATAGACAGTATGTTTGAAAATGTACACTTCATGTTGTCTTCTGTCTCACTCATTCGGCTGCATCACTCTCCAGCCCCAGCGGTCCAGCAACCATCTCGGCACACTGAAAATCTTTCCGCCTATCCTTACTAGAAAATGTTGGCCTGGTTGGTTTCCATTATACTGCATCAACAACCACCTTCTTTTCTCTGCTTGCTCTCCTTGTATTTCTGTGTCTGAAACTGTATGGATGTCATCAGTCCTCTTTCTTGTTTTAGTGTCAGGCTTCGTCATCATCTTCTTCTGTTCAACACTGTTCTTCTTATACTTCAACAGAAGAGGGTAACCTTGCTTAAACCCTGTGGTCACATCCCGCACATTTGGTCCCGCAACTATGATCTTACCAGTAAAGTAAACTTGGAGAGTTGCTTTGGGATTTGTGACTCTGTATGTGGCAGCTGCAGGAAAGAGCTCCGGTTCGTACGTCACAGAGAGTTTATTTTCTGTCACAAGGCGTTTGAGGCAGATGTGAAAAGGAAAACTGTAAACGGCAAGCACATTCACAACTCTGAAGTGTGAAAACTTCACTTTGTAGCCCAGTTTTTGGAGATAGCGTGCAATTCTGCGAGCGCCCATCTTTGCACCAGCCTCACTCTTTGCTCCAGCACAGGCGATACCTCCTGAGGGCGAAATGGTTGCTGTAATCATGGGCTTTCGAAGCTTCATCATGACTTTCCCTCTTTGTTGCTGAAAGATGACGTTGTGTCCCTTTGAAGCGATGAAGTGCATGTTGAGGGGACACTTGGTCTTGAAGGTTGCCACCACATTGGTGATAAGGATTTTAGGATTACAGCTGGAATCCATGGCTGGAAAAGTTCTGGTTTAACAACACAATCTCTTTGCTTCTTCTCCTTAGCTATTTCCAGTCACACAGCACCCTTTATACTCTGTGTTGGTTCTGGTTCATCAACACAATCTCTTTGCTTCTCCTCCTCTGCTACCTCCTCTGCTACTTACTTCCAGGCAAACGGCACATTTTATACTCTATGCTGGCTTTAGTGCTTTGAGCCTTTGATACGTCATAGCAACGCGACGTCAGAAAGCCAATCAGCGTTGAGATCTTCTCGTGTGATGTCACGCCCGGCGCCCGACCAACGGTCTGTAACTGTTCAGGAAGAAGGAACCGACGCTCGACTTTACCTTTCAATGAACACAAACTCGGTGAATGAGGCGTAAGAAAGTCGGCGCTAATGTAGAAAAAGCTGGTTAGCCGTAGCATTAGCCCCTGTTAGCTCGACGCATGAATAATATCATCGTATTGTTACGCTATTTTCCAACATTTAAGGTAAATCTTGATGCAAAGCTGGGCACAAACTATGACGCTGAACTCCCGGGTTTTCTTTTTGAAAGTGTGTTCTTCTCAGAGAACAGTGAATGCAGTAATATACAAAATATTTAAAGAAAACTTCTGCATTCTAGTTCATGATCCATGTCACGTACTTAAACCACAGTTATCAACAATTATAGATATCTGGTGTAATGTAATTCCTTTGGTTTGTTATTGTTTAATAAACTATATTCACATATGAAATTGCTTTTTAAATATGGTCAAATTCATATAGTCAAGCTCATTCCAAACAACTGTGTGTTTTGTTAACTGTTTTTTGGTTTAGTGACACAAAAACATACGTAGTGTTTACATTTATTTGATGTAAAGACACAGATGATGAAAGGAGCATGATGGCATTCATCTATTCATTCAAGGATTGTCTTTAAAGAGGAATCAGAATTTTTGATTTGTCATGGGTAGGTGGTGCGCATTATTTAGAAAACTATGAAATAACCATGCACTTGTGAATAAGAATAAAAACAAGTTGTTATTCGTAAAGTGATTGTTTTCATTACTGTTAAAAAAAAGTGACTAAAAAAGTAGACTCGTACACTGAACACTCATCTGTAAACACTGCCGCAGCAGTGTCACACATGTGACACGTCCAGTGGGAACTGGGCTAGGGTCTTTTAGGCACAGTTCAGACCTGGTATTATTAATCTGATCTAAAGTGGACCACTGGTATATAGAATGTATGTGGCCACATTCTATATGTAATATTAATGGTAAAAGGTTTGTGGTTCTGGAATTTTATTCAGGCATTCAATAACACCTGACTGTCACATTAATTGTTTTATGATTAATTAATCTTGCTTCATGGCACAACACTATATATTATTACAGTAGAATATACAAAGAGAATGAGTCATGAACCATTTATTAATTTACAGTAGTCTTCTCAAACTCGCGACCCTCCAAATGATATCAAATTATGAGTCATTTGTGCATGTAATTAATTGATAAATTTTGCATCATAAATGTGTGTTTTTATTGCATATTAAAACACCAATTCAATCCAAAGCACTTTAAAACAACCACAGTGGACCAAAGTGCTGTACAGAATGATAGATAAAAGACAGAATAAATGAAAGACGTAAAAGCTCACACAAGGCCAAAACAAATGCATCAAATACATTGTACAATAAAGAATTATGTGAAATACTGTCATAAATATTGTTATTGTAATACCATAATGGCATATAGTTATATCATTTTAAAATCATATTTCCCCTACACACACAGCTACAGAACAGATGCTTTTTCTCAAAAAAAGCACATACTATTGACCAGAGGGTGGCGCTAATGTCGCTTCTTCGGCAAGGTCCAAAGAAAGGACCAGTAGAAGAAGAAGAGAAAGAGAAAACGTTTCCAAACAGACATGTCGAACAGAGACGAGTTGGTGGACTGTAGTGATAATTCTAAAGGCAATGGGTCACCAATATCAGCGGAAGATGAAAAAACGGATAAACGTGGAGCCGAGGAAACCCAGGACCTGAAAAGCGTTCTGGTCACCAGCGTTTTAAACCTGGAGGAGCTGGACGTCGACCTGTACAGGTAGATACAGTAGCAGACTCACACACCATGACAGCACGTCACATTTAAAATATAGCAGCTGGTTATTATATATAATACCGATTAAATTAAATTCTTCATGGTCACATTAAACATATCAGAAATTCACATTGTAAAGTTTCTTTCTGGAACAAATGACGCCACTTTTCATTCATTTGTATAGGGTTTCCTACCTTAGAGTCACCAATTTGAGCACAATTATTACCATAATTCCGTTTGCCGTAAATAATTCTAAATTAATTTAAAGCTCTCCTGAACTGGTATTATGACTAATTGAAATTATGTAGGAATATATATCTTTCAAACTGGAATTTTTAATTTTTAATTTTTAATTGAAATAGATATCAAATTAAATATCTTCCTTAACATTAATTTTGATCATGAATATCTCAAATTGTAGATAACTTTATTTTTCATTCTGTCTAGTCTGAAAACTGAATTACAGATATCTCTAACTGGTGTTGCAACGGGTCCAAATACAATGACAAAAATTACTATGCTGATATATTTCATCAAATTTAGCCTTTAAATGTTAAAGCAGCTTGTCACACTTTGAGATGTATATACATACGTATATGTAGATATATATATATATATACACACATGTGTGTATATATGTATATATATACATACATACCCACAGGACTGTGCAAGTAATTTTAGCCAGGAAATTATTCATTCCTCAAATATTCGGTGTGAGTACTGTGTTAATCCAATACAGCATCAATTCTTATTTATGCTGCTACACTTAGAATTTGTTATTATTGCACACACACCAATTAGTGATAGTGAATGTGACTCCTAGTGAATTTTACAAGCCCAAATCCTTCCCTCCTGTCCATAGGGTGCATGCACAAAATGAAAGTGAATGTTCCATTATTTTTCCCAGCTAACGACATTGTTGAACCCTCATTCATATCAGTAAACAACCTCCTAAATGATAATAGAGCCTAATCACCACAAACTGAACATGATGATCATCATTGAGGTGTAATTTAATGATATTTGTATTTCTCACTTGTTTCTCCAATTTTCCTCAGAGGGACACATCACTGGGTTCCCCGATCTCAGCGTTTGTATGGTGGTCAAATAGTCGGTCAGGCCCTCGTGGCGGCGGCCAAGTCTGTTGGCGACAACCTCTTTGCTCATTCTCTCCACTGCTACTTTGTACGAGCAGGTAAGATAACCTGACACAAAATCAGCTTTTTTTAGGGTACTGACACAGTTAGGGCTGCTTGTGCTGTGCATGACAGTGACATGCCTCCTGCACCAGCAACCAGCTTGTGACACAGATGCTTGCCCTCAATAAAAAGCTTATAGTCACTATAATTAAGGCCAACTGAATAAAACTGACACCAGCTTTAGTCTACAGTTCACTGTTTTATCTTAGACAACCTTTATCTACTGGAAACTGAAGTGTGTAAACTGCTCTCTTTGCAGCTATCTACTGCTGCCTTGTTTTATTAAGGTAAAACTAAACTAAACGCTAAATTGTGTTTTCTTCATGTCTCTGCTGTCAGCCAGGTTTTCATGTCAACCCCACTTTAAAAAAAAACTGAATTATCCTGTTACGTTTCAGTTCCAAACAGTTAATTACTTATTAACAATAAACTTTTCATTCTGAACAAAATAGTAAAGAAAGAGTTCAGCACACGGAGAGTTCAAGTCAGTGCATTTTTTTTTAGGGGATCCTAAGATTCCAGTGCTGTACCAGGTGGACCACATTAGAGATGGCCAGAGTTTCATGGTGCGTTCTGTGAGGGCCATCCAGCATGGACAGCCTATACTGATTTGCCAAGCGTCCTTCCATAAGCTCCAGCCAAGCCCCCTGCAGCACCAGTTCACTATGCCTGTGGTCCCTCCGCCTGAAGGCCTCCTCACTGTGGACCAGCTCATTCAACTTTATCTCACGTAAATATTTATTTTGTTTGTACAACATTGAAGTGATACCTCAGGTTTCTTGTCTGATGGTTCAGTGTGTGACCCCTGTGCTGACAGCCAGATGTAGACATGGATGCTCCAACACAAAATCATGGGGCTGCCAGCAGGGACACAAGTAATAGCAGATTTTAGCTTCTTAACAAAAGGCTCACCTAATAACATCCAAGCCTTCTTCAGTCTACTGTATATTAAGAAGATGTTTGCTGCTTTATGTTGCTGTTACAGAATGGAAACACGTTTGTTCATGGCTTACTCTCCTGCACCAAACTCCTTCGACAAAATCAGTGATTTTAGCTTGCCTGGACACTTGATGGTTTACTGTCTTGTTTGTTAAGTTTGTGCCACTTATTTGATACTGAGCAAGGGTGTCAAACACAGAGGGTCACAAAATAACACATTTGAACTTACTGATGGTGGCAGCAGTAGATGAACAACCTCTGTGTGCTGTGATGTAAAATCTCTGATTTCTTTAATACACTTTGATGGAAAGAGAGAGCATCTTACAAAGTTCACAAAAAGCTACACAAATTTAACTAGTCAGAAAAACCTGTCTCATGGTGAGATGAAGTGGTATATTTATCGCAGATAAGCAGTCATATATTTTATGAGGTGAACCTTTTGAAAAGAAGCTAAATTTCACTTTTCCTTGTGTCCCTGTTGGCAGCCATGTTTTCGAGAGAGACTAGCAAAGGGCTAATAGCAAAAAGAAACATTTGCAACAAAGCACAAATGGATTTTAGATTGTGACATGAAACATTTCCACCAGTGTTTTCAAGTTGAGCATGTGGTATAATTTCTTTTATAATTTATTTATACCTCAATCATGACACTATTAGAACAGAGGTGAATATAATGTTATTTGCGGGTCTCAAAGCACTGAAAATTACATTAGAAAAACTCCTTTTGTATGCAGATCTTTTCTGTAGCTGTGTGTGTGACATGAATAATCCACAAGCCTGAATTTTGGATATATATACTTAATAATCACCAACACCAGACATGTTCTTCTTCCTCTTTAGCCATGGTTCTCACTGTTTGAGATAACTGTGGTTCTCAAACTGTGGCGAGCTTCCTCTGGAAGAAAATCTGAAATACTGTTCTACTACCAGGTTATGTGATCGGAGTGTGTAGAAAATGAAACAAATAACAAAGAAATAATAACAAGTTAAAAAATGATAATTAAAGTCACCTCGCTCCATCTTAATCCAATCTCACTCTACCAGTGTCTGAGGAAGAGGAGGATCTGAGGATCTTATTGGAAATAAATCTGCCACCTGTGAAAAGTCCTTAGCTGACTTTGCTCAACCTATTTACACCACTGTATTTTAAGAGGTCAATATTTTCTCAGAAAATACTGTGGGGTTGAACAGCAGCTTTCATCCACAATGTTGCATTACTGCCATCTTCTGGAATTAGAAAACTACTACATTCTACATTCTCCATGACTTTGTGTTCAATCGAAAACATACTGGTCACTTACTGGTCACTGGTCTCCTGTTTTATTTTTGTGACTGTATCGGTTTATTTTACAGTAACCAACCAAACGTGCCAGAGAAATTAAGACAATACCTTCACAAACGCTTGGCTAATGAGGTTCCCATCGAGATAAAGCCAATCCAGCCACAACTTTTGTTCAAGCCACCTGCCGCTGAGCCGAGGAAGCTGTTCTGGGTGCGAGCACAAGGACATATTGGTAACACACTCTTAATCACTTATAATACCCTTTGTGTCTATATGCGTATATTAAATATCTTATGAAGTGTCATTGTATAATTGAATTTTTTTTTTCCGAAACAGGGAATTCTATTTGCCCTTTCTTGATTTCAAAACTGTTGTGTGTAATTCTTAAGGAATTCAATTCATCAGCTCTACACGACTCTCACTGTGTTTCTCAGTATAGCAGTGCTTTGATCTCATTCTTCACACAGGAAGTGATTTGGTTTATGTCAAGACAGAAGGAGGTAACAGTAAAGTACTGCCCGTAAAGTGAGATGGCTGCAAACATGTTGGAGTATGACTGAAAATACAAAGAAGCATCCACACAGTGTTTCAGAAGTGAATTCTACTGCCCATTAAACCCAGTCATTTAGCAGTTTCGACGAGTAAAACGTCTCTGTGATGCTTTTGTATACACACACAAACACAGCATAGACATAATAATACATCATTTCTGTTCACTAGATCACTAGATCACAACCAAATCACCAAAAGTTTGGTGATGGAAATTTAAATGAAACAATACATCCAGATTTACAATACATCTAATCACTTCTGCAGTGTTTGTTTAGTATGTAAAAATAGAGCAAACTCCTCTTTAGGTGCAAAGTTTTTCCCTAAACTCTGCATATCAATGAAAACATTTTTGACAATGTTGAGACATAATAAATTTGATGATGCATTTTCTTTGTGTGTATTTGTAGGGGAAGGCAACATGAAGCTGCATTGCTGCGTTGCTGCTTACGTGTCAGATTACACGTTCCTGGAAACAGCACTGCTGCCCTGTACAAACTACAGGGCCAAGTTCTTGGCCTCTCTGGACCACTCCATGTGGTTCCACACCACATTCCGCAGCGACGAGTGGATGTTGTATGAGTGTGACAGCCCATGGGCCGGTCAGTATCTTTCACCTTCAATGTGCTATGGAGTTTAGGGTTGAGATCAAACTAGTAAAGTTACGACCAAGAACTATTTCACATTAATCCAATTTCAGTAGTGGAAGGTGGAAGTAATGCAAATCTGTTTTTTGAGAAGTTTGGACCTTTTTTGTGCAACTTTGGCTACATTTGAGTTTTTTGTAAAGTATGTACTTTATACATGTTTCTCCAGCAGCCCAAATAGATGTGCATGTTGTGCTGCAAAATGGAAGCTTATCAGGCAAACAAAGAACAAAACATCCAGCTTTTGTCTAATGTTTTCTGTTTGTGTTTTGTCTTATAGCAAACAGTAGGGGACTGGTTCAAGGACGAATGTGGAGAAGAGATGGGGTCCTGGCGGTCTCATGTGCCCAGGAGGGTGTCTTCAGGGTGCAACCCATCACAGAGACCAGTAGACTATAAGCACATTCCTAAGATCTTTTTAAAAGTCTTATTTATTTTTTAATCTATTTGTAATTTAAGTTCAGAAATATAATTACTCTCATGCCATAGTGTCGATATAATTAAAATATTCCAATCAGTGCATCTTGTTCTTGGTCAGAGAAGTCCCTCACTTTATTAGGTACACAGTTCAAGTGCTTGTTCACAAAAATATCTAATCAGCCAATCATGTAGGCCTTTAGACATGTTCGAGACAAGCTGCTGAAGTTCAATGGCATGGTTGTTTTTTTCATGCACAGTCATCTCTATAGAGTTTACAGAGAATGCTCTGAAAAAGAGAAACTATCCAGTGAGCAGCAGTTTACTGGGAGAAAGTTCAAAGGAGAATGACCAGACTGGTTTGAAATAATAGAAAAGCAACAGTAACTCAAATGACCACGCAACCAGGGTATGAAGAAGACCAAAGAAGACCATTTCTGACAAACCTTGAAGCAGGTGAGCCACAGAAGCAGAGGACCTATGTGCTGCCAGAGCCACTGCTCATATTTGAAACTCAAAATAGTCTCCTGCAAAGGTGATTTAAGTTAGGGCAAATACTGAAGGAGTCACTATATTGTAATACATTTAAAGAACAAAATATTTCAGCTCAATGAAGGACGATCACAATCTTTTAATGAATTGACAGGGGCAAAGTGGGGAAAATATGACAAAATATAAGAAAGACTGGGTGACAGAACAGTGAGAGACGGGGCTGTTTGTGTGTGTATTTGTGCTACAGAGGCACAAAGCTAATGGCAAGGCAAGAAAGGAAGAGGATGCGTTTTTGTTTTCATGCTTTCATCTCTTTGAACAGTGGGCATTTTGACATGCAATATTCTTACACTTCTTATCCGTGCAATATACACACCCCACATACATCCACTCTGCTGTACAATAAACAATGTACTGTATCATATACTGCATATTTCCCTTACTGGCTCCCACTGTAAATACTTTGAATACTTTTTTTTTTACTACATATCCTTCTAAATTTGTCGAAGGTGTTGGTGCACTGTTTTGTTGTTTCTTCTACTCTTATCTCTTCACTTGCATTACTAGAGCTGTCCTTTTATCTTGTTGTACACTGTATAATGACAATAAAGGTGATTCTGATTCTGATGTTTTAGTAGGAAAGGGTTTGTGATCACATCAAAAATGGCTCTGTTCAGTTTGTGTACGTCAGGACAGTGTGATAGTCCTTATTGCTTACCTTTCATTTGAATGACTGTATGTCAATATCACATACCTCCACATTGTTAAGTATTTATTAAGTATTCTTGAAGCCACAGCCAAATTGTACGCACTTTTTTCCAGTTTTAAAAAGAAATATGCAATTTCTAAGAGTGTGTTACAAATTTGTAGATGGAGTACACCAAAGTTTAACTCTTTCTGTACATGTCCACCACAGCTGCATTGTGAGAGCAAAGACCATATATCAAGTTTTCAAGGTTTAATGGTGAAGCGGTGTAAAATTTCACTTGGCATCAAAACTCAAAACCCCACACAGTGGTCCAAAATGGGACCTGGCTCCTGATATAAATATAACAGGCTCATTCTGCGGTTGTGCAGAATGAAGGCCACCAGATTTACAGCATACAGTAAATCTGGTGTCACTTTGTGTGCCAATCAGGTGACTGTACACTTAGATATTAAGTCATTTTACACACTGGGCCTTAAATGATTAAATGAATGAATCAAATATGTTAAATATGTTTTATGTTATAAATTATATTTTTGTCAAATCTGTCATTGACACTGAAAATTAATACAATGATCATTCATTCAAGAGGAATGAACTAATGTTTTTTGTCTTTAATTTTTTCCTCATTTATTTATTTACTTATGTTTTATTTTATAATTCAGTTTATTTCGTTATGGCCTTATAACCCCCAAGCAGATTAGACCATAGGCAGACGATAAGTGTTGCTTAATTAATGTAAATAACATTCAATAAATAAGTAATATATTTTGTTTCTCACGCGGGATTTGGCAATATGGTTTTATTTTGAAAGGCACGGCACCGGAACCCAGTAACCCCCTGTTGTTCCTCGGGCTGTGGCCTGAACACAAGTTGAATTTTAATTTGTAGTAATTGTCAGTCACAGGTTATTGGAGATGCCACGGGTTTATATCGGAAAGCTCAGCTATCATGTCCGAGAGAAGGACATGCAAAGATTTTTCAGCGGTTATGGAAAATTATTAGAGATCGACCTGAAAAATGGGTAAGATTCACGTTGTCATCCGCCACAAAGTGGTTAGCGTGTGACTTACTGTTAGTCCTGATACATGGGACAGGTGTTGGTGTCAGCTTCTTGTTTTTATTTCATTTAATAAAACACTGCTACCTTAAGTAATGTAAAACTGTCAGATTTTTCTAATTAGCTAACATTCAAAGCTGTAGGTAAAGACCAAAGCTAAAGTCGACCTCAGCTAAATTCCCTGTTTTTCTTTTTGTATTTTGTGTTATTGTAAGACCAATTGGTAAGACCAATGTTTAAAAAAGAAATGACAGTGAAGCAAAATATCATATACTATTAAAAGAATACATTTCTCAGCTGTCATAGGGCAGGCTTTACACTGAGACATATAACACAGTTGTTCCCTTTAGTGTATTTTTACACCGAGGACCTCTAATGTCCCCCACCCAGCAACTTTCAATAAACCATAGTGAACTTTAGAGCTGAAACTGATGATTATTTGCACAATGATTCATCTGTCGATTATTTGCTCAATTAATCGAGTATTTGTTTGGTCCATAAATTGTCAGAAAATGTTTAAATGTTTATCAGTGTTTCCCAAATCTCGAAATGATGATGTTCTCAAATGTCTTAAAAAGCAGAGCAACCAGAAAATATTCACATCTAAGAAGCTGAAAAATCACAAACGCTTGTTTTATTATGTAAAAAACCGAATAATCGATGATCAAAATAGTTGACATTTAATTTAGTCATCGTTGTAGCCCTAGTGAACTTCCAACTCTTAATATCTGCTGGAAGTCTGAAAGATTAGATTCCCAGAATATTTTCTGTTAATCTAGTAGACATTCTAATAGACGTGATTATCGTCAGTGTATCATCAGTGTCTTTATGGAAGTAATGGTCAGTCCAGTGCTTTGAATCCTGCTCACTGATCCCCCACAGGTATGGCTTTGTGGAGTTTGAGGACATACGAGATGCTGACGATGCTGTGTATGAACTGAATGGGAAGGAGCTGTGTGGGGAGCGAGTCGTCATTGAACATGCCCGTGGACCGAGGAGAGATGGATTTGGCTCTGGGGGACGCAGTAAGTTTAGCACATCTAAGTCTTTACATGTCAGTTTTGAGGGCTCTAATCAGTCTCTGTAGACCAAGTTCACTTTCACCCACTTGCTATACAAAATAAATGAAAACGTGTCGTGTGATAAGTCCTGCCTAACTAAGGCGGTGGGTAAAAGAATCCTGCCTTCAGTAGTCACAGTTTTAAGTCATTATTTGACAAAAGAATAATGTCCACAGCATCTAGTGGAGTGGACACAGTGTCTGACGGCAACAAGAAACAAAAGCTTTTCAGGGATAGTTGAGGATTTTTGAAGTGTGGTTGTATGAGGTACGATCACCAAGTCAGTACTGACTGTGCCGCACATGCTCCATGCGTCAAGAAATAGGTTGGACACTGGCTGACACTGACAACAGAACTGCCAGCAGGGACACAAGGAAAAACTGATTTTCGCAACTTAACAAAAGACTAACCTTTTACAATTTATGTCTGCTTAAGTCTTGATATCATATGGACTATATGGGGGGGGGGGGGGATGAGCAGTGCGCTAAACAACACAACTTCTGTTTCCAGCCAGAAAAGGCAGTCTTAATGGTGCGATAAAGCAGCAAACATCTTCTTAAGATATTGTTGACTTGGGCTGGCATGGCACACCTAGCTAAGTCAGCTTTGATTATGTATGTGTCAGTACCTTATACAACCACACTTAAAAAGAAACAACGTAACTATCCCTTTACTACAATGAAAGAGATATATGTTAAGCCCACAAATAAGAAAAAGTAAGACTTTTGACAATGTATTCAGTTCAAAGTCAACATTAACAAAGTGCTTGATGTTTTAATTTGAAAGAGTCCACTGCGGGCTGAGTCCGAGTCCGATGAGGGTAAAGATGACTGCCTGACCCGTTTGACCTGGACTTTCCCCTTACAATGTGTGTGTGACCTTTGCCATTTGACCATTGGTTGACATAACCGGAAGCCATGATGACAGCATCCTTTTCCAATAGACCAGGGTGATGGTGAGGACTCCTGTTGGTCTTACTGTTGCAAGACATAATGCAGAGGACCAGGCCAGCAGCACACATGTCAGCCTCTGATTTGGCTCCCATGTACTCTGTAGTAAGACAAAGAGTTGTTTGGTAGGTGTGTTCTTTGTGTTATTACTTTACAAATTTATAGTGTGCAAAAAGAGGAAGTCCTAATGTTCCAATTCAAATTGGGAGATGTTTTCTTACCATAGAGCTCCGGATATCACGTGACTCACTTTGTTTACTTCTGCAAAAATAAACGTTGTCAGTGCCAGTTTTAAGACGCCAGTGTTCACTGTGCATTTTAAGTATTTAAGCAATATGTCACAGAACTTGACAGATTGAATATAACTGACCCTTAAATTGCCGTCATGCCCTTTTCACAAGTGTGGAAACAGCTAAGGTGGACTTTAATCCAGACCTGCAGTAACCCAACATCTTTAGCTATCTGATAAACTTTCCCTCCTCCCACTCCAGAGAACTATCCTCCATTTTCAGGATGAAGAAACGGGTTGTGTGACATATTGCCCAGTGTATGCTGCCAGTTATTTATCCTCTGGAGTCTATGGCTTTGATCAGTGTCGCTTCCTGACAAAATGGCGTTGTTTATTTGGTTCTCAGTGTTGCATGATGGGATTGCGTGACGTCAGGTACCAGAGCTCTAAACACCCAAGTTTAAATGACACTTTACTGCTACTCTGAACGAGAACAGAAAAGCTCATTTTAATGCAGCTTCTTCTCGAGGGTTCTCTGCAATGACTGGCACCAACTAGAACCAAAAAAAACTCTCATATTAAATGGTAAATCCTTTCAAATGTAGACAGAAGCTCCACGTTTAGTTTCATAACTAGTATACATCACAATTTAAATCTATGCAGCTAATATGGTCGCAGGATTTATTATTGTGCTTCAGAAAAAAAACGCTGATACATATAGTTAGGTGTCATCTGATCTGTAATTGTGTGATTTTTAATCCAGGGCGTAGGGTGCTGCTTTTGTTGTAGTTGTTTAAAGCACATTTATTTTGCAAGCTTAATTTAAAAAAATAAGATTTCCTACATAGCTAATGTTTCCCAAAATGTCCATATAGGGACCCTTTAACCTTTTTAAAGACAGCAAACTATCACGACCCAGATCACGATATCAATCGTGACAAGAGCAAAATTGTGCGTAATGCAGTGACTGATTCACAGCTATATCTGTAATAGCTAATAATATTTCTAATTAGCAAACAAATAATTTACAAGAGATGTTCGGAGAATTAATTGCAATTTAATTGTATGCATGTAATTTAACACATACATCTAAACTTAAAGGATGGGAAAATTGTGCTTGAGTCTTTGGGAAAAGCAACAGGACTTTAGGTCCAAAGGATATGTACGACTAAAAACCATCCATTAACTGCCTGGTCTCTCAGTAAGGAGGCTCTCTGTGGTGGTTATATAGATTGTTTATGCCAGTTCGGTAATCCTCACCTCTTCAGAACTCGGCAAATTGAAATCAAATTAGAATCTTTCTGTCTTCTTTTAAGATGGTGGCAACAGCAGCTGGAATCGCTCGGGCAGGGACAAGTATGGGCCTCCTGTTCGCACTGAATACCGCCTCATTGTGGAGAACCTGTCCAGCAGGTGCAGCTGGCAGGACCTCAAGGTGAAAGATGGTCTGGATTGAAACGACACTGAGAGAGGCAATAGTACAAAGTGTGTTTTTGAACCATAATATACATTTGCTTGTTGACCTAAATGTACATCCATAGCAGGAAGGAAGGAGTTTTGTTTGTTTTTGTGTGTTTTTATAGTGCTGGCTGCAGAGGCATATATCTGTCTCTACTGATGTCAGATAGGAGTCAGTAGTACACAGAACTGAATTATGTGCAATAGAAGATGATTTTATATGATTGTGTTGTGATCCAAATCAATGTGGATTCTGTAACTGAGCTGATCACCCAGTACTGAACAGCACAAATGTATGTGTCCCATTATTCGTCTAGTTATATATGCATACAGTATACATCTGCTGAGGATTAATACACTAGAATTAAAGATGAAAGTCAACGCTTTAACCTCAGTCTTCTTTTAAATTCAATAATTAAAATGCTCCATCTAAAGATGTTATTTTAACTGGAAATTGAAAGATTCATTATATTACAATGCAATACAAACCACAAAGTATCCAGAGGTTGTTTAAAGAGAGGAACACTGATATTTGAAAAAAAAAAAACAAAGATGCAATTTCTCTCTATTGAAAAATTAACTGAGGAAAGTGTGACACAATAATTTACATATTTGTTCCTCCACAGGATTTCATGCGGCAAGCAGGTGAAGTAACTTATGCTGATGCTCATAAAGGCCGCGCCAATGAGGGCGTCATTGAATTTAGATCCCGTTCAGACATGAAGCGAGCTTTAGAGAAGCTCGATGGCACTGATATCAATGGGAGGAAGATCCGTCTGGTGGTAGACAAACCTCGGCGCAGGCGTTCTCATTCTGGCAGTAGATCCAGGTAAATGAAGAATAAAGTAATTGAAGGTTTTGCATCTGTCCCCATGTTTTTTCGTCATGTTTTTATTGTTGTTCAACCCACAGGTCTCACAGCAGACGGCGCTCTCACAGCCGAAGCCGAAGAAGCAGGAGTTCTCACAGCCGTTCCAGGTCGCGCTCATGGTAAGTCTAGTACTGAAGTCCTGCACTGACCTGAAAATGAAATAAATCGTTACAGAGATGTACACTGGACTTTTTATGGGCGAAAATGTGTCATTGCATTATGCAGTTTTTTCTGTTTTACACAAACGTTTTTTGGAATGTGGGTTTTGCTAAATCTAATGAGTCTAATGATGTCGAACACGACTTGAGAAGATGTAAATTTTATTTGGTGAGAGGTTTTTCCTGACTTCTCATCTGGCAGCCATGTTTTTTGAGAGAGCATGCATCTGCATCTGCAGCACTGATTGTGTGTCAATGCCAAGTGGCAACCAGTTGTGACATCACCCATGTTGAAGCCTCAAGAATCACAATTTGGCCTGTGTTATTCTGATGTTTTGCAACCTGAAGTCCAGCCTTACTTTATTGTCTATTTTTTTTGAAAAATTATGAACATAATAAAACTGACATCATGTGTTTTGTAAGTGGTTGAGTCGTAGAGACCACGCTCTTAAATTACAGTTGTGATTTAAAGTCAGGACACTCGGAAAATTGAATTTTCTGATAAGCCAACATCACCTGCAGGGTAAATGAAGCTAAAGTCACAGTTGTTTTCTTTTTTTTCTTTTTCAGTTCTCAGTCTCGCAGCAAGCGCAGGTCTCACTCCAGGTCGGGGCGGAAGTCTCACTCGAGATCAAAGAGGAAGTCCAGCCACTCCAAATCTCCAGAGAAGTCCCGCTTCCGCACCCACAAATCACATAGTCCCACCAAGAGCAAAAAGTCCCACTCTCACTCAAACAATTGCAAGTCTCGTTCCAAGAGCAGATCCAAAGCTGAGCACAAATCCTGGAGTCGTTCTAAAGATAAATCCTCCGGTAAGAAGTCTCGAAGCCGCTCGCGTTCCCGATCGGAGAGCAGAAACAAAAAACACTCCTCAAGGTCTCCCGATGCCACAGAGCGTCAGTGCTCCGAGTCTCCTTCCAGGTCCCGCTCTAGATCTCGTTCCAGGTCTCACTCTTGATCCTGGGTCAGCTTCTCAAGACTGGCCACATCTGTAACAATGTACGGGTACACATCTCAGTCCTGTGTTTGATGTGCAACATGATTTGTACCTTTTGGAACCTTTTTGGAAAATTTTCCTGAGTTTTAATTTTTCTGTAAAGCGATTATTAGAGGTTGTTAACTCTTTGGTTATTTTACTTTACTATATTTTGATGACTTCTGATTAACATTATGTCCTAAGTTGTAATAGAGAGATGTTGAAGGTTGTGGTAATTGTTTTTATATGTTAACCTGCTCTTCCTCCTGTGGAAGTCAGGTTTTGAGGCAAACTGCAGCATTTAGTTCTGATGTCAGATTGGACTTAAAAAACACAATTTGAATAAGGTCTGTCTTTGTTTTCCCATAAACATGAATTGTATTGATGTGTAAATGAAGCACAAAGACGCTTTTCTTTTATGTCTCCCTCCAGACAATTCATTTGTTTTCCCTATATCCCCTTCTGGTGCCCTCAGTCACCTACCAAGTTTAAGGGCCTGTTAAGTGATCCGTTGGATGGTTATGTGGATAAAAGTTGGATGGACAGACAGACATTCCTATTGAATGATGGATCATGCTCCTTTCATCATGTCACATTTTACATTAAAGGTGTTTCTTTGATGTCCGATGATGGAAGTTCACAGACCATTTGGCTTCAATATGCACTTTTTTGGCAGAAATTGAAATAATTTTACTTACTAAAAATATAAAATAAATCCCCCAGCCACACAACATAGTTCTATTCTATAGTTCTATTCCATCCACTCAACATTACAAATGTTGGGTGAATGTGAATATGTCAAAGGTGAACCAAATAATTGACTTTGATGCATTTATGTTTTGTGTAGCATCAAAATTAATGTATACCCTTCTAAGTCATAAAGGACAAAAATATCTGCTTCTTTTTTCAATCTTTTGATCAACTTCAGTCTTAATCAAAACTATCAAATATTGGATAATTATCAGGATTTTAACCCTAATATATATTTTTTTTAAATGAAGAAATTATATGGAAAAAAATAACTAATAAATAACGGTGACATTAAGTAATCAAACTGGCATTTAAAGGGTTAAAAACCTTAAAATGATTGAGCCTTTGGTAGTTTTGAACAGGGCTGAAATTGTTTAAGAGATTTATGCAGAAAAAAATCAACATCACAGTGATTGATTTATTTAAAAAATTAAATTTGAATTCCAAAATTTGTCAAGAGAGAGACTTTGGAAAATTGCCACAGCCAAAATGATGGCCAGCTCAAGAGGAAAAATGTGCCCAAATGGACAGATTATGGTCTATAATGAAGCCAGAGGGTAATTTTGTTTTAAGTGTAATTTTTATTTTGCATTAGCCCAGCAAAAGCCTTTTAAATTTACACCATAAGCCGGGTCTTCTCCATGAAGGCCACCATTTTATTACCTGTTTTTACAGTAGCCCACAATGGACAAACATCTTTTGAGTTCTGATGCTATTACTAATAATATTATATATATTATATTTTATTATATAATGCCTGAAGGTCCCCTTGCAACCCTCATGTGGACGATAAAGCGGTAGAAGATGGATGGAATACCTGAAGGCTGCATAGGTTCTTGAGCACACTTGGAAGGAAAGAGAGAGGAGAGGAATAATCAGCTGTAACGTGAGACACTTAAGCAATAAATCCTGCTCAATTTCACACACTGGAAACACTTGAGCATCATATTTTTGTTCTTACGCATGCGCTGCGGGGTTGCTATGTGTTAGCGCCCTTGGTTACCACTCTGTGTCCCATAATGCATCGCTTTTAGCAGATCTTTTGAGATAACTTCAGCTACGCTAGCTATTAAAATAATGTAACGTCCACATTGCAAGACTTAATATATGCATATGTGGAAGAGAACAAAACGAGTGTCATCGCTTTGTTTGTAGTTAAATGGACAGAAAAGAGAAAACTTGGTAACGGACGCTGTTGTAAGGTAACGACGGGAAGCTATGAGCTAACGGCTAATGTGACTGGTCTGTTAGCTACGCTGCTACTTGTTTGTACTTTAATGGGATTTCTGTGTTCAATTAATCGAGATAACTCGTCCCAGAGCCAGATATGATGCCAATAATGTGTTATACCATGAAGTAAATAACTCGCGTATTGTCAATAACTGTGCTCAAACCTGTTTCTAGCTGTTTGTTTGGATAAACTGAGTTGATGACATAAACAATGGAGAGGGAAACGCACAACTTCGTGGTCTTCAATGCTTCAAAAAGAGAACTTTTTACCTCCATCAATGGATACAAAACAATGCAGAAGAGACTTCGGGCTCAGTGGAAAATCCAGAAGTAAGTGCTGCTGTTGGAACACTTCACGTGTGTATATAGAAAGCGTTTTTATTCATATTTAATCACCAAGTTGTACTATCTGGAATTAGCATTACTGATATCTGTGACGTCATTATGACTAGTTGTAATTTCATTGTGACTAGTATGCATGAACTAGTAGTTGTACATTTCTGAAGTGTTCAAAACCGCTTGCCATGCATGTGTTTGCTTTGACATGAACCAGAGTTGGGCGCCTGTTTTGAGAGAGTCAATATATATAATATAAAATAATGAATGTGCTCCACAGTATGAAAGAAGAGTTGTCTGTGGAGAAGTTGAGGGGAGTTAAGTTGTGGATAACCGCAGGACCAAGAGAGAAGTTCACAGCATCAGAGGTAATAATGTATTTGTGTGTGTAACAGGATATAATTTTCCCGGCTTCAAAAAAACAAATAAATCATTATTATTAGATCATAATAATTTCTTGAGAAAACACCCAGATAGCGCAAACCTCCACCAACACTGTTCGATTTCCCCAATCTTGCAAGTTTAAATGGTGAATGGTCTGTGTTTTTATGTAGCGCTTTTCCAGTCTTGATGAGCACCCAACCGCAGTTTTTGCCAATCACCCATTCACACAGTGCATCTATGTGCTGTGCATTTTCTATCACACGTTTCATACCCATTCACACGCTGCCAGCAGGAACAATATGGTTAATTGTCTTGCCCAAGGACCCATCAGCACTGAGCTATCAACGCTCCATAACAATTGCTTCAAAAGAAAATCCCTCCCTCATCGATAGCCATTGTTTAGTTTTTGCGTTATATTGCTCACAAAGAGACAGACACATGCATATTCCCCACAGAATTTAATCAATAAGAATATTCTACTTTAGTTTTGTTGAATTTGTCTCTGTTTAACAAGTGTTTGTGACTTAACAAATGGGTGGAAGTAAACGTGACAAGTTTGCCAGCTGAGTTCTCTCACAAGCGTGTTATTGACGCTGTTGTGTTTTCTCATGTCGTCCCAGCTGGAGGTACTGAAGCAATACCTGGACGGAGGAGGAAACATCCTGGTCATGCTCGGTGAAGGGGGAGAAAACAAATTCGACACAAACATCAACTTTCTCCTGGAGGAGTTCGGAATAATGGTTAACAATGGTGCATATTAAAATGACTGAAGTTACATAATTTCCCTGATCATTATCAGTCAGAGTTGTTGTTTATTTAATGGTGTCTGTTTTCTCTCCATCACTGCTGCAGATGCTGTTGTGAGGAACGTTTATTACAAATACTTCCATCCCAAAGAGGCACTGGTGTCCAATGGTGTACTGAACAGGTTTGTTGCATTATCTCACTCTTAATGTCCAATTCACCCCAGTGTTTTTAATTATACAGAATCTGTGTAATTGGAGTCATATTAAGGGCCGCAACAACAATTATTAAATGAACAATTTCTAGTGTAATCTGTATGAGTGTTCTTTTTAAATTTAAAACAAAGTCTGCTTTTTTTCAGCTTCTCACATATGAATATATGTTTTGCTTCTTTGCTTCTTTTTGATAAAGAAACCAGAAAAACTGAATATCTTTTTTATTTTTGGTCAAAGCAACAGACATTTAGTGAAAACAAACTATTTGATTAATTGAGGAAATAATCAACAGATTAGTCAATAATGAAAATACCTGGTACCCCACTTGTAATGTCTATAAAGCCGTTGCACATCACTTTTCTACCTCCCTCTTATCCAGAGAAATCAGCCGAGCTGCTGGCAAAGTGGTGACAGGAATCATCGAAGACGAAAACATTGGAAACAATGCACAGTAAATCATTTTACTTACATTTAAGTGTACAATCTTGTGCTAGATTTGGGAGCTTTAAACACAAGTGTTTCTTGTTTTGTTTTTTGTGAAGGGCTCTCACATTTGTGTACCCGTATGGTGCCACACTGGGTGTGATGAAACCAGCTGTGGCCGTTCTATCAACAGGCTCCGTCTGCTTCCCTCTCAACAGGCCGGTCTTGGCCTTCTATCATGGAAAGGTCAGAAGTTCAAAGAGGCTTTCATTCTCATTCACAGCACTTGTGATATTAATGAAAGGTGATATTGAAACATGTCTTGTGTCTTTTAAAGGAGGCTGGCAAACTGGTTGTGCTGGGTTCCTGCCACATGTTCTGTGACCAGTACATAGACAAAGAGGAGAACAGTAAAATCATGGTGAGTCCAATTGTCATTAAATTATTTAAAGGCCCAGTGAGTAACAATTAGTGACATCTAATGGTGAGACTGCAGATTATAACAGATGACTCCAACAACCCCTCTCTTTCAACTACAGTCGCCTTCGCCTACCAGTCACGAAAATGTGGTTTGACTGTTTGGGCTGCTGTAGAAACATGGCACCACGTGATAACAGCAATTATATACTTGTATAAACACTCTTAGCTGTAGTTATTTCTGACAATAAAGCCTCTTAAATGTTACACATTATTTTGACTTTAATATGTAAGAAGGACAATGTTGTCTCATGCTGGTTTTTGGCACAGGACTCATGTTGCAGTCAGTACCCACAGTGTCAATGTCTCATACAGCTGCACTTATAAAACCTGAACTAGTGTATTCTGCCATCCTGTGCATTGTAAGTGAAAGTCTGTCTTCCAGGATGTCGTGCTCCAGTGGCTCATGAGCGATACTATACAGCTGAACCAGATTGATGCAGAAGACCCAGAGGTGAGGACATAGACATACACTTGATAGGACAATGGCATCATTTAAAGCCCTTTGTAATTAGCTGATATCCTTCTTTTCTCCTCTAGATTACAGATTACACCATGTTGCCAGACACCGGGTGTTTGTCAGAACAGCTCAGAGTGTGTTTACAAGAGGGAGATGAAAACCCCAGGGACTTCACCTCTCTTTTTGATATGTCTTTGTTTAATTTCTCCACTGACACTTTACCCCAAGTCATCAGGTGAGGATTTAAGTATATCAATTCAGAAGTACCTCACAACATTGTTTCTCTATTTCAGCAGGTTTTCAAAAACATTAATTCCAGATGGATGTGTGGTTGTATGTGAACCAGCTTGAGAATCGACACCTGCTTACGTCTAGAATATCTTATAAATGTGTTTGCCACTTTATTTTACTAGTAGACAGCCTTTTCTGAAGCTTTTGTAAACCGCTCACTCCCCACACCAAAGCATATAGAGGAAAATTGTGATTTTATATCACAACATGCAGGAGTTGACACACTGCCCAGAATCTCCCGTGTCCACACAAACTAAGAACACAGATTTTCTAAATAAAGCAGCAGATACTATAGAGGTTGACTAGGCTGGCATACATTTGAGCCTTTTTAGGTGGCAAATATGTTCAGTGTCTTTGGTAGAAGTCATGTTTTCACTAAGGGCCAGCGTTCATGTTTCAGACTGGTTCTTAATGAATGTGCCATTTGTGTCAGCAATTCATATAATCACACTTTTCTGCAGTGCTTACAAGCAGCTAAATGTCAAAGACGAGCCACTCCAGCTGATCACACCACAGCTGGAGACCCCTCTGCCTCAGCTTCAACCTGCTGTAAGGATCAGTCCTTCATTACAATTTACAGTTGTATGCAAATTTAAGCCACAAATATATTTTGCCTCATCTTTTAGGTTTTTCCACCTGCCTTAAGTGATTTACCTCCACCCATGTTGGACTTGTTTGATTTAGACGAGACATTCTCTTCTGAGGAAGTGCGTCTAGCACAGCTCACCAATAAATGTAAGTTTGGTACTTTGAAAGTTACAGTTCATGGATGTAGAGCTGCAACAATTACTGAGCTGGTCACTTGTTATAAGCTTGATTAAGCTTCTAATTTCAACTTTTTAAATGGGAGTACAGTATATGCTGGTTTCTTTGTTTCCATATACCAAAGACATTAGGAAAAACTGAACATTTTACACCATTTTCTGGACGAAATCGTTGAAAGTGTGGTAGATTAACCAGTAAATGAAAAACTGTTAATTGCAGTGCTTGTGACTGGTTCGGTTCACAGGTACAGAGGACGATCTTGAATTCTACGTGCGCAAATGTGGCGAAATTCTAGGTGTGACTCCAAAGTTGGATAAAGATCAGCGAGATGCCAAGCACATCTTGGAACACATTTTCTTCCAGGTCGTGGAGTTCAAGAAGCTCAATCAGGTGAGTGTATTAATATTAAAAAAAAACAACTTTATGTTAAAAAGTACTTATAAGCATTGAAGGACTTGTCTAAACAGCATTTTCCCCTCTTTGCAGGAGCACAACATGGACAATGAAGCACAATTCACTCCGTTGTGAATTGATTGAAAGGAAAATCTTTTATATTCTCTTTTCAATAAATCTTTTCCACATAGATAAGTATATTCTATGTAAGAGTACTTTTGTATTTAGTCATGAAATATTTTATTGTATAAAGTCACTTTTATTTAAGTATTTAAATCTTTTAAAAGCATTTTGTTGACAGCATACTTCTTTCTTTGCAAGTCTCCACCCTTGCATGGATGCTGTTAAGAACAAAAACAAGTTATATCAAAATGTTGCCATGGCATAAAATTAATATTTAAAACTGTTAAGTGAACAGCTTACCTTTATATGGTCATGGGTTTCATCCACTGATTCATCATGGGTGCAAAAGAAAGTTTTAAATTTTCCCCACATTTAAAGTGTGAAAGGGAAACATTTAGGGAGAAAGTCCAGCTACTGAAAGTTGCATAGACTGAGGATTTGGACTCCATGTCGGCTCCAGAGCACTGGACTCAGTGAAGGGTTTGGGGCTGTTGCTCTCAGATTTGATCAAAGACACATCCCACGACATCTGAGAGGCTGTGAGATCACAGTATGACTGGTCAAAGAAAGTGGACTTTTTTTGCTTTTGAAGGAGCACGCAGGGAGTGGATGACTTTCCCTGCAAAGGCACAGCCAGGTGACAACCATCTCTTTCTTGGGTGTTCAAGTTATTCATTGAAGTTGTCTGAGGAGAGGAAACTAGGTCTGATGACACGCAGAGGAAAGCCAGGCTCGACATCTTGGCATCAGATCGATCAGCCACCATTTCGTTTGATACCCTCGATGTGGAGAGTTGCTCCAGAGACAAAGCAGACATCAAACTCTGTTCCTCAAAGAACCTCCTGTCAAGCTCCGATGGAGATGAACACTCAAAGGTTTTCATGTCTAGGAAGTGAAATGTCACATTATGTTATTGGAATTAACAGAATCAATTCCTCCATAGGAAAAAAAAACAGTTTTTCTTACCAGCAATGACGGAAACTTTCTCCATTGTTTCCTACAGACCTGTTAATGTTACCTGACTCACATGTGGCTTTTTAAACAGCTGATGCTGCAGGTTAATTGACCCAGCTGGAGCCTGACCTAGTGATCAGTATGAAGGAGGTGGAGGAACAAATTTGTTTAGGCTTCATACAGATCCGCCTGTGACAAATGGTCTTCCATACGTTTCAATATTCACTTATTTTATATATTTACATTATCAAAGAGCATAAATGTATTTTAAGATTAAAATAAACAATTCAATTGTCACACAAATGTCTAAAACATTTCTTGTTTTATGTTGCCATAACAGGTCTATTTGCAATGTCACACAAAATACAAGGGAAAACAAAGACATATAAGAAATAGAGGGAGGGGTTTGTGTCTCTCTGTATTGAATTGTTATTCTTCCATCCAAAAGTTTGCCGCGTAACTAAGTTTTGCGAAAACATCCACACATCTTATATCAAAATGTGCGGTTTGATCGGGCGCGCTATTACTTTTCTAAGCGTTTCGAGCAACCATGGTGACAAAAATTGCAAAAAAAGCTCGAATAATTTCCACATACATATGAATAGGAGACAGTCAAAGAAATTATCACAACCCAGCCCGGTTTGGAGCCTCACAGTGTCAGTGTTCAAACTTTAAACGGATCACAAGACTTGGGACTTTTCTCACCTAACTGAAATTGTTGATACATTTTAAGGTTTTTCGACAAGCACAGTTTAAGTTTTATACTTTTTTGGACATTTTCAGATTTTATAACGCTGGCGTTAGAAAGTGTCATCCGAAAATGTGGCATAAATGTCATAGTTTGGTATATCGTCCAAAATTTGACAAAAATATTATAGTTTAGTATGTCGTCCAAAATCTGACAAAATTTGACAATAATTAGATGACTAATTTTAATTAAACAGTGCATTTGTATGTGAACGGTACTGTTAAAAAAAGGTGTGAAGTGACCATTGGCCCCATTATTGATTCCAAACCCTCAGTAACATAACAAAATACACCAAATTTAAAACATAAGTGATTAGAGAAAGAATTACAAGAGTAATTGACCATAAACTATTCAGTGTAGAGAACATGTATTTAATTCATTGATTTGTTTATGTTATTGTATTTGCCATTGTTCTAGTAAAATAAAAATGTTAAATAGAATTTTAAAGGCTAACCGGTTTGTATGTGGCAAGTGGTAGAACAAGATGCCACATAGTTTGGATCAAATTGTGTGTATGTTTAGTTTGAGGAGCACTGTTTATTTCATCTGTCTTTATTTTTATGTGTGTAGTGTTACATTTTCTTTGTGAAAATATTATGTCCTACTGGCACACGCTCTGCCCTGAATCTTTTATTTTGAAAGCGCCCGCCGGAAGTTTCATCGAGCGTACGCGCACAATGCTTGCGCAGCTACGTCACTGTCCGGTGGCTACGCTAGAGAAGGGCGCGAGATAGAAATCCAGGAGCGCGGAGAAGAGCACTCTGCTCCAGCTGGAAGTGTATCACTGAACACAATCACAGTAACACGGATCCTCCGTCACTGCAGTTTAATAACCGCGGTGTGGAGGAAACAAATAGGAGGGAAACACGGAATTTACACCGCACATGACGTGTAACGGCAGCAGGACATTGTACCGTCAAACCGTCAACAACAGAAACAGAGGGAAATGTCTTGGTGGCCGCGCGGGTAAGGCGTTCATCTTTGTTGTCTGGATTTGTCATCTAGATATAACTGTATTTTATCAAATCGGGGGCGAGTTTAAAGTCATGTTACATCACTAAGATATCAAGACGTGTCATTATCTGTACAAAATGTGCTATTTGGCCTAAACATGTTACTTGTGAGTACTTGACGGACTCCGGTGTGGCCGCCCTTTTCCCACACATTCACTATAAATATAGGATAATTTTAGCGCCAGGCACATTTTATATTAGATAATATGAATTAACTTAGCACTGGTCACATTATAATTGATAATATTCTAAGCTTGTGTTGTGGATGTTATGTCCCAGCTACACTTAAAACCAGATCATCAAGTTGTCCTTGTAGCTCCTTGACTAGGGCCAGTGGCTAGTTCCTGCTCCCACAGTCTGTCTGTCAGTCATTCAGTCAGCTGTGTTCATTCATTCTGTGTCTGTTTCTCAGGGAAGAAGGAGAGGAGAACATGGTCCAGGACACTGATTCTGATGTGGCAGAGCAGAGAGATGGTGGCAGAGTTAAGGTGAAATGGACACAAGAGGAGGTGAGTGTCGTGACTTGTCCTGTCCAACACATTTGCATGTTGATATAAGGAGTCACCACAGTAGGACTGCAACAATTATTTGATTATTCATCGTTTATTAAATTAATCGTCAACTATTTCGATCATTGATTTATCGGTTTGAGTGTTTTGGTTTTTTTTATAATTAGAACAAGCTTTCTGTTTTTTCAGCTTCTTAACTGTGAATATTTCCTGGATTCTATGCTCCATATAACAAAGAAATCATTAGAACTGAAATCATTTTGGCATTCAACAGACATTCCAGGTTTAGTAAACACTGATCAACATTTTTCTGACATATTACAGACCAACAAGTACTCTACAACAGATAAATCGATTATGACTGATTAAACTATGCAGAGATCAATAAATTGGGTTGGTTTTTGCAATTGTTTTTAAATGCCATTTATATGTTTAAATTTGCACATATTTGTTTTCAAAAGCATGAAAAATTCTGCTGCTTTTTCTTATCCAAAAGTTAATTTGTCAAAGATTTTTTTTTTAATTAACTGTTTTCTAGATGTTTATACATTACTTTCATTTAAAATATACAAAAATTTAGATTAGAGAGACCGTAAATGTTATTTAACAAATGTTTATGAAGCAAATTGTTGTTATTCATAAACTGTTGTATTTTGTCAGATGATGAGGTGAAAAAAAAAAACAGATTGGATGCCGTGATTTCTAAAGAATGACATTGGCTAAAGAAACCCTTGAGATGTAAACATGCTGATTTTATCTTTGTTAACAGGATGAAAAGCTTAAGGTTTTGGTTCAGAACATGGGACCTAATGATTGGAAATGTATCGCCAGCTACATACCAGTAAGTTTCATCAACATGCTGTTGACCACTTGGTCCTCCTCCTTGGTGACGGGATGTCCACAGAAATCATACTGTTTCAAAGTGTTCAACATTTGTTTTGTTTGTTCCACTTAGAATCACACTGAACATCAGTGTCAGCACCGCTGGTTCAAGGTCCTGGATCCAGAATTGGTAAAAGGTCCTTGGACTAAAGAGGAGGACGAGAAGGTAGGTGACATGTTCGGAAGCAACGCAGGGGTTTGACGTGTGATTCACTCCAACAGTCTAAAATATCTAGTTGGTTGTTTCATTTCAACTTATGTGGCTGACAGAAAAACCTTTCCTCCTTGCCATAAGTAATATCTTAACTTTATTTATAAAAAAACTTTTAAATACAGTGTAAATAAGGTGCTTTGACAGACAAAGCAAATGCAGGATATTCAGGGACAAAAACGAGACAAAGACGTCGAAAAAGCCACAAAATCCTGAACATTAAATGTCACTAAAATTAAAAAGCAAAAGAGAAACAAACTAAAACATCATGCAAAAGCAAATATAAATGAATAAAAAACGTGATTCACTGAAGTTACTCAAAGTTGAGGGGTCCTGATGGTAAAAGTGTAGTCGTATTTGAGTTTATTTCTCGACTTTGGAACAAATGGAAGACACCAATGGGTGGGCTATGGCTGCAAGCTGGCTCATAAAGGCACAATATACAGTAGCTCCAAAGAATATGACAGTTCTAAAATGCGCAGTAAGCTAATGAGAAAATCTAGGATTGGGATAATGTGATGCTGTCGTCTGAAATAGCCAAACTGCTAGATGGAGGAGAGAGAGTGACTTAGCATTAACCAGAAAACAGCGGTATTAATCCATATTTGAGAAAATTAATGCATGAACTCTTTTTTCAGATTATGAGTTGTAATTCAGGTGTTCATTCTTTGCTCCTCAGGTTATAGAGCTTGTAAATCTTTATGGCAACAAACAGTGGGCAATGGTAGCCAAACATCTGAAAGGCAGACTGGGGAAGCAGTGCAGAGAGCGCTGGCACAACCACCTCAATCCCAATGTGAAGAAATCATCGTGGACAGCTGAGGAGGATCTCATCATCTACAAGGCTCACCGTCTGCTGGGAAACCGCTGGGCAGAGATTGCCAAGCTTCTACCTGGACGGTAAACATCCCCCATCAGTGCTTTGACTGGTCCGCTTATGAGATAGAAATGTAGTTCAGGTTTTGTCAGCTTTGTCATTTCTTTGTGATATTATTAAATCACAGAACGGACAACGCAGTGAAGAATCACTGGAATTCAACCATCAAACGCAAACTGGAAATGGGCTTCTATGCTGGAGAGGTTTTTAAACCAGAAGAGCTTGAGGAGCTGTTGGCCCGTGTTGATAAAGATGCACAGGTGGGTTATCTTCTCATCCTCAATGAAATTCATACAGACTTAAACTTAATCCTTTGAATATTGTGTCTTATTAAAGGTGCAAACATGGAATTGTGGGTGGGTGTTTTCCACAGATTGAAATCAACATCTGAGTAGCAGTGTAGAGACATCTCTGTATAAAAAGTAGCTTAAACAAACTTAGAATTCAGTTTTCTCATTCGCAGGTTCCCAGCTGCTCACAGAACGATGCAGACCATGACTCAGAGCAGAATACACTTCCTTCAGTGAGTGACCGAATGTATCAATTTAATAAATGACAAAACTGTAAATACAGGGTGGCTTTGACTTTGTCAATTTCTGACATAAATACGTTCTACTGAAGGAATAACTGCTCTGTTATATAGTAATGTGATCATCATTTAAGTTTTACTCTTGCCTGCAGTTGCCAGATACGCCAGTCTTGGCCACTGCCAGAGCTACTCCCAGCGAAGCGGGGCTGTCAAAAGCTGCCCTCTCTCTGAAGGATAACTCGGGCATCAAGACTGAAGCAGACCCCTCAGGAGAAATGAACAGTACTAGCTGGGTGGTAGACCCCTCCGGGTTCCTTTCCCCTGTAGGCTCAGGCCTAAAGGAAGTGCTAGACATGGTAGATGGGGTAAGTATCAGACACATTTGCAAAAGCTTGACATGGAATTTAAATAACCTCCTTAAGCTTGTTGTGCAGTGACTTCTTTGATCTACTGATGACTAGGCTTGGATACCAAACTCTTAACACTACTGGTGTCCTTGCTCCATTTAACTCCATATAAATAATTAAAACTGATTAATTTTGGTATGTGAACAAAAAAAATTCATTTGAGAACATAATTTCAAGGTTTTTTGACATTATGGACCAAGTGCTAAAGATTAGGAGACAGATTAATCCATCAAACACATCAACTTTACTGATTACTAACTATTCTGTATTTTACATTAATATTATTTATTTCAAAATGCAAATGACAAACAGTTATAAAGCAAAAAGAAGTCTTGCATACTAATATTGATTAAAAACATATATGTGTATTTATTTGATCTTTTAAACCGTTTGAAGCGGTGACTGTCCAGTAAAAATGTGCCTTCTGCTATTAGGACCTGGATGGCTGGTGCAACCTTGCAGCCTTTGACCTCCCAGAGGAGAGTCTGAGTCCAGAGCGCCACATGTTTCGCCTGGAGGGCAGTGCTCTGCAGGAGTTGAGTAAAGGCAGCAAAGGGGAGCTCATCCCTATCTCTCCTGGAGGGGTGACTCCACCCTCCATACTGAATCGCCGAAGCCGGAGACGCACCGCCCTGTCTCCTGATTCCAATAACTCCATGACCCCCAAGAGCACACCTGTGAAAATCCTGCCCTTTTCTCCATCTCAGGTAAACTCTTTGACTTAAATCCTGTACTAATTACTGTGACGCTGCTTTTTCATGTCATGTGAAAAGGTCAACTAACACGTGTGTCCTTTCAGTTCCTTAACATGTGGACCAAACTGGACACTCATGACCTTGAGAACCCGTCCCTCACGTCCACTCCTGTGTGCAGCCAGAAAGCCATTGTTACTACACCACTGCAGCGAGACAAGACCCCACTCACTCAGAAGGAGAACTCGGTGTATGTGCTTTCTAACCCGCATCTGATTTAGTGCACACTCTGTATACATCTACATTTTGAGCCTCCGTGTTCACGTTTTATTTTCTTGCAGATTTGTTACACCGAACCACAAGTCGGAGCTGAGTACAATTCCACGAACTCCAACGCCGTTCAAAAATGCCATGGAGAAGTATGGCCCTCTGCAGCCTCTGGTCAGTGTCTGTCTGTGACTTTTCAGTGCATCACTTTGTACAGACCATCTGTAAATGAACGCTATTTTCTGCTATGCTCCCTCAGCCTCAGACTCCAAACCTTGAGGACGATATAAACGAGGTCATCCTAAAAGACGCTGGCATTGACTTGGTTGTTGTACGCTCGACATCACCCAAAGCAAGACGCAAAACAGTGGTAAATACACGTCAGCCTTAATGTGCTTTACACCAATTTTGTTCTCTAAAACCCTAATAAAGGTATACCACAGTATTCCCTACATATTACTGTTGTTTAACTGGTGGGAACGCTCAACTGACTACACCCTTCCTGTATCTGTTTGTCCTGCTTTGGTGAGAACAGCCTGTTGACAAACTGACTACTTCACACATTGGAGCAAAACGCTGCTGTGACAGTCCTCCTTTGTTGGTCAGCATGCAGCTGCAGAGCAGCAACTCTGTGTGAAAACTCTTGTCCATTCAGTTCCACCAACCAAAGACATGTATGTCTACACCATTCAGGAATGCTTTAAAGGGAAAGTTCAGTTTTGTGTCATATCGGATTTATATCCACATGGAACCTGTGTTTTTTGGAGCCCTAAAACACAATTTTTTAGAAAACAGGTCCCACAGTGAAAACCAAATGCCACCTATGCATTTCATGTATACAACCAATGCCAGAAAAAGCCTTCTAACAGCAAGACAAAGCAGCAGGTTTATTCTTAAGAGGTAAAATAAGTATAAAAAAAAGTCCCCACACCATCAACACCAGCAGAAGCAGCCTGGACTTGTCACAAGGCAGGTATATGGACTCATACTGGTCATGTTAGTGTTTGTGACTATTTCTACAACAGTCTAGAATTTACAAGCATGCTTTAGTTTTCAAAACAAAACCTTTGGTACTTCATAAATGCACATAAACAAAAACAGATTTTAATGTGTCACCTGCGTCCACTTCTGCCTGAATTGTAATTCATCAACATTATTGCTGATGCTGTTTGCTCAAATGTTGGTGCTTGTTTTAATTTGCAGCATCGCCTTCCAATGAAGAAAGTGCGGAAATCGTTGGCTCTTGACATCATCGACTGTCATGTGTCGAAACGCAAAACCATCAAGCTTGAAGCCCAACATAGCATCAAGGCAAGTGTTGAAATGTTATCTGTCTGTTCACATACTTTGAAGTGTTATAATTCTTGACTTTTTCTTGTCTTTTCTGGCCACAGGATGAACCTGTCATTGGTCCTCTGAACTCCTCATCATTTTGCAGTAAGAGGCATGACAGTATTTTGGATCAGGGCTTCCTTTTGGGACCTAGTGATGGCGCCATATTTCCCAGCACAGTGTACCCAGTTCCTGTAAGTTTAATCTTTTAGCTTTAAGGTCCAATATGCAACATTCTACATTCTGTGACAAGCTATCATGAAACACATTTCAGTAAATATATAGTAGAGTAAAGATGTCTTCACATTCCTCTGTGTTGTAATCAAGCTCTGATTTGGTGCTAATACCACAGTTGCATTTGAGCACAGCAGGAAATTCTAGATTCAACTAGACTCGAGTAGAATTTACTGTAAATATGCTGCATTCAAATTAGGTTGTTTGCTTCACTCATGTTAGGAGCACATTTGAACACTCCTGTTATATTAATTGCCATTAACTTGTTAGTTTTCTAATGTCAAATAATATTAATGATGTCAGACAAGAAGCAGTGAGTAGCTGCTCTGTAGTGGCAGAAAGTCATAAGTTATGTTATAATGTTACCAGTCTGAATAGACATGATGGCTTGTATAAGCTGGCATGATCACTTTTGACATGCATGCTTATTTGCTCAACTTTGAACACTGGTGGTGCTCAAGTATTGCATATTGGAGATTTTTTTAAGGAAATGAATGTCCTTGTTTCTGTAAAATATTATGTAGTTTTTCTAATTTGACCTAATTCCACCATCATGTGTTTCTTCTGCTTCCAGATGTCAAAGGAGTGGGAGACGGTTGTATGTGGACAAACTACAGACCAGCTCATAATGACAGAGAAAGCTAGACGCTACCTTCGCTCACTAAAACCACACGCACCCAACCGGGCTCTGATTCTGTCCTGAGATGTCTCCCACCTTTCCACCATTATGTTCCATATACAGAACGTAGTGTTGTTTTTGATGTTTGTACCAAGCATTTTTTTAATGTGTGAGAAAAGAACATGTCATACTATGTAAGGTTAATACAAGCCGATCAGTCCCTTACAGGATGTAGCTCTGTCAGTAATTGGAGAAAGAATAGTGCTTTTAGATTTAGTCTCACTCCAGTCCAAGTTTGAGATCTCATTTTCACTTAAATGTGTATGAAAAGAACAATGAATGTAAAATAGGGGGGGAGGGGGGGGATCATGGCACCTTTGTTATCTAAAAGACATGGTTTTTACATTGCATAATGCTTCTGTAATTTAACAGTTTTATAATTGTGAAGAGTCCAAACACTCAGGTTGAAGGTCCATAACTGCTTTTGTTGTACAACAAAAGTGTAGGTTTGATTGTGGAGTGAATTCAGGCATGTTAATCACTAATACATTCCATCAAGCTCAATCTGTGTTTTCAAGTATTACATGAAGACAGACCTATCGTTAGCTCTGTTTAGCACATGTATTGAATTTACGATGTTAGCTTTGTATAGATTTATGATCATTTCAGAGTGACTTGAGGACATCTTAATAACACATCTGGTTGACTTTCTACTTCCTGGGAGATCAACAAAGTGACAAATACAACTGGGAAAGTTGTTTTTATGCAATATTTGATTAATTGAGATGCAATGGGGGGGGGCATGGAAGGTGTACCAGCCACTGATGGCAATGGTATTGTTATTTGGCACTGTATGTAAATATTTAGTGTTGTATGTTTTTACTTCATACAACATGTTAAATGTAAAGAGACGGAAATCTTATTTTCCAGTACAATTATCATCTGGTGATGATTCTACTTCTCCCCGATATGTAATGCAAAGCTGTCATTTAACTTGTGACCTAACAACACGTTCAGATGAACTGGATTCATGTTTAAAACAGTTCACCTCAGTGTAACACAGTTGTGTTGTAGAATTTACCACTTGAACCAAGAAAATGAAAGTGCTTTCATGTAAATTATGTCTATATTTTTGTCAATTTGAATCAACATATGGCTTGATTTTATCTGTGACTGCTAATAAAAGTACTAAAGAGTGCAGTCTTTTTTTGTTCATAAATACACGTTCGCACCTGTGTGTTATCATTTGCACACATTTTTCATCATAAACTGGTACCAATCATTGAAATGATGCTTTTATTTTGAAAAGTTACACTCAACCGGATATGTTACGTCTGGTGACAGGTCGCCCTCAGAAACACCGGAAGCAGTCGTGGGTTTTGGTGACGCTGCATTAGACTCAATAGACTGCAAGACATGGACCGGTCTCGTAAGTGAATTCATTCATTCTTTAAAAGAAAATAGCATTAGTAATGCGTGTTTTTCGATGTTATTATGTTTTATGTGCAATTATCCAACCGCTGTTAACGTAGTGCAGAAAGAAACACGCGTTGTGCTACTTCCCACTGTAACGTTAGCTTACTCAACTCTTGGCTAAACCTGCCTTGACCACGGAAGCGTTATCGTCGTGAATGAATATCAATCACCGGTGTGCTGTTAACTTTCCTCGGTAGTAACGTGTGACATGTCCCCGTTCTGTGCCTGTAGGACTGTACGGATGGTTCCTCTTGAGCCTGACTCTAGCTGGAGCTCAGGCGGTCACACCGGCGCACCACCTCTCCCTGGCTGATGTGGCCCGGCTACAGAACCTCCTGAGCCAACCGTTCACAGACCTGGAGTCCGCGTACCACTCAGTCATTGGCCTCACCAAGCTCGGAGCGGCTGTTCCCGACCACGATGTAAGCGAGTTTCTACAATGTGAATGTGACTAGGCGTTGGAATTAAATAATTAATTCAGTTTAATAGCATTGCGAATGTATAACATTTGATATTAACCCCCAAATGTTCTTTTTCTTTGAACCTCATTTGTATTATAGCAAGTATGTCAGTTCATCAAATCCCAGCTCGACCCCACAAGTGTCGACTCCATCTTCTTTGCTGCTGAAACCAGTCAAGCCATATCTGGATGTGAGGTATGAAATATTGTCCTGACTGTCTTAACTACTGCCATACGTATCTTATAACAGAGTGCATATAGCACTATTCATACACAGGGCAACTCTGAGACATCACAATTAAAATAGACATCAAAATCATAAGAGATTAAGGTGTGATTTGCCAATAAATTAGTATTTAAAGACAAAAACAAGAATGAATTGAAAACAAAGATGATTACTGGAGAATTTAAGAAAAAGCTGCAGTGAGAAATTATGTTTTCAGTCTTGATTTAAATGAGATGAGATTCTGAGCAGACCTCAGGAAGTTTGTTCCATAGATGAGGTGCAGGATAACTTAATGCTGCTTCACTTTGTTTAGTTCTGCTTCTGGAACCAAACAACCAAAATTTCATAGGGCCCGCCACTTCATATAATGAGTCATTTTCCTGTTTCTGTTGTTCATAGATTCATTTTGAATTATAAATAGAAAAAATTATACATACAATTATACATGTTAACATACATATACTTTTTTTTTCACTTGACTGGCCCCTTACTGACCAGAATAGATGCTCACTGACCCCGAGGTCATTTGAGTTTGAGACCCCTGTCTTTAAGTGTTATTACCCTGGCTCCCATTCAGCTCTAGAATATATTTTAAGTTCTGCTACAGGTCTACAAATCACTAAATGATTTTAGTCCAGAGCAGATTAATGACATTAAAAGAATTTAAACCCAGTAGCCCTCTTAGATCCATTAAAGGGGACATATTATACCCTATTTCCCCCATTAAAATAGTTCCCTGGTGTCCTAATGAACATGTCAGTGACATGCCTTGGTCAAAATACCATAAGGATGAAGCACAATAGCAGTTCCATAACCCTGCTAAACCCGCCCTTTCAGATCGCTCGGTTTTCGTGCATGGTCCCTTTTTATGCAAATGAGACACAGGCAAACACACACCAACTTCTTCCAGGGGGTTTCTGATTTGTCCTTTTTACAGCGCTCACTCGCTCAGCTGCTTCTCGTCTCCCCCTCCCTCCACTAGTTCTCTGACAATATCAACATGGCAGCATGTGCAGAAAACAGCGAGAGTGCCGTCAAAGGAAGAGACGTCCTACATAAGGATCGAGCCGAACAGTGCCGAACTGTAAATCAGTTAAATACACCTAGGGACAGCACAGCTGATCGCCACCGCTGATCGCCAGCAGCGCGCGGCGATCTGAATAAACTGGCGCTGTATCAGACCGGTGACTGTATGCTCCGGAGCTGGCGATCAGTTTAGGCAGCTCGCCGCTCGCCGCTGGCGATCAGCGGTGGCGATCAGCTGTGCTGTCCCTATGTATCCATGTGTCGGAGGTCTGTTCCTGTGACGGCACTCACACATACAGCGCCAGTTTAGGCAGCTCACCGTTCGCCGCTGGCGTCAGCGGTGCTGTCTTTTTAACTGATTTTCACAGAGAGTGCAGCACCGCTGCACAGAGAGTGCAGCACCACTGATCGCTACCGCTGATCGCCAGTGGCGAGCGGCATAAACGGCCGCTGTATGTGATCAGACTGAGTCTGTGCTCCGGTCATGGAGGACGTACTGAACAAATATTTTTAATTAGGACGTGTCAGAATGGTTAGTTATGAGCTCCATGTGACCTTTTCTTAAAAATGTGTGTGTTTGTACGTCGGTGAAATACGTTCGCTGACTAAATACGGCGACCGCTGGCCGCAGTCTGATGCGAAGTGGTGCGAACACACGTTTGCTGACTTTATCCGGAACATTAGCTTCATATATAAAATCCTCTGAGGCTGGAAGTTTGTGGAAAACACTGTGCTCCACTGTGCAGCCACCAACAGCACACTTGTCCCTCCACGTTGACATAATACCGCTCTTCCTCCCTCGCCTGCACTCTCGCAGGGACAAGGTGGAGCTAAGGTGGAGCTCTCGAAGTAAACTTACTGGTGGGGCGGTAACATTCGCGGTGAAATGCGCATGCTGACGTCATAAGCGCAGGGAATTCAATATCGAGTGTTTTATCGCCTATACTTACACTTAGGGGAACCACGAAAACATGACGGAGTATTCTTTTTCCACACTTTGGTGACTGGTAGGCCCCCCAGAGTCCCAAATATAAGTATTAAAATGGTTAAAAAGTTGATTTTGCATAATATGTCCCCTTTAACTCAAATTCAAAGTAAATAATGAAGTCTCATTTAGCCCTTAGGCTGCACACACCCGGATCAAGATACCAACAAGAAATGAAATCAGCAACAAATGTTCCAGTTTAAAAAAAAAAATAAAAAAAAATTCTCATATTCGGCTTTTTAAAGCACTTTAATTCTGTATTTTAATTAAATGTATCTATCTGTCATATCAGTGATATTATATATTATTTTTTAGTCTAGTTTTTTGTTTTCTTTCTCGTTCTGTTTTTCTCTTTGTTTTAGTTTTATTATACTTGGGCTTAACTAAGTGTGTGTTTTAATGTTTCCAATTTTTGTTGGTGCTGTGTATGAAATGTACATAAGTGTATCAAAAGTAAGTTTGGTTTCCAAACTTGGTATCTTTTAATGGTGCTGACCAAAACATGTTGGACTGATCTTTCCCTGTAAAACATTGATGTGGCATGGGGATAAATGTTGTGGTGTAGTGCAAACACCAAAGTACTAAACAGTTTATCTGAAATTGTTGTCCCCTCCATAGATCCCTGTGTCCAACGAAACCCGTGACATTCTCCTGGCAGCAGTGAGTGAAGACTCCTCCATGACTCAGATTCACCGAGCTGTGAGCGCACTCAGCTCTCTGGGACTTCCTGTGGTATCTAAGGAGGTCATTGGTGCCCTGACAGCTCGCATCAACAAGGAGGACAATGTTATGGCGTAAGTATTGCCAGTTGTCAGTGAGGCCAATGCAGTGCTTGTGGGTAAATAACTTGATCATTTGAATTCACAACAAACCTGTGCTCTCTTTATACAGTATCACCTCAGCTCTGCAAACAGCTGCTCGCCTCCCTCAGCAGGCAGAATTTGGAGGAATACTGGAGGAAATTGAGGTGAGCTCTTTAACCTCCAACAGTTTGTGCTACATCACAGTATTCTGAATCTGAGAACCACACAGTAGACTTAAATTAGGTTTTTATTCTCTTAGCATAATTGGGAATGAACATGCTCAACATTTCTTTGCTTTTCCCTTTCAGGATCTGACAGCTCGTTTGGATGACCTTGGTGGTGTCTACCTCCAGTTTGAAGAGGGACTTGAGGCAACTGCCACTTTTGTCACTGCTGCCTATTCTCTGTCAGATCATGTGGACATGGAGCCCCCTCTCAAGGAGGTTTGTCTCTGTTAGGCCTCTTTTACACTCAAATTAGCAGGTATACTCATGTCAATCTGCTTAAAAAGGCAATTAACACCAATCTGGTGTTTCTGCTGATCATGATCAGAGCTGAAGCCATTCAGTCATTTTTTTTCAAGGAGTGATTGCTGATCAAACACATCTCTAATAGTCGAAAACCCATTTAAACCCGGGATTAAAGTTGTTTTTTTCTGTGGAAATTATATATTGGGTGTTTTTTAAGGTTTAGACATTTAACTCTCTGTGGTTGTTGTTTTCCAAAACTGATGCAAGATGTGTTCTATTCGTAGGACCAGGTCATCCAGCTGGTGAATTCCATCTTCAGCAAGAAATCCTGGGACTCTTTGTCTGAGGCCTTCAGTGTAGCAAGTGCTGCTGCTGCTCTTTCCAGCAACCGCTTCCATGTGCCAGTCATTGTCAGTGCTCAGGGCCCAGCCACAGTGTCCCACAGCCAGCCGACTCTGCAGGTAGACATGGTGGATCCTAACATAGCTCCACTCCCCTGTGGGTTTTTTCTGATTGTCCCATGGTGACTTTCTCTATTCAATTCACAGCTCCTGGTCACTGATGTCATGTCTCAGCCTCTGACTTCAGCCAACGTGCTGGTGCAATCTGCGTACGCTATGGCCTCCAAGAGCATCATCCTCAGCCAAGCACCCTTCACACTTAATGAGTATGTATTGTTAGGGATAACGGTGCCAGATTAACATGACACGCTTCAGGCTTTTCCACTACATGAAAATGATTCCAACACATGGAAAATAGAAGTGGGTGATACAAGGTTAAAATTATACTGCAATATTCCAGGGAAATTTGCAATAATGTTATTCATGACCATTTAAAAAAAAGAAAAAAAATAACTAATTGTGAGTGTTTTATTAATGGTTAAAGGAGCAGCATTTACATGCCTTTCACTACTTTCTACTGAGCTGATGACTACCTAATTAGAAGCGCAATATTACCTCAAATGTGGCAGCAGCCATCAGGGATGTTGTTTTTTTTTTATTTTAAATTTTAAATAATTTAGAACAGGGATTGTAAAGTGCTCCTTCGAGCTCTAATGACAAGGTACAATTCATGCCAGGGCCTTGGACATGCAAGCCTACATGTGGGAGATTCTTGTTTGCCATATTTTTTATAGAAAACCAGCGATTTTAGCAGGGACACTAGTTTGTGACTTATGTGTTTGATATCCTTTGTTCAAATTTACTAAATGGACCTGCATTTACCAAATGAGGCAGCAGTATCCAGCAACTCCTGTGTCATGTAGTAATAATAATAATAATAATAATAATAATAACTTTATTCATATAGCATCTTTTTTAAAAACAGTTTACAAAGTGCTCTCACATACTAGATTAATAAAAGCCAAACAAGGCGACCGACGAGAAACAAACAAAAGTAACGACATAAAAAATACAATAAGCAAGATGGTTTGGCTTTCAGCTGTGCTTGTGTTGTAGTGAAGATGACGCGCTGTGAACCTCAGTCGGCACTGTTTGCATTTGATTCAACATACAATTTATCATTGTTCTTTTTCCCTTTCTTTTCAGTGGCGTCTTTGAACTGAACTTCATGTCCACTCAGCCCGCCAGTGGTTATTACCAGTTTACCATTGCAGTTGCTGGGGATAGCCGACTGGTTGCTAATCACGTTGAGGTGATTTAATATATTTAACTTTTTATTCTACTTGCATGATATTAAAACTGAGTTTAAACAAGCGTTGATAGAATATTTAAGTTAACTTAAATATTAATGTTTTTAGTTTCTTTGCTCTGTATAACAAAGAATTAAATGTAAATTATTTGAAACGAAAGTGTTCTCAAAGGGGTACTGAGTATTAAATTTGACTTAATTTTTTGAATTTATTCAGTATTTAAATAGTAATGGTCTTAAGGCAAAAGTTAATCCATTAAGGCTTTTTGAAAACCATGAAGTATTAAAACCCGGGCAAAACATGCAAAGGTGAGAAAAAGCAGTGCTATATACAGATCATCAGTTTGGTCCTTTTAGGAGCCAAGAAAGATTATGTAGGTAAAAGCTTTTATACCCCTATAGCAGGAGTGATTTATTTTGTGACTGTGTCCACTTGCAGCTTAAAGTAAAGGTGTCCACTGAGGTGGCAATCAGCAACATGGACCTCTCTGTGGTGGATAAGGACCAGAGCATTGGCACAAAGACCACCAGGTAAGAAAAGAGAGAACTTTGACCAGTCATCCAGTTTTCCCAGAATCTGAGTGGAATTTCAGTTTTTTTGTTTGTTTGTTTTTTAAATCAGAGTGGACTTTCCTTCCAAAGCCAAGATCCCCTTTACTGCAGACAGCCACCAGAACTTTGCCATGTCCTTCCAGTTGGTTGACGTCAACACTGGAGTGGAGCTAACTCCTCACCAGGTATGTAATAATCACATTAGCAGTCTGAGCAGTGATGCAGACTACACCTGCTTTCATAATCTCACCAATGCACCATTATATTTGTACACCTGGTAAACCCCATAGTGACTTAGGGCTGGGAAACATATACTGTAGATATTATATAAATATTGTGACTTGAAATGAGATGTAATCTTAGATGTTATATCGTCACATTGTGATGTGTTTTAAAGGGTCTTGCAGTGCTAGTATTGAGGACTTAAGTCAGGTATTATATTTATAATATGAAATTAAATATTTTATATAATGAAACATTCTTAATCAAACATTAATAAGTGGAAAGAAATGCACCAGATATAATCTGTAATTTAAGGTAACGAGTGTATTTTAATGGTGTAATCCATACCATAAACGACAATGATGCTGAAATTACTGTATCATTTTTAGGGTAGATATTTCCATTTATTATGTTGCTGAGTAGAGCTCTTCTCTGGTCTTGATACTGTTTTAGGTGAAGAATCACTTACTCTCTTTTTGTCATAGACTTTTGTGCGGCTGCACAACCAGAAAACTGGCCAAGAGGTCGTGTTTGTGGCTGAGCCCGACAGCAAGAATCTGTACAAGTTTGAGTTGGACACAATGGAGCGTAAATCTGAGTTTGACTCCATCTCTGGTACCTACTCCCTGTACCTCATTGTTGGTGATGCTACCTTGGAGAATCCCATCTTATGGCACATGGTGAGTCACATAAGAAGTCGCCCAATGTATGTATTTTCAGTCATCGGTTTACATTGTATCATCCTTACTGTTACTGTCTGCTTGTGTCCATGTCTGTGCTACTTTTTCTTAATTTTTAATTAATGGACGGATTAGATGAAGTTGTTGATATTGAGGAGCAAGAGATTTGGACTTTTTTATTTACTGACTGGACAATGAGAAGTTGTCGGTGTGTTTGAATCAAAAGTAGCAAAAGTGAGAAAATACTTTAGTCCAGCAGTTAAGAATAAAAGTCTGCATGAAGATGGTGACGAACAATCACACTCCATGACAAACTATGACGGTGTCTATGACACAAAAGTGTCAAGCAACACTTTCTGTCCAGACTTTAGTGGTGATAAGGTGGAAACCACTAACAAGACACTGATATTGAGGTGTACATTTAAAGTTGTGATCTTTTTTTAAAGGCTGATGTCATTCTCAAGTTTTTGGATGAAGAGGCTCCTGCTACCATTCAGCCCAAGACTCTTTATGTACCTAAACCAGAAATCCAGGTAATGTGTTTGTTTTTTTTATTTCCTGTTGTTGCATCATGATGTGCTTGGTGTATCTGACAGCAGTTAAAACAAACTCCTTATCTCTGCAGCACTTGTTCAGAGAACCAGAGAAGAAACCTCCCACTGTTGTCTCCAACACCTTCACTGCACTCATCCTGTCTCCCTTCCTGCTTCTGCTCATCCTGGTAATAATTTCAACTGTGTGGAAAATGTTTTCTGTTTTTTATTTTTGGTGTTGGCTAAACTTGAGCAACTACGATATGGAAATAATTGATTAATCATTTATCTAATTTAATGTCAAACAAAAAAACTCCACAAAAGTACGTACACCATTAATTAAAACCATTTAAGTAGCACATTAATCTTTGTTATTGCTGTTGTGTTCACAGTGGCTCTTCAGTAGGAAGCCGTCATACACGGTGAATGAAGCTGCAGTACAGCATGAATAAAATGCATATTTTAATTAGAAATTACAAAAGCTATGAGGTATTTATTCCCTGGCATTTACGGTACTTAGTGATGGTCATTGTTATTGTGCATCACTGCATTGTATGTTAGGCTGTAAACACTTTTTCAGCCCCTTTTGTTCGCAGCTCTTGAAGGGAATGAGAATCACATTGTTGTTTTTTGTTCGCCCTCTCCTCTTCAGTGGTTTAAGCTCGGAGCAAACATCTCCAACTTCAGCTTCACTCCCAGCACCATTCTCTTCCATGTAGGACACGCAGGTCAGTCCCCTGTCTTTTGAAAATGTTTCTCACAGATGTGATTATTTCACAACCCTATTCATCTGCTGCTGATCCCACAGTGTTTGACATTGTGCGTCATTATCATAATTAATTTCAGTCATGTATTATTCATGATGTTCAGTAGATTAAGTCTTTTCCATTCCATTTCTACCTAAGTGGTGTAAAAACTTTAATATGAGTTTTAGGAAGAAGAAAAAAAGAAAATGTGAATGGATGGAAAGTTCTGTGTCTATTTCCTGTTCTTATCAATCAGTCCATAAAAAAACAAAGTTGATGTAAATATCTTTTGTATAGTGGTTCATGTTCTGTCTTTCTTTGACGTACAGTATGTAACATTCACTTGTAGCCGTTTTGCTTATACGCTAATGTTCAAGCTTGACCTGTTGGTTTAATTTCAGCCTTGCTCGGCCTGATGTACGTTTACTGGACCCACCTGAACATGTTCCAGACCCTGAAGTACCTGGCGATTATTGGCAGCATAACTTTCCTAGCCGGGAACCGCATGCTGGCACAGAAAGCTGTAAAGAGGTATGTTTCCCAATTGGTACCTGACACAAATTATATCCTAGAGGGCCCTTTAATCCCAGAGAGAAAAGCCTGGCCTCTTTCAGACGATGAGAACGCAGCAGATTTGAGGCCTCTTGGTAGTTCTTCACTCCCAACCTGAGGAAAAGTGACTCTTCTATATCTGTAGCTCCTCATGTGGTCCCCAGAGACTGATCTCAGTGCCAGCCTTTCCATCCAATAAGAGGTCTTGTGCCTACTCAGATCAGTAGAGATATGAAGCAACAAGATCAGTAAGAGTGATGACCAGGGTGGGAAATGTCTTCACACCATCAACCTGTAGAGTCCTACGAGTGCCAGGAGTGAGCAATTTGTAACCTGTGACACAATCTCAAGACTACGCTCTGCAATTATTCACTTTCACTGCTTACTCTTAACATGTTTAAAGGGACAGTTCAGGTTTTTTGAAGGCTGGTTGTATGAAATACGCACACACAGTAGCTCGTAGGAAAGTAATTTCCCTATAGGAAAAACCTGTGTGCCACTAAACTAAAGGCTCACCTTTAGAAAATATTCACATTTAAGAAGCTTAAACAATCTTCTTGTAATCATGAAAAAAGCTTCAAACCGATTAATCAATTATCAAAATAGTTGTCGGTTTAATTTAGTAAGCGATTAATTGTTTTAAGTTCTAATTTACCGAAGTGACTCTGAAAAGACTCTGTCTCTACAAACTCAAAATTTGCAGACTTGCAGTATACAAAGCAGCATAAACTTGGTTTTCTAAAGCAGTGAATATATTGTAAGATACTATAGACTTAAACAGGTGCCAATTTTGTTAGGTGAGCCTTTTTTTTAAGTGATTAGTGACTGCAGGAGGTCCCCGCTGATCGGGTCTGAGTTCAGGGATCTCACAGGGCTCACAGTACAACCACATATTTCAAAAGAAACTGAACTGTCACTTAAAACAAGATCAAGATTGTAATTTCTGATCACGCAAATGTCATTTTTTTTCCCCCCAGCTAGGATTTCTTCTTTCTTCTCTTCTGCTCGTCCCTGTCTCTTTTTTAATCAATCTGTTCACACCTCCGCTGTCTCTTACTCCTCTTTCAGGATTGCAGCAGAGCAAAGTAGTAGGTTGGCAAAGTATAGGAGCCTACGATAAAGCCCCCCCATTTGTAACAAACGAGTTGATGGTGTTCCAGGCTGAAGTAAGGGCGCCCTCGTAGCCTGCTTCCACAGTGCATTCTCATAATGGCTGGCAGCGTGCATGGCTGCGTGCTGCTCACTCATTCTAACCCCCCCGAGTGTTCACTGTATTTGCCTCCCTTCCCCCTGGTTTGCCTCCTCACTCACCCCCACACTGTGGTCTCACACTCATGGTTCTGGATGTGCCATCACGTCTCGAGTAACATGTTGTGTGTTTATGAACCAAACTGTGCATTTGTCTCAAATGTGAACATTTGTCTCAAGAGTTTCTGTCTGTCCAGGAAGGCAACACATCATAATGCATGGTCAACCCTTTACATGACTCGTCAATAATCAGGCTTTAAAGCTGTAGTGTGTGACTTTTACATGTAAACAAACATGATTAGACACATCAGCTCCACACAACTGTCTGTTTCTCAGTGTAGCAGTATGACGATATTGTGTCACCTGCGCTGCACACAGGAAGTGATTTGTTTCCGTCTCAAGACAGACGGAGGCAACATCAGCATTGTACGATTTGATAGCTGCATACAAGTTAAAATAACACTGAAAACACAAATAACCACCCACAATAGAAGTGAATTCCACTGTTCAAACATAACCAGGCCATTCAGGAGTTTGATGGGATAAGCGTTTCTCGTCCCCACCCGCCCCTTGCGCTGCTGCTGTGTAGATACAAACGCTCCCTCAGTCAGACCTGACAGTATTGCTCGACAGAGCACATTTTCAGATGAAGGACACGGCAAACACATAATGTTGCATCGTTTCTGTTCACAAACACCAAACAGTTGCAGAATGATAACATCGACAACAAGAAAAATCACCAGAAGTTATGCACTGCAGCTTTAAAGAACGTCAGACACGTGCTCTCGTGTTGCTGTTCACTAATGTCCTCTTTGTTTTCTCTTCTCTTCCACAGAAATGAGAAAAAATAAAAGCAAGGCACAAATGAATTAAAAGAAGACACTGTCGAAGTTCGTTTTTTGTTTCCAAGGAGTCGGTCATCAAAATCAGACTTTGTCCATGATATGGCAGTTCAAGAGTCCAGTCACCACTTTAAACATGCAGTTTGTCTCTGTGTTGCCAGATGGAAGAAATTGAGACATCACAGCATCTCTGAGGGGGGGGGGGGGGAACACTCACTGACAGATTCTCCCAGAGAGCTGTGAAGCTACTGATTATTGCACTTCATCTTCCTGTGAGATTTATTCCGATTGTCCAACATAACATAAGTGAGCCGGGATTTTGATTTGTGGTATTTTTTTATTTTCTCATCGAGTTGGGATTCGTCTTTGTCTTTTTTTTGTACATTCCTCTTTGTTTTGACTCTGTGCCCATTTTATATTCTATTTTTCAGCTGATAAAACACTGGCAGCAGCAGCACTGACACTTGGATCGTTACTAACTTTGCCAGCATGTTCACCTGTTAGGTGGCTCAAACATGCAGGAGGAGCTCCAGTGTCCTATTTGATACATTTGAGTTTTGGCCCCCGACCCCAGACAAATTGTTAATAATTAAATATGGGCAATTTGAGGATGTGATGTTTTTTGTAATGACCAGGAATAAATAAAGAAATTGTGGGTGAATCCATGTTTCACGCTTTTTTGCACTAAAAACTGCAGGGAAAAAAATATTTTAACCACTTTAAAGCCTCCCCTAATACAATCTGTGTCCACTTAAATCTTATGAATATGTATGCCACAAATTTTGTCCACACCAAAGCCGAGTTTTTAGCTCTTGACTGCTGCCTTGTTTGTTTGGTGTCCTTTAAGTGAATCTGAATAAAAGACTGTAAACACCAAAGTAAAAAAACAACACATTTGAATGTATTGATTGAGTCAGCAGTGGATAAATAATTATTTGCCATGAGGAAAAGATTTAGATGACGTTTTCAGTGGAGAGTCTGTTTCTCCGTCAGCGAAGCCAGTTCCCCATACAACCACACTTTAAAACCTGAAGTCTCCCTTCAATGCTGTAATAATTATTTTACAGACATATATAACATAAAAATGAGATTGTGTGTTTTATAAGGATTGATGACGACTCGGGTAAAGCGGGCATCTGATTAGGCTGACTGCTCTCTTCTTTTTTCGTCCTCAATCATACATGTAAATATAAAGCGGTAATAAAAAGAAATGGAGGCACAAATACCTGAAAATAGCTTTAAGTGCATTTTACCTCCTGTCACAGCCAAGTTCAGCATGAGCCTGACCTACCACATCCTCATAAATGGCCTGTTTTTCACGTGAGATTGCACAAGTCTATGAGCTGAGCTCCAGGTTTTCTTCACAGCTTTTAATGTCCACAACAAATGAATAAGAAAAGACATAATTGTTTTTTATTTTTTAAATAATTGGATCAGAAGAAGTGTAGGAAACGGAGCAGAGATGATGACTGGTGGTGGTGAGCACTGGCAGCAGCTTTCTGTTCTCAGCTCAGCAGTCTGTGAAGAAGAAAACCTGCAGGTTCATGAAGGACTATAATGGTTGAAAAGTCAGATTGGGGTTTCTAGCTGTTGGACCTTCTAAGGGAGTATTAATGAGTTATTATTTATTATTTACCTTGGCCCCATGACCTCGCCGTGCACTCCTCTGTATCTGTGGTTGCTCTGGATGGATGTGAGATCTTCTTTGTAGGTGCCTTCATAGATGTCCGACTGACGCTTCATGTAGCTCTCGCTTTCATCTCTGTGAACAAAACGGAAGTAGTTCATATTGTAAAAAGTGTTTCTGTTGTCATTCTGAAAACACTCTGTAAGTGTCTCAAGGGACAGGTTTCCTTCAAGTGTTAGTATCATATAGTTAATAATAAATACAACAGGGGTAAATATGGATTTAAAAAAAAAATCAAGATATTTTAACCACCTTGTATTTACGTGTATAACCATGAATTTGTGACAAAACTATATGAAATATAGATAACAAGTTACAAATATTCTTTTCTGTACATGCTGGGGCATGTGTATATACATATATTTTTACAGCTACAACATAAAAAAGCAATCATTTAATATAATTTAAGGCTGCAACTAAGGATTATTTTCATAATCGATTAATCTGTCGATTATTTTCTCGATTAATTGAGTACCTGTTTAGTCTGTAAAATCTCAGAAATGTCCACAAACAAAAAAGATTAAGTTTTAATGATTTATTTGTTACACGGAGCAAAGAAACCAGAAAATATTTACATTTAAGGAGCTGAAAAATCAAAATAGTTTAGTAATTGATTAATTGGATAATTGCAGCCCTCATATGATGGCTGTTTGCTGTAAAATAAAGTGATGTCATTGCTTTCATCATACTGTACCTACCCCAGCCGTTTGCCCATGATTGTCTGCAGGAACTTCCTGGCTGAGATTTGACCCAGAACTTTCCTGTACCTGTTTGTAAAGATGGCATCAGCGTGACGTCCCAAGCTAAAACCAGGAAAAGTGGACAATTCATCAATTTTCTCAACGGTATGGAATAAATAATAAGTATTTGTGTCAACAACTGCTGCTGAATGCATACTGTTTTTCTCTAATGTTTTCCATTTTTGGTGCAGAAATTCTATTTCACTATTGGCTTGTATTACATTGAAAACAGAAACATTATTATGTCATTGGTCACCATGAAAGAAATTCTCTTCTGTTGTATTAAGGCAGAGTCACTGACACAGACGGATGTCTCAGAAACTGAATTTATCTTCACTGCATTGGTAGATGCCACCAGAGGTAAATGAGAACATGTGCTAAAGTGTCCTTTAAAGCGCTGGGTCTGTATGAATGAGCTAACCGTAACTCTGCTCTCTCCCTGGGAGGACTGGTGTCATCCTGCAGCTTCTCTGCTGGGTCATTGATAGAAGACGTCATCAGGATGCACGTGTCCCTCTGGCCGAACCTGAGAAACGTCCCCATCAAACAGAAAAAACAAACAAATGTAGGACAGAGTATTCACGCTGATGCATCACGGAAAGAAACATTGAGTCATTAACTTTTTAGACAAAGGGAAAATATCCTCAGTTTAACAACCGTGGTGTTTTCTGCTGCTTCGACACAGGACGCTGTGATTAAGCTTCTGTGTAAATGCAACACCAATGTGAACGATCCACACACCTTGACCCCGTTTTGCATAACAAGTGCAGAGGTCAGAGCTGTGACAGGCAAAGTGGACGGTGGACACTTGAAAACATCATATGTGACCTTTATTTTCACGCTGACGCTGGGATCACGTCAGCGTGGTCTCTGGGTCGTGCTACACAATGGAGTAGAAACTAAGGGTTATTTTAATTCTCAACTCCTCTGTTGATTATTTAAGATAAAACCACTGAGTTGTTTACTGTCATTCAAGGGCAAAAAAGCTTAAAACCCCTTCAACCCCTATTTTTTATATAAAAATAGTTAATGATCGATTTAGTAGTTCATTACTTATTGATAAATTGACTACCTATTACTAGGGATGAGCTTGTACAATATTCCTTATTGGTCTGATAGTTGTTAAAAATAACATAAAAATACACAGTGATTGTGTGAGCTTATTTTTTAAAAAGACACAAAAATAAGCAAAATAGAGTCATTTTGTAAAAAAATTATAACAATTGTTGATACTCATGTCTGTAATATTTGTTTTGGACGTGACAAAGTGGTGTCAAAGCTTTCCTACCTTTTCACATAACTTAACTCTACTAAGTAAAGCATTAAATGACATATTTTGAAGCGTTCTATTCCAAAAAAACTAGTTTGCTCTTTAACTCTTGGAGGGAGAACTATAACCACAATATGTCTTATCAGAAATATTGAAGTGACCATTTATAAACAGCTTAAATAACATATTAAGAAATGATTTTATGGTTAAAAAAAGGACGTGAGTAAATCCAGTAAATGTGCGAGGACTTACCTGATGGATGGGTAGAGTGGGGAGCCTGATAAAGACATGACCAGGCAACAAAACAGCAGCAGTGCAGCTTTGTCCATCATCACAGCTGGTCCTGGAGAAAGGAAGAAAAGACAGGAGAAGAGAGGACAGCTCGAATAAATGACAGGATAAGAAATAACATTATGAAAAACAGAATATGCTGATGGCACAGTTTCTCCTCACACAGCCTTATTACTCTGTCAAAAACACTCAAGTTGCAGGAGGAAGAGACGCATATGTGGGAAATATCAGCAACTGAATTGCAAAAAAAAAAAAAAAAAGGTTTTAAAGATATTACAGATATTAGATGTGTGCACATTTACACACTTGATTTACCTTGATGTTTTTAAAGTAGATTCTCAGTGTCCCTGCAGTTCTTCTTTATTCGGCGCCTTCCACTTTCCTTATTGCTCACTGCCAGGAAACACTGGACAGCAGGGTCACTGGAACAGAACTGTGTGTTATTCCTGAATACATGGTGAGTTTATACTGAACCTGTAGCTCACAGTCACTCCCACATTACACAGTAACTCTCTCTATCTCTCTCCTTGAACTCAGCAGCCTGTGTTCTCTCTCTCTCTCTCTCTCTCTCTCTCTCTCTCTCTCTCTCTCTCCCTCTCTCTCTCTCTCTCTCTCTCTCTCTCTCTCTCTGTCTCTCTCGCTCTCATATCAGATTTGCTTTTATTGGAATGATTGTTATTTTCACAAAGAAATGCCTCATGGGTTTTGTCATAAATATCAATCTAGAATATAATGTAAGAAAAAATAACACATTCCTATTTTACTAAAATAAAAACAAACAAATACAAAATAGCGTGTCTTGTCTGGTCAGTGGGTCATGTGAGATACAGTACAGTAGTCACAACTTTCTGAGGAAAATATATTGAAAAATTATAATATTTATGATGATATTTCACAGAATTTCAAAATAAAAGTGTTTGTTTTGATGTCAAGTGGTAAAAAGTACATATGTGTGATATAAAAATGAATCTATTAATTAAAAAAAACAAAACATATAAAAGTAACTTATAACTATAATTATATAAATTGTTTGGGGGGCCCACAATTTTGAGACCTCTGATTTAAACTTTGTGCTCACAGACACGATATTAACGTCATAAGATTCATAACACAAACTGCACAAATACAGAAAGCACATTTAAAAGAAGTTAGTGCACATAATCAGATATACTGTATGTTGTGGGTTAGTGGGTAATCTGGGTTAGTGGGTAATCTGGGTAATACTACTGCTCTCTTATTGTGTATTTTATTTTATTTTAAATTGATTTATCAACCAATATTTGTTGCTAAGATATAAATTGAACTCTATTTTTTATTTAAATATTATTATTTCAAGAGTAACTGTGTTATTATGCAGCAGATAAAGTAGGACACGCTTCTTTTTTTTGGTCGTAGAATGGGACCACAATATGACAAATAAATGGGAACTGTTGACATTATCTCACTAATAAATGTTCAGCTTTTAAAGTTTACCTCCTACGGGAAGAGTCGTCCATGCCCGGAACGGAGCGTGAAGTTTGTCGTACCGGGGGGGACATTTTCAGCCAACGGACAGCCGCGGTACCACAAGAGCATTCCCCGTCACTCACTTCTAACTTCGCAGTGAATAATATTATAGTACATTATCTTCAGACAATAATCTTTCTACATTTAAGAGAGTAGTTGTATATTATTTGCTACAAAACAGAGATGCAGCCGCCGTTCCTTCGCTTTCATTGTCACAAAGCAACAATTCATGTTTGACTATTCGTCGATTTTCTGGGTTTGTACAACGTCCTCGTGGCAAGAGGAGATTTTTCTCTTGACGTTGAGACATCTTTGGCATGGACATGAATGACATTTGTAGCTAGCACACAAACAGGGAATTACTCAGTTAGACAAACCTGAGACATATGTTGGACATAGTGCTAGAGCGAGATGCTAGTGTGGCCATTTAGCGCTAAATCTAAAAAAGTATTTAGTAGTTTGAGCTAAAACTAACCTAGAATGGTGTTTTTCAGGACTTTAAAACCCTTGTTCACAGGCTCCAGACCCTGGATTCATGTAAGGTGCATCCAGCTCAGATATTGCTCTAATGTAGCGACCACCAGTGTCAATAAGAGAGGGAGGACAACCGTGGACAAGTTTAAGACTCATCTGTCCTCTGGTCCAAGTTTTAAGGATTTCATTAAAGGTGTTGATGCTGCTCAACATGGACATCAGTCAGACACAGATGACGACCTTTATGAGGACATGGAGATGGGCAATTCAAGGAAAGGTCAGTCTGTGTGAGTGAAAGCAATTTGTTTTTGAGACAAATTTTAAAATGACGTATTATTCTGTTTTATTGCAGTGTATTTTGAAACGTATGGATGCCAAATGAATGAGAATGACACAGAAATAGCCTGGTCCATACTGCAGAAGAAGGGATATCAACGCACAGTATATTTAAATGAGGTACAACTGAGTTCTCTGTTAATTTTTCTGCTTTAATATCACTGTTATGAGCACTGTTAACCTGATTTGTCTTTGGCTTGCAGGCAGATGTTGTCCTCCTGGTGACATGCTCTATAAGGTAAGACAATCCTATAAGACAACCGATTAGGGCTGCAATGATTATTCGATTAAATGATTACTAAATTAGTCATCAACTATTTTGATAATTGATTTTTCTTTCAATAATTAAAACAGTCTTTCTGATGTTCAGCTTCTTAAATGTGAATAGTTTGCTCCATATCACAAAGAAATCATTAAAAATTAATCATTTTGGTTTGTGCACAAAACAAGGCATTCGAGAACATCATCATTTCCACGTTTGGTGAATACTGAGCAACATTTTCTGACATCTTCTCGACCAAACAAGTGCTCGATTAATCGAGAAAATAATACATTTAGTTGCAGCCCTATATTCGTTATTAAAACACTCAAAGTTATGCATTCAGGAGTTTAGATATAGTCTACTAGACTTACTTTAGTGAAGTTGAAGATGTTTCACCTCAACCAAGAGATATCTTCAGTCAAAGAACCCACTTGCCTGTATTTAAATTCCTGAAAATACAATGACCTTGATGACTGAGAACCTTCACAGTAAATATGATACAGTACCGGCAATCAAACATAAAGTTGGCATAACAAGGTTTTCACACATTCAACTATGAGATGCGTCAACTGACCGATACATTTGAACTCCTCAGAGAAAAAGCTGAACAAACTATTTGGAATCGATTACAAGAACTGACAGTTATGAAAAGGCGCCGGCTGAGGACCCACGCACCAATGAAAATTGGGATTTTAGGTAAGTGACTGAAGTGAGTGATGGCTTATTTTACAGCTACAGTCACAAAGAAATATAAACATTATCGGTTGTGTGTGTTCAGGTTGCATGGCAGAGAGGCTTAAGACTGAGCTGTTGGAGCGGGAGAAGCTGGTGGACGTTCTTGCAGGTCCAGATGCTTACAGGGACCTTCCCCGCCTCCTCACTGTAGCTGATGGAGGTCAGCAGGCCAGCAATGTTCTGCTGTCATTAGAGGAGACCTACGCTGACATCATGCCTGTTCAGCATGCCCCTCATGGACACAGCGCTTTTGTGTGAGTTTGTGGAGCAACTTAGTCTCTGTCCTCACCACCAGACCTGTACGACATGCTCAAAAGATCATATTGTTGTGATTATTGTGACAGATGATGTTGTTGGCAAACAGAGAGCGAATTTCACCTGAATGCATCTTAATGTTTTATTCCAAATTTACCTTAATCAGTGCAGTGACATGTTGAAACTGATTCCTAAACCTCATCCTTGATTCACTGGATCTGTTTCTATTATACTTATTTACTGTTACCTTTTATTGACACGCCAACATTTCCACCTCCCTCAAGCTTAAACATGTTTATGAAGTATTTTGTCATATTTTCTGTGTCCTCGATCTGTTTTTGATCCTCTTTTACATCCGCCTGAAAGCTGTCTCATGGAAACTTACTGTATCAACTGTGTCTTAATAGTTTTGGTTTGTGTCTTTTGCTGCCGGCAGGTCCATCATGCGAGGCTGTGACAACATGTGCAGTTACTGCATTGTTCCTTTCACCCGAGGCCGAGAGAGGAGTCGACCTGTCAGTTCAATTCTAGACGAAGTCCGCATGCTGTCTGACCAGGCAAGTTATAAACACAACATTAAAGAAACCATCCACTGCCTCCATGGGCAAGAGCAGGACATTGCTAAAAGAAAACAACCCATTATGACAGAAGACTGTGGCCACAAATACAGTATGTATTTTAGAAGGAAATGACATTTAATCTCTAATAATAGGTCTAATATCTTCTCTTTACAGTAAAATGAAGAGTTGTGTTTGACAATTGCCAGTTTAAAGGGGGGGGTAGTTCAGGTTCACGTTTGTCAGAAAGCCAGAACAACAGATTTTTGACAATTAACAAAAGCCTCATCTTGTGAAACCCACGGCAGTTTAAGTCTAAGTTATCTTCAGAATATGTTCACTGCTTTATCTCGCTGCAAAACAGCCTTGGTAAGCTGCTCACTGTGTTGTTTTGTGAAATTCTTTGCTCTGATTTACGTAAGAAGAAGAGATCTTGTATCTGAATGGGACCTTCCTGGCTTGATAACGGATAAAAAATTACAAACTTTCCAAAAGAGGCCGCAGTGGACAAGCAGCTATTGTGTCCTGTGGGCTTAAATGTAAGATATCTGCTTTGGTGTGGTGGAGTGAATATTTTACAAAGTGATACAAACTTTAGTTTTCTGTCAAAAAAAGGCTCTGAAATGGTGAAATTAAGCAGTGAACACATTCTTTAAATAGTTTACACGTACGCTGTTGTAGATTCTATTAGGTGAGTCATTTGTTTAGTGGCTAAAATTGGTCTGTGTGTGTCCAACTGCAGCCATATTGTCTTTCAGCCAATGCTATTTTAAATGTGATTTTAAATTTTAAATGGAGTGAATAAATTATTCCCTGACTTGTTTTGTATGGTGAATATTTTCCTCAGGGTGTGAAGGAGGTGACGTTGCTGGGTCAGAATGTGAACAGCTACAGAGACACGTCAGAGGAACAGTTCTGTGGCTCAGACCTGACCAGACTCAGTCCCGGCTTTAAGACGGTCTACCGCTCGAAGCGGGGAGGACTGCGCTTCTCCGACCTGCTGGATCAAGTGTCGCGCATCGATCCTGACATGAGGATCAGATTCACCTCCCCTCATCCCAAAGATTTCCCTGACGAGGTTTGCGTTTTTGTTTTCTATAACAATATTTCATAAGAGTGCAACGTCAAATTCCGACTGTCAAAATAAAAAAATACCACTTTCCACAAAATGACCATATGAACTTGGCTGACTCAAGCTCATTGATCCGGGATCTGTTTTGCTGTTTGCAGGTTTTGCATCTTATTGCAGAGCGAGGGAACGTTTGTAAGCAGATTCACCTTCCAGCCCAGAGTGGAAGCAGCCAGGTCCTGAAAGCGATGCGTCGTGGGTAAACAACAACTTTGTCCTTTTTCTAAACTCAATTCCATTTTTCTTAAAACAGTGTCTTAAAATGTTAATAAAAATACTGATAAACTGACTAAAAAACAAACAAACCCTTACACCTTATAGCTACACACGAGAGGCTTACCTTGATCTTGTCAAGAGCATTAAGAGAATCATCCCAGGTAGGTTGTGTTTTCCTTTTACTTTGTTCCACCTCTTTATGGAGAAATATTCACTTTATAATTTTAGAGTAGAGATATTGTAATTGAGATGTGCAATTACATAGGCCTTACCGATATTAAAAGATACAGTAAATGACACCGTATAAAGAGTGTTTATCCATAAATTCTCGTTAAAACCATCTCCTGAAAATAGAAAAAATCTTCAAGGTACAATAGCTTTTTGTGATGTTTTTTATGGAGAAGTGATGATTTTATACGTGTGTGTGTGTGTGTGTGTGTGTGTGTTGCAGATGTGAGTCTCAGCAGTGACTTCATCTCAGGCTTCTGTGGAGAGTCGGAGGACGATCACCAGCAGACCCTGTCTCTGATCAGAGAGGTTGGCTACAACGTTGGATTCCTGTTTGCCTACAGTATGAGAAAGGTGAGCTCCTATAACTTGTGTCTTCACACCAAATATAACGCCGACTTTAAATTTGAACCCGTGTCCATGTGTCCTTCATCTCACTCAGAAAACCCACGCCCACCATCGGCTACAAGACGACGTGCCAGCAGAGGTGAAGCGGCGGAGGGTGGAGGAGTGTATCACCGTGTTCAGGGAGGAGGCTGCGAGGGTCAACGCTGCTCTCATCGGCAGCACACAGCTTGTCCTGGTGGAGGGAGTGAGTACTGCAAATGGACTTCAACACTGATTGTTTACAGTAGCGGGGCTACATTCACTTTTTAAAGGTCCAATATGCAACATTTTAAAGGATATCTGGAAACGAATATCTTAAAAAAGTATAGTAGAGCAGAGAGCCCTCTGTGTGTTGTTATCAGGGCCTTGGTATCCCAGCACTTGCATTGACTGTTGACACTTAAAGTTCAGGATGTTCACTATAAGGTGTGTTTATAAGTTTATGTCAAAAAGTAGTTCAAAGTGTCCACTGAGGGCAAATCTAAGGATTTACTTTCAAAGAAGACTTTGACTAAAAAGGCTCCTGACAAGGAGAGAGATCAAACCAGGGTTAGAATTGATCTTGCATTACCACGATAAAGAACTATAAAGGCAAAATAGCATTAGAATGCCTTGAAGCGAGCCCTTCTTCTCCACACATGTCTGTTTGATTGGCGACAGGCTACAATAGGCATTTCTTACCGTCTTTACTTGTGACACTCAAGTCTTGAATATTGGACTTGAAAAAAAAAAAAGATTTATATCTTAGCCACACGGAAGCAGAACTTTATAAGATCTTTTTCTTTTTGCAGGAGATGGCTTCATACATATTTAAGGCGTTAGAGTTTAGGGTGTTAGGGCTCCCAAAATGCTGATTCCGTGTGGATAAAGAAAAACGAAGTTATACAAAACTTTTTGCAGATTCTGCTTAACTTGTGGTCGTGTACGGGTTCTCAGAAATTGCTAGAAAATGGTGAGATGGATAGATATTGTACTTCTACTCACCAGCTACTTCTTTAGGTAATATGTGTACCTTTTAAAAAAATGGCCAGTGTGGTCTTCTGATGTTTGTGTTTAACAAGTGGTAGAACTGGTGTATAAATAAAGTAATAAAGTGACTGGTGAGTGTGTTTTAATTACTGTAAACATCCAATGCAGGAATTGAGTAGCTAATTTCTACCACTGCTTATGAATTTACGTAGAATTAGGAGTTGTGGTAGCTACTGTAACCTGTTACCAGGCAACACTGCTCATCTCTGGTTCCACTCTGATGCAGGACAGTAAGAGATCTGCTGAGGAGCTGTGTGGACGAGCTGACGGCAACCTCAAAGTGATTTTCCCCAAAGAAGATTTAGCTGTTCAAGCAGCAGAGTCCAACACTGCACCCATCACTGCTGGAGACTATGTGCTGGTGAAGGTAGGGTTTGGCTTTCAATGTTTTTTATAACACAGTATGATAGATGTGGTTGATATTGTAGGTCAAGCTGACATGATTACAGATCTATTAGTAGCAGTGGACCTTACAAAGTGAGAATAAACTACAGTTTAAATTATATTGTGGGTAAAGTGTATTTAGAAACTGTAAATAATAATGATATTTCACATTATTTTCAGTCAAAGTTAGAACAGTTTTGGTTACTTAAGTCTGCCATACCATAATAATATGTTTAAGGCAGCAGAGGATTAGTACCTCCTGTGTCCCTCTGAGTTAAAAAAAAGCTGGTTTATTTGAGTATGTAGTAGTATAAGAGTAGTATGTCTAAGTACATAATTATCTTTTTGGAGAGACAGACCATTGATTTATAAAAATTGGCACCAGCATCTGCATCCATCATTTAAAAAACCCAAAATAAAAACCAAGACATATCAGTTAACCTCTTGTTTAACTGATATTAACTGAGTTGCTAAAATCAGTTTTCTTCTCTGTGCACCTGGATTTACACTCTGTGCTGAGTAACTGTTTGTCAGTACCTCATGTATATAAGTGTGGAAGTATTTACAAACTAGTCCAAAAAAAAAAGATTTCCAGCTGTTCAGATATTGGCACACATTTAATAAAATAAAACCATAAAATAAAAGAGCAAGGTGAAGGTTTGGATGAAAAGATTATTATAGGATCCCATCAAGTCAACAATCATCACAGTGTCCACAATTAAGGCATTACATATATGGTCTTTTTCAGAGTTGTGAATGTTAGCCAGTCATTAAATGTAGTTTTTTTGTCTCTTAAATGTAGATATTGTCGGCCAACTCCCAAAGCATGCGAGGTCAAGCTCTCAGTTGCAGCTCTCTGAGGGGCACAGGGAAAAACTATGAGACTCTGCCGGAGCACGAGGTTGATGAACGTGGCTCCACCATGATCGAGAGCTGCCACTGATTGACAAAGGTAACGCCACAGGAAACTCACTAGCTCCGCCTCTTTCTCTTCTCTGGCTACAAAGACACACTGTGGGTGTTTTTACAGACACTTTGATCCAGTCCCACTGAACTGCACTGATGGGCTACAACAGCTATAATGTGTTATTTATTTATTTTCACAGTCACCACCAACTATGTGCATGTACATTCTGAACTCCTGAACACAAACTGTTTTTTGAAGTTTTTTGAAGTTCAGCCATTAAAATTAAAAGAATCCTGCTTGTTTTGCAGCAGAGTGCTTGTTTGGTGCTTTTATTTTCTTTTTCCGGGAGATTCTTCAAAGAAATATCATTGATCAGCAATTCTTTTGTGCTACAGAGTCAGAAACTTTGAAAAAGAATTTGTCAGCAGCAGAAAGTGCTGTGTTCTGCTCTGCTCGGAGCCTGTTATTACAGAAAAGATGACTGTGTTTACAAAAAGAAAAACCACACCCTCACACAGTGCTGCTTGGTATGACAGAACAACTGCTTTGCTGAAAAGTCTGCAGCTCTCATCTACATTTATTATGTAAAAAATAATGTAAAAATCATAAAAAAAAAAGTGAGATCTTAATGCAATTGTTTTGCATTTCTCAAGTTTTTAAAGTAATACTCATCCAGTGTCTCAGAGATTTCTCAGTCTGGTTGTTGCAGTGTCTTCATAATGACATGCTCCAGTGCAGAAAGGGATTGTGGGAGTTTTGAGGAATGCAGTTTAACCAGTAAACTGTACGTCTGTTCCGATCAGCATGTAGTCCTAGAGGAAAACAAAGCACAGCAGCAGCAGATATTTACTTAAACGGCTTGGAGATCACAAGTTACATCTATCAAGTAGTTTTATTCACAAAACAGATGTAGCTCACAGCTAACAACATGTTTTATACAAAAAATGTCACGTCTCTGACCTTCAGGACCTCGACCTGAGTGTTCACAAGCTTCATCTTTCCAATCGTAGGGAGAGGGTATCCCTGCGCAAGTTTTACTACGGAGAAAGGTTAAAACATCTATAAAAAAATATGCTCATAAATAATTTGGAAAAACATGATCATAGAGTTTTTGGCTTTATAACACAGTCTGACATGAATAAAACAGATACAGCTCGACATGCATTACCTACACGGTCATAAAATAGATAAATATGGAAAGAAAAAATCCCAATAATTTCAGAAAATACCCAAATTCATATTTGTATATGATTTGTCTGTGTTCACAATTAAAATAGACTGATTGCTCAGGCCACTTTTTCTATCAAACTGTTAACACGTAAACCCAGTCATCACCCTCATCAACAAGGCCAGGTTTTCACCTTTGTGTTTGTTTGTTTTTTTATTAAGACATGGTGAATATAATTGCTTATATTTCAAATGTAGAATGTGCCTAAAATTAGTTTTTCCTTGTGTCCTCGTTGGCAGCCATGTTTTCAGTGTGAGCAAGCATCGGTGGTTCTGGTTAGCGATGCAGGAGGCGCACTGGGGCACTGACTGTTTTATAGATTTAAGAAAGTTGCATAGTGTTGCTTTAATTTCAGGCATTAAGTGATACACAGTCTGAAATTTAAGTCTAAAATATGACCTCTGAACTCTATTCTTGGAACTGTTCTGCATGCCGCAGCCCGAGTACATGATATTACACCTCGTTCACTTAGGAAACAGCTTAAAAATGCAAAAACTTACCATTCAGTTTGGGTATCACAACCGCTTTGACGACCATTTGCAGGACACTGTCCAGGGTTCTGACCTGAAGATTAGAGTTAGGGTTAGTTTGTAAAGTTGTTAGTGAAGGTGCACACTGTGACTCGTGCTATAATGCATCCCTCACCTGAAACTCTCCCACATAACTTGTCCTCAGGGTCAGATCCATTCTGTGCAAATGAGGCAAAATTAGACCCTGATGTTCATCTCTGCCACGACCTTTTCACCCCAATCTTTTTTTTTTTTCAGTAACTCACTTGTTGAGGGTGACGGCTCCAGCCAGCCTTGTTCCACTGACGGACACTTTGGCACTGACGCTGGTCGCCTGTAAAGATAACACAATGAGTCCAATTGTTCCAACAGTGACTTTTTAATCATGTTGTCTGCGTAACCCACCACGTTGAGGGCAAAGAGAGGGGAAAGTGTGCCATTGGGCTGGATGGCGTATGCTGTCACTACTCCGCTGGCTTGAATGGTCATGTTGTTGGAGCCAAAGGTGATGATCGGAGCTTTGTCTGTCTCCAGCAGCAGTTTCATCATCAGACCTGGGTAAAGCTTGGCGATCTGAAAAAACCCCACCAAGAAACACTCTAGTTGACAAATGAGCAATGAAGGTAGTGTTCACAAGCAAAGCAGTGAAGAGTGTTGTTGTAACCTGCGGGATGAATGTTCCAAACGTCCTGGTGTTGAGTCGAATGGGAGAGCTCTGTGGGATCTGTTGCGATAGAATGAGAAAAGTTTTAGACTTAGGAGATTTATTGACTAATGAGTCAGGAGGGTGTTTCTCACCATGTCGTCAGTGATGTACAGGCTGAGAGCTCCGGCTTTGTTGTAGGCGAAGGCTGCAGTGTCGGCAGTGTACGCAGAAACGCCAATGTACAACATGTTGTTGACCTGGGGCGGCAGGGAAAAGGCTGTGGGCGAGAACGGAGCTTCCTGATGCTTCCCTACGTTGTAAAATTCACCCTAAAGGACAGAAGAAAGAAGAGGAGGTAGAAAAACAATAACAATGTGTTTTTTTAAGCTTATTGAGTATTCAAATTCTACAGCGTCGATTGGTATCAATATAAGACTCTTTACCTTCAAGCCCAAGTCGATAGAAGAGTTTGAAACTGTGGGTGACGACACCATGGAATATTCAATCTCTGCATACTGGTCCACCTTGGCTATAACTGTAGTTAGATAGAAAGTCACTTATTCAATATGGGTGAAACATTGTCCCATTCAGACCTGGTAACTAATCACTTCAAGATTCCGATCTGTCCTCTGATTCAATCACAAAAAACACATTAGCAGGTGGCTTTAGGACACACATTCCTGGACTTAATGCAGTCCATCCTCTGGACAGGTTAGAGACCACCTCTTTGTGTCATCTCTAATTGTCATATGATTTCTTTTGTCTGTTGGTTAAAATCTCACTTCGTGTTATAGCAGTGCGAGTAGAGCTTTGATTCACTCAGCTTCACTTGTCTATCGTTTTTCTCTCAGTCACCTGTCATTGTTTATACATACAAACATGGCATCAGTGTGTTTTTGAATGCAGGTCAGGGGAAGCCAGATCTGAACTCATTTGGTCACCGGAGACACATCCAGGAAGCATTTTAATGCCAGGTGTAAACAGTCGTACTAAGCGCTACCCACATACCATCAGATCTCATCAGAGGAATGAAGTTGATTCTTTACAAGTTTGGCAGGACAACAGGTGAGGAACTAGTCGCTCCTCTGAAAGCTTTCATAACTGATCTGTTTTAAACTCAGCGCTGATTAGCCAGTACAACATCAGTATCAGTCTAATACTGGTAAAATCCAAAATCTCTAAATATCTCAAAAGTACAGGCTGTAAAGAGAGACATGCACCACCAATGAAATGTGACCAGAAAGTGAGGGATGCACATATGTTGTTTTGGATAGATACTTTACCATTGAGAGTTTTCAAATAAGGGTTTATATCAGATACAGCATCAGCCACCAGAGGGCACATCTGCAACAGTAAAGAGCAGCAAATCACAACAGTAAAATACAGTTTACACATGAATGTGCCACAAACAATGTCATCTCTATTAATGCATCACTCACAGAGGTATACTTTTTTTTGGGTACATTTTGTTATTCTTATAGTTACATGTAGATTTTTATTTTTTTTATCACAGTGCTTTTAAATGTATTTTCACCTTAAAGGATCATTTAGTTTTTTTTACGTGTGGGTTCCAGCCTGGGACCTGGACGCTTGCTGTCTGATAACATGGCTCATTGCTCTACAAAGCTGCCTCGCCTGGCCTTTTGTAAAGTCCCTTCTGTCTCTGCTGGCAGCCTTGTTATGATGAAGAGTCAAAGAGCAACTGTTTGGGTCCAAAGCTGGTTCACAGAAATGATGTTGCGCTTGGCAACACACTCTGCAAAGTCAGCGTTGACAATGTGTCTATGTCTCTACAACCACACGCAACCAAAAACTGAACTGTCAACATTTGGTATTACTGTACCTGAGTGCTAGATTTATTTATAAATCATGATGTCATCCAACGCAATCAGTACATTTACATGCATGGTTTAATTGAGCTATGGCCGTGGTCCGACTAAGAGAGGCAACCGGACAGCGCTGTATCTCTCTCTAAGCTTGTGCGTATTGAATGAGTTTTATGATTCCTTTATGACCGAAAAACAAACGGTGAATGGTGAGGTGGATGGTGCTGTGGTTCTGTATGTTTTGTACCTGCTGTACATGTTAATGGTGATACAAATTAGATGGAGCATGGCTCTTGTGGTTGCTGTGTTGTCCAAAGAAAGACTTCTGGGTCAAATACCGGGGAGGAAATTTGGATGCGTGCGCAGAACGCCTAGACCGACTCCAGTCCGACTAAGCATATACATGCAGGAGTAATCGGACTATGAATTGCATTATCCAGGTATGCTAGTCCGAATCAGACTGGTTAGTCATACTAATGTGTTTACATGACGTTAGAAATTACCAAATTATTGTCTTAATCCAACTAAAATCTGACTTGCAAGAGTGACGACTCTTGCTCAGTTACGACTGATCTGAGCAGTGTTGTTGTTTAACCTCACCTGTTTCTGCAGTGTGTTTCTCAGTGACTTATCAATGAAGTTACTGAAGAGATTGTACAGCCAACTAAAACAAACAAACAAACAACAACCACAGGAGTTATGGTGGTAAACAGTGAATAAAGTAACATCAGTACAACTGTAAATTGACAGTCCACGTTCATACAAACAGTAGTGCTTGACTTACCTGGCTCCATGGTGAAATTTGATGTGTGCGCTGGCAACAGTAGCTGCACAGCTGACACTGCTGACTGCAGGTCGGCCTGTCTCGTCACTCTTGATGGCAATACTTGTGCTGATAGTGATTCCATTCACATTCAAGTCAAATGAGCCACTGTCTTTCCTGTTTAGAGAGAGAGAGAGGGAGACTGACTGCAGCACAGAAACATCACACAATGGAATTTAAAGCTGTAGTGTGTAACTAATTCATTTAAGTATTAAACAAATGTATGTTTATGTTTAAACCACTGCCAGATGATTGAGCCTATCACACAACTCGGTCTGTGTTTTTCTCAGTACAGAAGCTTTTTTTTGTTTTCCAGCTCTGCACACAGGAAGTGATTTGTTTAAGTCAAGACAGCAACATTGCGCTAGTAAACCGAGATGGCGGCAGACAGGTTTGAGTATGAAAACAAAGAAGTGTTTGTTGAACTGTACTGCTAAAAAAAAACTCAGTTGTTCTGCTGTTACATGTTTCCCCACCCGCCCCTGTGCTGCTGCTGTATACACACAAATGCTCCCTCAGTCTGGTCTGGCAGTATACAAGGAAACAAATTATGTTGCATGATTTTTGCATCAAAAGACCAACCCGAGGCAGAATAATAAAACCAGCAAGCAGCATGACCTAAAGATACACACTGCACCTTTTAAATGTACTGTTTAGGATAAATCTCAAAAATCACACTCACACTATTCGCAAATACTTGACCCTCCAGTCTCCCTGCAGAGTGAGGAAAGCGTCACCAATAGACAGTCTGATGCCGGTGCCCAGTACAGGATCCACTGCAGACTTGGGTAAACCCACATTCACAATTTGCATACTGGAATAAAGAAGAGGCTTGTTTGTAAAGGTGCTTTGGTTTCTGTCACAGTTTCCAGGTGATATAGATGTAGAGCAGCCTTACTTTGACAAGCTGTACTGGACTTTGCCAATGCCTTTGACACTCTGCTTCCCTGAAATATCTGGGATTTTGATGGTCTTGAGTTTCTGCTGGATTGAAACCATGCCCAGTTGTCTGCCTAGCAAAAGACAAGAACATGTGATCATGAGACTCTGGAGACAGAGAGCAAGACGGAGACACAGAGTGAGAGATGCTTTATAGCTAAAAGACAAATCTGTTGCTTTAACAACTTACCATATTCAAGGCCCTTTTCTGTTAGCCTGACCTTTACTCCAGGATTGGTGCTTGAGCTCACGGAGATAAAAGCCAACACAAGGAGCCAAAAACTCAGGGACATCTTGACTGTTGTGAGATGGAAAGTACAAGTTGTTCAGCCTCATAGATTTAACAAAGTTTCTCTTTCAGTATGGTTGACGATTGTGCGAGGTCAATAATAAATCAGCACTTCCTCGTTTAGGGGATTTCTTCTTTACTGCTTCCTCATTTGCCAGCACAGTGACCCATTCATAGACGGCTTATAATGCAACGTGATTACATTTGTTTGCACGTTTCCTCTTTTTCTGTCTGTTTTAACTGAGGTCAACATTTTCTCTCCAGAATAAATATGACCTACATTATACATGTGGGTAAAGTATAATATAATATAATATAATATAATAAGCTGTCTATGTAGTGTTTTAGTCATTTCATTCTTGATTAGCAGCAAAAAAGTCATTGGGTCAGTGGTGAGAAAAGAGCTACTATTTAAAGGGATAATTCATGTTTTCAAGTATGGATAAATGACAGACAGCACTGACACATAATCAGTGATTAAACCAATCAGCTCCATGTGACTCTCTCTGTGTTTCTGGCAACATTGCCAGTCTATACACACATAAAGTGATAAAAAGAAAAAATCCCTGCTACGTTGGGTAAATACTTCTTGCTTTTTACTTAAATTCATTAAATGGCAAATGAAGAAATTATACATTTGTCTCTTGGAAGTGGCTGATTTACCTGTTCTAAAGGATATTAGGTGTTACAGAAATGGCCCCTTATCTCCAGTGAAGGACAATCTTAACACTTCAGCATACCAAGACATTTTGGACAATGCTATGCTTCCAACTTTGTGGCAACAAAGAGAAAGGCCCTTTTCTATTTCAACATGATTGTGTCCCAGTGCACAAAGCAAGGACTATAAAGACATGGTTTGATGAGTTGAGTGACCTGATCCCATCGAGCACCTTTGGGATGAACTGGAACAGAGATTGTCTGACCTCATAAATGCTCTAGAGAGCTGTTCGAGCTGCAAAAGGGGGACCAACTCCATGTGGAAGTACTGTGTATGTATTTGAATACGTCATTACAGTCCCTGTTGCGTCCAAATACTTTTGTCCGTATAGTTTATACTGTGTGTTTGGTCACGATGGTTAATCTTTAAAACGTGGGTCCCCATTTACCGTTGTCTTAACGCATCACACAAGCCATGCTATGTTTACACGGACAGAGCAGAGGAGATACACGCCATATCGGCCATTCTTTCCCCCAAGATCACACTGTCCTTATCGAGGGCCCGTGCCGTCTGTCCCACATCTGAGCTGTTTCAGTTTCCCATCAGAAAATGCTGTTTAATGGGAAATACCGTAGATGTGAGCAGATGTAGATTTAATTGGGTTTTAAGTGTTAAAAATCTGCTCTACCTCGCTGGCAGTCGTGTGAACGAGCCTCCATGTTTCAGACTGAGATAAAAGTCCTATTTTAGGTTATGGCACAGAAACACCAAATGTGCAAATGAGTTGCCACTGCTTCTTTTTGTCGGAGGTTCCTGCTTCAGTCTGGGGCTTGTGAAGGATTTGACCACTGCGGAAGAAACCACATGACTGCCAATAGGTCAGCAGACGAGCTGCAGTTTTATTAAATTATTAAATTAAGATTAAAGGACAAGTCCACCATTTATTTCCCTTTTGAATGTGTATTTTTGTCAAAAAACTACAAGGAACTATTTCTATTTCAGGACAGCTGCGTGATTCGGCCGTCTCTCTCTGATTTATTACTTGAAAAATACAGAAAAAACAGAAGAGTCGCACTTAGTTCCCTGTAGGAGGCCTGATGTTCCTCAACTCTAAAACAAAGGGGGATGATAACACACAGAATCTAAGCACCGTTCAAGATTGTCTGCTTGAGTAGCTTGCAACTGTCCAACCTTGGATAGTGACGGAACAAGGCCCAGATTAATGCAGAGAGCACAGGTCATCTTGAACCTTATGCACTGTCTCAAAGATTGATGTGCACATTTGTCTATATGTATTCAGCCCTGGCAAGATGCTCATCAGAATCTGAGACGACGCCCTGCACCTCATGCCTGGCGTTGTCTCTGTTCTCCTTTGGAACTGAGCTGTCCTCAGTAAATTCTTAAAACCTCATCAATGGCTCATCTTGACTGATCCCAAAGCCTTGTTTTCAGGAATCTCCCCAACAACTCAGCTGTCACATGATGTCCATCAAAAGCACCATGATGTAACAAATTTAACCAGTCCTAAATCATGCTTTAGTGTTTTAGGCTGTGAAAAGAACTGATAAAAGAACATATAAAAACGGCTGTTTTTATATGGTATCATCAGGAAAATCATCAGGAAAAATGACATGTACCAAACTCTTTAATAAGCCACAGAGGAACAGTTCATCGCCCTGACACTGATGATAAACAGAATATTAGATATGTCTTATATAACCTGTGTCTGTGCGTCACAGTCTACACAACATGTCAAATCAGGGCATAGAAAAACACTTGTCAGACCTGTTGTAATACATATTTTGCAATATTTCCCGATACATTATCCAGGAAAAGATCCTGTCCTCAAATTATTAGCATGTGTGGTGTGGCTCTTACCTTAAGCAGCAGGAGGTTTGTCCTGGTGTGTCACTGTGGCTGCCAATAAGACGGACTGAGGGAGGAACAGGAGACACATGACCTGTAATCCACTTACTCAATCAGGAAACTGAACCGATAGCAACAATAAGCAAACTTGGTATTTGAATGTCTCGCTGCTCTGCTCTGCGACAATCTCTTCACACAAAAAAAAAATCACAAAAGACCAAAAGTGTAAGATTAATATTTATCTGGGAGTTGTTTGTGGAGACAACACACCGTGGAGGTACAGTTCTGAATGTTTGACATAGTGTTTGCCTTTGTAGCTTTGACCTTGTTTTAGTTCCAGTAAAGTCATGAAAATTCACTCATTTGTTGAACCAAACCCAACAAAAAAAGCCCTGTTTTAGAACAAGTCTGTGTTGGTTACGAGACCTGCGCTGTATCACCACAATGGCGTGTTTACAGAAAAGACCACGTTTAACACACAAGTATGAAATAGTGTTTATCAAGCTATTCTATATCTTTATTGACCTGCTGCTCAATAAAACGTATCATCTTTTATTGGCTTTTTATTATTTTAGTTTTTTCCTCCTTTCGTGTTTGCCTTAATGATACGAGAAGTACAAATGACAGAAAACAATGTCCCGTTCTCCCTGCACTAAGTTCTCTGCTTCACTTTTAGTTCAGATATTTTGAATTATGAGGGACTCACTCAGTCATAACAAAAGGTGCATTTAATATAATCTAAGCCTGCTTAAATCTACAGTGGCTTAACAATGTGTTTGCTGCTTTATTTCACTTTTAGACAGCCTTTTCTGCATGTGTGTAAACCACTCACACTCCCACACCAAAGTCCATAGAGGAAAAATCAGGAGCTACTGGTCTAAAGCTGCCAGCTTTAGTAAATCTGAACAAATGATTTCAATCACAGAAGTCACAAACTCCTGCGTACCTTTGTGTAAAATCCATCATTTTCTTTTTCATTTTCATTTTTTTTGTGAAGTGATACAAACTTAAATTTACTTCGATTTTATTAGGTAGGATTAAACAAATACAGACATTTTTTCCTAATGTTGACCTCGTATATCTTTAAAGGGGGAAGCAGAGCTTAGCTACAGGGTCTCTTCAAAGGCAGCTTTTAAAGCAGATTAAGTATAAAACTCCAAAGTAAGATGTATTTGTCGAGTTACTGTAGCGTTTCTATGTGAAGTAATTGAGTTGTCATCGAGCTTTGACGACTGACGCGGCAACGTTATTGTTTTATATTGGTTTATATTTTGTAGATGAAATGAGCAGGTAGAGTCGAGCCTTCCATCATCTGAAACAGTTCATAACAGAACAGAACAGAACAGAATTTTATGAAGTAAAATGCACTTACATACTCAAATAGAAATACAATACAAAGTGTGTGTTTTTATTACTAAGCACCATAATTAAAATGTATTTATTCAACATTTTCAACCTAATCAGCATTCTTTTTAAAACATCAATTTCAAACTCTGACCATATAATTCTGCACAATCGGGACTCTAGGGACATCTAGTGGGCGAAAGTGCACAAAGCATTTGATCCAAGTGTGCTTTACTGTCACCATACTTTACCATGTTTGACATCATCAGGATTTACCACTGTACGTTTACATTTGTTCACACAGTGAGGAAACTGCTTTCGTCATATTAATAAATTAATAATGAACCATAAAGAGATTACTGGTCATTTAACCCTGTCCTTATCCTTCACTGCCACAAGCCACTGCTGCCTCCACCACTATTTTCTGACGTTGGTGGTTTAAATCCTTTGTTGGATTTTAAACTATGTTAAAGAGGCAACAGTGGACCAGAAGCCCCTGTGTCCCCACATACTAAAATGCTGATTTTCTCTATGGACTTTAAACTATATTTGAACTAGAGCAATGTTACACTCCACAAATCTCAGAGACATTTATAGACTTGCAACACTTGCAACTGTAAGATTCACTTTGGAAAGCATAATTACTTGTGTTTAATGTCCAAAACTTGCCAGGATAAGGGCTGTTAAAGCAAGGAAATGATTTCACATCATTGGATGGGGTTTTAGATTGTACAGTACAGACATTGTAAAGAGAGACTCTGCAGCAGTTCTTCACTGAGGAAGTGTTGAGACAGTAAGTCTGAGGACGAGTTCAGACAGAGTTCAGTGTCATCATCGCGCTCTCCTGTGCTGCTGCCTCCAGGCTGTCCACCCTCAGTCCGATTAAACAGTCCTTTTTTCTTTTTTGCTGTCAGCGGTGACTTTTATCTAAACTGCCCTGCATGCATGCTGACACTTCAAAAAAAGAAAAAGGAAATGGTGAAATCACTGTGAGGCTTTAATCGTTGGATCTGACTTTGTACGGTGACTGGAATCAGATGATGCCATTTCAATATGACCTTTTCACTTTTCTTTGTCAGTTTGATTTGTCAGTTGGGTTTTCTGAACAGTTTTCCAACAGGAAACACATTTAGAATGTGAATCTGGATCGGTCCTCTGTGCTGCAATTAACCGCAATTATCTCCTGTTTAAAAATTGATTACACATGCAAATGCCACATTTAAAGGTCAGACTGATGTTCCCTCATGGATTTACTTAAAGGTCCAGTGTTTAACATTTAGGTGTTGTTTATTGGCAGAAATTGAATAAACAACCCACGTGGATGTTTGTATTTGCGCATGATCGCTTTGAAATACCAAGTGTTAGGATTGTGCAGCCTTAGAGTTAGCCTTTTATGCATACTTTTGGCAAAGACTGTGCTTTATGTTTATGTTTCTTTTCTACAGCAACCATTATGAAGCTTGCAACACAAAAATCACAACATCCTCTCTGGTATGTGACGGCCACCATAGTTCTCTGACTCATTTGGGGAAGAGAGAGCTGAGCAGAGGAATACTACCTTTGTCTTACCATTAAATATCCATCCATCCATTTTCTTCCACTTTTAACCTCCACATGAGGGTCGCAGGGGCTGCTGTGCCAAGCTCAGCTGACATAGGGCGATAGGCGGGGTACACCCTGGACAGTTCGCTTCTAGATATCACTAAATCTTTATGTTGGGGAGAACAGTGAGGAAGGTCCTGGACTCATTTAACTATATACTATATGGACAAAAGTATTTGGACGCCTGACCATTCAAATACATATACATGATTTTATGGAGTTGTTAACAGCTTCCACTCTTCATGGAAGACTTTCTTCAAGATTTTGAAGTGTTTCTGTGTGAATTTGTGTCCATTCATTCTGTGGAGCATTTACGAGGTCAGGCACTGATGTTGGACGAGAAGGCCTGGCTCACAATCTCTCATCCAGTTCATCGAAAAAGGTGCTCCATGGGGTTGAGGTCAGGTCACTCAAGTTGTTCCACACCAAACTTTATAAACCATGTCTTTACAGTCGTTGCTTTGTCCACTGGGGCTTAATCATGTTGGAATAGAAAAGGCTTTTCCGCAAACTGTTGCCACAAAGTTGGAAGCGTAGCATTGTCTGACATGTCTTGGTATGCTGAAGCTTTAAGACTGTCCTTCATTGGAGATAAGGTATGATCAAATACTTTTGTCCATATAGTGTAATTGGCTAAGGAGAACAAAGGCAACATCAAGACGGCCTGATGCTATCTTCAATTCTCAAGAGGAACATGTAATCATCTATCTAAGACACAAACTCTCTCCGGAATAATCTGCTCTCGGCTATATGCTTATCTATATTTTGGTTTACATCGCGCTCCCACTGGCTTCTTGCTGGCAAGGAATGACCACAGTAGCTTTGTCTTGGAGCCAACTGTGAAACAACTGTACAATAACATGTTCTCCTAACAACTGGACTCGCAATGATAGCAATGACTCTACTTTCACAATAATTCATGTTTGATAACGCTAGAGTTGGACCTTTAATCCATACTTACTGTATGTGGTACTCTCCCGCCCCCTTAAGGTTGAAGGGAGTATTGCACCAATTTGTTTCAAAAATGCGCTGTTTTCATAACAAGTCCCTTTCCAGGATCTGCTGAGAGAGAAAATATTGATATTTTATTGTATTTGTCTTCAGGGCCTCGACACAGAGAGTACATTCTTTCAAAAAATACCTTTTCTTCACTTCCAAATTAACTTCACTGTTTGCCCTTAAACTATTTCTCGTTTCTCGGTATTGATAATATGTCTTGTTGAAAAAAAAGTTATTAAGTAGCCTCCAGCTACAGTGAAACTATACACACAGCGGCCTTTAATAAATTGGGGAAATCTGCTTCTGAAGCCCTGCATCTGCTTTAAGTGTCAATATGTGTTTGTGTTTATTGATGATCGTCTTATGACCTCGGTTGTAATGAGTGGTTATTTGAGTTACTGTTGCCTTTCTATCATCTTGAACCAGTCTGGTCATTGTTGTTTTGCATCAAGCGGGCATTTTCACCCACAGAATTGCTGCTCACTGGATATATTTCTTTATTTCTTTCTCTGTAAACTCCAGAGATAATTGTGTGTGAAAATCACACCAACAACCTTGACACGTTCAAAGTCACTTATATCACCTTTCTTTGCCGCTCAGTTTGAACGGCAGCGGCTGGACTTGACCGTGTCGACATGACTAAATGCGCTGAGTTGATCAAAGAGAAGTTAAAAGGGTGAATCTAAAGTGAGGGAAATCTCTTTGTGTTGTACCATGTCTTGATGTGTGGGAAAATCCCATTTGTGGTTATTGACAGATACAGATGAAAGGTTTTTTTTTTTTTACACAGTAAATAAAGTAAAAAAACAAATCAAAAACAGATTTTGGAAAATGAAAAAGAAAGTGTAAAATACTCCCAGATGCCTCAGAAATATTACCTGAGTTGCCTCACACTCATCACCTCTTTTCCTCAGGGAGGTGCTAAAGGTCACCATCTGCCAACACTGAAAACTCCAATAACTTCTTTTCCCTCAGTGGACTTAAAACTCCTCACTCTAGCCTCTAACTCATATACCTGACAGGAATCACTACTTTACAATATTGTGCACTGTATTTATGACATTTTATTATTATTGTTCAAATGTTTATAATTGTCTGCCTCTCTATATGTATGTTTGCATTCCAGGGTATAATTACTGCGCTGATATCAAATACAAATAAACCATTAATGCGACAGAACAATTTGCAGTGTCAGGACAATCTGTAATTTAGATTTTATTGAACTGATTATACATCTAACATGATCTTATTTATTTGCTCATTTAAAACCCAGTTTCTATTTTAGCCTGTCAGCAGTTCCTGCCAGAACTTTTAAAAGTTTAAACTTATAAATTTCACTCGTAGTCATTTCGAGTGATTGTCTTTGGTCCACAGCTCAAACAAGCTGAATTATCAACGTGACATATCTGAGCCGCTGAGCGAGCAAACACAGACGAGCCGCCACTAATTAGCTCCTATAATAATTAATAATAAACATTGACTCTTTACTAACCTGTTTTGTTGCTTATCCATTTCATATATAATCAGTAAACTGACAGGAGAATAAAACTGCAGGACTTAGGTAAAAACTGAGTGGATGTGTTTTAATAAATGAACAGGTGGGTTAATAAAGATCATGGTCCAAAACACTGAATATGTTATGAGGAAAAATGATTGACGTCTGCTCATCTGGAATATCTCATCAGAGAAATACGTCCACACAGCCTTAGAATAGAATATATACTTTATTAATCCCCTTAGGGAAATTATTTCTCTGCATTTGACCCATCCTAGAATTAGGAGCAGTGGGCCACACTGAGTAGCCCTTTCCACCTGGTGGGGACTTGAACCAGCGACCTTTCGGTTACAAGCCAAGTACCCTTTCCACTTGGCCCCAGGCTTTGATAACTAGTTCCAAAAATTCACTTATTAAAAACGTCTAAAGCTAAGACATGAGATAATGTAAATACTCTGGTAATGAGATAAAACAGAAACAGCCTGAGCCCACGTTTGTGTGAGTAGTCTGATGGTTTTTATTCAGGTCAAATCAACCAAAGTCACGTCTTCCTTTATTATAGTGTTAGTGAGTGTCTGATCAGTTTCCTTCCTTCCTTCCTTCCTTCCTTCCTTCAAATATCTTAATTAAGTCAGTCATATTTTATGTTTTTAAGACTCTCTCTTCAGGCACTTTCTTCTCTTATTTCAATTATTTTTAATCTTTCAATTTCTTTCATGCTCTTTCGTCATGGATTATTCTCATTCATTATTTTTTCTTTCTTTTGTTTTTAAATGTTACTGTACGGCACCAGTGAAATTGACTGATTCTGCTCTCGAGTGGGAGACATGTTACATCACATTCATTATGTATGGTTTTATTCCAAAGGCAAATCCTGTATGTAAAACAGCAGCAGCTCTGCAGACACACAGGTGTGAGTGCAACAGCGTTACCAAATACAGCGTACCAAAACTGGAAATCATGATGTTTCTCAAATGTCTTGTTTTTGTTCACAAACCAAAATTATTCAGTTTAATGATTTCTTTGTTGTATGGAACAAAGACACCAGAAAATATTCACATTTAAGGAGCTGAAAACTTGTTTTGATTCTTTTTAAAAAAAACAACAAAAAACACTCAAACCTATTTACTGATTATCAAAATAGTTGAAGATTAATTCAGTAATCCATTAATTGAATAATTGTTGCAGCCCTAGACCTGAAGATTGAAAATTCTAGACAAGCTCTGTTGCCAAGGAACATTTAATTATATGTGTTATTAATTTACCACCTTGATACAATAATAAGAAAAGCAAATCTGCAGAAAATATGTAAATAAATGCCACTATGAGTTTACATTTTTGATTGAAAATAAAGAAGTCTGGAGGAAATCATGTTTCCTACAAACATGGAAGACAAAAACAAGTCATGTAATAATCCTATAAAAAACACAGATGAGGTAATTGTATTCATTCTCTATTAAGCCACAGTTTAAAAAATATATGATTGCTGAATGTAGTTTATGTTTTACACTGCACATATGCGAATTACATATTTAAAACGCATGTTGCGCCAATATGCTCTTGCAATATGTAGGTCAGTTAATATTTCATCACTTGCTGTGGGCTTTGCTTTGCTGGCATGTCGTACAAACCACAGGCCAATTCTCTGTTTTAAATGAACAAATATTGAAACGCGAAAAAAAAAAGATCATGATATATATGCCGTATAAAGGGAAAGGGAAGTTGTTTAGCTGGATTCCAAAGAGACTCGGGCTGTAGTTAGGGTTACACTCAACGACACAAAGTGGAATCAGGGAAAAAAAATGACTTGCCAGAATCATAAAAGAGCCTCAGCGTTGTACTGACACACTTCCTTCCACTGACTTTGTCAAGTGATCATTGCATCAGCCAGGAGAGAAGTGCAATGAATATTAAGCAGTTGACTGTGGGCCAGCAGAGAGAGTTTACTGTAGCTGACCACATGACAGGCAGACATAAAGAAAGAGAAGAAGATTAATGTTTTTCAACTTACAGTTTTCATACTTTTCCACATAAACTTTTACAGTCACAGTCTTATATTTAATCAATGATGTAACTACCGCACGTCACAATATATCACCTGACTTTATCTTTGATCATTACGACATAGACCTTTCGTAAATAGCGTCTATACCACGGCTGCGCTCAGGACACACCAGCAGCTTTGCTGTTTTTATGTCTGTGGTCAATCACCGAATAAAACCACTGAATAAAATTCTAATGAAGTTGGGACATTGTTTAAAACGTGAATAAAATGATAAAATACCATCCTTTCCGATTTATATTCAACGAAATACATGACAAAGACAAGATATTTATCATGTTCAGAAATGCAGAGTCGGGGGCTTGGAAAAAGAGTTCTCAGAAACTAGAAAATCCAACACTTCAGGCAGAGGAACCAAAGAAACCATTAATACAAGCAGAGGATTTAACACGGGGGAACATTCACAGGAGAAAATATGCTGGAGCGTTGACCCTAACCCACAGAAAAGCAGGGGGAGCACAGTCTAAATACATGGAGAGGGAAGTAATTACAAGGGCAGGAAACTTGACAGGAAGTGGGGAATAGATTCAATAGACATTTCAAAATAAAACAGGAAATAAACTAGACAGGACCAAAAACTACACCAACCCTATCAACATTATATCGATATTACACTTCTACCGGCTCCTGACAATATTTAATGTTCAGACTGACACACGTTATTGTTTTTTTGGTTTTGTCTTTTGCAAATAATTATTCACGCATTTCGAATTTGGACAGGGTCTTTATCAACAAAAAGACCGGGAAAGTTGAAGAACGCTCAAAGAACACCAGTTTGGAACATTCTACAGGAGAACTGGTGACGTGGAAACGTGGTGAGTGTCACGATTGCGTATAAAAGGAGAATCCTAGAAAGACTCAGTCGTTGGGGGCGAGGTTCACCACTCTGTGAACACCTGTGTGAGCAAATAGTCCAACAGTTTAAAAAGAAACACTTTTCAACGTGGGATTTGCAAATTAAGGGATTAGCAAAATCCCTAAATTTGTAAATTTGTAAATTATAAACCTCTGCGTGTGTGTGCGTGCGTGCGTGCGTGCGTGCGTGCGTGCGTGTTCCATTGTAGTGTTTGTATTCAGTTTCCATGGGCCATCTGACTTGGAAGTACACTGATCTCTCTCTCTCTTTTTCATGACCTCCATCTGTTTTTCCGTCCACGTCCCTTCCTTTATTCATGAGCACATCCTGAAATCTGAATATGTCCTCTACCATTCCCCTGCCTGTAATGACATCCTTTTATATTTTATTTCCATTCAATCATTTTGTGGAGCCCTAAATTATACGTCAAGGACCCCCCTTTGAAAACCACCTTTTTCATATCACAATGACTTTACACACATTTGAAAATGAAGCATAAATAAATAGCATCGTAGGACATTTCCAGTTCAGTCAGCCGTGGAAATAATTTCACAGCCTGCAGTGTTTTGACCACAGAGGGAAGACTAACAGTGTATGGAGCAGAGGGCATGGATGGGTGCCCAGGTCCCACAGCTGCATGGTGCTGGGGCACACACAGACCTTCTCTCATGGGCACATTGCTCTTTTTATGCCCGACACAGTGAAGCATTGATCCGCGGCTCCTCATCTGCGCTGCACCAGCACAGCTCGGGTCAGCGCAGACTCCAGCAGCGGCTCAGCGGACGCCATATCAGACAACATCTCCATGCAGACATTCATTTGCTTAAAAGCCCTGCTGATGTATGAGCTACTGAGGGGGAGAGACATTCTGAGATGGTATCAGGGCACCGTCAAAGATTTGAGGATGCGGAGATGCTTTTAGAAGACATTTTAGCTAATAGTGTTTAAGCAAACGTGCCCATTGCAGTGGCACTGCTGACTGGACATATACAGTGCTTAACTCATTTATTAGACCAGCACCCAAAACCACAACTGCTCTAAATTACAGCATTGGTAATTATCAATTTAACAATCAATTTTGTATGCTTCTGTTCTGGTTAATACACCAGTATGTAGAAGCTCTTAAGCCGGAATTATGTTTTTAATGCTAAAATATAATTATTATTGTTATCCATGAATATAACATATAAATAAAAACAACAGAAAAAACAGTATTATTTAAGGATTAAGGTGCCAAATTATAGTTATTTACTGGCGTTCCTGAACAGATAATGTTGTTTTAGTGGTTGAATGTTATGTCATTACTTTCTGACTTTTCAGAGAAGAAGCCCAGTGAGCCGGCTCAAACAAATACATTTTTGAACGATTTATATTTACGTTTCCTAATTTTTATGACAGGTGATCTAAATTTGATTAATGTGACATAGCCGCTGTAGTACATATATTGTTGTGGGTGTCTCTTGAGAGTGCAGATGGAGTCAGCCAGTTGCCATTGATATTGTTGTGATGACCTGATGTGGGTCCAGGATGCCACAGCTGGTTTCCTGTGCGTATGCAGGGCAGCAGTGCTGCTGCCATCGCCGTCTGCAATCATCGGAGTTGTCGATGCAGCACGTGTTTGGTGGAGCTTGACAGGCGGGTTGCCCTTTGACCTCTGGTGCGTAGAAAGCTACAGATGGCACAGAGAGAAAAATGTACCCACCCAGTAAATAGAAAGTCGTCTGTGTTGTCCAGTCAATTAGGATGCCATAAATTATCTAGAGGGTCTTTTTCTTTTTCTTTGAAATACGAAAGGTCTGCTGTGATGTTCGTCTTATCAGTCAAGGCTCCTTTAGAAGTGCATCAATCATTCTGTCAGAGAACAGACGCTGCCCTACAAACCTGTACAAGCATAAAAGCAATTTGTCAACATTTTGTCCCATTAATAGCCCATTTGGTTGTCCTCCATTTTCATCGCACAGAGAGACCGCACTTTGAATTTAACCTTTTGTATTTGCCTTTTAGCTACAGCTACCGTCCACGGCTGCAGAAAAGGTCATGCGGTGGTGGAACAAATGAAGAGGAGGAAATAGCCGTGTCCTGGTCAACAGATAGCAAAGAGGGGGAAAACAGAGCAGACAGAGAAGAGACAGGAAGCTGCGGCTCTCCTCTGAGTCTTTTCAAAAACAGTGTAAATCACTTGGATGGGCCCACTTTATCATTTCACGCCACACTTTGTCACACAGAGAGGAAAATTGTTTGGGAAGTGACTGTTTTACAAAAACAGATGGGGAAAGCGCTAAACGGCAGCAGGGACAATCACACTGAAATACTAAAAAAAACGGATATTTTTGCGTTCCTCTGAGGTTATTGTGCACAACTTTTTGGTAATTGGCATGGTGGATCAGTGGACAGTGGAGACTGCACCAGATTTGACTCATGGCTTTTGTGGACACCTGATAAAAAGCAAATCAAATTTGCCTTCAGGGCGAATAAAATAGTGATGGATTCAGGGACACAGGCAATTTTAAATGCTTATCAATTTTGTTCCACTTTACCAGGTTGTGCCTTCATAAAAAACAGACTTAGAAATTATAACATGCAACAAACCTCCCAGCATCCCTGCAGCTTCACTGGGCTCTAGAGACGCTCTCAAACTGTTTAATATTAAATTAAAAATAATGAAATACATAATCACATCAACAGATTGTGTGAAGTTAATTAAAGAACCTGGAATTGTTTTCCAGTCTGTTCATTGCTTATTATTATTTGAATAAAATAACGGTGAATAGTTGCTGTTAATTTTTCCAAAATAACATTTTTATTCATATTTATGGAGGTAGGGATGTCGCTGTCATCTTTCAGACGGTTAGTCTGCTGTCACATTGAGCCACTGTTACTTACATTAGATTTTTTGAATGCATAGAAATCTGTGTTTTTATTCAAGGTAACAAAGTGTTTTTTGGTCAACATGAGGTAGGAAATATTTGGTACTACTAATTATTCAGTGTGTTGTTTTTCTTGTTTTTCATTTTCACTCCCACCATCTGACGCCTTATCTCCAAGTCATCAAACTAGGTCATTTGTTATTGTTTTGGCGGAGAGACCCCTACAGGCAAGAATGATCACAATGTGCGTTCAAGGCTGTACAATGCTATCTTCATAGCCAGCTAGTTGCAGTATAGTCTACTGGCAACTTTAAAAAAATTAATAAAAATACATCATGTCATTATAGATTTTTGAGATTCAACAAGTAATTTAGTAAATTACTTGTATATAAATATATACAAAAACCCTTTCAAATGGTTTTTGTTATTATGCTAATAGAATAGTTAAGGGGTTTTCAAGTCTAGCTGTATGACATGACTGTGCTGGTGTGAACTCTATGAAAACTTGACACTTGTCAGTGTACCAATGAGAAAGGCTCATCTTACGAAATCTTCTAAACACATGGCATTTTAAAAATAGAAGTCACATTTGAACACATTTGAAGTTAGTGACCCTCCCCAATTAGTGTCCTCGGGCAGGCGACACAAGACGCTCCACACACGAGACTGAAAAATAAGCTGCTTCTCCCAAACTGTAAGACTAGACTGGATTACGTGTTTAATTCAAGTTCAGTATCATCACACTTTGTGCTTTACTTTGAATGTAAAAGTGCAAATTAATACTTGGCCACTTTTGTGATTTTACTGCCCTCTAATTCTACAAAAGTGACACTTTAAATGATTGCAATTTAAAGTCAGTTTGAGCATTGGTATCAATAACAGTCCCACCCCCAAATCAAATTCAGTTTTGGGCCCCATTTCAGGGCTATTCTCAAGATATTATATGTATATTGTGTGTCGGTGCCTCATACACCCACATTTAAAAAAGCACTAGCTATCCCTTTAGGGCATCATGAGAATATAAATTGGATTTAACAGTTGCTCCGGCTCAGTCTTCATCCGTATGCACCATGCATGGATTACTACAGTTTGAATTTCTCCGCTGAATGGCTCCATCTGACCAGCAACACTAAGTTGATGAATGGATGTGATTCAGGAATCTTCAGCTACAGCATATGTTTCCACATCCTCTGTGTGTGGCTCTGTACTAACTAAGCAAGAAGCATTCACTAAAGAAGAAAGAAAATAACAAATGCATTATTATTTGAAAATGGGAAAAAACAATAGCAACTTGAAAATTAACTTTTGAATGTGGTGCTTTTTTCCCTTTGGTTGACTCGGAAGTTAATTAAATTACATTTAATGTCTTGTTTGATTGATGTTATGTTGTACATTTTTTTTTGGTTACAACTGTGAGTCATTGTTGTATCTGTAAAATCTTGTATGTACTCATATTGTTTTCCCAGGCCCAGTGAGTAAATATCATGCTCAGAGTGCAGTTTGAAGACCTCACAGTGTCCTTCTGATTGAATAACTGCATCTGTCTCTGTGTGTTTGTCACATGATGCACCACCTGCGTGTGTTTCCCTGCATTCCACCCTGTGCCTGCTGGGAAAGAAAACTGTGTAGGTGAAGAGGGAGCAGAGGTGCATGAAATAATTATGATCTTCCGTCCTATTTAGAAACGTCACTGTAACAAACAGCTCTGACGAACAACCTGGAGCTGAAAGATCTCTCATAGATTCTCTATCGGCTCTGATTTTGGCAAACATTCTGCTCTTAGAACTGAGCTGAGACGGACGGGGTTTAAATAATGCGTTACCAGGATTTGTGTGGTTTCAGCTGTTTCTGTTGTCCGCATTGCATCCCCTGTCCTGCCAAGTGTGTGTGTTTGCCTGGAGCCAAAGAGATCCTACTTCCACAGAAGTCGTAAACAGACAACTGGTTTGTGCTACAGCATCAGTGGAATGGATGCTGGAGGTGTTTGTGTCTGTTAGCTTTCTGTCGTTCCCTATTTCTGTGGGTTTCAGGTGTGTTTTGGTGTTTTGCCATGACTGGAACGCTGCCTCGCGGCAAGAAGGTGACGGGTTTGACTGTTTGGAGTTTGCATGTTCTCTGTATGCGTGGGTTTTCTCCAGGCACTCCGGTTTCCTCCCACAGTCCAAATGCATACAGAGGTTAATTGGACTCTCTAAGTTGACCGTAGGAGTGAGCGCATCCCTATGTAAGGTGGCGACCCTTATGTGGAGGATAAAGCGGTAGAAAAGGAGTGAGTGAAAGCTGCTTTTAAATTTATAGTTCTCTGTTTTTTTTTTTGAAGTGTAAGAGGCTCTGACACACGGTCAGCGTTGAGTGTACAAAGCACGACCCCGGTGCCAGCACACAAGAGAAGAAAAAATGATTTTACCCACCCGATATAATCTGTGCCACGTTATGTCTACAATATTTGAAGAATACGTTTAGGCTTTAAACTGACATTTGTGTCGTTTTATAAACCGCTCACTCTCTGCACCAAAGTCGTTAGAGCAAATCAGCAGTTTTAGCTTGCAGGTACATGGGAGCTGCTGGTCTGCTGCCTTGTTTTGTAAGTGTCTGTCACTCAGGTAAATGTGAATGAAGGATTTCAAACACTGAAATCAGAATATGACACATTTGAACTTGGTGATGGAGGAGGTAGTGGATCAATATCTTCTGTGTGCTGAAAAGGATGTTTAACGGGGACTTCAAGCAGACTCGGGCAGTAAGTGAGGGTGCTCGAGCAGTACCTCATCATGAAAAGCTATACTATCCCTTTAAAAGTGCAAGATAAAGCCTCTGTCATCGCTGACCTCTGGGTGTGGTGAGTGCTGCACCTTTAACAGAACTTCCTTAGAGCTGAGTATAACACAGATTTGGATCCTTAGTTGTAATTTTATATTTTGAAAGATGTATACACTTCAGAATTGAAAGCCATTCTGTGGTAGAATCATTAATAAAAAAAAAAAAAAAGGTGAACTGTGGCAGGAAGGTACACGGAAAGGCGTAGGAAGATAGCAACAAATAGCCCGCACCCATGGGATTTCCCAGCAATTGATTCTCTTTCCCTGACAAACAAAATGCTTATGTCTTCAGAATAACTCACTGCACACTTTATTTCTCCCCTGAGAGGCAATTTGAGGCAGTTTCCAAACATACGTACATGAACTGTTCATATCACGCGCACAAACAATGTGAAAACACAATGTGTAGTGGTGTAGGGAAAGCTGAATAACATTTAACTTGCACACAACAACATGGATGTTCTGACTGCCCGTGATTATGCAGGATTATGATGCTTTTTTTGCATTTATTTAACACCCACATGTTAGTTTTGCTTCACTTTTCCGCCAAAGCCTGACCATCATTTTCCATTTGAAGAGTCTCCCACCACTGTTTTCTACAGAGGGACTTCATTATTAAGCAGACGGCCTCTAAAGTAGTTATTATTGATTGCCACATTTTAAAATGCTAAGTACATTGATTGGTAAATACTTAAAGCATTTTCATTTGGGTTGTGCCTTATGGTGCAGGGCGATTGCTGCTCGCTAAAACACATATCCTAAAGAGAAGAGGAATATATTAACGTGGACATGCACAGGTTTGGATTCTTGTTTGCTTGTTCCAGGGGGCAGAGGTACTGTCAATAAAACAGGTAGCAGACTCCAAGTCAAGCAAAAGGCAGCCACTGAACAGAAACCTTGGTGACAACTGTGTGTGCAACAAGGCCCTGAATCCCTCACAGCTAAAAATGACGAGATGGTAGTGGGTCTGCACCATAGATTACTTATAAAGACACTACTAGAGCTGCTATCATCAGCTGTCCCTATCCCAGTTCTGTCAGCTTGATGTCTGCATCCAAGTCCCGGTGCCATGCGTCCCCTCTTTCTTTTTCCTTATGGGTTCCACGGCATGGAACCCATGCTTTGTGATGTTGGACGCCGATTTTCTCAGGGTGTGATTTTCTCAGCCGGCCCCATCTTCTTCTTCTCAGGAACTCTTGCTCCATAGGACGTTGATCTGTCTTCTGCCCACAGCACAGGTGGGACTAAACGTCCTCCATAGAGGCAAAACCAGGAACTTGAAGGTTAACACCACGGGGGCGGAACCAGTGAGGTTGGCCGGTGAAGCCCTAGAGAAGGTGGAGTCCTTCACATACCTCAGGCAGTGTGATGGATAAGCAAGGAGGGGACAGATGCCGCCACACCACCAAAGTCTACAATGTCTTAGGAATGTATTAACTGCGTTATCTCACTTTATCTACAGCCTTTTACAACTGGAAAGAGGAGTTTGTAAACCGCTCACTCTCCTGCGCCAAAGTCCACGGAGAAAATGTATATTTTTCCGCTTGAGGGGAGATAAGAGCTGCTGGTTTACAAACAAACCCATTCTTATGTTGTCTGTGATTAACACAACTCTGTCTTTATTTATTACTGAATCCCACCTATACCTGTTTGGAGACACAAAGGTGTTTAATACAATCAACACCAGAAACCTCTAATCAGTGAGTGATCACATCAAACTCACACTTGCCTTTCAAAATAAAAGGCTAGGCTGTACCTACTAAATATGGCAACAAACACACAATGGGGAAGTGATGTTATTGGTTTTCCAGTTGCAGTCATTTGTGTTTGCATCAGCAGTGCGAGGCTCACCCTTCCAATAAATCCTATCATGTCAGTGCAGTGTGGGCTCACGTGGGGGGCGGGAGGGTTTACAGGCTGTGCGTTTGTTAAACAGTGACCCAAGTGATGAAATCACAGGGTTTGTGCGCCATCCTGACGACACAGGAGGAAATAAGCAGCAGTCTCTCGCTCTCTCTCTCTCTCTGATGTAGCAGCGCCAGTGCTCTTTAAATATTTCATTTTTTTAAAAAAAGAAAAGAGAGAAAAGAGAACGAGGGGAAACTGCTTTTCAAAGTGTTATCTTTTAAAATCCCCGACACATGAATGTGCATGAATAGAAAACACTGACGCTTTGTTGTCGTGTTTATTCAGGTTGGAGAACTTGTTGACATGTTTTTTTGTTGCATTAAGTCAGGCTTGTTTATGTATTCTGTACGTCATTTACGCATTCCTTCCAAACACGGACAGTATGAGCGTCTCCCTCCTGCCTCCTTGCATGTGACAGCGTCCCTCCCTCTTTCTCTCCTCCTCCTCCTCCTCCTTTTCTCATTAGGTTTTTTTTTTCCTGCCGGTGAAACACCGACACACTCCCTTTTCCCTTAAACCGGGGGAATAAACACGGAGCGGCGACAGGAGCTGGACTAACCTTCCCTCCCCGGTGCGCACCGGTTCTCCCGTGGATGCCTGTCTGAAAGGAGGGTATGTTGATATATCCATGTTTTCCCTCCCTTGTCACTTTCCTCATGTCGGACTAAGCACAGCGTGGTTGTGTTGAATACTGTGTTGGCTTTCATGTGACCGAGGCTTTTAACGCATGTTCTGCCTGCGACGTTTTTTTTGTTACATTATTCTCTTTGTGCGTTTGCGCTGCTGCTGCGAAACACACACACACACACACACACATACACACGCGCGTATTTAAGCTGCAGCTGTTCATGACACCATCATTTTTATAACGCGGACTTTGACCATTTGTTCTCCCGACCTCTGCTGGAGGATGAATAATCTGATTATTTTGGGAGTGAAGCTGAGGCAAGTTGTGTGGTTTGTGTGGGTTCTCCAGTCACTGTTGACAACAGAGCTGCAGAGCAAAGCTGCAGCCCTGGCGCTAAAACTGGAGCCATGTGATGTTGTCACACTAACAGCAGTGGACCTTGACTTTCATTTTGGATCGCTCACTTGCTTCTCCTTAAAAAGTTCTTGCTTGACTTGAGAGATCATGTGATGTGTGTCAGGCTGCGATGGCAAACTGGATCTACTATTGGCTTAGTCACTGTACTCTCCACACAAACACACCCATCACTGTAATTATGCAATGACCACACTGACAGGGCAGAACACACACACACACTTGCCATGTCACACCCTCACATCACATCAGCACCTCTCCCACACAAAGTGTCTGAGTTTTGCGTTTAAAAGAAAACTTGAGTGGATTTATTTCTCGTTTCCTGTTTGTTTTGGACTCACAGTCAGTCAGTGGTGACTCAGCCTGACAGTGAAGTGTAGAAAATACAGACGTTTGGCTGAGTGCAGTGCTGTGGAGATGTTTGGCTGCAGAAGGGAAGTAGTACTTTGCCTGTTTTTTCACCTGCATGCTCAGACAGGTCTGTGTGTGGAAATAACTTCACCTTTGCCCCCCCCCCCCCAAAAAAAAAACACTCCATTGGTATTGCATACAGTGAGGAGGAATGTTTCAACAGTTGACTTGAGGATGCTGTTCTGTGTGTTTGTGCTGTGTGTACCGAATGTATTTCCAATTTAAAGTGACAGTTGCAGAACACAGGGAAAAACAGATTTTTCTGTGCCTGCTTTTGTCTGTAATATCTTCAGAATATGCTTGCCACTTTATCTCCGTGTTGGATATCAAAGTTCATAAAATCCTCACTCTCCTGCACCATAGTCCATAGAGAAAATCACCATTTTTTAGCTCATGGGGACACACAAGAGCTGCTGGTCTGCTGTGTGCCATAATGTGCAATGGCTGTTTTTCTCTATGGACTTTGGTTTGGGGAGTAATTGGTTTGTCCAGACAGAAAATGCTGTATCATGGTCATATGAAGCTGTTGTAGACTTGAGCCTTTATTAGTTGAGCCTTTTTGCTGAATGACAAAAATGTTTTTTTTCCCCCTTGTGTCCCCACTGACAGCCATGTGTTCAGTGGGGGGGGAGCATCTGAATCTTTAGCTGGTTCCAGATGCAGGATGTTAACACAGCACACCCAGCACTGGCTTTAGCTGTGTTCGGTTCCGTACTGTACTTATTGTTTTGTGTTTCCATTGGGAATAGTACCAAAATAACCGGCCCAAACGTTCCTTTTTTTGATATTCTTCCCTTGAGTTACCAGAGTAATAGTATCAAACAGTACGGGTGGAGCAAAGACACTGTTCTCAGTCCCAAGTCTGACCGAGGGCTTTATGGTTCCAAAATGTACCATGATTGGAACACAGCTGATGTGTCAGCACATCCTACAATCACACAAGGAAAATCTGATCTACGCCTTTAAATGTCTTTCAGTCGGAAATTTCAAAATCCTGTCCTTGAATTGAATATTTTGATATCACATTTCTTATTATATTTGTTAATTCAAGTGCTCGTATTGTCTCAGCTCCTCTGCAGTGCTCTGGCCTTCACCCTTGGCTTGTGAGAGTGTGTCGCTCTCTTCCCCAGAACACATACACCGTCAAACTTGGCTGGCAGGCAGACCTGCTGCCATGCACCATCCGTGCCATCAACATATGACACAATCCTGTGTCTGCTGTGTCGGGCAGCCAGGCAGTCGGCCTCCCGCCCCTCTGAGTATCACCTGATGCTTCTCCTCCTCTGTTAGCCAGGCAGCCATTACCTCATCTCACCAGGAGCATCACTTTCTCCTCTGTGTGTTCATCAGTGTTTCAACGTGAATGGGCTATAATATGCACAGTCACTTCCTGGTTTTCAGTTAGCCAGCCTGACTATTTCCAGTAAGACGCTGTTCCACAGTCGGTGTCTGCAGAAGTTACCGACAGTCTTAAGTGATGAGTTATATAATTTAGTGGGGGCTGTGCACAGAGGGATGCAGCAGTGCTCTGCTGTTGTCTTCTTGCCTTTTTCATTTTCTCTCACGGCTAACGACTAATACAACTACTAAAAGACAAAGTGTAAAGTTTTAATTGCTAACTTTAACTTACAAAGTCCAAGTTTCACCTTAGGAACAACTGACTGGATGTTTAAGGAGCTGGCTTGTATTGTATTTAGCGGAGGTTGTAATCGATGCTCCGTGCATATAATCGATTAGTGATCCGCCAGAGTTTTAGAGACACTTACCTTATTCATCCTTAATTTGGCCAGGATCCCATTAGGATCCAAGATCTCTTCTTCCAGGGAGTCCTGGTCAAGATAGCAGCACAAATAGTTACTAGGGATGCACCTTTTTCACCTCCGATACCGATACGATACCTAAAGGTTTAGAATCGGTCGATACCGATCCGATCTGATACAGAAAAACAGCGTGGAATTTTGGTAACAAACGGTATGTCCCATTGTGTGGAAAAGACAGGGATCTTTCTTTTGGGGAAGGCAACATCAGATTTGACTCCAACATTTCTTTCCTATTTTTTAAAAAAACATATAAACAGATAGAAATATACTGAATTAATTTAATAACTGTGGACCAGTAGAGCAATCGTCAATAAACCAATAGCTTCACAAGCTTGTTAGATTCAAAATAAACAGTCAGTTCTTTGTTAATGGTTTAGTTTAGTACCAAAATGATTTTAACATCCAACACAAAAGCAGCTGAATAAACAGGCTGAATAAAAGTCCCTCATTCACAACGAGATGCATTGTATGTGCAACACAGCCTAGACTACACACTCTCATGTTCTCCATCGACCTTTTGTATGTTGTTGGCGTTGTCCCTCAGAATCACATGGACTTTGCTCAAAGGAATTTGCCACTTGTCAAACATTTCCTTTGGAGTAACTGCAATCTCATCACTGGTGTGTGACCCACGAAAGTTTGTTGCGTTTAACAATGCACCGTGTGGCACGTAACTCTCATCCAGCCAGTGAGCTAATTAGAAGCCGGAATCCCTTGTCCCCTACAACTGACAGCGGTTGTCCATAACGGTGACCACGTCGAGTTTGTTGGCTGAGGTAGTGTGAAAAAGTTCCATATAATTGATCCTTTCGCTCGCTTCATTTTGAAAACAATGTCCGCACGGCGTGTTGCTTGCGTACGACGTCACTCACATCGCACAGTATATAATTAGACCGAATAGGTCGGCCCATTGTCACGATATCCGATCTAGAATATTCTTCAATATCGGGACCGATACCCGATATAAATATCAGATCGGTGAATCCCTAAGAGTTACAGAGACAAAACTATTTCAGATATAAAACTCACAGCAGAATATAAAAGCTAAAGGCAAGTGGTTGATAAGGGATGAACGACATAATTGGCACAATATCGACAGCCGAAAAAGCTGGTACCTCCTTGACTTCTATGCTAGTGGGGCGGGGGCCTACAGCTGCACGATAAAGATATTTTATATCCACATCTGCTGCGACATATAAAGATATTATGTTCATTTCACTACAGAAGAGATGAAATGACATCTGCAGTTGGGCAAAAGTAAAGGCGTACATATATCGGTATCAGTTATCGGCCCAAGTACTTGATATCGGCATATCAGATATCGGCAAACAAAGTCCAATATTGTGCATCCCTAACACTGATTTAATGTATGTATGTACTTCATCATCATCATCATCATCATCATCATCTTTCTGCTACAGTGTGTACATGTTTGTGTTTGTGTGTGAGTTCCGGTGCTCCAGGGTGCTAAAGGGATTTCACAACGCAGCACGCTGCCGACCACCATTTGCAATTCAAATGAACATGTATGAGGCGTCTATTGAAGCTGAGCTGGCTTCCTCTCCTCTGTCTCATTGGAGGCAATTATTCTCTGCACTTGTAAGTGAACTCGTCCACTTCTTATTGACTGCTCTGTCGTAAGAGAGAGAGAGAGCGGCCATTGGTTTTCAGGTGGCTGAAGTTTAATTCCATATGTACAGTCTGGTAGATTGCCCGGAGGGCTGCAACCATAACGATTGTTTTGATTATGTGTTGTTTTATTTTTCCTCACTCATTCCATCTCTCCTTCCTGTGGGCTCCGCTTCTGCTCCAAACTCCAGTCCTTGTTTTAGTTGAACTACTCAAGTCTGCACACATGTGAATGTGACCCTCTCTGCCTCAACGTCACATATAGCAAGTATAGCAAAGTAATGACCCATGAAATATTTGAATTTGAATAACATTAATACATATTTAATAGTTTATCACAAATAGTGAACTGCCTAATGCAAAGTAGACAATGTAACGGATTGATTAAATATCTGAATTATTGCTCTACGCATAGACTAACCAGCTAACATTATGTGGAGAAGAGTTACGGACCAAACCGGACCCTTAAAGGAGTTTGTCTTGTGGGTATTTTGGTGAGGAATTCTGGGAAATGAAGTATGCTAAAGTTGTATTTGGACTTCTATAATAATGAGGACCTTCACAGGCTTTATCCTGTCCGTCTGTATTTATTACGTTATTTTGAAGTTTAATGACGGGGCCTTGTCCAGTGCAGCATTTAAACTGCAAACACAAGCAATACACATGTAGATGTGGTGCAGGAGACACAAGCTGGTGCATGAGCGTATTTACATGTTGTGGACAACAACATTCATGAGTCAGTGAGTCCAGATTTAACAGGATGGATGACATGGTGACTGCTGTCTTTTGTCTTCTATGTTACAAAATAAACTCTCCCATCCCCCAGTTTGTCAGACTTAAACGTTTCAGATTGTCAAACAAATTGAATTAGACAAAAATAAACCAAGTTAACACAAAATGCAGTTTTAATGCAGTTTTTATGCATCCACCACTGACCAAAAAGAACACAAAGGCTCGTCTCAATTTTGCCAAAAAACCATCTTGATGATCCCCAAGTCTTTTGGGACAATATTCTGTAGACTTTTTGGAAGGTGTGCTTCCCGATACATCTGGCATAAAAGTAACGCATTTCAGAAAAAGAATATGCCAACAGTCACTTCAGGACCTGGACGACTTGCTGTGATCGATGGAACCATAAATTCTGCTCTCTGCTAAAAAATCCTGAAGGAGAATGTGTGACTATCAGTTTGTGACCTCAAGCTGAAGCGCACTTGGGTTCTGCAGCAGGACAATGATCCAAAACAAAATGAAGGTTTTGGAGAGGCCTAGTCAAAGTCCGGACTTGAATCCAATTGAGATGCTGTGGCATGACCTTAAAGAGGCGGTTCACTGTCAGAAACCCTCCAATATGGCTGTATTAAAACAATTCTGGGCCAAAATTCGCCACTTCAATGTGAAAGCCTCATTGCCAGTTATCGCAAACGCTTAATTGCAGTTGTTGCCACTAACAGTGGCACAACCAGTACTTTTTCACATGGGGCCATTTAGGTTTGGATAGTTTTTTTCCCATTAATAAATAAAATCATCACTTTAAAAACTGTATTTTATGTTTACTTAGGTTATCTTTGTCTAATTTTTAGATTTGTTTGATAATCTGAAACGTTTAAGTGCTGTCTACAGTGCTGTCAGTACCTCATATAACCACATTTGAAAATATTCTGTATTATCTCTTTAAAACCACCACTTAAAGCCTTGGAAGAAATCTGTCCTTGGAAGAAGTGTAAAATGTTAAGTGGTGAATGTAAGAAGTATAACAGCAAGAGGATTTTCCAGGGACTTTTGTGGCAAAGAACAACATAATGAACTTGTTACCTTGGTTGCACAAAGGCAAATGTCTTTGAGATGAGGAATTTTTCACAATGTTCCCATCCGCAACGCAAAGATTGTTTACGCACCCTCTAGCCCATACCTGATACCTGATAACAGATAAGCACCACTGTGTTATTGATCGCTGGCTGATGTTGCTGTAATGGCAGCACTGTGGTGGCTCAGTGCTCTGCAGCTTTGTGTTTGTTTACCCAGTAAACAGACACCTAATCTCCTTCTCTTCTGTATGCTTTTTTTTTTTTTTAAAGCTTTGTTTGAAATAAGCAAAACAGGATAATGCAACATTACAGCAGCTCAGTGCAACCACAGTTCTCGTTGTTGTAAGAATTGAATTAGGCTTCATCAGGACGCTGCAGCCACTGCAGTCCTGTCAAAATCGTATTACGCTGCTGACTTGAACATCATATTGCTTCGTTGCCTGAGCTTTAATAGTGTGTCCGGCAGTTGCTTCCACAGTTATCTGGTCCATATCCCCCTTTCTGTTTGTTACCGTGTGTCTGATTGGAGCTTTATTTCTAGCTTTGGTGTTTTACTCACACAGCTCTGTCTGGGATGTTTGGTGTCATCCTCAGATTGCATCATTCTGTCTGCACTCGGGTGTGAGAGGAGAGGAGAAGCCATTCAATCCCATGAGACAGTTTTCTTTCACCACTCTATTTCCCATCTTCCATCACATATTGTAGCTCTTCACAATTGATGGGAAGCAGCACTTTGTCCTTCCAGAGGGGAAACAAAGAGCTTTGCCATGAGCAGTGGCAGCTCAGTCTGCCTCTGCCTCATAAGAGTGAGTCAGCACCTTCTCTCATTTCCCCCCCCTCCTTTGCATACTCACACTTGTCTTCCTCGCCCCCCCCCTTGGTTTCAGTCTTCTCTAAACAAATCCCTCGCTTCCCAAAGATGAGACTCATTATGTTGTTGTCTAGTGCAATGGTACCCATAATGTTTTTGGTGCTCTCCCCACAGTGAACGAGAATCGATTTTTCCTCCAAAGTTGGCTCATGATGGGAAAGCGAAGATTTCATTCCGGCCGGTTTATTCCGTCTTCGTTGTGGAAATGCTTTTCTTGAGCTATTTTACCCTCGTTCCAAAAACCCAATCCAACCGCTATTGTTTTCTCTTGGCCACTTTGCTCATAGCAGCCACTAATTAGGGCCTCTGCATTCAACAGTTGCAGAGGAAGGCTAATCCCATTGTTAATCTGTGTTTATTTTCCCGTGGATTACAAAATTACAAACTGGCTGAGTCTCTCACATTCAGCACAGCTACGTGACGTTAGAAAGAAATCTAATTATTGTGTTTGGTCGACTCAAAGCAAACCTTGAAAATACAATGTAAACAACGTTAGTCGGATTGAAACCCAGATAATGATGCTGGGAGTTGAACTACAACTGCATGAATACGTTCAGCTGGACCCAAAGTGCTTGTTGTGCATGTTTCACAGTTCCTGCCCCCGGGTATTGACCCCCAAATAATAGAAGATGCAGGAAGACAGAAGAACACAACCATTGAAAAACATGGAGAAATTCACACTGCTGCCTCTTTATCTAATCATTTTTAAATAATTGATTTATGTAAGACACATACTGTTGCTCTACATGGCACTAATTAGCTGCCACTTAATGCTGTTTTAGACTGTGATGTCAAAGGTCAACCTGGAGCCACCTCATACTGACAAGCTGAAAGTGGCATAATCGCCACTTAAATGCACAGTATGTCATGTTAAAAATAAAAATAACAAATGTCCGAGATTGATGACGTCAGGATGCAGTGTGGGATCATGGGACTTGTTGCCTCACTGTGGTTCTTCTATGTGTCTGAGCCCTACAGGGTAAGTAGTCTTGATCCGTTAGGAACAAATACACACCATTTTTTATTTGAAAGATTTAAGTTGTTTAGATATTTTAATGCAGCAAAGTTGATGAGTCAGACTCACTTCATTCAATAAATGGATTATTTGCCAGTGATTGGACAGTCGTCCAATTCATTGATGTAGTCAAGGGACAACCGTAGCTTGACTTAACTGTGCATGAAAATGTACTGATTGTAAAAGCAAAAAAAACAACTATAAAAGGTCAGTTTTGCTGCAAAATGATCTAAAGCGAGAGCCAAAAAGAGGAGAATAGGGGAGAATAGAGAAGACTGAGAATTCACAATCACACCATGATTCCTGCTGCAGAGTAAATTCCTGAGTTGATGTGTACGAGATTATTTTTACAACATGTCGAGACAAAGTGAATTTTCAGGATGATGCTCCCATGGTAACTGTGTGCTGCTGTGTGGTTAATGAGATATTCAGTAGGAATGTGGCTACTCTTGATCTCAACATTATATTTCATTGTTAATTAGCCTGATGAAGACGATTATGAAGCAGGAGGATGTTGTCTGCTAGTGGATGGTCGACTATTGAACTATCTTGATATTTGATATTGTGATCTTAAATTGTTTTGAATAAAACAATTGAATTGCACTGTTTGCATTTTGGCAATTGTGTTTTAAAAGCTTGAGAAATATGTTTGCTGTTGTCTTTCGAGAAGTGCACGCACAAACTACTCCCTGTCCCTTTGGGCCCATCATGTGTCTCCTAAACTGGTTAGACAGGTTGGGAGATCCAAGCACAGCTGCAGTCACTGGTTCACATATTGTTCACTCACACTAGGTGTGTGTGTGTGTGTGCTTTTTCAGTTGCCAGGTATAATCTGTGTTTGCACGTGACACAAGTCTTGTTTGTTTACTGCGTGGTTCATGCTTGGCTCTGAACTTTACTGTAGCTTACTGTTCCTACACTGTACACACACATAGTTTGTGCTGCTATTCCTTTTCGGACACTGCTTTGACTTAACTTTATTAGGGCAGCCTAAACAAATGCTTATCCCTAACCCTAACTACTATTCAAATCTTAGCTCTAAATTTATCCAGCTACTCAGCGATGAGGTCTTTGTCTTCAGGATGACTACTCGTGTCAGTTTATGACAGAAAAGGTGATAAAAAGGTAAAAACTACAAGTACACACACATTGTTGTACTCAACTGGAGTGTCAGGACTCGTCAGAATGAAACTGTGCATGTGCCAGTCTTGCAAAGATTTCACAATGAGTGATTTCACTTGGAAACAGGTACAGAAAGTGTTGTGTTTGTGAGGTTCAAACTGCTGAAAGGTCAGTTCCACTGTCTGGTGTGCAGAGAAAAATGGGATAAGAGCTCTATTCTCTTGTCAGAGCAGAGTTTGTCACTTGGCTGAGACGATGTGGACAGTGTGGCTGCTCTCATCTTTCAACATTTCTGCCTACTTGTAAAACAAACCTTCTCCTACACAGTCTGGCCCGTGCCTTACAGTCATTTCCCAGAGATTTAAATAATGAAACTTAACTTTTATTCTAACCTTAACCTGAACCTGACGTTAAAACAGGTTTCTGCCTTTCAATTGAAAAACAACATTATGGGATTTGCTGTTGGTCCCTGTAAGGAATATTTTCCCCATTGCACTGTGTGGCAGAAAATTGGCTACAAACTGCACACCTATTCACCTATCACATCTCCATGACAACAAGAATAATATGTGAAGTGGCAATGTCAGATCCCCCACATGTGGTTTCAGACCCAACATTTTGTGTGTGTGTGTTTTTGTTACTATACGAAGGACTCGCCTTCCATTTATGAGGAGAATAAAATGGAGACTGAAGCCGAACATGTTGACGTTTGCTGTCGGTAGTTAAAGAGCGGTTGCATCATGGTATGAGCTGGGACTGAGGGATTATGCAAGCGCTTTTCATGCTGGAATATAGTTAGTGAGGTGTGCTGCAGGGCCAGATGAACACTGGCAGCTGCCCGGAGAGTTGAGTCAGACAGTGTGAGAAACCGAGAAATAACGCGGTGCATGTCCACATCCACTGAGAAGAGCCGGCCCACAGTGACACATGTAAAAACATGGGTAGTGTTTGGTTACACGTACAAACACAATGTAAAAAAAAAAAGTGTACTTTTGGGGGATTTTTTGAGTGTTGTTAGAGTTTATTTTGGGAACTTGATTGTGAGTTGTCAAACAGAAAGCTTTTGTTAATAATACGAGTGCTAACGGCTCCATCTTAACTCCTCCATATGATGTAGTGTCCTTGAGCAAGATCCTGAACCTCAAATTGCCGGTGAATGTTTTACTGTGAGTGTGTGTGGGCGTTTGAGTTGACGAGCGGATGGTATGTTTTGTTTTTTAGTGATTTTAGTGGTTGATTAGCATTGGAAAGCTCTGCATGTATACACGGTATGTAAATGGTTAGCCCGTCTTTATCTATGAAAATGTGGTTGTCCGGTTGTGTGTATGATGCTGCTAACTGACCCCGTCTTGTCTCGCTTATAAAAAAAAAAGATTCTACTCTCAATATAACTTAAAATCAGTTTTTTAATTTCAGTTAAGGATTTGTAATTTCTTGGTCCAAATGCAATGGGGATGCAATGGAGAAGGCTCTGTCTCTGCGGGATGGTGTGCAGTGGTGGAGAAGATCTGTGAGGTAAGACAGGTTCCCCGGCTTATAGAGTGCTGTGAAGGTTGAGTAGGACGGCTTTGAACTGGATGCCCTGTCCTTCAGAAGCCAGTGCAGGTTCTGGACGATGGGGGTGATGTGGTCTCTGGAGTGGGAGTGACTGAGTAGGCGTGCAGCAGATGTGTTGAGGTTTATTGAGGAGCTTTGCTGGTGAACCATAGATGATGCTATTGCAGTAGTTGATTTTGGAAGTAATAAATGCATGAATCAGCATTTCAGCAGGAATCTTCTTCTTTTGGCTTCTCCCTTTTTGGGGTCGCCACCGTGGATCATCTGCCTCCATCTTGTCCAGTCCCTTGTGTCTTTTGTCCTCATGTCCTTGACTACATCCATGAACCTTCTCTGTGGTCTTCCTCTTTTCCTCCTGCCGCGACAGCTCCATCTTCAACATCCTTTGTCCAATGTAGTCACTATCCCTCCTCTGCACGTGCAACAAACCATATCAACCTTGACTCTCTTACTTTATTTCCAAACCGTATATGCTAATTTCTAATCCTGTCCATCCTGGCCACTCCCACATCCAGCTCCGCCTTCTGTCTTTTAGACGGTGCCACTGTCTCCTAGCCATACATCATAGCAGGTCTCACTTGCAGACCTTCCCTTTCACTTATGCTTCTGTCACACATCAGCCCTGACGCTCCTGAGCAATTAGTTCCGCTAATGATCTGGTTGCTTAACTAATACGTGATAATATAATGGGACGTTTACGTTTAAAATTGAAACTATGAAAAAGACGTGTTTTTATTATTTATCTTGTTGTTGCATTGTTTATTTTTATTCCTCCTTTATTTACTGCTCTTGCTTACTGGTTCCGTTCATGTAGGAGTTGAATCCCAATTATCCAGGCGTGCATTCATACGTATTCTTTTCTTGATATTGGTGCAACCATATTCATCATTTATTCAATATATCAAAATACATGGCCAGTGCAACTAATAAAATGTGCACAAACATATGTAAATTTAATTTGCACACGTGTGGTGCTCTTATCTTTCGTAAGATTAAGTTCCTCTTTTCTGTTCCCACTGAATCGTAACCTTCTGCCGCATGTTCATTCATTGCTGAATCAGCTGCCCTGACGTCCTGTTGTTCCTCTCACGGCCTCCTTCCTCACTCATTCCTCCCTCTGCCAATACGTCTCCTCTCACCTCATTAATAAGGCGGTTGAGTTAGAATCACAGCAGATGCTCTCATCTGCAGCAGGTCTCTTTGAAGTTGCAGCAAGGATAAAACAGCTCATTGCCTTGTTGAGAGGATAGGAATGGTTGTCAAACCGAGACCAGTCACACTCACAACCCGATGGAACAGGGCCACACGCAGAGTTTGCGTGTTCTCCCCATGAGGGGAACATTTCCCATCACGATTATCCTGACCAAAATAATTGAGATTAACGACATGATTGGGATGAATGAGAAAATGTTTAAAGTTTGAGCATATATTTTTTAGATTATTATATTAACTTAAACATAAGGCAGAGCTCCGTTTCTGTCTACACTTATGCTGGTCGAAACACTGCAGATGGGATAAATTTCTTTAGTGAAAAATTATTAATTCAATAAGATCATACTAAGTCGCGCGGAAAGATGTGGCTCAAGGACCGTATGTCCGTTAATTAGAAAGGATTTTCAAGTCATATTGATGTTTATCTCTGTTCACGATTATCACTATAATAAAAAAAGATAATATCCTATATTGTCCCATCACTAGTCCAGGGTGTACCCCGCCTTTGGCCCCCTGTCAGCTGGGTTTGGCTCCAGCTCCCTGCCACCCGCATATGGAGGATAAAGCAGCAGACACTGAGTGAGAACCTGACGTATCACTTGCATCTCTGTAAACGTGAGGCATCGCGGCATGTTTCACTGTTTTAGCAACGCTCAAAGCAAAGCCTCCACTCTCCTTTGTGTAGCTGCTCACTCTAAATGCTGTTCACTTTTAAGAACTCATAATGTGTATGCTAAATAATCCCAAAGAGTGTCAGTCAAGCAGCAGTTTCAGCAGTCTGTATAAAAAAAACCCCACAGCTTGAAAGTGTCACTCTTCCTCACACTTCTCCACCACACCTTTTGTGTTCAGGCGTCTTCAGCGTCAAATTGTAGACAAGTAATGATAATATTGATACAAAGGCAGTATCAATATCAGTATTGTCTTGATAAAATCCTAAAACTACCTATCCTAGTCCTTCTGTTCAGCACTTGTTTGTAACATCTGCACGTGATAACGTTATATTTTGGGTCGGTTCACTCCAGACTGAAGCGTCTGTGTGTTTGATGTTTGTCGCTCATGTGTGAGCGCTGTTATCACGTCACGTACCACTCAACTCTCACTTCTCTCTCCACGTGCACTCCACGAAGCAGCAAGGCCACTCCTCAGTAACAGAATCAGCTCATTCTTTTTAGCATCAGCCGCTCTTCCTCTGTGATATTCAAATGCTTTGCTTTTAACCTCGGGCATTTTCTCTAATTGTCTCACTGCTTTCAGAGCTTTCTTCTTTGCTGTCAACCATAAAATTTCACTCGGCAACGCGTGTACCGATCGTTCGTAGCTTGTCTGTCAAGCATTGATTATTATTTTTTTTTCCCCTTTTGTTTTTATGTTGGCAGTGATAATGCAAGGCTCTTTTATAATTCATGCCATGATTGATGTCCCTCTCGTAGTGGTTTTCATGCGGCAATCTCACCAGACACTTTTATTTCAACAGCACTCAGCGCTGCCAAACACTCCAGTCCACAAATTAAGATGCTCGGTGTTGGCTTTTAGCTGCCATTCAGCAAACAACACTCTGTTGTTTAGATTAGTGGCAAAAGGCTGATTCTGCTCCAACTTTTTTTTTTTTTAAAGCAACACATTGTAGGATTTGCTCTCTGTCTGTTGTTAAATGCTGCAGAAACACATGCATTTGCTGACGAGCCAATGATACCGGCGAACTATGAAGCAGTACTAATGTGCAAAAAACCAACAACGATGATCTTCAATGTCTTGTTTTGTTCACAAACCCAGTTTTAATAATTTATTTGTTATATGGAGCTAGAGCTGAAACAATTAATCGATTAATCCATTATTAATCGATTACTAAATTAATCGACAACTATTTTGATAATCGATTAATCGGTTCAAAACTTTTTTCATGATTAAAACTGGTTTTAATTATTAAAAATAATCAAAGTAGTTGACGATTAATTTAGTAATCGATGAATCAAATAATCTTTCGCCTTTAAGTAGAATTTTCTAGTTATTTTGATGTCATCATGGTGCTGACCGTTAACCCGAAGTTCCAACGTGCCAATGCAGCCGATGCAGAACCTGCTCAGGCTTTGACAGAGGTGCCACTCATCTTGTTATAAGTTGATGTACTATCAAAAAGATCTTGGAGACTTTATTTTGTAAGATGGCGCCTCCTGAGTGGCAGCCTGTCACAGCAGCTCATCTCATTATTTGAAGGTCAAGATCCTAAATTGTGTTGCTTTCAAAGACGAGTGTTGTTGAGCACTATTGACACACCTTTTGTGCCTCACGCTGCCCGTGCCTGTCTATACCTCAACAAATACTGACCTCCTTCTTCAGCATCTTTACAAATCCTCTGACACTGACACCAGTAGCACACAGCGTTCCTGTAGCTTCCCTTCAGCCTCAGCACTGATCCCAATAAGGCGATGAATGGCTTTATACAAACAGCAGAGCCGAGCAGGGGACTGTACACGTCTGCTGCTCTCTCTCTCTCTCTCTCTCTCTCTCTCTCTCTCTCTCTCTCTCTCTCTCTCTCTCTCTCTCTCTCTCTCAGGGGTTTTTAACCTGGTGCTGGACAGCAGTTGTCATGTTTCCAATACTACTGGTGATGTCATGTTATGATATGTAAAGCATGGTAATTCAACTGTATCCACTGTACTAAACTCAGTGAACTCAGTATTAACCCGTCATTATCTAAGACTGTTGTGGTAGGGCTGTCACTTTATGTCCAAAATTCGGAAATCCACTTGAATTTGGGGAGTAAAGTTCAAATTTGAATCAGTGAGACTGTCTGAAAGGCAGTCCGTGCTGATGTGTTTTTTAAAGAGAGCTAACTGTTTATGTGGATGGAAAATGTGATGCGGTCACGTTCTGTTTAGCTTGAGACCAGACTTGATTTTCCATCTTCACTTCTCACCTTTACTAAAGTGTGATCATTACGAATGGTGTCATAGCATTAAAGCTGTTTTCGCCTGTGACTGTGTACAAGTTTCACAGATTATTTTCACGGTGCGACTGCCCTGTAGCTACCGTCTTTTCTAATTACTTCTTCCTTGTTTTCGCTCCAGAGGAGAGAAAAATGCCAGCAGATTAAAACAGAGGCAGTAATATTTCCTAAGTGAATTATGTGATCACAGGACACATGGTCCATGATACCAATAATATCATAATACAAGGATTCCGTGATAATCAGTATATTGCAAGACAAACATATATATATATATATCGATATTTTTGTGGAATATACATGATGATATTGCATTTATTTAATCAGTAGGTGAAATGCTAGGATGTGATCATTATCTAAAGTTTTCCATCTGGAATTTGGTTTAAGAAATGATGCTGCATTTGAATGCAACCTTCACTAAATTTGGATGAGATGATCATTTTTGTAAAGCCAGGTGAGGCAAATGTATTTCAAGGTGCTTCACATTAAAAACAACACATCATAATAAATGGCATGTAGAAAAAAAACAGATCCGTGAAGCAGATCAAAAATGTATTTTTGCCTGAAGCCTTTCAGTGCTTTATAAACCAACAGCAGCATTTTTAAGTCAATGATTTGATGCAAGAACTGGACTGATATGATCTACGTGTAATATGTATAAGTACATTGCAGCCTTAATTTGTCATTTTGCTTAATGGAGCTGCAGATTTCTTTAAATGTTCAGTTTAGACAGAACCAGGTTTTGCTGACTTTCCAGACTTTGTACTTTGTGTCTTTGTTAGCATGGACAATGTCTAAGGACATGAGGCCAATAATATTTTACGAGCACATTAATAAGTTGTACAGCACTGCAGGCATCACAGCCCCCAGTCCCTCAGCTCTTGAATTCGGGATGCAGTGTCTTGCATCAAGGACATGTGAATGTGTATTCAAGACATAACACTAGAGCTGCACAATATTAGGCAAAACATGCAGATAATGTATTAATAATATGCAAGAAATTTATTAATATGTCATAAAATGACCATAATATCAGATATTCAGGATACGTGTTACATTTGAAGTACTGGATTCACTGATAACAATGTTCAGTCTGTATACTTGCAGTTCAAATCTTCATCATTTGTTTTGTTTGGTGTGGAGTTTGTCAAACTTACTGACCCGTGAAAGCCTCACTCACTCTTCCTCTCAAGAATGCCTCCATCAGAGGAGAAAAGGTCAGGGTCTGCAGTAGAGAAACATTAAAATAAACATCTGAAAACAGAGAGGAAGTTATCCTGGAGTGAAAAATGTTCTCCTGGACAGCAAAACACTTGACCATGTACCTGAATTACTGAAACAAATAAATACATATCTGAAAATAATTTACATTTTTAAATAAATGTAAACCTAATCATTTAAATAATTTATCTGCCTACCTAGTAGTTGGGTTTGCTAGGCTTCTATACTGAGAGAAAATTAGAGAAGGGTCCATCTGCAAGACGGAGGAGTACATACAGTACTTGTGATCATGAGGTTTCGTATGTCTATGGAGAAAACACACAAACAAGGAATAAAACTTTTTCTGTGTCGTGGAATGCAGTTTTAATATCATTTGAGCCGAGGAATTTAGAAACAATTAAATTAGGTTTATGTATCAACATCTGACATATTTGTAGTTTGGCAGCGACGATGTCGAAGGTGAACAGCTCCGCTAGCGGCGATACCTCGGCCTGACCTCTTTGTGTGATTTGATTGGTCCACTCGCTTAGTCCCGCCTCTGAGATCCACCTCCGTCTGCGTCTTGCACACGGATACATTCGTAAAAATTATGAAATAGAAACAAAGCAAAAACAATGATCTACATTTATGGTAAGGAACATTTCTTGACATACTGTTTAGCTTTATGTCAAACCACCTTCCGATCGTTGGACGACTCACTCCACATCCTGAGCCACGGCTGCTTGAATGTGACAGACGTGTTTATTTAATGTTCCTTGTCTTTGTAAATGTTTATTTTTGTAAAATGAGGATCTATAATCAGCAGTCAGCAGACTTTCCATCTGTCTCCACACAGTCTCGGGCCAAGATGGGCTGCATGCTGCCATTGAATTTTCCAGACAAACAAACAAACGAAGCAAATTAGATGAACAGTGTCTCGGTGACGCACTTGACATTTCGCTGTGATTGATGTGACCCCACTGACATCCCATGAGGACAAAAACAAATGTCTCCTGGATGGAGGGGTGGAACAGGGGCGGGACCAAAACCATTTACTCCTCTGTGCTGCTTCGTGTCCTCACTTAATCCCTCTACACTCTGCCTGAAAACCATATTCATAATTCATATTTATTACAGTCATAGTTTTTAATATTTCATCTTTAGGGTGGGCCATATTTCCTCATAGTGTGTAGGTGAAACACAAACGTATTTAATCAGGAAGTCCTAACTTTCAGGGATCAAAGTTTATATTGCACTAATTCATATTCCCATCCAGCATCACATTGGACTGTAGACGTGAAATATAGAGACCCCTGTCCAGAGAAAGAGTGTGAACCCGGCTACTAATGGAACATTCAGTCCAACTACGTTCAGCTCACACTGCCTGCTTGTCTATGACTCCCACAAATCCTGCCGTTTTCTACTCCAGTGCTGCGGACTGCTTTTGGCTGCTCGTTTTAGATTCACAACCTCAGCAACGGTGTTCAGGATTAAAGGAGCTACACCTTTGTAACTCTAGTCCATCGTCCTGTCCTAACAGCTCAGAGATCCCATCCCTCCAGGACAGAGGTCACCGAGGCCTTGCTCAGAGCTGGTATATTAACATCTGGCCTTCTGTGATCCGATCGCATGTGGATTCACGCCTGGGATTAAGATGCATCCTGGATGCATTTCCTGTGAACACATGAGATTGGATCTGGTTCTCTTTATTCAAATTCTCACTGCTGTCATGTTTGTTAGTGAGAAATTATGTTTTTAACCTGTCTGACTGTACAGGTGTGTCTGTTGTCAAAATAACCAACCCCAACCGTTCCATTTTTCGGTACACTTCACTTGGGGGTTCCGGAGTAATGGTACGACACAGTACAGGTGGAGCTAAACCCACGACAGTCAGCTGATAGGGCGACAGAAAAGCATCACTCCCATGGGACCGGTGTTTCTTTAACGCTCGTAGTCTCTTCTCATAAAAAGCTTGACGTCTTGTTGAGACAAACCGAGCAGGTAAAAACAAGCTGCTGGACGTCCTCGTTTTCTGTTGTGTCGTGTTCGATGTCGTTGTTGGTTGTCGTTGCACCAGTACAACGTCACGCTACATATCAAGCTGACACGGCCATTACTGCACACCCCGCTTACCAAGTAAAGATACTGTTTTCAGTCGAAACACATGCCTGACCGAGGGCTTTACCGCTCTAAACTGCATCGTACTGCAACGGTACCTTGATGGAAACACGGCTTAACCAGTCCACATGCGTCCACATACCTGCTCCGATTGTGTTTTTTCAGGCTGGCACAGATTAGAAATATTCAGACCTGTACTTAGGCTCACTCTGGATGGATGTTAATACCAGGTCTGGATGGGTCGGGGTCTGACCAGCCTCTACAAACTTTCCCCCTCACAATTGCAGTCTGTGTAGTAATTGCGTTATTAAATTTAATACGTGTCATTCAACAGTTCCACAGGTTGACTGACGTAAAAAAAAAAAAAGGACATGCAAATTAGCTCTACACATTTCACTCTCATTTGTTACAGTGCGATCTGTGTCAGTCGAGCTCTTAATTCACTGAGGCAGCAGCTCATTTCGCAGTCAAAGCCTGGGACTGCGCTCCAAGCCCAATCTGTGTGTGTGTGTGTGTGTGTGAGAGCGGGAACGGTAGCTTGGTAATGAGATTTGCCCCAGATTACCAAGCTCAGGAAAGAGGTAATATTGTAACATTTAATAAAGAGATAGTAATGAAGTATGGAGATTCACGTATAAGACGCAGAAGCGGAGAGAAGAGAAGGTGGTGGGTAGAGAGAGGGTGTCGATACGGCTGGTGTCTCAGTAGAATAGTGAGGCAGATGCAACTGTGAAGCTCGTATTAAAAGAGTTCACCGAATGTCATGCTCAAATTAAAATGAAAAAAAAAAATCCTACCATGTATTGATTTTAGTCATAATAGTGAGAAAGAAGCTGTTCATTAGTCTTTTCACTCTGTTTTCCTGAGAGCAGCAAAGTGAGAAGTCAGGATGAGGGTCTGTATGTACTGTACTGGGTCTTTAATCATCAGGGTCACCTTAATAATGATTTAAATCTGGATTACGTGTGTACTAGTGTCAGTGCAGGTGCAGCTGAGGTGGAAGAAAAACCAGTCCACTTGTGACTTTCATGTTGCCAGCGGTGATTTCTTCGTGTTTGTTTGCACTGGCTTCCTCGTGAGATCACATCAGAGAGTTGACACAAGGTGGTGCACACGGTAATCTTAATATCCTGTAGTGTGTGTGTGATGTGCCATTGTTTGAAAAAATCCTGGTTATTTTGACGGATTTTGAGATTGACTGCATCTAATCTTAAACATGCACATAGTGCAATATCTTTTTGAAAACCCCCCTTGAGTCTGAAGCCAGTTTTAGAACTGTCCTGGTAAATATTCCCTCAGTAGCAGTGTAAATAAAATCCCTTTTCCTTTTTTTTTTTTTTTTTTTTTTTTTTTTAAATCCTTCCTCAAATGCATATGCAACAGGGAGAGATGTGTGAGTCACTGCTGACTTGCAGACACACAGCAGGCGCTGCCAGAGCTGTTTCCTCACTGCGGCTATGAGTACATGTGGGCTTAATTACTTACTAGTGCACTAGAGGAAATACTGCAGCATGTCAATGTTCTTTTGCTGTCCTAATTCTCCCCAGGGCTGGGTATCACTGCTGATTTACTAAATGGATTTGATTTTGTTTCTCAAGCACCCGATTGGATTACATTTTCCATTTCGATATTATTGTCTTTGGTGCGTCATTCAAAAATATTAATGTTTACATTAAAAATGAGATCAGACGTACTTTATTGGCCCCAAAGTAGTTACATTAATGTTTTATTTAATATGACCACACAGTGCCACACACACACTGCAGTACAGTCACGGGTGGTAAGCAAAACTTCAACACAAATGGACAGTTCAAGGTCTAGATATCCAGCCTACAAACACCTACAGACATTCTAAAGTAATGAGCAAGTTGTCAAGCTGAGGGTGCTGTGAGTGCAGCTCATAAGAATTTAGATATCAGTGATTTTATGTTGTTTTGGGGTGACAATGGAGGACACAAAAAACTAAACTGTCCTCTTGAGCGGCATAGTGGCATGTGAGTATTTCTGGTTCTAGATATTACAGCAATAACCAAATCTGCAGATGCAAGACTATCGCGGTCAAGTCTCAGGAAATGCCACACATTAACGCCAACGGTTTCTGGAAGTCAAATCCAACATGTGGTTATTGCGGCAATTTCACTCACGCCGTTGCAGGAAGCCGGTGAATCAGCGTCTTTGTCCCCAGAGAGGAGAGAGTTGGAAAAATGCAATTATTTGGCCTGTTTTTGGACATTGAGACAAAAACTAAAACAAATGTTATTTTAAACACGTTTTATACTGTTCAAATTTCAAATTTCACAAGCAAAATCTGGTGTTCATGCAAAACTACAGTGTTTTTTAAAAATAAAACTTTTTGTTTTTCTCTAATTTAAATTGTTAATACACTAGTTTAACGTGAAATAAATTGTAAATAATCACCAATTATTGAAAGTTATTCTGGAAAAAATGGCAACAGCACTTACTCATAGGATATTTTCTGGCCCTTTTAATGGTTAAAATAAGCAGGGTTAAAGGGTTAAAAGCTTCATCTCAGGATTTTATGAATGATACCAGACCTTACAAATAAGAATCAGAATTAATCATGACATCTATTGTTACCAAGCCCTTATTATCTCTATTTCTCCCTGTCTTCTCCAAAATGAACATGTTTATGCCCATCATTCTCCTGAAGCTCTTTGCTTATTTTCTCTTTCTGAGTTGTTGTAACATAATAATTTCACTTGTGGGCTACTCTGTACCAACAAAGCACTGCACTAGAGTGAAGCTCTGCAGTGCTTGCTCCATTCTCCAATGGTTCTTAACTACAGGTTCTCCCTGTAAATAACACACAAATATTGATTGTAGGTACTTAAAGTAAACACCAGTAAAGCAAACTTGCCTCAAGTGATTCTTGGGCAAAAAAGCGGAGCGTAACTTGATTGAATCAGTTGTGGGAATGAGAATGAAAACAGCAGTCATAATTTCAGGCGAATGGTTATGATTGTGTTTGCCAGGCATCTGTTAAGCCTGGGCTGTCACTTTTGATCCAAATTCATGCAAATATCAAAATATATCTCCAAAATCCATCTTCCAAAGAATAGCTTGTCGCAATAATCACGCCTAATCAGGAACGGATTGGCAGTTACTTAGTTGGTACATGTAAAATATTCAAAGATGGAGATTGTGGAGACGCAGCAATATCTCCTCGCCGTATTGCAGATCCTTATCTCCTTTGTCCAGAATGCTGAAAGTTTGATGTGTGTTTGCGTTGACTCAACCCACTTGAGCCAATCAGCCAATCAGATACCAGGTCAGGTCTTCTCAACAGCGAGAAGAAGAGGCACAAGGAAGAAGGGAAATACATAATCTACTGTGCAAAGGTGAGATCACCGCTAAAGCAAATAAATGCTCGGCTGTCAAACTAGTTAAACCTATAGTGTCATGCATCGTTCCCCCCGTGTCACTTCTCTCACGTGTGTTTTGTGATTTTTTTTTTCCTCCTGGTGAGAGATTCTGCAGTTTGTGACCTCAACCATTCTGGGTCACTCTGCAAGTGACTGCAAAGTTTTTCCGGCCATAAGACATCACATGGTGTAGTGTGGGGATGTGACGAGAGATGCCTCTTAAAGTCGTACTTTAATGTCTACTTTAGTGGCATGTACATGCCACTGATATTCTTATGATGAATGCAAATCTGTGATTGTTTCCACAGCAACTGTGACTTATGTGGTCACAGTCTCTTGGTCTTTGAAGGACTTCACATGTCTTGAGCACTTGTTGCCGTCTTCTGGTCTGAGCCAAAACGGCGACATCCTGTCATTTGGATTTCTCAGATGCTGGACAAATGGAGTATTATGCGGTCTTTTACATTTCACTGGTAAAAATGCAGCCTCACTGTAGCAACGGGAATATTGTCTGTGCTCAGCTGGAGGACTGGAGCGTACGGGAGATGAATGAGCTCGGTTCATGCGACTCTCCGTGTTGCCTTACTTCCTGCACATCAGTTATTCCTTCATCATTGTTCATTGTGTCCACATTCAAAATGCATGCCTATTATACTTGAGGGTCGTGCATTTTTCATGGTTTAGGGTGATTACCCATTTTTCAACAACTCCAGTGTGTCCAGTGTGGGTTTGTTGTTTTTGTGTGAATATTTCATGTAAGAAGATGGAGAGGACACTGGCTGCACTACATTACAGGTTGTCATTCGTATGATTGGTGAGGGAGGGAAAGCTGCAGGACTGTGTTCGTGCTGATGTCGTCTGTTTTAGCCTATTAAGAAAACCTATTTATCTATTAAAAAGAAATTTGTCCTTCAGAAGTTGAGAACGTATCAAAGATTATTGAGAATAATATAGCTACTATTTTATACTTGCAAGTATGAGAACTTAAAGTTATGAATTGTTTCCTACATGTGTGTATTACTTTTTTATTATCTGGTGTGTAATAGGCTAGTTGCAGCCTTTGCAATTTGATATTTGTATTTTTAGTGCGATTTAGCTGTATTTATCTGTATACTTACTCTAAACCTGCTAAAGTCAACAATATGTATTTATTTTGCTGTTTGACAGCCATTAGTGGCTGGAAAATTAAGTTTGTACATCACTCATACTCCCGCGCCAAAGTCCATAGAGAAAATCAATGGTTTTACATCACTGCACACAGGAGAAGTTGGATCAAATGGGTTATTTTGTGACTTTGGTGTTTGAAACCCTTCGTTCGCGTTTATCTAAGTGACACAGATTTAGAAAAACAAAGCAGTAGTCAACTACAAAAATAACCCTCTGTGGTTTCGCCATCTTCACTGACAGTCATGAAATATTGGAAATTAAATTCATAATTTGATGTGAATTTAAAGCATTTTTTTTTTTCTTCCAAAAGCAAATACCAGTCTGGGCTTCATTGTGTAATTACAAAGGAACTGTCATGCTTTAAAGCTGATGCCTTTGTAATATAATGAAACATCTAATTATATCATTTAACTGAGCCTAATTAAATCTGAAGGTCCAGTCTCACCATTAGCATCATTAAATTATACTGCTGCTCTTTAATCACGCCTACAACCCCAAAGGCAGTGACACCATGTGAAGGAGACCAATCGCCCTTAGTTTGCTTTAAGAATACTTCACCCAGTCATTTCTCTGTCTCTCAGTTTTCATCCCTTCATACTGGGTCTCCACTGTGTTGCCCTTTCTGAGCATTAATCTTTCATGATTCTCATATTAATGTGGCGTGGGCACCTTGGCCAGACTTGGAGGGATCATTGATTGATCAGAGCAACAGGTTATTAGCTATCTCTTTTATTTACCCCGGCTGAAGACTACGCGGCTCGAGTCGAGATGCAGGAAGCAGAACGGAGATCAATGTCACTTATGGAGGGAGGGTTTTTATCACGTCGCATCCATCACAGGTGTCCGCCACTGACTCATCCTTCAAACTTATTCGATTTCATAGACGGTCAGGCTTTTCAAGGTTATTACTGTACCTCTTCAAACAGCTCGTGGCATGCACACTTTGAGTAAATAATGTAGAGGTGCATCAGATAGTGAGTGATGTCATCATTTGTGTGTCAGAAGTATTTATGTAGGTCAGAATGAGCTGAAGGCTGAGAGTTGATGAGCAGCCGGACAAAAGTTTACTTCTTGACCTCTGTGGGTGAATTTGTCTTCTGCATTTGATTTGTTCGAACTTTCGAGGAGCAGCGGTCAACCATTATCCACTACTACTGGATGAACTCAGTGCTTAAGCCGGCAGCAATGGTAACATCATTTCACGTGAAATGTACTGTAAGAGTGGGAGAAATCCAGGGCAGCCACAGGAAACCTGACTCTTAGAGATCGAGCCAACTCCAGACAGAAACGACAGCTCACAGCCCCAACACGTTGTCAACTGTGATAAAGTTTATAGTGATAGTTTGTCTTTTAGGTGCATGATGTACTGACACATATTCAACAGCTTGAGTGGAGACATGGCTGCAGACACCATGGGAGGCTGATTTGGACCACTCAGCTAAATAAAACATAGCTTCAGGATTAAATAAATGTACTTGAAATCACTGAAAGTGCTGGGATTTTAATGTTGTTTTTGAGGGTTAAAGTGCCTTTTTAGGTTTTAGGTTAACCCTTTTGTTATCAATCATGTTGTCACTGAGAGGATTTGGCGTGTTTACTTCTCATTACCGTAACTCCTAGACGGTTTGTGATATCGAGAAAATTGTAAAACAAAATCAGGACAGCGATATCTAGAAAATTCAAACCCCCCCCCCCCCCCCCCCATCTTTCGCCTTATGAGATTGGCACAGCACCTCCCAGTTAAGGTTACGCGGTAGAAGATGGATGATAGATACTGGAAAAGCAGAGAAATGGAGCTTTGCACCTGTACACCTGTCATTACGGTAGCCCTCAGGACTTCTGCAGAACAACCGTCCAATCACAGACAAGATTCACCAGTGCGTGACACGTTTGTGACTTTAGCTTCTCAGTGCAGTAAATTCCTAAGCGGTTGAATAACTACCAGATATTGAAAGTGAAAGATATCTTGGAAAGAGTGAAAGATGCACTCACTCAATCACTGAACATTTTTTTTGACAATTCTACAGCCATAAAATCAAATTAAATCCAGTCGGCCTCATTATCATTATGGTCATAGGGAGGGTAAATTGCTTGAAAATGATGGCAATTGCAACAGTATTTTCTTTTTCACAACACATACCTATCTGTCGATATAGTTTGCTAATCAGATGGAGAAATACAATAAGTCCTAGCTGTTTATTTCTGATAATAATTTCTGATTAATTATTTGTTACTAAGCAGTTGACCCTAGTGAAGTACCCACTGAGTGTATTTGTTTCCACTTCATTTATTATTATTGTGCTGTTACAAAACACTTTTTTGGTTGTTTATATCATCTCTTTGAATGTGTTATTCTGAGTACACGTGTGTTCGTATAAATATGTCATTTACCAGAGCTGTAAGGTGATAGAAAAGCTTGAAAATGCGCTTGAAAGTGGCGACCTCGGTGCATGAACCTTGGTATCTGTAGGAAGTGCAGCTGTGCACTGAATATAAAGTGCACGAGTGGTTGTTGACATTTGTGCTAATGAGTGAGTGAATTCATGAATATATGAATAGGTGACAGCTTCATGTCAACCTTTCCTTTACTCAGATGCCACAGTCTTGTCTTTGTTGGCTCCTGTATTCAAAGTGATCTTTGCTTATTTCTACAGTTTGTGAGCCAGCTCAACTGGTAAATACCAGATTTGCTGGACAGCTGATTTTCTGACTTCAGCTTCTGACCTCTTGTTGTCCTCTGTCCAGATTCTCACTGACATAATCTTTAACTATTCCAGTCTACACAAACAGTATTCACCCCAAAACCTCTGGATATGAACTGTATGAACCTGTTTCATATTCAACTGTGTAGTTTCCCCCTTTGTTGAGATGAAAATTCTGGTTACTGCACAACAAGGATCTTCTGTTTGACAAACAACCAATCAGACAAACTGGAAATCACAATTTCAGATCATCATGTGACAATAAAGTGGCATTAGTTTTCACTGGGCCGTCCGTTGTTTTAATTTGCGTTCAGGCAGTTTTACTGGCTGCAATCATTTTTGCTGGTTAAACACTGCAATCGTCTCCTTTATTTGTCCATCTGCACTTGTGATGACAGCATATATGGCTATAAATTTGAGTTAAAGGTTCATTACAGGGAGGATTAGACTCAAATGAATTGTTTTACCTATGATATGTAACTGTGAATGCAAAGACAAGTCCAATTGGCTCAGCGCTGTTGTGTTCTGCCCCCAGTTTATGTAACGGTCGCGCAGCGGTGACTCTCTTTTTAACAGTCGGGCAGACAGTGCCTGGAGAAAGATGTGACCAAAACATTGTTGAGGTAGAAATGTCCACTAAGTTGATTAGCATTTCCACTCAGCCGGTCTCAGTGATCCACAGCTAATACTCAAGGAGACAGTATTGAGCATTGTTTTGTCTGTGTGTGTGTGTGTGTTTGTGTTTATGAGAGAGTGAGAGTGAGTACCCACATTCATTCCTCTCCATGGACAAGGCTGACAGGACAGATAACCATTTACATTCAGAGGACTTCTAGGTCAGCACATTCATCCTCTCCTATTTCAAGTCGGCCGCTCGCCAGCTATCCCATGAAAGGCAGAGGGAGAGAATTGAAAGGTGTTTTTGTTTTGGTGTGCTGCTGCCTCCGCTCACTGTGTGAGATCCACTATGTCCATCCGATTTACAGTCTTTTGTTTGCTGTGTGCAGCCCTGGCTGAACAGAAAGTACTGACCTAGTAGTGCAATATTAAGGAGACCTGCTCATTTTAACTGATAAATAGCAACGCCATTATTGTTAAAATTTCGTCTGTGTATATTATAAAGATAAACAAACGTCTGTTAGACTCACTTTCTCTGTAATTCTCAGTATAGCGATTATTTATTATATGTCACGATAAAGTAGGGAACGGTGGTGATGTCACCCACAAGAATCTGAATTCAAACTGGTGAAGCCTTGAGGTTCACAATTTGGTTGGTGCCATGTTACTATTCTGGATAATGGAAGTTCTCAGATGTCACCTACAACCAGGCTCCATTTTGATGATACCAGCTGTCAATTACACTCATATGTGCCATACTTTATCGCAAAAATTGACATGTGCTACTGAGGAAGACCTGGAACTAGCAATTTAGACCAATTGAGGCCAACAGTAGTGGAAAGTGTACTCAAGACTCTTCTTTAAATTCAAGATTGATGGAGGCAACAGCAAGATTGCGCTAGTAAAGCGAGACAACTGCAAACATGGAAATATGACTGAAAACACAAAAGCAGTGTTTCCATCATGGTACAGTTTGGTTTGGTACAGTACGGTACAGTTTGGAACTGTAAAGCCCTCGGTCAGGCTTGTATTTCAACTGAAACCAGTACCTTTGGAGACGGGGTGTGCACTGTGTCCGATGTCCGTGTCGGTGAAATACGTAGCATGACTCTGTACAGGTCCGGCGACAACAAACAATGACATACCGCACCACTCGGAAACACCTATGAAAAGTTTCAGAAGTGAATTCTACTGCTCAAGAAACCCGCTCGTTCAGGATGCGGCATGCAAATGCATGTTTTCTGTTGATGAAGACCAAATAGAGGCTGAATAATAACGTCAACAACAAAAAGCACCAAAGGTCACAGTAAAACTACAGCTTTAATGAAAACTGCTCATGTAAAATGGAAAATTGCAAGGTCACTATAGTTAAACGTAGTTGTAGCTTAGTTTCTTTGGAGTTCATTTAGATGGGAAACATCCACTGATAATGGAACCCAGAGGCGAGAGGTATTAAAGATGTCAAAAACATGATTTGCACCTCTGTCTGCTTAAATGCTGATCCATTTGTTGCAAATTAATCTTGTCCATGGCAGCTGACGCCTCCGCACTCAAGCCCAAACCTGTTTTTCCCAGTGCGTTGAAATTTGTGATCTGGCATTTATCAGATACAGCCAATACATTTTTAATAATTCCCCTCATGTGACATCATTGTGAACTTCAGAAATCAACATGATCTGTTTTTTTCTTGGGGCTCTCCTCCTGTTATCTGAACACAAACAGCTGTCACTTTTGGCAGCACGGTGGTGAGCTCTTCTTTTTAAGCAGGTTTTCAAGTCAGAGAGTATTATTTCCATCTTTCTGTTTCCTTTGTGTTACATTATTTAGTGATGAAGTCATTTTTGACTTTCCCAAGAATTATGAAGCAGCATCTGCTTGTTTCTAAGGCACCAGTTATAATTAAGGACATTATTCATGGCCAGTAAATCACTGATGATCGTAAGTCACTAGTGAGAACAAACTGTGTGCTCCAGCAGGACGCTTTGGCTGTTTTAATGCCTCATTTGACCCTCGGAGAAAGTGTTGCAGAGAATTTGACCCCTTTATTGACAATTGTTTGGCTGTTATTGACATTTATTTATATTTAAAAGTCACACACTACAGCTGTATGGTTAAGTTTATTACTCTTTATTATTTCTTTATTATTTATTCTTGTCAGCTTAACGAACAACATGTAGTATGAGATCAGAATCAGACAGAACCTGACATTTTGTTTGTTGGGTGATTCCCCATATTTTCCTGTAGACACAGAAGTTACTTTTAGTAGAAGAACCCACAATTCAACATGGATCACATGAGAATAAGGAGGATAATCATAGTGTAAACAGCTAAGAGGCTGCCGATCATCTGAATTCTGATAGCTACTTATGAACAAAGACAAACATCAGCATGATTGCACAACATCACTGCAGTCATGAGGCCGTTAATCATCATCAAGTCTTGTCACATGATAAGTAGCCTCTTCTGGCTCTGGGTATTCCCTTAGCATACAGGATATAAGTAAGAGAAATCATGGAAAATGAGCTTGCAGCACCCAGACCTTCCTTCCCTCCTGAATTATTTATCCACTCTGGTTCCAGGTCAACCCTTGTTTTTTTTTAAAGGTTTTACTTAAAGTTTGAATTATATCTGAGGTTCAGGACAAGCATATTAAACAGGTGTTTATGTGTAAAGTGTTCTGCTGTTCCTTGTTCACCAAAAGGCGAAGCTCTCGATTTACCGGTTGAGCTATGTTCCTGTGGTCATGAGCTGTGGGTAGTGACCGGAAGAGCAAGTCACGGGTACAAGCAGCCGAAATGGGTTTCCTCCGCAGGGTGTCTGGGCTCTCCCTTAGAGATGGGGTGAGAAGCTAGGTCATCCGGGAGCGCCTCAGAGTAGAGACGCTTCTCCTCCGCATCAAGAGGAGCAAGATGAGGTGGCTTGGGCCTCTGGTTAGGATGCCTCCTGGACACCTCCCTGGTGAGGTGTTCCGGGCACGTCCCACCAGGAGGAGGACCCAGGGAAGGACTCACTCTTGAGACTCTCAGCTGGTCTGGGAACGCCTCTGGATTCCTCCAGAAGAGCTGGACGAAGTGGCCGGGGAGAGAGAAGTCTGGGCTTCTTTGCCCAAGCTGTTGCCCCTGTGACCCAACCTCAGATAAGCAATAGAAGATGGATGGATGGTTTTCTGCTGTTGATCAGTGAGGGTGTTTGGGGTGACGAACAGAGCAAACACACATATACACAAGAAGGTTCATGCAGCAGACTCTGCATTGACTTTTGTTGCCACGGATGAGTTTGTTACTTTGCCATCTGTGGTGTAGAACCTGAAAAACGTCCACAGGTAGCTTTTTCAGATGCTTTGGTGTCGTGATTATCCGCTCAGGAGGACGGATGAGCTTGGTGACTTTATTTTATTTTTCTCTTCCTGAGAATGAGATGAATGTACAGTATATGATGCGACACTGGGGAAGTGAAATATGCTCATAACAGTACAATAATATTTGGAATGAAACAGACTAGAGCTTTGCCAGAAGTATGAGTTGGCTCCATCTCTGCGGTGAATGCAAGAAAAAGGTCCTTCATAAAGGGATTGTGATGTGTGGGAATTCTCCATCTTCTGTCTTAACTTGTCAGGCTTCAAGCAGTGCAGATAATAATAAGAGTCAGTAAAGTGAGAATCACTTGGTTGTCGTCTCTCAGCTTGCCTAAAGGGGAGGGAGATTCTTCCCTCAGTCACTCAGGATTGTTGCTGTAAACAGTCTTTTCTTTTGTGTACAGTCTTTTATGGACTCAGGACGAACGCTTCTGGCTCATAGCAGAAAATGATGTTAACCAAGTGATCACTGATCCTGCAATTGAATATGGGTTTTGTATGAGTGCATTGTAAAAGTGCATGGGTAAAAATTGGTACATCTGCCGTTGATTTTATGATCTTGCTTTTACATTCCATATATTAGATTTCATCTGTGTGAGATGCAGTGCAGGAAGTTGTTCCTGCTGAACTCGGTGTGGCTGTAAATCATAGTGCCGGGACATGAAAATCGTAAATCCAGATCCGGGAGGAGCATGTGTTCAATATGAAAGGAGTAAAAACACCTCATCACTGTCATAACAACAGCACTGTTGTTGTGCCTGGTCGCCTCGCTGGTGCCTCCACGCAACACGTGTCCTGTCCACAGCAATTATTCAACACAGTCCTGACAAATACCACTTTAATATGCGAGCTGGAAACTGCAGGGGTCAGTTTCCTTCAGATTCTCCGCACAAGAACACTTGTGAACACTTTTAGCAGACGCTTTTATCTGCAAAAATCATCTGATGGACATGAAATTATCACCCTGTTCTGGATACTGTCAAAAATATTTGCATATCAATACAGCACCTGAAATAACTGACACACAGTATCATGCCATGAAATATCACGGTATTTTAGTTTACTTACAGCCCTATCCCTGAGTGACACTAAGGATATAAGATGATAATAAATAAACGATGATGCAGTTGAAATATCTCTGATGTATTGTATTGTTATGAAATTTTGTGTGTATTGTCTCTGTTCATATCAACACATAACAATTTTATTTATTTTGTATTCAGCGTGATGATTTAGTGGGGCTGTTGATGCATATGCTGGGACATTGCTCCCCCTGTGATTATGAGTGAAAGGGTTTTAGCATCAGGCTCATTTTCAGTTTTGTTTTTCACCGGTGACGCAAAACGAGAGGTGAGGAAAACACCTCAATGAGACGTGTCACCGTTTCCCCTTTGCCCTTCTACACAATAGCCATTGTCCTGCACCTCTGAAGCTTTGTGGCGAGAATCCTGAAATGTGCAGTTATGTCTACTATGGAACACGACCTCAGCTGCTCTGACCCTGCAGCGATAGAACTGAATAACAATGTCACTAATTGAATAACACTCATTTGTGACTCAGTCATCGTCATGCTTCACTCAGAAATACCAAAGATTTGTTTCTGCACTGCTTCTGGGAAGTGAGGATTTTCAGCCTTTTTTTTTTATGTCTTTTGTCACACTTTTTATTATTTAAGACTGTGAGTTGCAAACTAAATAGATTATGTATTGACTTTGGAAATAATAATTGAAGTAGGATTAGCCGCTAAAAGCCTTGTAATTGCCTGAACCTCTTTGCTTTTCTTTGAAATAACGTCTTATAACAGCATGTCTGTCTGATAATAGAAAAGTCAGTGCAATGTCATTTGTTTACATTCTTTATTATTCATAAGCCGAATCTTTAAAGCTGCAGTCGGAAAAATAGTCGACTGTTGAGTTTCATGTGCAGGTTATTTAAATACTTTGTGTTGGTTGCAGGTGCTGGAATAACAATTATTTCACTGAAGGGACCTGTATACAGAGCAGGTGTAGCAGGATTAGGCAGGGGTCAAAATGTTGATTTGGTGATGTATATCGTTGTTGAGTTTACGGTGAGATAATGGCGTTCTCTATGTGTATAAGTGGAAAAATCCTGCACTTCTTCACGGAGGTTTGGTTTCATTCAGTTAGACAGATATCACGATTATCTTGCAATATATTGATTATCACAGAATCGTTGTATCGTGATGTTATTGGCATCGTATCATGAGGTACCCCACGATTCCTGCTTATTGTATCAAAAATCCACTGGGATCATTTAACATTTGTGACTCCTGACTGAGTTAGTCTGGCATGGGAGCAGTTCCTGACTTCCTGTCCTCTGACTTCACTGTGTAACCTTGTGGAATAAATGCTCTGCCCCCGCCGGCAGATTGTATCACAGATGTTGTGCAGGACTAGACGCTGCACAGAACTCTCTCTCTCTCTCCATGTGGCTTTTTAAGGACACACAGCAGAGGACACGGACACGGAGAGAGTTGAGGAGGGCAGATTGATGGTAGCAAAGAGTGTGTGCTGTGGCAGACATCATACCACAAAGGACACACACACACACACAGGTTTTGAACAGCTCTGTCATTTCTTCTTTTGGAAGAATCATATGACACAGGATGTTGTTTGTTTTAGTCTGGATTCAGATTTTTTATTTTTTGAAAACTGGCTTACACAACACAGTGCTGTAGATCAGTGATTCTCCAGATTTGATGGAGGAAAAAAAATAATAATGACAGTGTGGTTTAAACCTGTCACAAATAAAACACAGTGAAAAAAGACCATAGCTGACAAACCTAGAAAAAATGTTCTTTAAATTCGAAATTCATTCAGCTCTTTCATATTAAAGTGAGCAATTTGTCATCACATAACTGGCTCAATTTAGTTTGACATAACGTAATGTATTCAGCATTTTTTTTTTTTAAAGTCTGTCTATCATTGTCTTTTTTAGTTTAAAACCAAATCTTTATTTGGTTTTATTCTTTATTGTTGTCACACTGGATGTCCTGCTGAACTGGCAGTCGTCCATATTCCATACATGAAAAAAGAAAGTGTCCAGTAAGTGTGTGTGTGGGTGTGTTTACATTTTTATAAAATTATGCTTTTTTATTTATTTTTATTTTTTTAGACAGTGGCGTATCAAAATCAGCAAAAAAAATATCACATTTTAAGTTCACTTCATTTTACAACAAGCATGAGTCATAAACATCTACACAATCTTTTAACAAAAAACACTGTATCCTTACCTGAGGATAATTTGTGTTATTATTATGTCGTTGCTTATTCCTGTTGACTGGCATTATACTAATACAATGGTTACCATGGTAATAAGCAAGAAGAATAGCTACGGTGAATTGGTCAAAACAGTCTAATTTAAAAAAGAAAAAAAAAGAAAACTCTTCAGTGAAACAGACGTCTATGAAAATCTAAATGAGTTATTTTTCCATTGCTGTCACATAAAAGACATTAGATTATCACATTTTCCTAAGCCCATGAACACTTTTCTCATCAATACATTCATCCACTTTCAAAACACCTGCCTGTTTGCAGCACATGTTTCAAAAGCTAATACACTGTTTTAAGACTATTCAAGATAAAAAAAAAAAAAAAAAGTATATATGATACAATTACCAAACAAAGATGTAGCCTTGGAATATAAGAATTATTTTCTTTGGAGATGTGAAAAATACAGACTTTTGAGGCAACTTTCCATAGCTGCAATTCTATGTAATTATTGTTACATAGTAATATATTAATAGAAGTTTTTTTCCTGTTTTGAATACTATGGAAAAATCACTAAAACTACTTTACTATAGTGCTTGATGATGATGAGTGTGCTAGAGCCTTCAACTCAAAGGTTGTCGGTTTCGATTCCCGGCTCCACTAGTCTATATGCCGATGTGTCCTTGGGCAAGAGACTTAACCTCACGTTGCTCCTGATGGCTGTGCTGGCAGAAAATGTGCTGCACATGGATGCGCTGAGACCATTTAGCATATTCAATTTCACTCTGGAGGTTTGTAAGTGAGATACATGCTGTTTATGAGTGAATTAACCGTTTTTGATCAGGATCAGATTTTCTGACAAAAAATATGTGTTACACAGAAAACGCCTTGGTGTAGTTTCAGGCCTGGGACTTTACTGCTTTTTTTTTTTTGTGCAGTGTGTGACGGCTGTTTATGCTTATCTACTGCATTTTGTGCGTTTCTTTTGTTCACACCTGAAGCGTGTCATCTGTGCAGCCTGCCTGCTGCTGTTTTACATAGGGTTTGCCTTTGAAAATTGCTATAAATAATGTACTTTTGAATACTCCTTGTATTCAACTAAATGCCATGACTCATGAATGGAGTCGGGAGTGCTTTTTCTTTGGAACAGGTACAGAATGTGTTGTTTCATTTCCACTGTGAAGGGATGTGTCATTAGCATCTGCCTTAAGTTATTACAGCTCTAATTTGATGACACTTACTTGTGCAGGCGCCCTGAATCCCACACAGCAATGCTGTACTTCACTTCCTACGAAAACTACTGTGTGGAGAAATAATCTCTGTCTGCAAATATATGAAAACAAAAATAAATGTTGCGGGGAAAAAGTGGCAGCTGTTGCCAAGAAACAGGTTTTGATTTCATGATAACAACATAAAAAAAGTGACAGGTATGATACATCAGCATTCACAGCTGAGAAATCTCATATCTGAGCAGGTGGAGGGTGGAGATAGATGCTGCTGATATGGTTGATGCCTCAGTGCGAACCATTAATGTCTTATCAGAGGGCAACCTGGCTGTATTGACGTTATGGTTCGCCAAACATCACCTTCATGCTAAAAGTTGCAGGAGCAGTGCAGCTCCCTCGTTCCACACAGACACACACACTGCTGACGTTTGCCGCAGAGTGGCGTGGAAAGTCAGAAAAGCCTTTGTACACCGCGGCCCGTCTCTCATGTTTAAATTTCAGGTTTCATTCCCTTTGCAATCGTCAAAGTTGTCATCGGGCATTATATCATTTATACTGTTTATCCTTTTGAGAATTTCAGTGTAGCTGGAGCCAATCCCAGCTGACAATGGCCTCGTTCAGACCTGGTAATAACATCTGTCCTGGATCCGTCTCCTGTGACAACATATTATTATTGGATCCGGCTTCAGTGGCGTGCACAGACATTTGGAAGGACAGAGGAGAAAATTAAAAGGGCAACTACTGTGCACCTGTGAGGCCTGTAGTGTCTGAGTTCAAAGTCTGGATGGAGGGTCGCCAGGTCAAGGCTCGGATGACTGTCCTTGGCGACTACTTCTTCTGTTGTCGAAATGTTTTTCCTGCTTGGTGAGGCATGTCCAAAGTGCAACCTGGGGCCACTTGTGGACCTCCATATGGACTTTATTATTGTTTAATTAATTTGTAAAATGTGCATTTTCTATACAGCACTGAATATAATTTCCTCTAAGGACACCCTTTGGGACAGTGACATGTAGGGGTAGTAGGGAACTTCATAACGGCACCCTTTTTTGATTGAAAGGGCATCCATAGGACACTGCATCATTTTTCCAGACCAAAACCTGGTCCGAATGAGGCAGAACCATCATTTCTGAGGAACTGGTTACTTTTGGAATTCTGGTTAGTTTAAAGTTAGATATTAAATGGTTATGTTTAAGGGAGTGCGTGCAGTGAGAGAGAAACCAGAGACCAGAGGAGCTTGAGTGAATTAAAGTTCTTTTCAAGGTGAAAAAAAAGTTTATGTATCAGTCCTGATTAGAAAAAAAACTGTTTAACTATCGCTGTGTGCTTGTGTGAGTGAGGGAGAAACGTCATTTGAGTTGTTGATAACAGAGCCGCGCCCACCGCCTAATGAATGCCTTAGCCGAGCAACCTTAATATAAATGCTAAACACGCTGAGGCTAATTTTAGGGCTTTACGTTGTGATGATGATTTCTTTTCTAAAGCTATACTTTCGGCATCGGCTCATGATGATAATTATGTGTCACTGTGATGCCTTCCACTGTTATTACAGAGCGCCGCTGCTCTGGTGCACCTGCTGCAATCCGTGCATGCTTCATCCACATGCCGTAGCAGAGCTGTAAGCTGATAGTACGCTAACTGCTTATTATTCCAGGCCTATCAGATCACAAAGGGCACTGGTGGGGAAAGCGGAAGAAAGTAAGGAAGAAAAAAAGAGGGATAGAATGTAACGCTGCTCTTTTTAAGACCTTGTCTTCATCTGCAGTCAACGCCAGTCACCATCTGTTCTGAATGTAAAGTGGGACACCTTCTTGCATTTTTGAACAGCGTGGTGAAGGTGTGGTGTGGTGAAGTGTCTTTGGCCTATTTAAGAAGAAAACCTCCCAGATCGTAGAGGCATTCATTAATGTGATGGACATTCGAGGTGGGAATACAAGGATAGGAATCGATTTTCAAACGGTTATCACCTACATTTTTCTTTTTAATATATTTCTGAGGAAACTAGGAAAATAAACCAGTAGTGTTTAATACGTCTCTGGCAAAAGCGGTTTGCAACAACATAGAGAGTTTTCTATTTAAGCTTTATATAGTAAAAGAGAACAACATAATTATTATCTGAGCGGGATGTGATCAGCCGTTCCTGTGTCTCTTTGATATAAATCTAAACCTTACCCTATTTTATAAAATAAAAATATTGCCAAGAATCGAATTATTGGCTGAAACAAGCCTCTCTGTAACTAGAGTCACACAATCCTTCTTAAAGAATTTTCTTTTGTAAGTCCTGTATTAAATGTGTATAAAACTCACTCGAAGACTATTTTGGGGCATGAGCGTGAGTTCACGCGATTCTGATGTTATTAACCCTTAGTGCTCACGTGGCACAGATTGCTGTGGGAATAATACACAACTGCTTATATGGACATCCTGGGGGTTTGTGTTTATAAAAAATTTGCAAAAATGTGGTTTTTTTTCGTCTTCCTATGTGTTGTTGAGTCAAAGTTATGATTCATTTATTTAATTTTTGTTCATGTATGTCAAAATTTCACATATTCACTCCGATTTAAATGTTTTGAGTACTTTTTGCTGAGATGTGTTTATATAGTTGGTAAAAATGGAAAATGAATTTCATCAGATTGCGTACGTTATGCTGAGAAAAAGGATAAAAGACATAGAAGACGTATATAATGTATGTTTTAACATGGTAATGGAAAAAAGCTTTTCAATTTAACAGCTCGAGCACTACTCGACTTGTTTTTTTTTTGCTATTCCATTAGGGATAGTACCTGGTATCTGGTACTTTTTTGGTACCTGCTCTGGAGAGGTTTTAAGCAAGCTCAGCCAATACTAAATGTGACCACTGATTTGTTCGAGAGTGTAGTCGGAAGAGTCATGAGTGCGACGTCTGACCGTACAATGCTGCACTGTAGATCAGCTAAAACGACTTAAAAACCCTGAAAACGTGTTAATCTCCAACATTTAGCAAGGACATTTCGAGTCTGGTGTATTTAGCGACAGCACTGCTGAAAGCTGGCGACCGTGAGCCAGCAGTTCAGTGACTGTGTCAGACGGAGTCAGGATCCTTTAGCTGATTCTAATGATTCAGTACACTGAAAACAACTGCTTTGCTTATCACTAGTTTGTGTGTTTGTGTCGTGTATAAAATGGCGTCATAGGACGGCTGTGCGAAACTGCTGTGACATCATTTTATACGCGACATGACACTTTGTTGAGTGGAGTCGAGCTGAGTCGTGCTGGAACTGTGCTGAATAATTAATGGCAAAGCGCCATTTTTTTTCTTGGTGCCATTCTCTTGTACTGCTGCACTGTTCCCTTAGTTAGGTCTGATAGTATTGTTCGACAGAACCTGTTTGCAGATGCTACAGCATAAAAATGACGTTACATCGCTTGCGTTCATGAAGAGCAAACTAAGCAATCACCGAAAATTACACATTGCAGCTTTAAATGTACTATTTATGTTTATCTTTTCTGCATCGATTCATAATTGTTCAAGAGAGGATGCATCTAAGAACATCTGAGTTTTTCCCCTAGTTGTCAGAATCCTTACTTTCAAACCTCAGCCCTCCTGTACCATGCTGCAGTTCACCACATTCTGTATGAGAACATATGGCGTGGACTTCTGCCACCTTCACCATGGGCGTTAGGGAACGAGCTTGAAATGGGCCATGACAGGAAGTGACAGTGGGTGAGGCTGCTGGCTCTGTTGCTATTGTGTTTTTTTTTGTGGCTTTGTGAATCAGCGCGGCAATTTGTAAGAGGAGGTGCCGCACACGTCGTCTTCTTTCTCCTCCCTCCTGTGTGTCCTGTCGTCGGGCCGCTGTAGCACTGCAGTATTTTGCATGCAGGTGGAAGAGCTGTAGATGGTGTAGCACCAACACCAAAGCTTCATTCTCTGCATCCTGGCTGGGAGAATGTGAGCAGGCCTGCAGCCAAATTATTTTGGAGTGTGCCCCGCTCTCACCTGGAATATGGAGTGTGTGCACTGTACTTGTGTGTGTGTGTGTGTGTGTGTGTGTGAGTAGAAACCACCGTGGGGAGGGAAGCAGGCAAGCGAACTAACATTCGCACCTGCAGCATGCCAGTCATTCTGATGCAGGCCCACATTTCGCACTCTGCCTCTCCTCTCTTTAAGCAGTCCATTAGCCAACAGTGGCTGATTGCAGCTTTATCTACAGTATCTGGGCAGCAGCAGTAACAGCAGCAGCAGGACATGCTCAGCTGGCAGACAGCGCAGCCGCTGGGAGCTAGCAGGAGGCCCATTTGTGCTGAAAAAGCTTACAATCCCTCAATAACCCCTCTGTAAGTTCCCTGAGCACATTGCAGTTGTCTGAATCTATTAACATTCACTGAAATGCTGAACGTTCCAAAGATTAGGCTTTTATCCCTCCATTTTACTTATTAAGAGCTAAGCTGTCCTCTTAAAACTGAGCATAATTTCGAAACAACCACTTAAAAAGCTGAGATTGTTTTGTCTGAGAAACTTGACATTCACCAAAAAGCTCTAGTTCTCTTAACCACAGGCTCGAAATAAAACCGTTTTGACTTTTTCTGAATCGAATTGACCTTATACTGTATGTCGTAGATAAATGCACATCTCAATGAATTGCTTTGATTATTTAATGAGTTAAGATGAATGTCAGAGTGAAGGCCATAGTTTACAATAAAAGCCGTAGTGCTTTTCATTTAATTGTGTTTCTTCAGAGGCTGAGAAATAAAGGGTTCATTTACACTATAAGATTGTTGCATGAGTTCAGTCATAACCCCTGGATTAATGAAAACCTCCTCATCTCATCCAATCACCCTCATCGTTTAAGCAGGTGCATCAAACGCTTTCTGAATCTTTATGGTCACTATAGTGACGTCATTATGTCTCCTCTGGCTCTGACGTACTGTACGTGAGAAACACAATACATTGGACTTAAGAGCAGTAAATGCATCCAGTAAATGGAGAGAATGTTTCTTTCCTGTTTGGTTTTATGACTCACTGTCTCGAACAGTCATTCATTCATCTCACAAAGGTCAACATGAAAATGCATTTTCTGTGAAAATTGTCACATGTCTCTGTTGTTTGGAATACTACCACTTTTTGCTGATCACACACTCGGTGAGATTTTGAAAAAGAATTGCCGCAGGCTCGCTGCTGTGAGTCTCTGCGCAATACTTCCTGTGTAGCTGTGCACCACTGTGCAGTTAGATCCTCGGAGATAAAGCATTTGACTGTAGTTCCCGTAGCCTGTTACAGCTGGAAATGTTGCTCTACATAATTCTGCCTCCCCATTTTGTAGCGGAGAGAGAGATGCTGACACTGTGTGACTGATTTGTGGTGTGTAATCTCCCATTCTGATGCCTCAAGTTTAATTTTTTTTGCCATCCATGTAGGAAGTAAGCAGTGTGTCATTACAGTTTGTAAAAGTCAGTTGTCAGATGTGATGAAACCGTGAATCACCAGTGGGACATGCCAAACACCCACTGGTGCACCAGTGTATTTACTTAAATGAAAATACTTGGAACAATGTTTGTCTGCTTTTCCTCAAAACAGTAAAAAAAAAAAAAAAGAAACTTACAGTAACTCAGGAATCGGTTTGAGCTCAACTTTTTCAAACCATCAGTTCCAAACGTATAGAATCTACTAAATAGAATATACTTTTTTTTCTTCTTTATTCAGGGACCCACATTATTAACATGACAAACTATTTGACCCAAATATGAAATTTCCCGTCATGATTTTTGACCATGTCATGCAACTCTAGTCTGTGGGAACACTGCTCTGATATTTTAAAGACAAAAATAATGTTGGCTTTTGTTCAGTGCAAATAAGCAAAAAAAAACAAAACCACCATGATGATAAGCTTTATAAATGGCAGTATCACAGGATCTCTATGAAACGGGCTCTTGCGTCAAGCTATGAAGAGATAGGTCCGGCTGTGATGCCACCTGACATTTTCCTGCTGATATATCACGTTCTTTATGACTTGTAGGGGTTAGAGGAAATTGAAGAAACCACCTCTGTGGAGAATGCTGTGTGTATAAACGGCAGCCCAGCGTTCAGGCGGCCATTAGTCGTATCCTTCCCGTGAAAGATAATGGAGGCTTGTGGCTGTGTTATGTTTCCACAGACGACGACAGCTCTCTCTAATGAACTCTGATACAAGGGCATGCGCTTGCATTCGGCAGTGGAGCGTGACCATTAGCATAATGTTCTGTACGTGAAGGATGACACAAGGTTTCTTTCCTGTAACGTTCCTGTGGTGTACACAGAATGAAAGCCATATTTTCATGTTTTCAAATCGAAAAATGTGGGCATGGATTGAGGACATTCAAAAAGAATGTGAATAAATCATGCAAAAAGTAAACTCCAAGGCACTCTCCTTTCCACTAATAAAATGCCCTTAATATAATGACATGGCCATGTCCAACCTTTTAAAAGACACATTTCTATGTGGAGCCTTGACTTATTATTGAAAATACAAAAAAAACCACAATCGTGACACCAATCACCACACAAATCTGAATATCTTTGAAAGAAAAGCGCGTTGCGTAATATTTGTATAAATGATTAAACTGCCGTAACATAGTCGCTGTTAACTGCGGTCCCTGCACTGGGAACCAGCTGCTCGCTGTCCATGAAAACATGGCTATTAGTGAGGACACAAGAAAAAAATTATTTAGCTACTTAACAAAATGGCTCACCAAAATAAACCCCCAAAAAAGTTTACAATATCTTAAAGGAATACTTCACCAATTTGTATTTAGCTTACTAGAATAGATGTAGTATTTTTGAAACACTGTGCTTATCAACCTCACTTTCGAGTCGAGAAATATTTTCATTCTTTTCTTTGCTATGTACTCACCAGTGACACTTAGCGTAACTGTTAGCAAAGATGGCGGACACTGTTTACATTCTGGGAATGAGGTCCCGTTCCACTACGAGTGGGAATTAGCATTGCAGTTTCAAACCTCGGAACAAGTGTCGGGCACGTGGTGGGCACGTAACAAAAAAAGAATGAAGATATTTCTCAGCTCAGGGCAAAGCTGTGAATACACTGTATTCTTAAGATAGTCATAAAAAGAGAATGAATCTATTGCACCAGAATGTGGGAAACAAAGCAGGTTTTTATATCAGCACTTACAACATGATCACGAGGCAAGACTTTCTGTGAGAAGAGATGGATTTCACAACAGACTTAGGCAGCTGTTACTGAAAACCAGAGGGATGCACATTCCAAACTGCTGGCCGTGTGCTTTTAACAGAGACATCCAGGAAGTTGTAAGGCATGAAAGAACAACTGTGCTGCATGTAATCTGTTATTTCATATGTGTATGTAAATTCCCATTATTGCTATGGAATGTTTCCAAGCCATGATGAAGAACGAAAGACACTGTTAAGCAAGTTGTCATTTGTCTCATGGTTCATTTAACATTAAGGTTCATATTAAAAAAAACATGAAAAGGGACAGGCCAAATATTTATGTTTAAATTAACATTTTTAAAGGACCCACTTTTTAAATTTAACGCTAAAAAGCAACAGTGTACGCAACCACGCCTAAATTCCAGTTCAGTCCGTGTAAAATCGACAGAAACGCACGCAGAAATTCTCCGCCTTGTTTATTGTAATCCGAGTATCAGTTGGCTGTATTTACAGTGTGTCGTCTGCGGTGTTGGAGCCGTTACAGAAGCTTGTGTCATCAGAAAACGCTCTGCTGTCAGACTGACGGGAAGCCAGTTGATTCATTTTGGCATAAAACAAATCATCATAAAGACATAACATTTTACAAATTTTACCCTCAAGACCAAACATTTCATTTGGCAGAATGCAGAAATCAAAGGGAAGGTTAGAGGAGTGAGATTTGTGTGTGTGTGTGTGTGTGTGTTTGTGTGAAACTCTGAGGCAGAAATTGAATCACTTTGGGTCATCACACTTTTGAAATTGTTGAAAGATGTGGATTTATTGACACAGTGAGTTGAACTGTGGCACAGAGGATCCCATCTTCTTCTGCTGGAGAACACACAGCAGCTTATCAGAGACTCTGGTAAGTTGTAGGCTGCTGAAGTGTCGTGTGAAATAAATACAAGGTATGTGCTGTACAGTTTAAAAAAAAAAAGAAGACTCATCACTGCATCTTATCTTCGTCTATAATCAAATAACTGTAAGCTCTCGTAAACACCAAACAGTAGAAAACGCTTGTGTGTACAGTTTTTGTCCAGGTGCAAAAAACGACTGATAACAACATTATCTAAACCTCACTAACCTGTTTGTTGTTTTTCATCAGCAGCACTTTAGCAAAAGCCAAAATAAACTGCTGTAATTTAGGTTCTTAGCTACAGGAAGCAATTTTCCTGCTCAGAGATTATAGTGGTGGAGAATCTGGTTTGGGAAGTGCGACCATTTGTGACAGTCTCTCATTATCTTCAGCACTGTGGATGCTTCACCTCAAAAACTCTTCCACTCACCGGTCTTCGTGACAGCACTTTTTGACAAAGGAGGTGTTATAAACTTAATTTATACGCATAGAGTGAGTATTCAGTGAGTTTCACGTAGATTAAAGACTTAGATAGACACAGGAGACGGAAGGAAAAGCCTCAAATAGAAACATTTAATTGGGAAATGCCTTCATAGAAAGGTGACATATATATATTTCCACATTTTAGCCCGATTCTGACGGCGAGCTAATGAGCAAGCAAGCTTTGTCTTGTCCTCATGTGTCTCCCTGCCCTCGAGGTCTCACGTTGATACCTGTTTGAACCACCCGTGTGCTTCCACACCCATGTCTTTGTTTCAACTGCTGCTCTAAACTGCTGTTGCCGTGCCCTCAAACTGCTGTGTTTCCCTTCAGCTCGGCTGCTTATGCTCATTTATCACAGCATCAGCTCAGAGAGAGTGGAGAGAGGGAGGGAGAGAGACCACAGAACAAAGGGGGGATGCTTTGCATTTGTCCCTGTGGAGTGCAGCGTCTGGCAGCTTCAGGGACGGATCTGTCAGCGGTGAGGTGTCGCTCCTCGTGTATGCACCAGTGGTCTCCTGCACGGCATGAGAAAGGTCAACTTCCATTACATAGACTGTGACAGAAGTCTCTGCAGCAATTTAGGGCAGGAGGCAGAGCAGACTGTGGCGAGGGTGTGAGGAATCTTGGATCACTCTCAGGGACTTCCTGAGGCACCACTGTCTGTGTACTTCCTGCAGGCTGGGGGGAGCTTTCACCTGGAGATATGTGCAGTACACAGCACCCACGCAGGGCTCTGTGGTCTATGCTGGTGCAGCTCTCATACCAGGGGGTGAAGCAACCTGTTGGAAGGCTCTCCATCCCAATTTATGCCCCAATAGAAGTCCTTGAGGTCAAAAGTCCTTAGTTCGCCTGAGGTGCTACCGGGAATATGTCAGGATGCTGCTGGTCTGGAATATTTCCTCTCTGGCTGTTTCCATACACATGAAAAGCAACTCGGTTGTGTCATAAGGGTTGAATAAATTCAGTCTGTGAAGTTCTGCTCCATCTCAGTGGATTTAAAGTGTACAGTGAACTCTGACGGCCTGAAAGCGGCACTGGTGCTGTTCATTTTTGCTGAAGTCTTTCCTGCCAACATGGCGGTGTAAACAAACTCTATTGCAACAGTTGATTCCCTCCCTGCGAGGACTCATCTACTTATTACACACTAATGGTAATTTTATTTGGAAGTAATACTCAAGCAAAAAGAGCGACTGCACTGTAGCTAATGTATTGCTCTCTTGCCAGTGCAGTGCTCATTGTGATTATTCAACTGCCTTGTGTGCTCGGTGCATACTAATGGCGAGAGCCATGAATTGTACAATGGGATAAATTGCCCTAACAGTGATGATGGCTGTGTGCTTTGAGGGCTCACATGCTGAGCAGGTTAGATGGCAGTTTGCAGCAGTAGCTACATCTCTGCTTCTGCTCCCTGTGTTCGACTCCTCCACCACTAACCAGAGGGGAGGCTGCTTGACATTTTCCTTTGAGCAAACGCTGCCACATCAGCTTATTTCCCCTCCTCTTGCCGTTTCTTATCTTTTCCACTCATCATCGATCCCCCTGCCTTTCCGGCCGCCTCGTATTTTGGCCTCTCATCTTCCTCTACGCTTTGGCTCGTCTTTCTGTGTCTCTGTGACTCCTCTGAGGAGAGAGGGAGCGATGGTCGGGTGTGAAAAAAAAGAAGAAAAAAATGCACTCTACTGTATGCTGTTACCATGGCAACTCGGAGCCGAGCCACTACTCCTCCACAGATACGTGTCCTCCCTCTCTCTCTCTCACTCTCCCTGCCACTTGCCGTACTCAGATTAAAGCTCACGTCTGATGAGCGTGAAGAGAGAGGCAGTGGGAACGAGGGACGAGGCTGCACTTGTTTGGGAAGAGCAGCGGTTTCATAACCCTCCAAGGAAACGACGCACTTTCCTCTGTGATGAATTATTATTACTGATGGCAGATATCAAAGACAGACATTGTCAGTGAACGGCACACTGCATAACAAAGGAAACGCACAGCTCCTTCTCCACTTTGAGGTCTGCTGTATCTCCTTCACTGCAGAGATCTCAGGGGCTGGGCCTGACAGAGGCGATTGTGGGTAATGGTCTGTTACAGGATATTAATGCATTTGCAGAGCTCCACTGCCTCACTTTCTGTGTTAATATATTAAATCAATCTCATTTCATGAGAAAGATGTCTCACTATCACATTCACCACAAACTAACTTTACATTTATGTAATTAGAATTAAATTGTCAGCTTTCCCTACGTGCGCTCATTTGTGCACACGTTGGCTGACGTGCATCACACGCGAAAACCAAGAGTGAAAGTGAGAAATGTCATCAGCGGGGGAAACAGAAGCGCTTTGACTGGAGTTGTTTTCAGCTGATTTGTTGCTGTGAACACAGCGCAGCTGAGAGAGAGTCGATGAACACACTGTGTAAATACATGTGGCCCGGTATGGCTGTGAAGTGATTTGGGACGTCAACTCCCGTCGACTTGGACTCAATGAGCGAGTGTGCACCCGTATAGTAGCACACAGGAGAGGTGCTTCTCATTTTTAGCTTGACTGATTTGAACCTGGAGGCAAATGCTATAACAGAAAAGTCACTGAAAGTTTGCTCCCGCTGTCACCAGAAACACAACACTCTTTACTTGGCAGCTAATCCTCTCGTCACAAAATCGAGCCAATGGTGGAAAAAAAGTGATTTTGCAACTTCAGACTAAAAGTAAATCAGATTTATTCATTTTTCCTCAAATCAGCTCTTTTCAGACAGGCTGTCCTCACTGTTTATGGCAAGTGATTACATTTGATTTGTATGGAAGTGTATTGCATTCACCAAAAAACATAAATTTCCTATAAAAACATTTTTCTGAATTACTCAGACACAGAGAGGCTTCCATTCCCTTCTCTTTGAGCCCAGTTTAATAGAAACATTCTCATCGACATCTGTCTATGTTTGGTTTAAACCGGTTTTACTTGGTTTAGGGTTTGAGACACTGTTAGCGACTCGCTTAAGTCACTTTCTGAAAGTGATATTCTCAGATTATATCTTCCGTGGTGTAAGCGGAGTGTGTTCTTGCCGTGTGAGACGACCATGATCACCCACATGCACATTATGCCGATGCTGTTGGCTGCCTATAGACTTCATATCATATAGAGATGAGCTATTATACGGGTTTCCAGGGGAAGTCTACGCTACACAGCCACTATTTATTTTATACACCCTGTTGAGCAGAGCCCACCGAGGATACGCTCATGCATTATGTGCCCTGTTGTCTTTTCATAAAAGGTCAAAGAATGATGTGTTCCAGGGTGATGATTACTGTCTGGCCCAGATGATCTTGTCCATGTTAGTTGGAGCATTACCTCTGGAACATATTAACTGCTATACTCAACTACAGGGATGACAAATAAAAGATATTGATTTAATTAATACATTTTAGAACAATGACAGTGATAATAATGGCATTATTTCAATTTTTCTCAATGTTTGACAATGTTAAATCATTTACATTTGCTGCATGTGGTATAAAGGAATTTTTGAGGGGGCTTTTGTTTGGAAATGTATTGATTTGAGTTTTTACTTTAAGTGACATGACAACATGGATGAAACTCTCATGCCGGTAATGTGAAACTAAAGCCAGGAAATGGTCGGCTTAGCCGGAATTACCTGCTCCCAGTCAAGAAAAAATATTAAATTAAATTAACTTATGATGTATTACGATCAGAGGAGCATGACAGCCCTTGGGGGATTCAACACATTAATGCCTCCATGAGTTAAATCATATATTACACATTATCCTTATATGGCCATTAGTGGCCAGCTGTTTTAATGTATTCACTTTTACCTCATTAATGTTTCGAATGCAGGGCTTTTACTCGCAACACAGTGTTTAAGTGAGGTCAGATATTTCATAATGATATATCCTTACTGTTTCTCTTTGTAGATGTGAAAGCTGCAGTAGACACAGGATGAGCTGCAGGTTTTTAAAATACTCGAGATGGCGGCTCTCTGTCCTGAGCTGCATTCATCATGAACACAGACAGACACACTTGTTTTATACGTGTTTTATTAGTGACACATTCTATTGCTGTTTTTAGGTTTCTTTGCCGTGTAGGCAGTTTTAGATGCTGAGGTAGCAGTAATTCCATTGAAGGACCTGCATGCAGAGTAGGTGTAGTGGAACTCCAGTATCTACAGATGCTGATATTAGTCTGATACAGTCATTTTTAGACCATTTATGAACTATGAATGAGTCATTTCAAAGACATAATTCTCCAACTGTGTAAGAAATAGTTTTCTCCCAGAAGGGAGGAATAAACAGCCCAAACATGACTCGGCTAAAATGCTTTTGCTGATTTTTATTTACATTTTTACAGTCTGTGCAATGTGAAGCATGTGATATACAGGATTACTGAGGTCAACAACAAGGTCAACAACACAAGATAAGAGATAAGATGAGATAGTCCTTTATTAGTCCCGCAGTGGGGAAATTCACATTGTCACAGCAGCAAAGACAGTAAAGATAAATAAATAGAAAAAGAATAAATAATACACATGCATTTCCACATTATGTGAAAGTACAATAAGGAAAGATATTCACAATGTAACAATAAAAAGTGAAAATAGAATGAACATTATAGACATTTACCAGAATACTGTATATACTGTATGGGCTTGATAGTTTAAACAAGGATTGAACATGAGATATTGTATATGTATATTAAACATATACAATATCTCATGTAAGTGCGTGGATAAGTGCAATATTATTGCACGTACGTAAGGTATATTATATGTATTGCACGTGGGATGAGGTGAGGTGTGGTCTACTGAGAGCAGTGCTTATACAGTCTAACAGCTGCAGAGAGGAACGACCTGCTATAACGCTCCTTCAGACGTTTAGGATGTTTCAGTCCGTCACTGAAGGCGCTGCCCCGTGCTGTGATGGTGTCCTGCATGCGATGCGCTCTCTTCTAAACTGCCATATGTCAACATAGAGAGTCCTTTAACATTAAGCCATGCTACTAATAACACAGTTGTGCAGATGCATTCACCACCTATAATCAGTCATTTTGAAAACATAAAGCTCGACACAATACAAATTACACATATTTGGCTCAATTAACATGCTGGGTTTTTTTTTTTACACTTGGCTGTTTTGCTCTTTTCCTCTTTAATCGATGCAGTTAAATCCATACAGCTGACACGATTACTGCAGCATGGGAGGCACACACATGCTGCCCTCACATTCTGCTCACATGACGTCACACGTCTCTCTCCACAGCCTGTGCTTAGTAAAGCGTGTATGTAATATTTAGTTTTTGATTCAATCATAAATTTTTCTTTTTCCGTATCTGATCCAGTGTTGTTTTTTTTTTTTACCAGTATCGGACACTGAGCATTGTCACAGCTCCTCCCTCTCCCCTCTGTCTCTAAACTGAGGGAGTGTCATTTCCTCTCAGATCACTTGTTTTTCATAATGCTAAACATTATTTTATTATTGATCAATAAAGCCAAAATAATTATTCCCTCAATGCTTTTACAAAAAATTGCAGATCAAAGCAAATGTAATAATCTTACATTTAGATTAAAAAACAACAAGTCGGTCTTGTTTTTAGTATAAACTGGAAATATGACTTGTCTCAATAGGCAGCCTTGTCTTTTTTTGAGTTCTTTTTATTAGATACAATGGGACATATCTGCAGAATCTTTTCATTTGTCAGATGACAACTGTGCACTATGATATGCATTCAAGACAATTACTTAGTCGGTGGCACCGTGGAGAGACAGATTGGACATTACAAGCATACATGCAGCTCCTGCTTGCTGAAGAGTGATAAGTCTGTAACGGTTTATTGGGTTGAAAATATTCATGATTATAAGAATGCAATAGCCATGGGTAGCAGAGGTGGAGCTCATGGCCTGATTCACAAATTAATTTTTAGTTCCATTTATTTATTTGTCTTTTTCGTGAGTGTTGTCCCATTCCCAGAGCGTGTCCAGTTTAAAAAGATAATCCTCCTCTGCCTCAGTGATGGATTTTACAATTAAAATGAAAATGTCCTTGATGGCAAGGTGAATTATGTTTTGTAGAACCCTTTATAATATCAAGGCGCTGCAGCTTTATGAAAGTGTAATGAAGGCGATGTCGGCGCTGGTGCTTTGCTGTCATTGTTTTATTGTGCATGCGCTCGTGTTCGGAATTTTTTGTCAGTCTCCAGGTGCCGCTTGTGCTGTCGTCTCAGCACATTTGCTCCATGACTGAGGGAAAGCATTCATTATTTAATCTGAAAGATTTTCAGGTATTTGTTGACAGAATAAGAAATGAAATGTTATACAAACAGTTTCAGTACTGTATTATATCCTTTTTTTTGTTTGTTTTTCCTTGTAATAAGCCCTTTTTATCTGTATGTTTCTTGAGAGTAATCGTTTGGTCCATGAAATGTCAGAAAACGTTAAGAAACGTTGATGATGATGTTCGCAAATGTCATGTTTTGCCCACAAACCAAAATGATTCAGTTTGAATGAATTCTTTGTTATATGGAGCAAAGAAACTAGAACATATTCACATTTAAGAAGCGGAAACAATCAGGAATCTTGTTTTAAGTACTTTGCTCGATTTATAATCGATTCATCGAGTCATTGTTTCAGCTCTACAATGAACCAAAACACTGGTTTTAGAAAGAGAAAGAGACATTTTCATGTCAAATTAAACATTTTTACACCTGAAATAAAACCAAGTGTTCTTCAGATTTAGAGTCTACTTGAGTATTGTTCAGCTGCACCTGCACTGCTGCTGCTGTATACACATCAGTTACGCACTACGGTTCTCCTGCTTGCTTAGATGTGGCGGAACAGATTTGCCGCACAATCTCACACCTACTGTATTCTGAAGTTGGTATTCTTAAGGGAAGTCTCCACTCACTGTTTTCTCTGTGTCTTCTTTCAGGTTGGTGTTATCCCCCCCGAGTCAGAGTTGAAGAGTGCAAGACAGGAGTCCTCCCAGTCAGCAGGGGGTAGCAGCAGGCATGCAGGACTCCGCCTCTGACCTCAAGATGGCCAAACAGGTATAGTAAATTGCTGCTAAAACTATATTTTGGTTGTGGTATGTTATTATTAGTTTTCTAGGATTGGGTTGCACCATGTGTTTGGTTACTCTTTCCCTGGTGCCAGTGGTGATTATAGTGAGAGATCTCTACAAGGGAAGTGGAAACTTCAACAGACTTCAATGTGGACGTTTTTATAGAGCAGGTTTCCTTAAACAATTTAAACAGTAAGATTTAATTAATTCATATTTAGATTATCTAACGCTGATTCTGAGGATGAAACACAAAGAACGTTTTGAAATTCCTTTTATCCTCTTACTGATACTGTAACGTTGAGCTTTTAAAGTAACACCAGTATCTGCAGATTTATTCCCAATAAGACAATTTGCTCTCTCATCATCCTCCTCTTCCTCACATATACTTCACACACTGGTATAGTGAAATTTCGAGCGAGAGATAAGGTGACTCAAATTATTATAATTTTATTTATTGTAATTTTTTTGGTTTCTACACACCCGGGTCAAAGTTCCTCATGTCCACTCTGATCACATACCCTGCTATATACAGTAGAACGCTATTTCTGATTTTCCTCCAAGTACCCCCAGAGGAAGGTTGTGTACCACTGCTGGTACACATGTCACAGTTTTAGAACCATGGCTGTAGACAATTACTTTTTGGTCTTCTGTTTGGTCTTCATCAACAGAAGTAATGCAGCATTATTTATACGCCTATCATCCTTCGTCTACTATCAGACCCGACTCCAACCTGCAGCTTTACTCGTGCAATGTTGCTGTTGCCTCCACCTGTCTTGATATAAGATTAATCTATACTGATTGCTATACTGAGAAACACAGAGAGAGTCATGTGAACCCGGTAGACTTAATCAGCGTTGTATGGACTCACTTGGCAATGGTTTAAATATAACAGACCTTTGTTTGTATTAGAAGTTATTCACTTCCGTTTTTAATTACCTCAGTGCTACTCTCTCACTTCTACCTACATAGGGCTGTTGCACATGACCAGAATCTGGTATTTCAGATCCAGATAGCTGTAGGCAATCTCACTCTTTGTACATGTTAAAGCTGCAATAGGCTGGATGATTGCGGGGGAAAAAAAGTAGACTTTTGAGTTTCATCCACAGTTTATTAAAAAACAAAAACAAAAAAGAAATCAACTTGTGTTTTGGAATCATAGCTCTCTGCCCTCAGTTTCTCTCATCAGATGAGCACAGGCAGACTCTATTGTTTCATATACAACAATTGACTCCAGGCAATCTCTCCATTGTTGCAACTCTCTGCTGATATCAACACGTTTTATTGTGTTTGTTGTCGAACTCTCTTTTAGAATCTTTTGTTGAATTTGTTTTCGTTTTCCTCCAGTGTAGGCAGCTTTTACCAGGGCTTTAGCAAACAACTGAGTATCTATCTGCTCGCTTAACTGCCTCCTGTGATGCTACAGATGTAGTTTTGAGGCTGTGAACTAAGCATAGAGGACATGCCGACGTGTCTATTCCCTCTTATATCACTTGATTTACACTATGTTGATGGGCTTTTATGGAGCTACTGAACAACTTTGCCATATAAATCCTGCCTACTGTACCTTCTTCATCTAAAATCAATGTCCTTATACTGGCATGTCAAAGCATTTTTACGTATTTTGAATACTGACTGTTGATGAGAGTCTTTCTGTTGTATCTGTCAAGGAACACAACTCCAAGCACCTGGACGAAAGCAAAGAAACAGACGAGATGTCTGAGAAGACGTCGCCAAACAAGAACCTCAAATCGCCCCAGAAAGGCTCCAAGCGGCTGAAAACGGCTCCCTTCAAAGTGAACCTGCTAGACGCCGTGGAGTTCGAGGGAGAAATTGAGGTATGCACAACAGATTAACAAACTGTGGTAACACACTTTGTGGAATTAGTCGTAACATGCGTTGAGAAGTCTTTTCCTCCCCCGTCAGTATTTTTCCTGTGTGGGCAGTTACAGTATGTGTGTGTTGTGCTGTACGGTGCTGCACAGAGCAGATAAAATGGGCAGAGAGAATAAAGAGAAGGTGCCATGCTATGAGCTCAGCAGGCGGGCACAGCCAAAGAAGTCACATGTCTCTGTAAAATTTAACATAACAATTTATAACCAAGGACCTGACCTGATGATATGTTCAGCTGTTGGCACTGTTAGTGCTTTCTGAGCATCAACAGAAACATTCCCATAGCAGAATTATAGACATTTTTATTTGATTACGTTTATGGAGCAACATCACTCCATAAACGTCACTGCTCTCAGCTAAAAACATTAAATGTTTTTTTTCTGCGCTTTGTATTTATATCGCCGATTCATCCATCTGCAATTATTTCATTTCTGAACTCAATTTGAAATCTTGTCATGAATCTTCTCTGTTGTGTTTGTCAGGTAGTGAAGCGGCGCCACTTGGTGTCAGGTTTCAATGAGGACTTGAAAAACACACTTGAGTAGAAATTAATGTCAGAGTTTAGGATACTACTTTGGGTGAAAGTCTTCAAGGGACTAATATTTACTGTACTTGAGAATGAATGAAATTTTATTCACCTCATTAAACATGCAGCATAAATGTTGAAAATGAGCAAAATGAGCAAATTTACCTTATCCCTCCCCCCCTACTATGTACCTCTCCCAACCTTTCTCTCTCCTCTCCCCTCATTACTTAAATACTAACATTTCTGTATCTTTAGGCATATCAGCTTTATCCTGAAAGAAGAATCTTAAACACCAACATATGAAAACATTTTCTAAGAGCAGGCACTGTTGCTATTTTTTCCGTAAATTGTTGAGTGGAATTCTACCAGAGATCCTTGTGGTCGCGCACATCTGACATGTCTAGGTCTGTGTGGAAAATCATCCGCGGTGATGTCTGTTTGCACTCGTGTATTGTTTTTCCTGACTCCAAAACAAAAATAATTTGCTGTCAGTCTCAACCACAGGCCTGTATTTCCAACAACCCAAAGTTCTTTGATTTTTTTAAAGTAACAATATCATAAGGTTGCATTTGGGAAAATGTATTGGGCTAAATAGTAAGCAATTTATTCAGGGAATACGTGAGAGCAGCCATTCCCAAACTGAAGAGTGCCAGGGTCCAATTTGAAATCTGAAACCTTGAATCACGACTCTGTTCAACACACGAGACTAAGATCAATAATTCCCATCTATTATATTGTTTTCATGTGATCATGGGATGGATTGCTAATCAGTCCACTCTCTTTGTCTCTGAACTTTCATGTCTTTCATCACATGCATGTGGTTATTGCAACTGGGCTGCATGTAATATTTGCAAGGTTCGGCTTCACAACAAAGTGCGTAATTATCCATCAACATAAACTAACATTAAGTACAGATACTGGAATTCTAGGCCTGTATGCTGACATTGGAAACTTACACATAATATGAAGCATTTCTTAAAATCTTAAAAAAAGACAGAAAATTAAAAAGAAATATATATTTATTTAATGGAGTATTATTGCAATTTGGCACAAAGTCATTACAAATGCTCTTCAGAGCCAGAGAATACACATTTTTAGCAGTTGTCATAGGTGAAGCTACAGACAACTGTACCTTTATGTCAGTTTTTTTTTTTTACATTCTATTAAAGGACATTTCATCAAGTTTACTTTTTGTTATAAGACTGAAACTATTGATTTGACATTCATATCAGGAATTTTCAAATCATACCGAGCCCTTCACAGGAAGTCAATTTTGTCCAGTAAACGCCCCCAGCGGCACGCGCTGCTAACTGTGTGTGAGGAAATCCATAGTTATTACATGGCTGAAAGGCAGGTGCATCCAAGGAGAAAATAAAAGAGAACATGTTATTATGTGTCAGCCTGTAGGATACTTATACACAAGTGCATGAAACTTTGTGTGTGTGTGATGTGGTGGAGTTGTTGGTGGGCGATGTTTTGAAGGAAAGTGTGTGTGTGTGGTAAGAATATTAGGAATGCTATGCTTGTCAACCTCTCTCAGCACTGTGGAAATATTCTGAAATACCTTTGGGCTTTTTTCCACATCTCAACAATAGTTTGCATTATGCTTTAAAAAAAAAAAGAAAACTTCCGTGTCTTTGTTCCTGGATGTTCTCACCTGCTTTCAAAGTACTGACAGTCATTGCCAAAGACAGATTTACAAAGCAGCCTCTTGTCCTGTCAGCCCGTGTTTTTTTCCCCCACATATGGTAAGAGCCTCAGATCTGCATGTCATTGGTTTGCTCCTGCTTAGTGTCTGTTGTTGCAGGGGTGGAAAAATGTGTGCCTGCTATTTATGAACCAATCCTGTGCCTCCAAGAGGTCACAGGTCATACTTTTGCGAATGGCTTTCCGTGGAGGAGTTGCTGTATTCACTGGGTAATTAAGTCTCCTGTCATGGATGCATGGCTTAACGTCTCTGTGGTCCTTGGACAGGAGACGAGGCACTGTGCCCTTGTCCACTCCTCTCACTCGGCTTCCACCTCTGTTCACTTGGGTGCAATCTGACTCAATTTGAAGCAAGGCTGAGGAAATGAGGGGAATACAGCTGTTTCTGGTGGAACCGAGTCACCACTAGGGATGGTTATGGTTCACATTTGAACCAGTACTGTGCCGACTTTTCAGTTTATTTATAACATACACATTTTATTACCCTTCTTGTCCTTCTGCAAGGCTGTCCATAGTCCATAGTAGAGCAGTCACTGCCCAGTGATACTTATTGACTCTTTGGTGAAGTGGCAGCCTCTTCTGTGCCGGGTAGGGTGAGCAAGTATTTTAGTATTGTTTGACATCCCATTCTTTCAGGCTATGAAATATGCCTCAAATGCCGTTACTGGCGATACATGCCGACATGTATTGAATATTGAATAAGATGTTAATGAGTCAGTGTAACAACAAATGCTGTGATGATAGTCTTGTGATGCAAACATCACCTAAAACCCAGTGTGGAATTAAGCAGGTGTCAGCAGAGGTCAATAAAGCAGCTGTTGTAGGGGCAACGGTAGCTGAAAGGTTGTGGGTTTGATTCTCACTTCCGCTAGTCATCATGCAGATGTGGGCAAGACACTTAATCCCACGTTGATCCTGATGGCTGTGCTGGCAGCATGTGAATGGGTATTAGGGCTACGCAATATGGCCTACTGCAATTTTCAAATCGCAGGAACCTCATTTTAGTATGAATAGAACCGCAGCCTTTTATGAGCATGTGGACATGAGTAGCAACTCTCTGTTTATTTATGGTGGGGCTAATACTGATGAGTTCATTTAATATTGCTGGCTGCAGCTGATGTCAGGAAGTACATTCTTCTTTTACACTCTTGCTGCTGTGAACCCTCCGAGACAGGAAAATTGCTAATAAACACTTTCCAAGTGTTGCTCCACCATCCTTTCACACATAATATGGCAAAGGTGAAGCACTTTTTTTAGGTCCTGTTGCCTTGAGATGTTAGGAATAAGACAGCAGAGGGCTAATACTGCATCTGTTTCCCTGGCAACCATTTGCTTCATCTCTCCTCATGGGGAAAAAAGGACCTTGTGTGTGTAAGAGTATACTATTCTCTGTGAGTGTTTAGGGTTGGGTCTAAACATTCATGTCTTCCTCGTTCAGTATGTTAAACAGTAGCAGATGTGCTCATGCATGAATTCATATTTTATGGACTGTAAAAATGCCCAATGACATTGAAGTGGAATCATTTCAGTTGTGTTTTTTTTTTTTGCAAATGTGGCTGCAAGAGGTTTTGACGATTTTCAAAATTTCCTCCAAAAAAAAGAAGGATTTAATGACATTTTCTGGGGAGGGGGATGTAGGTTATGCTCCATGGAAGACATAGTTACATTTTGGTGATGATATGGTAAATAGTGGAGGTTTGAAGTTTCTGATTGCTTTGTCTTGTTTTTGATGTACCATTGAATAAAACATCATTTGTGGGCAATATTCATTAAGCATCAAGCATTTGAGCACCTGATGTGGTTATTGTCAGACTATTGAATGGTCATTATCAACACACATCAGTCCCATATGTATGGCTGATTTGTTGGTGGGTGTCGCGTGACCTCTGACTGGGCTGTGCCCATGGTCTCCCTGCTCCGTGTAGTGGATCACCGATAGAAATGGGCGATAACAGCCTACTGGGCCTAATAGTAGGCATGAAGGCCCCTACTGGCCCATACATATGGGACTGATGTGTGCTGATAATGACCATTCAGTAGTCTGACAACAACCACATCGGGTGATTTGAGACACTATTTAACCAAAAGGAACCACCTTTCAGTGAAATGTAAATAACATATGCTTACTTACTTAGAAATATAGTGATTGTAGTTTATTACAAGTCATTAAGGTGCTCTAATTCCTCAATGTTTTCTCTTCATTTTTGGTTTATATATATATATATATATATATATATATATATATATATATATATATATATATATATATATATATATATATATGTATGTATGTATATATATATATGTATATGTGTATATGTATATACATATACAGTATATGTGTATGTAATAAACCAAAAAATTGTATTTGTACTACTACTACTACTACTACTACTACTACTACTACTACTACTACTTAAAATTCCACATACACCACAAACCTGTCACTTGAATGTCAAAGAAAACATTGCCTCACCTTTAACAGCAATTCAAAAACCATTTTCACTGTCAAGTGTTTGATGCACACTGGCTGTGACGTATCACTAAATGGCTCAGCTGTTTGATTCTGCTTGCAAACCAAACAACAGTAAAACATTTTCCAGCTGAATAACAGAGTCTGGGAGTTGGGAATTGGGAGTTTAGTTGAGTGACATCACAACCTGTTGCCATTTGGGTCTGACGGGCTGAGTTGTACCAACCGTAGACTGTTATGCTCAATGAAAACTTCACAAATAAAGTAGAAAATCTTTCCTCTGCTTTTTTCCTGCGTCTGATATTTTTCCCATGGCTGATTATTTCATGTTTGCCTTCACAGAAACACTCAAAAGGACAGACCCTGATGGACATGGTCTGTGAGCACCTCAACTTGCTGGAGAAGGACTACTTTGGCCTGACCTTTGCTGACATGGACACACAGAAGGTCAGTGTATTGTGTACTTAAATATCCTTGCGGGCAGTTTTATTGCATCAACATGCTCGTCACAGAATGATCTGTATGCCCCTCACTTTGTCGGATGGGTTGGCTCACCGAGGGGAACACAATCCATCATTCAACGATGAGTGATAAATGGAAATATCTCTGCCAAGTCTGGGTCTGAACAAAAGGCAAAATGAAAAACTTGCACTGTGGGAGAGAAGATGAGAAAAAAAACAACTCATCTACTCGCTGCAAGATGCATGTATGAAAATTTGTTCTCCATATTTCTCAGAGGTAGAGCTTTTACTGGAAGCAGAAATAATCTTCCTCCAATAGTTGAGTTTTTAATCTGCACGGACAGAAGCAGCAGAAGAGCCACAGTTTATCATGCAAATTTGACTAGATAAGAAGAAAAGTTGGGCCCAAAGACTTTGGTGACTTGTCTTTCTGCCATAACCAATGTCAATGTGGAGGCAGGATTACCTGTCAGAGTCCTGGGATCACTGTACAGCTCACACTACATGACCTGCTTGTCTTGTGACCAAAGATCTTGCAGATGTGACTGCTGTTGTAGTCAAGATCACACTGAGACCAAATCATGACCAAAACCAGAATGAGCAGCGACCAAGACTGTTAGCGACAAAGACGGAGTCAAGACCAAGACCAAGGCAGGGCTAGACCGACCAGTGCAGCACATTTTCTGTTTCATGCCATTTTTGGCATTCAAGGAAACTAAAATAATCTTTTTGGTCTACCATCTGACTTTTATTTCTGCTTCTGATGAATTTGTATGTGTGTTCATATCAATTTCAAATAGTATGTTTCCACCTGATATCTGTTGTCATGTTAGAGGATGCACAGAGCAGGTTTATGAACATTTGACTGACATTGAACCGGTGTGCCTTAGCTGTCGTTTCACATGAGTGCTCTATTGTTCATATGGATTTGGGGTTTTGATTGATGTGAGACTCCCTGAGGGCAGGTTTGGTTGCACAACAGGAACCGCCTGCCTTTTGAAGTTAGGAAAGATGACAAGGCATATCTCTCTAACCATCTGGAGTATACATTCAGCTCACATGTTGTGACATGACGTGTGTGACGTGTATGACAGCTGCAGCTTTGAGTTGAGCCTCATCTGGGCCTAATATGGACAGGTTACCTGGTGTGTTTGAGCGCTGAACAGCCTTGAACTTCAAATATTTTCCTTCTTTCTAAATTTAAAGGGGCTTTATGTAAAAGTCTGTTGCTTGACAAGCGTCAAACTTGGTAGGTGACTTTTGTCTGATGTTATTTGGAAAAGAAATGCAAGCGATATCAGTAGCAATGCAACATATATGTATATCAGTGGTAGAGCTGGTTCCACCCTCTCAAAAACAGGCCCATGTTGAACGGATACCACACTAGTCGTATTTATTCATACAATAGCTCATGAGAGATGAAGAAAATACAATGACAGCAATGGTACAGCCACTTGAGAATGTAGATTTTCATTTGCAGGCAGCAAACTCAGCTCCTGCAGCGCCCTAATTAGACATGGGTCATTGAAAGTGCTTGAATTCTTTTGGAAAAAAGTAGTGGATACTTGGATAAATTTGGATAAATTGGTTAAATAATACCACCGTTGATGTGCCCTTGTTTGTTACGACACCACCTACTGTTTTGTGCCCTACATTGCTTGATGTACGTAGACTAAGCCTAACGTTAAGCAAGATAGAGCAAATTACATGATCCCAAGGACAATCACTTGTGCAGTCTTGTGTACAGATGCAGCGTGTGCTGCTAATTAATAAAAGGGGACGCCATGGGCGAAGTAGCTCTTAACAAAGTCCCCTCCCATCATAAGCTGTGTCACCACATTGGTCCAGAAAGTCCTTGAAATATCCTCGAATTTGATCTGCAAACTCTTTTTTATGATTTGTTTTGGTGTTTTGGTCTGTTGTGCCACCCACCCCATAACACAGCTAGTAGCACTAGGGAGTAAGTCAAACATAGCAAGCTGCAGCTATGAGTCAGAAATGCTGAATTTTACCAAACCTAAAGAGAAGAAAAATGATGGTCTGCAGTGGAGATGCTGACAGTATGGAGAAAGTAAAAGACAGATGCCAGTGTGGATATGTACATCTCCTGGACAGGGAAACAGGCAGCTAATAGGTTGTACTGCATGTGCGTGAAAACTGTGTAATGCCAGCTCCATGATTCCTTTGCAATAACCGTAAATGCCAATGACAGCAGTTTTGCATATTTTCCATATAGCCCCTTTTGAGACTACAGCTTCAGATCAATATGACAGGCTTATCAAAGACGGTCTCCTCAGAGTCTGGGGGTCACTGCTGATTGGTTGACCAAACAAGTCTGATAATTTAAATGTCATTCCAGATGCCCTTTCTCTGTCTCAGAACTTAATCTTTTGCTCAACAGGAGAACGTTTATTCAGCGTGATAGCTGCATAAACTGACGCTGCAAAAGCAAGAGTGAAGCCTCGATCAGTCCGTGATTAAAAGATCCCCCCCCCCCGTTTCTCTGCAGAGAAACGCAAAGCAGCGGTGAACGCCTCACTAATTGAGTGCCCTTTTGGCCTTGGGTGATTTGAGGAGGGGCGATAAATGCCTGTGGTTCATTAAAGTCTTAAGCAGCGTGATTTAACACTGGAGGTGAATGTGAGTTTGTGCGTGCGTGTGTGTAAGTGTGTGTGTGTTTGTGAAGGCAAAGCTGAAATTAAGGTTTGCTCAACACGGCCACGGGAGAGCACTGTGCTGATTCAAGTTTCGCACTGATTCCACTCTAACTGATGTGAGATCAGCTGGCAAAAATACTGTCAGCCTTAATAAGCAGCTGCTGCTGGTTGTTATTCAGGCTGCTGAAGATCACGGTCAGCTCTCTGCACCACAGGTGGAGCAGAACTGTGATGCATGCTGCCAACACCTGTTAAAGGGATAGTTGTTGATAACGTGGAGGCCGGGAGCCAATGGTCCCTTCAAACCTTTTTCTTTTTTATCATAAACATTTCCTTACAAATGTTTCATAATAATTGTATTTCCATTGTCACAGTTATCATTTTTAAATGGCAATGTAACCAAATCCAAGCCAAGCAAGTGAACAAATGAAAGAATTCTGCCTTTCTGGAGTCAGATAACATCATAGGAGGTTAATGCATGGAACTCTGGTTTCAAAGTGCAACTCCTTACCAGCTGAGCCAATGGGGATTGCACATGACCAGGGCTTATTTTTATGTCCCAGTCGGTCCCTGGCCATCAATAATATATTATACAACTGAAGCTGTAAAGAATCTTACCCCTGGGCCAGACTTTGGACATGCCTGGATTTGAGTTTGACTAATGATGAGGATTTCACGATAATCAAGGAAAATTTACGATAGTGTTGTTCATGATGTTTTTGTCAAGTGGAAAATCTAAATAAAAGCATATTTTGATATGACTTGATAAACAGTTCATTAATTAAACCATTAATTGTCCAACAACAGGGGATTTGGATTAATTAAACCAAATCAGAAAAAATACAATTAGATAATAATTATGTGTAAAAACAAATAACTGCCATACTGAGACACACAAAGAATGAATCAGCATTTAGTGAACGGTTTGAATATAAGAGATATTTGTTTAGATTTAAAAGCCACAAACTACAACTTTAAATAAAGCCTTTTTAATGATTGTTTAAGCTGTTATAATAAAAAACAACATCATACTGTATATTCCACATGAGCTGTCCCGATTCCTGAAGATCAGCATAGAAAACAAAGAAATTGCTTGACCTCTTGGCAAAAGTTACTGTGCTAACACGTAAATGGCAAGCAGTATTAATGGTGTTATTTCCCCACATATGGTCAAATAAAACCTTAAGACATAATTTGATGAGACATAAATTAAGTTTGGAATGTTGACAAGAAACTTATCACATATTTTGGTTGATTTATGATCAATGTGAGAGGGGTTTTTGTGAGAAAAAAAAAAAGTCTATTACTACTTTCAGTAATTGCAAGGGATGTTGGCAGCATGATGGTGCGGGGGTTGGCATCCAATGCCTCACAGCAAAAACATCCTGAGTTGAATCCTGGTTTGTTTGGGTCCTCTTTGTGGAGTTTGCATGTTCTCCTCATTTGTGCAGCGTGGGTTTTCTCCAAGTACTCTGGCCCTCTGCCACAGTCCAAACACATGCAGATTGGAGTTAGGTTAATGGAGACTCTAAATTGCCGGTAGGTGTGAATGTGTTTGTGAACGGTTGTTTGTCTCTGCATTTTGGCCAATCGGAAGGACTTGCAACCTGTCCAGGTTGTTCCCTGCCAAATGCCTTGGCTCCAGCTTCCTCTGTGACCTCCAAAGTACAAGTGCTAGAGAATGAATGAATTAATGTTGATGAGGAGTTCCGGATTAGATTAAAAATAATGTGACAGGATGTCTTATAAGAAATAAATCTTTTGAGTAATTGCAAAGGCTGTAATTTCGTAGCAAATCAAATGAGGATTTATCTCAGATAAGAGAACACTTCTCTCTGAATTGTTAGAGAGAATAAAAAGTAAAATAATTGAATGAAAAGGAAATGAAAGACCCAAGAAACTCCAAAGAATTCAGAGAGATGTTAAAATGAACCTGTTATGATCCAATTTGATCTAATGTGATACAATATGATTTGATATGTTTCAATAAAATATCATGCAATACTTTATAATACGATACACTTCACTGTGGTGGAATAATTTTTGAAACTCAGTGGTGCTGTGTATATCGTAATCAATAAATAAAAACTACATATATCACAATGAATACCTTTTTTTTATAAAATATAGAATTAGAAGACAGGAAAATATAATAGTATTAAATGTAATAAAAAAAATATTAAACATGATTATCCAGCTGCCAACATTGTACAGGACCACATATAGCACAGAAATGAGCAACATATTGCAGATTTTTGCAATCAACAATTTTTTTTAACTTTATCTTATGACAACAAAGAAAAGCCTTGAGAAACCAAATTAATTAAGCTCATTTAATATAAATGTATATTAAATTGACTTCTTGCAACTTGCTAACTTTATTTTGATTTTGATTTATTTTTATTTTGTCTTTTAAAATTCATTTGTTATTTTCTTTTGTTCAGCACAGTTTCAATAATCACAGCATTGTAAGAACACGTGAGGTGAAATATTTGTTGGGTGTGTGGCTGAGCCTGAAAACAACATGAGTCAAAGTCCACTGAACCACCGATGAGATGCTCCCATAGTCACATCAGAAGTGGGCTCCCTCTGGGTGAAGTGGGTCACTGATTAGACGTGGTAAGATGGTTGGTAACTCACTGCCAGTAATTTAGCAACACAATAAAGCCAACAGCTGCTTAAAATTAAATCTGCTCTCTGCATGTTTGAGTGGCTCAGCAGGAAAGGGCTCACTTACTTTATCTAACCATATGGAGAAGGCTTTCATTAGGAACACTGACAGCAATTAGAGCAAAATGTGACACCGGGGTGTGCGTGAGCCATGTTTTCACTCTGCCCTGTGTGAATTCTGCCTTCTGTCTTTCAGAACTGGTTGGACCCCTCCAAGGAGATCAAGAAGCAGATGCGCAGTGAGTGTCTCTTCCAAGTCACCGAGGGAATAAATATTTAAAAAATTTAATCAGTTAAGGAGTGAATTAAATTCATTGGATCGCAGGGGTTTTTGCGACAGTGGAGGCAAAGCAGGCAATTCTCTTGGGGCGCTGAGCAGAGAAGGGGCCCCCCACAAAGAACGGCTACTATTTAGTCCACAGCAATGACAACTTACTGAGAATCGCCTTTAATTCAAATACACCTCTGTAAACGTGTGCAGTCAATTTGATTGACAGGCTGTAATTTCTGTAATCAAACACAATTTTTTGTAATCTAAACAAATCAAAATGTTTCCATATTTTTTTTTTTAGAAAAGTAAAAGGATAAAAGGGGAATTTTAGGCATTACAACAGTGTACATATTTACATCACATGGTTAATACATAGTCAGCTGCAATATAAATAGTATTACAGTGTAAAGTGAGAGATAGCAGAGCTATAAATCACGCACAGGACGTCAGTGCAGCAATTTAACATGATAAATTGATTTAATAATAGTAAACAAAATAGTGAATAGTGTATTAGCACAATCGCAGTGTAATATTATTACATAACTTTTTATTATTATTATTATTATTATTATTATTATAATAATAAAATTAACATTAATTATCCTAATCATGAAGTGCCTATTCATGTAGAAATTTAGTCTAGCAGTGATTACAGCCTTTTACTTCTATTTGATTCTACAATATAGCAGTGGCACTGATGTATGATTCAGTATCCATTGTGGTGCCTACACACATATGTGTAGGGCCTCAAGGTCACTTGAATCGTTCCTGTTGTTGGATAAAGTAATTAAAAATGTGCTTTTTACAGTCCATAACCGACTTATTATTTATAATCTGTCTCCTAAGGCAAATATGTCACTCTCATTGTTCTCTCTCAGACTCTCCATGGCACTTTGCCTTTGCGGTCAAGTTCTACCCTCCAGACCCCTCCCAGCTCACAGAAGATATTACCAGGTATCTTACACACACACACACACTAACACACACACACACACACACACACACACACACACACACACACACACACACACACACACACACACACACACACACACACACACGCACGCGCACACACACACACACACACATCCACACCCACACACAGAGAACATTAACAGTTCTAGTTCATCTGGCTCCACTGCCAGATGCTCCTCAGATTTATTGATAACAGAAATTGCCTATGTCATTTTCACAGACAATTTATCCTTTTTATTTTTCTAATGCTCAGTGTTTACTTCAAAGCACAATAACAATTTCGTGGTATATTTGCCCTGGTGTCAAAAGCAACCCACATCATGCAAATCCCTCTCTTCTTCTAAAGATTAGACCTTGGAATGCTGCTAACCGCCATGGCTTAACCATGCTGAATACTTGTTGGCGCATGCCATGGCCCATTCTTGTTTGACTGCCAACACCCTCCTCCTCTTTTGTCTCATCTGACAGATACTACCTGTGTCTGCAGCTGAGGGACGACATGCTGTCAGGTCGGCTGCCATGCTCATTCGTCACTCACGCCCTCCTCGGCTCTTACACCGCTCAGGCCGAGCTGGGAGACTACGACCAGGAGGACCACGGCTCGGACTACGTCAGCGATTTCCGCTTTGCCCCCAATCAGACCCGCGAGCTGGAGGAGAGGGTGATGGACCTCCATCGAAATTACAAGTACCAGACATACTGTTGCTTCAATCATATTTTCATCCGCCCGCAAATCTCCTGGGTTTATTCCCTGATGAGTTTTCCATTGTGTCCAAACACTCCCTATTGCATATGGCTGATAGATGCCGCCATATTACTGCACAATCTGTCAGTGAGATGTCAACAATGCAAGTGTTATATTTTCCTTCACCACACTCCTGTCTTTTGGCAGAAGACCAAACACAACGCTTCAGGGTACGGATGCAATGAATTTAGGAGTGAATATACTGTATCATTCCTATTACCAAGATCTTTCTGCTCCCACTGTGCAGGATTATGGGCTCTTTATTAAAGACGGCCTGTTGATGTTGCTTACAGATGTTATGGTTATTCTGCACACAGGGGGATGACTCCAGCAGAGGCTGAAATGAACTTCTTGGAGAATGCAAAGAAGCTGTCCATGTATGGTGTGGACCTCCACCACGCTAAGGTTAATGATTATTTCCTGACTTAACATTTTCATAAAAGTACAGTACATTTTTAAGTGCTGATGAGCTGATCCGATACGTGGCAGTGGTGTTGATCAAAATCGTATTGGCAAACAAATATTGGCAAACGAAATAAAGAAAAAAAGATTTAACTGAATCTTTTTTCCTAGTTTCAGGAATGCGTTAAGTGCAGTTTATGAGTAATGTGTGCCTGTCTTTTCCTGCAGGATTCTGAAGGGATTGAAATTATGCTGGGTGTTTGTGCCAACGGTCTGCTGATTTACCGAGATAGGCTGAGAATCAACCGCTTTGCCTGGCCAAAGATCCTGAAGATCTCTTATAAGAGGAGCAACTTTTACATCAAGATACGACCTGGAGAGGTGAGTATAGTGTTGGGTAGTGAAAGGGACACTCGAAATACATTTAATTTAACATTTATTTACATTTGATTATAGGGTTAGGGGGATGGACAACACCAATTTTACTTATGTCATCAAATAAATGACCTGTATTTTCTCAGCCTTTTACTCAATATTTATATCTGCAGGCTACACCTCTGCTGTTCAAAACAAGGTGGTAGGTGTAGGTGTTGAAATGGCAGTAAAAATATCCACAGACGTTATGTCATTTCCCAAAAATGGCTTACAACACTATTTATATTGTGAATTGGGTCACAACGGTTTGTCATCTTTAAAAAGAGGGTCAGAGTATAAAAAGTTGGGGAAACACTGATCTTGCTTATCTAGGCTTGAAGATTACAAACTCATAATAGAAAGCCTGTGGCACCAACTGTGAGTATGCTATTTCAACGACATGAGTGTTAACTATAAGTGAGATTATTTTGGTCTCAATATTTCACTGGTATCGCCTTTAAGTGTTTTTGTTGTTTAGAATTAGACAAGAACATATCATTTCCATATGGTAAAATAAAGCTGTAGTCAGTGCCCTATTAATTTAGGTTACTTAGTCTAAGCTAAGCTGCTAGAAATGAGCTAAAATTGTGCTGGAGGTAGCATTTTGAAATTAGCAGAACAGTTGCTAATGTTGCTAAAGTGATGACAATAACCGTATTGTCATCGCTTTATTCTTTCTCTGTACAACAAAAACACTAACGGCATGGTGATAGGTGTTGTTTGAGATGTTTGGACTGTATTTACATCTGAGCTTAAACACATGTGATGTGATTGAGATTTAACATTTCTCAACTTCTGCTGCACATACAGTAGCACAAGCAAAGCTACTTGTTACACGCTAAGCTAACCAAACCATCTCCTTGTATCAGTCATCTAAATCCCATCAGCAAAGTAAATAAGCAAACAATTCCTTTAAAGTTACAGCATGTATCAATTACTTATATCTGATTGTGACACTGCATATTGTAACAAACAGGAGACTCCTCTGCACAAGATGGTGGATAACCCTAAATCTAAAGCATTAATAAAGTACATATAAAAGGCTTATTCTAAGGCTATAATAATCAATTTTGATTTCGAAGGGATTATACACTTATACTAATACTTATGGGCCGTCGATTACATTTCTGCCAATAAACCCTCTTATATGTTACACACTGGACCTGTAAGCCATGACATCATATAGTATTTGAATAAACCTAAAACAATAGTCAATGCTCCTCTTAAAAGCCACAAGAGAAATGTGGTCATGTGGTCATTTATGCAGGAAAAAAAAAGATTATAAACCCTGTGTCCATTTCCCTCAGCCTTGCTCCTCAGGAGCAGTCAGGAGCTATCTGTTTTGGCTTTCCTCATTGCCCTGTGCCGTGCTGCAGCTTATACTCCATGCTGAGCCTCAATGCGACAGGCTGTCTTGGCCAGACAGACCCAGTCAAGTGACAGAGCTGCACAGTGAGCCAGTGATCGAGCCAAATAAAGAGTCCTTTTACCAGAGCTGCTGCAGCTGCGGTCAGAATAGATGGATAAAGAGTGTAAATATAGAGCCATGAAACAGTTTTCCAACTGATCCCAGTGTCTGACTGGCGAATACTAATACAGCCTTTGTCCGCTTTGTTTGTCCAGTCAGCAAAACTCATGCTGTAATGCTCATAATGTGTTTCTGTTTGTATTGACATACATAGTGAATCAGAAGTAGAACCAAGTTGTATTATCGACTGGGTTCGGTGTCTGTGCAGGTGTGAGATGGAGTAAATCTCCTGCAATTTTTATGACTGTATTAAGTTCCCCTAAACTTTTAGTGCCCTGTAGGTGGCCTTCAGCACAACAGAGTAAACACCACATCTCTCTCTGTCTTCCTGTTCTCTTGTCCCTCTAGTACGAGCAGTTTGAAAGTACAATTGGTTTTAAGCTTCCCCACCATAGAGCTGCCAAGAGGCTGTGGAAGGTCTGCATTGAGCATCACACGTTCTTTCGGTAAGAATCGATCTACTGTACACTCCTGGCTGAAGACCCTTGTTCAATGGGTGTCTAGGCTAACGAAACATGTTCATGCGTAAAGCTTCATCAAGTTCACCCAAACTTTGCAGTAGTTTCTCTGCAGCTCATGTTAGTTTGATGACAACCTCAGCTTTCACCAGTGTGTTCAGGGTGTACAAGATAAACATTTGCACAAAAACAAGGACTAAATACAATGACACTCATTATGCAAGAGAGTCTTTAAGAGAGATAGATTTTTTAAGTGTGAATGAATAAGATACTGACACATAGTCAGCACTAACTGTACTTAGTGCACCCCTGAGAACCAACCACAAACACCACAGTCAGTGCTGAACATATTTCACATGGTATTTAGACTGGAATTAATGATTAACATAGCTATTCCAGACCACATTTTAACAGCGCGATACAGTATGTGATCAAGAGTGTTCACCATTTTCCACAGGTTGGTATCTCCAGAGCCTCCACCTAAGGGTTTCTTGGTAATGGGTTCAAAGTTCCGATACAGTGGAAGGACACAGGCTCAAACCAGACAGGCCAGTGCACTTATAGACCGGCCTGCGCCACACTTTGAGCGCTCCACCAGTAAGAGGTACCTGCTGTCCAGGAGCTTGGACGGAGGTGAGAGCTTTGAGAAAAGCAATTCCTGTTTTTAAACAAAATGTCAAACTATGATTTTGCTCATCTCTCTGATAATTTGTCTCTCACTTACTTGCAGAGTTTTCACGGCCAGTCTCTGCCATGTGTGAGAACCATGATGACTTGTCCCACCGCAGTGTCAGTGAACACCGTTGCCTCCACAGCCCATCTGTGGATGAGCAGGAGACCGAGCTAGAGCCCAGTCTGGAGCAGGATGAGGAGGACAAGGACCAAGATGACGGTCAGGAATCAGAACAGGACAAAGACGCAGATGGCAACGTTAGCCCAAGCCGAAAGAAGGAGATCAGGGTAATAAAGATTTCCTGAGGAACTGTGACTTTTTGCATATTTTACAGGTTTACATATAAAGTCATCCTGAAGACTCAGGAAAAACTCAAACTGCAGTAACTGCAGTGTGCAGGTTCTGTGCAAAAGCTTCTTAGACCAACTGAAGCTTATCCAATGGGAGCATAACACTGGGGAGGCTTTGGTAGATTTAGCATTTACTAACTCTTCTACTTTCACTCTTATTCACTCAGGCTTATATGCTTATACAGCACTGCTCATAAATTCTGCTAACTGCTATACAATTTTTAACCCTTTCTCATTCTGCTGCAAAATACAAACTCCAGCTAAGCCTTCGGTTGCTAACATGCTTTCCCCCCTTTTTTTTATTTTTAACTCTTGCTGGCAATAAGGAGGAGGCTGGGTCACCAGTTGACAATAAACAGGAGGTATTTGGTCTCTGTCTGTTTGTCTGTCAGTCTCTCTGTCTAGCAGCTCCTCTCTCTCTCTCTCTCTCTCTCTCTCTCTCTCTCTCTTTCTCTCTGCCTCTCTGCCTGTCCTCCTCTGTCTTGTTTACTGTGGCTGTCAACTCAGTTATCATAAAAAAAACTGTGCTGCATTGCACCACATAAACAAGTGATACTGTGATGGTTGTATCTGGACTTATTTGTCATATTTAATCATCCCAGCAAACATTTGGCTGACAGCGATTGGTCCAGTGGGGACACTGTTGAACTGGAGAATTCGTTTTACAAACTTGACTGTATTTAAAAATAGACAGTCTTCCAGTGGCAAATGTATCTCCCTTTTTGAAGGCTTGAGATTTGCAATTTGACTGGCGCCATGTCATGAGCATCACCTGCCACCAAGAACCTGTTGTGCAATACCAGCTGTCAATCACACTGGTGTCTACTCTATAATAAGAGTAGACACAGCGCATATTATGTGCTGCGCTCTGTCATCTATTTACCTCTAAATGGGAACCTAATTTACAAAATTGACATATTTATCTATTGAAGATGACCTGAAACTGGTGACTGATGCCATTAACTCCACAGGGAAATGTTAATTGACGTCATAAATCAAGTGAGAAGTAGAAGCTAATTTTCCCATACATTTCCATTCAAACTTTTCTTATACAGTATATGGTCTGTGCTTACAAAGCTTTAAAAATGGTAAACTTGATTTGTTCAAAATGACTACTGGGATTTATTCAAATGGTTTCCACAGTTTTCATGGCATGGTATAAAATGGCCTAATAAAGCCTTGCAGTCTGTTTGTCTGTCTGCCTGCCTGTCTGCCTGCCTGCATCCATCCCTTACTGACAAGCCTTTTACTGTCCTGTCTCTGCACCTGAACTTGCTCCTGCACTCTCTAACCCTGCACTTGTCACCTGACTCCTCTTGTGCTTGCCCATTACTCCTGCCCCCAACTCAGGTTTCTCAGTTGGACCAGGAGGCCACACCTCGGCACAAACAGGAGGTACAGGTGCCTGTCTTTAGCTCTTGTTTATTTCTGTTCCTCTGCACCTCGACTCTTCTGAGACTTTTCGGGATTAAGATTTGCTTGCTTTGGATAAATGGATATTTCTGGCAGACATGAGCACAGGATACTTAAAGGATTTGAAGGTGTCCAGAGAAATACCTCCATGTTGTAGAAAAGAGCACTTCTCCTTCATTAAGTGTTTGTAAAGTATTAGTGCATGTCCTTATATGCTTCTTTGGCCAGTGGTGGAACAAGTACTCAAAACATTCAGTTACCAAGATAAAAGTATAGTACAAGGTAAAAGTAAATAAAAGAATAATAAAAAAAGTAGTTTATTCAGTGAAGTATGATCGCAACTTGTTATCGCAAGGACAAGTGCTTTAATTCAGCTATTGTTCTAATTGAACAATATTGACTAATAACTAGTGCCACTTTTTAATCCACTTGAACAACGGTTTAAGGTTTAGCAATGTGACATGTTTTATAATGTTTTTTATTATTATTGAAATGTCCGGTGAAATTGAAAGATAACATAATTATGCTCAATTTTCTTGTATCACCTGATTGTATGAATTATTGTTTTTCATTACTCCAGAATAAGCCTGTTATATTCAATACAGGAGCCAGGTCAACTCGATGGAGGCTCCCATTTTGTTTTTATAGTAGCCCACAATGGACAAACTAACATCTTTTGAGTTTTGATGCTCACTGAAGATTACATACAGTACGTCCTCCAACATTCATTCTGCAACATGGTCAGATATTTTGATTTAATTTGGGTGGGTGAGAGTATAAACAAGTAAAATACCTCAAAGTTGTACAAAGTGCACTGTATTTTACTTAATTTATGTATTGTAGTAACTTCCCACCACTGATGTTCATCATACAAAAAAACAACAAAACTCATTTTGTGCACATTCTGTGTTTAAATCCCTTTGTTGTTCTTTAGCAATTCACACAACACCTTCGTGTGTGTATCTGCAGTATTAGTGTATGTCACGTGTGTTTTTGCCTGTGCATTTGTCATGATAGTGTGTAACGTGCTGATGAAAAAGTCCTTCTATTGCACCTGCCTTTCTCTTTCCCCTCATTTTTTTCTCTCTTCTTCTCCTCCTCCAGTTCCTGGACAAGTCACAGGACGTGTTGCTGAAGCACCAGGCAAGCATCAATGAGCTGAAGAGAGCGCTGAGGGAACCCAACAGTAAGCTGATGAACCGTGAGAAGCGTCTGTCCGCAACCTCGCCGACCAGCACGCCAGAGAAGAAGGCTGTGAGTTGGGGCTTAGTGTGGAGGGTGGGGGTTTAGGTGGGGGGGGGATTACAGTGTCTATGGGCTTCAAGGTCCACTCGGGTCAATATCTCAAATCGAGAAACCTCTGATGCTTAACATTCCATGAAATGACATTGACGTCCCCCCAGCTGGATGCTGTTATGTGGAGTTATTTTTTTCCCCCCTGCCTTACTAAAGGCAATCTTTTTGTATGTTTTGTCACACAAGCTGTTGCCAATCTTATTCAAACTGTGTAAAATTTGTCATTTGTGTTTCCATTCACACAGAAATCTGAATATCTGTTCTGCCAGCAGGATTTGTTTTACATGGGGAGGGGGAGTTATGTAATTTTACCACAGAACATCTGTAATATAGAGAATATATAAGAAATCTCAGTAAAACTACCACAGCTGTGTGCGCTGTGCGCTCCTGGTTCCCCCCCAGCAAGGCACATGTTCTGTCATCCTACCCAGTAACCCAGGGTGCCAACAAGGGCCCCGACGCGGGAGGGCAAGGGGTCAGCGAACACGGTGATCCCTGAATGGGTGGCACTCGATTTACGCACATTGTCACCTGCTGTTGTCTTGATATCACAAGTGAAAAAACACACTTTATACTTCAGTCCATGCTTGAAAATCTGCAGGAAGCTACTTGTAAAAGCCGCAGTAATCTTTATGGACATCGCCTGGTAATGATTATTGACATGGCACATTCGGATGGGACTAAAATCATTGAGAAGCTCAGGGATATAGGGCTAAAATCGACGCAATAGTTAATCATTGCAATATCAATTGTGATGACTATTCACTTTCGACATTTTTCCAACGTCACTGACATTCTGACATTATCAGTTTCTGCTTCCTGTTTATTAGTGTAGAAGTAGTAGGTATTTGCTTCTTGCATATATATCATAGAGACACTTACTTTATCAGTTTTTGTTATTCAGTAATCATATACTTAAATATGTCAGGCTTGGAGAATAATTGTACTGGCATGAGTGTAGTAAATGTCAAAAGCACATTAGTATGGTTATTAAATTGTTTGCGATGAAAGCAGTTTTCCCATGCAAACATAATCCTACCCACAGAGGAACAAACATAAAAACCTGCAGTTTATTTTAAGATGTGTGTATAATGAAGTGCTCTGTCTGTGCCTGTCTCTGGTGCAGCAGACTCATTCTGACAGGATCTCAGCAGTACTTAAAGATGTGCGGTACTACTTAAGACTGACTGACAAGTAGCACAGAAGGAAACATCTTGATGAGATTAGTTTCAAGATGTTTTACTTTTTATGATTTGAACGGTGTGAGGTACTTGAGAAATTACCTTTTTTTTCTCAATTCCTTTATGGCAGCACCAGTGACACAGTTTATCACAAATGCTCTCGACCTTTCATCACATTTTGATAAGTAGGATGTTGAGGATACACATTCATGAGATCTCCAGACAGAATATTTTGTGTCTTGTGTCGAGAACCAGTGTCTCACCTGTTGTCTAGGATGATCATGTCATGCCCTCATTGTGTTAAATTAAGTCTGTTGTGTTTTATCCCAGAGAGGCCGTATGTTCCCATGGACTGTTCTGTTGAGCTCCGGTTGTAGAATTGATTTATTGAATGAAGTATGTCCGTATTAGTATGAGGCTTTTCCCTGTTAAAAATGATGACACAGACCAAAACAGTTGGTGCCCCGTCTATTGTGGTTTTAGTGATATGGACAGCTTTACGGCTCTGTACAATTTGTAAAGCTAGTTCAGGGTCAAAGGCCGGGGATGGGAACCATGGAACATGAATAACTGTTCATTCTTGTCAGCACCGACTCTTTTCCTGCCTTTCCCATTTTCTCCATGCTGCATGCTCTTACTAATTTACTCCCTCATTTCCAGTGTGAGCTCTAACAGCTGTTCTTCCCTCTCTCTTAAACTCTCTCCTCTGTCTCGTGTCGGCCAGTCTGTGGGCCGAGCAGCTGGAAAGGAACCTGTAAACAGCCTGTCTGTTGAGGGTTACGTCCAGAAGACTATGGTGACATCACCTGAGGTTGCAAATCTCTCACTCTTCCTCTTTCAAGATGCATTTTTTTTATTTTTAGCATTTGTGGTTTGGTGAAATTCACTCCCGATATTCATATGTCTATTTTCTACAAAAAACAAATGATGGCATATTGTGCAAGTAGTTCCTTAAAGCAAATGCATGCTTATCAAAAGGCCACTGTGTATTATTCAAATGATTGTGTAGATGTCATTATCTGCAGCAGCTTGGCATGTCTAACTGTGTTTAATCTATACCAACATGTAGGGCTCTGAGGAGTGGGTATTGATTGAAAAACAAGAAACTTATCAACCAGACCAAAAGTGGAAGGCAGAAGAAAGAAACAAATCTCTTGCATCTGATTCCTTGTGGGAGAAAAAGGAGCTGGAAAAAGAGATCAATGTTACCATGATGATACATAAAGAGGTGACAGGGAATGACAGAAAAGGAATGAAAAGCCATATTGGTGAAACAAAACCATCCAGTGAGGCAGATGAGTGCTCTGAATCTTGGCCGACCAACAAAGGCCGTTTTGTGATTCAGTTATCTGAGAATGCAGACTCGTTTCAAGACAAATCTCAAAGTAAACCATCCCACGCCTCAGACCCCGAGGCGAACAGCGCGGCGGCCCTGGGCTCACGCCAGACAAAGGACCATGCAGGGTCTAAACAAAGGAAAAAGAGGAGACCCCAGAGCTTAAACCTAGGAATGCCTGCAGAGCTCATCTACAGGAAAGCAGGCAGTGATTCTTCCGGAGACGAAAATGAAGAGTCAGACTCAGACGTTAGCCCAAAAATAAATTCTCAAACAAAAAATCATTGTGAATCCTCCATGGTGATGGAGAAAGATGATGAGGCATCAGAAAAGAGTAATTTGGTCAAGGTCTCTGAAGACACTAAACAGGAGGAATTCTCAGTAGTAGAAAGTGGAGAGAGCACCGATCAGGTAAAGAGAAAAATAGTGAGCGAGGTTGAAACCACAGATATTAATTTAGGGTCGGTGAACGGACCTGGAAAGATCGAACACGATAGTTCATTAATGGGTGTTAAAGGAGAATGTGTGTTGAAAATCCGAGGAAAGGGCCTTATTGACAATAAAGAGCTTGCTGAGGTAAAGCTGAGACAGGTCAGGACACACGAGAGGAAGATCAGTAGTTCTGGCTCTGAGGATATAGAAGGTTTCTTGGGGGAGAGAGGTCAGAGGACGTCTCTCCACCGACTGTCAGGCAGCAGCTACCAGTCTGAAATCACCAGGATTGTTCCTTTAAAGCCAGAGAGGTCAAAGAGCATAGCATGTAAGGATGAGAGGGACAGGACAGGACAGGAGGAGCCCTCTCGGGCCATCAGAAGAGAATACCGCTGGTCGGTCGGCTCTCCGGAAGGATCCTCAGACCTCAACTGGACTGACGTCTCCACCTTCCATTCGGCATTTGCAGCAGATGTGGAGGGCTTTGCTAAAACAGAGCAAGCTGATGATAACTATCAGTCTGGTAGAGGAACTACAGAGAGTCACTCATTCAGCTCAAAGATTTCAGCGCTTCACAAAATGGCTCCCCCAGCGCCACCCGTTAAGACACAGAAGGCCAGGGAGTCCGGGCTAATACTGCGGAACAGTCGCAATATCGGCAGGGAACCGAGCCTGGACGCAGCCAAGAAGAGACACTCGGTAACTCTGCTTGGCATCTGATAATCAGTCATTGGAAGTAAAGCATCGCATGAGCTTCAGACTCGCACGCCATTTTTCTTTTTTCAACGTTTTCAGTGACTTGAAACACTCATCCATCTTACCTGTTCGTGCCTGTGTGAAGAGCAGGTGGAGCAGTACATTTTGCTCTGTCTTGTTGGACATGTCCCCCTTATGGCACCAAATATCTACCCTCTTATTGGCCTTAACGTGCACCTCACTGTCTGGCAAATCTGTGCATCTCAACACTGGCTGTGAAAGTTATCAAAAAAAAAAAAAAGTACCAGTTATCGTGTTCCCTGGTTTGTCCTCGCCTTCACAAATATCCTTCCAGCTCACGTTGATCTCCATCAGTGTGGCAAGGAAAGAGAGGCTCACGTATCAGCATCGCTCCGATGAGTTTTGCAAGTCTCCATGTCATTTTCAAACTGGAAATAGGAAACAAACGACTCAATGCATGCTAATGTTACAAATTAAATCACTCATCTGAGGAAGACATTGTGGAATGTACCTCCATCCATTACAGATAGCTATTATCTCCCAAAATTAGAGATAAATGGAGTATGGAATTGGTTTGCACACAAAAATGATTGATAAATCTACATCAAACTGATTTACTGTGAACAGAATTCTCCAAATGTCACTTGATTCTTCAGATTGGTGATGATGCATCATAAATCGAATGCATAATTCTCCCAAATCTCACCAGGATAAAAAAAAAAGCAAGTGGTGTTGCAAACACGCCGTTTCCTCCAACTGTGAAACCCGCATCAGGCGATGAGCAGCCAGACGCCACAGCTCAGTGCCTGACAGTCAGATTTGCTGCTTTCATTTCACTGTTGGTATCATTAGGGGCTTGCATGCATTTTGGCACTGGAATGAAAAGCCATTTCAAGTGAATTGACGTGACAGCTTTCATCATTCCCCACCTTCTCATCTGAGTCGAGCTTGTGCATACATTGAATTAAACAGCCATGAGAAGAGGTGTTGTGTGGCTCTCACTGTGCAAATGTGCCTCGCAAGCGAGTGACAATCACATTAAGATCGGATTGAACTTGGGGAGTGTGGGAAAATATTAGGTGGCTCCACCAAAACATGTGGCACCCTCCCCCCCCCATCCTCACCCAGTTATTCTGGCAGGCTCTGACATGCATCTTTTTTATTGGACATTTAAAAACATTATCTATCAACATGTAAATGTGTGCTTGTTGAAGTCCAAGGTGCATAATAACATTGCAACACATTCTCAGGTGTGACTGCTGCTTTGCTGAAAACCTGCTCATCATACACACTGCATGGTTCTATTGTTCTGCTTCCAGTGTTGGGCACTAATGCATTACTCATACTGTGTTTAATCAATAACATTACTTTACACTTAAACACACGGTGTGAAATATTATAGTGACTCAAAAAATAACTCATCATAACTTTTTTTCGTGTCATTTGCCACCTACTAATTTGAATCGGATATCCGATTAATATTCATTGTTGCCGAACAGTCTACATTTTGACTATTTTCAGCTGCATAATTACTCCAGTTTATATAAATCTATAAAGTTTAATACCAACATGCCAATGTACATAATCCGCAGAAGCATCCACACTAATGCTTTTTAATCTTAAAAAGCATTAAAAAAAAATGAACTGACCCTTGATTTGTTCATGGAACCCAACACAAGTGCAGTGAAAGAACAGCTTTGACAGCTAAAAGTCAACTTTGAGGCAGCATGGAGGCATTTATTTGTTGTCATTTACAAATTGTAAAACGAACTTGCCTTTATCAAACAAGTCTCTTACAAACTACTGGGTTATCTTTTCAAAAAATATTAGATTTTATGGAATTGGCTTAAAAAATATTCATAAACATGATAGTATGCACCGATTTATGATTCACAATTGTGAATTAGATTTGTCACCCTGAAAAATTGGGTTACTTAACTCTTATTTTCTCATTCATATTTAGATATTAGATATTGAATGCGAAAAGCAATCAGTTTCTTGTGGATGATTATTTTTGGTGTGACACTCTCGATAACCCTGACAAGGTGCACATAAATTCTGAATACTGAATTCTGAATAGTAATACCACTTTTTCCAAGTTTGTGTTGTGCAACATAAAGGGATTGAACTAGTAGTGGAACTTTTTTTGCAGGATGTGACAAGTAATAATTACCTTTTAAAAAGAGTAATGGAAAGTCATAAATTACATTTTCTGAGTAATGAGCCCAACACTGTTTGCTTCTGCTTAGTCTAACATAAAACCTGGTGATATGTCTTTTTCTTTCTTTGGAGTAATCTCACCTCTTTTCTGTCCTTTAAATTGCATTTTTAGTTGCCGTTTTTCTGTAGAGTAGTGCTTGAAATTTGGGCCAGAATCCACTGGGAGGTGACATGGATCTTGAAGTTGTACCTGGCTGATTTTCTCAACTCAGGTTTCAGTGATTAGGCTGTGTAAAATACTCATTTATAATCTAATCTGAGCTGTCAGATTTGGACACCCACTGACCAGTCTATCAAGATCCCAGTTAAAGTTAAAACGGAGATGGTTTATGCTCAGAACAAACTGATCTCATATTCCCTTCAAGCTCTGCTGCTAGGATTTCTGTCTTTGTGCTGGACCACAGCTAGTTCTAACCTTCACATGCTCTCTCTGCTCTCCCTTTTGCTTCCCTATGCAGGAGCCTGTTTCCACTCCTGCCATTTATGAAGAGCCGTTTGCTGATTTTAAGGTTATTCATTTATATTTAAACCCCCCCACCTACCCACTCTCCACACCATCAATTCTTGTCTCCTCCCTGCACCACTCACTGCGTAAACTCCTTGCCTCCAAACTGACTGCACCACGTCTATAGAGAAGAAGCCAAAAGCAATAAAAGATGTGGAGTGTGGTGCTTTTTACTGGCAACTCCAACTTCCATCACCATGATGAAAATGTGAAAACAGAGTCCCTTATGCTCGGCTGTTGCTGTCTGAGACCTAATTAGCAAACCACAATTAATATAAGTGGTTTTACTATAGATTGGATGCGTTAATGACTTCATTGTAATTGAATGGTTCCTAACTTTTTTTTGTTTTGGCTTTTGTCTCTTTACAACAAAGTTGTATACATCAAGCGGTTACTTATTACTTTGTTGTGTTTGAACTAAGAAGTGACAACAGGGACAATGACGTTGAGTTGGTTGGTTGGTTTGACGTCATAATTAAGACATTATGAGTTCTGAAAGCTCAGACTAGTGATTAGTATTTGTGTTGACATTTTTCAAAAATAGTGAAACAGTAATGGATAGTGTTTTGTGGTGGAAGGTGAGAACACCACGAGTTGTTGCTTAGTAACGGCGCTCTCACGACTCTGCCATTGGATCACCATGTGTGTTTTGTTAAAAACTTCAGTTCCATTTGAAGGCGTCAGATAAAATGGTGAAAATTATAGTGTTGGAGTCAGCGTTGCATGTGCAGCTTGCACCTTAACAAAACCTAAGTCTCCTACGTCTATTTTCTCCACTTTATCTTGCTGACTCAAAAGTGACGTTTGTGAAATTTTCATTGAGTAAATTAGTGTTATTAGCTCATGGGGACATGAATGCTGCCAATCTGTTGCTGCCTCATTTTGTTCGTTAGTGCCACTTTTTTAAATGCACACAGTCGATTTCAAAGTCAAGTAAAAAAAACAAAAACTTGTACTTGACAAAGTGACACAAACTTCAGTGTCCAGGTGGAAAAGGCTGTCTAATGGTGAGGCAAAATATATTCTTCATAGACGTAGACGTAGGTTTTTTTTTTTAAAGTGAGCCTTTTTTAAGTGGCTACTTTTTTATATTGTGGATCACAAGGATGACGATTCCATCCCCTTCTATGTCATTTACACCATCCATCCATCCATCCCGAGTCTCGTTCGATTTCTGACCCTGTGTCTGTACCCAGAAGGAGTTTGTGGACAGGAGGCTCCAACCTAGTGTAGCCACAGAAGAAGAGCAGGAGCGAGACACCGTGGCCTGCATGAGAGAAACCCAACTGGGCATCGAGCGGAAGTGCTCCAGCATGACTGTCAGCTCCACGTCCAGCCTGGAAGCCGAGGTTGACTTCACTGTCATCACCGATCTCCACCCTGGTGTGGAGGACTTCCCTAAAGGCATGTTGGAGCTCGGGGAGAGGGAGCGACTGCCCGAGGTGGGACGTGAGGACTTTGAGGAGACCTCCAGGTTCTACTCCGCCCGTCTGATGGGTTCACGGGACAAGTCTCCCATTGAGGAGAAGCTTCCTGAGGCGGGAATGCATTATGAGGTAGACAGATGAATGCGTCACCCTTCATCATCATCATAGTCATCACCACCCACTGGATTCCCCCGTTTGGTTGGACCTGCTTCCTGTTCTTTATTTTACCTTTGTTCTTTTTCATCAGACTTTTTCCCCATTGTTTGCGTTGAGTTGTCTGTTGTTCATGTTTTAATTTTGTTCACATATTTTATTCTCTTTGTTGATGCATACATTTTGAATTTGCAGCCATTTTATATTTGCCTGTTGCGTCAGTGTTCCACTGAATTCCCCTGCCGCTGCGGCGTCATTTGCATTTTTTTCATCAACGTCAACACTCCAATAAAAAATGTATTTCTGCATTTGTTCCTTTTAAGTTAAACCGTATTAATTTGAGTCTGAAAACTGTGCTGTGCATAAACAATACGTCAAGGTCCTCCGAGGTTTTTCGGTGGAAGGAAAAATAGCTTGATGCTGTTTGATGATGTTGTACTGTTTTTGTTGCACACAGCCTCCCGTGGCAAAGAAAGACCCAAGTGCTGTCACTGTGGCTCACATGCTGAAAAGAGCCGACTCCAAGACTGAGACGCACACAAATGGATCAGAGGTTCATCCCAACATCGTTAGTTTCTCACCACAGGTAAACAACTGTATTACATAACAAATTCTAAACATGCTGCAAATTCACACTGTGGTTTTCCACGTCCATGTACAAGAAATATACTTAACATTACATAAAGAATGCAAAGCACTGAGTAGGCTACAGTTTACTCGTCATCACTTTTTATAGACTTAAAGGTCCAGTCTGTAAGATTTTGTGAAATCTCACAGGACTTTGCTCACCAGAACACCACAACTCTCTCCACTCTACCACTATCTCTGCTGTGTACTGGTCTATAGAGCAGACAGGGGAAGGTGGGATGTATCATTTGTAGTAGTTTGTGTAGAGTATCAAGTATTCTCCCGATTAATGGAGTAATTGTTTCGACCTTTTGTAACCTTTTCCAGACCAATATTTTTCCCTCAGACAGCTTTATTTATTGATGGCTACACTGACGTTTAACAGGTTACATAAAAAAGTGTTTCCCAAAACAAATGACAGACTCAGTATCATGTCTGTTTATATATGATCTGTGCATGAGAGTTAGAGGGGTGCTGTGGGCGGATGTTGTCGCTGCCTCTCGACAGGGACATGACAGCTTTTTCCCCCTTGTTTCCACTCGTTGCTTGGAGCAACACATTAATCCCACTTCTGTCCCCAAAATGTCAAGCTTCTTCATTATGTAATTAAATAATTTGCACACGGTTGGATTTGTTGTGACCGACCATACTGTATAGTGTACTTACTTGTTTGATAGCGCCCTCCTTTCTGAAGGTATTGGTAGAACAGGCCGGTGAGGATGACACTCATCACGAGATAAGTGAGCTGATGTTTGGTATTTTGATATTTGCTTCCCACAATACAAGGATGGACACATCTAGTAAATTAAATGTATGTTATGGAGGGAACAGTATCTATCAAGTTATGGACTAAGTAGGTCAAATATGTAAAGCATTTGCGACTAGATTTTGCAGAGGTGTCAGACAAATGATAATGTAATGCCTTGTCCTCATGCTATTTTGTTGATTTCAATTTCATTTTATTTTTTATTTTCTTCACCTCTCCTGGACATACTTAAGATATTGTTTATTGTTCTAATGGGCACTTCCGCCCTCTCTCATTTCATGTTCATAATGCCTAAAATTGTGGACTGCAGGAAGCCTGCTGCTGCTTTTTATATGCTTTGAATACAAGTGCTTATGTGCTGCAATCAGTGCAGTGCTAAAATAAAGCTATGTTCAGTCAGTCTCTCAGCACATGGACTTGCAGTGAAAGACAGAGGGAGAAAGGCTTTTCTTTTGGCTTCAGTGACATGATGGCCACATCCCCCAGACACAGATGGCATAATTTAATCATTATAGAGCGATTTAAGTATTGAAAGTGTGTTAATGAGGCTGATGAAAGCAGGTGTGAATCCCATTCATCTTGGGAGGGAAAGATTTGAGTGCAGCCAGGCTGTCCCACAGGTGCCTTATTAAAATGCAATCATCGCTGGTGTTCTATAGCAATTCAGCTAATGGTGTAGATGAACTCAATCAATGATGTGGGGAGAAGCTGCCTTTGAAGTGCCAGATCAGTGCTAAGTCAAGTTTTCAAAGATGTTAATGTGTGTGTGTGTGTCTGTGTGTGTTCTCTGCAGTGGCTAAGATTTGAATTGTGGTTAAGTTAAGTTAAGTTAAGGTTAGGGTTAGGCATTAACTGGTTATGGTTAATGTTAGGGATAATTGTTTAGGGCAGTAATTCCCAAAGTGTGGGCCGATGCTACCTAGTGGGCTGTGATTGTACTGCAGTTGGGCCGTTATTCATTAAATAAATATGAAAAATAAACGTTTTTATTTTTCAGTTTTGTAATTAAGTTTTAAATTGATGTAAAATATGTACCATGGATTTTAAGAAATACATATTTATGGCATTAAATTATGTTTTATTTTTCCTTTAGTATAGCAGGTAATACAGTATATAGCAATATTGTGCCATTTTTTGGTACTGTAAGTATCCAGTGTCAGCCGGTTTTAATTTTAATTTGTACATTTATGTTGATGGATAATTACACACTTTGTTGTGAGGTGAAAGTTTTGAAATATTGCATGAAGCCCAGCTTTAATTTCCACTTGCATGTGTGGAAAGGTATGCAAGTTCAGAAATAAAGTGAAGTGGACTGATTATTACTTGATCCACAGTCAAATTATTAGGACACATTTTCCTTTTGGAGCCATAATGTATGTACATGTAATTTTAAGTTGAAGATATGCTGCCATGTTAAGAAGGGATAGGGTCTTTTTTAAAGTGTGGTTGCAGGGGGTACTGACACATAGCCAGCTCTGACTGCACACATGAAAAATCAATGCATGTAAAGCCTACTGTGTCAACAGCCTTTTCTGACGCGAAACAGAAGTTTGTAAACTGCTCACTCACCTATGTCCAAACAGAAAATCAGCATTTCTAGTCTGTGGGGACACAGGAGCTGCTGGTCCACTTCTGCTTTGTTTGCTAAGTTTGTGTCACTCATGAAATCTAAACAAAGGATTTCAGAAAAGAAAAAAAATAATACATTTGGACTTACTGATGGAGGCAGCAGTGGATCAACAAATCCTGTGTGCCTTTGTGTAAAATCACTGCTTTTCACCATGGACCTTTGTGCCGTTTGTGTCCTTGACTGCTGGCAGTCATGTTTTCAGCAGGGTGGGAGGGATAGCGTCTGTGTCTCAGGCTGATTCTCGATGCGGGGGCACATACACCACATACACTGCAGTCAGTGCTGGCTGTGTGTCATATACAGCCAAACATCAAAAAAACAATCCTGTACTGTCTGTTTGTGAGAGTTACAAAAGGAGAATGACGTCATACACAGACAGACAAAGGTCTTCAGCACTGACCACGTGTGTCCAGCAGAGGGGGACATGGCACTCCGTTCAAGATTCTCTCCTTATTGAATTTTGATCCATCCAAAAGCAATACAACTACACAGTAAAATAACATTATGGGCTTGTAAGTGATTGTCCATTTATCCTCATCTTCAGCTCTGAGGTATCCTCCAGCAAACTCTTTGCATATTAAATAACATTTAACCTAGAATATGGGTAATGGCAGATTTATATTGGAAACCAATCTGTTGTGTAAGGGTTAGGGTTTAGGTTAGGGTTATGGTAAGGGTTAAGGTTAGGCACTTAGTTGTGATGGTTATGGTAAGGGTTAAGGTTAGGCACTTAGTTGTGATGGTTAAGGTTAGGGTTATGGTAAGGGTTAAGGTTAGGCACTTAGTTGTGATGGTTAAGGTTAGGGTTATGGTAAGGGTTAAGGTTAGGCTCTTAGTTGTGATGGTTAAGGTTAGGGTTAAGGTTAGGCTCTTAGTTGTAATGGTTAAGGTTAGGTTAAGGAGCATTAAATCAATGATGTGTCCTCACTAAGATATAAAAACAAATATGTGTGTGTGTGTGTGTGTGTGTGTGTGTGTGTGAGACTGGAAGGGGAATTGAACAATTATAAGATGATAGTTGGACCTTCTGGACATTTGATATATCTTGCACATGTATTTATTTATTATAAATTATTCACAACACACAAGTCAATAATCAATAATATATTGATGAATAATCTTCCTTTCTCTCCCTCAGACCTGTGGTGTGGTCAGTCCACGGGAGGCTCCTGCTGCCCTGAAAGAAAATGGCTCCCCTGTAAGTCTCTTTATAGGCAGAACACATCAGTGTGACAGTGAGTGTGGGTGGTGGAATAAGAATAAGAATCTCCATCCATTGTGCTGTCACTGGTCGTCTTTTCTTAAGCCTTGACCTTTACTTGATTTCCCTCTGGAATGAATAAAAAATGACTTATCTGCAGTCTGATCCAATTCTGGTATCTGATGTCATTACAATGAGTCAGGTTTTTTTTTTTTTGTATGTAATGTATGAATGAGTACATGAAAAACGTGTGTAGCTAAAAATTTTTTTTTACACAAAGCCCACCTTGTTAACTGCAGGTGTTTTAAAGGGATAGTTCAGGTTTTGTTCAATCGTGGTTGTATGAGATACTGACACATGGTCAGTGCTGTGTCATCTATGATGGTCTTCGTCTTAAAAATACTGTATGACTCTGACCCATAATCTCAAAATGTCTGTGGGGACAAAAGGAATTTTAGCCACTTAAAAGGCCCGCCTAATAAAATCTATGCACACTTATGTACTGTATGTTCAAAGCTTTATCTTACCATTAGAGCGTTTTGGGACTGTAAACTGAAGTTTTTTTGTGATGCTTTGTAAACTGCTCACTCCCCGCACCAAAGAGAAAATCAGTGATTTTCATGAAGAGTGTTTGATGTGCATTATGGAAAACATTTGAAATTAACTCTGGATATATCATAAACCTTTAAAAGGAGCTCCTCACCACCAGGAAATGCTTTAAAAAAATGAAAAAAAGCACCAGTCTCCAATCATTCTTAATCTTCCTCCTTGTGCGTTTTACCCCTGTTTTGTGCTCTTCTTTTAAAATGAACTAAAAATCTATGTCAATAGCGCACATACCCACGAAGAAAGAAAGAAGCTTTGAGTTTGGATCACAACAGTATCCAGTACAAAAAACACCCTGTTGAGAGGGTATAAAAATGAGCTTATGATGCAGAGAGAGAGAGAGAGAGAGACTGAGATAAATTGCATACGGTAATGTAATACAGGAATAATAATACAGTAATACAGTTCATGCTCTTTCTCTAATTGTTTGGGCTGTAGGTAAAAGCCAGTCCCCAGGAGAGAGAGTCCGTCGTGTCCCCACTGACCATCACTACTGAGAGCGTCACCTCAGCAACCACGACTCAAGTTACTAAGGTAACCTCAACTCTAAATGACTGGGGCCTGGATTCAGCCCGTACAGTCATACGGTATCATGTCTGTATCTTATGATTTACTAAGTAAAAGAATCATGTGTAAATAATTGTATTTTTTTTGTGGACTTGTGGAAAATAATAACTTGAAAAACAGTATTTATTTACCACACAATTTAATGTGATAAGAATGGAATGCTTCAGTCATAATGCTTTACGTTGTGGTTTATATAAAAATGGATGTCGTTGCCGCCAGGGGGCGACCCTGCTGGTTGCAAAAAAGAACTACTGAGGATTAATAATGGTCTCAATCGCTTGTTGAGAAAGCTCTTCTTCAGTAGAACGTGATGTTGATTTTATAAACTATGTTCCCATTTAGAAATCATATTATTATGCTGTTGATTTGTTGCAATGGGGTGACTCATTAACCATTCTGTGGTAAAAACATCTAGTGAAAACAACATTTCTATATTTCTGCTCTGAATTATTAACTCTAGAATAGTTGGAATTCAGCACTTTCATTTGTTGTAGTAAACAAATGTTTTTTTCTGTGAAATAATCCAGGTCATGAAAGATAAACATGTTCCTATGTTCAGAAACAGAAACCTTGTCCTGTTTGTTTTCCCCAGACTGTAAAAGGAGGATACTCAGAGACCAGAATCGAGAAAAGGATTATCATCACAGGAGATGATGATGTGGACCAACATCAGGTGAGAGGAGTTCTTTGAGTCATTAGGCAGTGGAGTAGAGGCTAATATGTGAGGTTTACGAGCCTTGTGTGCTCCACTTCTCCAGGCGCTCGCCATGGCGATCCAAGAAGCCAAGCAGCAGCACCCTGACATGCTGGTGACAAAAGCAGTGGTTATCAGGGAAACGGAGTCTCCCACAGAGGACGTGCAGCAGAAAGCTGAGGTATGTGACTCTGAGGGTGCTTATGTTCCGCTCATGAGTGACGTCTTGTCTCGTGCATCATGTTAACATATTCGTTTGGGAAGTAAAGTGATGCAATACGACTGAGATGAGAAGTAAAACTACCGCGAAAATATGAACGAGCATGAAGCAGGAGCGGTACATTTAAAACTAGCTCTTGCTCTGTCTCACTCTACAATACATGCATTCTACTACTCCCTTATTTTGATGTCAGTAGGGCTTTTTTCATTTTCATCATATATTAATCTGTTGATTGTTTTATGATTAATTAATTAGATTTTTGGTCCATAAAATGTCAGGAGAGATTTGAAAATGTGCCACTTCAATCAACATTTTTCAAATATGTTTTTGTCTCTTGAACATGGAAAACAACCCCATTTGAACGCATCATACTGTATATTCAGCATTTCCGACCAAAACTGAGGCGTAATAACAGAAGACGTGTGATGTTACTTTCTGCTCAACACGTCAGCCCTTACTATTGCGCCTTTAATCGTCTCTATGATCGTTGAATCTTGATAAACACCGAATAATTATACTTAATTATAAACAGACATATATTGAACAGTTATAATGCTATTGAAAAAAAAAAGTTATGCTGTGTTATTTTATTGCCCGACTCATCGTTTCGTTTGCAGTCCTGATCAGTCACGGTTTCCGGGGAGACACGTGGAGAGAAGGATCCTCCTGCTCCTCCCTGTAGGTCGCCACCTAGAGGACTATCTCCCCCACTGAGGATACACCATCACAAGAACTAACTGAGCTCCATGAAGTCGTCAGCAGACCTTCCACTCTTGTCCCTTTAGACAAACCAACTGTGACCCAGCTTCTTGGACGAGCCTGGCTCAGCCTGGCTCAGCCTGGCCTATCCCAGTCCTCCACCTCCTTACAGAACAGGAAGAGGTAACCACTAAGCGTGATGCGAGACTGTGAGAGTGGAAAAACCCAGTCACGGCTGTCACTATTTGAAATCCCCCCCTCTATTTAGAGTCATTTGTCTGAAACTTTACTTGCGTACCATTTAATCAAAAACATTTCGAGTCATTTGAACCCTCAGGATCATTTTAAATCCGAACACCCCACACCCCCAGTACCTTACCCTTTACCTAAAAAATAAGAAATCTTTCTATTTTAATGTCAAATACTGTATCTTCTCTGTGCTACTGTCACATATGAAATGTATATAAGAGCAGAGAATGGTGATGGTGGGGACGGGGGGGGGGGCAGCCATTTTGCTTGTCGTTGCCACCTCTTGGCTGTGACGCCTTCAGTATAATCAACAGCTGTCTTATTAGCTTTTTACATTTTTATCAATAGAGAATCTAATTTATGTCCAGTGTTTGCTTGTTTATGAAATATGTATAATATCAGATTATTATAATCTGCATGAGTCAATAACAAAATAGCAGAGGGAATGAAAAAAGTCAATACATACAAGCTGTGATGTGATGGGACTGAGCAGCTGCAGAGGAAAAACACGTGATAAAAACAATATAGAGATATATATATATATGTATAAAACAATGCTGGGACAATGAGTGGTGGACACTAAACCAATGTTGAAGGACTTTGCAGAGGAATGTGAGGACAGTTCAGTGGACAGCTGGAACCCCTGTCTTCATCACACAAACATCTCTACTGTCCTTGTCCTCTTTCTCCCGTCCTCCACTGTTTTCATTTTCACCGTCAACAAACACAAAGAAATGCCGGGGACACGTTTTGGGAACTGTTTTAAAGATTTGTAGAGAAATTTTAATATAAATAAGGTTTCATCTGATAAGTTTAAATAATGTGATGATATGTTTTACTGTTTTCTTACTTGATTTCTTTATTTTGGTTTTGTTTTATTTGATTTGTTACTGTTGTGTATTTGGATGTTTCAGTCTTCACGTGTGAACCTGCTGTCGTCAATATAAAAGTTTGTGACCTGATACTTAAAGGTAATTAACATTTATCAACACGTTATTTAGAGCAGGGGTTTCCAACTGCTTAGCCAGACATGAAACCTGCCTACTACATCGTGTTCTGTAATTTTTTTTCCTGAAAGTGTCAATATTTAATTTATTGAACATCAATTTATTTTCATTTAAAATGACCAGACCGTAACAAGTTACAATGACATTTTCTGCGGAAAACAGCTTAGGGGGCTCACACTGATGGCGAGTTGAAGGTCCTGCGTTTAAGAAATAGTGACTGAATCTACCTTCACCTACCAGAAAGGATGATGTTTGTCATTAAGTCTTTGCTTCAAACCACTGTGGCTTGTTGTTTATTCATTTGAGATGCTGCAGAAACACAGCGGCCTCCTTAAGTACACATAATTATTCTAAGGCTTTCAAAAACAAACAGCTTTATATAATCAGTGTTTTTGAATCTCCTTTGTGCCACAGCACATTTCTTTCCTTGTAAAAAAATTCCCTGGGAACACATCCATTCCAAATGTGACAGAAAGAAACATCACAGTAGACTACTATGGGTCTATATTTTTCCTCTTTGTTGGCAGCCTTGTCACTTTTTTTTAACAGTCTTTAATTCCCTAAATCTGAATATCAGTAATGTCAGATAACACACTACTGCCACCCACTGGCCGTACCACCAATATTACAACCATATGCTCAAGAATTTTATGTATGGAATCAATGCTTTTGCACAATTTTCTGGACCCAATTGTGTATACTCTAACTATCATTTTCATGTTGCACATTTCATTATCTCTCCCGGCACAGTAGTTGATGAGAAACACTTGTTTATGCATCTTAACAAGACATTTGCTCTGTAGTGAAGGTCCGTCAGAAAAATCACAACAGAAGTAAGAACATTCATTGTTGGTCGCCCCTGATCTAGAGAGACAACATCCACACTGTAAAAACAGGTTTAAAAAGGTGAATATCAGGAAAGATCCAGTGAATTCTAAGACTGATTCTGTCAATAATCCATCCCATCATCCCTGAACCTGCTCCAATAACTTGTACGCAGTGAAACAAACTGTCCATTGTGATGCCTGAAACATTCAGAAACACAAGATTAACATGGTTTGCTATATTGTTGTGTTTTTTGTTGTTGTTGTTGGATTAACTCTTTTAAATTATGGTGTATGAGTTTGTTATTGTATTTATAGGAGTGGCGAGTATGAGGCCTGTGCTTTTCCTCCTCCCCCACCACCTCACAGACAAAGACTCTGAGTGTGACACACGCGACTATCCACAGGACCCGTCAACATGTATCCTGGAAGACCTTTAATACTATGCATCACTTATCATACATGAGGATCCCTCTGACAGAGCCTGAGCCGTGCTAGCCGTACTGCTGTCATTGTTAACTCTGTGCTACTGTTAGACCAAAGCAGTGGACCTGCACTGCTTGTGTGAATTTGCAATAAGCAGCCATTACTCTCGTATCCTCTGTCCTCCAAAGGGAGAAAACTGTGAACTTTCATGAAAGTGAAACCAAAATATAGCAGAGTGTGTGCTGGAGCTTTTCCAACACTTGGATTTCCATGGCTTTGTCTCCCTCCTTGTCTTAATTCCCCCTCAAACCCTTTGACTTGAAACTGTCCACCTGCTGTTGATGTGTCTGTGGAAAAAAAAAAAAAAAATAGAAGAGATTCCTACACTGATGTATATTTTGCTCTATTTGATTCTAACTGGTCACATGACACTGGACTGTTTTGAAGGCACTAGCTCGCCATGATAGCAGCGCGTATACTGTTAACTGTTAGAAAACTAAAATGGCCTCCTTTCCCAAGAGAAACAAGAGGATGGACGACCTGTACTTTATATATAACTTCCCCTACTTGTGTGAAATAACCTGTAAACTATATAGAAACTGACAGGATCCGATTTGTTAGTAGGTTGAAAGGACGAGGCAGTAATAAGTAGAAGCAGAAGGACAGCAGAGCAATAGAAGTGTCACATGAACGGGTGCCTTATGTTCGAGTCGTGGCTGTGGGAGACGCAGTTATCATCAGTGGTCCAGCTGAAAGTACCGTTAATCACCGCGAGGCAGATGTAGAAACGACCTGTCCTGTCAGTCCAAGGTGAGGAGGAGCCATTTTATAAGAGTGAGTTAGTGTCTTGTAAAGAATGTGACACTGAGTGCTGTGGGAAAAGTAGTCTCTGTGAATCTGCACTGTTAGTCCACAGTGAGGTTATAAAAAAACAAACAAAAAAAAACAACATTTATTCACCCCCATTAACGTAGAAAACCAGCTCAGTGCCGATAATAATTTATTTCTCGTTCTTTTTTTTATTTTTTTTGAGGTTTTTTTTTTTCATGAAGAGCATCACTGTTTAGCCCAAACATTCAACTCTCCACTGCCTTTTTGCTCTACATCCCCCTAGTGCTTGGTGGTGTGTACTTGCTGTATTTGCATTCAAATCTAAATGGAAAACATACATGCATAAATAAATGTCTCAGTATGACTCAAACACTGTCTCTGATTCTGGGGAGTGAGAGTTCATGTCATACAGTTACCTATGAGTTGGCTGCAACATTTCCTGCATGAAATATTCATGCCAGGCCACAGAGGGTTTCTTCCACTACATCAGACTTATGAAAGGGCAATGCTATGTTGCCATCTTGTGGTGAAATTCATTCATGTTGCATGAGGTGGTATTTTTGTGCTCCTACTGCCATCTAAAGCATTTTCTGCATTTCTGAATTTCACTCAGCATATCAAAATACTTGAAGTAAGATGTGGGTGTTTTCCAGTCATAGAGGATCTAAGCTGAATTATAGAAAAATTATTATAGTATATAAGTATGTGTATATATATATATGTGTATATATATATGTGTGTGTGTATATATATGTGTATATATATATATATATGTGTGTGTGTATGTATATATATATATATATATAAAAAAAATTCAATATTCTAACAAGTTCCCCAACACCACAGAAGTGCAGGACTATCACAATTTGTGTTGTATTCAAAATACATCCTGATGTATGACAATGCAGTACACAGCAACAACAATTATTTAAAGGCTTGGTTGTAACATTTAGGAGGCTTTGCTGGCAGAAATTGAATATTTACTTTGGAATCTTGGTTTTCATTGCCTGAGAATAACCACTATGATATGTACTGTATGGTATGTACTGTAGCCAAGAGCAGCCAAACCAGAGAAACCCACATTTTGAAGGAGAAGCCTACTATGCAAATTAATAAGAGCCCCATTGTTTTTTAGTATGTGAAGGCCACCATAGTTTCTTGACGTGCTTGGGAAAGGGTGAGCAGAGGAGACCTCTGTTTCTTACAAACACTGATGTTTACACACAGGATCTTAAAATGATCAGTTATGCACAAGAGGCTGCAAGTGCCCAACTAGGTCATAAGGTCACTGGCTTTTGACCTAAGGGCCCCCAGATCCATTTTTGCTCTGGGGTCTCTTGAAATGCCCCCGACCCTGTATATATAATAGCTTATGTATTAGGAAGGACCGACGGAGCTTGGCGTCATTGTATAAATCAATAGTCTTTATTAACACAGTATAAACAACAAACAGCAACAGAGGAAACCCTCCTGTAGAGCATATACAGACAGTAGGCCTAGTGCATCTGAGTTGGGCTGAATGAGACAGAAGCATAGACATAGGCTAATGGGTCAGTTTTTTTTTTTATGGTACACACACAGTATACACAGTTCTATCAGATGGATGGACCTGGCATGTTCCTAAAGCCATTCAGCCGCTTTGCAGACCGACAGAGAGAGAGAGGATAGAGAGGGAACAAAGTACAGTCATGCTGAGCAACAGTTACAGCTACTGTATGAAACAGAGTTCTTACATAAAAACCGAGTAAATCATTTCTTTAGAAAGGTTCTTTTAATATAAATGATTTGAAGTGTACAAAACAGTATATTACACGTTTCTTGATGCATGATTTCCGAGCGAAGACCCAGTAGCCTACAGTACACTTCCCCTTCAAAGTACTACAAACTACTACAGCAGTCCCACGTGGCATCAGGACACTATGGAAAAAAAAGGAAAAGATCAGCAGCATCATCTTTTTATTAAGAATACACACCTATAAAAAAATGCGCCAGGCCTCATATATTGCCAACATCCCATGCGAAACGCCATCCAAACTAACTTCAGTGACCTCAGCAGCTGCCCCAATCCCTTTACCCAATCCTGACAGTTTCTATCAACACAGCAGCATGTAAACATCACCACGGCTGCTTCGTAGTTCTACGCGTCTGATGTTGTTTTTTTTTTTTTTTTAATATATATATATACATGATAAGTTAAGGCTCTTTAAGGACCTGAGGATTTTGAACATATGATGAGGCACACAGAAGGCAAAGAATAGCTCTAGACACAGGGCTAACCGAAAAATAACGAGGAGCATGAGACGACCATGAGGGTCTGGCCACCAGTGCAGTTCCAGGCCCAAGGTTTTGGAACCCAAGGACAGACGGATGCTATCCAACAACAGCATAGCGTTATTTACTGGATCAAAGGTCAGTTAACAATCTCATGAGTGACTTTGAGGCAATTCATCAACTTTCGGTGAGATCTTCGTCACCTTTGCCCCGAGAAGACTGGCACCAAAACCATATTTTTTATTATATTATATTTTCTTTAGATTAATGACACAGAAAAGGGGGGGGGGGGGGGGGGGAATCCATTTTGATTGTAGCTGGGAACTTTGGCTAGCTAAGCAACATTTGCACGTGTCTGTCTGGAGACATGATGCTAATCCTATTTCTGCGCAGAGTGAAACCCTTCGGCCGCGGTCATACGTTCAGCGTTCACGTGTTCGTAGAGGTCATCAGCCTGTTTGTAGTCCACATGAGCCCTTTGAGCATGAATGCGAGCATGTAGGCCCAAAAGGTGGCCATGTTAGCGCACCTGGAAATAAGACGCTCTGCAGACGAGGAACTCTGAAAGTATGACATGTCAGCGCATTTTTTCAGTGAACTATGACCTCAGAAAATAAATCCAGAGATGCAACAGGGGATTGTAAATAGTTAATTTTCAGGGTTCCTATCAAATCACATTCTTAAGCTCCAAAGGGGAAACGTTGATGATTTTATTTGCCATGCACCTTCCTTCTCTCACTTCAAAAAGGCCCAGACTGACTTAAAATGTATTAACAAAACCAAATCTATAAAAAGCTCAACATGTCATACAAAAAGATGCATATAAGACATTTTTCTCTTTACTTTTTTTCTTATGAAAGCTGCTTTGGTAACAACATAGTCACAACATCGGCCAATTTCCTTTGCTTAGCCTGGGTGCTGAAGGGGACACTTTCCCTGACATCTCAATGGCAATTTTTTTTTTTTTTTTTTTTTTTTTTGAAATAAACAGATTTTTTCTCGTCAGCGCCTTCCTTTTGCCTCTAAAATCTAAATGAATGTATCCAGTTACACCAGAGTGGGCTGTGTTTGCGTTCCGCCGCAGAGAGCCATCTCCACATCAGAAGCAACGTCTGCTGAGAGCTGTTTGTCATAAAGATGTCCGGGCTGTGAAAGACAGTGCTATTGTGCTGAGCGCTGACAGAGTGGAGACCTTGGATGCTGAGCCGACTGCGTTGGGGCCTAAAAAGAACAAGGCAGTTAGTCTGATTGCAGTGAAAAGAACAGAGAAAGAAAGAGAGAACGAGAAAGAAAAAAAAAAAAAAAAACCATCTCACAGACTTTGGCATTTCATTACTTTAATCAGCTGCCTCTCCAGACTGCTTTTGCAATCACATAATGAAAACATGCATTTCAAAAAAAAAATTCAGAATCATTATTTGCAGCAGTGGAATAAGATTTTCAAAGGCCCAGTCCCATTTCTCTACCTCTTGCCCCTTTGAACTGAGGAACAAGTACAGACCATATATTCGAAAATTGACATAGTCATCCTGTTTGAAATGTGAAGCTTAGGGAATAGGACGGATGTAGCGTCTATCCACCAGGGGTAACTGCTGGTTGCATAAAGCACTTTGTTTGAATGGAATTCTATGGATAAACAGGTCTTCTTCAAAGGAACATGATTTCAGATTTGTGAAATATGTTCCAACAGGTGCCTGGTCACGTTTCAAAAATTGACATGGCACCAGTCAAATCTTTTGCATTGAGAAAACTATGTCAAGTATACACTCACACAAGGGGTGATATTTTAAATCTAACCCTGTGAAATGGGACACCCCTTAAAGAATTGGACACATCATCAGTCGTCTCAGATTCAGCGCACCCTCTGCTGGAGTACACAGTAATTACTCCAGATTTTTTTATTCTAAACGGGTTTCTGCGGTTTGAATGTGAACTTCCTTCCCATCCCCAAAGTTTGAACAGATATCTGAATTTTTGGATAAAAAGCGACTATGCAAATAATTACATAAAAGTTTCATGTAGGACATTAATTTCCCGCTCCCTCTGTTCCCTTTGGAGATGATGATCACTCCCGGCAAGACAACAGCAGGGGAGATAGTTACTCATCTCTGCCACAGGGGAGGTACAGACGAGCTCTCCACTGACCTGGTATCCTTGGGATGGTGATCTGCCTGCTACTGCTGCCTTCCCCTCCCTCGCCAAATGGTTTTATCTGTATGATATAATCCTCGTCCGTGGGCAGGGCGAGCTCCACAGAGGTGGTGTTGGTTTCCATGACGTTGGGGCGACTGTGCCGGTTCTTCTTGTAGAGCACCTGAAGACGAGTGGTGCAAGTTAAGTCGAGTCAGGCACAAACACAATTTTCTGATAACGCTCAGTGCAGTGACTCAGTGCTTACTTTGTAACCGGTGACCTCTGACTCATTCTCCAGAGCTTTGACCTGCTCCCAGTTCAGTATAATCTTGGAGTTTGATGTGTTCCACATCACTTTACCCGGTGGCTGACTGGGCGCTGAGAGTAAAAAAAAATACATTATTCACCTCAAACATAAGCTGAACATTGGCAGAGTGTGACTACCTCTTATAATCAGGTACTTACGTGGTTTTTTAGTGGTAACGTTGACAATGGTGCTGGGAGGCCCTGCTCCAGCAGTGTTATACGCCCTAACTGAGATGTAATACGTGGTGCTGCCTTTCACTCCTTGGATAATAGTAGATGTTTGATTTCCGACCGTTCTTTGCACACTGGCTGTGTCTTCCCTTTCACTTCTACTCCAGTACCTCAGCTGGAAAGTAACAGGGCAGAATCACAGACTTGAAATAGCAGGAAAAACACGACGGACACCTTAAAAGCTTTACACCCCCTGTCAATGAAGTGTGAACGAGAAACAGGTGAGACGTGAACTCAGCTGCACGGAAGATGTGAGTTGGTCTGAAAGCAAGCTTTAGCAGCAGCATGCCGCCTTGTGTATGTTTTTGCTCGCTGCGTTTTTAAGTACGTGCCTCAGCTTATCAGACGTGTGTCAGGGTTTTAGTTTTGTGGCGAAGATGGTGGTTATATATGAAGACGAATGAAAAAAAAAAAGAACAGAATCCTCAAAAATCCCTAGCCATCAACTTCCACTGATAACAGATTTTCTTTGTCACCCAGCTTGTCAGGGCTGAAATAGCTGGCACGCTTGACAGCACAAATATAATTTGTCTTCCCTCACAGGAATGGTTTGCTCAGACCCTGCTCCTCTGTTGACTTTTAGTGGTCAACTATTTATAATTCTGGCACTATATGCAGTACAAGGATGAAAACTGCGCCTTTGTTCACAATCTTGGATTGCAATAATGAGCAGAATTAAAATGACAAGGACTAACTGAGTGCAAAGCCACTGTCTCCAACTGCTTCACTATGTGGATTAGGAGCTAAATGCTCTATCCCTTTGAGTATTGCATCAGTAATCAGGGTGGTTACAGTACTTAGGTAAGCAACAAGAGAAACACAACTAAACCCATAGGCATGAGACTCGCCTGGACCATTATGCATGTAGCAAGCTATTATCTCCTGTGCCCAAGGTGCATAAGCTTGAAAAACACATCAATAATACACAAGAACAAAATTCAACAGCAGTAGTTGCCATGCGTTTGCTCGCGCACACACACACACACACACACACACAAACAGATTTAAATACAGTGGAAGCACAGACAAACAGGGCGTTCCACTGCAGCTCACCTCGTAGCCCAAAACTCTTTTCTTGCTGGCGTTCCAGGGCAGCGCTTTCCACGAAACTTCGATCTCAGATGCAGAGAGGGTCTTGGCACGAACCCTGGTGGGCGCACGGCCAGGCTCTGGAGTTAACGTACAAAGACGCAGAATGATTTCAGAGGCAACGTCTGAGCTTTGACGAGCCCTCAAAGCGGGAACATCAAAACTGTTTCAAAGTCACTTCATTCATCTCGACAACAGAGGGAGGGAAGTGAAGGGAAACAACGTCTGTGAGGTCTAATAGAAGAGCGCTGGCTGCAAGATGACTGCTACCACTGAATGAATGGATCTTAGCCTCATGGCTCATGCCTGCATACAATCGGTACACAGAGAGGTACTTCATCACATGTTGTGCATGACATGAAAGCACACTTACCATCTTCGGCTGAGTAAATAGTAGTAATGGATCCAAAGGGCCCCTCTCCCTCATTGTTGTAAACCCAAACTTTTACGTGGAAAGGGGAGAACGGCTGGATGCTCTCATTTTTAAAGACGTATCTGGAGGCCTCAGCAGAGGGTACAGCAGCCTGCATCCACCCTGTGGCACCGTGAGGTCGAAATGCCACGACGTATCCAAACCCCGGTCCATTCTGCAGCTCCTCTGGGACAGGCTACAACACAGTGAGGCAATCGTTTCTTGTTTGTTTTTTCCATTGCGCACAGCTCTGACACACAACTACTTTTGAAGAAAAAGGTTTTAATTAGGGCTGTCACTTTTTTTTATCAGCTTGGCTTTAGATCACAATGAAACAAAAACCTCTTGGTCCATGAGAAAAAATAAGACAGTGCTGTTCTGTTGTGAAAATGGAGGACACAAGCTAAATCCGTCCTCCTGAGTGGACAATCATGGCCTAAAAGCATCTGAAGAGTGGTGTGTGGAAGTATTTCAGGTTTTACACCATAGATGGCAAAGTAGTGAGCTCACCCGAGGAGGAGGCGTCACAGACGTGTGTTGTTCAAGTACGAGTGTTCAAGCGCACGTAGCGAATAGTAAGTAAATTTTGAGTGACTGCTGTTATTGCTGCCGATGTTGTCGGGTGCAGGACTTGTAAAGGAGTAACTGGGCTGGTAAAAGAGTAACATTTGGGTGGATTGAACCTTTAAAAGTCGAAGTATTTAGACAAAGTGGTATTTTGGTGGAATCACCCTTTAAAAGAGACTGACTCTTACGCTGTGCTGATTCAAGCTGGGTTGTGATCATTTCGTCGATCGTCTCCCATTCATGTGTATGTGGAAATGATTCGCAGTTGTTGCGTGTGGCCATGACATCACTCACTCACTCACTCACTCAGATATTCATTTAATCACTGTGCTGTGCCTAAACCTCAATGTCTTTACTTCCTTATCAGGCTGACACACCTGCAGCAGATCAAGAATCGCTACCGCCCAATTACCTGCCCGCTGTAGAAGCCAGCAAGTTTAGTTGCTCACGAGACTGAGACCCAGCAACACCTTAGTCGCACATTATGATTTGTTAAGAGTGATGCTTGACGACATACTATACTATGACTTTTTTTATTGATTTTGGAAGACATACTATACTATGACATTTTTGTCTCATTTTGGATGACATACTATACTATGACTTTTTTGGATGATTTTAGACGACATGCAATACTATGACTTTTTTGATTGATTTTGGAAGACATACATGACATTTATGTCTCATTTTGGACGACATATGACTTTTTTTGGTGATTTTGGACGACATACTATACTATGACTCTTTTGAGTGATTTTGGACGACATACTATACTATGACTTTTTTTGGTGATTTTGGACGACATTCTATACTATGACTTTTTTGAGTGATTTTGGACGACATACTATACTATGACTTTTTTGAGTTATTTTGGACGACATACTATACTATGACTTTTTTTGGTGATTTTGGACGACATACTATACTATGACCCTTTTTGGTGATTTTGGACAACAAACTATACTATGATGTTTTTGTGTCATTTTGGACGACATACTATACTATGATGTTTTTGAGTGATTTTGGACGACATACTATACTATGACTTTTTTGAGTTATTTTGGACGACATACTATACTATGACTTTTTTTGGTGATTTTGGACGACATACTATACTATGACCCTTTTTGGTGATTTTGGACAACAAACTATACTATGATGTTTTTGAGTGAATTTGGACGACATACTATACTCTGACATTTTTGTCTCATTTTGGACGACATGCTATACTATGACTTTTTTTGGTGAATTTGGACGACATACTATACTATGACTTTTTTGAGGGATTTTGGACGACATACTATACTATGACTTTTTTTGGTGATTTTGGACGACATACTATACTAGACTTTAGACTTTAGACTTCCTTTTATTGTCATTGCACAGAGAACACAGCAGTGAAAACTGGCAACGAAATTACGTTGCTTGGCAAGCAGATAAAAAAACCAACACATAGCATTGACGAGGTAGATTATTGTGTACTGTGAATAGTAAAGAAATAAATAAATGTTTTTGTATTATAAATATATATAAAGTGCAAAAATACTATGACTTTTTTTGGTGATTTTGGACGACATTTTGGATGACTTTTTTTGGTGATTTTGGACGACATACTATACTATGACATTTTGGTCTAATTTTGGACGACATACTATACTATGACTTTTTTGTCTCATTTTGCACGACATACTATACTATGACTTTTTTTTGGTGATTTTGGACGACATACTATACTATGATGTTATTGAGTGATTTTGGACGACATACTATACTATCATGTTTTCACAAAAATGTATTTAGTTTTGAAAATATGACTTAATTTCGTTGTGTTGATGACTGTCTCATGTCGGGTCTTTTTATTTGCGTTTAATTTCACATTGGAGCAGGGGGATTAGCTCAAATGGTAGAGCGCTCGCTTAGCATGTGAGAGGTAGCGGGATCGATGCCTGATCCTCCACTTGTGTTCAGCCACTTCACTCTTAGGAAGACATACTATGACTTCTTTGAGGGATTTTGGACGACATACTATACTATGACTTTTTTGAGTGATTTTGGACGACATACTATACTATCACTTTTTTGAGTGATTTTGGACGACATACTATACTATGACTTTTTTGAGTGATTTTGGACGACATACTATACTATGACTTTTTTGAGTGATTTTGGACGACATACTATACTATGACTTTTTTGAGGGATTTTGGACGACATACTATACTATGACATTTTGGTCTCATTTTGGACGACATACTATAGTATGACATTTTGGTCTCATTTAGGACGACATACTATACTATGACTTTTTTGAGGGATTTTGGACGACAAACTATACTATGACTTTTTTTGGTGATTTTGGACAACATACTATACTATGATGTTTTTGAGTGAATATGGACGACATACTATACTATGACTTTTTTCAGTGATTTTGGACGACATACTATACTATGACCTTTTTTGGTGATTTTGGACGACATACTATACTATGACTTTTTTGAGTGATTTTGGACAACATACTATACTATGACTATTTTGAGTGATTTTGGACGACATACTATACTATGACTTTTTTTGGTGATTTTGGACGACATACTTTACTATGACCCTTTTTGGTGATTTTGGACAACATATTATACTATGATGTTTTTGAGTGAATTTGGACGACATACTATACTATGACATTTTGGTCTAATTTTGGACGACATACTATACTATGACTTTTTTCAGTGATTTTGGACGACATACTATACTATGATGTATTTGAGTGATTTTGGACGACATACTATACTATCATGTTTTCACAAAAATGTATTTAGTTTAGAAAATATGACTTAATTTCGTTGTGTTGATGACTGTCTCATGTCGGGTCTTTTTATTTGCGTTTAATTTCACATTGGAGCAGGGGGATTAGCTCAAATGGTAGAGCGCTCGCTTAGCATGTGAGAGGTAGCGGGATCGATGCCTGATCCTCCACTTGTGTTCAGCCACTTCACTCTTAGGAAGACATACTATGACTTCTTTGAGGGATTTTGGACGACATACTATACTATGACTTTTTTGAGTGATTTTGGACGACATACTATACTATCACTTTTTTGAGTGATTTTGGACGACATACTATACTATGACTTTTTTGAGTGATTTTGGACGACATACTATACTATGACTTTTTTGAGTGATTTTGGACGACATACTATACTATGACTTTTTTGAGGGATTTTGGACGACATACTATACTATGACATTTTGGTCTCATTTTGGACGACATACTATAGTATGACATTTTGGTCTCATTTAGGACGACATACTATACTATGACTTTTTTGAGGGATTTTGGACGACAAACTATACTATGACTTTTTTTGGTGATTTTGGACAACATACTATACTATGATGTTTTTGAGTGAATATGGACGACATACTATACTATGACTTTTTTCAGTGATTTTGGACGACATACTATACTATGACCTTTTTTGGTGATTTTGGACGACATACAATACTATGACCTTTTTTGGTGATTTTGGACGACATACTATACTATGACTTTTTTGAGTGATTTTGGACAACATATTATACTATGACTTTTTTGAGTGATTTTGGACGACATACTATACTATGACATTTTGGTCTAATTTTGGACGACATACTATACTATGACTTTTTTCAGTGATTTTGGACGACATACTATACTATGATGTATTTGAGTGATTTTGGACGACATACTATACTATCATGTTTTCACAAAAATGTATTTAGTTTAGAAAATATGACTTAATTTCGTTGTGTTGAAGACTGTCTCATTTCGGGTCTTTTTATTTGCGTTTAAATTCACACTGGAGCAGGGGGATTAGCTCAAATGGTAGAGAGCTCGCTTAGCATGTAAGAGGTAGTGGGATCGATACCAGCATCCTCCACTTGTGTTAAGTCTTAGGAAGACATACTATGACTTCTTTGAGGGATTTTGGACGACATACTATACTATGACATTTTGGACGACATACTATACTATGACTTTTTTGAGTGATTTTGGACGACATACTATACTATGACTTTTTTGAGTGATTTTGGACGACATACTATACTATGACTTTTTTGAGGGATTTTGGACGACATACTATACTATGACATTTTGGTCTCATTTTGGACGACATACTATACTATGATGTTTTTGAGTGATTTTGGACGACATACTATGACTTTTTTGTCTCATTTTGCACGACATACTATACTATGACTTTTTTTGGTGATTTTGGACGACATACTATACTATGATGTTTTTGAGTGATTTTGGAAGACATACTATACTATGACTTTTTTGAGGGATTTTGGACGACATACTATACTATGACTTTTTTGAGTGATTTTGGACGACATACTATACTATGACTTTTTTGAGTGATTTTGGACGACATACTATACTATGACATTTTGGTCTCATTTTGGACGACATACTATACTATGACTTTTTTGAGGGATTTTGGACGACATACTATACTATGACTTTTTTGAGGGATTTTGGACGACATACTATACTATGACATTTTGGTCTCATTTTGGACGACATACTATACTATGACTTTTTGGTCTAATTTTGGACGACATACTATACTATGACTTTTTTGTCTCATTTTGCACGACATACTATACTATGACTTTTTTTTGGTGATTTTGGACGACATACTTTACTATGATGTTATTGAGTGATTTTGGACGACATACTATTCTATCATGTTTTCACAAAAATGTATTTAGTTTAGAAAATATGACTTAATTTCGTTGTGTTGATGACTGTCTCATGTCGGGTCTTTTTATTTGCGTTTAATTTCACCCTGGAGCAGGGGGATTAGCTCCAATGGTAGAGCGCTCGCTTAGCATGTGAGAGGTAGCGGGATCGATGCCCGCATCCTCCACATTTGTTCAGCCACTTCACTCTTAGGAAGACATACTATGACTTCTTTGAGGGATTTTGGACGACATACTATACTATGACATACTAAATTATGACTTTTTTTGGTGATTTTGGACGACATACTATACTATGATGTTTTTGAGTGATTTTGGACGACATACTATACTATGACTTTTTTGAGGGATTTTGGACGACATACTATACTATGACTTTTTGAGGGATTTTGGACGACATACTATACTATGACTTTTTGAGGGATTTTGGACGACATACTATACTATGACTTTTTTGAGGGATTTTGGACGACATACTATACTATGACATTTTGGTCTCATTTTGGACGACATACTATACTATGACTTTTTTGTCTCATTTTGCACGACATACTATACTATGACTTTTTTTGGTGATTTTGGACGACATACTATACTATGACTTTTTTTGGTGATTTTGGACGACATACTGTACTATGATGTTTTTGAGTGATTTTGGAAGACATACTATACTATGACCTTTTTGAGGGATTTTGGACGACATACTATACTATGACTTTTTTGAGTGATTTTGGACGACATACTATACTATGACTTTTTTGAGGGATTTTGGACGACATACTATACTATGACTACTTTGAGTGATTTTGGACGACATACTATACTATGACTTTTTTTGGTGATTTTGGACGACATACTATACTATGACTTTTTTTGGTGATTTTGGACGACATACTATACTATGACATTTTGGTCTCATTTTGGACGACATACTATACTATGACTTTTTTGTCTCATTTTGCACGACATACTATACTATGACTTTTCTTTGGTGATTTTGGACGACATACTATACTATGATGTTATTGAGTGATTTTGGACGACATACTATACTATCATGTTTTCACAAAAATGTATTTAGTTTAGAAAATATGACTTAATTTCGTTGTGTTGATGACTGTCTCATGGCGGGTCTTTTTATTTGCGTTTAATTTCACATTGGAGCAGGGGGATTAGCTCAAATGGTAGAGCGCTCGCTTAGCATGTGAGAGGTAGCGGGATCGATGCCCGTATCCTCCACTTGTGTTCCGCCACTTCTCTCTTAGGAAGACATACTATGACTTCTTTGAGGGATTTTGGACGACATACTATACTATGACATTTTGGACGACATACTATACTATGACTTTTTTGAGTGATTTTGGACGACATACTATACTATGACATTTTTGAGTGATTTTGGACGACATACTATACTATGACTTTTTTGAGGGATTTTGGACGACATACTATACTATGACATTTTGGACGACATACTATACTATGACTTTTTTGAGTGATTTTGGACGGCATACTATACTATGACATTTTGGTCTCATTTTGGACGACATACTATACTATGACTTTTTTGTCTCATTTTGCACGACATACTATACTATGACTTTTTTGAGTGATTTTGGACGGCATACTATACTATGACATTTTGGTCTCATTTTGGACGACATACTATACTATGACTTTTTTTTCTCATTTTGCACGACATACTATACTATGACTTTTTTTGGTGATTTTGGACGACATACTATACTATGATGTTTTTGAGTGATTTTGGAAGACATACTATACTATGATGTTTTTGAGTGATTTTGGACGACATACTATACTATGATGTTTTTGAGTGATTTTGGACGACATACTATACTATGACTTTTTTGAGGGATTTTGGACGACATACTATAGTATGACTTTTTTTGGTGATTTTGGACGACATACTATACTATGACTTTTTTTTGGTGATTTTGGACGACATACTATACTATGACTTTTTTGGTGATTTTGGACGACATACTATACTATGACTTTTTTGAGGGATTTTGGACGACATACTATACTATGACTTTTTTTGAGGGATTTTGGACGACATACTATACTATGACATTTTGGTCTAATTTTGGACGACATACTATACTATGACTTTTTTGTCTCATTTTGCACGACATACTATACTATGACTTTTTTGAGGGATTTTGGACGACATACTATACTATGACTTTTTTGAGTGATTTTGGACGACATACTATACTATGACTTTTTTGAGTGATTTTGGACGACATACTATACTATGACTTTTTTGAGGGATTTTGCACGACATACTATACTATGACTACTTTGAGTGATTTTGGACGACATACTATACTAAGACTTTTTTTGGTGATTTTGGACGACATACTATACTATGACTTTTTTTGGTGATTTTGGACGACATACTATACTATGACATTTTGGTCTCATTTTGGACGACATACTATACTATGACTTTTTTTTCTCATTTTGCACGACATACTATACTATGACTTTTTTTGGTGATTTTGGACAACATACTATACTATGACTTTTTTTTGGTGATTTTGGACGACATACTATACTATGATGTTTTTGAGTGATTTTGGACGACATACTATACTATGACTTTTTTTGGTGATTTTGGACGACATACTATACTATGACTTTTTTTTTGGTGATTTTGGACGACATACTATACTATGATGTTATTGAGTGATTTTGGACGACATACTTTACTATCATGTTTTCACAAAAATGTATTTAGTTTTGAAAATATGACTTAATTTCGTTGTGTTGATGACTGTCTCATGTCGGGTCTTTTTATTTGCGTTTAATTTCACATTGGAGCAGGGGGATTAGCTCAAATGGTAGAGCGCTCGCTTAGCATGTGAGAGGTAGCGGGATCGATGCCCGCATCCTCCACTTGTGTTCAGCCACTTCACTCTTAGGAAGACATACTATGACTTCTTTGAGGGATTTTGGATGACATACTAAACTATGACTTTTTTTGGTGATTTTGGACGACATACTATACTATGATGTTTTTGAGTGATTTTGGAAGACATACTATACTATGACTTTTTTGAGGGATTTTGGACGACATACTATACTATGACTTTTTTGAGTGATTTTGGACGACATACTATACTATGACTTTTTTGAGTGATTTTGGACGACATACTATACTATGACATTTTGGTCTCATTTTGGACGACATACTATACTATGACTTTTTTTTCTCATTTTGCACGACATACTATACTATGACTTTTTTTGGTGATTTTGGACAACATACTATACTATGACTTTTTTTTGGTGATTTTGGACGACATACTATACTATGATGTTTTTGAGTGATTTTGGACGACATACTATACTATGACTTTTTTTGGTGATTTTGGACGACATACTATACTATGACTTTTTTTTTGGTGATTTTGGACGACATACTATACTATGATGTTATTGAGTGATTTTGGACGACATACTTTACTATCATGTTTTCACAAAAATGTATTTAGTTTTGAAAATATGACTTAATTTCGTTGTGTTGATGACTGTCTCATGTCGGGTCTTTTTATTTGCGTTTAATTTCACATTGGAGCAGGGGGATTAGCTCAAATGGTAGAGCGCTCGCTTAGCATGTGAGAGGTAGCGGGATCGATGCCCGCATCCTCCACTTGTGTTCAGCCACTTCACTCTTAGGAAGACATACTATGACTTCTTTGAGGGATTTTGGATGACATACTAAACTATGACTTTTTTTGGTGATTTTGGACGACATACTATACTATGATGTTTTTGAGTGATTTTGGAAGACATACTATACTATGACTTTTTTGAGGGATTTTGGACGACATACTATACTTTGACTTTTTTGAGTGATTTTGGACGACATACTATACTATGACTTTTTTGAGTGATTTTGGACGACATACTATACTATGACATTTTGGTCTCATTTTGGACGACATACTATACTATGACTTTTTTGAGGGATTTTGGACGACATACTATACTATGACTTTTTTGAGGGATTTTGGACGACATACTATACTATGACTTTTTTTTGGTGATTTTGGACGACATACTATACTATGACTACTTTGAGTGATTTTGGACGACATACTATACTATGACTTTTTTTGGTGATTTTGGACGACATACTATACTATGACTTTTTTGAGTGATTTTGGACGACATACTATACTATGATGTTTTTGAGTGATTTTGGACAACATACTATACTATGATGTTTTTGAGTGATTTTGGACGACATACTATACTATGATGTTTTTGAGTGATTTTGGACGACATACTATACTATGACATTTTTGAGTGATTTTGGACGACATACTATACTATGACTTTTTTGAGGGATTTTGGACGACATACTATACTATGACTTTTTTTGGTGATTTTGGACGACATAGTATACTATGACTTTTTTTTCGGTGATTTTGGACGACATACTATACTATGATGTTATTGAGTGATTTTGGACGACATACTATACTATCATGTTTTCACAAAAATGTATTTAGTTTTGAAAATATGACTTAATTTCGTTGTGTTGATGACTGTCTCATGTCGGGTCTTTTTATTTGCGTTTAATTTCACATTGGAGCAGGGGGATTAGCTCAAATGGTAGAGAGCTCGCTTAGCATGTGAGAGGTAGCGGGATCGATGCCCGCATCCTCCACTTGTGTTCAGCCACTTCACTCTTAGGAAGACATACTATGACTTCTTTGAGGGATTTTGGACGACATACTATACTATGACATTTTGGACGACATACTATACTATGACTTTTTTGAGTGATTTTGGACGACATACTATACTATGACATTTTTGAGTGATTTTGGACGACATACTATACTATGACTTTTTTGAGGGATTTTGGACGACATACTATACTATGACATTTTTGTCTCATTTTGGACGACATACTATACTATGATGTTTTTGAGTGATTTTGGACGGCATACAATACTATGACATTTTGGTCTCATTTTGGACGACATACTATACTATGACTTTTTTGTCTCATTTTGCACGACATACTATACTATGACTTTTTTTGGTGATTTTGGACGACATACTATACTATGATGTTTTTGAGTGATTTTGGAAGACATACTATACTATGATGTTTTTGAGTGATTTTGGACGACATACTATACTATGATGTTTTTGAGTGATTTTGGACGACATACTATACTATGACTTTTTTGAGTGATTTTGGACGACATACTATACTATGACTTTTTTGAGGGATTTTGGACGACATACTATAGTATGACTTTTTTTGGTGATTTTGGACGACATACTATACTATGACTTTTTTTGGTGATTTTGGACGACATACTATACTATGACATTTTGGTCTCATTTTGGACGACATACTATACTATGACTTTTTTGTCTCATTTTGCACGACATACTATACTATGACTTTTTTTTGGTGATTTTGGACGACATACTATACTATGACTTTTTTGGTGATTTTGGACGACATACTATACTATGACTTTTTTGAGGGATTTTGGACGACATACTATACTATGACTTTTTTGAGGGATTTTGGACGACATACTATACTATGACATTTTGGTCTAATTTTGGACGACATACTATACTATGACTTTTTTGTCTCATTTTGCACGACATACTATACTATGACTTTTTTGAGGGATTTTGGACGACATACTATACTATGACTTTTTTGAGTGATTTTGGACGACATACTATACTATGACTTTTTTGAGTGATTTTGGACGACATACTATACTATGACTTTTTTGAGGGATTTTGGACGACATACTATACTATGACTACTTTGAGTGATTTTGGACGACATACTATACTAAGACTTTTTTTGGTGATTTTGGACGACATACTATACTATGACTTTTTTTGGTGATTTTGGACGACATACTATACTATGACATTTTGGTCTCATTTTGGACGACATACTATACTATGACTTTTTTTTCTCATTTTGCACGACATACTATACTATGACTTTTTTTGGTGATTTTGGACAACATACTATACTATGACTTTTTTTTGGTGATTTTGGACGACATACTATACTATGATGTTTTTGAGTGATTTTGGACGACATACTATACTATGACTTTTTTTGGTGATTTTGGACGACATACTATACTATGACTTTTTTTTTGGTGATTTTGGACGACATACTATACTATGATGTTATTGAGTGATTTTGGACGACATACTATACTATCATGTTTTCACAAAAATGTATTTAGTTTTGAAAATATGACTTAATTTCGTTGTGTTGATGACTGTCTCATCTCGGGTCTTTTTATTTGCGTTTAATTTCACATTGGAGCAGGGGGATTAGCTCAAATGGTAGAGCGCTCGCTTAGCATGTGAGAGGTAGCGGGATCGATGCCCGCATCCTCCACTTGTGTTCAGCCACTTCACTCTTAGGAAGACATACTATGACTTCTTTGAGGGATTTTGGATGACATACTATACTATGACATACTAAACTATGACTTTTTTTGGTGATTTTGGACGACATACTATACTATGATGTTTTTGAGTGATTTTGGAGGACATACTATACTATGACTTTTTTGTGGGATTTTAGGACGACATACTGTACTATGACTTTTTTGAGGGATTTTGGACGACATACTATACTATGACATTTTGGTCTCATTTTGGACGACATACTATACTATGACTTTTTTTGGTGATTTTGGACGACATACTATACTATGACTTTTTTTGGTGATTTTGGACGACATACTATACTATGATGTTTTTGAGTGATTTTGGAAGACATACTATACTATGACTTTTTTGAGTGATTTTGGACGACATACTATACTATGACTACTTTGAGTGATTTTGGACGACATACTATACTATGACTTTTTTTGGTGATTTTGGACGACATACTATACTATGACATTTTGGTCTCATTTTGGACGACATACTATACTATGACATTTTGGTCTCATTTTGGACGACATACTATACTATGACTTTTTTGTCTCATTTTGCACGACATACTATACTATGACTTTTTTTTGGTGATTTTGGACGACATACTTTACTATGATGTTATTGAGTGATTTTGGACGACATACTATACTATGACTTTTTTTTCTCATTTTGCACGACATACTATACTATGACTTTTTTTTGGTGATTTTGGACGACATACTATACTATGACATTTTGGTCTCATTTTGGACGACATACTATACTATGACTTTTTTTGGTGATTTTGGACGACATACTATACTATGATGTTATTGAGTGATTTTGGACGACATACTATACTATGACTTTTTTTTCTCATTTTGCACGACATACTATACTATGACTTTTTTTTTGGTGATTTTGGACGACATACTATACTATGACATTTTGGTCTCATTTTGGACGACATACTATACTATGACTTTTTTGTGTCATTTTGCACGACATACTATACTATGACTTTTTTTTGGTGATTTTGGACGACATACTATACTATTACTTTTTTTGGTGATTTTGGACGACACACTATACTATGACTTTTTTGAGGGATTTTGGACGACATACTATACTATGACTTTTTTGAGGGATTTTGGACGACATACTATACTATGACTTTTTTGAGGGATTTTGGACGACATACTATACTATGACATTTTGGTCTCATTTTGGACGACATACTATACTATGACTTTTTTGTCTCATTTTGCACGACATACTATACTATGACTTTTTTTGGTGATTTTGGACGACATACTATACTATGACTTTTTTTGGTGATTTTGGACGACATACTGTACTATGATGTTTTTGAGTGATTTTGGAAGACATACTATACTATGACTTTTTTGAGGGATTTTGGACGACATACTATACTATGACTTTTTTGAGTGATTTTGGACGACATACTATACTATGACTTTTTTTGGTGATTTTGGACGACATACTATACTATGACTTTTTTGAGGGATTTTGGACGACATACTATACTATGACTACTTTGAGTGATTTTGGACGACATACTATAGTATGACTTTTTTTGGTTATTTTGGACGACATACTATACTATGACTTTTTTTGGTGATTTTGGACGACATACTATACTATGACATTTTGGTCTCATTTTGGACGACATACTATACTATGACTTTTTTGTCTCATTTTGCACGACATACTATACTATGACTTTATTTTGGTGATTTTGGACGACATACTATACTATGATGTTATTGAGTGATTTTGGACGACATACTATACTATCATGTTTTCACAAAAATGTATTTAGTTTTGAAAATATGACTTAATTTCGTTGTGTTGATGACTGTCTCATTTCGGGTCTTTTTATTTGCGTTTAATTTCACATAGAAGCAGGGGGATTAGCTCAAATGGTAGAGCGCTCGCTTAGCATGTGAGAGGTAGCGGGATCGATCCCCGCATCCTCCACTTGTGTTCAGCCACTTCACTCTTAGGAAGACATACTATGACTTCTTTGAGGGATTTTGGATGACATACTATACTATGACATACTAAACTATGACTTTTTTTGGTGATTTTGGACGACATACTATACTATGATGTTTTTGAGTGATTTTGGAAGACATACTATACTATGACTTTTTTGTGGGATTTTAGGACGACATACTGTACTATGACTTTTTTGAGGGATTTTGGACGACATACTATACTATGACATTTTGGTCTCATTTTGGACGACATACTATACTATGACTTTTTTTGGTGATTTTGGACGACATACTATACTATGACTTTTTTTGGTGATTTTGGACGACATACTATACTATGATGTTTTTGAGTGATTTTGGAAGACATACTATACTATGACTTTTTTGAGTGATTTTGGACGACATACTATACTATGACTACTTTGAGTGATTTTGGACGACATACTATACTATGACTTTTTTTGGTGATTTTGGACGACATACTATACTATGACATTTTGGTCTCATTTTGGACGACATACTATACTGTGACATTTTGGTCTCATTTTGGACGACATACTATACTATGACTTTTTTGTCTCATTTTGCACGACATACTATACTATGACTTTTTTTTGGTGATTTTGGACGACATACTTTACTATGATGTTATTGAGTGATTTTGGACGACATACTATACTATGACTTTTTTTTCTCATTTTGCACGACATACTATACTATGACTTTTTTTTGGTGATTTTGGACGACATACTATACTATGACATTTTGGTCTCATTTTGGACGACATACTATACTATGACTTTTTTTGGTGATTTTGGACGACATACTATACTATGATGTTATTGAGTGATTTTGGACGACATACTATACTATGACTTTTTTTTCTCATTTTGCACGACATACTATACTATGACTTTTTTTTTGGTGATTTTGGACGACATACTATACTATGATGTTATTGAGTGATTTTGGACGACATACTATACTATGATGTTATTGAGTGATTTTGGACGACATACTATACTATGACTTTTTTTTCTCATTTTGCACGACATACTATACTATGACTTTTTTTTTGGTGATTTTGGACGACATACTATACTATGACTTTTTTGTCTCATTTTGCACGACATACTATACTATGACTTTTTTTTGGTGATTTTGGACGACATACTTTACTATGATGTTATTGAGTGATTTTGGACGACATACTATACTATGACTTTTTTTTCTCATTTTGCACGACATACTATACTATGACTTTTTTTTGGTGATTTTGGACGACATACTATACTATGACATTTTGGTCTCATTTTGGACGACATACTATACTATGACTTTTTTTGGTGATTTTGGACGACATACTATACTATGATGTTATTGAGTGATTTTGGACGACATACTATACTATGACTTTTTTTTCTCATTTTGCACGACATACTATACTATGACTTTTTTTTTGGTGATTTTGGACGACATACTATACTATGACATTTTGGTCTCATTTTGGACGACATACTATACTATGACTTTTTTGTGTCATTTTGCACGACATACTATACTATGACTTTTTTTTGGTGATTTTGGACGACATACTATACTATTACTTTTTTTGGTGATTTTGGACGACACACTATACTATGACTTTTTTGAGGGATTTTGGACGACATACTATACTATGACTTTTTTGAGGGATTTTGGACGACATACTATACTATGACTTTTTTGAGGGATTTTGGACGACATACTATACTATGACATTTTGGTCTCATTTTGGACGACATACTATACTATGACTTTTTTGTCTCATTTTGCACGACATACTATACTATGACTTTTTTTGGTGATTTTGGACGACATACTATACTATGACTTTTTTTGGTGATTTTGGACGACATACTGTACTATGATGTTTTTGAGTGATTTTGGAAGACATACTATACTATGACTTTTTTGAGGGATTTTGGACGACATACTATACTATGACTTTTTTGAGTGATTTTGGACGACATACTATACTATGACTTTTTTTGGTGATTTTGGACGACATACTATACTATGACTTTTTTGAGGGATTTTGGACGACATACTATACTATGACTACTTTGAGTGATTTTGGACGACATACTATAGTATGACTTTTTTTGGTTATTTTGGACGACATACTATACTATGACTTTTTTTGGTGATTTTGGACGACATACTATACTATGACATTTTGGTCTCATTTTGGACGACATACTATACTATGACTTTTTTGTCTCATTTTGCACGACATACTATACTATGACTTTATTTTGGTGATTTTGGACGACATACTATACTATGATGTTATTGAGTGATTTTGGACGACATACTATACTATCATGTTTTCACAAAAATGTATTTAGTTTTGAAAATATGACTTAATTTCGTTGTGTTGATGACTGTCTCATTTCGGGTCTTTTTATTTGCGTTTAATTTCACATTGGAGCAGGGGGATTAGCTCAAATGGTAGAGCGCTCGCTTAGCATGTGAGAGGTAGCGGGATCGATCCCCGCATCCTCCACTTGTGTTCATCCACTTCACTCTTAGGAAGACATACTATGACTTCTTTGAGGGATTTTGGATGACATACTAAACTATGACTTTTTTTGGTGATTTTGGACGACATACTATACTATGATGTTTTTGAGTGATTTTGGAAGACATACTATACTATGACTTTTTTGTGGGATTTTAGGACGACATACTGTACTATGACTTTTTTGAGGGATTTTGGACGACATACTATACTATGACATTTTGGTCTCATTTTGGACGACATACTATACTATGACTTTTTTTGGTGATTTTGGACGACATACTATACTATGACTTTTTTTGGTGATTTTGGACGACATACTATACTATGATGTTTTTGAGTGATTTTGGAAGACATACTATACTATGACTTTTTTGAGTGATTTTGGACGACATACTATACTATGACTACTTTGAGTGATTTTGGACGACATACTATACTATGACTTTTTTTGGTGATTTTGGACGACATACTATACTATGACATTTTGGTCTCATTTTGGACGACATACTATACTGTGACATTTTGGTCTCATTTTGGACGACATACTATACTATGACTTTTTTGTCTCATTTTGCACGACATACTATACTATGACTTTTTTTTGGTGATTTTGGACGACATACTTTACTATGATGTTATTGAGTGATTTTGGACGACATACTATACTATGACTTTTTTTTCTCATTTTGCACGACATACTATACTATGACTTTTTTTTGGTGATTTTGGACGACATACTATACTATGACATTTTGGTCTCATTTTGGACGACATACTATACTATGACTTTTTTTGGTGATTTTGGACGACATACTATACTATGATGTTATTGAGTGATTTTGGACGACATACTATACTATGACTTTTTTTTCTCATTTTGCACGACATACTATACTATGACTTTTTTTTTGGTGATTTTGGACGACATACTATACTATGATGTTATTGAGTGATTTTGGACGACATACTATACTATGATGTTATTGAGTGATTTTGGACGACATACTATACTATGACTTTTTTTTCTCATTTTGCACGACATACTATACTATGACTTTTTTTTTGGTGATTTTGGACGACATACTATACTATGACATTTTGATCTCATTTTGGACGACATACTATACTATGACTTTTTTGTGTCATTTTGCACGACATACTATACTATGACTTTTTTTTGGTGATTTTGGACGACATACTATACTATTACTTTTTTTGGTGATTTTGGACGACACACTATACTATGACTTTTTTGAGGGATTTTGGACGACATACTATACTATGACTTTTTTGAGGGATTTTGGACGACATACTATACTATGACATTTTGGTCTCATTTTGGACGACATACTATACTATGACTTTTTTGTCTCATTCTGCAAGACATACTATACTATGACTTTTTTTGGTGATTTTGGACGACATACTATACTATGACTTTTTTTGGTGATTTTGGAAGACATACTGTACTATGATGTTTTTGAGTGATTTTGGACGACATACTATACTATGAATTTTTTGAGTGATTTTGGACGACATACTATACTATGATGTTATTGAGTGATTTTGGACGACATACTATACTATGACTTTTTTTTCTCATTTTGCATGACATACTATACTATGACTTTTTTTTGGTGATTTTGGACGACATACTATACTATGACTTTTTTTGGTGATTTTGGACAACATACTATACTATGACATTTTGGTCTCATTTTGGACGACATACTATACTATGACTTTTTTGTCTCATTTTGCACGACATACTATACTATGACTTTTTTTGGTGATTTTGGACGACATACTATACTATGATGTTATTGAGTGATTTTGGACGACATACTATACTATGACTTTTTTTTCTCATTTTGCACGACATACTATACTATGACTTTTTTGAGGGATTTTGGACGACATACTATACGATGACTACTTTGAGTGATTTTGGACGACATACTATACTATGACTTTTTTTGGTGATTTTGGACGACATACTATACTATGACTTTTTTTGGTGATTTTGGACGACATACTATACTATGACATTTTGGTCTCATTTTGGACGACATACTATACTATGACTTTTTTGTCTCATTTTGCACGACATACTATACTATGACTTTTTTTTGGTGATTTTGGACGACATACTATACTATGATGTTATTGAGTGATTTTGGACGACATACTATACTATCATGTTTTCACAAAAATGTATTTAGTTTAGAAAATATGACTTAATTTCGTTGTGTTGATGACTGTTTCATGGCGGGTCTTTTTATTTGCGTTTAATTTCACATTGGAGCAGGGGGATTAGCTCAAATGGTAGAGCGCTCGCTTAGCATGTGAGAGGTAGCGGGATCGAAGCCCGCATCCTCCACTTGTGTTCAGCCACTTCACTCTTAGGAAGACATACTATGACTTCTTTGAGGGATTTTGGATGACATACTATACTATGACATTTTGGACGACATACTATACTATGACTTTTTTGAGTGATTTTGGACGACATACTATACTATGACATTTTTGAGTGATTTTGGACGACATACTATACTATGACTTTTTTGAGGGATTTTGGACGACATACTATACTATGACATTTTTGTCTCATTTTGGACGACATACTATACTATGATGTTTTTGAGTGATTTTGGACGACATACTATACTATGACATTTTGGTCTCATTTTGGACGACATACTATACTATGACTTTTTTGTCTCATTTTGCACGACATACTATACTATGACTTTTTTTGGTGATTTTGGACGACATACTATACTTTGACTTTTTTGAGTGATTTTGGAAGACATACTATACTATGATGTTTTTGAGTGATTTTGGACAACATACTATACTATGATGTTTTTGAGTGATTTTGGACGACATACTATACTATGATGTTTTTGAGTGATTTTGGACGACATACTATACTATGACTTTTTTGAGTGATTTTGGACGACATACTATACTATGACTTTTTTGAGGGATTTTGGACGACATACTATACTATGACTTCTTTGAGGGATTTTGGACGACATACTATACTATGACATACTAAACTATGACTTTTTTTGGTGATTTTGGACGACATACTATACTATGATGTTTTTGAGTGATTTTGGACGACATACTATACTATGACTTTTTTGAGGGATTTTGGACGACATACTATACTATGACTTTTTGAGGGATTTTGGACGACATACTATACTATGACTTTTTGAGAGATTTTGGACGACATACTATACTATGACTTTTTTGAGTGATTTTGGACGACATACTATACTATGACTTTTTTGTCTCATTTTGGACGACATATATACTATGACATTTTGGTCTCATTTTGCACGACATACTATACTATGACTTTTTTTGGTGATTTTGGACGACATACTATACTATGACTTTTTTTGGTGATTTTGGACGACATACTGTACTATGATGTTTTTGAGTGATTTTGGAAGACATACTATACTATGGGGGCCACACAGTGGTGTAGTGGTTAGCACTCTCGCCTTGCAGCGAGAAGACCCGGGTTCGAGCCCCGGTTGGAACAAGGGCTTTTCTGCATGGAGTTTGCATGTTCTCCCTGTGTGTGCGTGGGTTCTCTCCGGGTACTCCGGCTTCCTCCCACAGTCCAAAAACATGCAATGTGGGGATAGGTAAATTGGACACTCCAAATTGACCATAGGAGTGAGTGTGAGAGTGAATGGTTGTTTGTCTCTATCTGTGTGTGGCCCTGCGATGGTCTGGCGAACTGTCCAGGGTGTACCCCGCCTATCGCCCGATGTAGCTGAGATTGGCACAGCACCCCCCGCGACCCTCTGGCTGAGGATAAAGCGGTAGATGATGACTGACTGACTGACTATACTATGGGGCCACACGGTGGTGTAGTGGTTAGCACTCTCGCCTTGCAGCGAGAAGACCCGGGTTCGAGCCCCGGTTGGAACAAGGGCCTTTCTGCATGGAGTTTGCATGTTCTCTCCGGGTACTCCGGCTTCCTCCCACAGTCCAAAAACATGCAATGTGGGGATAGGTAAATTGGACACTCTAAATTGACCATAGGAGTGAGTGTGAGAGTGAATGGTTGTTTGTCTCTATCTGTGTGTGGCCCTGCGATGGACTGGCGATCTGTCCAGGGTGTACCCCGCCTATCGCCCGATGTAGCTGAGATTGGCACAGCGACCCTCTGGCAGAGGATAAAGCGGTAGATGATGACTGACTATACTATGACTTTTTTTTCTCATTTTGCACGACATACTATACTATGACTTTTTTTGGTGATTTTGGACGACATACTATACTATGACTTTTTTTGGTGATTTTGGACGACATACTATGACATTTTGGTCTAATTTTGGACGACATACTATACTATGACTTTTTTGTCTCATTTTGCACGACATACTATACTATGACTTTTTTTGGTGATTTTGGACGACATACTATACTATGACTTTTTTGAGGGATTTTGGACGACATACTATACTATGACATTTTTGTCTCATTTTGGACGACATACTATACTATGATGTTTTTGAGTGATTTTGGACGGCATACTATACTATGACATTTTGGTCTCATTTTGGACGACATACTATACTATGACTTTTTTGTCTCATTTTGCACGACATACTATACTATGACTTTTTTTGGTGATTTTGGACGACATACTATACTATGATGTTTTTGAGTGATTTTGGACGGCATACTATACTATGACATTTTGGTCTCATTTTGGACGACATACTATACTATGACTTTTTTTTCTCATTTTGCACGACATACTATACTATGACTTTTTTTTCTCATTTTGCACGACATACTATACTATGACTTTTTTTTGGTGATTTTGGACGACATACTATACTATGACTTTTTTTGGTGATTTTGGACGACATACTATACTATGACTTTTTTTGGTGATTTTGGACGACATACTATACTATGACATTTTGGTCTAATTTTGGACGACATACTATACTATGACTTTTTTGTCTCATTTTGCACGACATACTATACTATGACTTTTTTTGGTGATTTTGGACGACATACTATACTATGACTTTTTTGAGGGATTTTGGACAACATACTATACTATGACATTTTTGTCTCATTTTGGACGACATACTATACTATGATGTTTTTGAGTGATTTTGGACGGCATACTATACTATGACATTTTGGTCTCATTTTGGACGACATACTATACTATGACTTTTTTTGGTGATTTTGGACGACATACTATACTATGATGTTTTTGAGTGATTTTGGAAGACATACTATACTATGATGTTTTTGAGTGATTTTGGACGACATACTATACAATGACTTTTTTGAGTGATTTTGGACGACATACTATACTATGACTTTTTTGAGGGATTTTGGACGACATACTATAGTATGACTTTTTTTGGTGATTTTGGACGACATACTATACTATGACATTTTGGTCTCATTTTGGACGACATACTATACTATGACTATTTTGAGTGATTTTGGACGACATACTATATTATGACTTTTTTTGGTGATTTTGGACTTCATACTATACTATGATGTTCTTGAGTGATTTTGGACGACATACTATACTATGTTGTTTTTGAGTGATTTTGGACCACATACTTTACTATGATGTTTTTGAGTGATTTTGGATGACATACTATACTATGACTTTTTTGAGTGATTTTGGACGACATACTATACTATGACTTTTTTGAGGGATTTTGGACGACATACTATACTATGACATCTTGGTCTCATTTTGGACGACATACTATACTATGACTATTTTGAGTGATTTTGGACGACATACTATATTATGACTTTTTTTGGTGATTTTGGACTTCATACTATACTATGATGTTCTTGAGTGATTTTGGACGACATACTATACTATGTTGTTTTTGAGTGATTTTGGACGACATACTATACTATGACTTTTTTTGGTGATTTTGGACGACATACTTTACTATGACTTTTTTTGGTGATTTTGGACGACATACTATACTATGATGTTATTGAGTGATTTTGGACGACATACTATACTATCATGTTTTCACAAAAATGTATTTAGTTTAGAAAATATGACTTAATTTCGTTGTGTTGATGACTGTCTCATGTCGGGACTTTTTATTTGCGTTTAATTTCACATTGGAGCAGGGGGATTAGCTCAAATGGTAGAGCGCTCGCTTAGCATGTGAGAGGTAGCGGGATCGATGCCCGCATCCTCCACTTGTGTTCAGCCACTTCACTCTTAGGAAGACATACTATGACTTCTTTGAGGGATTTTAGACGACATACTATACTATGACATTTTGGACGACATACTATACTATGACTTTTTTGAGTGATTTTGGACGACATACTATACTATGATGTTTTTGAGTGATTTTGGACGACATACTATACTATGATGTTTTTGAGTGATTTTGGATGACATACTATACTATGATGTTTTTGAGTGATTTTGGACGACATACTATACTATGACTTTTTTGAATGATTTTGGACGACATACTATACTATGACTTTTTTGAGTGATTTTGGACGACATACTATACTATCATGTTTTCACAAAAATGTATTTAGTTTAGAAAATATGACTTAATTTCGTTGTGTTGATGACTGTCTCATGTCGGGTCTTTTTATTTGCGTTTAAATTCACACTGGAGAAGGGGGATTAGCTCAAATGGTAGAGCGCTTGCTTAGCATGTGAGAGGTAGCGGGATCGATGCCCGCATCCTCCACTTGTGTTCAGCCACTTCACTCTGAGGACGACATACTATGACTTCTTTGAGGGATTTTGGACGACATACTATACTATGACATTTTTGTCTCATTTTGGACGACATACTATACTATGACATTTTGGTCTCATTTTGGACGACATACTATACTATGACTATTTTGAGGGATTTTGGACGACATACTATATTATGACTTTTTTTGGTGATTTTGGACTTCATACTATACTATGATGTTCTTGAGTGATTTTGGACGACATACTATACTATGTTGTTTTTGAGTGATTTTGGACGACATACTATACTATGACTTTTTTTGGTGATTTTGGACGACATACTATACTATGACTTTTTTTGGTGATTTTGGACGACATACACTGAGAGATGTTATTGAGTGATTTTGGACGACATACTATACTATCATGTTTTCACAAAAATGTATTTAGTTTAGAAAATATGACTTAATTTCGTTGTGTTGATGACTGTCTCATGTCGGGACTTTTTATTTGCGTTTAATTTCACATTGGAGCAGGGGGATTAGCTCAAATGGTAGAGCGCTCGCTTAGCATGTGAGAGGTAGCGGGATCGATGCCCGCATCCTCCACTTGTGTTCAGCCACTTCACTCTTAGGAAGACATACTATGACTTCTTTGAGGGATTTTAGACGACATACTATACTATGACATTTTGGACGACATACTATACTATGACTTTTTTGAGTGATTTTGGACGACATACTATACTATGATGTTTTTGAGTGATTTTGGACGACATACTATACTATGATGTTTTTGAGTGATTTTGGATGACATACTATACTATGATGTTTTTGAGTGATTTTGGACGACATACTATACTATGACTTTTTTGAATGATTTTGGACGACATACTATACTATGACTTTTTTGAGTGATTTTGGACGACATACTATACTATCATGTTTTCACAAAAATGTATTTAGTTTAGAAAATATGACTTAATTTCGTTGTGTTGATGACTGTCTCATGTCGGGTCTTTTTATTTGCGTTTAAATTCACACTGGAGAAGGGGGATTAGCTCAAATGGTAGAGCGCTTGCTTAGCATGTGAGAGGTAGCGGGATCGATGCCCGCATCCTCCACTTGTGTTCAGCCACTTCACTCTGAGGACGACATACTATGACTTCTTTGAGGGATTTTGGACGACATACTATACTATGACATTTTTGTCTCATTTTGGACGACATACTATACTATGACATTTTGGTCTCATTTTGGACGACATACTATACTATGACTATTTTGAGGGATTTTGGACGACATACTATATTATGACTTTTTTTGGTGATTTTGGACTTCATACTATACTATGATGTTCTTGAGTGATTTTGGACGACATACTATACTATGTTGTTTTTGAGTGATTTTGGACGACATACTATACTATGACTTTTTTTGGTGATTTTGGACGACATACTATACTATGACTTTTTTTGGTGATTTTGGACGACATACACTGAGAGATGTTATTGAGTGATTTTGGACGACATACTATACTATCATGTTTTCACAAAAATGTATTTAGTTTAGAAAATATGACTTAATTTCGTTGTGTTGATGACTGTCTCATGTCGGGACTTTTTATTTGCGTTTAATTTCACATTGGAGCAGGGGGATTAGCTCAAATGGTAGAGCGCTCGCTTAGCATGTGAGAGGTAGCGGGATCGATGCCCGCATCCTCCACTTGTGTTCAGCCACTTCACTCTTAGGAAGACATACTATGACTTCTTTGAGGGATTTTAGACGACATACTATACTATGACATTTTGGACGACATACTATACTATGACTTTTTTGAGTGATTTTGGACGACATACTATACTATGATGTTTTTGAGTGATTTTGGACGACATACTATACTATGATGTTTTTGAGTGATTTTGGATGACATACTATACTATGATGTTTTTGAGTGATTTTGGACGACATACTATACTATGACTTTTTTGAATGATTTTGGACGACATACTATACTATGACTTTTTTGAGTGATTTTGGACGACATACTATACTATCATGTTTTCACAAAAATGTATTTAGTTTAGAAAATATGACTTAATTTCGTTGTGTTGATGACTGTCTCATGTCGGGTCTTTTTATTTGCGTTTAAATTCACACTGGAGAAGGGGGATTAGCTCAAATGGTAGAGCGCTTGCTTAGCATGTGAGAGGTAGCGGGATCGATGCCCGCATCCTCCACTTGTGTTCAGCCACTTCACTCTGAGGACGACATACTATGACTTCTTTGAGGGATTTTGGACGACATACTATACTATGACATTTTTGTCTCATTTTGGACGACATACTATACTATGACATTTTGGTCTCATTTTGGACGACATACTATACTATGACTATTTTGAGGGATTTTGGACGACATACTATATTATGACTTTTTTTGGTGATTTTGGACTTCATACTATACTATGATGTTCTTGAGTGATTTTGGACGACATACTATACTATGTTGTTTTTGAGTGATTTTGGACGACATACTATACTATCATGTTTTCACAAAAATGTATTTAGTTTAGAAAATATGACTTAATTTCGTTGTGTTGATGACTGTCTCATGTCGGGTCTTTTTATTTGCGTTTAAATTCACAACGGAGCAGGGGGATTACTTCAAATGGTAGAGTGCTCGCTTACCATGTGAGAGGTAGCGGGATCGATACTATGACTTTTTTTGGTGATTTTGGACGACATACTTTACTGACATTTTTTTCTCATTTTGGAGTTACGCGGTAAAAACGGGAGGAAGAGGAATAATATCAAGCAGAATAAGGGCCAAGTACAATTACAATAGATGCTTGCGCTGCAATGCATTCTAGTGAGAACTCTAGGCTCTCACTAGTATGCCTTGCAGCAGCAGGCACTAATTAATGAATCTCGTCACATTTGTGTGCGTGTGTGTGATTGGGGGCAATATCCGGGTACCTTCAATAGAACATGTCACATAATATTAATTTGAACTTGGTTTCTGGATAAAGTGACAGCCCTAATCTGCATACAGTTTACCGTTTGGTTTATGCCAAAGCAAAAAAAATAATAATCAGAATGTAACACTCTACCCCCGCTTTTTATGTACAAAAGAAAAATGCCTGAGGAGTTTTCAGGGCTCAGAACAAAAAAAGCCCCTTTGTTTGGCAGAAGTTAGACTTTAATTGAACTCCTGCATATTGAAATATCAACAGTGATTCTCTGGGAATGTCTCACAGCAGGGACTGATGATTTTGCAGCAGCCTGAATAAATAGAAACCTGCAGAGTTGTAGAGATAATGCAGGAATGAAAAGAAAGAAAGAAAGAAAGAAAGAAGGAAAGAAAGAGAAAAAAGAAAGAAAGAACAACAAGAAGAAAGAACTAAAAAAAAACAACCTAGGACTTCGAAGGAGCCATTGAGTTTAATTATCTTATTGAAACCTCAAAAACATTTTTCTCTCCCCCGGGGTGACAGCAGCAGTTATTGCCTCTCTGTTCTTAAAAATGAAATGCCATACATTAGGCCGTTCAGCTGTTATTAATGAAACAGGGGCCTGGATCCATGGAGAATAATGATGTCTTCCTCCCTCAATGGGTGAGGGAGTCGTGAGTGAGCTCTCTTACCTCCCATGTGATGACTAATTCGGAGCGACTGCCACCGCCTCCGCTCACATTGGCCGGTGTGACCTTCGGAGCTGGAGAGAGAAGACAGATCGGCTTAGCTCCGTTGGCTTAATTGACATACAACACTGAGAGAGCATGTGATCGCTTGCCATGTGGCTACTCCCCAATGACAGAGACAACATGTCCGAACCTCAGCAGCCAGAAATCCTGTGAGATGTCAGCAAACTGGCTGAGAGATGTCAAAAAAAAAATCAGGACACAAAGAGAGAATGTAGCCTGTCTCGGTGAAGGCTGTGAGCTGCTGCCTTTCAAAGATAGATAGATAATTATAGCACCTGTAATTATGGTCCTTTTTTAATTCCTTTGGGAATTTCTGCCTTTGAGTTACGATTTCTGATAAACTGAGACCACTCTAATGTCTTTGCAAGAAATATGAAGCTGACTGTTAGCCAGGCCAGCTGTTTTACTCCAATTTTCATGTCTGCATGCTAAAGCAAATCTATGTCCAAAACCTACTAGCACACAGAGAAAGCCAACCGATTCAAAGCCAAGGCTGGATATAGTCTGAGCATAAAGCTGCAATGTAGCAGCAGAGGTTTTTATGCTCAGCAAATCAAATTAATCAACAATTATACTCACAACTATTTAGCAAATGGCTCTAACATATGTTCCCAGAGCCAGATCCAACCCACTGACCTGATTAATCTGGCCCAAAGGAAAACAAAATGGCCGCCAAAAATGAACAACAGGCGGCATAATGAATCTTAGGCACTCGCGTTGCCAATTGCACACAGCAGCTTGACTGATTTTAGAACGGACAAATTGATTTTAGACACACACAGACACACAAAAATCAGTGGCTGATGCCACAAAGGCATAGAGGTGGGTAGAATAAATCACTGTAAATAGTGCAGTCTTCAATGACAAACTGTTTTAAAAAAAAAAAAAAATAATTAATATGAATTCTGGTGTTGTGAAAATGGTTGTTTATGTCAGTGATATATATTGTGTGGAATAGGGCATTAAATTGGGAGGAAACACTGAGGCAAAGATTGATAAAATAACAAGAGGTTTGTGGAAAAATGACTGGACAGACAAACAAGACAAAGGACAGTGTATATTGTGACCGTCTGGATTCCAGCCACCTTCTCCATAACGAACCGATGGTTATCATGGAGTGCAGTGGGAGGCTGAGGACAACAAACAATACGCTCTCTCTCTTTCATACCTCGAGCAATAAAATTAACTTGACGATAAACTAAGACAGTAAACTTCACTCTTACTCTGATCAGTCAACAATTACATAAGATATGTAAATCACTATTTAAATATTGAATCGCTGCAATTTTCAGTCCCAAATTACAAAATGTTTCAGCTACTACTGTTCCTAGTTCCTCCTCACATTAAAATCATTTCACTGACGAGACACAGCTTGAATTAATTTTGAAGTTGTCACAGGAAGGGAAATGTGTCTGTGAGTTCACCAATTACTGCTTAAAAAGTCACAAATAAAACAACAAGACTTTCAACCGCTTCTTATTTGTAGCACACGCGATTTTGCTTCAAAGAGCTCTTTGACCTTACCCTCATCTCAGATGTGGGTGTTTTGTTCAGGTTCCTGTTCCTGTTCCTGTTTATTATTACAGGTAATAATTCATTCTCTTTTTCCTACAGTTAAAATGTAAATGTTTCTGTTGAACATAAGAACATATTAGATTAGAACTTGTACATCACTATTTGAACAAAAAAAAAAAAAATATTAATACATTATTATATAAGATAGAGTAATACTTTGTCTGGTGATAAATGTGTTGTCTTGTTTTGATTATTAGGTTTATTTTTTTTATAAATCACACACTGATAACGCTGGTAACATTAGTACCTAGTGTAGGCAAAAGAAGCTTGTGCTTCAGCCTTCATCTTCTTTTGTGCACAATGCTGCTATTTAATTTATAAGAATGTGCTGAATATGTGTCAACACAAATGTACATGCATTTGTTTGTGAATACCTTTGACCGAAATGAACTAACTACCAAAATGTGTTTTGACAGTACAGTACGTGTACAGTTGTACGAGACGTCTGAAACAAGAATCAAACTGAACAATGCCGAACTGAAGTTAACAAGACTTAAAAAATCCTGAAAACATGTTAATCTCCAACATTTAGCAGGGAAATGTCTAAAATCTCAATAATTAACAGAGGAGGTGTATTTAGCTATAGCACTGCTGAAAGCTGGCGATCTTGAGCCGAATTATAACCTGTTCAGCCGTATTTTATTTCATTGACTGTGGCAGATGGAGTCTGTGCTCCAGGATGCTGCAGGAAGTACTGAACTAATCTTTTTAATGAACAAATTCGAATGATTCAGTACACTGGAAACAACTGCTTTGCTCGTCTCTTGTATTGCATTGGTGCTTGAAAAGCACCATAAAGAGTGGTATCAGTCTTGTCAACTTGAGTGTACTCCTTGAAAATGGCTACAACTTCATTTATTGACAAAATAATAAAAGGCAATTTGTAAATCATGCTTGTCCTGAAAGGAAAGAACAAATAAACAGAATAACAATTTGCAAAAAGCATAAGGAATGATTTGTTTCTGCTCATGCAGTACATACAGGTTCCTTTCGTCCTTGCTTGTTTGGATGGCTTGCTGGGCTCGCCGGTCCCAACGGTGTTGCTTGCCAGAACTCGAAACTCATACTCCACCCAAGGGCTCAGGTCTATTACTGTAGCTGTCAGCCGGTTGCCCCCCACCACCTCAGGAACTGGCATAGAAAAACACAGTGCCCCCTTCAGTATGCAGAAAACTCCCCCCCCCCACCTCTGTGTGTGTGTGTGTGTGTGTGTGTGTGTGTGTGTAGGCTGTGAATCAGCGGCAGACTGTCCTCCAGGCTGACAAGAAAACTCAGATTCCACCACAGCTACATGGCACAGGTGTATACCCTCACAAGGACACACAGTGCACATTAAAATTCAAACGACAACAACAACAAAACTTTAAAAACAACGACAGAATAATTATATGTTTTTTTTTTTATAAAAAACTTCTGTATCTTACATTTTTATCTTTATCTTTTCATCATCTCCCCCACTCAGGTGTTTAAGGGCGGGGATTTGGACACCCCTTTCAGGATGTCACAAATGACAGAACAAAGTTTTCATAAACAATTTTCGTGTTTTAAAACTGCAGTATCTGCATATCTTTTGATAATCAAGCATTGCTGTTAGACCTGACGGAGGGAGCGTTTGTGTGTGTACAAGAAGTAATTGTCCAGGTTTTTTAAGCAGTAGAATTCACATTTCTGTGGGGGATTCTGAGCATTTTCAGCCATACTTCAACCTGTTGTAGCCACCTTACTTCACCAGCATGGTGTTGCTATGCTCCCTCTCTGAATTTGTTGATTTGGACAAATAAGCATGGGTATGTTGCTGGGCAACACGATATCTAGACACCAGCGATATCTATTGTTTTTTTTTCTTTTAATAAAATAGAAAATAAAATGTCTGTTTTGCAAACACAGACAATTTCAAGTAATTCATCAAAGACAGAGATTAGTTCTTTCTTTGAAGCAGGAGTTCTATTAAACCTACAAGGTCACATTGTCATCCTGTTACAAATATATGATCCTGACATAGGAAATCAATGAGACCAGGAAAACTATCTCACATCAAACTGTCCATAATTCACAAAAAATATAAATAGAACAGGGAATACAGTGCCTGAAAAAAAGCACATTATACCAATCATTCATAAATGCTAATGGCCACATTAAAGAGGATGAGGGGGGAAAAATAACACAGATGCTATCATTTTAACAACACTATCAAATTACGGGCAAAATTAATCATCAGGACGGGATCCACGTTTCAGGAATCCCAGGAGTCCAATAAAATGGCGGTCAGTGGTCACACTATCGCAATTGCACAGCATTTGGTGCTGGGGTAAAAATGACCTCTCCTATATTCTCACAGGCGAGGCAGAAGAAGAAGAAGGAGAAGAAGAAGTAGAGTGGCCCCCTCCATGTGATTGGAGGAGGCTACGGCTGGTTGAAGAGAGCTTACCTGTGGTGACAGCCTGCCACCCGAGGGAAAATGGTGTCCTGGCCTGGATGGTATATGCCGTAATTGGACTGTGATTATCAGGACCAGGCCTCCAGGACAGAGAGGCTGTGGTATCGCTGATTTCTTCTACATGGATGCTGGTGGGAGGCCCCGGGGGACCTGATAGATGGCACAGCCAGGCAAAGGGAAAGGGGAGGGAGAGATAGAGAGACAGGTGGAGGAGCGAGAAGAAAGAGGCGGGAGGTGGAGGGTATGTAAATCAGAAGGACATGGAAATATGGTGGAGATGGTTTTAGCACCTGCGGCTAATGTAGACAGTTCAGTGTGAAACCTATGGGAGCTATTTGGTCTAATTAGACATTAAATTTCCATTAAGGTTAGAATAGAAAAAAAAATATTTTTGCATTATATTTCTATATTCAGATGTGCTGATTTTTAAACTGAAACATTATAATATGGAACTCACCTCTGACGACCAGGTCAACAGCGATGGAAATACTGTCCACCTTGGTTTGCACGGCACACGTGTACTTCCCAGCATGCCTCAGCTGGACATTTCGAATCATAATGTCTCCTGCCGAATGCTGCTGTCATTCACCACACACACAGTCACACACACACACACACACACACACACACACACACACACACACACAATTCCATAAGCAACATGGTTAAGCCTCCAGCTATTGTAATTCAAGAACAATAGTGATTTTCCAGCCACATGGGAATAAAAAGAGCTGAACAGAATGCTTACTTTCCTGTATATGTATTTTTGTTTCATAAAAAAAGAAGTAAATCTATACTTCCCTGTGTAGCATTTTCTTCAACACAGAAATGTCTCAGTTTCTGTTTTGTCACTTAAAAGTTCAGAGACAAGTACACAAATGTACTTGCTGAAAGCGTTTAATTTTGATTATCGTGTTGAGGTGTTTCACAGCGTAATGTAAGGTACTTTAAAATAAAAAAAAGGAAAATCCTTTTATTCCTGTCTATAATTGCAATTCCCACTCCCACATTATAATTCTGTGAGAGTACAGCACAGCAGGTTTTGTAATAAATTGGACTTGGCGGAAAGCTGCGGCACAGTGGCAGTAAGAATTCTGTGGAGTGGCTTCTAGCTTAATCAATGTGAGTGTAGATGTACAGCAATTCATTTGGAGGATGAGAATGTAAATTACGGTACAAGAAACACCTACATCGTAAAAGAAAAAGAACCCAGGAAGGACACCTCAGTGTTTGTCCCCCCCTCTCACTCTGCTCATCAGCAGTTGTTGTTGAATTTCTCTTGAGTAAAAAACAAGCCTGGGTATCTCATGTTGAGGTGCATGTTGGGTACATATGAAGTAGGTCAATTAATCAATTCAACTTAAAGTTTAAAAAAGCCTGTGGTATCAGTATAGATTTTGCAATTCGCTCTCAAGTATCGGGCATCGGGTTTGAAATTCTAGGATCACGACAACCCGAGGTGTAAGATGCAAACCTTTTTTTTTTCTTACAGTATACAGTATTCTGACCGAGACCGGTTGCAGGGTGAGTATGTAAATTTCATTTTAAAATAAACCACAGGCAGCAATTTTCTGGCCATAAATATTACACAGGATACACACATTCCCTCTGCACTGCGGCTGAATTTATTATGACCCTGCTAAAGAAAGAAGTATAATCCTGACGTATCAATGAATCTTCAGAGTCACCTCTTGACCTTTACTCAATAAAAACCTCTGGAGGGGCCTGCAAAATAAATCAAAGTTTGAAGAAGCAGAATGGCGCTAATAAAAATGAGTGTTCGACAGTGCAAACACAAGAATGAGCCTTGCTTTTTTTAATTACTTAGTGTGTATTACAGGTCATCTGAAGAATGTTGATGTGAAAAGCACCTCAGGGGTTTGTGAATGACAACACGTTCCGCAACAACAACAACAACCTGTACTGACTGAGAACTCGGAGGGAAATCAATAGGAGGTGTAGCAGAAATCTCAGAACTAATGCGTAAAATTTGCTCCGTTTTCCCAGAGGAAAACCTTGTTAGCTCAGAGTGATTAATTAATCGTCGTATCTACATTCTTGATGTGGTGTTGGAGGATGTTGTGTAGAAACTGAGAAGAATGACTGTTATTATGTTTGTGGCTGCTTAACTGTCGTGATGAGGATATTTTTAGATCAGTGTGACATAGACGTGTTGCATTAATGCTTTAACACTTAGTGCTAACACGGCATGGATCTGTACTGCAGGTGCACCCATGGTAAACTGCCGTGGGAATAATACACAACTCCTTATATGGTCATCCTGGGGGTGTGTGTTTTCGGTCACACATATGTGTTGTTGAGTCAAAGTTATGATTCATTTTTTTCTTTTCTTTTTGTTCATAAAAACGAGCCATGTGAACTTTGAACTGTGACGTACGTCCAAATTTCACAAATTCAATCAGATTTTACACCTTATGAGTACTTTTTGCTGAAAATGGTGAAAATGAAAAACAGAATATCATCAGACTGCCTAGGTTATGCTGACAAAAAGGATATAAGACACTCTATATTGCACTTATAGCCTCTGTACATACTGTAAGTATGTTTGTATAAGTGCATAAATGCTTCAAAGTATTTTCAACCTTGACCATTTTGCACCACCAAACAAAGGATGTTGCCTTCTGGAACAGGGACCCACTGTAGTGCACAATCATGTAATGTTCCTCATGCTGTTGCAATTGTAATATTTCATTGAGAAAAAGAAAAGTTGCTCACAGGCATCCAACAGTTTCTTTCAATGATCTTGTGTGGCTGATGAGAAATGAATCATGGCAATTTTAAAGGTGACATAGACCGGAAGCTCCAATTAACGCTGCGGTTGGGTGTGTATCTGCGTCATTACCTCGTTTATGAAACCCTAACGTTTCAGAACAAACAGTTCAGCCACTGCTGAGAAAATAGTGTTGTATTGTTTTCCTGGGCTCTGCGAAGCGGATCGGCACTTCCCTATGCTGATGATGTCATCAGAAATCCTCACCACTCCTCTCACCACCGTAGCGCCTCCTGGTGCGGGCACTAGTCCGGGCACATCCGGTTGCGTACATTCAACCGCAGATCTACTCTCGTTGTAGCTGCTGAGATGCAGAGCATCCACCGTGCCAGAGGGGGAGCTGTGTATCTGAGAGCTGGCCTACCAATTACGTCACTTCCAGGTACCTGGCCAATCACAGGACAGTGTGAAAGCTCTCATTGGCTGGCCAATCACAACACAGTCCACGTTCTGGGGGTGTGATTTTGGTCTGAAACAGCGCGGCTGACGAGAGCGTCAGTGAGGAGATATTTTGATCGGCTCGTTTGCAGCGACTGGGAGGTTTTTAACCATGAAAACAAGTTAATATATGTAAGTAGACCTCCATAACTAACATATATGTGCGATACCAGCATTCGATGTCACCTTTAAAGGCCACACTTTAATGAGTTTTTGTACTAATGCTAAATCAGGGAGTGTATTTTATTTTAATGCTCATCCAGTTTATTTACTGGGAACCTTAGACCTAAGTTATTTATATATAAGGACTATACTGTATGTTCATATATGTTTTAAACATATACATATACATATACAAATATATATCATATATGAATTGATGAAAATTCTATATTGGTCATTATACTGCATTACATTGGCAGCCTATATTGTTGTGGGGGAGCGTAATGTAGTGGTAACATGTCAGGTATCAAATGTATTATTATGTTTGAACTAAGCTCACTTTTCATTCTCACATACAGATAAACGCCTTCACAGTTTTACAGCAAGTTGCTCAACGTCAATAGTGCAAATGTCCGTATGCATGCAGTTGTCAGTGTTAAAACCTGCGCAGTTCTCACACATTCTCAGAAACCATGAGGGATTATGCACTTACTCCTCCCACTTTTTCAAAAAATCCACCATGGCTGCCAAAGTGGATGAGCTGCTCGTTGAAGAACCAGGTGAACTTGAGCTCCAGCGATGGGTCGTGGCTCACCTGACAGGGCAGGACCACGCTCTCCCCCACAGAGACGTCCAGCGTGGACGGCAGGGTGGTGATGATGGTCGGCTCTGAAACGCACATCCACACACATTTGATCAAACACACTGTGCTCTGCTACCCCCATTTTCTTTGCCCAGACATTATAATTCAGTACAGGAAATGGCTCCGCAGAAAAAGCCGAGCCCTTCCATCATCCTTATGGATATGTCAGACTCCGTTAATAGAAGGATATACGGGACAGAGCACACAGCAAACTAGGGTGCACAGCTACAATAACTGGTATTAGTTTCGGCCTGAGCCTGTCTCCGCGGGGACTAAAAGACGTGTCTCTCCTGCATCCTGAGAAGCCTTCATGTGTCACACTGTCAGCTCTGTCTTTAGCCTGGAACTCCAATTCCCCCGATTGGTGCATAATTCCCAAAATGCACTGCCAGGAAAACAGTAAACAGCAGTGAGCACTTTTCAAGCCTGCAGCACATTACAATAGCATCACATGGGAATAAAGCAGCACGTCCCTTATCTGCACTTGTGTGTGAGCATGTGGAGGAAAGACGGGTGGAAGGACATGAGAGGAGGCGGAATGAGAGGTAGAGGCTTTGTTCTGTGGGTGTACAACACCTGGCTCCCTCTTGGGGGTGCTGTGATTACTCGGTTGAAGTTTCCTCTCTGAGCACACAGACTAAATTAACCATGGCAAATGATTTCTGGACAGGCATACATTCATGTAGAAAGTGCCCGCAGTGCAGTCTTCATCCAGAGTGAATTCGATGCTTCATTGCACTGGCCGTCTTTCTCACTCTCTCTCTCTCTCACCAAAATACACTCCTAATGTGATTTATATAGTCGTTTCTCTGATATCACACCAGACAGCTATCAGCTGCTGCGGCTATAGGTTTTTGTTGCTTCCACAATGAGAGTGTATCTGAAAGGCCCCACTCCTCTATTGCTTGGGGGTTAAATGGTTAGTGATTGCGGAGCAGTAAAAAAACATCATAATAACACACAGGAGGTATTCAAGGGTCTGTGTCTACTCTGCCACTGCAGCTTCCAAAGGTCGGCTGCACCTTGTAGAACAAGCGCGGGAAAGAAATGGAAAACCTGAAAAATTTAAAGGATGAGGGAAAAAAAAAAAAACCCAACACTCTTCACTTAAACAAAAAAAATGCATCAGGTCTCTTTTGCAGGACTTTTTTTATGATAAGACAGTCGCTCCAAATATATGGGGAGAGAAAGTAGGTAACATGAAATGACAGGAAGGATCTACAAGGAAATACGTACATAGACTGACTGTCAAAAATATTTACTCCCAAATCTCTGCAAGACGGAAACACACTATAAACATTTATTTCCTTTTGTACTTGTGTTCGTGTATTTTTCCTTTTCCATGAGCTCCAGTCCTCGCTTTGTTTACTGCCTGGACTACGTCTGCCTCCAGGGATCCACTGTGACAATGACTGTGGGAACACGCTCCCTTATTACCCTCTTCTGTCATCATTTGTCACAGATTATATGTACAAGCAAGCTTGGTTACACAATCGCATGCTGGGCACTTGACCATAATTTGATTACTTTCCATCTCGTATGAAGCCCTGTTACCTACTGCCACTGTAAACAGGAGCATAGTAACCAACTCTCTTAGCAGAGAGGGTCAATCAGAAACGACACGGAGCATGTGCTAATGCGCTCAGACAGCCCGGTTGGCATCTCGGGGAGTGTTACTGGGGTAGGTCAAACCTTTATTGGCATGTTTTCAGTTTCTACTTACCAGGCAGGACATTTGCAAAGCGCTCTTTCTCCACAGACCCTAATATGTCAGTGTTGAACATCAATACCTGACCATTAATGAATCAAAAATGTCAAACCAATGTGCAGTGAACTAAACTGTTTTGCCTTCAAATTTCAAATGTAGGTCAAAGTACTCCTTCTAATGTACTGCCATGGGGAACTTAAATGTTTATGTTTTAAGGGATAATTCAGATTTTTGAAGTGTGGCTGGGTGTGTGAGCATGGCACAGTTTCTGTGAACCGGCCTGGGAACTGAACACTAGCACTCAGTGATAACACAAAGTTGGTAAAAATCTCCCCTGCAAGTTCATAGAGAAAATCTATGCTTTTCAGTTCAGTTTATACCTGAAAAAGGCTATCTAACTATCTAATGAAGCAGCACAAACGTTAAGATATAGACTTGTGAGGAGAGTCTTTTGTTAGATTTAAGTTAAGTTAGGTTAAGTTAAGTTAAGTTAAGTAAGGATTTATTCTGTTAATGTCATTTAAAAAAAAAAAAAAAAGCCACTTTGTTGTCCTTGAATCTGCCCTGACAGATTTTGTGATACAGAGTCACAATAGTTTTGCATGAACTCAAAATTATGTTTGGATTAAATCCACTCAGTTTCTCAGTGACAATAAATTCCTCTAACATAATAAATAAATACATAACCATAAATACATCCCGCAAAAATGTAATCAAAATCAATCCTTTTTTCCAAAAAGAAAAAAAAAGGGTAAAACTAACCTGGTTACATTCTCTATTATTGGGTGAACAATCCACTACTCTTCTGCTTCACAGAAGAGCAGACATCGAAGGATCAGAAGGTGATGTTGCTATGAATACTTCCAGTGGTAACTTCCAGGTCCTTAATACCACAGAAATCACAGTCTATATTCATATTGAAAATGGAGATTAGGCAAGCTGAACATCCTGGGTGGGCAACCTATAGTGGAACAGCCACAGCACACACATACCCTTATTTACAGAGAAAAGAAGCGAAGGGAGTGTAGGATCGCTGACCTCTAATGAAGCCATAAGGATGACTTACTGACACAGGTTCACAGTGGGGAAACTCTGAGAAGCTGTGCAACAATAACATATGGTTGACCAGAAAGGAGAGGGCGCAAACGGTCTCCAAATGACTCCCTGCTCATGTGCTGTCATGCCTCACATGGCCAGTTTCACCAGTCTTCCCACAAACATCGGCCATCATGAATAATGCTCTGCTCTGTCCTCCCCCCTTCGAATCCCTGCGGGCAAAACCTCCCAGGTTTAATGGTCTAAAGCTGTAATGTGTAAGCATGTATACTTCTTGAGTGTATATACACTATAGATTTTCGCACAAGGTGAGTGATGTGGGTTTGAATAATGCATCGAATTCGAGGGCATGGCACAGCCAAAGGTCCACGTGATCCACGAGAGTCGAAAACAAATTCACCAGAGAAACGGCTCACCCTTGAAATCGGTCAAACACGGATTGAATCCAGCAGCATGTAGGCTCAAGACAAAGATAAACTTCTAAAGGAAATGTTTTTTCTTTGACCATTCAAAAGCCTTTTCTAAAAATGATCTGCACAATCTGGCAAAATTGCATCAGGCTAAGGTCAGTGCCACCCATGTGAAGGTAACAGGCTGTATAACGTCATGCTTGTCATTCAGTGTTGTTCAAAGAGCCCTTCAATCCTCAGAGCAATCTCTCAGGTCATTTTTGACCAAAAATGTTGCTGACAAACTTTTACTTTTTCCGCGCTTTCAAATCAACAAACCAAAGGTAACGATTTAATCAGCGCATCACAAGCTCCTCTGACACATTTTCTGAAAGACAAATCAAAGGTACAGATACCCACAAGTTGCTCTCTCAGTACTGTAGTCACATGCCGTGCAGTGACACTTATCGGCAGCAACCTGCTGGTGATCGTTGACAGATGGCTGCTCATTATTTTTGTATATGGCTGTCAGGAATCACACATCACATTTATTTTACGTCGTCGCCGGCTTCTGACATGGACAAAAGGGTTTGCTGCCGGAAAGACCACCAAGAGCTTCAGTAAAAGACATTAATGTTTTTTTTCCAACAACATTATTCCCCCCAGCATGTAAAACAGCATAAGTAAACAGCCAAAAGCATTAACCAGTGCCTCTTTTGAATAGCGTTGAGATTCTCCGGCTGACCTCACATCAGCATCTGCTCAAAATGGAGAAACTTGTCATTTTTGTGTGTGGACACTCAGAGCTCTACGAAACAAGTTGCTATCTGCACTCTATCTCTTGAGAAAACCAGCGTCAGGTGTCGGTCCACAACCACAACTGGACACAACTAGGCAAGTTTCACCATTTACTTCACATTATTACATGTCATTTTATCCAAAGTGACTTACAATGGAGTTGAGTACAATAAGCCAGGGGTGGAGTCAAACTTGCGACCATGATGTCTTTTGCACACAGGGTACCGGTCTTAATCACTGAGCCACTCCATCGATCACTGGAAGCAGATGGATGAAAACCGCTTGCAGTGATACTTTTGCATGACGAGCAGCTAATTTGACGACTTATCGAGGCTAGGTCAGGATTTCCTGGAGTGATACCAACTACAGGTGCTTTGTCCCAGCTGCGGAGCATCTGTTCATCGGCCAAAATACGCAGACTTCTGGAAAAATGCACTACAGTCATCCTGTGGTGTGGTGTGAACATGTGTGTTTGGTGTGAACACATCATTATTGTTATTATTGTTGACAGTGGCAATGTTTTAAATTTGTCTGTGAATATGAGTTGCATTTATGTCCCGCAGAGATGTTTGGTCTCTGCTCTCTGCCCTGGGACAACAGAGGAAAATGAGCTCATAACTAACTCTAGTTACAAAGCTGCACATTGTCCCTGCCAACTAACTAATAAATAAGAGGCTAACATCAGTATTGTCACATGCTGATTCTTTTTAATCACGGACAGTATAATGTTAACGTCATTTTATATTAAATTAGAAAACAGTTCCAGGAGACGCCAGGAAGTAAGCAGATATTTCGATCAGAGACAGTGTTGCACCCGAGTAAAACAACACAACCAACTGGTTCAATTAGAAAATACAAAAAGGTGTCAGTTTTCAATCAAAATCATATTTTCTCAGAAGTTGATTTAACCCAATAAGCAGTTATATGGCAGTTGTGGCAGATCATTCGTGTAGATTTTATAGAGCAACTTTCAAACCTGCCATCGAGCCACACACTTAAAGCCATCAACCTCCCGTTTCATAATCTCTTTGGGGAACAAAAGTGAAGAAGTTTCCATCAGCCTAAGCCGTGTTTTCTTTTATGTGAATCACAAGTTAATCCACCTCTGCCAAGCACAAATGTGAAAACTGGAGTTAATGTGAATATCACACGTTTCGATCCAGGATTTCTTTTGCACATATTCGACATTTGCATAAAATAATTGAATGGAAACACGATGCCCCTGTTAATAATCTGGTCCTCAATTTTCTGATCCTTCTTTTTTTTTTCTCTCTTGTTTTGATCTGACAATAGGGTTTAGCCGGGTGTGTGAAGGGGCCTTACAGTAGCAAGCTACCATTTGCAAATTAGCGCTGAACTTAAAAGTACTTCTGAGGCTTGTGTGGGAATGTCATTACATTTGCTAGTACGTGGCGATAAATCAAATTTCAAATTGACCTAATAATGGCAGTAAAAAAGTTAAGGGATCATCCAAGTTATTACAATCTGTCCTGTGGGGATCATTAATGTCTGAACAAAATGTCATGGCAGTCTGTGCGATAGTTGCTGAGATATTTCAGTCTGGAACCAAAGTGGGGGGTGGCAAAGGAACTGTCATCTCTGGAGTTATGCTGCTATTGAGGCATGGATAAAAACTGTCAAATGCCTTAAACGCAAAGGGAAACACAATGGTTCAACAGCCTCTTCAGCTACATCTGCATTACTCCATTTTCGATTAAAAATGCATAAATTCTGCTCCAGATATGCCTGTCATCCATAAAAATGCATAGGTTTTAGTTTGAAAACTACTGGGCTGTGTTTTATTATAGACAGGCAAAAATAAAGATCTTTGAAAGCGATGACGCAGTTAGCCGCATTCACTCAACTATCAGCGGTGAACGAAAGGCACGGTTAACACCTTTAGTTTCCCCTCATTGCCAGTCTGATAAAACAAGTCCCTGCTTTGACTTTTCACCATTGTTGTTAGTAGTACTAGCACAACTCTACTTGGTTTATTTTGATTTTCCATTAGGGAAAAAAGTCTTTAGTACCTGCTCTGACGAGGTTCCAAGCGAGCTAAGTCGATACTAAAATGTGACAGCCACTGGTCACTGGAAGAGTCATGACACGGGAATCAAACTGAACAATGCTGAGCTGTAGATCACTTAAAAAACACTTACAAAATCCTTAAAACATGTCTTAATCTAATTTAGTAAAGACATTTCTAAAATCTCAATATTTGGCTGAGGAGAACGTGAACCCAATCACAACCCGTTCAGCCGTATTTTAGTCCCGTGACAGTGTCTCAGACGGAGTCTGTGCTCCGGTCATGCAGGAATTACTGAACTAATCTTTCTAATTCTAATAATTCTAATAATTCAGTACACCTAGAAGAACTGCTTTGTTCGTCACTGGTTTGTGCGTTTGTGTCGTGTATACAATGACGTCATGGCAGTTTCCTATGAAGACGCCGCCCACACTGAGGGGGTACTCTATGGAAAACGACGTAGAGTAGAGTCGAGCCATTCAAGCCGAGTAGTGCTCGAACTGTATAGTGGAAAAGCGCTATGAATAAAAACATGTGCATGCCCAACGTACCTATAGTGTAGTAGTATGGATGTAGCCTGAGCCAAAACTCTCCTTTCTCATGTTTTAAAGTTAGAGGGTTGTAGCAATGCGCCATGATGAAATGCCCTCAGGATTTACAAAAACAAGTGCATGTGCTGTAATGTCAGAAGTTTTGAGTTCGCTGACCATCCTTAATGATCACAGGCACCCCCTAATTGCTCGGGCTCATCTCCAGCGTAATCAAAATTCAGGGAGCACGTCTACAATCAAGTGCAATTAATTTGCTAATATCCCCCCAGTGTTGGCATAATGGAGACATTATCGGGGCTCATCTGTTTTGACTGCTCCTCCGCTGTTTGCTACGCGGCTCTTTCAGGGTGGGAGACATCGAATGCTTTCTGACAGGTATTTTTCAGCGTTCATATCCCCAAAGTCAATTTGAATAAACTACTGTCATCTTCCATATGCGGCGGCTTGTGCAACACACACATTTCTTCCCGCTAAACAGGCTCCCTCAATCCGCAATGAGACGCTGTAATGTAAATTACCCTCTGTCCCATTTTCCACACTGAATCGACTGTGACAAAAAGGCACGAGATCATATGCAGGAACATTTGTACGTCAGCTTTAAGTTATGATGATGGAAAGGAGGCGAGGGAGATGGGAAGAGAGAGAGGTAGAGAGTGTGAGGAAGAGAGAGGGTGTCAAATAAAACCCATATTCGCTTTCACAAGAATAATAAGTGGATAACCGCACCATCTATTTCTGCCGAGAGGACATATGAGGGTGTGTTTCCTTGCAGCTTGATTGGGAAATCACATACAGGCCATCAGCCTGACCCCACAGCGAGAGCTGCAGGTTTCACCGGACTTCCGCTCATGCTGATTGGCTGAGGAGTATCTGTGTGTGAGTGTGTGTGTGTGTGTGTCCCATTTTCACTTCACAGTGTGTGACAAATGGATAAAAGGAGGGGCGAGAGTGATTCTGTGTTTCATTCATTAGGCCCTGTATTTGAACTGTGCACTTAAAATGAACACGTGTGCAAAAAATACAAAGGTTAATGATTGTCTTTGTGCAAAGCCGGAGTTGTCAATGGCAGGTAGAGCAGGGATGCAGCATAAATCAGCGCCGAGGTTCACTCTGAGCTCCCGCACATTCTTGACTGCTGCTGACTTTCAAGCATTCATAATATATGGAATATGCCTTTTATAATTCAACAGCAAAAGGAAATATGACTTGATAGGGATTTACAGGAGACTCTATTTCTATTCTTTTCTTCTTTTAAATTTCCATTATGTGATGTGCTTACTGATAGAAGAGGCCGTGAAGATTTATCTTGCCGTTTTTCACATTGACATTTATCGACATTTGTTTTCAAACCTGCTGATTTAAATGAAAGTCAATTAATCCAGGTTTCTATAGCAACCTCTGTGAAGTTAAAAAAAAGAAAGAAGATATTTTAGCATTTCTGTTGACATGGCATTTCGAGGGATTTTACAGGTCGCTACTTTGAAGAAGAAAGACAATTAAGTGGACGAAAGTTATTAGGAAAAAAGCAAGGGAAGAAGAAGAAGAAGAAGAAGAAGAAGAAGAAGAACTTTAATAAAAAAAATAATTTGACTTCAGTGAGTGGAGGAGAGCACACAGCGTTGGAAGGACTTTTATGGCCTGTGCTGTTAATTCCTTACAAGGTGAAACATTCACACCAGCACAAACTAATTTTGTTCTGCATGGTCACATGTGGTTATATTGAACTGTATTCTCTTCTCGGCAGGCGAAAACGAATGCCGAGTAAATTTGCACAGCCAGATCTTGCCCACAGGGTTTGACTTAACATCTCAGAACATGCACCTTGAAGGGAAACTGAGAAAGTGCAAAAAGCAGCTGATTGTATTTGTCAAACAGATTTCGATATGATGCAATCTGTTCAAAATGTGAATCTATACTTAACCTTTTAAATCATTAGGCATGAACTTTTCTCCCTAAGGACGAAATACTGTGAGGTTGATCATTCTATAAATCTACACAAGCCAGCCAACAAAGCAGATCAAGGCAGAATAAATAACAATAACACAATGTGAACAAGGGGTGTGTGTGTGTGTGTGTGTGTGTGGGGGGGGGGGGGGTCAGAGTGAGGGTATAGTTCACCGAGTGTGTCAGCAAATACACCAGGCAGGAGGTGAGAACATTATTCCCCTGTGGAACGAGGACAGAAAACAGCAGTGTGCACAGAATAAAGCCACTCAGTCCGCAACGATTTAGACCCCAGTTCACATTCATTTTTAATGAAGTATAATAAGTCACAGCGCCGGAGCAGAAATGAGAACTCCAGCCCAGATGATCACGAGAACACTGGAACCTTTTCTCAAAGCATATCCCATGACTGTACAGGCACTAAGCTGAGAGTTTCCAACAACTTCAAGAAAGGATGTAAGCTAATGTTTTCATCAGTACGCTTTGGAATGAAAAACCCTGATCTGGCGTGACTTTGCGCCGCAGTGTGTGGGCAGGACAGCGACTGGAATGGAATGTGAGATCGAGTACGTATGCGCAGAACTCTGGACGTCGTTAGTATGAATGACACTGTGGACACATATATGCACATGTGGAAATGCAAAGGGTCTCCCTGTGGACACGGAACACGGAAAGTAGAAATCAAAGTACCTTTAACTGTGACACTTCCCGTGCTGCTTGCCACACCAAACTGGTTCCTTGCCACACAGGTGTAGAGCCCTGCATCGGATTTGGTTGCATTCCATATCCGAAGGTTCCCGTTGTCCAAAATTGAGACCCTGTAACCGAGAAAAAAACAAAAAACATAACAAAAGTTATATTAATGGTGTGAAATAGGCTTGAAAAGTTGGTAACAAGTGCTGCGAAAAGTACGACTTCTTGAAAGGAGAGTACACTTCTTCAGCTTGTCTAATTAAGTTATGCATTTTTGTGCAAAAACACTGAGAACACTGAAAATAGGATTGTATTTTCAGGGATGATTAATTCAGCACAATCCAAGATATCCAGGACAACAGTGGATCCCTGCCCTTTGTGCGACGGCCACAAGTGCTTCAAAAAAGGTCACAAGCCCTTCGCAAAACTTGACATTTCCTAAATAACAAGCAAAAGTGGGAATGGTGCCCTTGAGACCACAGTACGGTGGGAAATCAAGGGTGGACCTGCACATCAAAGTTTGCTGAATTTTAATTATCTGAAATGCTCTGCTGAATCCGCAAACTGTAAATATGAAATAGCGTCAGCCGGAGTGTGAGGAGAGAGAATGATGTGTGGCTGCTAAATTGCTGTGTTCACCTATGGATGAGTTCACCCGAGAGTCAAAGGAGTCAGAGTGAGCAGTTTCATGGCTGAGAGGGTTTTACAGATTCAGGCAAAGAATTAACTAAAGGACAGAGAGATTATTTCCTTTAATTGCACTTCTTTATTTACACACACATTAACACAAGCAATTAAGTGTTATTGCAGACATATGCATGTCTGTGCACAAACACTCCAAACTGCACCAATGGTTTTTCAGATCAACACTGAATCAGGTTGAGGAGGTGGTGGTGGTGGTGATGGTGATGCTGGGTGTTTGTAGTGATAAACCAACAGATAATAATCACCCAACTCTACATTTCTCCTCAGCTCTACAGAATTTTAGCATCGTTCAGCTCATTGTGTTGCTTTTAAGGCCCAGACAGAGACTTTACTACACTGCTTCACTTTCACTGCTCTCATCAGTGTCGTTTGCAGAGAAAGTGAACCACTGTTTAAAGCAAAATGGCCTCATAAACCCACCGTTCACTACCTGCCCACCACTAAAGAACAAGTTAGGCAAAGTTAATGCATGGACATGTGAAGCATTTAGCAGTTAAATATGCATATACCCCCCCCCCCCCCCCCCCCCCTTTATTAGCAATGAAAGGACATAAGAGTACTTCAAGTAAATAATGTGACACGCAATGCTCCATTTCTGTAGCTGGTATGAATACTATAGGTAACTATTTGCCAATGGCTCCATTTAGACCTGGCATTAACATCTGTCGTGAGAGATGAGAGACAATCACAAATCTACTTAATTAAAAAAAATAAGTACGACTGTTCACACCTGGCATTAAACTGGGACCACGTGAGATCAGATTTCACTTTTCTGCTCAGGAAGCAAATACAAATACATGTCCTTTCTGTTTAGGAGAACAAAAAGTCTCAGAAAGTTCACCTACTCTGACATTGACATAATGATGAGAAGATAACTAGTCAGTTTTAATTTTGGGGTGAACTACCATGTTTCTTGAGGACTGGGCGCCATACTATCCTCTTTGTTGAACACATGTGGATCATCTTTTCGTCGGCTACAATTATATCACAACGCAGCAGCTCCGTCTTCTGACTGGAAAAAGAAAGAGTGACCATGTCATAATAGTTGTGTCCTCCCTTCCTGTCCAGTTCAGGATTGATTTTAAGAATTCATTGCTTGCTTTTTAAGGTTTTAAATGGGCTGACACCAATGTATTTATCTCCAAACTTCTGTCACAAGATCCTCAAACCAGCTGGATGTTCCTACAACAAAGTGTAAAACCAGAGGTGATCGAGCCTTTTCAGTAGCTGCTCCCAGTCTGTGGAAGAGTTTATCTCATCACGTAAGAGTCCCTCCTGAAGAGAAAGTGAACCACCTCTTCTCCTTGACATTCAACTGAACTGAACGAGACAACGTGCCTTTTCTATTGCACTGCCTCATTCTTATTTTATTATATTATATATCTCTATATTTATACATTTATACATTTTTCGTCTTGCTTTTTGATTCGTTTTTACCTGTCTTTGCCCTGTATTTGTTGTGCCCGTGCAGCACTTTGGTCAACTAAGGATGTTTTAAATGTGCTGTCCAGATGAAGTTGACTTTGACATTGACAAATGAGTACGTCATTTTGCTTTCAAATGATGACGTTTGCGTTGAATCTTCATCTCCAACTCATTTGGCATGGCAAGCGAGCCTGGTCAAGACACGTGTGATAGCAATCAGCCACTACTGTACTGTATTCAGATTCTTTACGGCCAAAACTCAATGCGTCAAACTTAGCGTCGAGTCACCTGAAGCTTCCTTGTTTTGACTGATTGAGCGGCGATGTGACACTTAACTGATGATGCAGTCCGAGCTCAAAGAGAGAGGAGTTTGATGTTGGCGGCAGGAGTCGAAATGACACACGGCCAAGAAAAGAGTTCATCAGTTTTCTCTGTTGTTCTGTGAGCAGGGGTGTTTTCTCATTTGTTTGCACCAGTGATGCATTTAACTGGGTCTGCATGAGGAATGTGCTGGATAAAGTCTGACAGTGACAGCGTTGTGTTTTCCCCATGCCTCACTGTTGTTAGTGGGACTTTTTTCAAACGTCGAGCTGTGATAAGAAAGTGCATGGAGGGTTAGTCTTCTCTTCTGAAACCACATGGTGCTGCTGAGTGCAGACTTCTTGGTTTTATGTGAGGCAGAAATTAAAAAAAGGAAGTGCTGAATGCAAACAAGCCAACAACAGGCCATCAGTTACATGAAGGGATATTGCTGTGTGGGATGGCCCGCAGTTAATGACATCAAACCTGCGGGCAGATAAATTTCAGGAAAATGGCCCATTTAATGGCACCACAGTCCTACAACAGACCATAACCCAGAGCAGAGTAAGCACAATTAAAACAACTGCTGTACGTTAAATACATTACATCGCCAGAGCTGTGTGCACAAAAGCAACGTTTGTCTGATAAATCACATCGTCTAAAGGGAAATGTGAATAGTTTTGCATGACTGTGAGTTTTTAGTTTTATTAGTTTTTGTTGTTTTTACCACATATGCAGCTACAATATCTTTTTTTACTAGAGCAGCACTTGGTGAAAAGCACAACTCAGTCAAAGTCAAGCCAGATTTTACCTAGACCTGCACCTCATGGATTGATGTTGACAGCACAAATTGATATCTCTCTCTATATTTTTATGATAGAGATTTTTCTGTCTCATAAAAAACATAATACAGAAAAATGTTTCCGATTTTTCAGCTGCTTTTATATTTCAACACTCTTACACAACAGTACAATAACAATTTGGTATTAGTGTGGCAATTTACTTAGTAGGGACGAGTAGTAGTAGTAGTAGTAGAAGCAATATTATGGTATTAACATCTTATTTCTATAATAATCTATATAGAATTCTATAATAATCATCAAGTACTAGCTTGGTCAGAACAATGGGAATGTGTTAATTATCATTTTTGAAGTTTTAACACTGATGGCAGCCTTCAGCCTCTCACGTCATGTATTCATTTGTGCACATCATAAACACAATTGCTCAATGTTCTGAACGAGTAGCAAATGCTTTGGCACATGAAAGCAAACGATTTTGTACAACTCGTCTGCTGTTTTGCTGTAAAAGCTTTTGCAAAGCAGATCGTATTTTTTGTGTGTGTGATTTATTTGCAGAGTAATAGTAATTTTGGAATCTGTATTCGCTCAATTTGAGCTTTCACATGTGAGACAGCATTTCACCCAGTGATATTGCCAGCTTTTATTCTTTGGACCGAGGTAGATTTTTTTCTTTTTGTTTTGTTTCGCCTCTGACTGATACACATAACCGATCACAGTGTGTGACATTAAAAATATTCAAATGAACAAATCTGGACAGCAAAGACAGCTCGTAAGACCTGACAAAAATCCATCCTGAAGCAGTGAAGTGGTAAAGTTTACTTGTCTTTTCTTTGGTGCTGGCTCTCCTGTGTTTTTTTTTTCTTTTTTGTTTAATTCAGAATAATAACTGAGCACTAGCTCATCCTCGCTCGACGCTGACTCCACCTATTTCTTCTTACTTTTGCCACAGCTGATCGACAAAGGCCTTTAGATCCAGTCCTCACATGTGTTTCTTTATCACCAGCCAGTCATCAAGAGTTTCGTTGAGAGCAACAACTGGTGTCTGGACACATTCATCATTGTGTCAATCCTGCCCAGCAGCATCTCGTAGCATTTATTTAATCTGGATGTGTGCGTATGTGCGTGTGTCTTTGTAGAAAAATGTCAGAATAATTACTGCATCCCTTTAATTTGATCAGCTCCAAATTTTTATGGTGTCTTCCCTGGCCCGAAAACAGTCGCTTTTGCCCCAAATATAGCAGCATATTTGGTGCAAAATCCGCTCCGTCCTTTTTTCTGAATCCTGCTGGTAAACAAATAAACAAACAAGCACATATAGGTGGAAACACAACCTCCTTGGCGAAGGTAATTAACTGTTATAATCAGTGAGAGTGGAAACAAATGGGAAAAGCTATTATTTTTAACTAGAACAAGCTCTGACCCAGTTCAAGCCAGACAGCACGAGCCTTGCAGCAATTCCTCAACATAACTAAACACCTGCATTTGTGCACTATGCTCCGGGTACCCACAATCCCCTTATCCTCAGGGACAAAATAGACACCATGTGACGCATGCACCATGCATCTTGTGAGATGAGGCTTGTGGGAGAGCAAACAAGTGGTGCCGCGCATGAGCTACACAATAGCTCTTATAGAGTGTTAAGTCCTCGATGGGCCTCCTGTGGAGCCAAGACTGTCCTCGGCCATTCACTGTGTCATCTGCCATAGCACGATTCCATCCAGGTGACTCAGTGTTCGTTACAAACATAGAAAGTCTGCTCTGGATGAAATATAGGCCGAAATGCAAGTGAAATTTTGAAAACCTCGCCCGGGAGGCTTAAAAGGCTTAAAAGGCTTGAGCCCTCGCCCTCCGTTGCACCGGTTGAGAGAGTCACGTGATCCTGGATAGTGTCCAAGTGTGTTCACTTAGGTGACAGATGCGAATGAGGCTTGAAACTGGAGCCCAGAACAAACACTTCTTATCCGCCCCCAAGCTGCTGCTGTATCCACACAAATGCTCCCTCCGCCAGGTCTGATCATATTGTACTATACTGCTTGAAAGAGCTTTCTTTTTTTCCAAATGAATGCTGCATCGTTTCTCTTCACAAAGACCAAACAGAAGCAGAATCATTTCGACAACAGACATCACCAAAAGCTTCACACTGCAGCTTTAATGCATTCAGCTTCACCTTGTAGTTGGTGTGATAAATGGAGTCCTTGTTCTTACTTTTCGCCATTGTTGTTGCTAACAAGTAACAAGCTCTGAAACACACAAAACAACTGCAGAGGCGAGATTCAACTTCCTGTTCACACTGCCATCTGTTTTTAGGCCCATTAGTAAAGACACCAATCCCTTCTGAAATTGGGCAGAAGTGCTTGTTTGGATGCAGAGCGAATGTAGTACGGATGTAGAACTCAGAGGTGCTTCCCTTTCACAGACAGAGGAACGGAGTCTGAAGTTAATGGAAGAGCAGCTGAATGCTGCCGTAGTCAACTGAGGTGTGGCAGTGGTGAATAAAAGATGGAGGCTTACTATTAACAACATTTCAGTTTTGCTCCTGCCTTCTTCTTTCTCTGCCACAGCCCAGACAACATGTCTGCGTGGTGTGCCCATTATGTAAGGAGACGTTTCCCACCTCCACCCTGAGGGAAGCCAGCAGAGGGGCAGGTATCAATAATTCACAGGTGAGAGAAGCACAAGTGCCAAGTCCTTTCATCTGCACTTCACATGGGTTTAATGGACAGGATGATAATTCTTTTCAATTATTTTTGAACACGGCGCCAAATGCACTTTTGTATTCCGAAAAAAAAACACACACACACACACAAAAACCCAGGTGTGTATTTTGGGTGAGATCAAGCCTGTGAGGACGGGGGCTCTGCAGCGTTGATCCTCCCCGCTGTGTGACAAGATGAAAGAGACAAATAACATCAGTCACGGAGCAGCTATCATGGGCACTGTGAAGTGGAAATCGCAAGAACGAGCCGAGCCCAAAAGTAAAAGCCTGTTTTTTGTTATTTCCTTACATTCTCTTTCAGAGGCTGTTAACAGATGTAGACACTGCCTATTTGCGAGCTTCCCCTCAAAATCAAAAAGGCACTTGAAAACCTTGTTTTGATGTTTTGTTCAGACATGCTCTGTCTTTGATAAATGCTTCATTGTGAGAGGAAACGGTCACACAAATAATATGTAATGAAAAAGAAGTGCAGTGGCTTTCAACTAAGTGTGGGTCTAGAATGTGGAGGGACCTTCTAATGGCAGCAAGCTCAAATAGCGAAATTCTCTTTCTACACAAACGCTCTGACTCCCGTTGAAAAATAGGGGAGCACTCGTAAAAAATGGCACGCACACAAACATGTCTATTCCTTTTTAATTGGGAACATTTTGGAAGAAAAATAAGAATATTTCAAAAACTGACGAGAGATAAGGATTAAGAAAAGAATGGAAGGGGAAGAGAATATGGCAGCAATACAACATGAAAGAGGGCAATCAAAAAACACCACAACCAACCAAACCAAACTACCATTATCAAAATAATGTGCCGTCAAAAAAGGCAATAAGAATTACGCATTGAGGAACGGGCCCTGAACCCTCAACTATGTTCTCTAGCTCTTATCACTCTTATCTCACACAAACTGGTGGATGCCATTCAATGAAATGCAAATCCAACCAACAAGGGTTCATCTACATTCATTTTCAAGGGGGAGAAATGGCAGAAAAAGCTCAATAGAAAACAGGATAAGGAAATGGATCAAGAAAAAAAAGGAGGGTAAATCCAAAATAAGGTAAATCGAGCTATACACAATTCTGAAAACTTGAATCTTGTATCAAAAACATGACTCCAAACTGGCTAAACTGAAAGTAGAATTCCACTGACCTTCATTCAAACATCACTCCTAATCAGTTTAAAAATATCTAAACAAAAATTGTGTCAACTCTGCAAACTCAGTTAGAAAAACATGTCAACAATGTGTCAAAGTACAAACGAGGCCTCAGGTGTCTAATAATAAAATGTCTCTGTTGTAATCTTTTTATATCTGTGCACTGCCTTTCTTTGTACTGTAAAAACTATTTCAGGGCGACCAACAAAAAGAGACAAGAACACTTTTAAAGGATGTGTTTTTGATTGAATACATCAGTGTTACAATACACACAGTTATTGCATGCCCTATAAGACATAGGCATGCAATAACTCAAGGTATTGTTGAGGCGGAAGGAATTCGTTTCGAGTTGCTCTGTTTTCATTTTGGAGTTTTTACAAAGCACATAAAACTCTTTTAGTATATGAGTTTGTATGAATTTAGAATTGTGAGGAATTGAACCAGTGAGTTTCTGGAAATGTGTTCAAATGTCTGGGCAAATTTACAGACGCCAACACACCACGACTACTGAGAAAAATTCACCATGCAAATTTCTTTCGTGTTCGTTGCCATTCATTTTCAACAAGGAAAAATGGCAACAAAAGCTGAATATTTTGAAAACTGGTTAAGGTAATCAAGTAATGTATGAATTGAGAAGGCAGTAATGCAACACCATGGATGCCATCTGCAGAAAAAACACCACAACCAATCAAACGACCAAAGTTCCAAATAAGGAGTGAAATCATGTTAGCTCCCTTTCTAAAAAGGGGTCATGTCTATTTCCATTCATTTTCAATGGCAGAAAAAACAGTTTTGATAAACTAAATAAAGAGAAGGGTCAAGAAAAATGGAAAGAAGGGGAAGAAGTAATGAATGAATAAATCCAAAAAGAAGGCACAATTATGGAACTGCCAAAAAAAAAACACCCCAAAAGACAAAAACATAAAAACTACTACCACTACTAACAGTTGAACTAAGTGTGAGTTAGTTACATGGCAGCAGCGGGAGCCTTAACCTAAAATGCTAAAAATTCATTCCACTGACTTACAGATGAATGAGGGGGAAGACTCGTAAAAGTTCCACATGTAAACAACGTGCATAATCACAGTTCACATTCTGAATTCAGGGCTCTAAACCGGGCTGATTGGTAGCATGACTGCAAGAAGGAGGCCTGTATGCATGTCAATGCAATTCATAGGGTAAATAAAAGCGCTTGTGAAAACAGGGGTTAAGATTCTATCAGTGAAATTACTCAGCCATGAGACCACAGGACGGGGAGATTGTGACAAGCTTATGGTGATCTCACCAAATAATTAGTCTCAGCTAAGGCCTTTTATACACAAAGATTATTGCCTCGGTGCACAGACGGCTCACTCAGCTCACCACTACAGCAGGCACTCAAACGCCAAAACGCCAGTTAGCGAAATGGGAAAGGCGAGTATGAAAAAAAGAACTGCAGGGGATGTGTTTGATATTATGTTTGCCCGCCGCAGTAAGTGCACAGATAAGGTGAGGTGTGTGTGTACGTGTTGCTACGTCTGATCCACACTGACCATCGCCGACCTACCTGCAGGTGATGTTTCTAATCATAATTGTATCAAAACGCCCAGAGGCGAGCGGCAGTAATGTGGCGAGGGCGCGGAGAAAGAAGGCGAGGTCACCACATCCTCTGAGCCGGGACACGGGGTGGGATCCGACTTCAGGTGTTGATCTATGCTCTTGACTGCTTTAAAGAGCCTGAAGTGCTGAGTGGGGAGGGGCTGTGTGAGATAAATTGAAAGGCTGTCCCTCCTGAGGTTCCCCACAGTGTGCTGCGCTGCAGAGAAACGGCTTTGTCAGCGGCATAAATCAAGCCCAGCTGTGCAGCGTAGACTCCCGACGCTAAAACCTGCCAAGTGTGGTGCAACTATCTCGGATGCCTTTATGCAGCATCATGATTAAACAAAAGTGCCTTTCTCTTTTCTTGTGAAGTTGTCAATGCCAAGGGTAAAGGGCAATTAAAAACCACAAAGCAGGTATGCTCTTTCTTTTTTTTTGTTTGGTGTTCTTTCAGTCAACAAAGCAATTGGCTGACGCTCGTGAAACAGGGACACCTGGGCATTTACTTTTTTGACAATTTTCCAATATAGGAGTAATTGATATTGATTTTTGTCGTACTCAGACCTGTACCATTGACTCTCACCTTGTTGCATGGATCATTAGCTGCGGCAAATGATCAGAACAACGCCGCACGACCTTATGACGGGTGATGACTGACTGATTTTCAGGTTTAAAGAGCTTTGAATGCGATTACAATTACGTCTTGCGAAAAACTATATTTAACAATATCAGCCAATATGTAGTTACATAAACTTGATGTTGTTGAGGGCCACAGAGGGAAGCTGCAGCTAATTGCAGCTGACGTAAGGTGAAAAGCGGGGTACATCCTGGAAAGGTTGCCATTCCATCACAGTGCCAACATGCAGAGACATTCACACCTATGGTCAGTTCAGAATTTAATTTAGAGTTGAATGACTGTGGACTGTGGGAGGAAGCTGGATTACACAGAAGGAACCCACACACACTAGAAAAACATGCAAACTCCAGATCAAACCACCTACAGGTGAGACAAAGCGTGGACATCAGTTTGGTCCAACCAGCATTATAATCATTGACCATGCGGGTGTATGTATCATTACACTTGCTATAAGTGAAAACAACGCTGCCAGGAGGACAGAAGGGGGGGAAACAAAATCTGATTTTAACCACTGGTCACTGGAAAATTAAGTTTATAACTGCATCTGCACCAAACTCCATAGAGAAAATCAGTGTTTTTAGCTCACGGGGACACAGGAGCTGCTGCTCTACTGCTGCCTGGTTTGGTTAGTTTGTGTCACTAAGGTAAATGCAAACAAAATAATTCAAACACTTAAGTCCCAAAATGACACATTTGAACTTAGACATGGAGGCTGTAGAGGATCAACAACTCCTGTGTGCTGTTTTGTTAAATCGCTTATTTTTTCTATGGACTTTGGTGTGAGATGTGAGCGGCTTGGAAAACAGTTTCCAGTATGAAAAGGCTGCTGAGAGAAGGCGGCAAACATATTCTTAAGCTATTGCAGACTGACGCAGGGTGTAGATTTTTATTAAATGTGCCTTTTGAACTATTAATAATGATTGACACAAAATACACATTCATTCTCCGCGTCTCACCTTTTGGGAGGGCAACATCACTATCAGAGTTCATAGCTGGCAATACTTGAAATGACTTTCCTTTTGGTTCTCAGTGTACTGACACTTGTCTCCAGGGCAGCAGCGAGTATTAAAGCCTCTGCCAATATGGCTGCTTTATAAAAACACAGCCAGGGGACAGAGGTGCTGGGCTGCTGTGCAAGTATTAATCTTTTACTGTATGAAATGCACACTACCACCACCACTACCACTACAGTTCCAGTGTGTATTACCATAATGTAAGCAGGGGAATGGCAAGTTCTTCCCCATAGCCCTAACAGCCAGGATGTATTGCCCTATTTCTGTATTACTTTTCTTGATAGATATATAGCAGGCATGATGCACTTGTACACTGCATTATAATACTAACAGTGCCTTGTACAGTTTGTTAAGCCATTTTGAATACTGGATTTGCCATCCCAGGGATTTGGTGCTAGATTTATTTTCTAAATAACAAGAATGCGGAGCCTCAATATTCATAATGTTGAGATAAATGAAATTAAATGCATGACAGATTTCTGTATCTGGTCTCACTTCAACAATAAAAAGAAACAGTGCTCGGGATGACATCATGTCCCCAGGCATGAAGATATTGTTATGATTATAATGAAAAAATGAGCATAAAAAACAGTTTTCTTCTCAATAACACACTCTCTCGCTCTCACACACACAGAGTCTGCTGTCTAGAAACCTCAGTGGTAAAGTACCCTCTCAGAAGTAGTGTTATGTACATGTTCACTTTTTTATTTTTTACAGGAAGGTGTCTTAATGAAGCAGGCTGATTGAGAACATCTTAAGTCCCGTCTGTGGAGCCCAATGTGATTGTGTTGGTAATTGCATTGCGAGCAGGGGGAGTTTATCAGCTCAGACCGCACAGGGGGTTTGTGTACTTCCAGAGGATTCCTTTAATCACAAATTGCTCTCCTGGTTTATTCCCCCTTTCAGAGATATTCATCTCTTCCTATGTGCTGAGGTATCCCTTCAGGAATAAAGCGCACACACATGTTCCACAGGAAATTGTCAGAGGAACCAAGATGGATTACTCATGCTGCGCTGGCAGATTCTCACTTTGAAAAATGATATCAGCTACAGTCCTCCAGATAAAAATAATCCTGGCGAGCAGTACATGGGATGCGGATGGTAAAGAGGGTTCTGACCTAATCTCAGCAAGCATCTCAGAATGCACTTTATCTCTGCTTTGAAATTTCTTTGACTTCAGTCAGTTAGCAGTGGATCCTTACGGAAACGTTTCACAGTCTCCTCCCTTTGTTTAACAGATAATTAAGCAAATGCAGAGCCTGATTGATTGGAAACGTTATAGCGGCACACTACAGGACCTGAAGTCTTCGTAAGACTGAAGGATAAATCTGTCGCTGAGGTGATGTGCTGGGATGTGAGTGGTGCAGCACAGCCAGGATAGCTGGAAGGTGAATTGATCTGCTAATCATTTTGATGGTCCCTAAATACAACAACAAAATCAATCAACGTCTGTGATCATGACCTGACAAGCAAAGGTCAGTGTAACGTAAAGTCTGTCCATCAGCAGTGTGTCCTTCAACACTGAAGCACTCTGAGGAACAGAGGCGATCGAGGCGATGTTAAACTGCTACAGAATAAAATACAATGACATGTAGAAACTTTTTTAGACTTCATGGTGAATCTGTTTCAATAATCTGAAGGGACAGTAGTTCAGATTATTTTTGTCTGTATGACACTGTCATTGCTCTTACTTTATTTATGGATGTCAGCGGGGCACAAGGACAAATACAATTTTAGTGGGTTTGTTTATTGGCAGAAATTGTGCACACATGGAATGTTTGTATAAGTGCATAACAGGTAAAATACATTTGATTTGGAAATGTAATATATAGTATATCCATCAGTATGTTTGTGAAAGTTTATATTTGCAATAAAATAAACATATAAATGTGTCACCATATGTTCTGTCCACCGTATGTTCCTATCCCCCATGACATCTTGCATGAAATAAGGGCACAACTTCCTGTCACTGTGTTGTGAAGTCTACTGTGTGGAAACATCACCTGATACACCTGGAGCTCAATGTTGTGATCATCCTGCTGCTTTCTTCCACACAGGAAGTTTTACAGCGTTGAAGTGACACTATAGGTGTTAATATAACACAAATTCTGATTAAAACAATTAGAACATTACAACTTCTTTTTGACTTTTTTAGCGTTATTTAAACACTCCAGACTACTTGAGTATGGTTTTACTTTACGGTACAGCATTAAAGCGTTTATGATGACATCTCATTTGCAACTTTGTATTTGATAAGTACACAATATTAAGCTGCACTGACATATTTAACCCATATTTTATATATATATATATACATTTTTTTGTCCAAGTGGTACTGTGTTTACATTTGTTCTGCCATATACATACAATGACAGTACTGTATCTCTGTATTTTTTGTATACAAGTTAATTCTCTTTCTTTCTTTCATTCAAATGGTCATTTCGAAAGGCTGCTGCAAACAGGCAAACACTAATGCCGCTCCATTTTGGTTAAAATAAGGACATATTTCTTTCTTTCTTTCTTTCTTTCTTTCTTTCTTTCTAAAATAAAAATGCAAATACTTGTAATTCACTCCTCAAGTACACAGTAAGTAATATCAATCACGGGCAGTCATAAATCACAGGCCTCTGCTCTGAGCCACAAATATATCAGACTCTTAATATTCATGTGAAGTAAAGTGACACTCTGGGCAAAAATTTAAAAGGCCAAGCAGCAAGTATTGGGCTATCTTGGAATATCTGAATGGGCCAGTTAGGTGCACGACGGCTGCTCGGCTATTTGAATGAGTCATACTTGTCTGTAAGTGCTGCTGACCTTGACAACATCAAGAATGTATATTATAAATATCTTTATTCTGCCGACTTGTTTGATTTCTATTCAAAAGTCAGCTATTTCCCAAACTTTCCGACAAAAGACGAGTTAGACTTTCCCCTTCCCAAGTAGCTCCGATTCCAAGAAATGTTTGAATAAATACAAAATTGAATCTGGTCTGTAGTTACTGTGTGTGTGGTTGTGGGTAGATACAGTGAACACTGTTGAGCGTTGTCTTAGGGCTGTCACTTTTTTTCAAAAATCAAGTTCAAATGAATATTTCATTGACATCGCATATAAGAATGTTCCCTCAGACACACACATTAAACATTATTTTACTATTAGTCAAGTGATTCTCAAAACTCACTGTGATGCTTCACTGAGGTGGAGCTAAAGGCTAAGCTAACATGTCTAACTGGTGAGTCCAAAAATGTGTTTACTATTTTGCCATCTATGGGGTAGAACCTGAAATACTTCCACATGCCACTTTGAACATGCTTCAGTGTCATGACTGTCCACTCAGGAGGATGATTTCACTTGCCTGACATCCATTTTCACATCAAAACAACATAACAGCACTGTCTTGAGGGCATTCAAAGTGGATCATAGGCATAGACTATGATCCACTCATGATAGACTTTAATCAGGGTTCCCACACCTTGGTTTACATCAAATTCCAAGTCAGTCTTTGTAATTTTCTTTGGTGAGCCAGAGATCTGGAAATTTGCATTTCCCAGGCAACACATAATTTGCTTGTTCCTCGCTTATTGTTCTGCATGGAATCTCACATCCACAGCGAGAGCGAGACAGTGGACAGTGTCCACAACATCAGTTGTACTTACTACTATAGCAGTTGAAACCATAAAGTCCTCAGGAAAATATTTACTGACATAATATATTATGTGAGAAGTTGGCTCATATTACCACTGAAACTGTGTTCCTTTTGCAACCAGAGGAGTCGCCCCCGGTAGCGTCTGTCCTGCCTTCTGGACTTCACTTTTGAAACGAGATGACTATGTCCATTTTTATGTGCAGTTTATGATCTAAGGCCGAGCAGTGCTCAGAGTGGCCTCTGCTGGACCATAATTAAAATGGTCTGATGCACTTCTGAACTCCAATGTGTTTTTAAGATAGAAGTTTGAATTTCAGATAAAAAGTGACAGTGACAGAGAGAGAAGACGGGTGGGACTTTTTTTTTTTTTTTTTTTTTTTTAAAGCAACAATCTAGGCAGTGAGGTGCAAAATCCAAAGCACTGGTCAGCTGTCCATTGCGGCCTTGTCAGGTCATAAACCTTTCCTCAAGGTGCAATAATGAAATATGCCCTTCTGGATACATAAGCTTTCAGCATGGCAGTGGGCACTCATATCACTACACATTTCCTGTCCACCTCAAAGGCAGATGTTCAATTAGAGCCAAATGTGTTTAGTCAAGATCTGATGAGAAAAATGTGAAGTGACATTTACACATGATAAACCGTGTTTTTTAATAAATGGAACAGCATGCAGCGTGGAAAAGAGGTGACTGAAATAGCAGTGCTGGGGCCATCCACTCACACACGCCATTTAATCACCGCCTTTATTAATCCACCTGTTTCCATACAGAGCTTATTAATTCCAAGTTCTCATAAAATTAAACCTGGAGATATTTGATGAGACTTTTATTAAAATCCCCTTGAAACAGAAAACAAAGGCGCCGCAGAAAGATCGGAAGATACGGATAAGTCAATTAATGCAAAGTTAGCTGCTCTGCCTGCTCTGCAGTTTCCGTGTTCTCCTGACACTGATTCTTCCTGGAGTGTGTCTGGCAGAGCAGATGGGCCTATAAATGGAGATCACTCTTCAAGACATCTCTTCATTTACGTGACAACCATTTTTATTTGCTCTGCCAGTGTGGGAGGGACATGCACCATGCGAGAGGGACAATTGTACCAGTGGGTCATGACTGCAGGCAGAATCCGGCCAATACAGTGAACAGCGAGTGGTACTCCCTCTCTCTCTATGGGCTAATATATTAATCAGCATCCACAGAACATACAGCAACCCCCCTGTGTCTCTCTTGAGCTTATCACTTTAAGCTTGCACCTACAGCTCAGATATTAACAGACACAGATTTAGGCTGTAAACATACCTAGCCGACGATTTCAAGGCTGCTGCAGGCAAATGAGTCACAACCACATCCTGTGATGGTAATTTCTCATGCTGACTGATTCAGGTGGCACATTCACTCCTCAACGTCTGCGTTGATAGTTTGGCAATTAAAGAAGCCTCAAAGTGTGTGTAGGCGTAAAAGAAGAAAAAGAAAAGAAGAAGCTTTTGATTTCTTAGCTGCAGGAGTTTAAAACCACCGGCCTATTAGTGCGTCAAGCTGCATGGATTTGTCGCCATTTTGCGATGTTACATGGTTTCGGTCTTGATCAAATGAGTGTAATTCTGGTCCATGAAATTATGGATCAGAATAGGACTGGACAGCAAACGTTTCCTCAACTGAGCTGAATCAGCATTCAGTTTTCAGTCTGATTTACTAATGCAAATATAAAGGTCGGGGGGTGATAATGCGTGTACTACTTTAACAACCTTCATCGCTTCCTATATCATTTCTCCTCGGCTTCATGCATCCTTGAATGGAGTTTCAATATTTCACAATTGAAAATATTAATAATGAATTTATTTTTTTAAATAAAAATGAGGTCTGTCAAAGTTAACAGGACCGGGCTGAAACAATAATGTAGACGGTGAGACATAATTCTATTCATAATTATATATGTATACATATATCTGTATATATATACATATATTTATACTGTACATATACATATGTATACCTGTCCTGAACCTTAGACATTTTCTTTAGACATTATGTTCTACATCTTTTCCATTCACTCTCGCTGTAACATCAAATGCCCGACTTTTGCAGACAGAACTGGGTTATGGGGTCTCTGTAGCTTGGCTAACATTGGTTTATAAAGTTTGTTTATAATGTGACTTACAGAGTCGGCCAACCCTAAAAACTGTTTACTTAGGCAAGTGTGACCTGCAGCAGTTTCTGATGGCTCCTACGGTGCATTTCAGGGGGAAATGAATTCCCGATGAGTGGAAATCATCTGCTGACATCTTTACTACAGGAACAGGAACAGGCCGGGGACAAATTCATCTGTCATCCAGCCAAGAATCACCAGTGTCACAGATGACGAGGAGCTCGAAAAGACAAAAACACGGTCGGAAGGAAAAAAAATAAAAAATAACTCCCACAGAAATTGACTCGGACGGAGTCCAAGAGCCTGTAAGTAGCGTGTGTGAGTATGAGACTGATGAACAAGCCGTGGGATTTATACTGTGCTAAAATGTTTCATGTTTCACTTTTACGAGAAGGAAAAGCTTCAAGGATAAGAACTGTCTTCTCTCTGGACTAACAGTATTTCAACAGCAGTATCAAATTGTTCTTTATATACGAAAGTCACATTACAAAAACAAGTGTTGGAAAATAGAAAGTCATCCTACAGTCAGGGTCACGTTGGGACACATACTTGTACTCTTATTATGCAACAAATATACTGTGGATATTAGAAATACTAGGTCAATTGGTAGATGCAGTCAGATGTCAAATGAAATCAAAGGCTTAGAATTTGAATATGTCAACTAGGGGTTAGCTGATTAATCCATCCATCCGCTACTGCTTTATCCTCCACACGAGGGGAGCTGTGCCAATCTTCCTGAACAGATCACCAGTCCATCACAGGACCACATACATAGACAAACAACCATCCACTCTCACAAACGGCCAATTTAGAGTGTCCAGTAAACCTAATCCCCGTATTGCATATTCCAACTGGTTCGCTAACTCAGGTCTTCTTGCTGCAAAGGCAAGAGTGCTAACCACTACACCAACCGTGTGACCCTGGCTGATTCATCATTTTAGCCAATTTTACAACCTAAAGGCACTTTTCTAGTCTTAATAACCACTCAAAGTAGCTTTTACACCACTTTTTCTACCACACATCTTTCATACTCATTCACTCACTGGTGGCTGCAACTTGGGGTTAAGTGGCTTGCCCAGGGACACGTTGGCATGTAGACTAGCGGAGCCTGGGAATCGACCTTCCAGTTGAAAAATGACTTGCTCTACCACTCAGCTACTGTTGACCCAAATGGCTGCCTCCACCCAGCATGTGGAGACATCATGGCATCGAGGCTCCATGTGGTATATGGTTGTAGTTGCTCAGTGGTTCAGACTGGTACCCTGTGTGCAAAAGACATCATGGTCGCAAGTTCAACTCCACCCCTGGCTGATTGTACTCAATTCCCTTGTAAGTCGCTTTGGATAAAAGTGTCTGCTAAATGACATGTAATGTAATGTAATGTAATGTAATGTAATGTAATGTAATGTAATGTAATGATGATTTTTGCACCTACAGGGTTCAAACACTTTCATGGCATCGCTCCAGTGATTCCAATTCAAAAGTGTGCATTTTTCTACATTTTTGAGCTCTTTATGGATAACATGTTTGGTTTTGGAAGGACCAGGTAGTCCAAAAAAGAGCGCAAAAAGGTAGTAAACCTCTGTGGGAGCCGTTCCTATGGTGTGCTGTGTTCAATCAGTTGCAGTTGTAGTACTTTCTGTTACCCGAATCTGTCCTGAGTGTCCGTAATTGAGAGTTGGATACCCGGTCACTATACACTGTGCTGGGGTTAGAGGTCCTGAGTCCGGTGAGGGTTGTGTACCCAGGGGTGGAGGCACACCGTTGAGTCCATCAGTCGTGGGAGCAGGTCCAACGCACTTAAAATTACCTGAAAATTCAAGGTATTAGCCTATGTTTTGTTTTGTTTAAATAAAAGTTGCTCATTGTTGTGCAGATGTGTTCCTCCGCTGTGTCAATGACTCGACTTTGACTGAAAAAATGAGAAGTCATTAATGCCCTTGTGTGTGATAAAGATGATGGTTCCTTGTACTGAGCCTCACCATGAATACACTTATACAGAGGAAGGTGTTGAGATTATTTACAGCACACGGGAGAGGAGCATTTTCTGACGGAATTAGGATTTCATTTCACAACCAACCCAACCAGTAAAGGCTATCATGCGATCAGAGGCCAAGCAGGGCACTGAGGCACTGGTTGCTGTGAGAATTATTGCCGACATTTTATTTATATAAGGGCTTTTTAAATAGAAATGCTATAAAATGATGTAACTGCACCACAACATAACCTTACCTGGTAATTAAAAAGCTGATAAAATATGTGAGGTATGTAATATGTAAATTTGTTTAATTTTCGATTCACAATTTCCTCCTTCCACTCCTTTTTTGTGTCATATATTCAGTATGAATTTCATAAAGAAAAGATGTGTGACTTCTACACTCTTTTTTCAGTAGCATGTTATTCTGTGTGTGTGTGTGTGTGTGTGTGTGTGTGTGTGTGTGTGTGTGTGTGTGCAGTGGGAATACACTTCTGTAGTTGTTTGGAACCACTAATCCGGGGTAAAAAAAAAAAGGAGGTTAAAAAAAAACTTTGAACAGATGTTACCTTGGCAACAAGGTTCCTGTACTAAGCTTGTTTCAAAGATGTCACTCAAATGGTTTCATTCCCAAGTGCACAATGACTGGTACTGCTACATCCATTTCACACAGTTCACACAATATTAGTGGGTGTGTAAAGTAGTTTCCTGCTGGAAATCAGGGGACAAATAGAATATTTTGCTGCTATAATACAATTAAAAAGCCAAAGAAGATCAATAGATTCAGTCTGTGGATTGTAGATCCTTAAAGAACCATCATTTCAGGGCTGTCACAGCCATGACATCATCAGAGAATGTTTCATAGCCAGTCAGCAGGGTTTTCATTTTAAATCAATAAAGAGAAAATAATTAGTGGAATCCTCGACTCCAATACTGACTTTCCAAACACAGCAAATGTTATTATTGTCAGTATATTTTGTTCAGAGAGTTTATGTACCCGCTGAAGTCAAAACATGACAAACAACATCACAAATAATGGCATAAAAAAAAAACTGAAAATACTAAATGAGCAAAAACTGAAAGTTAAATTCTTTCAATGTGACTTTTAAAGTAACACAAACAAAAAGACTCACTCGTTGAACATCTTCTGCAGCACATTTCAAGCCACAGGTATGAGAACAAGAACAATACAAGAACACACAAAAGCCCCGTCGGGTACACATGAGCTGTTCATCCACTGCTGCCTCCATCACTAAACTTCAGAGTGTTATTTATATGACTTTGAAAGCCCTTATTCACATTTACCACAGTGACAAAAACTTATAAAATTAGGCAGCAGTATCAGCAGCTCCCAGTGAGCTTAAAGAGCAGATTATCTGAATGAAAGAGTTAGGCATGGGGAATGCAGTTTACAGACGAAAAAAAAGAACGTCTGATGGCAAAATAAAGCAGTGAGTAAATTCAAAAACTATGGACTGGCGATCTGTCCAGGGTTTACCCCGCCTTTCGCCCTCTGTCAGCTGAGATAGGCACAGCACCCCACACGACCCTCATGTGGAGGATAAAGCGAAAGAAGACGGATGGATGGATACCGAAAAGCAGAGAAATGGCGTGTACTTGTCATTACGGTAGCCCTCAGGACTTTCGCGGAATGACCGTCCAATCACAGACAAGATTCACCAGCGCGTCACACGTTTGTGACATCAGCTTCTCAGTGCCATAAATCCTGAACGGTTGAATAACTGCCAGATATTGAAAGTGAAAGTTATCTTGGATAAAGGGGCAGAAGCACTCATTCATTGAACATTCTTTGGACAATTCTACAGCCATTAAAATCAAAATGAATCCAGGCAGCCTGATTATCGTGACGGTCATAAGAGTAAAAACTAAAAGGTAATGACTGACATACCACAAGGTGTTTTATTTAAACACCTCCAACACAGACTTCTAAGTAAAATCACACAGGTTTTCAAAAGGGATAAAGTCAGCCCCAACGGAAGTCTCCTAGGCGTCTTTACACTACAAAGTTGGCAGGCGTTAGCCGTTGGTTGGCTGATTGCTCTTCTACTGATTGATGGCTGACCGTCCACAGCTGGGCAATAGAAGCTGCAGCAAACCTAAGGAAAACATATGCTCAGGCGCACATGCACGCGTACTAGGGGAAGCTGCAGCTGCCGCAACATGGAATAAAGAATGAAAACCGTTTTACTGCAGCCTTGAGTTCAGATCTGCAGCCTGAGACACTATTATGATATCAAAACCCTCAAGAGCCCTAATTTGACTGTTAGACAACAAAAGGCTGTCTAACAGAGAAATTAATCAGCGCAAAGATCTAAGTGGGCATAGATTTTACAAGGTGAGCCTTTAGTTAAGTGGGTAAAATAAAGACAACGGTGTTCTAGTGAGAGTCTGTCTCAAGTGCTTCCTGGTGCAGAGGGCACACTTAGCACAGTCAGTGCTGACTATGTGTCAGTACCTCATTATTCTTTTTAAGGACACAACAAGAGCCCAAATGTTAATTTGACTGGGCAGTTGCATGCCAGGTACATTTTGTTCTTGGAGTACAGTCTCTTCTCAGCAATTATAAAACACATAAAGGACTTAAAGTGTGCTTGCCTAGGAACTCAGCTAACAGCGGGGTTCATATTTTCCACCATTCTAAACACCTTGTTTGGAAAACATGATGCATAACCCGGGGGTGCAAAAGAAGCAACACATTCAAATAAAAATCTTAGCATATCTTTTTTTTTTTTTAGCATTCATTTATTCTGGATGCGTGACCTTTTACATTGTGCTAACTAAAAGGAATTGCGGAGCACACTGAATTTGCGACTGCCATCAACAATGTGAAGCATTACATCCTCGCTCAACTGTTTCAGAGTTTTTTTTTGCACCAAAACAAAAGACAAAGCAACATGTACCCGCTGTGCAGTTGAGGAAACACACTGCAGCATCAGAGCGTCTGAATACAAGAGTGAGGGGGATTTGTCGCAGCCACACCCAAACACCTTCTTCAACGGATTAAAAAGATCCAACACAAACATTTACATGACTGCTATAGCTGATATAGATAAATACTCAAGGTCTTGAATATTTCAGCGAGGACTGAACAACACGAGGACGTCAGCCCGTCCCGTGGTGGCCATGTGAGAGGACAGTTGATTGAATACTTCTGGCATGAGCAGCCTAACAAACTTGATTTCTTCCTGCCAGTGACATATTGAAATGGCGTGGTTTTTTTTTAGGCTACACTCCATAGCTGGCACGGCACACTTCCACTCTCATCAGCAAAGACCTGCTCTGCTCTGCGCTCTCAGCTGCTTTGTTCCAGCTGATGTCATCTAAACTTCGTCCCTGCAGGGTTGTCTGGGGTAGATAAGACATCCCCTCCCTCCACTGGTCTCCTGCAGGAAAAAAAGGGGATGCTGCTGCTGCTATAAAGATGGATTACACAGCTGGTGACACTGGTTCCCTTTCCGCTAAAGCCACTGTGGAGTGCTAACGCAATTAAGGCAATTAATCTTTCAGCAAAAAAGGAGTTCACAGCTTCCTCTTATGAATTTGCACCTTTGTGTACAGGTGAACAACCAAACAGACATGCTCAGACATGCATGCATACACACACTGTGCAGACTAACACACACACACACACACACACATGCAAATGTATTTCTTTTTTTACCTGGACTTGAATGATCAAGAAAAATATAAAAAACAAATTTACGCATAACAAATAGGGGCTAGGGGATGACAGGTCACTAACAGGCAGACTTTAAGACTGATTATTGGGGTACTCGTTAGGATTGCAAACTTAAGCATAAACTGTTTAATGAAGCTCAAACTAAAGCAATAGCATACCCAAAAGATAAAACAAAACAAGTGCCTTCTGTTTCCCTTAATGCCATTATGCCTTCCGAGGAAATCCAACTTCCTAAGCAAAGAAATAAACCAAACTTTACACATAAGAACAGTCCCGTGCCAACTTCCTCAGCTAAAAACACAAGCCAATAATCCTGATGAACCATCTGAATTTTCAAAAGTTGTATTTTTTTTTACATCTTTGCAACTTACACAAAAATGTAGGCCCAATAACTTTTGTACACTTTGCTGTGGTACAAATGATTAAGTCCTTTTTTTCCTCACTTGGCATCTTCAGACTGTTCTAAACAATCTACACAGATTTTTGATTTATCACAAATGGAGCTTACAGTGCATCAAATGCCGTAAACATACACTTTCTTCTTCTTCAAAGAGGAACTTCTCACTGATTGTTAAAGATTTACAAAATGTTGCCGTCATTGTAGATTAAGGGTGTGACTTTTTGACAGCTTTTTTCTAATTCTAACCCTCATGTAAACTATTACACTCTATGGGAAAATGACTTCTTATGCACATCATTTGGAGCAAATCTTTATAAAAACAAATCATCCATATCACGATGACAAATGCAAAGTCATTCAAAATCTGTGGTTTCTCACTTAGCCTGTAATTCACTGGGATAGTGACTTGACTTTGATGTTTCATGTGGTGCATACTGCTGCTAAAAATGCCCAGCCAACCCCACAACACTTATTATATTCAAATATGTTTTGAATTTTGGGACGGGTCAATATGGTTGGGCAGTTAAATCGCTTGGTAAGGCATGACCTGCCCTGTGCTGATGCCTTGATCTCATCACATCACTGAATGTCAAACCAGGATGCTTTCTTTGTTCCATCATTAACACTCACTCATTTGCATCATTGCCATGAGTTTCAGTCTTTCTAAACCAACAGCTGAATCAGACTAAACATGGTTGTCAAACTGCAATATGTCTGGTAACCATTAGAACAGCAATATTTAGTTGTAGTTTGATCAGGGACACAAGAAAAAAAACATTTTGACCAAAATGTGTGCCGAAGTGTGTGCAGAGGATGGAAAGAGTACTGAAATATTCTACTCAGGTAAAAGTAACACTATTTGGATAACTCTTAATTTTACTTAAGTACAAGTAAAAGTACTGGTCTAAAAATGTCTAAAATGTACTCAGAGTAAAACTTAGTCATCACCTGTCCTCGTCATTCACCTGTCCTTATCATTCACCTGTCCTCGTCATTCACCTGTCCCGATCATTCACCTGTCCTCGTCATTCACCTGTCCTGATCATTCACCTGTCCCGATCATTCACCTGTCACGATCATTGACCTGTCCCGATCATTCACCTGCCCTCGACATTCACCTTTCCTCGTCATTCACCTGTCCTCGACATTCACCTTTCCTCGTCATTCACCTGTCCTCGACATTCACCTTTCCTCGTCATTCACCTGTCCTCGACATTCACCTTTCCTCGTCATTCACCTGTCCTCGTCATTCACCTGTCCGGATCATTCACCTGTCTTCATCATTCACCTGTCCTCGGCATTCACCTGTCCTCGTCATTCACCTGTCTCGATCATTCACCTGTCCCGATCATTCACCTGTCCTCGTCATTCACCTGTCCCGATCATTCACCTGTCCTCGTCATTCACCTGTCCTGATCATTCACCTGTCCCGATCATTCACCTGTCACGATCATTGACCTGTCCCGATCATTCACCTGCCCTCGACATTCACCTTTCCTCGTCATTCACCTGTCCTCGACATTCACCTTTCCTCGTCATTCACCTGTCCTCGACATTCACCTTTCCTCGTCATTCACCTGTCCTCGACATTCACCTTTCCTCGTCATTCACCTGTCCTCGACATTCACCTTTCCTCGTCATTCACCTGTCCTCGTCATTCACCTGTCCGGATCATTCACCTGTCTTCATCATTCACCTGTCCTCGGCATTCACCTGTCCTCGTCATTCACCTGTCTCGATCATTCACCTGTCCCGATCATTCACCTGTCCTCGTCATTCACCTGTCCGGATCATTCACCTGTCCCGATCATTCACCTGTCCTCGTCATTCATCTGTCCTAGACATTCACCTGTCCTCGTCATTCACCTGTCCTAGACATTCACCTGTCCTCGTCATTCACCTGTCCCGATCATTCACCTGTCCTGATCATTCAACTGTCCTCGTCATTCATTGGCAAAGTTTCCGATGCAAGATTTTTAAATAGTAAATGTAATTCATTACTTCACCCCCTGGCACTCAGGGTTTTGTTCATCCACTGATGCTTCCACCACCACCAGTAAATTTGTGATTCTCTTTGAGATTCTCCATTCGGATAACTTATTCACCACTTATCAAATGAGACAGCACTAGACCAACTCCCATGTTCCTGTGAGCTAAAATCATAGATTTCTTTCTATGAACTTTGGTGTGGGAGAGTGAACAGTTTAGAAACTTCAGCTTCAAGTCAAAAAAGAGCGTCTGATGGTAAAATAAAGCAGTAGAACATATTAAAGTGCATGTAGAGCAAATGGAGAGTTTCTACATAACGTATACATAACACGGTGAAAATGTACAACTGTGGAGTAAAGAATAAAAACAGTTTTACTCCTTTTGTCCAGTATTTCTTAGGCGTGTCTAAAAATAGGACCCAATGACACACACTGCAGCATAGTTAGCATAACTCCTCCACAAACACTGTCACGATATCTTTGTATCTTTGTTTATCTTTGTTACAAAAAATGTATCTTAACAAAGCACACAGTAAAGCTTCCCACTTGACTTAAAATTCCGTACGAAGAGGGAATGAAGTAGTGAAGAAGAAGAAGAGGAGCAGACAGCTGTCGGCTGAGAGGCTGCAGACACGGAGAAAGAGGGCGACGGAGAGCAGGACTGTGTTTGTGTCTCTACATGTTTCTGCCAGACAATTGGTTTGATACCGGAGCGTTTACGTTTATATTATGTACAAACACTAACGCGCAGTGGTGTTTGCCTGCTTTGGTCCTCACTAAAGCGTGTATGTCTATGCGTTTACAGTATGTGTATTATGTGTGTGTTTGTCTCTGCCAGTGGACACGGTAACAAGGTAACTGAATTTTACATGATTTGAAGCCAAATTTTTAAACACTTAGCAACTTAGGTGGTTTGTAACACATTTTCCTGTCAGAAGAGATCTTTTTCATAGCATTACACACACTTTAAGGGATTATAGCCTTAAGTTGGCATATATTTTTTTTGCTGAGCCTTGTATTAGCCACATGGCTAATATCTGTCGTATCCATGATATGTCATGGTTGTCTAAGAGCAGGTGTCTGCGTCTCAAACTGGTTCTCTGTATATCGCTTATATACAGTATCAGTACCATACAAACACACCTTTAAAATATGATTTAATGCCTACTAGAAAAGATGATTAACAATTTTATTGTGTGGTCTACAACATGGATATGTATGGGCTGAACCTACAGGGGAGAGACATTGAGAATGAAAGCCTGTACGTGTGTGTGTTTGGAGTTCTGTATAGCTACTACACTTATGGGGTAGTGATGCATCACTGTAGCATCATTGCAAAAAAACCAACCCTTCTTTAATGTAGTACAGCTGGGATTATAATTTAAAATATCTTTCTCCTTAATCTTGCAGAGGAAGCACAGATGGCCAGTTGAGTAAAAGCACTTAAACTTATTTGTGAACATCAAACAGACTTTCCTGATTATAAAAATAAAAAGAAACAGTGTTAAAAAAAAAACATAACCCGGAATAGTATTTATTTACCCAGGAGCTAAACAGCGGTAAACTTTAAATTACAGCTACAAATCCGTGAATCATTAATAACAGTTGAAGAATTTGAACCATGAATGATGCCTTATTTATCACAGCAGCTGGTCATGTGATTTGTAATTAGGAATAATTGGTACACTGGAGGATTTGTGCACACGGTGGTTAAAATTCTAGGCAGACAAAACTTCACTGAGAATCTATTTTGTGCTGGTGCCATTTAATTTCGCATCACATGGGATGTCAATTCGTGTCACACTGAAGACAAATGTACAATGAATCTCAACAATGAATTCAAATGAACAGACAAACAAAATTCCCCGTCCAAATGTGGTATTAACATCTGCTCTGTGTAATCCGATCACGTGCAGATCACGTTCAGTTCTGTCCCGAAGGAGCGCTCAGATCTGATCACAAAAAAACACATTTTGGAGGCCATGTGTGTGCGGCCACATTTCATAGCTGACCCACAGCAGCTTTGCTTAATTTTTTTTTATACTATTCAGAACTCATATGTTGACTTATTTTATGAGAAAACGCTTTCTAATGTTTAAAATCTAATATGACATCGGACATTTTTGTACAGCCAAAAATTAGATCTTTGTTTGCAATTAATATGTATTCGCATAAAGAGAGTGGATCCACATGCAACTGGATCATTAAGGACGGATGTTAATATCAGGTGTGATCTGGGTCAGAATGATGTGGTTGCTGCAAGGTGGGAACGTGTGATGGGAGTGGCACAGGACGAGTGAAGGGCACCAGCAGCAAGACCACTATGCAAATCCTCCGCCACTTTGTTTGACAAGCAACAACACCACTTTGTATATATGCAAAGCCTGGCAAGACACTGTGCACACAGGTCTGCTGCCAGAGCGGAGTCATGCTAGAGCGGTGACACCCAATGGGTGACCCCTGTCTGCAGTGAGCCAGACTTCACATGCACGAGTCAGACGCGCACAGAAATAGCGAAAGTTCCCAACATTTGTCACACTCACTTCACATCGCTGGGGTCAAACGTGGCAGAATGCTGAGATGGACCTCTGGAAATCCAAAACTAATCAAAAACACACTGTGTCAGACGCAGCATAATTTAAATTTGATCCTTGCTGAGGTGAAAAGAACTTTGTTCAGTCTCTGTTGCTACATTTAAGCAACAGGAGATAAAACATGGCAAAACACGTAAAACATTACTCAGTTAGGCCTCTTGCTGCTTTCCCTTTTAGCTGTTCTGTGACTGTTCTCACCTCTTATATTTTGACTATTATATTAGTTTTCACTTCTTGACAGTGTGTGCGATATCAAGAGATATTGTATGTTCTGGGGGTCTTGAGGTAACGTATTTCCTTTCGGTGGCAAATACTGTGAAAACAATTGCCCTTTTCCAGCAGAGTAACAGATAAATTGGATGAAAAATGATCGTCCCATTAGTCTTCTATGTGTCTGTTCATGTTGCAGAATGCATTAATATTTCACTTACTCATTATAAATTAACCTTTTTGAAAAGCATACTTAAAATGTGGCTTTTAAAGAGGCACTCCAACTATTACATTTCTGTCGAGCTGGGACTCACTCGAGAGATTATACAAGGAAATTGTTGCATATGAGGAAGCAGAGGCTGAGCTATCTAGTATTTTAAGCTGTTTTGAGACATGAAATCCAGGTTATTTATTGAGATTCAGGTCTGGACATTCTCCGGTGTTTGCTGTTCAAAGGGAGTGGGAAACTGTGAGGGTGAGACACGTTTTACGAAAGCAAGAGAGTCTCCTGGGAAACTAGGAAAATCGCAGCAAAACGTCTGTAGACATTTGTGTCCACACATAAAGTAATCTCTGGAGTTCAGTGCATGTCATTAAGTAGCTTTCATCTAATATTTGTGGAGCTTTAAACACACAGCTTTCATTAACCATGTGATTGTGACTCATCATGCATTCATGTGGTGTGGAAAAAATGGGTACATTTACATAAATGCGACATAGGCGTCATCAAAATAATGTCAGTATACACATGTTGCAAAGTCATGACATCATACATACAGAACCATTGTGGAAGAAATAATACTCGTTTGTACCGCATATTTAGTTTCAGTGACCTTTACTTGGTTTGTTACAGTCTCATTACCAGCTTTTTTTTAAAAAAAATACTTTTTTTGAATTGTGGCTCTCGGTTGCTGTTGGAAGTGCCTCTCATTAGATGCGGACATACACACTTATTTCACATTGATTTCATCCCTCAGATGACTCGAGGTAATCTCTGCATCTCGAAAAGTCTCCACTAATATTGACATGTGTTTAATTGTGTTTATTGTCTGACTCTCATTTTTCTTTTTTTTTAGGTTTGACTGTTCTATCTTCAGAAGGTTTTATGTTTGCACTTATGACGTGCTGTCCAGTCCCAGCTTTGGGATATGATATGTATAGAATAAATTCATGTATGAATAAATTCCAGTAAGAACAACCAAGGCTAATCAAGTTAATACCTTTTTGATTTGCCACTGTGAATTAAAAAAAAAACAGTTCCAGCCATGTGCATCACACATCTGTGCTGAAGTTGTTTCCTTATCACCAATGCTGGGATTGCAACCTTTCCTCCGAAGGGAACACATATGCTTAGAAGAGCGGCCAGTAAGAGCCCCACCTCTCTCTGAAGTGTCCTATGAGTGGTCAAATGGCGCTATTCCACTATACAGTTCTAGCACGGCTTGGCTTGGCTCTACTTCCATTAGTGATAGAACCTGGTACCTGGTGGATTTCTTGGTACCTGCTCTGCCGATACCAAAATGTTGACGTTGACAAACTTTCACGGATACTGTCGTCTCTGGAAGAGTCATGAGTGCGATGTCCGACACAAGAATCAAACCGAACAATGCCGAATTGTAGATCAGTTAAAAAGCACATGCGTTAATCTCCACCATTTAGCAAAGACATTCCTAAAATCCCAACATTTAACAGAGGAGTCTGGTGTATTTAGTGACAGCACTGCTGAAAGCTGGCGATCGTGAGCCGAATCACAACCCGTTCAGATCAGTGACTGTGTCAGACGGTGTTCTGGTCAGACTGTTCTCTGGTTACAATCAGTTCATGGTTTTTAATGAACTGATTGTAATGATTCAGCCCATTGAAAACAACTGCTTTACTTGTCACTAGTTTGTGTGAGTTGCGTACAAAACAATGTCATGGCAGTTTCGTGCAGGAGAGCTAGAAAGGTCAAATGGAAAAGTGGCTAAAGTCTCCTGCTTAGGACCAGAAACAAGGTTCAGACGTTGGTGACTTCAGTTTACAGTATGCTTTAAAGTTATTAAAGAACACAACAATGCTGAGGCAAAATCAGTTTGTATGCAACAGATATTTGGCGAGTCCATGTTTGTTTTTTTCCCACATTCCGACATCACAGCACAAACAAATCGAAGTTTGCTGATGGAATTCACTCAATCAGGAAATGGGAGATTCAGAGGAGCATGTGAGTGGCCAATAACATTAGATTCTCTCAGTCTTCTCCACTCTCCCACTTTGTAATGCAGACTTTCCCTCCTAATAAATGTGGATGACACCATCATGCATGAATGCACTAATGATTGGCTTCTCTTTGAGTATCATTTGTTCCGATCCTCCAGCTTTGCAACCCGCTGGGGAAGCGTCACATTTGAAGTAATTCATTCAGAATGTTACAGATTCAAATGTGAACAAGAGGCTACATGTGGAAGCAGCAGAAGTGTTGTTTAGCATAAAGACATGTCTGGATTAATACACAACAACACAGCCTCCAGGGGTCCGTACCTGGCTGCAAGTAATCAGAGCACAAGCAGAGAAAAGTCCAGCAGTCTTCAGAGAGACAAAAGCTGAATCCGAGTTTAAAAAGTTGTGTTACCTGTTACTTTCTCGCAGTGGTTCGCTGCCCTTCCGCCAAGAGATGGCACCCCAGGGAGACATCTTGGGCTTGCACTCGATGAGCACATCTCCTCCCACCTTCACCAGCGTCTGGCTCCGCAGTTGATTGTGAGAGAAATCTGGGGCAACAGCTGAGACAAGATCCGCATATTAAAGCCAGTCTTTGAAAAAGCCTCACATCCACATGACCTCTGATCATTAATCTGACATTAAACTGATCGAGTTTTCTAAATGTTAAAAACATAAAATGGGGTCATAAATACACTGCATTATTGCCATGGATGATTCAAAGATGCTAGATTACATTTTTTTTTTTTTAACATTTAACTGTGACCTGCAGTGGACGTGGAGGAGCTGAAAAGATCAATCTGACGTATTAGTATTCTGAGTTGCAGCTGCATGTGATTCTCTTTCACATTTTCACGGCAGTGACAGAGATATTTCATTCTTTTGTGTTTCACTGAAGTGATCAGCCCAACATAATAAATTCCTCTGTTGAGAAACCACTTGAAAAAAAACATGATCTCCTTTCAGGTGTGCGCATGTTGAAACCTATAACCTGATGTTCTCTCATGATATTGTGGTATTAACATCAGTACAAGTACAAGCTAAGAACAATGGCTCATGCCTAGCATTATAATGTATGCTGGATTATACTTGACCAAATGAGATGATGATTGGATGATTGGACCTTTATTAAAATACATAATGTGTGCTACTGTGTGTGTGCAAGAGTGACAGGGACAGAGAGAGAGAAAAAGAGACAAGGTGAGTTCCAGTTCATGTTACAAAGCTCTACTCGCGCTGTTGTAACATGAATACATTCTAACTTTTTTTGCAGTGGCTGCAAATTAATTAACATATGAGATAGAGGTCGACCAATATGGGTTCTTCTGTGGCTGGTCATGCAGGAAGTACTGAACCAATCTTTTTAATTAACTGATTCTAATGATTCAGTTACACTGGAAACAACTGCTTTACAAGTCACTAGTCACTAGTTTATGTGTGTCGTGTGAAAAAATATGTCACGGCAGTTTCATACAGCCGCTGTGATGCCTGGAAAACCAACCAAACCGTGTAGGCGGGCTGAGGCAGTAGGCTACTATATAGTGGAAAAACGCCACTAGTTAGTGTGATCTGGATGTGATTAGACCAATCAGGATGCATTTTAATGCCAGGTCTAAAATGGGTGAGTATTCTTGGTTGCAGCTGCATGTGATTCTTATTTTTTTGTATCGTATTATCTAATTCATGTGTTTTACCCATGCGATCATCTCAACATTATAACTTTCTCTGACTGGAAAAACAATAACAATATACAACTCTACAATCCCCTTTTTGGCTGTGTAACTGTGTGAACCAGTAACCTGACATTCTCCTTCTGAATCTCCCACTTGACTTTCAAGCTCTCCACTACTCTGAGCCTGACTCCAATCAGCAACGTGATCAGGACGAGTCACGGAGGAGGTTGAACAGTGGGAGAGCTGCTGGCAGCCCATAGTGGAGAGTGACAGGCCTGACAGTGCAGATGGGCGAGGCTGGTGAAGAGCGCGAGCTCTGGCATACATCACTGTCAGCCATACGCATTCCTCCTTTAATTAATGCTTTTCAATTAGTGGCCAATAATGCAGAGGTTGGAGGTCATCCCAACTGCTATTGAGTGAAAGGACGAAGGTGGAGCAAACCTGAACGCAAACACGGGACAAATGCGTGCTTGTGTAATGGGGCTGTAATGGGGCACTTTTTATGCAGATTGTGCCGGAAAAAAATTAAACAACTAAAGAGGTTCCATGGAAATATATACTTCTTTGCTGTATACGTATTAAAATAACAAATAGTACACCTGAACAAAACACAAACAAAAACAACTAGTTCACGTTTGGTAATACCCACTTAAAGGTATAGGGCATACCAGTTAGGACATTTCTGGGTGGCAATGTACAATATGTTCAGCAATAATGGTGACTATCAGGTTCCAGCCTGACAGGTATCTGAAGCTGCAGTGATGGTAGATAAGGCACAAAAAAAAAAAGCTAGTTTCATGAGACTGAACACTGAACGCACAAAAGCCGTTCAAAAACCTGAGTATTTACTTTACAAATGTAACATTCCTACAGTGTTATACACTGCGGCGTACATAGCGTACAGAGAACTGAGGCAGTGTGACGGATCTAATCTGCTGACATACTTGCATGCAGGCAGTGTCACTGAGGTGTTAGTGAGTTTATTATCGGAGACTTTGTACTGGTGGTGTGCAACTTTGCCTCTATGCAGCCCCAATTACTGTATACTATGAACACATGCATGAACTGACTAGTTATTTTTAAGTATGAAGCGCCACACCTCTGCATGCATGTGCGCGGGCCAGCGCCTTACCTATAACTCGTAGCTCCATGTTGGCGTAGACCTCGCCGTGCTTGTTCCCGGCCACGCACTGGTACATTCCGGTGTCAGACAGGGTCAGACGAGTGATCGACAACACCCCATTGGCCACCTGTATGCGCTCCTGTGGACACAGAGACACATACTCTTAATATGCCTTTATTCCCAGTGCTCATCTACATAAAAAACAGGCAGCCGGTGGGCCAGTGAATTATGGTCTGGAAGTGACAGACTTGGCAATAAATCTAGGTTTTCATCACTAATGGAGGGAAAGGCTTGGGTGGATGGAGGCAGGCTAGCAGAAAATGACCCTAATCAATCTGCATGTTTATGAGAGTGAAATAAAACCGTGCCCTATTTATATCTCTAACTGCACCATAGGGCCTGTTTCCCCTTCAGCGGGAGGAGGGAATAAGGAGGAGGGGAAGGAATATCGTAACATCTGAGGTATAGTGCATTGTGAAAATTGCTTTTCTGATAGGTATGCCCTATACATACTAAGTGCTGTGTACACAGTCATGCTGTACCGCCTCTTCATCTGCCTGGACATTTTTTTTTTGACTGCCTGTGTGGCAAATCTTGCTTGTCACTGAGCCATCAAATTAAAATCCATTTAAGGACAGATGGGCCTGATGAACTAAAAACTCAGTTGAATCTGTGCATGAGTTGCAAATTGTCATAATGAGGGAAGGGTATTGTTAGGATTTCATCAACACTGATATCTACTTATCAGTACATGATGCAAGTTGCTTTTCTACAGACATGACATGGGGGGGTAAAAACCCTTCAAATTGTACAATTTGTCATGAAATAAGTATTTTGGGGGCAAAAAATACTAAATTGTGGGTTTAGTATCATTCCCATCAACAACTTGGGCAGCTGGGTAAGCAAATGGAGCGCACCCCCGCTCGAAACTGTGACACTAAGGTAAAGTTAGAAAGATATTCACAGATTTGAACCTCCGTGATCAATAACACTTAAAGAAAACATTGTTGAAACCCATGCGAGACATATTTTCAATAATAGTGAACAAGCTACAGCCTCATTTTCATCAAAAAGAGGTGGAGAAACTACATTGATCTCTACGTGCATTCGTCAGTGAGGCCGGAGCCCAGGGACCGTCTACAAAGTGCAACACCCAAAAAAAGACATTTAAAAAAAATATTCAATAACTACACCATGATACAGCGTACCGCCATTGAACTCACTTCACATGTTTCCCTGAAAAATATGCTTTTATATATTTTTTGTGAATATTTATTCGTAATAACTTGTCATTATACCTATTTCGTGGCCACAAATTGAATTTTTTTTTTCCCATGTCTTTTCTTTGAGCAAATGGAGCCCATATATTACAAGCACTGGTCAGCAATGGTGGATGGAGTAAACAAAGTGCAATGTCACAAGCAAATGCCTGACATCAGCAGCTGTGCTGTCATTGGCAAAGGCTGGGAAGCAGAAAATGCTGGGGAATTTTTTGCATATTTTCTGATTTCCAACTGTTTTCAAACTATGTTAGAATAAATATAATATGAATATCTACAGTGCTATCATTTGTGAGGCAGGCATTGACGAATGAGGGACAGATGTCAGTTTAATACCAGTTGTCGATACCCATCTCTTCTCAATATACATTTATCTCTTTGAACTTCGTTTTCTGCAGTCACCTCCTTTACTACTGCATTTAATCCTTGAGCAGTTTTCATACAGCTCTACGCAGTGGTGTCAGGTTGTGTCACCTCATGCCCTTCATCTCTTATGTTTTCCTCAGGCTCAACCATAATGTCATTAGAGCCCATTTCCATATAGGGGTGTCTCAGCGGCCTGAACCCCAGTCACAGGGGATTAAGGTAAGAGTCACATGAAAAGAAAAACTCTCCTCAGTGAAAGATCACAACCTAATCCCATGTTTGAGCAGGTTGTGCTGTAATTTCCATAATGCTTGGAAGCTCCGGGTGAACAGGGACGAATATCCCTGCTGGCAAGGGAGGTGAATGGTGGCGTATATCTATCTGTCTATGCATGGAAAGCACTCCTGTTTACGACCGCTATTAATTAAGCCTGACGTTCCTCTCAAATCAGCAGTTTTTCATGCGGGGACCTGGGGGGACCATCTGTACGCCTTATGCTGAGTGAAAATGATTGGCAATGTCATTTCCCCACCAACGCCAGTTTGATTCGTCTGATGTAAAACTGCAAAAATGTGTGAAACAACGTACGGCAGGAAGGAGATGACTTTTATGGTTTAGAAAAGTGAGCTTTTTGAATTAGATTGCTGCCAGCTATGGCTTAGTTCACGGGACTAGGTTGAGGGGGATTCATACCCATTTTTTTCCCCCACTGATGTGACTCAGATCAGATTTTTTCCAGGACCATGTGGAGCTTGTTGTCCTCTAGAGCTAAATTGCCTCCCAACAATAGCTTCTGTTTCTCTTGGCTGCTGAATAAAGATACATCTTATATCTCATCTACCTATCTCCAACTTTAACACGGAGCTTTCTGTTAATGACACATGCATGTTTGAGAGGACTCGTGTTCAGACACAAGACACTTCACTTGTTCTTCATGAATGAGAACCGTCAAATCTTGTCTGTAAATCCAAGGAATGTTTTGTCTGTTGATTGCATAAATCCACCCAGCAGGTCATTTGCCAGGCTACAAACTTGGCAGATGACTTACTTAGAGCACCAGCGTGGATAAGAAATATAAGAAAAAAACAGGCCTGCATTGAAAGGGCACTGCACTAGTAAATCAGACTTGAACAATGTGCCCGGTAATTGGAACGCAGCCATATTTCCTCAGAAATACTAATTGCTGGAAACCTTTGTGAGAATAAGACATGTGTAAAATTTACAAGCTATGTATTACAACACAGCAGCATAATAATATCAGCAGCATAATAATATCAAGCCACTATACTGTGGGTTTAAAGGAAACGTGGGAAAATAATCTTTATACTCTTCAAATGCAAAGACGAATAGGAAACTACCGTCAACTTGACTTTTAATCTCAAAAGTTTGCTCTCCTTAACTACAAAAGCATAATCTCACCACAGGGTTTGACAACAAGTAATTATTGGTGCTCAGTGGGATAGAACTGCAAATGAAATCTGCAAATTCCATTGACGGAAATGTGATTGATTACTGTTTACTCCCAAGAGTTAGAAAAAGCTACAAGCAGAAACCAGTCACAGTAGTAGAACACATGCAGTAGCATGTTCACTGTCAGTGATTGTAAAATCTGATGTGTTGACATTAATACACACACACACTCAGCTCAATGTGTCAGGGCCCTGTTGAGTATTTACTGCATTGTCTAGTCAAACTTTTTGTCCCACAGCTTATGTTTTGTTTTGCTGTATTTCCGAGAGACGACTCTGTGTGCACGGGTCAAAGTTAGAAAACAGTCTGCGCGAGTCAGTTCCCGTGAAGTGCAATTTCAGAAAGGTCTCAATTGATTCACTGTAATAAATAACAACAAATGGTGCATCCGCTCCCCGACGCTCCTTACATCGCTGACCTTTCCCTCTTCCACTCATTAAGCCACTGTGGTTAATGGTGGCATTTCAGACAATGCAGCACCTTTGATGATTAATCCACTCACCCATGCATCCCAGATATATGCATTCATTATGTGTATCTTAAGGGAAAATGTGTCACGTGAAAATCAACACAATCGCTACAGCATTAAATCATTAATCCTATAAATCCACATGAATGAGCGTGATGAAGTGTATTGGTTTCATTTTTCTCAAAGCAGTTTTCTTTCTACTTGAATTCATTCAGGGAACAATTGAATAGGCAGGTGTGGCATTAAGGTCTGATAATGAAATCAAACTGTAATGACACAAGGCCTCCCATATTTAATATGTTTAACAACTACCTGTTTACACACATTAAAAACAGCTGTTGTAGTACCTGCACTAAACTCTGGCGCATTACCTCATAAAATATTTTGATGAAAATATTTGCCAAGGGCCAAACAGATTGTTGATTATTCTTCTCAGCCAAATCCCTCTTTTTTTTTTATGGGAAACAACATTTTCTGTGCAGAGTCTTGCCTCCACTAATATAACAGCAGACCGGGCTCATTCCGACGACATGTATTTCAAGTACTGATCGATAACCCCTGGTGTGTTTGTCCCCTTTTTTGCATAATGAAGCAAATTAGCATAAAGCCTGTTTATTTATCAGGTGCAAGCTGTGCCTGAGTGTCCAATCAATCTTCTCCAAACAACCTGGCAAAGGGGCTGTTCACACACAGTGTCTTTGGGTGCACACAAATATATAGTTTGAAATGGAGATGTGCATTGAGTGCTCTGCTGGTGTGATGCGCATTTGTCACGACGCACTTTTTTTCTTCCGGCTGCATCTGCTTAGCGTAGAGGCTACATTCACACGACTACATTTTCATTTAAAAACAGCGTTTTCAGACAAAACAAATTAACTTTAGACAAGTTTTTTTTTTTTTTTTAGCTCCACTGCAGAAGTAATCTGCATCCATATTAATATACCTAAAAATATATATCATATATAGGCTTATATCATAAATATTTAGCTACACTGGCGTGCACATTAAATGGATGCTCTTCTCTGCAGTTGTTTGCTTAATTAGATGATGAGGTGACACTGAAAGTAAGTGATACTAGAACAGATATTCAAGCCGTAACTGATAAAACCAATCAGAAAGTAAACGCGGGTAACTGTGTCATAGTTTTCAAATATTTTTGTTTTTACTATTAAAAAGTTTTCAAATCACATGTGTTTTTTTTACACTTTATAATTCAGTTTGCATTAAGTATCTTGAAAATCATTCATTAACTGTTGTGTTAACAGTCTGAATTTGTATAGCTTATTTTTTTACAAACACATTTTGTTTTGTTTGTTTTTTGAAGGCGCATCTCAGGTTAAGGACATAACAGACAAATGAAGTTAAAAGAGAAGTTTGGCTGCACAACGTTTATATAGAAATTCTTACTTTTCCCCTCCAGGTAGCACTGGGATTAATAACCCCACTCAGCAGGGAGAGATTTAACAGAAGATTTGGACAGCTCTTACATCAATGTGCGTTCCAGACTAGTGTGAAATACTTGGGTGTTCACAGTTTTTGTCTGTTAGCACCACAGCGGTTCCTTCAGAATAAATGCTCTAGTGCAGAACTGAACAACATAATGTATTGCAGCGCAGGAGGCACTGTGTTGTAATGAAGAAGACGATAATGCGAGGTAATTAGTCAGTAAAGCTTGAACAAGCAGCACAATAAAGCTTTGGAGATGCAGTACATTGTTGCACACATTCTTCACTCAGCAGCAGCTGCAAGTGTGCACGAAACATCTGTGCCAGAGCTGCTGCCGCATGTCTCACCTTGGAGGCGGAACTTTATCTCTGCTTCAAAAGACATGCAGCGCTCTAGCAGCTCTCACCTCAGCAGAATCCAGGTTCTCTCCATTCTTCATCCACCTGTAGGAGGGCTTTGGCTTTCCTGTGGCTTTACACTCCCACACCAGCGAGTCATCAATGAGCTTCTGTGCATCTTGGGGCTTCTCGATAAGTTGTGGAGGCGCTGCAAGAATTGAAAAATAAGAAAACAACAAGAGTGAGCGGGGGAATTAATAAATAAACACAAAATAACTCAGCTTTACACTATGGAAATCCTTCATTTTCCCTGGATTAAAACTAATCATCCTAGTTTCAGTCTGATTACGATGATAAAACTCCTCGTCAAAAGTCCCGAATCCACATGAAAAACATGAATTGGTGACAATAATTGTCAGGCTACATACAGGAAGAGCTTTCTTCTTGCTGGAGGTTTGCGGGGCCACACTGGATGTGCAAATCTTACAAAGAAGGCCACATTAGGGTTGTTGCTTTTCACTGCTGTGTCTGCAAGTATACTGTTGCCTAGTTTGCAGCAAAATAGACAGGGAAAACTCACATTCCCCACATATTCACTGTGTTTTTATGTCAAATATGTCACCAATACAACACCTGTTTTGAAAGTAAAAGCTCTCTAATGTTTCAGTTCCATCAATCCAGGACTTCAATTCAGTAAAAAATCACAAAAAAAGCATAGCTTTCTTTGTTTCTTAACCTGCATAGTAATGACCATAATGACTTGCTTCTCTCAAGCTCCAAAGTTCCCTGATTAACTTTGCCTTCATTTCCACCAAGCCGTGCAGTGCAGTTCAGCTCAGCTCACCCTGGTGTGGTTTGGAATGATCTGGCTCGGGTTTCCATCACAGGGTGTGTGCTTTGGATGGCGGCAGCTGGATCAGCTACATAAATAGTGTGATGTCGTACCAGCCAACAAATTCCCACGAAGAAGAAAAACACAAAATCTTGACTAAGGGGAAACAATAGAGGACATCGGCCATTGTGTGTGTTATCACAAAAAGGAGACAAATGTATAAACACGTGAATCTGCAGACACAAGTGACGGCCTTAATTACAGCTAAAAGATGCTAACATTGAGAAAAAGTCAATGGTAATAAGATAAGATCGTCCTATTAGTCCAATAATGGGGAAATGTGTGAAAAAAATGATGGCCGATTTTTTTCTCTTGTTCTATCTCTGTGTCTATTCTGATTGTCCCAGTCTCAGTGTTTGGAGGTCAGGCTAGGACTAATGCAGCAAACGCTGTGCTTTCGGTGAAGGGACATTTCATTTATCATGAAATACAAGGTAGATATAAAGAGAAACAGTACACAATTCCACTGACAAAGTGTTATTTTGAAGCCAAACAAAGCCACACGGAATTACCAGTTGATTTAAAAGTAAGTATACCTATTCTCTGCGGTGTGTTGAGTGACTTTCAACCTCACATTCAGATGCTTTCTTTAAGTTTCTTACACATAGTGAAACAAAAATGATGAAAGCCACATTTATATACATAAGGACGGCTGCACTGATGCCATAAAAACCCTCCCTTCAATACAATCTGAGTAAATGATGGTGTAATTATACAGGGGGAGAATTGATTCTTGCTGTGCCATGCAAGTAACTCAAGGCTAGTTAATGATGAAGCCCCCAAAAACAGAGTGGAACATAAAAGTGGATCAGTATGGCTCTCTCTCTCTCTCTCTCTCTGTGTAATGCTCGATACATTCTGGATGATGTGTAGGTCAAGCTACTATCATCCTATATCACACAAGGCCAGTGGCAGGACAAGAGTAACGGCTGGCCGCACTTTTCCATTTCATAGAGCTCACCTAATGCCACTCTCAAGGACTGACCTTATGGGGGGGGGGGGGGGGGTGCTTTCAGTAACGGTACAGATCCGGCTTTAATTGGACTCCGCTATACAGTATTTTTGCCTCTGAGTAAAGCAGGGTGACACAGTGAGAAATTCAATAACTGCAAATTTGTCCCCGCACTATCTCTCTGCACAAGAGCCCAATACCTCAGGATAAATATCCTTGCACCTATGCAGCTCCCTTATTGCACTGCAAATCTCTTGCATCTATCTATCTATCTATCTATCTATCTATCTGCATGTCTGCCTGTCTATGTCACTGATAATTGAGCAGTGAGTTGTGCACAGGACTTCTTCAGAAACATTATTGGAAATTGATAAAAGGAGGTGAATGTGCATGAATTTGTGGGGTCCACTGCATGGGCTATTTCCATCTGAGCCATGGACAGTGCATCTGTGCATTTGATTTTCCTCTGCGATTGGCCGTGGCAGCTGTGGCTGCTGCCCATGTTCGGCTCAGGTAATTATCGCTGAACTGGAGCCTGAGCTGCTGCCGTCTACAGTAAGCTCGAAGACGCCAACGAGAGGGTTAAAATCCCCTTTCTTTGTGGAGAAAAAATATGTCATCTATCCTGCTGAGGAGAGGAGACATTTATTCTCTCACCTATATGATGTAACATCTACACTGTGTGGATGAACACTGGTGGTATATACTAAGCCTGCCACTGGACCCCCATTTTAGGCAGCTCGCTCCTGTCCTGGAACATATACACTGAAAATGGCAAATCTTGACAAAGATTTAGATTGTGTCTTCGCCAGCAAATTCCCCTGGCACTGTTCTGCAGTTCTGCATCCCAGGCTTCATTAAAGAAACACAAACAAGAAAGAAGGTTTTTTTTTTTTTACCCATATAGCAGAATGATAATAGGTGCAGTGAGACCATTCTTCAGTGCTGACACAGCAATGTGGAGATCGGTCTGGGAAAGTGAGACAGCATCAACACCAACACTATGTTTACAGTAAGGGTTTTCTTTACAGAAATAAAGAGGGATGTAACGCAACTGTCAATTTCACTATGTGTCTCAATACTGTTGTGGAACTGTGACGTATCAAACAGTAGATTTTATGAGGGGGAAAGAAAAACTGTAGTTTTGTTTCAGCTGCTGTAAAAGAGGGTGGAGGAAATGATCTATATTATGTTGTCCATAATAATCAATGTACACAAATGTTACAATTTTATAATTAGTAATTGTTATATAACAGTAATTTGAAGCTTAGTTAAAGCAAATAATCACTGCTCCTTTTACCAGCTCTGTACGAAGAGACACCAACTAAAGTTACATCAATCTTCAATCAATCATATTTCATCTCACTCACCACAGATGGGTGGAATTCACCAGCTACTTGGAGCTATATTACTTTTGCAATATTGCAGTAAATGTTGCACTGTGGCCTTGTTACAGCAACAGTATTATTTTGTGTATCATTCCATTCCTAAAATGAAAAAAATCTACAGTATATATATATATATATATATATATATATATATATATATATAAATATATATATATATATATATATATATATATATATATATATGCACCAGCCGGCCACAACAATATGCATATAGAACAAAATAATCATAAAAAAAAAAGTAAGTAAAAGTCTCTTAATAGTCTCACACCAGTGCATTTGTATCCATAATATCGATGAAATCCAGCCTATACAATCTCTGTTGACTGTAGTTTGTTTAATGCAGTTAATGCATTGTGGACAAAATAACTGTTATAATACTTTTTCTTTGCCAGGGGGATTATAGCACTGCTCCGAGGGAAGCAGTTCAAATTCAGTAGAGAGGACATGCGTCATGTCATGTATGATTCAAAGGGCTTTCCTGTGTACAGCTGTGTTGCAAAGATCATCGATTTGCTTCTGTTCGACGGCTTATTATCTTTCCTGCTGTCTTCATTGACCTTTTCAGCTTGATTCTGTTAATGAAAGGCAGGTGTCCAGAGTGATTAAAACCCAGGACACTGTCAAATAAAAGTTATCCCCCCAACCAGAAGTCGTGTCCGACACCAAACCCCTTTAATTTCTAAATCAAAAGCCGTCTGTGGCTGGCTATTTTGCAAATAAAATCAACATTGTGTGTGAAGATTAGTTTGTCAACTACACTGTATATGTTCCTGTGTACTTAAAACTTTTTACTGAGAGTAAATAAACATTACTCTGAGTCAATTAATAACATTCCAATCACATGACTGATGGTTCAGAATGAAAAACACAGGCTAAATTCACCAGTGAGTCACAGCATCATTAGTTTCAGTGTTGGGGGTGATCTGTACATATCTGTACATATGTGTACATATGTGTACATATATGTACACTGCCATTTTGAAAGTAAATGTCAGCGTTTTAATCACTGGTTACATTTGCACAACTGTGTGGAAAGTGCCTTCACTGTATATGTGAGAGTTCAGACATGAACTCCCTGCAGGGAGTCATAGAAAAGCGTTAGATTTGTACATTCTGTACAGAAGAAAATGAATGATGTTTTGGCAAATGGTTTCATAAGAGTCATCAATACAAGCGTTGCGGTTCAGATATTTGCTTTTTCAAAATTCACCACAGGAGGTGGAGGGGTCTGTGGTCGAAACCTGTGTTTTGATGAATATCACAATGTTTTTATGGATTTCATTCATCAAAGGATTGTCGTCTGGCGGTGCCAACACCCCGAACAAGACAATCCAGACTCTGTTCGTGTAAATACTCCACCAATGTGTTCTGACTGTTGTGTTCCTATGTAGTTCACCATGTAATTGGGACAGGAGAGTGTATTTTAACCATGCAAGAAAACAAGTATTTACCTCACCATATTTAAAAGCAGGAATGAAATCATCACCTTCAATTCTGCCTAAAAAGCACCGCTTATGGTCACAAACTCACTGACTCTGGACATCATTTTGGTTCAGATATGAAAGCTCACATATATCCTGGCGACTGGGTTGGAGCTTCACCTATCTTTTCTGATTAAGTCTATTCATTGCCCAAAGTTTTCCATCATAGCCTGACTGAGTTGCCCCACCCACAGCATCTTTCAAAACCCCATTGTTGTTGTTCTTTTTTTCTCCCCACTGCCAGGGTCCCTCACTCCATCCCTCACCCACAGAGAATGTATTGACTCTCAGTCACTGCTTCCCAAATGAAAGCAGGCAGCCCATCTTCGCCTGCACAGGGCCGAGCGTGCACACAATCAGGCTAAACGTCAAGTGGCCAAAGCGAAGGAAAGATGGGAATTTGCCTTATCAGTGCACACAATCACGTGGAGATAATGCAGCAGTAAGTCTGCAACAACTCAAATGTAAGAGGGGAAACCAACCTGTCACACATTTGCGTTGACTCACGCTCTCTGAGTGATATTAACGTCAACAAACTTACGCCAAACAGACTTTAACAAAACTTGAATTTTCAATTTCTGTCTGCGGAATCTGCCCAAATACGGAGATTAATGATAAGTAGGAAGAAAGATGGCGGCTTAACAACCCGAGAACTGCATTGGCAATACCATTTAATTAATCAAATCTGCACTTCAAATGCAAGAACACAACTCTTAGACCTTGAAGTTAATGACTGTTTTATTTCAGATTATCCTTTTATTGTTCTGTGAGTATTTATACATATACATGACGGCAACGCGAGGAAAAAAAGTGACGAATGCTTATATATTTGAGGGAGTTATATGCACAACAATCGACAGGATTGCAAGGACGCAACACTGACATCTGGGTATATTCACACAGACATGGAAAGTGTGAGAATGCTTCAACAATGAGCACAGTGCTGCCATAAACTGACACCTCCATTCCTTCCTGTCTTCACACAAAGACACCCAGCTCTCTTTTCACTGTCGCGTACTTGGATGTACAAGAGATGCTCTTTATCGATTCTCCCCATTGGCTTACACTGCTGACGAATGTCTCAAAGGCTTAATTCAAAGGGATTTCAAAATAAGATTACTGATTATTATCACCTGGCTGCAGACAGCATGAGAGAGACAGTGAGAGTGACAAAACGCATCAAAAACCAGATAGGACTAGGAGCTTAAAAGGACAAATCGAGCCTCGGCAGATCGCAGCATGCTCCTGGGCTGTTCTAGTGAATTAAGCTAAGAGCTTCCAGGGCTGCTGTAAATAATGACAAATTGTTTAATGCCCCAAATGAGTTATTTGTGAGAGCTGACACAGCGAGGCTCGAAGGGGAGAAAATCAAACAGAAGAGCAGAGAGAGCTGTGGAGGTGGGGGTGAGGAAAAAAAAATCCATAGATTGTCCAAACACAAGTTAACAGCATGGCAAACCTGAACAGAGAAGACATTTCATGGTCTAAATATTATAACAAGAAGAATAGAATGGCGTTATTATAGCTAAAGGTTGCCAGTTATGTTTATATATGGACAAATTCATAATATATTATCTACAATGTCAATGTAATGCAACTTTGGTACTCACTATTATTGTCCTATATGTAACTTTTTGGGCATCACAAAGCCCATTCACTTTCAATGGTGCAGCTTCACATGTTAGATCTGTTTCTTCGCTTTCCAGCTACGTACTTTCCAAGCAAAACAATACATTGCAGCTCATTGTACAAACGGCACACTCACCCCCCCTGTGAGCCATGATTTTTGCCTAAAAAGTGTATCAAGTCCATATCCCTATAGCATTCTAATTAGGCATCAGTCCCACCCGTTGCCAAACAATAGAGCAACGTAAACTGTATACATGAGTGTTAGGGCTTCATTAGATCCAGTAAAATGTATCACAAGTTCCGCCCTCTGCGCAACACAGAAGAAGGATAAGACTTAAATAGAGAAAAAGAGAACCAGAAACTACTAATACATGGTCGTGTTTTGTTACCATTTCTGTTGCTGGAGTGACATTTACACTCACGACATTTCTATTCCACCCCCTAATTTTGTGTTTCCAATTCTCTTTTGTATTCATGCACAAAGCAAAAAAATTGCATAAAAACAGGCTGAATGAAACACATTTTTATATCTAAGAAGTATTATGCACGCTTTCATAATGAATGTTTTCAGTATCCAGTGTATCCAGTTACTTTACAAGGACACGCACTGCCTGTGCCGCCACCAGACGTCACTCTAGTTATAACTTTACACTGCACTTAGAGCAACACGTCTTGACAAAAACTTTAAAAAGATTTATTATGTGACTTATTTTGTGTTTTTCAAAGGTGTTTTCCTGGAGCTGCTCTACCTTTGAGCGCTACGCTGCGGGAGGAGAGCGTACACACAGCACACCCAAATAACTCAAGAGCTGTTATGAGTACGTACAGTATCTCTCTCACACACACACACACACACACACAGCAACACAGAGAAAGTGAGGAAGAGAGAGAAAACCTGCTGAGAATTACCATGAGATATAAGCACGAGAGACTCTCTCTCTCTCCCTCTCTCTCTCTCACACACGTGTCTTTTATGTCTTGTCTTATTAATTCAGTGACGGGAGAAAGAGTGCAACTGTAGTATGTACAAAAAGAATATGGGCATACAGAAAATAGTGTATCATATTTTTCATATATGGAGTTATGGGATGGCGACTATTAGATTTAAGGAACTTTTAAAAAAGTTTTTGGTTACCTCTTTTTTTTAGCATTTCAATATTTAGTGTATACATACATTTTTTATAAGATATTTTGTGTAGAATCTGGTATTATTCAATTGTTATATATATATATATATATATATATATATATATATATTGTTGAAAGCATCGGCTACAATGTAATATAATATAATATAATATAATATAATATAATATAATATAATATAATATAATATAATATAATACAATATAATATAATATGATATAATATAATATAATGTAATATAACATATTTTTGATTGTGGATGTTTAACTGCACCTTCTAGTCAGTATTTTTTTTGACTTATAGCACCTGGAGACTGTAGGTGAGACTGGTAACATTGACTCTAGTCTACAAACATCTATCCTCCCAATCCAGATGCTGTGGAGCAGATTATGTCCCTGACATATGTGCCACTGGTCTATGTATAGTACGTGTAACAGCTTTGATCTCCAGTCAAGTTGGATGTCAATCATGATGCCATCTGGTGGAACTCGACACAAGGCTCACTGACAAGGTCGTACGCAAGGGCTCAACCTCATCCGCATCGCTCCTTTAATCTGGATCAAAATATTAGAGGCATCATGGCTGACAGCCTTTAATCATGTTAATGTGTCGTCAAAATGAAACCTCCTTCCTCGTGTGTGCCACGCGAGCCGGTGCTGATCTCTGCTGACGGCTTTATGGGACCAGTTGTGTTTGCTTTTTTTCTGCCTCTTCTCAGTTTGAGCAGATCTGACAGATGTGGTGCATGTTGGTCAAATATTAATGTGTGACAGCATCACCTACCGTAGAAGGAGAGCTTCCCTTTCACCATGTTCATTCCCCTGGAATTCTCGGCCACACACTCGTACGTGCCGGCATCCTCCTGCTGGAAATATGGGATTTCCAGGACGCCACTGGCTTTCCTCATGTCCACTTTCCTGGGGAAGGGTATGCTGTCCACTCTCCTCCAGTTTATAGAGGGGACTGGGCTGTGAGGACAAACAAGTGTCAAAGCTTTACATTTTTATGCAAGTGCAACATTTCAATTTCTTTGATGAAAGGGAAATCAGGGCCTTGCAACTAGGCATTGGAATCGGTATCGGTCCGTATCGGAAAATGTAAAATCCGATACAGTCCAAAACTATATATATATATATATATATATATATATATGTATATATGTATATATATACAGTTGGAGAATTATGTCTTTGAAATGACTCAGCACAAACTGCTTCATCGTCCATAAATGGTCTAAAATATCGGACTGATATGGGTATCGGTAGATACTCGAGTTTGTGATATCGGTATCGGACACAAAAGAGTTGTATCGTCCCATCCCTACCCGTAATCCTCTAAGGATAAAGCAGTAGATGATGAATGAATGTATGAATGAATATATGAATGGTGCCCAGTTTCAGGGTAATGCGATGAAATCTTTGTTGTTTTACAGAACAAAATGCCAAAAATGATGCTTTTTGATTTATTAATCCTCAATTTCCACAGGACGCTGTTCCTCAGTCATGCAAGTCTCTAAAAGTATTGAAGTTATTTATCTTGGTGTTCATACACTCTGGTCTTATTCTCATGACTCAGTGTTGGTTAGTGTGGCCTCGACTACGAAACTACTGCCCGGTACTTTGTGAAAATATGTGCCTGTTTGCACTTTACTTATCTTTAACATTCACCCCAGATAAGACTGGTTGTATTTAGCAGTACTATGGACTAAGATAGTGGTTCAAATGTTCACTGGGCTGGTACATATTTACAAATTAGATCTGAAGAAAAAAAGTGACCTCAAAAAACTCCAACTTTAAGTGAGTTACACAGTCTTTGGGATTCAGAAGACTGTGTCACAAAACAAGACACATTCTCAAGAAAATTCTCGCACGTGCCCTCTAATTTCTCGAAAGTGTGAGCTTGGAACGAGAAAATGAGAATTGCAGAAAAGTGGTAAAACACATGAAAAAATAAATAACCCTGCGCTTTCCTGCTTGTAATTTTCTTTTACATAAGCTGCTGGGCACACTGAGTCTAACGAAGAGTGTGGGCTTACTTTCCCAGAGCAAAGCATTCCAGCTTCACAGTGGATCCTTTGGCGACGTGAACAAACTCTGGAAACTGAACTTCAATCTTTGGCTCATATTCACCCATGACACCTGAAAGAGAAATGTAAACAGAAGCATCAGTGTAATGCTCTTCTGAGCAGCAAATTAATAAATAATATCATTTTCAAAAAAGCAGCCGTTGTGGTTTCTGCTGCTGCTGCACAACAACTGAAATGTTTTTGTTTTTTTCAACTTCCAACAATAGAGAATCTCTCTCTGCGCTGTCACGGAACACTCTCCCATTGAAAATAATGAGGGGGAAAATGTAAACAAAAAACAAACAGAATATAGTCTCCAGTTGACATGCAACACACTGATGTTAAATAAATAATAAAAAAAAACTACTTTGAGGATTCATTGATGGTTTGGGCTTTTACATCCAGATGAGTTTCATCTTGTTGTACTGTTAACAGCTGTGAACCAGAAAATGGGCCTATAAAATCCCCTTGGGTGCTGCCACCGTGTCTACAAAGCATCCCATTCACTGTGTGGTAAAGCAGCTCTGCTGGATTACAATATTGCTGCTGTCTGTTCATGCTGAAATCCTCCGGATAAAATAGAAAATGAGGACGTGGGCTCGCCGGTATTCTTAGCTTCTGGCTCTAACTTATTCATAAATCACGACTATATGGTGCTAAACATGACGGGCGAAAAGCACACGTGTGTTGTAATCCTCTCCTTAAATGACACGACAGCAAATGAGCTAAAGTTGTTACGATTTCATTTCTAAGATCAGCGGCAGGTGAATGATTTTAAGGATTTAATAGGAGATGAGTGTTGTTTTAGCATCGTGCCAGAAATGACGCTGACATTTGCATCACTTCCAAAGATGAAGCAAACGAAGAAGAATTCCGCATTTTCACCTGGATAAATGAGCCGTAGGGAGAGAAAAAACAGTTGTTACGGTGTCGTATCTTTTACTAAGGTCCCTTGCTCAAACTCAGCAGCAAGTTAACGATGTTAAGGCGCTAAAATTGAGTACGATGAAATAAAAAATATCGAGCAAGTCAGGTTCACTAAAAAAATGCTAACAAAACAGCCAGAAGATGAATATTTACACGAGAAATAACACCGGAGTTTGCATCACTCCAAAATATTCCAGGTCTTGCTTCATGTAAATAAAAACCTGATAAAACCTGTTCAAGCCAAGGACTTATTTTTGACAAGTGTGAACTGCGTATATGGTCGACAAATCAGTTCATTTGTAATTGGGTAGGCTTTCATCTCTCAGGCTGTGCCAGTTTTCAGCCCGGGTGCACAATGTGGTATTTTGAGACACTCTCTCATCCACCGGTGTAACAAAAGGTTTTTCCCTCCATTTCTGTAATTCAGAGCTGTGCTGCACAAATAGCTCTAGAGACGGAGGAAACAGGCCAATTTCATCTTGTTGATTTGGCGAGGCATGTGTTTTCAGGATGGCTCCCTGAGTGACTGTGAAAGCTCATTCAGATCCTTATCACAAGTGTCTCATATTGGAATGTAACCACAGCACTGCCTGCCATGTTAAAGCAGACAGGTGGAAGTGGACAGGTAATTGTCTCATACCATAACCTTTTGTAGGGGACACATGTTTAATGTGCCTGCATGTGCCGCTCCCAACACACACATACACACACGTGTTTGCACAGCATTCCAAGTGAGGACCCTAGGCATTCCCTAGCCCCTTACCCTAACTGATACCTTTACCTTCACCCTGAAACCAAGTCTTAACCCTGAAAAAGTCCTTTTAAGATGTGAAGACCAGACAAAATGTCCTCACTCTGTGTGGTTTATATGATGTTTTGGTCCTCACAGAAAAAATAAACACACACCATCTATGAGTGTGAGGTCGGGGTGTTTTTCTATCCTGGCAGCACTGCTGTTAAAAACAAACAAGGATGGAAAGATGGAAGGGAAATAATATAGCGCTTCAATAAAACAATAACATCCGTTTTTTCCCAATCCAGAGAACGTGGGGCCCTATTTAAATGAGCATGGTCTAAAATGTGAAAGTGCATTAGAGTGTACCAACTCCAATTTTGCAATTACTCAGTATTTGCTATTTATTTTTTATTGTATGTGTTTAGTGTCTGAATTATGTACAAGTGCGTTTTAATCGTAAAATCAACCAAGCCAGTCAGATATTTGTGTGTCATTCCCTTTAATGCTTTAACCCTTCAAAATGTCGGTCTTTTTTTTTTTTGCTTATTTTTAACCATTAAAGGGCCAGAAAATGTACTGTGAGTAAGTGCTTTTGCCCATTTCAACATCTGGCAGTTATTTACAATTTACTGCATGTTAAAACTATGTATTAACAGTATAAAACATAATTAAAATAAAATGTGTTTGTCCAAAACAGGCCAAAAAACAGAAACTATATACAGACGTTTTTCCAACTCTCTCCTCTCTGGTGACAAAGATGCTGATTTGCCTGCTTCTGCAAGTGAAATTACTTTAATAACCATATTGTCTTTGACTTACAATTTTTCAGCTTTCAGAGACCGATAGCACAAACGTCATGTTATTTTGTGGTAATGCAAATTGCGCATGTGCAAACATGTCCTCTGCGATATGCTTGGCATTAAAAGGGTTAAACGCCTGTTTTTGGCGCATTCCTACATAGGAAAACCATAGGAAACTGGATAAGTGAACAATTCTCTGCTGAGGATCCTTCTCACCGTCCCTCCACCGTCTACCGATCCTCCACACCATCAACAACTCCATTAGTCTGCACAGGATAAGGAATTACACCGACATTCAACCAGCACTGAACTGATGACAAAGTGGAAAAGGAGGAGCGCTGAAGTGTGTCCCTGTGTGTGTGTGTGTGTAACAGAGTGTACTGTACATGCACGTAGAACCTGCCTATGTTGGTGCATCTAGTACACAGTGTAAATAAGCATGACGATACTGAGATATTGACTTAAGACCAGGTTTTTGTCGGTCACAGGCACAAGATCTTCCCTCAAGATATCAATGCACCTTTGTTGCTACTTACACAACGGCTAAATGTGAGACCCAAAAGCAGAACCATTCCCACTGTTTTTTATCACAGATTTATACAGGTTTTTGAATAAAAATCTAAATTGTAATGATCTTCTACCGCTTTGTCCTCCCCCTATATGAGGGTTGCTGGTGCCAATCCCAGCAGACATAGGGCAAAAGGCGGTACACCCTGGACAGGTCACATTAGGGCCTAATGAAAACTTTGTTTTTGATAACAATGTAAAAACATGCGTGTTATGAAACTACCAGTGAGTGACAAATGGGATTAGAAGAGACATAATATATAAGAGTAAAAACCAACAAGAATACCAAATATATCATAAATGGCATTTCTAGAGAAAAGTACATTCTTCCTCAGCTATATCATTGCATTAGAAATGGTAAGAAATGGCCTTTTGGTAGAGAAGCGTACAATTGGATTACTTGCTGACAATGACCTTTCCTGTGGAGTGCCTTGATGAGGCCGGCCTGCAGCTTCAGATTCACATGTTAAAGGACATGCTGAAATTAGCCCACAATGACATAATTAACCTTTTCCATTTCAGTTCTACTTCTTAATGCCACTTGTACTTTTAAGTTGGTTTCACTTTCTTTTTCACCAGATCCCTGGTGGAGTTTGTGTGGGCTCACCATCACTGCGGAGCACCAGTGGAGTGGGTGGACCCTGGACCCGGGTCTTGGTGACTGTGTTGGTCACCACACAGGTGTAGTTGCCAACGTCGGAGGGCTCCACTTTGGCGATGTACAGGTTCCCCGTCTCCTGTGAGATGAAGCGGCGAGTGTCCTGCTTCACAAATGTCGGGTACTCGTTGAAGATCCAGGAAAATATCAAATCTGTGGATGAAGAGGGAGATGAGTTTTGTTGTCACCAGATATTTCAAGGAAGATGGTTGTCGGTCATTCTACTGTCATGTCAGAGATCAAGGAAACAATTGAAATATTAGCTTTACCGATGATGGTGCAGACAGTTTACCCACATTAAAAAAGTTTGTGTCTTTTGTGCCATCAGACACAGGTTGACAGCAGAGACACGTATAAATCAACAGGTTACGTGTTTAAAAAAAATAAAACAAATAGTGGGACAGTTATGTATGTGTATGTATATCCTTTAAACTGAGATTATGGCTTAATTCAAAAGAGTGGAGAACATTTAAATACATTTATTATCATCATGCCATTTTCTTTTTTTGAGAGCTGGGTATGTTTGAAAGTGTGGTTGTTTGAATGTTTTATATTGTGTTCATAGAAAGCCCCTTGAAAATGAGATTCTACATCTCAAGGGGGTATAATTTCAAGTCAACTCAAGTCAAACGTAAGCTGTCTTGTTTTTGGATTTAATTTGTTTTGGAGGGAACGCAAAATAACAGAGAGAAAACACCTCCTTCCACTAAAAAGGAAGATAACACTTATAATAAGGTGCCAGCGACCTAAAGGCAAAATGATGGAACCATAGCTGCTCATTACTGAACAACATGTATGGCTCAATGATATTTGTTGTTTGTTGTTTTTTGTGACAATAAGCTAAAATTACAGTGAAACAAAGTACAGTTAATAAAATAGAAGAATCTACAGAACTAATGTATGTCATTAGGTGAAGATTTCAAAAAAATAAGCTTTAAAAAGAAATGCCTAGCATTATTCAAACGCGTAGTAACACAATAATCATTAGTCATTAAGCAGCATGTGCAGGGTTAATCTGGAATAACTCCATATATGCAGTAATTGGTTCACAGCTTGACTCTGATGCTGTTAATGCAGCATCAGAAATTGCTCATTGAAATATTCAGGAGCATAACTTCATTATCTTTATTGAATCATCGTTATCTGTCTTCTAATCCATGTTTCAGTATTATTCAGGAATTCCTGGCAGATATTAGCTCCCTCCTGAGTCTTACCACCATGTTTCACGTAAATGGCAAAACACTGAATAGCAGTAAATGTTGTAAGTGTGCAAGATGACCTGGGCCGGCTCTCTTGAGCAGATACTTTATGATGTATGAAAAAGGATTGGGACACATTCAACATTCATTATCCCGAGGTGATCCTCTTGACATTCTGGTGAATTCTAAGTACTTTTCATTATGCAAAACAGGTCCATTTTTTTTTCCATTCCATCTAAAACATTTACATTTGTGGCACAATTGCAGTCATGAATGCAACCACAGGTGTACGACTTTTTCCTAACAGGAAGTGGAGCATCATGATGCACAGTATCTGTCTGGCTGCTAAAATCAAAGACACATTTTGAAGAGGAGAGTTTCAGGTGACAAAGGGATTTCTGTCTTTTTCTTTATTTCTTTCTTGAAATAATGAAAAGGTGTCAACCCATAACATCTGCAAGTGTATAATAATCACTTTGAAATAAAAATAGTTTGGTTTTCGCAGGCTTTTCTATGTACTCATGTGTACAAACCAGACAGGGTTGGCATTTTCCCTTTTCAAAGCTGTAATCTCCACTATTGCCATTAGATTGGCATTGTGAATTCTGACACACGATTCCTCCTACTACACTGAGCTTGTATTTTTTCTCAACCACATCATTGCTGTTATGGTAAAAAAAAAAAAAAAAAAATCACGACAGTAGATGTGGTTCGTTCAATTACCAGGTTCATTAGGCATCCAACTTTTAACAAAGGCGCGTAATCATAGAAATCAATGACCTAAAAAAAATGTACTGATGACTTGATATAGTAATATGATGTGGGTAATTAATATGTAATAACAATTAATGACCAACAGTAACAGTCGTTGGCATTAAGCAATCATGGGACATGATTAACCTGGCCAATAATCCAATTTACAAGTGAAACAGTGTTTAAATTGAAACAAATGACAAAGCAGAAAATTGTGAGCGATGGCGGTCTTTAACTATATAATTCATAACAATCCAATTTACACCCAACCCTTTAAATAAACGCAACATTACATTCAGCAGTACAAGTATCATAATTCATCTCTCCCATTTGGTGCGTTCTGTGGAAAAAAAAATGAAGAGCCGTGCAGACAGAATTGCATTGGATGTCACTGTCTTAGCAATGTTACTCATAGTTAATATGTAATATGTTATGTGTGTAAACATGTTGAATGACCTGTTTTGATTGTGCCGACGCTCACAGAGCTGCTTGGCAAGTTGTGTTGAAATTGAATTCAACTACTTCCATAGAGTATTATTTAATTTATTACATTTTTTTGCTATTGGTTTAATTTCCCATGCACTTCTGTATATACAGCAGGACAGTATTTCTGATTTTCTTCCAGGTTCCACCAGAGGAAGCCCTCCTACCACTTGGCGGTACATGTACCACAGTTTGAGAACCGCGGCTTTAAGGAATGATTTGTTTACATGTGACGGTGGAATGCTCGACTGCCAAGTGTTAACAGCTTACAGCAACCACTAACTTCACAATATTACAGCTTCTGGGTTTAGATCCGATAGAGCATTATGGCTAATGCAGTCTTTAAGCAGAACATAAACAAGCTCCCCTCAGAAGTATATCCAGTACTTATCACAAACCAGAAATGTCTAATTTAAAATAGAATCTTTTTTTTTTTAAACAGTTTATCATCCACAGTATCTACTCTGCATAGATTATATGACTCATGAGCAAAAAACATCAATTTAATCACGGTAAAGCTCCAAAATGTTGAATGTTTTTCATCCTCTGCCACGTGCACTTTAAGAACATCTAATTAATGGACCTACAGTGCAGTTCAGTAGCGGAAGGAATGGCTGCATTCAAAGCAGAAAGCATTTCAGCTGACACCGTGTGTGAGTCGACTGTGAGGATGCGTCTCCTGCATCACCTCTTACCCCTCTGATGTCACATGCCAGGGAAAAGGAACAAGATATTGTCATCCCCCTTTTGTTGTGTGTTATTAGCCTCTTTATTAGTATAGTGTGACACTTTATTAAGGTGTTATGTGCTCCACATCTGTTTTTCTCTTTTATTCCACATTTTATCCAAAATTGAATAACCGGTTGCACGTATAAGACTGAGTTGAGTTTGTCACTGGTGAAAGACACAAGAGAACATATTGGTGTAATGTGGTTCTCTAACTGACAGGAACATGTAATTCTTTAGCAGAGCTCAATCAAACCATACCAATTGTAAGCAGACTAGCAATTAAACAAAACCCCCAGTTCCCTCTATAGCCGATTTCCTATATTTTCACAGTGTGAGCCCATATTCCTGCTAGCTGAAATGAGCAGTCACTGTAAGAATCAGGAACCATTTGGAACTTGGGCTCAGGCTTTAGCTGCTGTATGTTTGGAGCTGAAAACAAAGTAATGGCACAGCAGAGGTCCACAGGGACAAGGGACACTTCTAGGCAGGATAAGGCATGTTGTTTGTGTTGCTTCCTCTCCAGTGCTTTGGACTATGGCTGCACCTGCTCTCCCTTCTATGTTTAAAACCCATATGCCTACACTGCACAACATGAGCTGCAGAATACCACAGAGAGCACAAATATAATGAGATGGCTCACACAGCTGGCCGAAACGGTCTTTGCAAAAATCATCCAGGGCATTGATTTTATGGGTTACGCAATGCTTCCTTGTATGAAACCAGGGCATCGCTTTGATCTGCTTTTTATTGTATTGTGAGAACAACAGCCTTTACACACGAGCTCCAACTGCAGTTGTTTCAGACTAAATATACAATAATCTTGGCGTTGCACTTGGTACAACACAATTCTTTGGGTTATAAAAGTGTGTAAAATAAAATGATATATTTTTTAGGTCTACACGTTCCCGGAACAGTTCTTTGTTGTTTTGCAATTGAGGTTAAAGACTGCTTTACAATAAGTAAAGCTGCTTCACTCACACAAGGAGCTTCAAAGGACAGGCCACACAGAATATTCATGTCAAACAGGACCATACCCTCCCATAGCTAAGATCATGCTCACAATAAATTGTATTAATGTAAAAATGGAGAACGGAGACCAAGAAGGTGGGCTGTATTCCCCGAGTAGGTTTCGTATTACTTTGCTCTCATTAAAAAGCAAAGTCTTAATCAACATTGTAACGTAACACCTGTGGGAGGAAACGCAGACACCGAGGCCAATGTACTGACACTGATCCTGCTCCACAATCAGAGTAGATCGTGCTTTAAAGTCAAAGGAAAAAATACTTAAAAATAAAGCTTTTCACTGTTAAATGTTTGAATTATTCCTTAACAGAAATGTTGTTGCTTTGCATTTGCAGTGTCTAATTGTCCCTCATGGATAATAAAGATACCTTGAACCATGAGCATCTTCCCTCATCCAAGAGAATTTCAATGTCTTGCAAGACCCTTTAAAATCCTGCTCTACCTTTTTATTTATTTATTTTTATCCGTGAATAAAATGAACATGATTTATTCGCAGGAACATATCTTTATTTCTGTATCATACCGAGACAAGCTGCGAAAGGAATCCAAAGTGCTGCACTGAGGCTTTCACACATTTAAATATAAATATTTAATTTACAATTTGATATACAATGCATGCACAGTGTGAGCTTCATGTACTTTAAAATGATTGTGATAGCTTTAGTCATTTAGTCACAAATATTTGTAATACCATACATGTACGTCATTAATTGGGTTTTTATTGTATAATTTGGGCTGACAATTTTGGTTTGGACTTGTCAACACAATGTAAAACAGATTGCTTTGTTATGCACACTGCACAATCTGGGCTAATTTATTTATTGTTCCGAATTATGTCTCGGTGTCAATATTCATTCTTGGCATCTGAGATGCACTTTTTGCAGAAAAAAAAAATTGCATTTATGGGACAAAGGAACTGCGTTAACCTTTTAGGGACTAACACAATAACGTGGGTAGCGTTCAATTGGAACAGCCACATGGACAAAAACAAGTCAACCTTGCACCATGCAAAATTATTCCATCAATGGAGAAACAAAAGAGGTGAAGGAGAGTGATAGAAAAAGTAACTTATTTTACAGGTTTGGACTTTCAGTATAACATAGGGAAAAGTTGAATTTACCTCTGTGGTTTACCTCTGCTGCATTATTTCCAAAGTGGTATTGATAACTCAGAGCTGGTGTTGTGCTGTAATAAGCACCCCTGCTGTGAAAAACATCACTGCGATGTGCATTTACGTCAAATGCACAATAGGGGTGCTTTTCACAGCACGGTTGCTTATTATGGCACAATAGTGGCGCTGTACCTGCTTCCTTAAAGGCTTCTTCCTACTGTCGCGTCCATTAAGGACCAAACAATCATATCACCAGGAAATGCAATAGGGCTATAGGATTACCCCCCACTCACCCTGAGCTTGCAGTGAATTTTGCACAACCAGCCAGCTTTTACAATTCATCTACCTCAAATGTTTTGTTCAAAGGTTTTTTTTTTAGTTTTTTTAGTTGCTTTTCTCGTTCGCAGGTTCTTACTGCGTTTTTTTTTAATCACTATTATTATTTATTGATCTATTGTTGTCTGTTGTCGGGAGAACCCTAGGGTTACCATAACCCTCACATAAATTGTACTGTGTAACACTGTGCATATGACAATAAAATCAAATTCATTAATTGATTTGGCAAAATGTTAAAATTAAAAATGAGTCCACAGAAAGTCAGCAAAAATGTACTGCAATGGAACTATTTCAAGAAGTATGTGCAGAGGTCTAAAGTTACAATATTGCATAAAAATGGCAAATAAGATAAAAGAATACTTCATTGTCCGTTTACTCAAAAAATCAGCTTTAAAAATATCCCCCCCTAAGGGATTACTTTTGGTTCAGGAGATATTGCATTCTTCAGTCAAACTTCAGTTCAATATTCACTGTATTACCACATGTTACAATCACAGTATTAACTACTACTACTACTAATACTACTACTAATGGAAGGGTCTTGACTACTCCAAATGAGACCACATTTTTTTTATAAAAACCCATTGAACACCGAACAAAAAAAGAAAAGAAAGAGAACGGTGCAGCCCCCACAACTTGCTGAGTGCATTGTTTCAAATTGCAATTTCAATTTCAAAACCATTATTTGTTCAGCTGTACAGCTTGCTCAATTAGCACACAGCCAACTTTAAGTCTGAACAGCACTAAAAATCTCTACTCTATGTGTCTGCTGGTGCATAAATCAAATGAATATGCACCAAAAGAGCAGAGGTGGTAAGTGCTTGTACTTTTCTCAAAGGCATACAGCAGAATGTTGGTTCTACTGGAGAATTGATGTGTTTGAGAAGAAAAAAAAGAATGGCCAAATTGACATTTATTTTCTACAACATGAGTTGATCACAGCTGCAGTTTGCAACACATGGCATCCTGTTACAAATATGATGTCAAAGATAAACGGATATGATGTCCTCTGTGTTATTCTCTCAAATTATAGAAATAAGAAACAGCTGTTTACACTGGTTGAGTAGTCCGTCTTATGTTGTTGCCACACGCACAGTGAAATAAACAAACCTGATGACTTCTACTTCCATTAGAGGACGGTGAACGCTGCCACTCCAGCTTTGTAAACACAGCATCTTACGAGTCAACAATGACAAAATGAGCACTGTCTGGTCAGCAGCAGATCTGAGGTAAACACAAGGCAGCATACGACAACTAAACAAAGTCATGGTGAAGTGGAGCAACAGTGACTGCAACTGCATTGACAGGCAGCTCTCGTATATCTGGTACTGATGTCAGGCAGCAGATGAAATTTGAGATTGAATTTTTTTTAACTGTATAATGTGATTAATTTCTGCACAACACAGGCCTTGGCCTGCTTCTCGTCCTCTTGCTGCAGCCTCACAGCAAAGCCAGCCACTGACACTGTCCCCAGAGGCATCTGCCCCTAATGCTTGAAGCAATACATATTCATTTAAACACAACATTTATGACAAGGATTAACAGCAACAACAAAAATCTTCTCTTTTTTTTTGCCAGTAAACAAAGCAGCCCATCTGTCAATGCACAAGAACATCCACAGTTTTACTCAAAAGGTCTGGCATCATGATATATTATCAGCATCAGCCGCCTCATCACTTGATATTAATGAACCATGTAAGAGCACACTGTGACAACAATATGCATTTTTAATCGCCCAATTATAAAGCAGTGGGATTTGGGAATGCTGCAAAACGCAAACATTTACAACAAAACGGTGCAGATGGCTTTCTGCATAATCCCGATTTCAGGCTTCATTGGAGATGGTTAAATGAGAACCAATATTACATTGATACCAATCACAATGTATCAATTAGCTCTTGAATGAATGACACCACATCGATATTTATGTTACTTTCATCATTGATCTGTTTTAGAACGACTGGTAATCATGACACAATTTGATAGGAGTCTGAGAAGGACACTCTTAAAGCTCTCGACCACACCTCTACGTTCAAGCAGCATCAGCATCAAGTTGTAGAAAAGTATCAACAAGTGTATCAATACGTATCAGTAAGCAGAATTCATGCTGATATCGATAAACAGAACTGGTATTAGTATGATACCCATCCTTAGGGTTCAGGAGAGTCAAACAAGGTAAAGCATGTTGATGTGGTGCATTGCGAGCTAGTTTTCTCTCTAAAATCCTTCCCGGGCAGTAAAGAGGAGCTTTCGCCCGCACAGACTGACAATTTGCTCCGATTAGAGTCTACACATTCACAGATTTAGTGAATTGTCTTTTTGAGAGGCTGCCAGAAAGAAACTCAAAACAAACAAACGAAACAAAAAAAAAAATCCTCCTCAGTTAAACTCCTGTCGTCCCACATTGTGTTACCGGCCGCTGCACTCCTTAATCTGCTTCAGGCTCCAGGAATCCTCCATCTCTACTGTTTCCCTTACAGGAGCAGACGGGATGCACATGCTCCACGCTCTCAAAAGCCTCGGGTAGGAGCACAAACAGGGTCAACACAGTGGAGATGTACACAAGCAATTTCAGTCTTGAGTGCCCCTTAAAGGTCTCTACCCCATTAGAAAATAGAGGTCAGCAGCATTAGGTCCACAACTAAACACAGTAATTGTGTAGTACAAAGAGTTCAGCGAGGTCACACTGGCAGCCCATTAATGCTGTAGGCTTTGAAATAGACAGGCACTGACAGCCTTTTCAGCTCCTCTTGCTGTGTCCGACCCACAGACACAGACGAGAAGTGAACAGCACACGTGGCAGAAACAAACATTTCTGAGGCGGTTTGCGTTTTCAAAAACACTACTCATGTTGCAACCAGGTTGTGATAATTCATTCCCTTTCCTTGGAGTCGGCAGATAGTGATTACCATATATTTCTGGCACGACATTGGCCTGTCAGCTGGAGAGTGAGTGTGTGTGGATGTAGCGGGAAGGCAACAACCCATTCTGCCTTTGTGCCTGTGTCTAGCCTGGCAGGGTGGATGTACACTCCTCCCCATGTCCCTTCTCCAGGGCTGACTGGAAAAAGAGCAGGTAAGCTCTCTGATGAAACACGGGCACAATGAAAGACAAAGGCAGATTGTTTTGTTGAAATATTCAATGTATTTTAACGTTTTCTGCCACAACAAATTTACATTACCCAAGACACAACTCTGGTGGGACTCTTGCTTGACTTGAAAGCAAAATTATATCACCAATCATATCACCATCACCATGACAATAGGTTATTTTCTCCAAATTGTTCACCCCCAATGTTGAAGGTTAATATGAAACACAATTGGTGAATGGAGTTCATGTGTGTGAGAACACTGCTGCCCCTATTTTTCATGGAATATTTGACAAAACACACATAATACATACATAATCAGTTTTATGTAGTTCTAAGGAAAACTGAACAAATATCACCTTGATGTACTGGAAAAAACATTGTGGAAATAATTCCAAAAAACAATCCTCCAAGTTTAATCAATGTAATGAACCTGAATTTTATGATCCAGTGGAAATCATTTTAATGTAATTGTTAACCTTAACCCCCCCCAAACAAAAAAAGTGTCACATAATGTGTCACGGTAGATTATTCCCCTTGTTTTGCAGACTGTGGTCTTTTCACCATAAGCAATTTGAGCTTCAAGGGCCTGCCTGAAGACAATAGAAACAGTCAAGGTGATGTCATAAAGAAACAGCAGCACTTCTGTGTGTGCACTGCTGCGTTAGCCTACACCTGCTGTAATTGTTAAAGCACATGATGCATCTGCTGGCATGAGACACTGCCCGTTATTGTACTATTTTATTATTCTTGAGCATCCTATTACAGACAGACAATGGGACTGGTTTAAAAAAAAATGTCATGGCCTGGTATTTTATTCTCTATTAAAAACTTTTAATTTGTACAACAACAAATTTATTTAAAAAAATGTACAAGACGAGTGGCAAAAAATGTCCAGTAGTCTACAATGCCGATGCGGCCCTGGGCAAGACACTTAACCCCACTGAGTGTGAGTGGTCTTCAAAACTAGAAAAGCACTATACAAAGCATTCACCATGAATTTTTGAAAGGCACTCGTTTTAACAAATATTTCAATGATTTTTTTGGACGATGGCATGTTGAATGTCTGGCAAAAACAAGTTTATGTGATGATGTGTCACATTCTTGAAGGGGTACATTATAATTACATTACCAGATTTCAAGCATAACCATTAACCATTAAGGGGCAAGGGGTAGTGAAAGGGGCAGGGGTAAAAATGAGAAATGGAATTGGGCCTATGACTTTGGTGATCATGATTGTTTGTGCCAGATGGGCTGGATGAAGGATTTCTGGAAGGATACTGATCTCCTGGGAATTTTTCCACAAACAATAGTCTCTACAATTTAATCAGAATGGAGTGAAATACAAAAGGCATCCAGGGATCGTCCATGTGGAACAGTAGCAGTGCTGATGATAGAGGTCAGAGGAGAATGACCTGACTGGCTCACTGCCTAGCTTTAAAACTGTAGTGAGCAGCACTGCACCTCAGAATGCATAACACATCAAAAGCTGAGGTGAGCAGACATCTGAGGCAGGAGTGGACACAGACTTCCAAACACCAATGTCGTCTGCTCTGATCTTCTTAACAGCATCCGACGACCGAACGCGCCTGGCGTGTGTTCTCTTCGCCCCTCAAATTAGTAGTTTGGGTTTTTGTTTTAACTTTGGTTGGACTGACTCACATTCAGCGCTGATCATGCTGTGGACACACCCTGTGTCAAAAATCTGTTTGAGAAATGGACATGTGTCCTAACTAAAAACACAATGCTGCCAGTGGAGACACAAGGATAAACCGATTACAGACATTAAACCAAAGGGTAATCTCATAAAATCTATGCCTGTTTAAGTCTACAATACCTTACATATATGAACGGTGATTTATTCAGCCTTTTGTGACTAGAAAGTAAAGTCTGTAAACTGCTCACCTTCACCAAAATCCAAAGAGAAAATCAACATTTTTTGCTTGTGGGCACACAAGAGCTGCCTTGTTAGGTAGGTTTGTGTCACTTAAGTAAATCTGAATAAAGGATTTCAAACACTGAGGTCAACACATTCAAACTCACTGCTGGAGGCAGCAGTGGATCAACAATGATGGAAAATAGCCGATTATCTCAATGGACTTTTGTGTGCAGTTTACAAAGCAAATATGATATTCTGGTCAGAAAAGGCAAGCAGGTGTAGTTTTTTACAGATTTTCTAAGGAAAGCCTTTTTTTAAAAGTCTTCAAAATCTGTTTATCCTTGTGTCCCCATTGACAGCCATGTTTTCAGTAAAAGCGAGTTTTCCTGTCTCAAGCTGGTTTTCATTGCAGGGGGTGAGGCGTGGGCATGCACAGTGCAGTCAATACTTCTCACAACTACCCTTCAAAAAAGCTGAACTATAGCTATAATTCCAAATTGATCATACCACAGCCAGTGTATGTATTGTTGCGGACACATTTCACCACCTTCTAATGGCTACTTCCAGAATGATAATGCTCCGTGTCACACAGTAAAAATCTCAGTCTGAGATCAGGACAAGGAGCTGAATTGAGAAGAAAACCTCTGGGATGTGGCGAAATGGGAGACTGACAGCATGAAAGTGCAGCTGACAAATCAGCCTCGTCTCCCGGATGAACACTGCTATTTTGCTCATCTGCAAACCACGGAAAATGTTTCTTATGTGCATGCAACATCCGCCATTTATAACATCAGTAAACATTGTGCTGAGGAGTTAATGGTCTTAAATTGCTAGTTGCAGGTCTTTGTGGACTTTGTAAAAACAGTAGCGCATATTCTTATGGCTGATATCACGACAGTTAAGGCCATGCCTAAACATGATCTTTTCTAGGCCCAAATTTAATTCATTATTTTTGCCAAAAGCACCACAGGCTATTTAGACACTGTCACATTAGTATGCATGTCTGTAGACACACACACACGTATCTTTGGTTTGCAGGAACGTGCAAGTGCAACATATGACCCTGGCAAATGGGTTGGACAAATCTGCAGGGATGAAGTTCAAAAGAACTGCAAAGAGCTGAATCCATGCGACTATTGTGTTTCTAATAAAGTGCACCATGGTTCTGTATCACAAGGAAGCACAATAGACACACACGCGCCACTGAGGAGAAACGTCATGACTATTATTTCTGTTCCCCCGAAGCAAAGGAGCCAGATTGCAACATACTATCTGATGCCGCTTTAGCACAGACTCTGGCTTGCATCATTCTTTCAACAGGTGAAGCCGAGCGCCGTGGGACATGCGGGACAACAAGAATCCTCAGAGGTTCTGCACATGTGAGACACCTGGTTACTGTGATACTGCCACACAAAAGCTGAAGGTCAAGTCAATAACCTCGTTTTACCAGGAGGAGAAATTATCTGCACAAAACACGCATGAATAATATGAGGCACAATTAACAGCTCCAGTTTCATCCGCTTTTTGTTAAAGAGCATTACAACCGATTTACCAACGCAGAAGTGCGGGTCAAATAAATCAATCAAATGAAATTATACTGCACCTTTCAAAGAAATCGAATACCAGTCAAAGTGCTTTTCAGGTGATTAAGAAAAACACAGGACGTTAAAAATAACATGAAAATTTGACATTTTGAGACTAATGCGTGCAAAGTAGATAATAAAATACTTGTAAAGATAATACAGATATGTAGAAAAATAATGGTATTAATATTAATAAGACAAATGGTCAACAACATGGATTTAAATGAAATCAAGTACTATCCAAAAAAAAAAAAAAACATAATTTGACATAAATGCAAAGCACAAAGCACCGACTGTAAAAACATGGGATGTTTATTTCGTCTTGAAAGAAGCACAATGTTTGTCACTGAGTTGGAACATTAAGTTTTTGAAATGGCTGGTTATGACAAGATAGCAAATGCATCAGCACAAATATGTTCATGAAAAAATGTGTTATAGCTTTAAATTGCCATTTTTAACATATTATCACATGTGAGTAAGGACAATACAGTCACAGATTTGTATGTTAGTATGAGCTAATACAGCTTTAAGTGGGGGGAAAGGAGCAGGCTACATACATGGTGAGCAAACTTCGGTCTAACTTATCTCCAGCCCAAACCAAAGCCAATTCCCATGTTGTTAGTGAAGTTTATAGAACTTCACACGCCACCCACTGGAGCCACAAAATGCTTTCAATTTTACTTTTAAATACTCATTTCCATTGCATATGCAGCATTATCCCCCAAGACCCAGAAAAGACCTCAGAGAGAGGCCAGTATGTTTGTATTTTGATGATATTCTGGTGAAAACCACTTACATTTGGTGAATTTGAGAATGCCAGCAAATTCAAATGTAACACATGCTGCCTCTTTCCTTTGTTTTATATCATTGTGAAATGAATGTCTTTGGTTAGACCTGACACATCTGTCACTCTGTCACCTTGGGATCTGGAGCGGATTTGGAAGTGATTACCACTTTTCATTGCACAGACTCAACAATTAAATCCTCTTCGTTGTTCATTTAGTTTCCGACATAAACATAAAATGATTATATTGCTATAGCACATGCACAAGTTGTGCATAGTGGATTTGTTATAGCCACCCCAAGGCTTTGGAACATTTACCCATTTACAATTAAAACTGCTGCTTTAAAATGCTATTATGCAATTTTTGTATCTTATTCTATTTTTATGTTATTCCACTCAAATGTTGAATCTATTTTACTTTATTATTTAAAAAAGTACTACTACTTTATCCATAGTTGTTCTATAATGTACTTTATAGTCCGTTCAATTCAGAGGCTGACACAGTCTGAAAGCAGCGAACAGTCCCACAAATGGAGCTGAACTCTCTGCAACACCAAACACAGTAATACAGTTGTAAAAGCCACCTATAGCGTTAAAGGCTTATGGATTCAACTTAACAGTGCAGTCCAGCGCTCTGCTAAGCGAGCTATGTGCTGTGGACGGAGCCGTCATGTTTTCAACAACTGTTATTTTCCCCCTTGCACAGCAGGTAACAGAGCATTTCTTCTGGGATGAAATCTCCACGGGCAGCGAGGGATTTGTGTTTACGTAGCAGCACCAGGGAGCCTACAAGGACATGACATGTGACTGCAGCCCTGCGCCCGAGGATGGAGGCGCTTACACATCAGCCACAAAGAAAACCATACAGCAAAGTCAGATTTTTGAGTTCTCAATATGAAATCTGACAGGTATGTATATATGCTGTACATGTGAACCCACGGTGTGCTCCACATCCTTTGATAACTGCCTCCTATTTGTGTCCTTCCTAATCCGCAAACACTTTCATATACACACACACACACACACACTTCAAATGTAACTATAACAACAGCTGTGTGTACTGCAAGGTTTAAGGAGCTTAGAAGGAGATTTGGGAAGCGTGTCATTCACACAAGTCTTCTGGGAAATGTGCGCTCGCTCTCTACACTCAGACTCCTCCGTGACCTTTTCATACGCGATTAGAAACTCCAATCAAACTCGGGAGTGTCACTCTCGGCAAGAACAGCACGTCTCGTCTCCCGCTAGTGTCAAAGTCACTGAAGTTTGCCTTCACTGTAAGGTAACTGCTACATTAAGTCAAATCTGCGAGAAAAGGCTCTGTGAGCGCCGTATGGATTTTTGTGACAGAGACATGTGATATTATTTCCCAGAGCTGAAGTCCTCAGACTCATGAAGGGGAAGGGGGGAGGGGGTGAATACGGGATTATGAAAGGCGATTACTCATTGAGATTGTGAAATGTGACGTTTGCTAATCAGATTTAGAGCAGAATAATCCCTGATGTAGAAGAAAAAGAGAAAGTAATTAATATAGGAGCAATGTACAGTGTCATCAGCAACATGATTTTAACCTTCCCTGATACAGTGCGTTTTTTTTACAAATTTCCTAAAGCATACATCTTCTTATCACCTCATTATTCTCCACAATAAACTTTCCCACTCCTGTGTAAACATGTTAACTCCGGCATGTGCACCGTTTTACATCTTGAAAAAAAACTACATGTATTCCTTACTTTATTTTGGTTTTTACATTAGACCACAAACAGGGACATGGAAGTGGGTTCATGGTACTGAATGGCGAGTTATTAGAAAATTGACTTGAAGCCTACTTACAGAGTGGTGAATACTATGATTTTATGCGCTGTACAAAATGTCTTTGTTCCCAGTGGCCACATGGACATTTACATAAAGGTCACCCTTTTAAAAAAAAAAAGAAAAGAAAGATGATTTTATAGCCTAAGGCTATGGAACTAATAATATAAACAATTGTCACTGTACTGGTCATTTTCCTTTCCCTATTATTAAGCATATAGTTCAAAATCAATAACCAGGCTCTTCAAACTTTCTTAAACCGCGGAATTCATTAACGTGAATAAGAAGTTTGCATTAATCTGTCAGTGACAATATTTTTTTTTCCATTAGATTAAGCAATGCAGGCATTTTAAATCGATATGCAATTAAATTCCATTTTCAAGCAATAAAGATGCGAGATTGGAAGAAAGTGTTTTTTTTCTGCTTATTTTCATTAGTGGGATTTAAAAGGTGTTTGGACTAGAATTGAAAGTTTTCAACTACTTTCACTCGTGGTTAGACCTCACAGGAACATCTCTTGTTGTTCAGTGTGTCACATTCGCAAAGGACAAAGGATATAATGGTACTTGTTTTCCACACAACACAGCGATGGAGACAAGATAATTAATGACACAACAGACTACAAACAACAGCGTGATATGAGAGATGCTTCCTGGACGCGAGGAAATATGAGACTCTACAGGAGGCCAACAAGGAAGTTAGAAGATATAATAATAACTGAACACAATTTATAGACAATATAAAACATGTTTTTTTATTTATTTTTTTTATTCTATAGAGCTATTTGACTTGAAGAAACAAATGTGCAGGCAATATAAATGAGAACGTTTATAGTCATTTTCTCTGTTTCAGACTATACATGAGGAAGTACAACATGAAAAAAGATGATCATAATCAATTAATCTGTCAATTATATTCTCGATCAATTGAGTACTTGTTTGGTCCGTAAAATGTCAGAAGATGTTGAAGAATGTTGATTGGTGTTTATTAAACCTGGAAATGATGATGCTCTTGAATGACTTGTTTTGTCCACAAACCAAAATTCTTCAGTTTTAATGATTTCTTATTGTGTGCAAAGAAACCAGAAATGATACACATATAAGAAGTAGTACCAGGACATTATCTGGTCCTTTTATGGTTAAAATAAGCAAAATAAAGTCCAGACGAACATTTTTAAGGGTTAGGTGTGAAAGGGCTAAAGACACAAGTGTGTGCAGTGCCAACTTTGACATTGTTTGGATAAGAAATGCAAGGAAACAGGTGAGTTCACTGGCTCACAATAGGGTTTTTCTCTATAAGTAAGAAAAACAGCATTTGTGTTCTTCCTATAGCATGCGTTTGTCCACGCTTCTGTGTTGATGCGACATACTTGCAGTGCCCCATTGCCCATTTCAGACAAGGAGGAAATCTTTCATATGTTCAGCCATGTGCAGTCATATTTTACAATATTCCTTCAGCAATGGCAGAAGCAGGATCTCAGTGTGGCATTGGCAGCCTGACAGCCATTAACAGGACAATAATGACTTTGAGGCCACCTAAACCATGCACTGTCCCTCTATCACACGGACCTTGTTGCATTTTTAATCAAATTCTACACGTGTGTGGCACATTCGAGGAAAAGCTTGCCACGTCCCCTTTTCATTGCCATATGTGTGTATACCCTCCTGTAGTATTGGGACTCCTGAGTGCATGCACGAGGCAGTGGTGGTGCCAGAGGCGGCTCTCAGGGGGCACATTATGCATGGCAGGCAGCTGTCCTGCCCGCTGTATGTATGTATATATGTATGCATGCAGCATGAGCTCATCCATGCAGAGAGACATGTCGGACACAAGGAAGAGCAAGGGAAAGTGGGAGGGGATGGCATTTCAAGGGAATGTCACAATATGAGTGTGTCAGGTTGGAGCTCACATCTGCTGAGGGAACCCGTCATATGGTGTGGCTGTGTTCGGTGAGTTAAAAGCATTCATATGCTATTGCTGCCCCAACCACCACCATGCTGTGCCCTGGAAATGCAGAGTTCTTCACCTGAAAACTAATTTCTACAGATTTTTCAGAAATAACAACATTTTAGTTGTTTTTTGTTTCACAAACTATTATATTGTTGATTCCTTTTTTTTTTCTTTTAAGAAATAGATTACCTGAATCTCAGAAAAAAACAGAGCTTTATTCAATTACTTGAACACAAATGAATGAAATGAAAACCTCCGGGAACAGTGTAAACTAAAGAAACCTTCCGTGTGGCACCGAGCCCATTCATAAATACAGAAGATATAAATCTTTAAAAAACAGGTCACACTTTTATAGTTTCATTTTTCAAAGAGGAAGAAAGAAAACGGCTGAGCCATTAAAACAATGAGGCACTATATGGTTCGAAGTGAACTTATCTCAAACTTGCATTTTTTAGAGCCTATTTTCAGCAGCAGATTAATCAACATTTGGTGTTTAACAGAGTCTATACAGCAGGAGGGTGGTGCGGGTTTGATTCAGAACAAAGAAACAGAGTGTGTTAATGGCAATGAAGGAAAATGTCATCCATCGCACCAGTGCAGCTCATTGAGGCATCTTTAATATTCAGTATAGAATACAATTAAGCTTTATGGCACACCGCAGTAAGTTGTATCAAGTCCTCGCTGCATGTTAGCAAAATGCATTCATTGTAGTTCCATTTATGAGATTTATTGGCTTCAAGCTCTCGGCTGATTTATTTTTCTAAATGATCCACTAAAGATAAAGTTGGATACAATAAACAAAACCAGTTAAGCACCACATTTACACCAACTACCAGTTACAGTCATACACATTTTCCCAGATTGAACAATTACCAAGAAGAATTCAGTTTAGTGAGATGTTTTCATTAAACACATCTGATGCCACTCATTTCTTTTCCAAGAACAATTAAATTCAAATGACATGGAAATATAAAACAAAATGTAACTGACGGAGCTTTCAAGCCACGTGACATTCTACCTTCCCGCTTAAGGCAGTCACAATGCTTTCAGTATGATGTGGATCAGACAAATCTACAGTATCTTGCCAAATCACTGCCTCTACTTCCTGCTGCAGCAGCAACAACATATTGTCGGATACCCTGACCAGGCTGACCTGTGTGTTTAATGCCAGGAACCTGGCTAGCGCTGCAATTTACGATTATTTTCGATTAATATGCCCATTATTTTCAAGATTAAGTGAGTAATCGTTTGGTCCATAAAATGCCAGAAAATTGTGGATCGGTGTTTTCAAACCTGGAAATGATCAATGGAAATTATTCAGCTGTATGATTTCTTAGCGGGTCACACGGTTGGTGTAGTGGTTAGCATTCTTGCCTTTGCAGCAAGAAGACCTGGGTTTGCAACCTGGTTGGAACAAGGAGTACAAGGCATGTTCTCCCCATGTATGTGTGGGTTTTCTCCGGGTTCTCCGGTTTCCTCCCACAGTCCAAAGACATGCAATATGGTGATTCGGTAAATTGGACACTGCAAATGGCGTGGGTGGTTGTTTGTCTCTCTGTGTCCCTGTGATGGACTGGCAAACTGTCCAGGGTGTACCCTGCCTATCGCCCTGTGTCAGCTGAGATTGGCACAGCACCCGCCCGTGACTCCCATGTGGAGGATAAAGTGGCAGAAGATGGATGGATTATTTCTTAGTTACATGGAGCAAAGAAACCAGATAATATTCACATTTAAGAAGCTGAAAAATCTGAAAACTTGTTTTAATAATTAAAAAAAAGTTGCTTATAAAACGAGTTAACAATTCATTCAGCAATTGATTAATAATCGATCTGTAACTATTAAACAAAGTCAAGGAAAAAAACTCCAAGGCACACAGCAACTATTACAATGCCTTTAACGTAGAGGAATGGTCATATTAAACCATTTAAATACTCCCCTTATTGCATAGAAAAGTCTCTGAGTTAAATATTGAATTACATGAATTAGAATATTTTAAAAAGACGAATCATAATAAAGGACTTTCTCTTTCTCTATCTGTATCAGCATGGACAGCATGGCTCTCATTCACAAGTACTTTTGCTGTACAAAATATTTATCTATAAATGCTCAAAGCAGAGCAGTAAAAGGTTAAGACGTATGAATGATTTCCCATCAAAATCAGCTGGAGGACTGAAATAGAAACTTCTTACTCTCGGCTCCGTGTCAGTGCGACGTGTCTCTCAGCCAATAACTGTTCTTCTTAATATTTTCTCAACCATTATAATAATACCAATAACACTAAATTACAGGGGAACCATGTACAACCTACATAGACTAGACACACTGTTGTGTCTTAACACACAACATGTTGAAATTGAATGGAAATAAATACATCTGCTTTCATTAAATACCCCCCCCCCCCTTAAAAAACTCCACATTTGAATTTTTTTTTTTTGTAAATGCAATGAGGAAATGACACCGGATTGAAAATGAGGAGGTGAGGGAATCCCCCCTCATCAATGCAAGTAGGACCACACAGCAGCCATCGAGAGATAAGTGATCGTATCCTCTGCTCCACCTGAGAGATATGACTCACTAAAATGAACTTCTAATTGACAGCTTGTATTGGTCCTCTCTATTAGTGGGGAGACAAGTGTCTTGAGGGGGCTTTTCATGTGCCTGAAGATGCCCGACATGTTGGAATTATTTCCCCGTTGGTCTTAAAAACCAAACCTTAATTGGATTACTTCAGCGCAAATTGGCAGGAATAAAGAGTCAGTGCAGCAACAGTCAGGTACAGACACGCCAGCTGAACTATTTGCAAATAAACCTAAAAGTCCACATTGCCACAGAGCTTGCCAAGCTTCCGCCAGATAAAACCCCAAAAGGACACAAAGCTCCAAACAATTACAGTCAATTCGTGACAAGCATCATTTTGACCACAGCAGCGGACCAGTGTGTGGATCAGTGATATTGGGGGGATGTCAGCTGGGGGAGTGTAATCCAGGCAGCTGTCGCTGGGCGGTAAGAGGAGGGGAGAAGCTATGAAAGGACACATCTGCTGCAATTAGGCAGGAAATATGAAGAACTTAGCTCAAAGTTTTAACTCAGAAATTCATACAAGCCATTTAGCAAATCCAATCCGTGCCACATGTTCCTCAAATAACAGTGGACTGTGAAACATGACAAGCAGTACATCAGCAATTTTATTCAATTTGCTTTCTTGCCAAGAGTTGGGCAAGATCTTTGAAACTTATGATTGTGTCTGCTATGCAAAATATGACGCTAAGCCACAAGACGGTCACTTAAAGACAATTAACTTCGCCATTCATTGTGACTGTAATTTTTGACAAATTACAGTCACAATGAATGGCGGCATATTTTAAGACAAATTAAAACAATTTTAGATTTGGCATGAATAACTACTCACAAAAAGTAAATAAGATCCAGCTAAGACCTGGTAATTGTCCTGAGTGATCAGATCCAATCACAAAACCACATTCTGCAGTGGTTCGAGGACACATGTCCACGTTCCTGAGCTGCATGAATGCAATCTGTCCTCAGGACAGATTAGAGACTCTTCATTGTTTACACAAATCAATGCCAATACATTGAAACATCTCAGTATATTTACATACACAATTAAATTGAGCTACGGCCATAGTCAGACTAAGACGGGCAATCGGACAATTTGCCAAGTCCAAGTATACATGCAGAGGAGAAAATCAATTCATTGGCCGGAGAGTAAGACTTCAGTCCAACTGAGTGTGTACATGCAGGAGTAATAGGACTATGAATTGCATTATCCAGGTACGTAAGTCTGACTAAGACTAGCTCGAAACTTAAGTCGTACTGTGTTTACATGACATTAAGAAAACCAAATTATTATCTTAGTCCGACTAAAATCAGACTTTTAACATGCTGTGTTTTAAACTCATTTCATGTTACAGCAGTGTGAATAGTGTTTTAATTCACTCAAGTATCTCCACACTCTTATTTCTGTCTCTCACACAGACAGACAGACGTGCTGACAGCAGCTGACACATCTGTTAGTCTGACTCATTAATTCACATGAATTTGTTCTCGTGAACAGACATGAAATCAGTGTTTATTGGAAAACAGGTTAGGGGAACCAGAGCCGATATCATTTAATCAGAGGAAATGCATCCAGGAAGCATTTTTTTCCCAGCAAGAAAAGCGAAGAGCATAACACAAATATGACAGCCAGATCCCCGTACACAACTGATTCAAATAGTACAAGAACATACACACAAATAAAGTAAAAAAATTAGAAAAAAGGGGCCGCACACCTTGTTGAATTTAGATTTGTTACATGAAAGATTATAACACATTTCCTCTAAATCTAATCATGAAACCAAATCATAGTTTTTTGGTTCGTGTTTTAGACAATAGTAAGTTGTCCTTTACCTTCGTGTATCTTCCGCCTTCCTCAGAACTGTCACCACCTAACATCCGGTGACAGTTCTGAGGAATTCCTTCCTATTATTGTCTAAAAAACAAACCAAAAAACTAAGTTCAATCAGAAGACATAATGAACTTTAACAATTATATGAAACCATATCATTTAACCAAATCAAATCCAAGCTGGGTGGTGAGGCTGACTTCCACTCCTTTAAAATCACATTGAGCAACCACCAAATCTGAGAGCGTGTTGCAAAGCAGAAGTTTGAAGGAAGTTTGAAGGAATAACTGGAGCAACCAAAAATGGCTAATCAGGATCTAATTGTCTCATATAAATGACACTTTAGAGGTGGAAGATATTGGCCCAGAAAGACGAGATCTTGGGGCAGAACCAAAAAGGTGTCCAAGAGTCAGCTGCCTTACATTTATCACAACATTTTGCTCAGGCTGGTTTTAGAAAAACACAACCGATGAACGACTTCAAACTGGATAAGCTGCAGTCTGGCATTGATGGAGCATATCCTGATCCTCTCGACACCCTCTCCTAAATCTAAAGCCCATGCATCTCTAATATGAACTCAGGGAGTAGAACGCAAGAATAAATTAACAAGCTGCTAAATGAAGGTTTTCAAGGTAACAGATTTTGTCATTCAGTCTTAAAAGGTATGTTCTTTGGGCTGTGGACCGGAAAGAGTTCCGAGTCGCTTTACATAGCTCCTTACTTGCAAATAATGACAAGAAGGGAGATCATAACTAGACTTCTGTAACTGAGCAAAAGATGCAAATTGACTATCAACATAAAAAGGAAAGACCTTTAAGTGACAAGAGGTCAAAAACCCAATCAAGCTGACCTGGTGTAAAATCCAGGAAGCATTTTAATGCCAGGTGTGAACAGTCGTACTTAGTGCTATCGTATCACTGAGGACCGATGTTAATACCAGGTCTGAAAGGGGTCTAAATGCACTTGACCTTTAGCTCATAGGTCTAATACCATAACTAGCGAATGGATATCATAGGTGAGGGGTGTTATCAGTCAGCAAATAAAAGCGTGGTTGAAGTCTGGATCCATTTTTTCTCTCCCTCCGCATGCAGCAGTGCAAGTGTGGGAGGTGGAGGCATTTAAATCAAACAGATTTGATTTAAACGCTCCCTGTAACTACATCCTGCCAACATTTCACTCTGAAATATGTCACATTGCAGAAGAAAAAGAAATCACATTATTCATTCATGGGTATTGTTTCTCTTCAGTCTGAGGGACAATGGTGAATAAACTGGGCTGTTAAACAATAGTTCAACATTACAATGAAGCAGCAAATTAGAGCTTTAATCAAAGCAGCCTCAGCTGCAGGGTTTTGACAGTGCCGCTGTTGCACTTCTCACGCCCTGACCAAGACTGATGTCACCTAAGAGATGCAAGACTCACTTTGAAACCTTTCCGGTCCCATAGCAACAGATGTAAGGTGTTGATTACCAAGTCAAAGGTGCCACTGCAACAGCTGGATCTTAATCAGCACAGGACCAACCAAACACGGAGCGCTTCAAAACCGCATACACACATCTGAAAACATGTCAAACACTGCGATCTCATTCACATCTGTTTCTCAGTCAGCCAGCTTCTAATTACCAGTTTAAAACAGACATCTGCTTTTGCATGCTTGCCAACACAGTCCAAACAGTCAATAAAAATGATAATGCACTGTCTTACCTCCAGAGTGTGGCGGAGGGCCACACAGCAGAACCACGCCTTGACCTTCACGGACCGAGACAGAGCTTCTCTTGTGAGTCTTAAAGTTCTCCAAGTCTGAAAATTTCAAAGGAAAAAGAGCAGTAAGCAAAACATCCTCACAAGTTTATTCATGCGGTCATGAATAAATGACTGTGTTTTCTCTTCATGTTTTTCCGACATCAGGTTTTCTGGCTTTTTATTCAAGGTCACAGCCCAAGGAGCCTAAAGCAGCAAGCAGCAGGCAGAGAAGCAACAGGTTGCAAGTTTATAATAGGGCTCACACTTGCACACTTGAGCAAGGTTCTTGGCCCATAGTTCTTTGGACTGAGGCTTAACCCTGACAAATGCAGTGCTGTAAACTCCAAGGGACAAGGTTCAAACCCACATTGTGTGTGGAGCAGCAGTGCAAACCACAGAATCACTGCGTCACCCTCATCAATTATATACAGTTACAGCAACATCATGATACTTTCCATTTCTTTACTAGACTGAGAAACATTTCCAAAAGTATAAGAAAATATATATCTGACCCTTCTGCAGCAACAAACTAAACTTGTTGTGTGTGGGGTACACAGCCTTAGGCTTTGCCTCAGGCCAAATCACCCCCTGCATGGGTCTGTAGAGATCCTAAGTTCATTGTGGTATCAGAAAAAAGTTACTTAACAGGACCAGAATTGGGACAGCAAGGATATAATGGAAAAAATGTACTTTAAATACAAAAAATGCATTTTTTTTCCCCAAATAAGTCTATTTAAAAAAGCCAAAAAAAGGGGGAAAGGAACTCCCAAAGTGTCAGTGTGCAAGAAAGAAAATGTCACATCTGTGTATACGACTGAACAGTGGAATTATTAGTTAAATGTGATCTTCAAAACCCAACGTGGTGTAACATGTTGTACAGTATCTGTGACTTAAGTGCTAAACCGATTAAACAGGTAAATGATGCATATAAAATATGTAGAATAACAAAACAGTGACGATAAATAATTGTGGTTTGACCTCAGATTTATGGTACAGTCTCAGTGAAAGCACTAACGAACGGAAATGTTTTCAGTCAAGATTTGAAAACCACAGTGCAACAGCTACTGATCTACCTTTTCTGCTATTAAACAAATGATCTGAACCTCATTGTGACCTTATTTACTCTCAAATGAGGTGGATTGGGTAAATCACTTTAAGGATTTTAAGAGGGACTTGATATATTCACACAATGCATTTACTGTTTTGAATTTCCACAAGAGGCGTTCTTGAATAACTCTTTATAAACTAATAATAATGAGCATTCAGATTGGACTTCTATTAATATGAACTGCAATGATTAAAAACAGTGGGAGAGAAAGTTCAGTCGATGCTGTATTAGGAGGAGGTTCATTGAGGTAGTAGCTCAAATCAATCGCCATTCAACAGGGGGCACAATACGATGAAATAATTAAGAGTGGATGTCAATCTTTAAATTGTGTAAATTTTGTATTTATGGCATTTCCTCCCACTTCCTCAGGAGCACCTGACTTTGCTCGGCCTATGTACACAACTGTATTTAATGATAATGTTAATGGTGTGACTTTGAGTTCTCAGGTGGTACTAGGGGGCCGGTCAAGCGAAAAAAATTTTTTGTAGAATTTCAAAATAAAACTGTCTGCGTTGATATGGACAGGCATATAGTTCACACTAAAAAGGTTTTTATGTCGAAAAATGTACATTTTAGTAGAAAAACCCATACCGAAATAAGCGATAACTTGATATTGAATGGTGGGCCACATGTGGCCTGCTGGCTGCGAGTTCAAGACCTGAGGTATAAACGGTTTGAGAACCACTGCTTCAATTCTTCTTCCTGAATTAAAAGTCACTCAGTGGGGTACGGCGAACCCGCATGATAAATGCACATGAGTAAAGACTATTATTGTACCTTGCACCACAGCAAATGTATTTTGTGAATTATCAGCGGTGTCCTGCATGAGCTGAATGCATTAGGGTGAAAAAAAAAAAAAGGTTTGAAATCAATACATTCACATCCACTAATATGTGCCAAGCAGCAACGTGCAGCCGCTGCTCTGAGCAGCGAGGGTTGCTGCGGCCGGTCACGCATGAGAGATTTTAATAGCTCCACTGGTAATCGGGTTACCTTTCATTCAATACGCCCACCACATACTGAACATTACAAAACTATTGCTGGCATTGTTTTGACACCAGCGCACTATTAAAGTGAGCTAATTTTCCTTTGACAGTTGATGGAAGCAACAGCAGGTCGTAACCACTTCCAATGATTGCCTACACTAATGGCGTATATCCTGGTGGAGCCGCGTAAATGTAATTCATAGATCACATGGAGGCCTCATGTCTGCACTGATAATCGTGGCGGTGGGTGGAAGGGGATACATATGTTCCAACTGGATCTCAATAACTCTAATAATAGCTTGTTAAGCTATATCCCACCACATTTTTTTAATGTAAGTTTCAAAAATACTTTCAAAAAAGTGTTTTTATTTCCCAATTATTTAAAACAAAAATAATAGGCGATGGCGAATGAATATATGAAGACGTGACGTAGGCGCTGAAAAAGAGTGTATACCCATACATATTCTTTAAATTGGATTAATTAACCTTAATTAACCTTGCTTTGTAACACTGAGCATGCAGTGAGTGTGAGCAGCAGCGGGGTCGCGGCTGCTCTCATTGTCGACCTGCTCGCTGCAAAACTGCAAGCAATCCACTTTCAAATGAGATTACTGATTAGTTCAGCTCGGAGTGATCTAAATGTAAAATTACTGGGCTCACTGATTTATGAAGAGGACTGTAAGGTCAGTTAATGTATGTCATATTGGCTCCAGGACAAGTCAGTTAAGAGGCAGCCTTTAATTATTTCTTTAAAAATAAATCTCTCTCTTTTTAACCCACGAGCGCAGTTCGACTAAGAGCGATTTAAGACTCTTAAACCCTATTAAGGAGGGCATTCCTGATATTTTTTAACGATTTATTCCAGATTTGAGGTCGGCTGAGTGAGTCTGTTTAAACTTGTGTTTGAGCTTTAATGAAGACATATGTATACCGTGTCATTTTTTAAATATAATTCACTTTGGAATTACCTGAAATAATTTACATCATAACGTTTTAACAGCTACTTCACTCAACCTGTAAATGGAATGCTGCTTTGACTAATTTCTATTAAGTTTGGCGTACAAGAAAATTGGCAAGTTGGCAAACCCACTGCACATTTTGTTTTTTTACATGCAACATTCTTGTAAAAATGTGTCTTTTGTTGTGAAGTGAACACATGTTTTCATTTAACTGAACGTGACTCTGTGTCATGTTAACTTAAAAATGTAATCAAATCAAACATTAAAACATATATATATACTGTACATCAATGTGTGTCTTGCTAATTGGACTAATTAGGCTATATCAGCTTCATAAATTGAATAATAACAATAATAATAATAATAACAACTAGAAACTGGATTAACTAGAAAATAATAAGTTGGCAAACTCACTGACCATTTCATCACAATACTCTGAAAGTTATAAACACTTTATATCAAACATTAAAAGTATTTATTTCCTTTTAATTGTACTTGAACTAATCAGTTTATATCAGCTTCATACGTTGCTACACAGAATGTGAGTGTTTGTGTCAAGGAAACAAAAAAGTTTTGGCGAGTCTGACAGTCCTGAACATGTGTATGGACTCAAAAGTCAAATTTGCCTTCATGTAGGGATTGGGGTTTTAAGGCAGGACCGTGAATTTTTCACCCCCACCTCACGTTGTCACTGCTCTGACGGCTGCAGTGTCAGTGTAGTGTGAGCCGAGCTCCCAGGAGCTGATCGTAAACCAGCAGTGTTTGTGCTCTAGTTGTTTCCCACCTGCCTCAGCAGACACGGTGGCGCTGCACTGCGGTGGGTTTTCACGCAGCATTGTTTGTGTGGAAGAAGCACAGGTGTGTGACAGTAAAGGGCTCCAGCCTTTAAGAGATAAACTGGGAGATGACATGAGAGAGACACTGCCTACTGAAAAAGTAATTTTGTGGTATATCTTCACTGAGACAGGATTTCTGTGCCGGCTGTGGCACCAAGTTGACAAAGTTTTCAAAAGTTTATTTTGTGAAAGATGCCCAGGAAAAGCATGGGCCTTAATTGAATGTTACTTTTCCTGAAACAATGTTATAATGATGCATGTTCTAGTAAATAAAATACAGTGACTGTCTATTATTCTGCCGGTGAACTCAGGAGAAAGATAGGCTCCATCACATTTTATTGACTTCTTTGATTGATGTGTTTGTCCAATAAGCGTTGTCTGCTTTTCTTTTCTTCTCTGACCTGTCAAAGATTCGGTCCACTCCCATCGCTTTGTCTGAAACCCAAATCCTGACAGCACTGAAACTGAAGGCGTGGAAGTGTTTGTGTTGGTTTATTTATATTCAGCTTTCCACACCAGATATTTTTTTTTTGTTCATGGTCATGCACACTGGCTCTTAGAACCACCCAGGTTGGGTCAGCTCCACAGCTTGAGAAACAGTGATGGTTTCTAACCTGGGGGTGTGAAATTGTTTAATAAAACCAGGCTGTATACTGTACAACTGACCAGGGGTGAGAAGTAAACATTGTGGTAAAAAAAATAATAATAATAATACAGCTTTGAAGTACATTTTGACCCAATTTGATTTTAAAGGTCAAAACTGTTTTTGTTTATTACATTGATTTGTCAGCTGTATGTATTTCTGACTGCTCGAATATAATCAATATCCTCATCGTACAATAATGTCAAAAGTCACAATGACAAAAAAAGTATAACAATGTGTCAGTGATTGACTATAGTGACAAATCTACAGAGAATAATCACCTAATCGTATACAGTTGGGACTCTTGGTACGGTTTGGTTTGGTTTAGAACAGGGTGCGCGCTGTGCAGAGGGCAAGGTCAGTGAGATGGAACGCGACAACACAACGGTCAGAAAACAGAGAACATCCAGCAGCTTGTTTTTTTCGGTCAACAAGATGTCAGGCTAAGTTTGAGAATAGAAAGTGTGGAAGAAACACCAGTCGCAAGGGAGTGATGCTTTTCTGTCACCCAATCAGCTGACTGTTGTCGGTCTATAGCGCCACCTGTACCACACCGTACCATTACTCTGGTACCCCAAGGGAAGGCTACTGCATAACAATAGGTACCGTACCGTACTGTACCGTACCCAACCATTCCACTCAGTGGAAACACGGCTATAGGGGCATCTACACCTTTACAACTGTATTCATTTATAGTAAAACATAGAGCTAACTTACAGCCAGATACGTGGAAGCATGCTACAGTATCAGGGAGGAAAATCTGATTTTAGTCACCTACAAAAAGCCTTACCATGTAAAATCTTAGGTCTACAGTGTCTCAAGAATATGCTTGTCACTTTATCTCACTGTTACACAGCCTTGAACCGGAGGTTTGTGTCAACACAAAACACTCAAACCTATAAGATACTAAAAATGAATTGATGAGACCAGATTCTGATCATGTATCCCATGTCTTTCTCCTGTTCCTATTCTCCATCACAATCACTCCCTCTCTTCAGCACTATATGAATGGTATCTATATGTTTTGTGTGTGTTTTTCCAAATACACGTGTACACATACACACACACACACACTCACGTTTGTTTCCACAGTTTACTTTCCAGCAGCACATCATACGGTATTGAGTAAAGTTCATGCTTTTTTATCAATGTATTTCCTGAAAAACAAATGGAAAGATTTACCCCCATGCCTCCGGTGAGCCTGCAGAGCTTTTTGAAAGGACGTCTCTTTAGGTCCATAATCCAACCATTCTCTTTTAACATTTGTTTAGCTATTGCACTTTTTTTCATGTTCTTTCCACTTCTCCCTCTCTCTAGGGGGTCGCCATAGTGGATGATCCGCATATTTGGATTTGGCTTTTGATTTACATTTATTTATTTATTTATTTATTTATTTATTTATTTATGCCGGATGCCCTTGGTACCAGTACAAGGAGTATACCGGATGTGGCTGGTGTTAATTTGAGTGTCCTTTTAACAATACGCAATGGGATTGGTACCTTGCTCTACTTCGGCCCTTGACCTGGGAGTCGGAAAATACAGAGAACCGGGGTTAATTCCGTAGCTTTAAGTTGAACAATTGTCCTCATGTATCAGAGAACTGGGCATAATTCCTTTATCTAGAATTCTCTTACATCTCATTTGCTCTGCTATGCTTTCGCCTTCCCTCCGTCAGTCGAGATGCAAAAGGCAAAACCCTGTGTCACCAGAGACATGAAAACAACACACTGCTATACTGAGAAACACAGCGAGAGAGAGAGTCGCGTGAAGTCTTATTCAGCGTTGTGTAAACTTATCTGACAATGGGTTGAATAAAATGGACAATTAGACTACAGCTTATTTTGATGAGATAAAGTAATTGAAAGCAGAAAAGATAGATGAGAGCTTAAAGAGGAAGAATCAATCTAAACATCAAATCGCATTCCTGAATGTATATTATACGTGCATATTTTTATGCACAGGTGTGTTTCCAGTGAAAGCTTTTTGTTCAGTTGGTGCAATTACATCATGAACTTTTTTGTCAGGGCAGTGCTGCATCTGTCGCGTATGTCCTGCATCACAAGCGTGAATCACTTCCACAACATTAAAGTAGTAAAAGCAGTGCAGGATTAAACTACTCATAATGTATAAATCCGCTCATTTGATTTATGTTCTTGTTTGTCTCTGAACCTCATTGGAAAAACAACGCCGTCTCCACAGCCAGAATAATTGAGCATCTGAGAGCGGACCGTAGATGTGATGACAAATTTGCTGTCGAAAGTCATTTTTACTCTGCAAATCACTGTCCCTACCAATTAGATTTCCCGTGCTGTGAGAGAATCACTCGTCACTGCCTGGCGGGGCGGCGACCGAGTCGTAAAAGTGCTTAAAATGGAAAGACAGAGCAAAGACCTCAGAAGATGTGAATTTAAGATGCTTTCTCTGAGCTTTATGATGTGTGGGGAATTCAATCTGGCCTCTAAAATTACTGCAGGTAATTTATTTTTATAGCTTGTCATATTTTACAAATTGCTACTTTTCAGTGGCCTTTTAAGGAAGGCTGGCTGTCTAGTTATCTCTTAACTGTCAGTCAAAGGTGATTAATGTTACAGCAAGGCTAATTGACTTCCCTGTTGTCGGGGCTTTATCTGCCTCTTCATGCCTGTTGAAAGCTTACAGCTAAAATATATTTTCTTTGCCCCTTCAAATTTTGACTTTAGTTACAGAATTATTTTGGCAGCGCAGCAGTCACTTTTCCACTCTTCACGAACAGCCTTTTAAAAACAATAATAAAATAAACATATTGAATTAGGCGCTATGTAGCCACTCCAAAAATGGTGAGAGACGCTTTGTTTTCAGTAGACCCACCACTTACTTTCATCTGAAGGCACGATAGAAGGTTAGATAAAAGCGTCCAAGCCTTCCCAAAATATGAGCCTAGAACAAAGTGGACAAAGGGAAGGGACATCTGAGGAACCAACCCAACCAAAAAAAAAAAAAAGAAGGTATTTTGACACAATTTTTGGCTGAGATCAAAGCAGTTGTGATTTGTGAAGTGGTGATGTCTACTCCACTAAAACCACTGATCGTCCCACTCCACATCCACAGACGTGGCATCGCCCATGCTGAAAGCAATGGTGGTAAAATTTCATGATCCTTCCCCCACCATGTCCCTCACACAAAAAAACAGAGACATTGTTGTGAAAAGGGAGCGAGGAGAGCAGTGAAAAGCATCATTGACAACACGCCTTCAGAGGCAGTGGGAACATCGTAGGGCTTCACCAAAGGCACGCTTTTCTGAGCGTGCGCAGCTGTGCACAGATGTTCACTTTGAGTTCAAAAGAAAGCATGAAAGCACAGAGTTGTTTTTTTTTTTTTTTTTTTTACCAGTGAGGGACATTTCAAATGACATATCTATTAAAGCAGTCGCATCAAGGAAAAGCATGGATATCATTAATTCCTTTTAACAAATGTTCTCTGACTGAATTACACATAGTGTTGGTGTCATTTTCAAAAACAATTATTAATAGTTAGTTAAAACTAAAATGTGATGTGATCTAGAACCATTTGCATCTCTTATTACAAACCTGGAATAGAACTAAAAAGAGAAAAGATCCAGATAAGGACGATGATCCCAGTCCAAATATATGAGCTTCCCTTAATGCCAGCATAACTTTATCATACTTCAACGAGCCTGTCCAAGCATGAAATTCATCACAACCTGCGACTCCTTAAGGGTGCTCTTTATCTTCAAGTGGACGAAGGGTATATCTGTGTGTCACAGCTCCCGCTGTACAGTTTGTTAGAGATTCAGATCACATGAAAACCCAAGGCAAACGCCAACCAGGCATTGCTATAACTTTATAATCATTTATAGCACATGCTGATTAATGAGGGGTTAACATAAATGAACTGTACACTGTGTGATATTAGTTTTCTCCTCTCTCGTTGACTCTGACATTTCCCTGCATCGCTCAAAACTACTGCGAGAGAGCCGTCGTGCTTCAGAGTGATTTAGAAGAGTGTGATGTCCAGCGACAGTGTGAAGTAATAATCTTCAGGTTGACAGACCTTTGCAGTCTTGGATCATTGTAAAAATGGCACACAATTTTCCCCGGGCTCAATCCCAGTTAAACCATGAAAGCATCTTGGAGTTTTATTAAAAAAATGGCTAATTATTTTGCTGACCCCAAGCCACGAGCCGACCCCAGACCCCAAATTGTGGACCACAGGGCTTCAAATCAACCTATAATTATCCCAATAAATGTCATAAAACAAAATAAAAATTTGAGTGAATATTGAAGAAACCAGTTACTGTTTTCTGTCTTTATGGATTATTAAACAGAGAAACTGAAACACATTCTTACCAAGTTGAATACAAAATGCACATCTTTTTATAGTTTATTATCATTTTGGTCCTACTGAGCTGTTAAGGAATTGTGGTCGACCCTCACTGAAGTAAAATGTAAAAATAATACTAAAACAATATCAACAAAACATTAACACTAGAACGTCCGTGAGGTGATTTTTTTTTACTGTACCAGACTGCATAGCTTTGAGTAGGTATACCTAATAAAATATCAATATTGAGCGATAGTTTTGCTTTTCTTCCTTTCTAAACACCAAACAACTGTAGCCAAGCTAACGAGGTGTAAACAGCACAAGACATTATTCAGCTGAATTCAACTTAAAATAATTTGTTCATTTCAAAATGCCCTGTTTAAGACCAGCTGCTTTAGACAACAAAGAGTCCAATCAAACGCATGAAAATAATAACACATAAAGATGAAGCAGAAACTTTTGCACACAGAATAATCTATGTAGCTTGGCTGCTAGTGTTTACAGCTCCTGTGACCACTGGAATAAAACCAAACAAAGCAAGCAATTTAACATTTACTGTGGTTAAAGTGGTACTCTAGATATTCATTACTGCACCGCCATAAAGTTCAGAGGAATAAAGAGCAGAAAGGGGGAACAAAAAGGGATGTTTTCAGTGGAATCAGCCGAGGCTCAAATAAAAGCCTGGCTCAAGCTGCAAAGCCACTGGATTCTGCTGGCACCACTCTGCCTGTATGTGCACACGTCTTTCATTCCTCCAGTTTATTAATGCAGAATTGTACGCATATCACCCTTATAATGTCATCTGGGTTATCTCCTCATGTGCATCTAAGCTCCTCCAGAGCCACGTGTGACATCATACAGCCTGTGTACAGGGTGGACTTGGCCTTCAAACACCAGAATTTGAATTTCAAGTCAATGATTGACTCTTGAGGTATCAAGGAAAGTTGGCAATTTATTCTCAAGATGAATTTTGTTCATGCACGCAGTGACAATGCAAGATTATTACCATAAAGATATTTTTGGGGTCCGTGTCCACTCATAAGCAGCAAAGATACGGTAGAAAAAAAACTGTGAACTCAGTTGTGTGTGTGTGTGTGACTTATGCCATAAAGCAGTCCCATTTTGGGGATCTATTTGTGCCATGGTGCAATGTAAGAGATGCGGATTTAATTTGAAGGTCAAAATCCTGCAGTGTATTCACTTCAACACAGCTTAAGGTTCTTCGCCATGTTCAGGGACTCACATTTAGCTCAGGTCCTAGACAATTGCCTGCTTTTCCAATTTGTTCCAAGATCCCTGGATCCATGTGTATTAGCATACACTATGGCTAAATGAGATCCGATTACAAGGACTACATTTAGACTTGGTATTAACATCTATCTTTAGTGATCCAGTCATGTCCACACCACACCACTAAGTACCACTATGAACCCAACTAATCTGTCCTGAATGCATCCTCAGCTCTTACATTCAGGTTGTTTGAGGACACGTGTCCACATTCCTTAGCTGCATGAATAAAATCCTCCCTCAGGATGGATTAGACACCACCTCCTCAGCTGACTTTGTCTGATTAACAGCAGTTTTTACACTAATTAATGCCCACATTTTTATTTATTTGGAGCCACTGCCACAGTATTGACATTGGTTACCGTATGAAGTCTTTTGTCTAATGGTTAAAATGTATTTCATGTTAGAGCCCCATGAGCACACACCCTAACCTTAACCTAACCACAATTCAAATCTTAGGCCTAAACGTACCAGCTCCTCGGAAAATGTGGTCCTGCCTCATTAGGCCCAGGTTTTGGTCATAGATACACAGATCGTACACCAAAAATCCAAGTAAACGGACACACACCCTGACAAACACGCTGATAGCAGACACATCAGTACGGTCAGACTCATTACTATAATGCTGTTGCAAAAACTCAAACAAATAAGGGAGCTAATGTGGTCATAGGAGATGTGAACAGTCAACAGTCATACTTAGTGCTATCCACATGAGATCAGATCACTCAGGATCAATGTTGATACCATGTACTGAATGGGGACACGGACACAGTTCCCATTTTATTTTCATACCTCAGAAAGCGTGGACACATTAAGTCCTGGGAATGTTCTACCGCCTTAGAGCAGGTTCTCAGGAGTGATAGCTTGATAGTGTACTGCAGATAAAAAGTAAACGCCAGAGTACTCCCATTAGCTATTTACACCTCATTAACTAAGTCAATATACTCACTCCACATTATCAAAACAGATGAGAGGAGTCAGGAGGATTTGTTTGCATTTAAATGAGGTAGTCATCTTCTCCCTAAAGGCTTTCAGGCCTGTTGTAGTGACATGAGGAATATTCATCCCGCTATTCTTTGTAAAAATACGACAATTGCTGTTGTCAAACAGCAATTTAACACTATATCAGGAGCTGGATATAAACTCCCACACTATACAGGATAAGTTTCAGTGCAACTTTTCCTTTCCAATATCTTTTTTTCTTTTCTTTTGTGAGTACATTGTTGATATCTGCGGTCATGCAGTGGCGTCTCAGAAAGTGAATTGAAAGCTCAGCCCTCCTCAGTGCCACACAGTAATTCTGATATTGAATATACAGGTTTTCATCAGTATGAATTATGGGTGTACATCTTTTACATAATCACTGATATAGGATCAATAGACATACTAATCAAGGGCAGTGAGTATTGAGTGGGGGCGCCCAGTGCCCATCCGTTATCCTTGCCTCAGGAGGTAGACAGCCACAACCGCTGTGAGGACGAGCATCATCCATCAAAAGTTTGTGACACCGAGAGGAATGCTGAAGTGTTTGGACTCCCGCCAATTTCGAGGAATAACCTTGAAGGCATCGTGGAGCATGTAAACGAAACGATCTTCTGGGTGTTGACCAGAAGATGGGATTTTGGTAGAAGAACTGTGTTTATTTTATTGTACAGTGTGTCTTCTACACAGAATGTGTAATGTTGTAATGTGTAGGCAACAAGCTGAGGAGGCAGTGAACAGACTACGCCCTTGTTGTGCCGTGGAACTCATCCCTAAAAACAGATATCACATTTAATTAATGGGAAATTATTCGCTCTATTTAACACAACTTTTGACAATTTTTGGACATTCAACACATGTTATTAAGTTCTAAAAAGTCAAACGTCTTGACCCGGCTAATTGTGCAATTTTTTTTCCAAGTGATCAGCATTAATTTAAATTATGTCTGTAGGTTAGAAAACATTAGCAGACATTCTGACTTGACTCAGTTATAAGAGAGGTGGTCCAGTGCTGACAGAGAACCTAAAAATAGATTTATTTATAATTTTCAAACTAATTAGTTGTGTGTTGATTAATGTTAAGGCAACAGGCTATCTTGCACCCCCCACCCCAACACACATCACAAAAACAGGCACATATTGAGCATCATTTCACCAACAACAAATGGGACCAACAACAAATGGGACTATTGATCTCGTTGAACGGGTAAAACATGAATATTTGTTGCTGTCAACAAACCACAATGAATGGTCCAATGGACCATGTTACAATTTGACAACTTCCTGTTGAGTCACTCTGGAGCTCTTATCGCAGATTTACATACTTTCAATTAACAAATCACAATTTCCTAAAGCAGCGGAGCACTGTAGTCGTTGTCAACCAAGACAGACAAAACTTGCTGTCACTGTTTTTGTTTGTATCACTCAAAGCATTCAACACGAACCAGACATAAACCGTCTAGTTTCTTCTGTTTGTACATCAAGAATCACAATATCCTCGAGATAAGATGTAAATTACAAACTGTCCAACAAATACAGCTGTATATCCTACATTTACCATGCCATTCCTTCATGCTACAAACAAATCCTCTTTCAGATGTTCTTTCCACCTGCTCTAACATGAAATACACAAGAGAAAGTAAGATACCCATCAAACAGGGCACATTTAAATCTAAGATAAAATCTGTAAAAGTCTTGCTATCACTTTGAAGTGTATAGAGATTTATACTTTTCTAGCCACAGATAATTACTACCATTCTTCCTCCGACAAGCTGTAATTATCTCAGGCCTTGAATAGGCTCAATGTCTGTCTTTTGACAAACCAACCAAATAATATCACAACCAAATAATGTGCAAAGCTAATTATCACCAAAAGGTCAGGACTTTCAAAGGGGAGAATATAAATGACATATAATGGAACACAACATGTGCGCAAAGAAACAAGAGCAGATTCAGGTGCAAAAAATATGCCACCGTCATCACGTGTGATTCATGAAACGTGCATATGTCACGCCTGAACAGGCTTTGATAAATTGATGAATTATTGTAATTTGGATACCACACCTATATATATTCATGGTTTAGACACCTGGCCCCTTGAGTTTATGACACTGAGATGAGGAATACAACCAAGAAGAGGAGCTTCTGCGGGAAATTTCTGTTTGGCAGCCTGAAAAGTGAGATCAAAGGAAGTCAGAAATCAAAAGTGTGGAGAGTAATCACCGCTGTGTCAATAGCAATGGTGAAAAGTCCAGTCACCGACTCAGACTGAGGCGGCGCTGAGGATGTCTTGGGCACAAGTGACTCACCTGTATCTGAGCCAGATACTGATAAATTTGTAAGAAAGGCATGTCTCCAGAGTTTGAATATTTTGAATTTATGATTAGAACAACCCTTTTTAGATGTACAGTATACAGAACAGATTTTAACCAGGCCTGTAGCTCCACAGGTGACCACCAACTGAAATGAATCCTTCACCTTAAGATAACATTTTAGCATTAGTATTATTGTTATCATCATCATCATTATTTTTAACACTAATAAAATTCAACATTGTGCATACAATATCTAACTTAACATTAAGCCTGGGAACCTCTTTGTGAACGGGCACTAATAACATTTATTTGACGCAGCCGTAAGTCGTATGGACTGCACTGCGAGTCCATACCAATCTTTTAAAAAAAAAGTGACGTACTTTTTTAGTGTACGTACGTTTGATCGATGAGGGCCAAAGTGTGTGTTTTGGAAGTGTGTGTCACCGAAATATAATATCTCCTCCTGACTCCCTGCAGCAGCGGAAAAAACTCATTGATTCCATTCCCTTTAAATTTCTATGAAGAATTACATGACACTTTCCAGTAATACCAGTTGACCTTTGAATTATTCGCTTGAACCTTCACCATTCAATCACGGTGCAGAGTTAATTAAGCTACACCAAGAGTAATAAAGAAGATAGATGACATGTGGTCATACATGCACATCCCCACTCTGTGACAACTGAAGGCTGTATAAGGTCAGGGCCTAACAATTGATTGATCTGTCATCTTATCGTTTTAGAAATCCACCAGCAGAACCTCATTGTGGGATTGACTCCCCACTCGTCCAGGGCACCGAAACAAATGACCTGAGACATATTGGTGGCCTCTTCTTCCAAACGCGAAAGCTCAGAATCTAATCTGAGTCGCCGATCACTCGGTCGCTGTTAATGTCGTCATTTATGCTTGTCCGATAACTGCCACGTGCAGTAGATGCTTATTGACTTCAGGAATATGAAGTCCAGACGCTGTAAGTTAATAGACTAATCTGTACAATAGTCTTATGATGGCAATGATCAGAAATCGCTAAAAAAAAATAGTCATTAAAAACATTAATCCATGAAAGTAGTAGTGCTGACATTGCATTTTGGTATGGTTATTGAACGGTTATGTGAAAATAGAACTGTTAATAACGTTAAATATCACTAAGAAACTGCCACCCAAGGCTTTTGGAAGTGCAGAGGAGTACACAATTATGAGGCACTTTTACTTTAGATCTTCCAGTTTTATACATCTAGTACATTGCTTTTGGATGGCAGTTATAGCTATAGAAAAATATAATCAGCACATAACATCTTATGGACTACCCAGCACTATAGAAACTAGGCAAAATAGCTCCATTTAGAGCAACTAGAGGCTGAGTTGCTAATGTAATAGTGGATATAAAAATGGATATTGGGTCCAGAAGTTGAAGATAATGTGAAAGTACCTGAACCTGCATGATTAGCATATGAAAAAGTCACATTATAAAAAAATAAACACAGTTTTTCAGCAGGAACCAGTATCCTGCCCAGTACTAATTGTAATATAACTAACTTATACACCCGTAATATGAAATATATTAGATTTTTGAAGGAACTTACCAACACTGGTCGGAAACTCACAGAGCCCATAAAAGATTGTATAATTTATATAAAAAAAATATGCAGTATTTTTTTTCCAGCCTTTAAAACTGATGTACGCAATGTTACAATATAGACAAATATCTTGTACATTCAAATCATATCCTGCAGACCCTGACATTCAGTGAGTCGTGTTTGTGGCAAACTGATGAATGCATTTCTCACTTTGTTTTAGCTGCATTGTTACTCTCCACTTACTCCTGAGGGAAATATCTGGCTCTTAACTGGTAAACAGCTTCTTTTTTTTTTTCCAGCACATTGCTGACACTGTCTGTGTGATGTCTGGTGGTGTTTATCTGGGAATGAGGTAGATGAGAGACCAGAGTTTCAGGCCATATAAACTAAACAATGAGCTGGAAGGCACTAAAATACTCTGCCAAGCTGAAGGAAGAATCAGGTGGAAATTCTCAGTTGGTTTGTCAAATTGAGGAAGATTTAGATTTAGAAACCGGGTGTTCATTTAGTGAGATTTAGTTAATGAACTGTTGCTTATTCACACATTCAATACTTACAGAGCAGCCCTATTACTCATCTGGGGAAAGTTCACATTACCAGGCTGACGTGACTCATATCCAATTTGTTTGTCCATTCATGTAACTTCAGTATGTGTCAGACGCATATCCAAGACATGGCCACAGTGCATCACTTACATATAAACAACAAAACCATTGTCAACTTAGCTACATATGACTCTGTGTTTAATGCCAATGAGACAACCTGGTGGTTGAGCAGTCTTCTTGTCTCTACCCAGCACTGCGCTGCTGCTGTATACACACAAACACTCCCTCAGTCAGGTCTTACACTATTGTTTGACAGAGTCCATTTTCAGATGAAGAACTAATACTAATACTAATAATTTGAAATAAGTTGAAAGACTAAACAGAGACAGAATAATCACATCAACAGCCAGCAGCAAAAATATCAATCAGTAGCATTGATAAACATTGATTTAGGTTTTCGTCTTTTTTTTAAATTTTATTTTTATGTTCATGTTTGATTTGCACTGATGACTCATAGGGAGCTAATACCTCCCGATGAAACCAGAAGTAAAACGATTCTGCAGAAAACAGGTGTAACTCTAGCAGCTGCTTTTTTCACACACAAATGTGCCTACAGAGAGAGAGACAGAAAAAATAAATTGAGACTCACATGCGAAGGTTAGACTGGCCTCCCTGCTGACGATGGTCCCAAAAGAGTTGGAGGCGAGGCACTGATACGTTCCTGCATCTTGGTCTTTGTTTAGATGGTTAATTCTGAGGTTTCCTCCAGAGAGGCTGTAGTGAGCTCCAGATTTGGGGCTGACTTCTGTGCCATTCAGTTTCCACCTGAAGAAAAAAAACAAAATTACATGAATGGAGACAGTCTAACGTGTAAATGAGGAAATGTAATATCGTCTGTTGAGTGTAAAGCCGGTTGACGGAAGCTTTTCAGACTACAAGAAGAGGAGCATGATCGGTGTATTTGATTGTTTTTCTGCGAGAAAGAAATAAAAAGTGGAGTGGGCCCTGAAATCATGCCCTCCAGCTTAGTGTTAATCTAAGCAGCACTGAACCTCCATGGTGCCAAGGACTTGACTCCCTGGGAATAGATAGCATTGCAGGCCATCCATCTTGCCAGAACCCAGTCAAAGTGCATAAACATGCTGCTTTATCACGATGGCGCAACAATTAAAACTAATGCCTGCAACTGTGCCTTCAGAGGCTCATGCATTCCAGTCATATGATTATCATTGGCGTAAGGGGTGATCAGCGAAGGGTATAATTCACCTAAAAATGGCAACAGACTATCCTATCTTTTCACACAGATGCACCTTATTAGAACGAAACACAGGTGGGAGGAAAATCGGAAAAAAACACAGCCAAGGCATAACTTACTTTCAGCCTGGGACAAAAAAGAAGAGCTTAGACGGTTGCTCTAGCCAATCACTATATTTAAAGCCCACATAGACCGGAAGCTCCAAATAACGCTGCGTTTGTGTGTGTATCTGCGTCATTACCTCGTTTATGAAACCCTAAAGTTTCAGAACAAACAGTTCAGCCACTGCTGAGAAAATAGTGTTGTATTGTTTTCCTGGGCTCTGCGAAGCGGATCGACACTTCCTTAATTTGATGTCGTCATCAGAAATCCTCACCACCGTAGCGCCTCCCGGTGCGGGCACTAGTCCGGGCACATCCGGTTGCGTACATTCAACCGCAGAAGAAGAAGAAGAACTACTCTCGTTGTAGCTGCTGAGATGCAGAGCATCCCCCGTGCCAGAGGGGGAGCTGTGTATCTGAGAGCTGGCCTATCTATTACGTCACTTCCAGGTACCTGGCCAATCACAGGACTGTGGGAAAGCTCTCGTTGGCTGGCCAATCACAACAACTGTTTGGTCTGAAACAGCGCGGCTGACGAGAGCGTCAGTGAGGAGATATTTTGATCGGCTCGTTTGCAGCGATTAGGAGGATTTTAACCATGAAAACAAGTTAATATATGTAAGTAGACCTCCATAACTAACATATATGTGTGATACAAGCATTCTATGTCACCTTTAATGACATGAGGAAAAAAAGTGTTTTTTTGTGTTAGCCCAGTTGAAACCAAACTTTTAAAGAACATTTTAGTCCAACTAAAATTGTACTAAATCAAGTCAACTGGGAGTTGAATTCATCTGGACTTATTGAAACTGGTGCTGTGTGTATGTTACACAGTTACCACCCAAGGGCTTTAATAGAAGAAACCAACATGCAGAGGAGGAAGACAACAGCAAAGTCAAGGGTAGGCATTTAAATATTAAGTGATTTCACTATTAACCATGGTTTTAAATGTTATGGTTTTGCAACCAGAAAGGCTCGACTTCACAAAGTGTTTCTGGTCACACTCTCAGAACAGAGATTCTAGCACAGTGTTTTCTATTTTACAGTGACACAGTAAGGAAAATGACACATACCAGCTGTACGTGGAACAATGGACCACACACTTGCCACCTAACATTGAATATAGGCTGCATGGCATTGTTTCACCCAGGAATATCATAAAGATCTTAAGTCAGGGGGTTGTTTGAGAAGACGGTCATATCCAAACTGAAAAACGGTCGCTACTACAGGATAGAATTGATTGCAACATGTTCAACATCACCATCCAACTGCACGTAATCAAATGAAGGTAGTACACTAAGCTGAAGTGTCACTTACAGTCAACATAGGTGGTTAAGAGTAAACAGAACATACAAAAGCAGATGTCATCCACTATAGAGACAACGCAGTAAAAAAGCTATAATTAACACTGTTTTATTGTGATTTAATTGCAGTGTAATGTCGAAAAAACCCCACAATCAATTATAATCATAAAACCATGTTTGTTTTTCCTCAGACAATTTAATTGTTGCATCCCTAGAGACAGAATGAATGCTCTGTCAGCTTAAAGAATGAAATATTTTGAAGTTAATGGCTGCTCAGAAGCGCCTTGTTTTGTGACATAATAGGTCAACAGGACAATTGCCGCCTAACACTGACCTGCTGAAAGAGGGCAAACTGCCATCTATGTGAGTCAGACACTTAAATAAACTGATTCCTTACCAGTGCTTGTATACGGGGACAGTAGACAGTAGTTCTACTAAATGGCGCAATCAAGCTACAATGGTTGCTACACTTAACTGTGCATGGAAACATAGAGAGCATGAACAGAGGATTTTGTCCCTTATTTAATGCAAATCTGATTAGGGCCCAAAGCAATTTGGCAGTTGATTATTTCTTTAAGGAGAAGTTTTGAACTCCCTTCTGCTTTGATTTTTTTTTTTAACTTTTAATTTTCACTCAACAATTTCAGGCTCAGCTGGAGAAAACAGTGGATTGTTTTACTTGGTAAAGAAAGCAGCTTTGATGTAGAGGGGGAAAAAAGCCCTTTTGTACAGAAAAGCAAGTTGTGAAAAGCTGTTTTGTGAGCCGCTATCTTAACACCTCTTGTTGTGCCAATTTGGTGCCTTCGAGGCATAAGACTGTGCCTGTTGTGTTATCACTGTGGTACTTTCATCCTGCGTAACATCTTTTATAACATAATACTGCGTACGATAAGACCAATTTACTTATTTTGCTGATCAAAATCAACCCTGTACAATGTTGTGGCCACTGTAGTCAGTGCAGAATACTATAATACACGAGTAGGAGCTGATTACATGAAACACAATGTCAGAGTGTGTTACTTGCCCGCCTACCCACAGACTGAAGTGTCTCCAGAACAGCAGGATGTTTGTGGGTTGGACGCTGCCGCACTCACAAACTGCCTCTACAGACTTTTTTCTTTTAATAGACAAAATGTGCCGCACAATGGTCTTTCATGGCCTTTCTCCAGTTCAGTCATAAGTAAGTGCACACTCTCTCTGGAGCCTTATTGCTACATACAATAGAGAAAAGCCTGGGGGGGAGGGGCGCAGGGGGCTACACACAGGCTGCCGTCTCACAGGACCACAGCAGCGATTCATTTGCAGCACAGTAGAAAAAAAAAAAAAAAAAAATCAGCATAAATTTTTTACATTCAAGGAGCTACTTGGACTTGAATGAAAAATGCAGAATGGACCGAGGGATGAAGAGAAGTGTTGGTCCAAACCTCAGTATTGGGCAAAGAAAGTGCCTTTTTCCCTTTCTCAAAGTGGATCCCATCAATAATGAATACAGCCTTTTCACGGTCGTAATTGCCCCACAGAAACTCCAAATTGAAACAGGTTTAATCAGGTGACAGTTTGAAAATATTTTTGAAAAAGGTTTCTTCTGACAGAAGATTCGTTATCTTAATCTGTGCCTTTCCGAAACATTAGACTTGAACAGCTTAATTGAGCCTAGAAAATGGAGTCTGCATTCACGTCTCATGCTGAAAAGGGCAAATAATTCACCCCAAATAGTGGAAGATAGTGTGAATTCCGATGACTTGCCACGTTGTGCGTGTGTATGTAGTTGTTAAAAATAGTGGTCCTTAAAGGTAACTGCAAACGCAACGATGCCATTGCTCTTCTGAGACAAATTGAATTCCCTTTGGTAACCCTTGCTGCTTTAAGCCAATTAGGTAACAGCGTTAAAGCCGCTAAGTGACAGATATTCAAATATGAAACATTGAAACATCAAATAAATTGACAACAGCAGTGCAACAAAGAGAGGAAGCAGCATGGGAGGAACTTTGTATTCCAGAAATTGTGGATATCCACGTCTGGAGCAACAGATCACATCAAACACGTTAACTAGATTATTTAATTATTCTATTTACAGTGATTTATGCTGGAATGCAGGCCAGCGGTTCCATTTTTGAGACACATGCTTTATGCGATCATGTAACAACAGGCCACACAGACAGTGGCATAACACAGCACCATCTGGCTCATGAGGCTGTGAATGTGTGGCGGTCTGTTGCTTTTCTTGAGCCTGGTGCTTTAATGGGTTCATAAAAACATACTTTTTTTCTGAGGTGGATGACCTGCCCTACATAGAAATAGCTGAAGTTATGTTAGGGAAGTGTAACACCACCCATGTTGTCTCTACAGGCTTAATTGCTGTTGATTCTCTTTATCCAATGGTCTGGAATTGTGGAATTAACTGGCAACGACGAGACTCCAGTGAGACTCAATTTTACACCTACACATACAATTGGGATTAGTGTTATATTTGACTTGTAAAATAAATAAATTTAATGTTAATTAGCATTAAAAGTTGAGTATAAAAAGTACTGTAATTTAGACTGTCTGACACAGACTAGTTTACAATGTATATGTTGCTGGTATGTCTGTCTGTATTATGTATCTCCTTCAGCATTTAACTTTTTCTCTCCGTCTCTCAAGAAATAATGCATTATGAAAAAAAAAAAGGCATATGTGAAGTGTTACTATCAATAATGAACAGGTAAACTTTAATGTGGATCTGGATAGGGCTGAAAAATGAAACAAAATTTGATCAAAATCGCCATACAGCCTACTGCAATTTTCAAATCGCAGGAGGCACAATATTTATTAAAGCCACAATATGTTGTCAAAATCTAATTTTAAATTAATTATTGTCTTGATTCTATACACATCTTATTCTACAGGCTGAAGAGAACATGTTTGTTTCTCACAGATCTGCACAAATATCACCCAGTCATCATTTTAAATATGTTTTTTGAATGAAAACAAGAATAATGATGTAAGAATGACCATTCCCTCTGACATCGCGAATCATATCACAATTCCTGTCAAAATGATAGCAATTCAAAATCTTTCAGCCCTAGATCCGGATAATGCACAACATTTTAGTGGTGGCAGAGACTTTGCACTCAGAGCACATTTTTGATAAGGGCTTTTGGAAGTGTTGACAGAAGTATTGTGTGATGCTGTGATTATAATGGTACAGTCATGTGCCAGTCAAAATAATTACACCTTGATGTGTGTTTCACATGTGCTGGTGGAAGGATTTGTTATCCTGAGACAGAGGCAAGGTACATATTACCCTCTGTTTAAGTAACCCAGAGCAAAGTGTTGCTGCTGCTGACCCCCTGCTGACTATATGATAATCCAATAACACTTTTTGACACAAAGGCTTTTATCAGCATGAATTCGCAGAATGTCTTAAAACAAAGCATTTATATACAGTACTCTTATGTCTTCATACGTTATCCAATAAAATCTAGACACAAAGATGTTATTCTATAAAACAGGGTTGGAGCAGTTTCCTAAAAAGGGCTATTTCAGTTTTTTTATAATACCCTTTGAAGGCCATGTTAAATTATTAACTATATGTATGATACTAAACTGCTTAAATTGTGTTTTGGCAGGAACTGCTCGCCTTTGATGTCAAAAAAAGCTGAAGCTGATGCTACAACCAGGTGTGGTGTGTCAGTCTTGAGTGGAAACAAGTCTTTGTGGGAGTCAGTTTTGAAAAATACTGTTCACAGCAGCAGGTCATCCCAAACAGAGATGTAAAACCACAGTTCAAATCTTCTCAAAATGGAAAATAATATTACAAGTAATAGAGGTTGGTGTCCTGTCACTTTTCACTCATCATTCCTCTACATCTTAATATTTCTGTGCTGTCACTTTTCTATCACATCAGCTACTTTCACATTTTAATACATTACAATGTGGCTTTTGCAAACTTGCCAGCATATTCAGATTTAAAAGCAGGCTTTTGTTCTTGCAGAGTAGCAAAATGTAGTGTTGGCATGGAATGCTTAATATTGTTTTTTCCATTCCACAGCAGCAGCAACAAAGCTTCCTCCTCCTGGATTAGGTTTTAGTTTCTTTGCTATTAGCTTGCTCACTAAAAAACCCTAACGTGCCTCTGTCATAATGTCTATGCAACTGCTTGGTGGGAACAAAAACTGTCATTGTTTACTTTAGTAATTTGTATCATCTTCATTTGTCACACAAAATTGCTGCCATATGTGTTTTTGTTTATCTTTTTTATTTGGTAAATATCATTTTTTGGGCGGGCCCAATCAACAGCCTTGAGGTTCACCACCACGGCTTTAAATAGGGTTTTGACCAGTGGGAACGCACGACCTGAGTGGACAAGCAAATAACTTCCTCAATTTTGGGCAGCAATGCAAAAACCTGCGTAATTTCTGTTATTAGCTGGGACAGTCACAGATAGCTGCTGGCCACCTTTTTAAAAACAAAAAGAACAAAAACATTTTTGTCCAATGTTTTTGTAGTTGATTGTGGTTCCGTGTAAATCAGATCATGCTTCAGAGGCTGGCACTGGATGTGGGCTACATTTTTTTCACACATTCTCTAATTCACACTGATAACACTGGTGTTGCTGAGCTGTACTTTTCACATTTGTCGCCTTATTTTTAACAGGCTGATATGAGAGCAGCATCCATCTTGTCATCTGACTCTTGCAGGGATGCCAAAAAGTACAGTTGCCAAAAAGCTGATCTTTTCCTCTGACTCAGAATTAGACTGATTTGAGGACATGAAGTGTCAAAATGTCCTAAAGAAAGCAAGTGTGATGATGTGTATTTATATCAGCCTTGTCTACAAAACTTAGCAATTACATTTTAACCACTTGTAGAGCTTATGGCTAAAATGTGGAAATGAGGGTGAAGATAATTCCTGTTTATGAATGTGTTTAGGTTTAGCGACAACTAGTAACCTCTTGTTGGCAGTTGGGGCTCGGAAAATATTGTGGTTTTTTCTTATAGCGGCAACATTCTCTCAGTTAAAAACACATGAGTTTCACATGAAAAAAATCCAAAAAGTCTATCAATCTACAACTAAACATCTGATTTGGTGTCAAACGAGCATGGAACTATGGTCTGAGGCTTGATAGACAATTGCAGTATCTCTCTTATTCCCTCCATAGCTGGGAACAAGGTCACTATTAAAAGCAAAGCAAAAAAAAAGCAACCATAAGCTAGTTTAGAACACTTATATTTGATACCGATACTGATAAGTAACTTAAGTATCGGTATCAATACCAATGTGATTCCGATTCCGATGTCTTTTTTTTATCCCTTTCAGACAACTGAGATGTCAATAAGACATTTGTGCTGATGCATTTACCATCTAGCTTTAATCCAACTAAACATGATTCTCCAACAGTGTGACAGATGTACAACTTTCATTTGGCACACATGCTTAGTCATACATATACGTACATGTGATGATTGTATTAGAACTTATTATTTTCTTATTGATACTCGATACTGGCTCATCCTTAAAAAAAAACATAATTCAAGATGACATTTTATTAGTTTAGGAATGTTATTTGTGTAAAACAGGATTGATTAGGTATAAACTGAGTGAGTCTAGAGGGCGTGTTCTTTCTTTGTGTGAACTGGCTTGACAAAACCTAAAGCCTCAGTCAGTGATAACAGTATGACGACGGTGGTCATCAACAAGAGTTTGACGTGTCAGCTCTCAGTGCCACTATTGGGTTATTCATTTGGGTTATTATGCGTACGGCTAGAACCATATTGAAATAAATCCAGCTAAAAGCAGCTCTGTTATTAATCTAAATGAATTACATAAATCCCTTTTTGGCTAATACAGTATAAAATATATTTCAGGTCAAATTTATTTTGACAGATGACTAATCAACATTATAGGCTATAAGGTTCACCTTAGCATGAGCGCAGAGTCTCATATGATGTGATTAAGATTAATGCAAATTATTGATATTTTTTTTTCTGTCAACTTCATCCACTGGATCTCATAAGAATGTTGAAACAATGACGAAAAAGTCAGATTAGTGAAAGTGTAGCACTTTTTACACCAGACTTCCAGCTGATGAAGGTGTAACCATGTTTGGACCAGATAGATTGCTATAGTGAAATTGCCAGGTTAAAAGACAGCCACCTTTAAGACATGGAAATCTCTGGCTTAAGACTCAATATACCTCACTAAGCCACAAATCCTACTTTATAGTAGACACTTCAGATCTATTAAAAGATTTTTGACAAACCACTTCAGCGGATGTGATTGATTTTTGTTTGTTTGTTTGCTATATTTTGCTATTATAAAACCATTTCCGCCCAATTAAAGAAAAAAAAAAACCGTCTGTTTTGTTGTGTTGTCTGGGTTTAGTGCAGACAATATTGAACATAAATCTTTGCTCCTGGCATTTAACGTAAACACTGCAGCTGAAGCTGTCACAGGTTTTGCCGTTTGATGTGCAATTAATAAACTTTGAACACAACTCAGCTGTTGCAGCACAAACCGAGGCAGCAGCCGCTCTGACGGGACTGCACAGCGACCTTGACAGAAAACAGCAAATTAGGTCATCCTCTAAGCTGGCTCAATCCCAAGTATTAAATGTACCAATCCTTCCAAATCTCACACCAGCAAATTCAGTGAGCAAACACGATTGACTTGAACTTTTACTTCCCAGAAATTGCGCTACACAAACACCACACCCCTTCAATAGACTGATGGTCCAGTCGAGCGGGAGGTAAAGGGGGGAGGGCTCTTTTAACTCTGCAGGAGCAAAATGTTTATGCTGGGAGCATGCAGAGCTTAGCATGCTTTCCCCGGCTACACATAACACACATTTTTAGCAGGGAGTAGAAGAAAAAAATCACCACAAAATAGCATTAATCACTTTATTTTGATAGTCCATTTTTGACTCTCTGGGATTCTAAAGTCTCAAACCCACAAATAATCAGACAACACTGACTTGTTCTCAACTGTTTTTCACTTTAATTTGATGGTCCTGACACACATTTACATATGCAAGTGTAGTATCCGTAATATAGTATGTTGATTGTCAGTCAACAGAATTGTCATCTAATCTATGATTCAATGTTTACTTCTGTAGACCAAAACGGAAGCACAACTTATATAATACTGGCAGTTAGCTAATTGTACGTCACTCCATCAGTTGAATAAGTGTACCCGTTGAATACTACTAGAGAGCCAACAATGGACATTCAAAATAAAGAGTTACCAATTCATGTAATACTGTCCTATAAATCTGATTGCCTCTGGCTGGATTTCTCAGGATGAACAAGCCAAGACTGTCTCACGGTAATGCAATAAGAAGAAAAATCCTGGCACTGGTTACAACCAGGACACAAGGAAGACAGAATCTCAGGACACGATTGCAACAGCCATGTCAGAATATGGATACTGCTTTGTCTTCATTTTGACTGTGAAGTCACAGTTGGTATTAAATCCCTCAATATATGTGAGAAAAAGAACAGAGTTGAACTGACCATCACTGCAGCTGCTCCCCTTTAATAGTTTTACAGCAGAAGTAGTGTGTGGAGATTAAACTGTCTCAAATCAGAATACATTCTGAACAGATAAGTAATCTCTGTTGTGCACTTCATTGTTGGAACTCACGACTGAGCTTGAGCAATGAGATGGCTGCAAAGCCACAAATCTGTATTTACATTGTATTTTCACTGTGCTGACTGAACATCCCTTAAGCTTGTGAAACTTCTCAGGAGAACCACTTAACTCATGAATAACTACTTTTAGGAGCTCTTGGAGATGTTTTTATATCTTAATATTATACAATCGTAAAAATTGAATTAAAAAAGATAAAACTACCCCTTCTCTTAGATCCCATGTTTGGTACTATTATCACAACCTTGAGTGCCAATATCTGTTTCATGCAGTCGCTATTGGGAACTTTTAAATTACCAAACTTTTAACAACACCTTTGTGCTGATACATTTGCCACGAGTGAGAAACTATTAACTACTAACTATTTCGAACACAAATATTCTGCTCTCTCTAAAAACAAAATAAACAGCCCACAGTTTTACAATCTGTACTTAATGAAGCAAAGTGAAATTGGGAATTTGATGTTTTTCTTTTCCTAACATACGATCCAGTGATTTTGAACAGTATCACAGCGATACTGATACTAATATATCCTATCATATTGACTCATCCCAAAGAAAAAAACCAAACAAAATGTAATAGGATATTTCAACATTGTCTCAAATATTACTCCGGACATCACAATCTCAATTGTAAATCGAATATTGATCGAAACAACATCACAATCTCAACTTTCAAAAGCAAGGTGGAATCGAGGATTTAACCGCGCCCCGAGTGTGGCTTCTTGCAGGTGTGCCAGAGGGGAGAAAAACACAGTGTTGTGGTTGTAGCCATTGTAGCGCGACGACACATTACCTCCTCCCGGCTAACCCAACACTGCTGCCAACTAACAGTAACTATGGCAACTGTTGATTTGGGGCAACACATCGACCAAATGCCATTTACACAGGCAACTCTTCCGCCCACATTTGGAGCAAAACCTTAAAATTCTACTCACACACTAAAGTGATAACTAGCGGTACAGGTGTGTTTGACATGCGACCTTATTCAGTGGTAGAAAACCCTGCATTTAACAGATTGCTGGACCTTCAGAGCATCACAGAGCCACATGACTCTCCATGACCTCTTCTTTTTACAGTTAGTTTCCAACTGACAGCTTATTGTTGTATTCATATTGCTAATAAATTATTTAAATTTGACAATGATGCCTTAGGGTGGTACATTGCAAGCAAATGATGGACATTATATCACTCCATGTAGACAATCAAAATGGGAATTACAAAATGAAATGACATAAAACCAATGATCCTAGACTAAACTCAAAGCACAACCCATCTGTGCTAAAATAAAGAGAGAGAGAAAAAAAGATTGAGAATCGAATCATGACCTTGAAATCAAAACTAAAACAAAAATCAAATTGAAGATTTGGAGAATCGTGACACCCCTAGTATTATTACCGATGTTATGTCTGTTATATCTTAACCCCAACGCCATTGATCCTATATGTTGGTGGATTTGAAAACAGAGTAAAATCCTGCACTGAATTCTTTGATTGAGTTTCGGGCAAAACCTGATTCCTGCTTTTTTTTATGCCCTTAATCCTCACAATTGGGTGAATCTGTACAATGAAAAGTAGCAGCATTAGCTACTAGCAGTCCCTATTACCATGTTAGTCACAGTAGTTCTGCAACAGGATAGAGGCAAATCAGGCAACGGCCTTGGGCCCTAAGCTGAGAGGGGCCCCCAGGAACAGCTGCTTATTCCACAGCAATTTTGTGGGAAATTAATTTTAATGATCGGTACTGTACAAGAGACTACAATGACACCATGGTTGAAAATCCCCTAATTAGGCCCAATGCCACCAGCTTGCCTCGGTTCAGTTCAGTTGAAATGCCACTGGTTACCCACTGGCAACAATAAACTACTTCACTTTTAGTGAAGATAATGATCATTTAATGATGGCAGCCCAAGATCTACTATAAGCAATCAGAATGAGCATTAATTAGAGAATATGTTTTATTACGGCCAACATTATGGTCTGTAACTTAATACAGTGAGTTTTCCCTGTCCTGTCTGTTGTCTGGCTCTCATTTCCAAGCCACACATCACATCACAAACACACGTCATGATTTGTTAATTGTATGCTTTGGGTAAAATAATAATAATAATGATCTAAATGAACCATAAAATAGACCTAAGAAAAGCCTGAAACAGCTGGGCACTGTAGTTTCAAGAGAATATTCCACAGATAGTTAAATCTCTCATGTTAGGGCAGGGGTCACCAACCTTACTGAGACCGAGAGGACTACCATAGTAAAATGTTATGCAATTTACCGTTTAAATGATGAATATTATGCATTCAATTGCATACACATTAATTCCAGTGCTTACTCCTAACGATTATCACAGCTTTTTATAAATGATATCGATGATATTTTACTGAGTGATCATATAGGATACATGCATGTGATGTGAAGCCAATCAGGTGCCTGAGGGCACTATGTTGGTGACCACTGTGTAAGGGATTACTTTCAGCTGCGGAATAATATATATTCAGCACACTTCTCAATATTATCAGCTGCAGGACAGTATATTTGAGAATGACTCCAAACAAATGACTATGTTCCCACGTATGGGATGATGCACTGAACATTTAGAAGTGGTGAGACAATGGAGCTCTGCGACACTGATGAATACAGTTGCCTAGGATTCATTTATTATTGGTTGTATCATGTTTAAGATTTTATTTTGAATATTTTCATTCATTTAATTACATATTGTAAAGATTCTGGTAAACCCTTTTTATTGCGGTGTTTTATGTGACACTATAACCGAGGAGTTTGGCACCACACATAGCCTCCAAATAACCTGTTTAATCCTGAGTTTAAATGGGTTTTCGACCAGTTTAATCAGCATTCATAGTCAAATAATTCTTGGATCACAGGGGCAGTTCACATGCAGTCCCTTAAAACACATGAAAAATAATGGGAAGATGCCGGAGGTGTTTTTAACCAAGGCGCTAAAGGGTCCCACTTCTGCCACGTCCATTGTTACTAAGCAACTAAAACCTGGGAGCTGCAGAGACGACCTGCCTCACTAAATTAAGAAGAATTAAACCAAGAAAAATCAAAACAAAGACAATGAATTATGAGCAACACATTTCCCTCACAGCTGCTTTGCGTGTCTTAAAAAAAAAGAAATGTGTTCATACTGATTCACGTCTTTGGAAGACAAACCACTGGTAATGTTGGTTAATAGTGATAATTGCCTTTCTGAGGCGAGTTCACTTGCTAATTTTAATGTGAAAGAAGCTTTATTGACTCAGTTGGTAAAAACTACACAACAGGATTCGAGGGAACGGAACAGTTCTCTCTTATTGGCATTCAGAGCTGCCAAAAACAAGATGATTGGAAGGCAAGATGATGTCATGTGCCAGGGATTGTTTGTTTGAAACTGAAGGGTGTTGACATTGTCAGCTGCATAAAAGCCAGCAGAATCAGTGGAGAGGAGAAAATGTGCAGGGGGCTGAGGGTAGGGTTGCTACAACAGATGCAGCGCCACAGTCACACACTCACTGGTACACGGGAGGTGGGCTTCCTTGGGCTTCGCAGCTGAACACCACTTCCCTGGTCCTCTCCAGATTTTCCACGGGATACACAATGCTCCCGGGCTGCTTGGTGAAGACAGGACTCTGCAGGACACTGCTCTCTGTAGGAGGACACAAAGACAGACAATGCAGCCACTGAGTACAAAGCCACACAGAGCCCTATTTGTAAAACAGCCAATTAGTCAGTGGCAGAAATAGGGTGATGCCGCGTTAAGTGTTACCACAAGCAGACCAAACATATCAAATTTGAACAGCCTGTCATGACACCGTGGCACAGGGACAAACGTTTTAAAGTGAGGCTTGACTGCGCCAGCTATTTAGGTGGTAACAGGAGATAGAAGCTGACTGATGTTGAACAGCTGTCTGAACAAAGGCCTTCATTAACTTCTGTCAAGATGCTTTTATTTGTTCACTTATTTATTAATTTGTCCAGCTCCGGCAGGATTACGTGTCCATGCAGGGCTGTAATCAGCTGCTTTCATGTGGTTAGAGCTCTTAGTTGGTGAAACATAGGTCTCACTTTCTCCATAAAAGCAGCCAATAACTCAAGGTTACTCTTGTGTGTGTGTGTGCAGTACATGGTGGTACATAGGCTGCATCTCATCTTTGTGAAATGGCAATACATTTGATATAAAAATCTCAATATTTGACTAAAGAAGGGACTCTACAATTCTGTGAATATTCACAATAAAAGCCTTTTTGAAAAAAGAAACGGTCTAGAGTGCTTTTACTTTGAAACTGGGACAAAAAGTGTTGCAGATATTTGTGACATCGCTGACCACTGAAGCTGTATTCAAAGATCATTTTCACTGTGTTCACGATGTGCAGACCAGGCAAACCAAAACATTTATTTCTGCTGTGTGTCAGTACTAGATCCCAGATGAGTGAAATTGCTGCCGATAAGATTACAAACTCGATTCAGTCATGACCATATAATCTTTTCCAGAACACCACGGATGTCAAAAGTGATATTGACCTCCATTATGCTATATATTTAGTCATAACTGAAATCTTGATTTCTTTTTCAACTGTGTCACAGATGAAAGTGACACAATTGAAAAAGTTAATCCTTGACTGCAATAATTTAAAGAAATATCCTCAAATGTGAAAATGAGACATTGTTTTGGCATATAGGGACTGACATATAAAGACCTGGAATCATCCCATCAGCCAAAGCTGACACCAGTACAGAGGCAAGAAAGAGAGCACAAACAAAAATTAGAAGAGGAGGTAAAAAGCATGTCTTTAAAGGTCTGGCTCTATTGTTTTTTTTATACAGTACTTCAAAGGTGCATCCAAAAAAAACATTTTTTTCCTCTTTTGTTTATAACTGGAGCAACACATAAAGTGTACATGTAACAAAATACCCAGCTGTTAAAGAGAGGTGTTACTAAAATATAACAAAAAAAAATCAGTGAGTTTATCTTGCTCAAGATGTACAATGTGTTGCTTGTTGTACATGTAGTTTATGACATATGTCAACATGTATGTGCTATACACGCATGCATGGTGGAGGATTCAAAAGTTATGCAAAGACACAAGAGAAAACAACAGGGAGGTGGAGATGGATCTTGTGGGGCTGCAGTTTGGAAAGTGAGTGCCTAATTCTCAAAAACAGAGGTGGGCGGAACACCAAAAGGCAGGTGCATAACATGGGGAAGTTGTTGCCGATCCACAGAATTATTATGATCACCAGAAGACCTCGGGCATTTAAGTGTTTCTAAGTAGACTGAGGTTATTCCACTGCTGCAATGAGCACACTAGACCATTTCTGCCTGCTGTTTGTGTTGATATTATAATCATTTGTATGCAGAGTGATTCACAGTGGAAAGCATATTTTAACAATCTTTATTCTAATTGATCTATCTTTCATCCATCTATCTGACCTTATTTCCATGTCTATTGATGGTAACGTCTATCAGTCTATATTTCCACCTATCTGTCTGTCCATAAATACAGTACATTATAATAATAAGTATTTTTTTTCCATCGCCTTGAAAGTGATTATTTAAAGCAATGCAAATACCACATTTTCCTTCAAAAGTATTTTGTCTTTTCTTAAAATGTATTGAGTTAGACATCATTGCAATTTGATGCCTTTAAACCTTTCAATATTATTAAAATAACTGCCAAATGAAACTAACAAGATTTAATATGAATGTATAGTGTAAAGGAAATGGAGCGAAAGACATAGTTGTGTATGTTTCAGCAGTCTACACTGAAATGGGCAGATTAATATTTAGTGACATGAGGATAGTAGCTGTATATATGTATGTATGAGTATAGTATTGTATCTCAGCCTACTGTGGAAGATGGGTAGTCCCACAGGTTGTGTTATACAGCTGAGTCATGGTCTGAAATGGTGTAAATCAAGACCATTATTTTCCTCATTTTACATTCATGTTTTGGACAGCTTTCCGTGAAAACCCTGCCTTCCCCCGAATAGCCCCCTCATGTGCAAATGTGCTCTGCTGTGGCTCTGAACTGTTTGCCTGTGTTCAGTCAGATATTCTGTTGCTGCACAAATGTCCCCCACACCTGACTCCTTCTCCTCGCTCTCCGACTGCTTTTGTGCGATTCCAAAACTTCTCTCAGCTCTCAGGGTCTTGGATTTTCATGAAATAACCCTATCAAAATTCCACAGCCAATAGAAAGCCATGCAAGTGTGAGGTTGCCGACTGCCTCATTGCAGGAAGTTGCAGCACATATCACGGATTTCAAGTATGCATAGTTGTATTTTATTTCAAATGGTGCCAACTTTAAATTCAACTGGCAGACATATTTGCAAGAACATCCATGAAAACTGTAGCTGTAGGCAACAAAAAAACAACAAAGGCGCTGACGTGTTTCTTTTTGTCTGGATTTCACTGTATATTAATGGGAAATTAGACAATGAACCCATGAACAGGACAGAAACAAGTCTGATAAAGGGTGGCGATGTCGGTTATATCTGCATATGTACAGTATGAAATGAAGAGAAACAATCAGCTGCTTCATAAATACTATTCAATATGACTATTTCAGTCAAAGTTAAAGATAAATGAACATGAAGGCAAGTTTTGCAAAGATTATGTGGGAGAAAACAAGTTATATATTGTACAAACATACAGCTACAGGTCATTTATGACTTGAGTTGTTGACCTCACTACATATTTCAGAAAAATGCATAGGGATATTTTTTTTTTTACATACATACAGTATGTATAAATTATGCAACATGAAACTCCATAAACATCGATCACCCACAACTGGTCTTTATGATGTGGCTGATGAGTTGAAGCCGGATGATGGCATTAATATATTATAACCAGGAAGTCTTTTTTTTTTTTTTTTTTTTGCCGTTGCCCTTAACTTTCCTTGTATGTCAAAGTGAAAAAAATAAATGTAAGCTTTTCGAAAGCAGGGCATGAGGTCTTCAGATTGTATTCAATTATCAAATAGTGTTATTGTTTTCTTTTCAGCGTTTACTCAAATTTCAGTTTTGAAGTCAGTGTAAAGATTATTTGACTACTTTATTTTCCTTTCGGTAAGATAAAATAAGATAAGATGCGTTTTTATGGATTCCCTCATAGAGGAAATTCAAATTGGCAAAGCAGCACTAAGGAAAGCACCTACTGTATATTTAATAAGAGAAAAATATGAACAGTCAAAATATAGGATAAATTATATGCCTATATTTACGTATTTATTTTTTACGAGGGGGTGTTTTTTTGGTTCTCTTCATACACCTTAGTCAACCTTGGACTACAGAATAGCTGGACATATCTCTGAACTCAGATGTCTGACGCTTGAGATTGATAGTGTCGAATGATTTAGTTCACCCAGTGACCCTTCATACAACACTGCTGTCAGATCAGAAATGTCCTATTGACAAAGTCTTTGGTGCTTGACAAGCTCAGTCCACATGTAATAATAGGATTCCTGTAAAAATGTGCTGCTGATTTTTGATTCGCTCTGGGGAGGAAACCTGACATTTAAATCCTCTGACCTTTTCTTTATCACCTCTATTAGGCTAAAACTTCGACCTACACACAGTCATTGAACAAAAAACACTGATTGGTCGATTCTGCTAAACCTTGTTACACCATCTTAACTATACCAAGGCCAAGCAAAGGGTGGAGTCTGCCTCCACATTACATTTGGAACATTATTATTTTTTTCCTCAAACGATGAGTAGCAGAGCCTCTGCATATAGCTGTACATAACGACATGCACGGGGTTATGCATGATTCAAAGAGTTGCTCAGTAGGCAATCTAATTCTAGAAAATGTCTCCCTGCACACCTCACATTTTTACAGCATCAGGGTTTTGCTTCCAATCCTCAAGTAGCATTCAAATCTCATGCTAATTTTAGTATAAGACTAAGCTATTCTTTTTATATGCAAAACTGAACACAGCATTCATTTAAATGTCTCACATGCACGCTGTCTGTAAAAGTCTTGAGAGGGATACAACCAAAAAAAAAAAAAGTTTGCAATGCATTTTGTGATATAAAAGGAACAGTGTGCAGAATTGAGCAACATCTATTGGAGAAGTTGGCCCCGTGGTGTACGTGGCAAGAACTGTTACCTTACAGCAAGAAGGTCATTGGTTCAAATCCCGGTTTGGCTGAAGGCCTTTCTGTGGGTGTGTGCATTTTCTCTGGTTTCCTCCCACAGTCCAAAAACATTGGACACTAAATTGAGCATAGATGTGAGAGTGAGAGTGAATGGTTGTTCGTCTTTGTATGTTGGCACTGCGATGGACTGTCCAGGGTGAACCCTGCCTTTCGCCCTATATCAGCCAGGATCTTCATGTAGAGGATAAAGTGGTACAATATTGGTGAAGTTGCATGTTGCAGTTGAATATCTCCATTTCTTTCCAAGTATCTACGAGAACAAATGGTAATCATCAGTTATCTTTAACCCTCAAAAAGGTATTTAGTAGGGCTGTCAAAGGTAATCGTTGCGATTAATACAGCCGAGATTAACGCGCCAATTTCTTTTTAGTTTGTTTACTTCTGGTGTACGCTGACCTCCGACATGAAAGCCAGGAATTATCTGCGCGAAACAGTCACTTGCCTGCAGACAAAATTTATTGACAATGACTGGAAGTTGCGATCCTTTGCATTGACTGTCAAAAAAACAGATGCGCAACTAACTGCTGAGAGCTGCCCGGCCACTCCTATTTGTACACCTACCCTGCATGGCTAACTGTGCTTTCGTTTTCTTGTTCTCTCTCTCTCTGTCTGAGATTCTACTGACATTCTCAGGTGGATCTTTTTGTTGTGATGTTGAGATCAATTTTTTTTTTTATTTTTTTTAATCTGTTGGCAGCCCTAGTATTTAACCTTTCCATTCAAAACATGATGGTCCAACATGGGGGCGTCAGTAGAAAGACTTGAGAAGACCTGCTCCTGGTGTAAATATAAATGTCTCATTCAAAAGTGACTGTCTTTTAAGGGGCTTAAACATGCATGAACTGATTTCTAAACAACCTCACTTGCTTATCTCCAAAAATATCAATATGCTGCCGCTGACATCAATCAATCTTTATTTATACGGCACTTTTCATACACAAACATGTGACATAGTTTGCTAAATATATATATATATAGATACTTTGAAATGAGTGGTCTTTTTTTTGCAGAGGTCCAGCCAGCACTGCCAGTAGCTTTAATTTAAATTGTGGTTTTGATTGTTCCGCATAGACGCAGCAAAGTGCTGCTTCTTTTGACTTTGCCTTTCAGCCATTTACCATCAGCCCTTTCAAAAGAGGATTCAAAACAATACAGGAAAACACATTCACTCACCTCTTCTAATTATTTTTTGGAGTTGGTTGCTTCCCGATCAGCCACTAGTAATTACTCAGGTTGTACAAGGACACAATAATGAGTCATGTCTGGCAAACACCTTCTCAGTATTATTCTTCAATATCTGCTGTAACCTCATACATTGTTGGGCAAAATGAATTGACTGTGTCCATTGCCAACAGGCAGAACTGCACCATTTGGAGTAAAAAAGATAATACTGACAGTCCCACAACAGCAAGAGTAGTGACTTTTATTTAACTGCAACTGCAGCGCGAGTCAAAGCCTTTGACTCGCGCTGCAATTGCTGTGGTGCTCTTAACAAACTGTGTGTATCTGCCATCAGCTATTTAAGCCTCATAGAAAAGGCACGACATAGCAGAGAACATCGTATAACGTTTCTCCGTATTACCTGAAGTCACACACTAAAACTTTTGGGAATTGGGAGACAAAATAAAATAGTTAAATCAAATACTGATAATAATAGTAAAAAAGAATTGCAGCTGTGAAAAAGAAGATCACAGCAGGATACGAGGTCTCCATTAATCCACAACTGTCAGAAGGAAAAAAAACAATGCTTCATGTCAGTAGATTAAGTGACAGAAATTTCACATGACTCAATTTTATATTCCGCTAAGATTAATGTGTTTATCAGTCGTAAATCATCAGGACTATTTTCAGTCGGACTGCAGCGAAACTATCTGTGAAATTATCTGCACATATATGGCAGCTCTGTTTGTTGTGATTATATGCCAAATTGAAAAATTCATGGGCTAAATAAACATTAGTAAAATGCAGTATATATCCTTTAACGACTGTTGTTTCCAGCCACGAGGCACATTTATCTTAATCCAGCCTTCCTTCAGGCACTATGCCCACATTTTTCCTTGTTGCCATTCCTGACACACTAACCCGTAGAAATGTCGTTTGCATACATTTTGAGGATACTGACTTACGATCTGTATCTATTTGGTTCACAAAATAGGCCTTTGGATTTCGGCTCTCAATAGAACTCCACAAAATCGGTTTTATTTTTTCGGTGTTAATGATGTTCCACTGAGATTGATTCTCTAATAATGCATATCTGCAAAAAATAAAGTTGGACGACATTGTTAAAAAAGAAAGAGGGAACTATTATTCTGCAAACCACAAATATGTGTGAGCTCACATTTCAAAACACCAATTACGTTAGATCTTCTATCAACATGCTGTTTTTTTTAACCACTGTTTGGCATTTTGATGAAATGAGAGTTGATGATAACAATCCCCTGGTCGTGAAACTTCATATTCAGACATTTTAATTCTATTTTAACTTGGTTGCCAGAGAAACACTGTGCTATCGTACAATTCTGTGGACCACAATATGCTGCAAATGTATGTGACAATGTTGTGAATTCCCTGTGGTTTGGATTAGGCAAATACATCACACACAAATCTTTCAAGATTTAGGTCTACAGTTTGATGGATATCCCACCATATTTTATGCCATCACCATCCCCCCTTGGCAGGTGAGAAGGTTGCAGGAAATTTTGAAATGTTGAAACTTATGAAACAATCTGCCAAAAAGTCACATTCAAACATTTGATTGTCTTGGGAAACACTGATATGCAACAAGGGGTATAGGGGTAGGGTGTACACATTTAAGATTCCTCATGATTTGTAAAAACGGTGTCACAGTACCACTTAGATCCTCTACCTCTTTACTGTCCACTGCACTCACCTAAAATCCAAAGTGGATGCTGCTTTTGTGATAAGAGCTCTATCACTATGGAAGAGCCTCATACATCCAAACAACTTCTAAAATGTTTTATGTACTTTGCATTTTTTGGTCCCATATTGGTCCTGATCGTCTCTTGAGTCACCACATAGTCAGCCTGAACGCATCATCTTGTATCCATAGAGCATGCCATATCTGTCCAACTGATCCTGGAGAAACACTGCTATGTCTAACAGATCTGAATGTGCTTTCCTTCTGAACAACCACACAGTCCCTTAGGTGCCTGCGTAAAGTCGACAAACTAATGGTAATACCATCAATGTGACTTAAGGACAGGACTATCATGTAGTTGTCTTACACCCAGATCAAAGTAAAAATTTATTAAACTAAACAAGCCGTCCATGTTGTTACAAGTCGAACTCTCAGTAAAGGAATGAATGCGTTTATTATTTCAAATGTGCTCTAAACTCTTTAGAATTACTCTGAAAAAACCAACCATGAAAAAAAATACTCTGAAAAACAGACAAAAAATAAATGACTCAGAAATACAGACCAAAAAATAAATTACTGAGAATGAAGACCAAAAAATAAATTACTCAGAAAAACAGAAATAATTACTCCAAAAAACAAACCAATTTTTTTTTGTCAAGTGAATGCGATGCGCTTCCATATTAAACAACAGACAACATTCATTTTGTTTTCTTGTGCAACATGTGTTCCAGCTTACATATTTCAAGTAATGCCACCACGATGCATATCACGCAGCTGCACCCTTTCTAATTTTGTTCACTGAATGATGTTCTTCATACTGCTTAAAAATTGGAGTGTTTCAAAGTGGGGTTTTATTTCTGTCAAGCGTCTCTTGCTGCAGCCACGCAAACTGTTGTGTGGTTAAAAGGCTTGTGTACAACACACACATGACAACACCCAAAATGTTCAGAGAAGCATATTTAAAAGACTTCTTTGCATGTACCCAAAGAATACTGCTAAAATCTGAATAATATCTGATTATTCCACAACTAAAAATTGGCAGACAATTCTTTTTTTTCTGTTCATAAATTCATCAATGGACAAATTATGGACACAGAACAGCTTACGAGTAGAGATGACAATGACAGTGGATGTTGTGTTAGTTTAAAAGCATGCAGTTTTAGGTAATGTTTATATCTGTTCACAATATTTTATGTTTACTGTTTAGCAGCTCTGCAACAAGTCACTGACAATATTGGTCACACTAATGTGTTCATGTGGATTTTTTGGGTTCATTTATTGTCTATTGCGTTATCCTCTACATAAAGGTTGTGTGGAGCTGGAGTCAATCCCAGCTGACACAGTGTGTGAGAGGCGGGTACGTCCTGGACAGGTTCACAGGGCCAACATACAGAGACAAACAACCATTCACTCTCACAATCACACCTACTGTCAATCTAGAGTGTCCAGTTAACCTCTGCAGGTTTTCCGACTGCAGGAAAAAAAACTGGAATACCCATAGAAAACCCACACTGTTTTTTAGCTGCAAGTCAAGTGTTAGCCAGTAAGCCGCCACATCATGCTTTCATTAAATAAATTAAGCCATGTAAATGTGCATTTACTGAAAGTGCTAAGGGTAATATTGCTTCCATTTTCTACCATGAGTGCATTCTGTAGGATAAGAGCGTAATGACGGCCCAAAAAAAACAGAAAAAGAGAACCAAAAAAGCCAAGATTAACAGTTTTGAAAGTAAGGCAGCGTTTCACCAAAAATAAATAAATGAAAATACAGCAATGACTGCTGTGCTAACGAGCTGAGCTAACATGTGCTGTGGTGCATTAGCAGTTTTAACAGGCTACTATCGAAGTGTAAAACAGCACTTTAATTGTCAGTGGTGGAAAACACATGACTTTTTCTCTGTGACTAACTGTGGTGAACATGGCTGAGTGACTCAAAGCACACACATGCTTACACATTTCTCTCTGAAGCTGCAGCTAACAAGACCAATTTGCCAGCAACTTTACCTTAATTTTCCCAGAATTGCTAGCCTAACTTTTCAGAATGCAACAGATAGTTACAACACCTAACGGTAGCTAATTAGTCTGTGGGTTGGAGCATAACAATAGTTCAGTTGTAAGCTATTTAAAGGTGACATCGAATGCTTGTATTGCACATATATGTTAGTTATGGTGGTCTACTTACATATAACTTGTTTTCATGGTCAAAAACCTCCTAATCGCTGCAAACGAGCCGATCGAAATATCTCCTCACTGACGCTCTCGTCAGCGGCGCTGTTTCAGACCAAAATCACACCCCCAGAACGTGGACTGTGTTGTGATACAGTCATGAGAGCTTTCCCACTGTCCTGTGATTGGCCAGGTACCTGGAAGTGACGTAATTATTATGTCAGCTCTCAGATACACAGCTCCCCCTCTGGCACGATGGATGCTCTGCATCTCAGCAGCTACAACGAGAGTAGTTCTTCTTCTTCTGTGGTCGAATGTACGCAATCGGATGTGCCCGGACTAGTGCCCGCACCAGGAGGAGATACGGTGGTGAGAGGAGTGGTGAGGTTTCCTGATGACATCATCAGCAAACGGAAGCGCCTTTCCGCTTTGCAGATCCCCAGAAAACAATAATAACAATTTTCTCAGCAGTGGCTGAACTGTTTGTTTTGAAACTTTAGGGTTTCATAAACGAGGTAATGACACAGATACACACACAAAAGCAACGTTAATTGGAGTTTCTGGTCTATGTTGCCTGTAATTAGTTAAATGCAGTGTATTATCTGTGATAAACTATGATACATTGCCTTCAACTTGTTATGTTCTTCATAGTTGTACTGCTAAACAAAGGCAAGTAGATGAGTTTCTCATGACGTATTGTCTTATTTTACATACACATGTATATAAGGGTGCAGCTTTTTTTTTTTTTCTTCTTAGTTAACAGAACTTGCTAGAAATGTTCCTCTTATTCAGTTCATATGAGGCTGCTTAGCATACTCGTGCAGAACAGAAGTAGGTCGCCATTAAAACACCCATCCTGTGTGTCTCTAACATTCAGGTGGTGTTACCAAAACTCCCAGTAGGCCTCGCAAACCTGTGACAGCCACTTCCTCTTCTCATTGTTACAGCCTGATTCATCTGCGTGCAACTCTGTGGGAGGAACATGTCATCCCACAGCACCAGGTTACTGCCACAGGGAAAACCCACAGTCCTGTGGAAATTGGCTGTTGCTGTGACATTCGTAGATTTTTAAATTTTAAATGGGATGAAAAATATGTAGAGATGTAAGCGAAGGGGGGGGTCTTTGATCTCTCCACTTCTCACTTTTTCCTGTGCCAGTCTCTCTCTCATTGGAATGCATTGTGGGTGAAACTTCTTTAACATGTACAAGGTGCTATTTTCCTTTCCGTCCTACTGTGCATTTTTGTTTTTAAACGGGGGTAAAGTCTCATTATGTCTCTCCTGAACTAAGGTTAATGGAATGTCATGTAACCGTTTGTTCCCAAACAAAACATAGAAAAAAAAGAAAATTGTCTGAAGCCTTTCTTTATTGTGTGCTGGTTGCAATAACATGGTCTCTTATACCTTACTGCGCAGATTAAGCCTGTAACCAAGTTTAACCTGTGAGGTACACAGGTTTAAGGGTCACCTGGGACATACAGACTTGACCCCATGACCTGTCTGTCCCACCAGAAAACTTGTCGATTTCTACTACGTTCACAATGTTCTGTATCACATTGCACTACGGTCTAAAAACGTTATAAAAATACTTCAGCTCATTCAGGAATACATGTGTACTGAGGTAAATTTGCCTTGGTAACACACATGGTCCCAGTTGAAATTAGGCTAACAACTGTTGCGCAATCAAAAATAAATCTCAGACATTAATGAACTAATTGAATCAATTCATTTGGATTGAAAAGCCTTGTATGAATCATATGTATTTCAGCAAACTACCACCCATATGTGCACATACAGTAAGAGAGACAAAAAAGAAGGGAAGGCAGGGGAAATAAAAATAACCTGTACCTGTCAGTGGAGGAGACGCCTTGTCCGAATTTTTTTTTACAGAAGACAGAAGGACGGGTCTCTAAGTCGGTGGAGCTTTATTAAGTGGACAATTGCTGTCCGTCACTCCTGTTATTCTAGACTCCTGAATTACAAATTATGGGTTGTAGAACGATGTCATGCAGTGTTAAGACTTCTTGGTACATTTAAAGGAGGGTGAGTGCCCTGTGGTCAGATAAGATGTAGCATTTACGGGCATCACAAAGGGCTTTTCATTTTTGAGTTCTCTAATGGGTTACTCTTATTTGACAGTAACGGTGTAACGTTATAAATTACTTTCCAAAGTAACTACACACAACACTGGTTACAAAAGCCAATGGTGCAGTACAATCGATTGACTTGATATTCAAGATAATCAAGTTCAAAATGAGACGCCCTCTTGATTTGTCACTGTGTATCTTATCTTCTCCATGTGTGGCATGTCCAGGTTTTTCGGATTTCCACAGTTGTAATATCAGTTTCCTAGCCGATACTCTCAATAATGAGGCCATCCAAAATAGGGCAGCACATTCTTTCTTAAAAACCATGGTAGGGAAAAAAAAGGCCCTCTAAAAGTCTGTAGTCTTGGACATTGAATGCATAAATGAAATAATGTCTTTGAATATACATATTTAATTTTTTTCTCTTTTGGTTTTTACACATACACCATGCAATTTTTTTCATTTAAATTCTTTTCAACCTACACTCAGACTTGGAGCTGCATAGAGTTACTGTATGTTCACAAAGAATGTGATTAATATGACCAAATGACATGCAAATTGTCTCAGCAAACACCCGAGTTGATGTTTCAACGATGTTTCAACTACGATGTTTCAACTACGATGTTTCAACTACTTCTGCTGAGAAACAGCTGCTCTTCATCCCTCCTCTTCCAGCAGAAATACAGTACATGGCAGGCTACGAGCGATTGATGCAGCTAACAAATCACATCATGTCCACTGAGAACTTACATTTAGATTTGGTCTTGACTGTAGCCATAGCAACAGGTGATAAAAAAAACAACAACTCCCTCTTTGATAGTAAAAAATGCCATGACCTCTTCCAATTATTGAAATGAAATTGTATAATTAGAGATTGAAGGGAATACTTATCAGCTGTAACAGGAAAGGATGGGAACTCAAGGAACATGAATATGGAACATGTGTATTATATAACCAATGTCCATCGTGAAAACATCACATCTTTACACATAAACCAAAGGCTGTAAAACTCAGTCAAACGTTGACAGTTGTGTCTATTAGATGTGACAGAATACATCACATTTAACATCATTCACCCTGTGTGGTGAAAGTCAATCATTGTAGCCATGATGTCCAGAAGACTCAGTGGCACAAATGTTGCCCTTCAAACTCATTTTTCCCCTGCTGCTCATAGAGCCCCATTCTATGGTGTGTGTTAGGGTCTCTGTAGCTCAGGTTTTAATGTCATCAAACAGTTACACAATCAAACAGCTATTCAAAAGGCATCAGCCGCGATCCTATAAGACCTGGAGGTCAAATATTTTTGGACAGCACTCTCTCTTTTATGCTGACGAGTCAAACGGCCTGAAAATGGCTCTGGTTCCTGTGGGCCACCGTTAACTGTCTCCATGCTCTGATTCCAACCTGTTTGTAAAGTTGTCGCTCATTCGGAGCCACAACAAAACTCTAATCTTTTTTCATGAAGGAAAGGTAATTTCAGGACATCTAATTTAAGAAATTATCCCCTAAGACACATCTGATTGGATGTGTTGTCATTGTTCACCGTGGTTAGGTCAACGAAAATAGAAGAGAATACGTGTCTCAGAAAGTGAGTGGAGCCATTGTTGTGTTTGCAAGCTTTGAAAGAAAGTGGTTTGACAGATAAGAAAGGAAATACTGATTTCTTTGCACAATTGGAACAGAACCTTTCTTCTTTTAAACTACAGAAATGCTGTGTGTACTTAGTATTACAGAGACAAGGTGAATGAATTATACTCCTGCAACAGAGTGAAATCTAATGAAAAAGAAACTCCTGACTCATGTTTTTTTTTGGAGTAATCTCTGTAACTGCTGCTTGGGCTCAGGAACACAATACACAGTGACTGACTTTTGTGTTTGTTTTGTCCACCGCCATGCCAACACTATTAGGGCATGGTGTAAATTTATTGTCCATGGTTAGTGAACAGCGTGGCACACTAATGTGGCCATTTTAAAGCCTCACTGCACAGTCTGCAGCGTAAGCAGCCAGTTAAAATTAAAGGCTACAGGTAAATGCTCTGCACCTATACTGTACGAGGTTTACATAATGCTAAGACAGAGATAAATGCAGTTTTCCATTTCAAGCTGCATCTAATTCCAGTGCATTTGGACTGTAGGCTATAACTGAACCTGTTTTGGGTTATTTTCCACTTAGGCAACTCACTGAGGTGACTCAATTCTCCAGAGAAGTGACAGATGAGTATACAAGTGAATGATGTAACGCCTTTATATCACCGGCAACACCTGAATGGAAATGTCTTACCTCCACAACACATTTTACACTCTTAAACATTATAAAGCCAGAAGCCACTTGTTTAGCTTAGAATAAAGACTACATTTAAAAGATTGATATTGATACTACTGTTTTACACCATAATGCACAGAAGTTGTTGTTGATTTTATTGTCTCCATCAATTAAAATCAAATGTTTTATTTGTTTGTGACTTGAAATCCTTTGCTCCGATCTCCTAAGAGACACACACTCATCAAATGAGGTAGCAGCTCCTGTGTCCACATGACCTAAAAAAGTGACTTTTGTGCGGCAGAGTGAACAGTTATAATTAAACAATCCTGCAACAAAGAGCTTCTACCAGTGTCTTCTGTCACACATAAATGTCCGACAAGATCTTAGTTAAAATAGAAAAGTTGGAAAATAACCCACATTCATGCTCTCCGTGTGATATTTGTGGCTATAAACTGTGGAGCATTTTGTCACTGCCCTGTTAACACATGTCTTTTGGGGGGCATTTGCAAAACAACCCTCTCCATTGTCTCGCATTTTACAACTTGCACCAATCATTGACGATGTTCATAGAAAACACACTGTGCCTTCTCTTCTGAAGTGGGATCATTATTGATACGAATGAATCATAACTCTTGTTTTATTGCTGCAGACTAATGAGTTACCCTGCCTATAGAGTCCCATTAGAGGCTGTAGCCTGTGCACAAAGCGTTAGTGTTCAATCAGATAGCAGCTTGTGGTGTATCTGATAATCAGATAATTAGGGACAGTCTGAAGAGGCTTGCATTATGCTCAGTTATAGTCACACGTATGCACTGATTTAACAGATATGTCCTCGACCAGGGTGGGATCATGCAATTTATTAAATGCTGACAGGATTGTGATAAAAAGAAAATTCTAATTACATTCACATCTTTAACATTATGATTAGCATAAGTTCTCTTCTGTGGTTCTCTGTCGAAAACAACTGTGCCCGTTGGGATGTGGCTTGCACGCCTCCCCCACAGCTCACCCTGTACTTCTTAAGCCAGTCATTTAGCAGGGCTGTCTCCTTAACGTAAAAAAAGAAAAAAAACGTACAAGCTTTCACATAACTAAGACAACGGTGTGGATTGTACAGTCTCAGTTGTTCCGTACCCTCAAATTGACAGTCACATAAATCATTCATTTCTTTGGGTTGCATGAGAGTGCAGGCGGCGACTCATAAATTGGCTTTGAAATGGCAAAACTGCACATCCACACATGCTTGTGGCAAAAAAAACACTTCTTGTGCGTATACAGACAACAGTGCAGAGATCTCAACTGAGCTTTTTTTTTTTGACTCCATGAATAAAATATGTATTGATATGCATATCAAAAGGCACGATTTGACAAAGCCAAACAAAGACGTAGGGGCAGTGAAGAGAGGAGAGAGTTTTTTCCCTTGAACCTGCTCTGAATCCCTAACATGGCCAATTAGCAGGGGTTTGGCTCGGAGGCCATCTGGGGATGCACACCCCCCCCGCCCCCACTCCTCGTCTTGACATAATTGCTCCTCCTGAGGACTAACAGGTGAGTGCACCTAGAGACGCCTGCTCCAGGTTAGCAAGACATGCTCTTCAATTTCATGGGCTGCGCCTGAGCTCTCACTAATACTGTCATCAGACAGATCTCAGCCTTAATGAAAGCTTAATAGGCCAGAGAGCAGAGTAAAAACTGATGAAAACCTTAGTCAGTTAAACAGTTTAAATGGTGGAGTAGTGGGGTCATGTTACAAGGTACAGATTTGCTCAGAACGTGACCGTCTTTCATTGCAATGCAGTTGCCTCTTTAGGCAGTGCCGCAGATTAGGTGACCAAACCCACCTCGCGGAGCAATCTAGTACTAATCAGCACATAATAAAGTGGGGACAGCTGGGCCAGACTGGAGGTGTGCATGGCCCCAGAGACGGGGCCAAAGGGCCACAGAGTCTGCGTGCCTGGCAGCAAGGCTCAGCTGGCCTGGCACCAACGGACTCACCGTAGGCTGCTCACGCAGTGGAATGACAAAGGTCAATGTTCATCCTGTCACTGTGAAATGGCCTGAGGAGATCAGGGGCAGCACTACCAGAGGAGACCTTGACATACAGTATGAGGCCATCTGACATGCACGTCAACCTCAGGAATGCCCTTCACGGGCTGTGGGCATGATTATGGAGAAACATTAGGTGTGCATCATTGTGGATGACAGTTATTGCAACATCCAGGAGCACTGCTGTGATGACAGATGCTATGTGCTGGCTTGAGTCGACAAACTTTAAACGCATAACTGATAAAAGAGAACATATTTATCATCTTCAGTCAGACTTAAAACTATGTGAGAGTTAATAAACTGTTGATTTTATTTGAAATGCAGTTGCATTTCATATTCATTTCACACTTAAAAATAATGAATATATGTCTTAAATTATACCTAAAATTAGATTACTCTGTATTATTTAATTTGTCTTGTTACAGAGTTGTCACAATTTTGCTCTGACAAAAATTAGAACCACCTTTAAAAAATATGGTTTGATGTGTATAGTTTTGATATATAATGATTTTTGGGAAAAACATATTAAACTGAAAATTTGAGATGTACATTTTTTGTTTTTGAGACAAAATTCTGTGGACATTGATGTTAATGAACAAAAAAAAAAAAAACGTTTTCAAATTCAATAGCTTTTTCTGTGAAGATCCAAGGGAATATTAAATAATAATTATTTATACATACTATCGTATCATTACTATTATATTGTATTATATTTATCCTCCTATACTTTACTTAGTTTTACTTCAGAAAATATTTTATATTTTGATAATACAAATCCATTGCTTATTAAATGCAAATAACGTTTAAAGCTAATAAGTCACTTTCAAACAGTTTAGAACTTTTTTAAGAAGAAGTATTCTTACTGCACAGAAGCCCAAAATAAATCCTTTGCAATGCTATTGTGTGATATACTTTAATTTAAGTTGTATGCGTGTGTGTACTGTATATGGATATGTATGTATATAGTTTCCCCCCCTTCTCTTTTGAAAGATATAGTCTTATAATATAGGACACTGTACAGGCACTGTGTCTTTTAAGTTACTGCCATGTTTGTTTAACTTAATCTATGTCATTTGCATTTGTGTGACTGAATAAAAAGTACAAACAAATTCTAAATTATTTTTGACTTAAGTAAGTTTGCTTGATGCCGCCGTGTTTTTCATTTTTGGGACCGTCTTCCACACCGTACTTGCTTCTTCCTCTTTTTTTTTTTTTTAAATTTCACTACAGTCTCAAACCTCATTTGTGGAAATCTCGACTTGCTTGAGACGTGTCATCCATCACGGCCCACATCCTGTCAGCTTCTGCTGCTGTCACGGTTAAATTATGGTCGTCGATTGTAAATGAAAGAATGATTTAAAACGTCTTCCAAATGTTACCACACAACAATAATATCAAATAAATAAGGCCGTGTAATGTCTGACATTGTATTCACCGTGATGGATCACCTACAGTATCCTCGCAAAGTTTTTACATACGAGACTGAATAAATGAGAGGAAACAAATGGTGTAAAAAAAAAAAAAAAAAAAGACTCGGATTTGTCAGATGTGTTTGGCAGAACTCCAAAGTGTATAGGAAATGTAGAGAATGTCACATTGTCCTCCATGCGACGTCTGCAGGGCTGACACCTTCTGTGCGCCTGCCAACAGAGAGTCAGTGTCACTTAGTCATTTAGCAATTAGGCTTGTGGAGCCGTGCCATGTTTTTATTGGAGCCATATTTCTTTATGCCTGGCTAAAGAGTATAGAATTTTAATCTTTACTTTGTTTTCAATGCCAATGTGTATCCTATCACTTGCACTCACTACTTTAGGTAAACATATTACCTTATAAAGTGTCTGATGTGCACTTTTGCTGCTGTCGCTCATTTAATTTGAGGTTTGACGTGTTGTGCACTGAGAGATGGCCGTCTTCATACCTTGCTTATAACAAGTTACAGTTGCCTGTCCATCATTTCAAACCCGTCTGGACATTCTCCTCTGTCTGGTCTCTTACATCAGCAAGACCCTGACTTGATATTTTTTTCTCTTTTTCAGATCACGAGAGATGTTTGCAGATGAGAACACTCGCGGTTTGTGTGTTTGTTTTTAAATACTCGGACCAGCCCATCTGGCCCCAACATAAATATATATTTTTTTTCCCCATCTAAAACATAGTACTGCCATGCCAAATAAATAAAAAATGCATCAGTATTACACAATAATGTGTAAAAGGTTTCACATTGTACCAAGATGTTTCAAGACTTCCCTCGCAAAATCCACACAGGCCTGAGGCAGAATAGCTCTGCTGTTTTGTATGTTTCTGCAACGTTGTCAATCAAAAACTGGTTCCGCCTCTCAGACAGTTCCTCCAATCATCAAGCAGAAGCCCTGCGTCCAGAATATGAAAATCGCTCGAAGACGATATGCCATCCGTGATAAACAGCTGATTCTGAACAAACTAGTGACACGTTCTGATCGTGTTCTAGCACACGTTAGGTATGGAAATGTAAATACAACACAGTACCAAGGGAAGACACAGCTGAGCTTCCCTTGCTGTCTTAAGAGAAATTGCCACTGCTACTTAGCAGCTACAGCACAGTTTAAAAACTAATTCCCCTGCAAAAGAAGTTTTCAGTTTTCCCCCCAATGATGAATGTGAAATGTGATTTCTTTGTGAGGTAATAATTAAGAAAAACATTAGACCATTTTATTAAACCTGCAGAATTTAATGCAATCCAATACACCAGCCCTGCCATTAATTCTACCCTAAGAAGCGCATGTTCACGCTTTGTTGACACCGTGAGAGTAATGTAAATGCAACAACAAGTTTACTGTTCCAGTGAGTGGTGGCTTTGTAGAGGAGTGCATTATATTGAGGGTTTTCAGTGCTGTTTTAATGCCTCCCTCATGTACATTAGCAGCACCTTTGAAACAAACCTGACCATTATAGGCTTTGTAAAAGGCAGATTTTATGGCAGAGCTACTACAGTAGATTGCACTATATTGTATGGATGTACATTCTATTTTGTTACGACTAGTTATTGCTGCCAAGTTGTAGAGCACTCACTTTAGCCAACACTTTATGTAGCAGCTCCTCAACACACTGATGTGTTTATCCTTGTGTGTGGGCCAGCATTAGCAACAAGAACACAGTCACTAACTCTTTCACCGAGAGGGGATTATGATGATAAATCACCGGCTCAGGAAACAAGGCACGGTGCCACGTGGCTAATTGTGAAGTGGTGCTGATTCACTATCAGCCGACTTAATATTAACCGTAATATTTCACTCAGTTATAACACATTATTATTGATTTTAAGTGTCCTGTAAGCTAAAGTGTTCAATATGGATCTGATAAGCTTGAGCATGATATCAGGATTAATGTGTGTGGACTGTATGATGACAGCATCAACTGAGTCACAGACTTCTCAGCACAAGTCAGTATACAAGAATAAAATGGCATCAACATGCATCAAAGCTTTACAGGGAAGCTAAGCAAGAATAAACCCCGCATTGTGTTAATAGTGGTATTTATGTGTATGCAAAACACGTACAGTAACAAGAAAATATAAAAAAAAGAAAAAAGAAAAGAAAAAAAAACAGAATCAATTAAAAAATGCATCCATGATTGGGATCCATGTATCAAACACTTGATACATGGATTTGTACAATGCACTGCTACAGTGTGCAATCCCACTTTCCCTATTTAACTATTTCATTTTGACAAGACAAATTTCAAGTTAATAATACCTTTAATGTACCTCAAACCATAGCTTTAATTGAAATATAATTATATAATGAATTTTCACGTCTGAGACATCTGAATGAAAACTCTCAGAATTCAACTAAGGTCTAGTGACTATGATGGGAAAAGCCCCACAGACATGAATGGAAAATGTCTGAATCTTGCAAGTCATAATTAAATTAAAGATGTTAAAGTTGGATTTTTATTTGATCGTAACAGAATTTGTGATTATAACCTCGGTCAAAGAAGTGATGTGTTTTTGGTCGCTGTAGCAACATAACTCAAAAAGTTAAAGACAGATGTGGATGAAAAAAACAATATGAGGAAGTAAATGGCACAAAGAAAAAAATGATTTGCTTTTGGTATAAGATCCAGATGTGGACAGACAGGACTGTATTGACTTCCTGAATGGAGCACTCTCATATTATTACAATTATAGTTGTATATAATATTTAGTTGTAGTAGTAAATTACCCAGCATGTAACCTGCAGCCATTATAAATCCTTAAGTTTCTTGACATGTGCTCATCACAAAAACATAGGGTTGCTATTTATTGAAGAAACAAGATCACAAAAGAAATAGAATGAACTGTTCATCCCCAGTACAAACACAAATATTAACTGAGCACACTGTCAGAAGGCGAGATCTTTGATATACAAAAGAGCACCATTAGTTTCCATCAATAACTTAGCAGATAGTGCCATCTGACTTCATTGCTTTCAAAGTACATTTTGAAGAACATATAATTATCCCCCCCCAACTTATAACCCTCCGCCAGCACAAACAGGAAATGACTGCCGGCTACCGAACCTGCACTTCCACATGTTCGATATCACATCAGATGGTTGTTCTCTTTGTGCGAGCGCGGCAGAAGTGTGAATCATGGTCTTGGAGATTATCTAAACGTATTATCAAACGTAGAGCTACATTCAGACCAAACGGAGCAGCATTCTCATTGCATGCCTGAGCAAAATGAACACCTCCGCAGAGATCTCTTTAATGAAATGTTATAATTAGGGCATATCACATCTGTCTGTTCCAGTAAGTCAGGAGGGTGAGTGTTATCGTGGCCTGAGAGTCAGTTACTTTTTTTGGGAGGTAAAGCAGCTTTAAGTTCACAATGAAGTGATGTACATAAAAGCTGGAACTGTCACTGTAAATGAAAGACCTCGGTAGGAAAAGGCCACCAACAAGGATGACAGGCCACGAGTGTTGTGCTGTGTTTACTACTGCTCTGTACAACAATTTATTGTCATTTTTAAATCCAATTCACCGTTGCCATACACTTGTTTTTTTACTCGTCCTCTGTTAGTGAAACTGTCACTGTCTTATCCGTAAATGTACATACAATGGTTATCCGTTATCCAATCAGTTAAAAAAGACTCAAAAATCCTGAAAACATGCGTTAATCTCCAACATTTAGCGAGGACATTTCTAAAATCTCAATATTTAACAGAGGAGTCTGCATTTAGTGACAGCACTGCCGAACGCCGGCGATCATGAGCCGAATCACAACGCGTTCAGCTGTATTTCAGTTCAGTGACTGTGTCAGACAGAGTCTGCGCTTTGTCATGCAGGAAGTACTGAACTAATCTTTTTAATTAAATGATTCTAATGATTCAGTACACATGGCAGTTGCGACTATGAAGTAATGGGAAAAGATGAGCCGGATACCAAACCAAGAAGAGCAGAGTAGTGCTAGAACTGGGAAAGCGGCATAAGAGATGGAAGACCGCTCCCAATAACCTCCCAATAAAGTAGGGAATATTCATGTTAGAATAAATGTGACCACATGGAAATGATTACTCTACAGTTAAATATGTGTATTTCGCACACAAAAAACAAAAACTGGTTTTATCTACAGTTGACCATGTATTGCACTGAATTATATAGCTATATACTGCACTGAGTACACTTCAAAAGGGTTGTAAAACTGGAAAAATCTCTGGTGTAGCGTAGGATGTACTGTACAACTGTAGTGCATATTTGCTTTTTTCTATGTAATATCAACAGTTCTATTGGCTCTACTTTTCTACCTTCCATTAGGAACAAATATGTTGAATAGAATTAAATGTATAAATCCAAAGAGGACAAAAACAGGGTGGAGTGCAGTTGTATTAAAGTCCGGGAATCTAATCACACAAGTGGGAATCTTGTTTCAGTAGCATAAAAGCAATGATTGAACACTTTTTTTTATGTCTGCATCCACAGCTCTTTGTTAGAAGTTCAGTAGTTTGTCCTATTTTTCTATTTGCAACAGCGGTCAGGTTATGGTCATGGTCAAAAGCATACTGTGTGCTGCTGAGGGCGGCCTGTGGCTCACTGAGTGAATCCAGTCTTTGGGTGACATATGACTAAATGGCTGCCTGCTTTCCTCCCCTCAGCTATGTGTCTGTCACAGACTGCAGCTGAAGAAGTATTTGAGGAATACTTCCATTGGCAGTTCTAGTCAAGTCCCAAGTCCATATTTCATTTTCAAATGATTGTTGTTACATGTAGCTTTATAAAAACGGAGTTGGCAATGCATCAGGATTAAAAACTAGAGAGAGATGTGTAAATGGGCCTGGCTGTTCCATCTGCTTATATGAGCTTATCACAGATTTACTATCAGTATATATATACATGTCAACAGAGAGCAATGAGAAATTACATTGCAGAAATGCAAAAACAGAATATGTCCCCATAGACTCTTTGTTTACATTGTCACATATACATTCACACTACTTAGAAGTAAATTAAAATGAGACTTTCAAATACAATCTTGCTCTGGAGGCAACCACACTGATATTTGTACCCCTTACGTATGAAAATACCGACAACAAATGTGAACTGAGTGCTAATTTTTTAATCTGTCTACATCGTATGTGCTAAGATGACAGTGATTACTAATTATATTGTCTCTCATAAATGTGATATTCACTAACTGGGGTGACATCTAATATGCTTGAATACAGTGAAATATGAAACCAACCGTTGTTTCGCTGCTCTATCTGCTAATAATGAGTTTATCATAGATTTATTCATGCATGTTATCAGAACACTGCATATATTATGCAAAAATAGGAAATGTTCCATAAAAAAAGAATAAGAATAGATAAAAAAAAACTCCAATCAAGTTTGATTCTACCTGTTTACACATACTTGTCAGATATATAGTTTAATAGTTCATACAGTTCACACTTCTTGAAAGTAAATTAAAATAAAAGGTTCAACAAAAAAGCAATTTGTACAATTTCTATATCAATATACTGTAAATAAATAAGATAATCCCCAAGTTTGTGGTCAATTTTACCTTCAATCTGTATATGTGGTAAAATGACAGTGATTACTAATTATACTAAGACTCATAAACATAATATTGTGTGAGTTTAATGTGTTTTGCTGTAATCCCACAGAAGAGCCAAAACATTGTGGTCCGTTTATTTCTAATAGTGTACAATTAGCCTTTATCAAGGACTTAGATTTAGGTCAGTCAGATTAGGTGTGCTATTAAGTTCTTTAAACAAAGACAAATAAAGAATAATCATCTTAAAATAACATGTGCACTAATCCTAAACTGACAGGCCAGGGTTAGAAATAAGAGGATATTAGCTTCCGATTCATCTCCCTGCTCCCACTCTGTGGCTGCTACTATTCACAGCAGAGCTGCTTTGGTCTGTCAAGAAGCAGCTTTTGTGCTGACAAGTGACATTGAAAAAGAAAAAGAAAACAAAGAATCTGGGGTCCAATTTTTGTGACAATATATTACTTTAAACATCATGACTCAGTATAAATAAATCAAAACTGGGTTGAGAAGCAAAATGCTGCTTCACCAACCCCTTTGCATATTTTAAGGACATGTTTGTGAAAACACAGATAGGTGTGCGCTCATACATTACTGATCCAAACAGGTGTATATTATTATACATATTTAACATGTTTAATCTCTTATGAGGCTTTTGGCTAGAATGTGGAAATGAGGGTGATGATAATGTCCTCGTTATGAATGTGGTATAAGCACAAAAAGCACCTGGTTGGGGTGAAGAAAAATCCTGTAATTCAAACCTTGTTATGTCTTCATTAGGCAAGCCATACTAGTAGATAAGCATTTGTTTTCATATAAATATGCATTTTTTAATACATAAAAACAAGGGCTGAACAAATAATCATTTTCAAATCAGAATATTGCAGTTTGCAAATCGCAAAGGCTGAAAATTAGTTATTCTATTTTTGACTGTTATATCTTTAATGAACGTTAAAAAAATGTAACACACACATGTTGGAATTAGTTCTCATCCTTGCAATAGAATATGGAGTAGTTACTGCTCTGATGGTGAAGTGTGGTAATGCTCCATCACATTTTAAATCTATTACGCAGTGAATATTGATCTGAACCCTGACTCAAAGAAATTATATCACAAATCCAATCGCAGCTGCAATGTCAGGCAGAAAAATCCCAATTAGACGGTTTCCCCAAACCGTTCAGCCCTACTAAAAAATGCATATTGAATGACATTTCAGCTCCACTGGACTTAACAGGGAGCTGATTCTCTCTTACACAGTTGTTTGCTTAGTTTCGGAAAGTACTGCCAACGAGAAACAGGAATGGTAAAAAGTCAGAGCTGGGATTTCTTTCACTGAAATGACAATGAGGTGGACAGACAATATGGGAGTCGTGTGGCCAATAAGGACTAATTGGGTAGTGAACACAGGGCGATTGTTTACAAAAGTCTCCGTTTCCAGACCAGACAAAGACCTATATGACCTACATGTACACGTTTCCCGCGCGTACATAGACAAGTTTGGCTCTGTCCGACGCCTTTACCATGTCAACAAATGTGATGACTTCATACACTCACATCAAAACGCAGGAGACACCAGCGCACAGCCCAGTGTGATGCAAGCCAGACACTCAGTTTCCTCTGTCTGCACTGTGAACAGAGACTGCGAAAATCGGCACTCTGGCCGGAGATTTACAGAATGTACGTTTTCAGAAACCTTACCGAGAGTTTTGCCTGTGTACGGAACGCCAAAATGCACAGAAAAAGCTCTGGGTAATGAGAATTTTCAGTAGAAGTGATGCATTTTTAAATGAAAACAGAATAGTTTGGATGTAGCCTACGTTACACACCACCAAGAGTTTGAAAAATACTGTTTAGAAATGTTGATGTTTTCCTGTACGGACCGTACAAATGTGAGAAAAATAGCAGCGTTCTTCTGGGAGACTGGGCTGTTTTAACTTTCATATCCACCACCTGGCCTCAAAACCAAAGCAATAGATAGCACATCTTTTGAGGAGGCAGATCAAATATGTTGTGCCGATGCTTTTTCTGCGCTGCTTTGTGGAATTAATTAGAGATTGTGTCCTCTGTGATTATTGGAGATAATACACACACAAGGCTCGGCTCTGCTCTGGAACAGATACAGCAGCAACACAGGAACCTTGATTAAAGTGTGTGTGTGTTTCTGTGTCTGTGTGTGTCTGTGTGTGTGTGGCACACAAATGCAAAGACTCCATGAACAGGTTCAAGGTGAAGAAAATAGAGAATATCTACACATATCTCTCATGCTTCCTTGTAACTATCAGAATAGATAGTTCTGTCAAAGCACATAAGTAGTTCACTGGGCTGGAAATATTCATTTTCTATAGTCAGGACACTGATATATGGAGTGTGTTTTAACAGCAACGCTCTGATTCACACCCAGTGGTCTTGTGACGGCAGACAGAGAGAGGATAAAAACCAACCCTAATGGAATAATAATGCGGTTTCAAAGAAATAAACTGCCTTTACTTTGCCACGGTCATAGTTTAAATAGAGCATCATTTCACCGAAAATTATAAAATCATTACACTACAGATTTACTCTTGGATAATGGAAACCTCTCCCCCCCCCTCACATATGGCTTCATAACCATTGATTACAGTTGCATGTGTTACACACTAAATTGTCCCACCACACTGAAACTGTCACAGTGACATCATCCGTGTATTTTTGGGTTGTACTGTCGCATTAAAAATGTATTTCACTTAGATATTTTTATTTTTTTTTCACTTTTTTATAAACATGCATGTTACTACTCAATTTGCGCAGAAATGAACAGCTATAAAATGGCTTTAATAACTGTGATGGCACGTTTTTTTCCCCATCCGGGAGGCTGCTCTAAAGCGGTAAGGCAGCAACATTTAAGTGATCCGTTTGATTTAACCGTTCGAATCCAGTTAGATACATATATAGAAATAAAGTGACATAAATCCTGCATGTTACCGCGTTGCAATATAATGCTTAAGTCACATGTTAACAACACGTGGGACTTTGTTCGTTATATGGAGGTCTATTCAAGGACGTGGACAACTGAACAATAAAATGAGTGCATCCATGTGTGGGCTGTCTGGAGGTCTAACACACATATCGTAGAGGAGCTCAGACGACGACTCGCCAACACTGCAGCATTTCTGACTGCAGATGTTGTAGCAACCAATAATGCAATACCGGCAAATATTTGTTAAGATATGTAGATTCATAATTTCATGTATGGAGGACTACTATTTAATTAATTACTGGTGAAGTGTATTTGGTTAGTTAGATCACTTAGTGGAACGTGCAAGAATGTAGGCAGAGAACAGTGGTCAATATTCTTAGAAAAGCTTTAGAGATGACAACAAATAATTCTAATAATTAAGGAGAGAGAGAGTGCTGCATACAGTAGTATGCATCCTTGATGAATGAATATGACAACTATGCCATGCAGTTTACCTATTTTTGATGAGTAAACTGCACAGAAACTGCAAAAAACACATTTTATTTCCAAGGAATGCTGTCCTGTTTATGTATTATTACAAAATTGGCTGCAATTATTACATTTTCAAAGGGTTTTAACGTACTAACTTATTCAGTCATTGGCTTTATAACATTTAAAATGCCCAAAATTGGCATTAATTATATTATTGGTCGCTCCAGATTTCTCCCAAACCCAAATGTTGCATCCCGCCTCTTAACTAATCCCCAGACCCTGCAGTGAATTGTTTTAATTGGCATGGCTTTGTGCCACTGTGAAACAAAGCAAGACTAGAGTGAGGTCTGTGGATTACACACAGAAACACAGGGACACTGTCTTTGGGAAGAGTCTTAACTGTTGAGTTTTCCAAATTTTGCTCATTTCAAATGCAACTTTTTCATCCCGAATGAAATTCAATTCAGCTCCACTGTGTTTGGACGAACAGCTAAAAAAAAAAAATTGTAGTCTTAAAAGATATAGACTCTGGAAACCCGCTTGTTTGTCCTCCTATAACCTTTGTGTCAGACTTATTGGGTTGTCTTTGGCTGGAGAAAGTACAATTTAGTCCTTGTGGAGAACCTGAGTGTTTTAACACAACCCTGTCTCCATTCCTGGCCTCCTTTAAGACTGTCAGTCATTTTGTGAACCACTCTTTTCCTTTTATTGTTTTCTTACCCTGTTCATATCATTTAAGGTTTTATTTTCTTTATGTGCAGGTTATATCAGCCTGTTGGAGAAGCTAACATTTATGTAAGCTTTTAAAAAAAATAATATATATATATATATATATATATATATATATATATATGTATATCCTGTGTTATGTTTTGGATGATACTGTTAAAGTGAATGATGTGAGCTCAACTAAAACCGACCTCATAAACTATTTATGAAAGAAATAAATGAAAACATGTTTATATTTTCTTATGAATCACCTCACTGCTCCAACAGTATCAGGTTTGACGGTGTGTAGCATTCACATTAGGTGGAATACTCTCAATTTTATACTTGTGTGGCTTTATCAGGTGCTTTGCTCTGGATTTGGCATGCGTACTTCTCATTACTGTAACTCCTAGACAAACTATGGACTGGCGATCTGTCCAGGGCGTTACCCCGCCTTTGCCCTATGTCAGCTGAGATTGGCACAGCACCCCCACTCGACCCTCATGTGGGGGATAAAGTGGTAGAAGATGGATGGATGGATACCGGAAAGCAGAGAAATAGAGCTTTGCGCCCATATACTTGTCATTACGGTAGCCCCCTGGACTTCCGTGGAACGACCATCCAATCACAGACAAGATTCATCAGCGCATCACACGTTTGTGACGTCAACTTCTCAGTACCACAATTCCTAAACGGTTGAATAATTGACAGATATTGAAAGTGGAAGTTATCTTTGAAAAAGGAATACGACATAACAACATAGCTCACTCATAGAAGGCTGTATTTAAGGCTTTATTTGTATTTATTTACCCCATGTTTCACTCCCATAATATGTGAATGTAACAACGGGAATCAATAAAATGTTTTATTAATCTTATTTTATTTTATTATTATTTTTTTTTTTATTTATATTTTCTTTGTCTTTTCTGCCTCTGGAGCTGACTGGGTGTGTGAAGTACAGCCTGGTGATTATTTAGTTGTTACCTCAGCAATAACAACTTTCATAGGCTCCATAAAACAAAGACAGTGATATCACAGGCGGGAGATGTATATCGGATGATTCTCTTACTTCGGCGGAAGACACTTATGAACTGATTTGATCTACACACACACACACACATGCACACACACCTACACACACGACCATTCCCAGGAGAGATTGTACGAGTATAAATCGTGTAACGGCAAATAAAGAAAACAGGCGTTTATTCCTCAAGTGGATACAACACAAGGAATAAAAAAGATATATGATCCCAACATTATCTCATTTAATGAATATTCAAGTCATAAATTAGAATTGTAATGATATTTTAGAATGTATAGCATGGACTGAGCATTGTTGTATTAACATACTTAGTCATACCAGCAGCGAAGAGTCTGACTCTTCCAATCATTCATTATAACTAATGCAGATATGATTGCTTTAAACTGCCCTATTTGTTAGTCACTTGATTAGTGAGACACACCATTGGGTAAATGATGTGTTACCTGATTGATTCTTTAATTTGTACGCTCATACATTTATATTATCTTATGGGGAAATTATCATACTGGGGACAATCATTTAATAAGATGCAAATATGTGTTTAGACAAGTGTACTGTTTACATTAATGATGCCCACAGTAACGAAAAAAAAACAACTGTTTGCTTAAATGGACATGCAGGTGTTGAGTAAATAAGAAACTACAGTATTTTGGTGTTACTTAGAGTCTTATCCTCTTCTTAAAGCTTTGGGTCATCACTGTTGTTTTGGGGTGGTCTTAAGGAAATATGTCGATACATAAAAGTAAATAAATAAGAATTCTGAAAAAAAAACGGCCTCTGTATGCAGAATTCTGTATTACACGTGACATCCCTCGACACTTGGCACGTCTTGAATCCAGCCAAATCCGCTAGTCCTCTGCTTTCGCTCTGCACACACGTCTGGCCAGGATGCCGTTTTTGGCCAACGACAGAATCTCTATAATAAAGGGAGAACCAATCACAAATACCTCCATTGTTCCATTATATATTTCTCACACTACTCGGCTCGACGTCACAGCTGCACGAAACTGCCGTGGCGTCGTTTTATACGCGACACAAACAAACTACTGACTTATTAATAACCCTTAGTGCTCACATGGCACGGAGCTGTGCCGCAGCTGCACCCATGGTAAATTGCCGTGGAAATAATACACAACTCCTTATATGGACATCCTGGGGGCGTGTGGGTGTGTTTATAGGTCACATATTCAGGCTTTAAATGTTGTTTTTTTTGTCTTCTTACGTGTTGTTGAGTCAAAGTTATGATTTATTTTATATAGCATTTTTAGTCGTGATATAAAGTAGAAATAATTGTGCAGAAGTCTCGATTGCCTAGGTTGTGCTGAAAAAAAGAATATAAGACACTCTATATGGCACATTCTTATAGCGTGTCACCGGAAAAAATTACCACCATAGGAAATGAATGAGTGAGACTATATTACATTTGTCCAAGAGATGGAAAACATTTTCAAGGTTTCATTGTCGCAAAAGATTATATCATTACTCAGTAGTTCTTATTGGGCATGTAACAAATGTAAATGTCTGTCTCACAGACGGGAGCTGCAGAAGCAGCTGTTATTATCTACTAACAAGAGTTTTTGTTTGAGATTTATTTAAAAAGCTGTGGAACTCTTACCTGTCAGCCAGACATCACTCCACTGTGCAATCAAACTATCACACCACTGCACAATTATTTTGATAATCCATTAACTGGTCTCTGTCACTTTCTTTTTAAAAGATAAAAACACATTCTGTGATTTCATCTTCTTAAATGTGATGCTGGTTTATTTGCTTCTCTTTGGCAGATAAACCCAGTAAAGAAGATCAACCTTTTGCATAATTGTCTGCATTTCTTGCACAAAACAACTAATAACTTTAAAATATAATTATTGTTTCTCAACTTCACCTCTTGTTGGTTTCGCTGAGACTCATATTATAGCCATTAATGAATTATTCTTTTTTGTAATGCTCCATGATTTGATATTATAGGTTTCATTGTGTGGTACTGCTATTGTTTTGTGTTGGCATTTTTGTTCTTTCCGTCTTCTGTTTTTCCAACACTGATGGTATTGTTTAATTATTGTGTGTTTTCCTCAACACGACGCCGGCCAAATCGGAGGCTTCAGACTCTTGGGAGTGACACTGACTCGCTGAAGTCTGTGACAATAAACAGAGCAAGTAAAAGTGGTTTATAAAGGGCTGTTTTATAATTATCTACCTAAATAACCACAGAATATTTTACATACATATGTATACATATGTATATTGAGATCAATCGACCATAAATAGCTTAAATGTGATCAATTAGTTTAAAAATGACAAAAGTATAGGTCATGGATGGAAAGTTGAGTGTTGTTTCCGCTATGCATTAATGCACGAGCAGTATGAAGCTGAATAATTGATAAAGTAGAAACCGCACAAACATAAAGTCATTTGAGGGTAAAGCAGTTGCACAGGTTGCAGACTGTTCTGTCGAAGAGAACAAAGACGCCACACTTGTCCCTGTGCAAGTACAGAAAAATATCACTTTTGCCCTGACTTTCATTTCAAGTTAAAAAAAAATATTTCAAGTTGCTAAAAGGGTCAGGTAAAGTGCAAGGAAGCGGTGGGGATCATGGCAAACATATGACTTCTGTTTCACGCATGCTATTCGCGTCGGAAAAGAAGGCCTTGACGGTACATTAGTGCCCCAACTATCCAGAAGAATTCACCACAGGTCGCGCCTCAGCCGCGCTGGGAAAGCTGTGAGTGGCTCCAACAATGTGAGCTAAGCTGCTGAGGTCACCTCAGTCAGAGACGGTTTCCAAGACTGAAATCCTCTTTTTTCTTATAATTCATTGAAATCAGTACAAACCCTGGCGAGGCAAAGATTATGTTTGGGGAATACAAATCAGGGGGGGAAAACAGCCAATGACTGTAGAGGTGATGGCTGTGAGCTGACTTTAACACATACGCACTAACAGTGTGTGTGCGCACTTCGAGCCCAAACTCTCAGTGAACTCTCAGCTCACCAGGATCACCTCCTCTCTCTGTCTCTCTCTTTGTCTGTTGTTTTTCCACCAGTCTCACAAATGTTCTCACGTCTCTGTAGATGAAGCCCAAGACTGAGAGAAAATGTTTTACTTAAGTTGAGACACTTTAAATTCACAGACACATGACCTTGACTCAGTGCATAGCAGCACAGCATACACTTATAGCATCGCCCAGACTAGACGTAGACCACTTAATGAAGCCGATTTTTGGCCATATTTTATATTCGGCATTGACTGTTTATCTTGTATCAATCAGATAACTATAACTTATTTATGTGAGTTAATACATTTAAGCTCCTATAGGTCACTAAAACGTTTGACAGTTTAGGTATTTTTGATTATTTACATGCTGGAGCTACTTCTTGGACAGCCACATGTTGCACTCACATGGTCTCAAACTATTTTAAAATTATAATGAAAACTGGTCCAAACTGACCAACAGTGAACGACATTTATTAATAATAACGATAATATATTGGCACAGCGCCCCAGCGATTTTGAACACACAGGAATTGGTCATCCAACAGTAATCTTGTGACTTGTGAAATTCTTTGTTTGAATTTAACTAAGTGACACAAACTTATGAAATGAGGCGGGAATAGACCTGCAGCTCCCGTGTTCCCATAAGCAAAAACAACCGCAGATTTTCCTGGATGGACGCTGGAGTTGGAGAGTGCACTAAGGGAAAAATAAATCTGTTTTGTGGTCAAATCACTTCCTGGTAATGTTTCCTTGTTAAATCCTGTTGTTGTGAGGACACATATTTTTTCATTTTCCAAGCACATGGCACAAAATCTGTTTGCAATTTTCAATGCTGAGCCCATTTGAGACAAAATGCCTGGAAACCAGGCTCTTTCACACTCACAAAGCTTCTGTGTCTGCCTGTGTGTGTGTATGTGTGTGTAAATACAAAATGCTGATGCTCTCTGGAAAGACGGGCACTTTAATCTGCTCCACAGCAAGTCTCAGAGAGAGGAAATCACCTGCTTCTGAGAGAGGACCCAATAAAATAAAAAAATAAACAAATCACAGACAAAAACAAAAATGCAAAAGAGGGCATGAACAGAAAAAGCACTTGCTGCTATTATCATGGAAGAACACACAGGGCCAATGAGCAGGGAATTAGGATTCTGGATGCATAAGTAACAAGCATTGTGGTAAAAGAAGGGACAAGTGATTCATCAAGCACATGGAAAAAAAAAAAGAAAGAGAAAAAAGAATAATAACCTTAAACATGTCGAGACACTAAATCACCTCCATATCAGCACTCCCCCCCCTCCCAGCTAATTTACTTCTTGGGAGCCTTTTGGCACACAAACAACCCACATACGTCCAGGATTTCATTAGTAATGGCTGGGTAACAAAAGAGAAGAGGAGCAGACACTTAATGGCTTCTTTTTTTTTTCCCAGTTGTAACATCATATATTTCATGTTTTTAAATAGACCATTATCTTCAGTTCTCTATGACAATCATGAATGGGACTTGTGTGTGTCCAATATGATATCATAAACTCTACTGATACCTATAGTAGTCCGATACAGTCATCTATGAAGCTGTTAACAACACATTTGTGCTCAGTCAATTCTCCATCTGTATAACTGTGACCGATACGGATACTCACTGATACCGATTGCCATTCCTATTCAGTTGCAACTATATTTAAAACTGTCTGTGTTAATATCATCAAGGGAACTTGGAAAAGCCAGATTTTGACTTGCCACCACGCTGCTATTTGATGATGCTGGCCGTCAAGCACACTGGTGTCCACTCTGTGTCATGCTTTTATGGTCAGTTATTTTATATAATTTACAAAATCAATATCATGTTCTTTTGAAGAAGACCTAAAACTAGTCATTGAGACCATAAACTTCTCAGGAAAGTGGTTACTAATGTGATTACTCAAGTGGGAGGAAGCTCATTTACCATAGACTTGTATTCAAACTGACTTATGTTTTACAACCACCAGAGATTCACCCCTGGGGGCTATTTAATCTATTTTTCCTTTCTATTTGGCTTCAGGAGAAACCTGGAAGATCCATTTTTTAAAAAGACGGCCTATGACATGCACTTAGCAGCGTAGGGCTTATTTTTCTTGTGCCATATTAGCAACCATTCCACTTAAAGGTACAGTAGCTGTATGCGAACTACACAGATGTAGTTACGAGGCTGTAAACAGAGCCCAGACAATGGATGAGCAGAAATGTTCACTCTCAGACTGATTTATGTGCTGTTGAAGGGTTATTGTGGAAATATTGATCTGGGTATCCTTTGATTAAACATGTCAATGGCACAAACTCCTCCTGTAAGCTTGACTGTATGAACTATGTGCGACTATACGAACTAGAGTACTGGCAAGAATCTGGTGAAATGATACCTGTCCTTGCAGACAATGCAATATAGTGAGATAAAAAAAAAAAGGTCTTTTGAGCAAAACAAAAAAGTAAAAACAGAATTTCTGCATGTACTATTGAGAGGAGTGGAAGTAGAAGGAGCAGAAAGATTTCTGATATAACAATACAGCACTTCAAATAATCCATAGAGTTTATGGCCATGAAATATTGCAATATTTTAGTTAATGAACATTCATATTATTAGTTTTCTACCTATTTGACCCTATTTCTTACATGTACAAACTCAATTTAAAAAAAAAAAACCTGACAAAAAACCTTGGCAAAGAATCTGAGAGCAAAAAAAAAACTGCTCTCCAAAATAAAGGTGCTGCACAGCAAGATATTTTAAATATTCTATTGGTGTTGCTGCTTTTCATTTAGTTATTTATTCATTTTGGTTAAGTTGTGGAAGGACTGAGCTTCTTTTCCCAATTGGCATCTTTCAAGCAAACCAAAAGCATATTCCTTGCATCTCTACAAACAAAGACGCGCTGAGCAGAACATTATCCCGATCAATACTGACAATGGGGGAAATGTGACAATAACACCAGGTTTGACAAACACTGGAGTCTTACTTTGATTTCTCAAAGATTACCTGCATCTGCCACAGAAATGAAGCGACACCCCTGTTGTCATTTTGGTGGCAGAGCAGCAGTTGAGTCAGCAGGCAAACAGGCAGGTGACTAATTTAAAAATGTAATTGGATTTTTAGTTTCAACCGGCACATGTGCTATTATTATCTGGCTTTTTTTTTTTTTTTTTATTCGTTTCTGCATGGTGAACAAATCAACTTAAAACTCCCAAGGCAGAAGAGTGGAACCGAAGCTGCAATACACATCTGTACAATTCATTCCCCACACCCTCACCCACCTACACCAGGTTCAGTCCACTTGCAAATCCATTCTTACATTTTAGTCTACAGCATGTCTTCATGTCTCTAATCCATACCAAGGCCACACCATGGACTGTAAAGGGAGCTTCTTCTTTTTTTCAAACTGAAAAGCAGAGGGTTTAAAATAATAATCATGTGCTCAAGCTGTAAAGGTGCTGCGAAGACCGTGACGTGTCAGACCAAGACAGTGAGCAAACCATATACAGTACATGTAGCAATATACCGTATGTTTTCATTTGCCGGGAGAGAAAACTGTGTTTATGTCAGCAGAGAGTTTGCCAAGCATCGCAAACGCTGAAAAATACCAAAGCTAAAAAGCCTCGGTTCCCACTCCAAAACAACTCAACCAGCGGAGAAGAACAACAAGTGTCTGCAGTGGAGATAAGTACAAATATAGACGGCTGAAAAAGGAGAGGAAGTCGACAACTGGCTGCGACCGACGTAAAGAAAAGATCATTTTCTCCAGCGCAGGTAAGCAAAATGGGGCACTTCAAGCAGAGGTCAACATAATAAGTCTCACTACCTCTCTCTTTTTCACTTCAGTGAGTGGATATTTGATGTATATAATGTTTTCACAGTGCCCTCATCATGAGATAATTATCTGCTGCTATGGAGGAGACACACTTTACCTGTGGCTGACATGCGACAATTCAATGGTAAATGGTTCAATGTCAAGTTGAGATTTTATGAAAATAAAACATGTAGATGTGTATGTGCAAACACAGTCTCGCTCAGGGGTATACGAGGGTGGACTGACAAGTTCATTGGCTGACTAAGAAGGAGTAAGGCCAGAGCAATAAATCTTGGCATGCATTAAATTCAACCTTCCGTGATACTAACTGCATTGTTTCCTTTCAGATAAACCCACATTTGATAGCTCATTGAAGACTTAGAGATCAGCATTAAGCCATGTTTACATCATGGTAAAGTTCAGTTTAGTACGGCACAGTTTGGAACAGTAAAGCCTTCGGGTCAGGCTTGCGTTTCGACTGAGAAAAGTAACTTTACTTGCAAGGCGGGGTGTGAGCTGTGCCCGTTGACCGGTGCTGTCAACGAACAACGACATTGAACATGACGCAGCAAGGAGAAGAGTACCGATAAATGGTTGGGGCTGGTGATATTGGTGCTATTCCTATAAAAAAAATAAACATAACATACCGGACAGAACCAAACCGTTCCCGAAACACGCCATTAGAGACAATTTGTGAACATGGAGCAAATTTGACACAGTAGCGTTATCAAATGTATAAAAAGGGGGGTTTGTCTCCAAGGACAATCATGCCAACAGGGTTGCTATATTAGGGGATGATGCTCCAGCTTTATCAACCGTGAGGGGGTAGGGAGAGCTTTGAAGGCGACCCAAGGTCCGGACGTCCTGCCACAGCTACCACCCAAGAAAACATCGATCATGTTCACCACAAGATGATGGATGACGGACTGTTATTGCTGTAAGCGTCTCCCATGAAAGAGTGGAGAACATTCCACACAACAAAGGCTGGTCATGTCGCAGGAGAACTTGGTTTTCTTGAACATATCCTGACCCATGATGTGTGTGTTGTGTCCACCACTTCAAGCCAGATACTAAAAGTGTAAACCGCAGAGGATGACGATAAGATAAACCACATTTGGTCAAATTCGACCACTGTGGTCATCATTAACAGCCTATGAACAAGTGCAGCATCCTATTTGCACAATTTCTCAAACCTGGCAACCTCCTTGAACGACGCTCGAGTGCAGGAAAACGTTTTTGCATACATTTTCCATAAAACACCTTGAAGTTCGAAAAAGAAAAATGTTCCAAGGTGGTAATTTCCACCTCAGTCGGAATTACATTAGCGGTTTTAAAGTCCAAGTGCTGTATATGCTTCTCTTAAAGACTGTTGAAAGCAAACGTTCATTTGTGGTGAATTTCACGGCGCTAAACTAATTTTAGACATTTAGACATCGCTGCAGTTCATGGATGTTCTCAGCGGGGGTGTGTCTGCACATGCTGCTCTCATTCTGCATGAACTCTACCCTGCATGTAAATCCACATACGCCGCCCTCACTCCAACATCAAAGCTGTCTGAATGAAAGAGAACACATATCATAATCCAACACGATTGCATGTAATGTTAATATTTAGTTCAGAGCACAAATGACTGACTATAGTATGACTTCACCTAGAAACACTGCATGCGATTATTATACATTTTGGATGATTGTAGTTTTCTATATTCCATGTTCCATTTGTTTGCTTACTTATTTAATCGTTGTTTGTTTCCAGTTCTGTGTTATATTATATACTCTCTCTCCTTTGTGTCTGCCCTTTCACTCTTTCTCTCTCACCCCCTTTTTTGTCCGCCCCCTCTCCTCTTTCCCCTACTTCCCTTCACACCAACCAGCCGGGGCAGATGGCTGCACGTCTTTGAGTCTGGCTCTGCCAGAGATTTCTTCCTGTTAAAAGGAAGTTGTGTTTTCTTTTTGTTTTGTTTTTTTAATCTCTCCACTGAGGCCTCATGCTTGCTCATTGAGTGATGGGTTTTCTTTCTTGATAGAAATATCAAGCACTTGTTAAGACCTGTCTTACAATGTAAACACCAGAACCAGTGCACGTAACACCACACATGCTTTACACTGTCATGGAGATAATTATTTACTTGGACGTAGCATAGGGATGCAATTTTCAATCTAGTCATACTCTCAAAACGGAGATTTGAGCACAGTATTTTTTTTATGAACAACAACGGCAATTTGACAAACAACAAGTTACTGGAACATCAATAATTAGTTTTTCAAATCAAAAAATAATTTAAGTGTGTGGCAGCAAGGTCAGTTAGGTGGAGCTATGAACCATATAGTCGGCAGCTGCCACAGAACTACACCATTGTCAGGTGGACACCTGACATTGAATAACAGCTACACATTGGCTCAATAATGACTGAGGTACACTAAAGCTTGGTTTTCACCCAAAAAAAAAACATCTCGAGTCATCAGTATGGGAGCGTCGTTCAAGAAGACAGATAATCTGCAAAATGTATCGAAAAAAAGTCCATCCACAATTACCATCAAGTTGCTTATTGAAACACCAAGCTGGTAGGACAGTGAAGCACTCATCAATGCACATGTGGTGGTGTCTTTTTTTGTTGTTTTTTTCAGCACATGGTAAATCAACAGCAGGGACAATGCAATACAATCTTCAGTTAAAGATGTTCATTAGACTTAATTATGCCTATGTGTGAGAAAAATAACAACATTTTATAATTGTAAAACTGTGAAAAACTAGGTTTTTCCTCAGACAATAATCACACCAACACTGCATGCCTGATTGGGGTTGTACATTTCCTTATTGTGAATAAAATCCAAACATTAACTTCAATGTGTTTCTCCATGACACAATTTACCTCAATAATGTATAATCTTCAAGAAGGTTCGTTTATACCCAGACACACCAGCTGTCAACTCTATGATCACATGGGACACAGAATAAGATGAGCAGCGACGTGTATAGGCGGCATTATAAAGTAGTTCAAAGGTGCACAGTAATGCGATGTGCAGAAAGGGGGATGGGTTCACAACGGGCCTGATGTGTGGAGTAATGAGATGGTGCATTTCCACCACGGCGCACACCACAATCAGGCCTTTTCTTTCTTCATCTTGATTCGTATAATACCTGTTGATTAAACAGTCTGACTGATTCAGCCAATGCTCTTTGGTGACTCCTCCTATTTGTAAAGGAGACAAATTAAAGTCCTCCATCAAAATGTGATCAATGCCACAGGAGCCTCTGGCTGCAACTGGCACCGAGGTGTAATGAAGCTATAATTCAACTTTACTGCGAGGTAAATGAATGATGGACATTTGAAAGAACCCACAGAGGATTTCCTGTTTACGTCTGACCTGTTTCAATCAAAAAATTGAGAATTAAAACCTAACTGTAACCTTATTAATTGCAGTGTTTCAGTTTTTTTTTTTTTTAGCATTTATTGGTAATTTATTAATGCATGATAATAATAATAATACATTTTATTATTAATAATAAATTAATATATTATTAATAATAAACGCACTTTATATTCGAGAAAAAATCCCAAAGTGCTACATAAGCAATCAAAAGGAGTTAAAAAAACAATAACAATCGAGAGTAACAACAAACCGTAGTAAAAACAAAAAAAACAGATTAAATTGTTTTTTTTTTTAAAAAGCATGAATTAACCTTGTATTATAATTTGTAACATATCTTCAAAAACAATCAGATTAAATGTCGCACACTTAAAATAGTCAACAATTTTCACTTCAAGTCCATATTTATCTCTATTTTTCTATTAAAAGCCATTTAAATCCTTGCCTTTAAATAACATCATCCGCTTTATGGAGCTACTGCTATGTTTTACATAGGGGTTGCCTTTAAATGTCACTATAAATAATACTCGTAAATGCTCTGTACTCAATAAAATACCAGGACTCTTCAGTGTGAAGCCACACATCCACTGCTTCAGCACATGTTTCACAATAAAAGCCTTGCTGAAAAAAAAAAATGAATGGAAACAGGGAACAGAAACCCACGATTTGTTTTAACTTTCAAACAGGAACAGGACGTGTTGTGTTTTTGACACATGTAACAGATCTAGGAAACACTGCACCACCTGGTATGAGATGAAGCCCTATGAACACATATATCACAGTGGATTTATTTACTGGCTTGTGACGTATGAACACATCCCTTTATATGTTGCTCAGACTGAAAATGATAAAAATTCCCTTTTCACTGAGACTTTTTCGGGGTTAAACAGGCCCAGCATCTGTCAAAGCCAGTGGACCTAATATTCTGTTACATCTCAGAGGCAGCCTCCAGCATTGGCAGGTAACTACTGCAGTGCTCGCTCACTTTTTACAACCACTATTCATTCACCAAACACGTGTGAGTCTAAGCCAAAGTGAAATTATTGTGTGTGCGTGTGTGCCAACTGTGGTGGGTGTGTTAGGATTTGAAATAAATAAAAAATCTTCACAATTAAAAAGAGCAAATTAAAGGTTTAAAATAGCAACACTTGTTGTTTTCAATTATACTACGTTGTAAGGATGTTGCTGGTGTGAAAGGCTTTGGGGTGAGGACAAAAAATTGTAACAAGAGTCTGCCGTCTTTTAAAATGGTGACTTTGCGCAGAGAGTGGGACGTGAAGTGCAAAGCAAAAAATGTGCACAGACGTTCATTCAGTGAGCGAAATCACAATCACAGGAAGCCACAAATACACAGAGAATTCTTTTCAAAATAGCTAAAAGAAGTGCAATTGAATGGTTTAATTGTTAACTGTAATGCCAGTAATGTTTTATTGTCTTTTGTAAAAACTATTTTTTGATGTTCGCTAGAGTAATTTATGTCATGTTTTTTTAGTAGAGCATGACTGTGTTGAGACAATTCTCCTACAATGTGGATGATAAACATGCCTGACCCTAACCTAATCTAAACTTACCTCATCTAACAGTGATGTTACATAAAGAGGAGAGGCTCTTGAAAACAATACTGCTCCACAGTAACACTGGCACATTTAAAGGTCCACTGTGTACAGGCGGGAATCTTTCAGAATCTCATTCTACTCTACTGCTGTTACTGCTTTTTTCCCGAAGAAAAGTTTTGTCATCTTGAAATCAGAGTTTAGCGTTTGCAGGATGAGGAGGTTTTTAGATCCATAACAAGTCATTGTAAACACAATGTCAAAATTTGACATTTATTGAAGCCATACTTGCACAAGTATAACCCGATAATAGTATGTGAGGGTACGACACACCTTGGCTCACTTGTAATCATAAAGCTGAAGTCTTCATTTTCAGGTGCAGGTCTTTTGAAATGAGACAGACGTTGCCAATCAAAACTAAAGCAATGTTTTTTTGGGTTTTTTTGACACCTCTACCAGTGTGTAAAAATGGGGTTAAATAGGAGAAATTGCATATGCAACCAAGAAGTGTGTTTATAATCATTTATATCATTAAACAAAAAACGTAGCCATATGTTTTATGTAGCCATAAAATAAGCCTTTCATGTTTGTACTTTAGGAAAGGGTTGTGCTTTGACTAGCCCAAAAGGACAAACCGGACAAAGCATTCATTTCAAATTGTTTGACTTTGACTTTTTTGACTTGTTTTCAAGTTGTTGTTTTTTTGTAAGTTTTTACTGTGCAAACAAATAAGATCAACACCCTTTCCAGTGTGTGAAGGCCAACTCAGGTCTTCTTTGTTTCATGTTATTTTATTTTATTTTTATATATCTTATCCTTTGCTTTATTGGTTTCACGGTCTATGTTTTAATACATTTTTGTTGTTTTACTGTTTTTATTATTTCCTTGTTTTTAATGTTTGTAAGTTTTATCCCTTTATTCTATTTCTGTGGAAGGTGTTATACTAAATAAATGTATTATTATGACTATTATTAAAGGGAGGGATGAGGGGAGAGTCTTATTTTTGTCATTGTCTAACCATTAGATGTCATTTATTGTTGCACCGTTAATGTGTGCATACTAATGTCTTTTGCTCATATAGTTTAATATTTATTAGAAAGTGCAAGGTGTTTTGTCATCCTAGTTTTCTATCCATGATAAACTCTCCCTCTTTCATGTTCGGCACAGTATGAATAGCCTTTTCAGAGAGCCAAAGAGCCACATCTGCAGCAACTGGAGGTCTTTATCTGGCAATGGCTTACATTAATAATAATTTCCTTCTTGAATGGATTCAACATTCCTTATTATTTTACATCAAATGGGGTGAAAATATGTTTTGTAAAGACTAATCTACTTGAGACTGCTCTTTGTAAACAACAGCTTCACTCTATCGCCTGCCCCAAATACATATGAATAAGGACTCAAGACTTCACAAAGGCAGCTTTGCCAGGCATCAAAAACTTCTAAATAAGATACCTTACCTGCAAGGCAACCCATAAGTGACTGCAGCAGCACTAGTTTCCATAGCAACATCATCTTCAATTTTGTAGGGTCAAAGTACTCTCACATTTACTCAGAAATGTATGGAATCGTATTTGGAGCTGGCCTCGTTTTGCAGAATCTGTAGGGGAGAAAAAGAAAAAAAAAAACAGGTGAGATGAGGGTGGTGGCAAGGTTCCAATAAGCAGCATATTCTTCTTTTAACTGCTCAGCATGGTCTTTGTCGCCAAGTGAGGAACACAACAGGAGATCAAGCATGTACACGAAAGAGCACAGTGATGGTAGTAATTATAATGTGCATTTATAGCAGGAAAGCTAGCCCTCCTGAACATGTGACTTTATGATGTATTTAATCAGCCACCACTTCAAGCTCAAAATATCTTTATCCACATTGGTCCTCAAAAATATTTTTTTTACAACCACCAGGCACATGAACACAAAATACCTCATGTACATCATTCATTTATATATCCATGGGACAGTCAGTGTGAAGGCAAAGTCAACCGTAAGGTCCAATAGCATTGGCCTCAATCAGTAATATGTACTCACTGTACAAGGTTAAGTGTGTGCACAACAAAAATATAATCACTGCTGGATTCATAAAATGTGCACACCAGCCTGTTTTTAATGGTACTACGTTGCATAATGTTTGTGTATCAGAATTGCAGTAAATTGACTCTGGTGTCTGCATGCTGCCATGCCCATATAAGGAAATGTGTTTAGTGAATCATGAAGTGAGCGGTGTGCTGAACATACACAAGTCACAGTTTTAAGAGATGACTCGGAAAAGGTGAAAAACACAAGAATCGGCACAACAGCAGATGTTGTGTCTTGAAAAATTGACAAGCCAGACACATGTTTCCATTCTGATGACATTTAAAGAAGGGAACGAGGGGAAATAAATCTGCGCTGCATTAACTGACACAGTGAAAGAGCTGGGTCCCCAGTGGTTTGGACGATGGCGTGAGAGAAGAAAACACAGTTTGACAATTAAGTTGATGGCAAAAATGAGGAGGATAAGAAACAGCGCATCTGACAGCTCAGGTTTAGAGGCTGGAGTAGTTATGAGACAGTATTCCTGAAGTGCAATGTGTTCAAGGGATGAGAAAGAAGTTGGTGACATCCACCAAGAACCATCACCCAGAGGTCATTTATTTCATAATTGTTAAGATGATACTTTTGTAATTAATGAGTGAAAAATAATATAAAACATCAATTATATATAATTTGTAAGGCAGAACGATTCAGGCACATTGTCTTTCTAATAATGAACTGAGCAACTAACAACAACTAACTCAACTAGTGTGGATGAAGATTTTGTGACTTTTGTACCTTGTATGTTTGCCTCAATGGCTGAAATGCATTGGCATGTTTCTCCTGTTGATTCAATAACCATGAAATATTAAAGGCTCAAGTTCTCTTCGATGTTTCAGATCCCTAAGTAAAGAACACCAAAGTAGCACTCCTGACATGTTGTTTTTTCGAATAAATTGTGATGATGATGACGGTGAAAGTGCATCCCATTTTATGGCTAATTAATACCCCAAAACTGAGTAGAGTGTTAATATGAAAAGATGTTTGACAAAGGGGTGTATGAGTATTTACATATTCGAAGCCAGTCGACAAACAGACATATTGATGAATCTCCAATATGTGCATCAAACGATCGTGCGCACTACTTAAGCAGACTTGTTTGTATGCACTATTCGTGAATGAGGCCCATTGTTCCTACTTGAAAGCCTCATAGTTAAAGGATGAAAAACTTTCAAACATCCAGGAGAATTCTCCTCTGAACCTGAGGGTTTTGATGGAAGCTACAGAAAAGCCTGGCCTTTTTCTGTCACACAGGAAGAGCAAAAAATGTATGAAGTTGTTTTTGTTGAAGACTCACTACTCAGTGATACATGGCATCTTTTGACACATTCATTATCTTGATACAGCGTGTGATGTACTCTTGCTTGCAGCAGTAGTTGAGAAATGGTCAACTCTCCAAGCTGTCTCCAATCAAAACACATTATGTTAATATTCCATCAAACGAGCGAGAACACTTCAATGTCCAACTGTCCAAACGGAACTCTGGGACAAGGCTGTTCCCACAGTTGTCTCCTTCACTTTTTTTTTGTGCGACAAAGTGCACCCAAGAATGACAAACACCGAGGACATCACATTTCTACAGAAGCGTAAAAAACTGCCAGTGTAGTTTTTACGATTGCATACATTGCCATCACTTTAGCAGCTTTAGCAACTCGTGCTACAAAAATGGCCATGGCTAAGCTCTGCTCACTGAGTGTCAAGCAACACCAACCACATGTGAATCCCTCTCTACAGACACAACAGTGCATTTCCACACTCTCCAGTCTCCAGAACGTTGAACCTGTGTATTCATATATCACATATACGTACTTGTAAAGATACATTAGGGAGCAAGACAGACATATAATAAAGGAATCAGTTAAAAAGGAAACTATTATTATTTGACAACCAGCACCACTGCTTGTCAAACTATATAAGCTACAATTAGGTCTCCATCCCATGGCAGTACTTTCTAACACCTTATACCAATTTGATGCAGACTTATCCAGGTTGCTAACCACTTTGATGGAAGAATATGAGTGAGGACAACCATCCGTTGCTCAGCAACTTCCTTAAGAGAAAGGATCTTTATAGTCATTATACAACCAAAATTGCTCAATGAAATTTCCGAGGTCAGACGGAGGTTTGATCCTCTAGAGTCACTGCAACTTGAGCAAATGTGTCCAATATTCATAGGATTTGATGGTGGGAGGAAACCAGAGAGCCATGAGGAAACCCACACAGACACAGGGAGAACAAACACAGAAAGACGGGAATCGAACACAGCACCTTCTTGCTGTGAGGTAACCAGAGTCAACCACAGAGCCACCATGCTGTCATGGAGTAACAGAAGCAAGTCCTATGGCCAAAATGCTCCATGCAGTGAAGCCTCTCCTGTACACCAGTACTCAATAAAATCAGGAACGGTTCTGTATTGAGCAAGACTTTAGATCGACAACCTGCACTATTGCTGGATTTTGCGACAGCATAGTAGCATAGGTCATATTAATGAACCAGTGATAAGACAGGCTGTGCTATAGGCTACACTGTGTCCCCATTTAATGTCTTAAAAAATGACTTGTCACTCACTATTTCGTGCAGAAAAGCTATAATATTCCTGACAAAAGACTCTTGCATGGGTTGTTAAGCAAAGTAAATCTATGGCTGTCCACAAATTTGTTTATCCTGCCGGGTCTGACATTCTATTCAACCCCCTTAATCATATTGTTGTCACCCTCATTGGCCAAAATGAGAATATTCATCTGCCTCTAACACCATCACTGCTCATGTTACATGATGGAGAGGTTATTAACCTTACGGACCTTTCTGACTATATCTACCCAATTTTGTAGGGCCTTTGTTGTCTTATGTATCTCCGCAGTGATTATGTTGATGTCTCCTCGCTCTATTTGATGGACAGTGTTGTGAGTCATTGTTCTGTAGGTGTTTGACGTACGCTGTGTGACACGAGATGAACTTGTGAAAGGACCAATAAACATCTGATCTCTCCCAAAATTGAGTCTCACCCACTCAACACAATTTAACAAAGATCAGTTTGGTTTTTATTTGTTTTGTAATATTCTTATTCTGATAACATATGTTATCTCCATCTGTTAGTTTACTTGAAAGCTGCAAGGCGTCCTTCATCTGATGCCATATTCAGTCAGTGTTGGACAGCTGCTAAGCCTGCATTTACAAGTTATTGCTTATCAAATTTTACACACCTGCGGGAATGTTCCAACAGCAAAGACTGTTGCTGGACTAATCGTGACAAGTCAGATATTTTTTGTTTGTTTTTTTAAAGGAAGGAGTTCCACTGTAAACGGGACTGTTCTAGTTCTAGTCTGAATTTATTGAGTCTGTGTTTCATTTTAATGTGCTTTGCTAGTTGGGACATGTCAGTGTCAAAAAGAAAATAAATTGGACAACTGGTCAGGCTGTGCTGCAATATTTCTGATGTTTCGTGCCTCGATTCTGTCAAACATTTAAACAGAGCTGGGCTCGTCTCGAGGGCTCGGACCAGTGTTTCTGACTCTAGTAATCATTTATATGCCGAGTTCCAGCTGCTTTCATCAGGGCAAAGGTAAAGCCTCTGTGAATAAACTATCAATACATTCTTTTTTTGTTCCTTCTGCTATTGTAGCTCTTAATAAGCATGGGATCAATTATATTCAGTTTCAACTTTCCTTTCCTTGACATATCTAACAGATATTGGACACTGTAGTGTTGAGTTGAGTGGACTGTATTGTACTGTATTTTTGTTTTATAGATTGACTACTGTCTGCAAATTAATAATTAAATTGCCCCTTTTTCTTTTTTATTTGCCTACTGGTGTCAGTCTTTGGTGACAAACCAGTTTCCGCTCAATTCAAGTTGGGATTAGTGGAGTTAATCCCATTTATTCACCCCAAGATTTAAAGCAATATAACCAGTCAAGACACTAAATCTACATTGAGCAGAACATCTCCAGGAAACATGAATAATACATCTAAATGTATATTTAGAGTTGAAACACAAACCTCTCCAAAAATTAAAAATACTACTGCTACAAAGTCACATTATGACTCCACCCTGCTGTGATTCAGTATAGACAGCACAACGTTTCAAAACACAGAGTGCAAGAATGAGACAAAACCACTGAAACACATGAAAAAGGCACAACAAGCTGTTTGAATAGGCCGCATTCTCATTATTCTCAGATTCCCTACCTGCCGGCTCCCTCTCCTGTCTCCACCTACAGAAAAGAGGCCTTTTATCTTCTTACATGATACAGAAGGTTGTCAGAGTGTCTCTCGGAAACATCAATGGTGCAAGGCTGAGTCTGACTCTTGAAGCGCTAGTTTTTGCATAGTATAGTAAGTGTTGTGAAAGCACCAAGCGCTTTACCGGTTTTGTTTCAATTTAAACTTTCACACCGGCATTAATGAGATGAACCCCTGCACGACACACAAGCGTGCCCTTGGTCAGGTCTGATAGTATTGCCTAACAGAACACATTTTCAAAGGAACTTTTCCCTTCACAAGGACTACAGGTGTTAGATACCGACAACTGTGGACAAATGAAGATACTACGACCTCGATGACTGAGAAACTTCACAGACATGTTCACACAGGCAGAATTACAACATCGACAACACAAATCACCAAAAGTTAAGCAGCAGCTCTAAAGATGTCCTAATAAATGTGATTGCATGAACAATGAAAGCTTGATCATGTTTAACGTGAAAAGCCTTGCTCTTGGAGAAAACCAGAGCAACATCACTTGACTCAAAAAGTCAAATGTCAAAACTTGTTGTCTTAATTAGTCTTCTTCAAATGTTAACCAATTCATTTTACTTCTGCCTCAGTCAAGGCATGAAAATAAATTCCACAATTTAGTTTCAAGGACTCTTTAGATCTTAGGTGCCTACCCTGGATCCGCCAGTTAATGCCAGTTAACCTTTTGTCCTGTTTTTTACAAATCCAAGAGATGCCATGTCACGATGGCTCCTCTTCATCTCTCACTTATAGAGCTGTAGTTACTTCTAGTGACTTATTTATCTACACATTTCTATGGTCTGTTTTTTTTTTATATTTTTGCTTTGGTCCTTCCAACCCTTTTTCGCCCGGAGTTGATAAAGTGCCCCTGCGGCTAAAGATAACACACTACTGAGGAACTCACTAACTTGCTTTTGTCTATTTCTGCTGCAATGTATTTACTTACTTGATGCCAGGAAAATGGAAGTAGATAAATGCCCTGGCTACATGGAGCATTTCCAGCTGAGCGTTGTTAACAAAGGTTCTGGCCAGGTGCAAAGAGTTTACCAGTGCTTGTGAGTATGACACACATTATTACAATGGCACACAACTTTCCGAAACACTTTAAAAAGCAACAGCAAAGATGTCAAAAGAAAAATAAATGTCCACTTCTTAGTGAACACAGCACAATGATTAAATGGCCCTTTCATTGTCACTGTAGTAATACAATTACAACAAAACTACTGCTTATACTATTCTCTCCAGGGCTTAAATAGTACTGCTGCCACTTCTATTGCTAGCACATCTACGTCTACTATTTCACATTCATAATACAATTTACTTTTATAATGCTAATATCCCCTAATTCCCCAAATTACAGCCAGGCTCTGTATCGCTAAAGCAGATTGATGTAATATACACCCGGCAGGCCACTTAATTTGGTACACCTGTTCAACTACTTGTTAACAGAAATATCTAATCAGCCCATCACGTGGCAGCATCTGAATGCATTTAGGCGTGTAGACATGATCTAGGGGCCACACGGTGGTGTAGTTGTTAGCACTCTTGCCTTGCAGCGAGAAGACCCTGGTTCGAACCCCGGTTGGAACAAGGGCCTTTCTGCATGTTGCATGTTCTCCCCGTGTGTGTGTGGGTTTTCTCCGGCTTCCTCCCACAGTCCAAAAACATGCAATGTGGGGATTAGGTAAATTGGACACCCTAAATTGAACATAGGTGTGAGTGTGAGAGTGAATGGTTGGTGTGTGGCCCTGCGATGGACTGGCGGACTGTCCAGGGTGCCCGATGTATTGGCACCCCCCGCGACCCTCTGGTGGAGGATAAAGCGGTAAATGATGACTGACTGACTGACTGACATGATCTAGATGACGTGCTGAAGCTCGGAATGAGAATGAGAAAGGAAGGGGATTTAAGTGACTTTAAATGTGGCATGGGTGTTGGTAGGAGTATTTCAGAGACTGCTGATCAACTGAGACTTTCGCTGACAACCATCTCCAATGGAGATGGTATGTTGGAAAAAAGACAAAACATGCTGTGAGCACTAGCTCAGGAACAAAATACGTTTTTGATGCCAAAGGTCAGAGGAGAATTACCAGACTGGCTTGAGATGATTGAAAAGTAATGCAGAAGACTATCTTTGCATGCACAACTCATCAGACTTAAAGCAGATGATCTCCAACATCAGAAGACCACAGCAAGTGTAACTCTATTAGATGCCCTGTGTACCTTATAAAGTGACCAGTGGGTGGATTGCATCTGCATTTGTTCATAATGAGTTTGATGCTACAGGCCAAAGGGAAGGACATGATCAATAGATCTACTCACAATAAAAATGAACAAATTTGCATCCATAATTGTTTGCCTGTTCCATTCTGAGAAATGCAATATCTACCTTGACAAGGGGTAACACATCTACCATGGTGCTATTGAAAGAGCATTGTCACCATTAAATCACCAGTTTTATTTCCCAGTGCACTGTTAGCAATCCCAAAATACATTAATGCAGGACACAGGACAAGAGCCATCTATTACAAGCCTTGTTCCAAGTCGAAACTGATGTCTTTGAGCAGGAGGAGCAGAATCACAACTTGAATTAAATTAGCTTTGGAAGAGATAACACATTTGGTTAATGTACTGCACTGGGATAACAGATCCATCGTCTTGTTTTCTGTGGCTTCAAGGAAGAGAGCCAAACAGAATCAGCAGTGATGAAGGGGACAGTTCAACTTTAAGAAAAGTGTTTCTCACAGCTGGATGAACATCACACTAGACTACAGAAGGATAGAACAACATTATTTCCAGTCAAACCGGCCACAAGGCCAGCATTCAATTAAAGCAGGGAGACTCTTTTTTTAATGAAATCTGTATATGCTCACACATTTGCAAGTTTGGTTGTTTTTTCACCTTTAACTCTACGGAGCTCCCCCTACAGTTTTGGAGTACATATTTTTAAGACACCACCAGAAACATCCATCCATCCATTATCTACCAATCATAAATACTCACTGCTGACGCTCCCTCTCCCTTCCCCTCTCCTGGCCATGTGCATTTGTTTCCAACGGAGCCGGTGAACAAAGTCGTGAAGCCATGTCATTGCTGGACAATTTTTTTTTAAAACGCCCCCCTAACTACACAAGGGTCATTGAAAGTGCTTGAAGTTTGTGCAAGAAAGAAGTTGATATTTAGCCCTTGTTAGTTACGACACCACCTACTGTTTCATGCCCTGCATTGCTCGATGTACGTAGACTAGGCTTACACAGAACAAAATGTTAAGTCATAATTAGTAGCACTGTCTCTCCCCACTGTTGATGTCAGATTCCATGCAGAACAATGAGTGAGTAACGTTAAGTGAGAGATAGAGAGCAAATTATTGTTGCCTGGGAAATGCAAAGACTAGCTTGACCAAGATCCTAAGGACAATCATTTGGTCAGACACAGAGCATGCCACAAATCTCTTACAAGGGCTCTTACAAGTTGCCCTCCCATCTTAAGCTGTGTCAGCTCATTTGGTCCTTTTTTTGAGGGAATTGGTCCTGTAAAGTCCTTGAAAAGTGCTTGAATTGGATGTCAACCAAAGTGTGGAAACCCTGGAGGCCCCTTTGGTCGTTTCTGCCTCCTCGCTTCCTTCGACAACAGTTTTTTCTGCACTTTCTTTGCCAGTTCTGCCATGATAAATGTCTAAAATAACACTATCACTGCATGTGTGGGTGGGTGTGTGTGTGTGTGTGTGTGTGTGTAGTGCAGTGAAGCATGTTGTGTTTCTCGCGAGACCTGAGACTACGCAAGACCTTCTTATTCTGACGACTCCAGGTCAGCAGCCCTGATCTTGCAAGGCTGGTTTTCCACTAACATAGAGTAGGGGGAGTGGAGAGCTGTTAAATTAAAAGGATAAAGGGTCAAAATACTGCATAGTTCCACTTTAACAGCCTCACTTTCCTTCACAACACTGGCAAACTGCTAACAAGCAATGCCACACCAGTTAAGATAATGAACTGTTGAGTCAAATATATCAGATTTCTGCACGCATGTATTGTGATATTAGTGAAAACAAGGCAACTATGATGCCGATGGACAGATTTGGATTATCTTTTTTGAAGCAACATTCTTCTTTTCTTTTAATTATTATTTAAAAAGTGTGACTCACACAAGCGCCAGTGTTATCCAAAATTACAGCTCATTTAATTAGCAAAGCTTTTGTTGCCTTGCTCTTTGCTGCATGTCGAGGTGGCAGTGTTCTTGCTTTTGAGGATGACAGTGACTCTAAAGGGAATATAATATCAAAGAAGTTGCACAAGGTCCAGTATACATTTACTCAAAAAAAAAATCTTTTGATTTGAGGAGCAGTCAACACAAGGTCTGTGTACAGAGCAGAAACCAGACAGATTATGTAATGTGCTCTGTTCTCAGAGTTCAAGTGGTCAGCTTCAAGTCCTTGTCACTTTTTATTAACAACTTTTATCTTAGTTTTCACATTTTCTTAAATAACTCACAGCTGTTAACACTTGAACTGTTTCATACAAGGGTTCGTGACTTAGGCCTCCACACTGACACTTAAGTTTTAGAACTGCTATTTTTTTGTGCCAACTGTTTTGTGCAGCTTTTGTGATAACGGCTCTATTCTTGATTGTTGTATTTCTGTGCCAGTTAAGAAAATACGCACACACATGAGAATCAATTCATTTGTGTAAGTTAATACCAACAAAGACCAAAAATACGATACACGATACAACATTATCATGATGTTTAAGTCACGATATTATCAGAATATTTAAGTAACAATACAATATTATCATGATATTTAAGTCACGATACAACATTGTCATGCTATTTAAGTCATGATATTATCATGATATTTAAGTCACGATACAACATTATCATGATATTTAAGTCATGATACAATATTATCGCAACATTGCAAAATACTAGTATTTTGTATTTGCGAAATCACATATTGGGAATACTTATATAACAGCTCTAGTGAGATTGAACAATTGGCATCATCTACTCGACTGAAACCTCAATTGATTATTTCTGCTAATCCACAAAATTTTAACGTTTATTTGTAACAAAAAAATGATATGCAAAAATAAAAAATCGACATTTGGTATCTCAAAAGCGAAAATATTGTGATATTTCATTGTATTTTTTCCCCCAGCCATACTAAACACTTTCTGACTTTTGTGAAATAATGTAATAATGAATAGTAAGTAGTTATCTTCTATCTGTAAATGTCTGCATGACCAGTGACCACACACTCAACTATTCCAGAGTTCAGTTATACATGGGATCTCCCTCTTGCTGTCACATTAAGCAAAGAAAACACATGAAAAACTGTTTTTAATTGCTACACAATGTCATTTCCACACAGTCACAGTCCATGACATCAGCTGCAGATTCACTCTGCATCAGGACAAGCCGCAGGAGGGTTAGCATACATGGGCAGCACTGCCCGTGTTGTGGATTTACATTAACATATGTCACCAGCCTGAAGCTTAATTTTACACTTCATGCTGTTACGTGGAGCTCACTGTAAAGCTGTGCTGGTGGTAAAACTAAGGTATGACAGCCGTGGGAAACAGATCTCTGCTGTGCATCCACATCACTGCTGATGTGAGAGGTGTATTCGGAGAGTTTGGAAATGGAGAGTGACTTTTCCAAACTCTGTTGCCCTGACACATCTCAAGTGCTGGTCCAGAAAAACTGAAGCCTGGCTGAGGAACTTAGCCAGGCTAAGATTTTGTGGTTCTTCCATTGGCATGACGTCTTGTTCCGTCTCAACCCTTTCAATGACTGACATATTAAATAAGCAGTGCATACAACAGTTTAAGCCTAGTTCACACTCAGATTTCCAGTCTGTCTTCAGCAACAGCCTTGGATCAGAGTTTAATCAGCAGTTGCCAGATGAAGTGTTAAATCTTCAAATACACACAAAAAAAGAGGCTTGATGTTGCTCATTCCGATTGTCTGTCTGCTGGAGATCTGATTAGAGTCTGTGACAACCCACTTCATCTCTGTAGCCAAACAGAGTCCAAGATGGGATGAAGGCAGCACTGGTGGAAGCCCAGAATGAGAACACAGAGGAAAGAAGAAATAATAAAATAAGTAATGACTTATATTAAAGTGCTTGTATACAAACATACTTATGGATAGTATGTCCAGTTTCTGCCAGTTTCTTCCTAAATGTTCCACATAGGACATTTAATACAAAACTGATTTAAAAATGTCCACCATGACATAAGCCACAGCTTTTTGAAGGCACATCTCTGCATCTGCACAGTGGATAACTAAATTAATGACAGTCCCAGATGTCCGATGGATTTGTATAAAAGCCATTTGGACATGGCCGTGGCACAAAACTAGTCTAGCAACGACAATAATACAGCACGGAATTGTTTTTGACAAATAAATCTGAAAAGTACATAAAAGACAAAGAATGGGTTGGGGACCTCAGGAGAAATCAATAAGGGAGAATGGAAGTGAAAAAATAGTTTTGACTTGTTGCTGAATGTGGGTGTGAGGCCAGGCCATTATCACTGAATCAGGTTTTAATCTCAGCTCAAGTCATCAGTTTTTCATAAAAGGTATTTCTGAGCTTACAACTTGTCTGACACAACAACATTATGAGGCTGAATGGATGTGAATTTCTCTAAAACAAACAAACTTCTGTTCTTTATTCTCGTCTTCCTTGGTTTTTAATGGATGAACCAACTAATTGTGCTCGCATACAATGACAACAGAATCTCATTTATCTGAACCACAGACAGACGAAATGGTCCGCTAAACAAACAGTGCCATTTTTGGAATGCCTAATTATTTCATTTGAGGAATAGATGAGATTTTTAATACCTGCAGTTTGCATAGTCTGCAGTTCTGTCTAAACTTATTTCGCCATGAATATGATGTCCTTCGTCGCCGTAACAATGTTGATTAGAGAATTGTTTCTCATCTCCGGATACAAAACAAAACAAAATGAAAGTCTCCAAGGGCCTTCAATCAGCGGTAAAACACAAGTCATAACAACCGGAGAAGACACCGCATCATATTTTCCTCACTTAACAATTAGAAGACATTCATAACAACAGCTATAAAAAAAAGTGTCCATTTACTAATGAGCATATCAGCAAACACATGCATATCCTGAACGTCCTTTGCTGCAAGAAATTCACTTAATATACTAAACCACTTTGAATATGAATGAAGGAGCATGATTATGAAACCCTAATTTGATCGTTTTAATTTTAAAAGCCATTACATAAATGTCAAAACATACAAAAACCGTGGCCAAAGAGGCTGTTGACACAATTCATGCATCCTGGACCAGAACAGAACCCAGTAGATTGTAGCTGTGCCAAGTCATTTGCACACAAATTAGACAATATATTTGTAGGAAATAAATAATATAGTTCAGTTACTTTTTCCTGTTTACATAGTATTGGCTTAGATTAGGGTTAGATTTGCAGTTAGTGCCACTCCATCCACCTAAATAGATGTTTGGTGCATAAGGTGCAAAACATAGAGACCGTCCATTGTCTCAAATGAGTCGGGACGAGCTGATACGATACACTGAATAAATTTGATATCAGTCAAAAATCACTGGATCGGATATCGGAAAACGAAAAACCTAAATGACGCATATGTACCGCGCATGAGTATGCACAGTCTGGTAAACCGCAGTGATCATGTCTGCTGTGAGGGCTTTTAACTAAGAGGAGAAAATGTTAAAAATGAGACCGATATCAGTACTCAAGGTGATATTGGTGTAGGAAACACACAAAAAAAGGTGCTATTGAGCCATCGCTTGTAGTGACTTCACACTATATGACGCACGACAATAATCTCCGTACCCAAATTTAGTCGCACACACACACTCAATGTTTTATTGCTCTTTTTTTCCAGACTCCATTTTCTGGAGCAGTGTATTTCTGTTCAGGTTTGAGCAAACATCCTCGTCTGTTTGGCTGCAGACAGCTGAGTTTGTTGCAGGCTTTGGCTACAGCTGTTCAGAGTTTGCTTCGGCAAGTCTCACTAATCAACCGGAGACTGCAGATCAAACACAGACCCGGGGCTGCGAGTTGAAAAACTCGACGCCGACTGGGGCTGAAAATTGACGGTGTAGACTAGAACAGACAAAACAACAGAGGTATTTCATTTAAATTCACGAGGATTACTTTAACTGAGTATAAATAATCTTTCCTGAACTATTGAAATATAAGTTGTATTTTATTTTAGAGAGGACTTTGATGATGATCCCTATACAGAGTTGGATTGTTATTGGCATACAGTAAAATATATATAATGTTAGGAATTTCCTGATACATTCTCTAAAGCTGAGACGATTTTTTTAACTCGTATGACTATTTTTGGGATTGGGCTCAGGAACAAGCACAGATTAACCCCTAATGACCAGCTCCTGATTGTCAATCATATGGTCAGATGAAAATAAAACCTGTTAATGAAAATGAGTTCGCCCCTTGAGAGGGTATTCGAACATCGAGCATATAGTGTGCGCACATAAATCGTAAGCTTTGGCTTTTCAGCGCATGCGAAAGTCGTACAGTTTCAGCAGTAGGTTTACAAAACATTAAGAACATTATATAACATGTATATTGTGTAAATATGTGGTGAAGGGATGAAGTAGTAGTCGTTAAATTGACTTGTGTGTAGTTTATACTTCTTGCCTACTCCTTTTCAAACATGCGTCGAGAAGGAAATTTAAATGAATGTTTGAATGTTGAACATGTTTGAAATAAATGATCTAAACTAAACTAAATATTTGCATACATAATGTATTTTAACTGGCCAATTATAGCATCCAGTGAATCATCTCAGTGATCTCGACAAGCCATGTTACAATCACAAATCAAAATGCAAGTGATTTTGCTGTACTGAAAAAACGAACTGAATTAAATAACAAATTAAACTAAAAAGTTCTCTACCAAGGTGATTAATATGACCCCTCTTCCTAACCTTTATTTCCACCTTATTTCTTGTCGTTTTACTCAAATGAACCCCCTTCTTTTGACACCGACTGTACTGTCAAGTAAGATGCTCCATTTTTTTTCAATTTTTTAAGCAGCTATCCTTTGTAGCGTTCTAGCTTCTGAAGAAATACAAAGACAGTCTTATTTAAATGGTTATCCTGTGTGTGCACGGCATGAGTCTGTGTGTGTGTGTGTGTGTATTTAGCTTTAGATACTGCTATGGATAGCACATCAATCTGTTTTCTTTAAGGAAAATATCTGTGTGTTCCTAAATCCTAACATGTCACACCTTCGGTTTAAGTTAGCACATTTAGTTTTCTCCACCCTCAAATGATTGTGAAAGAATCGGGCACAGAGAGTGTGTGTGTGTGTGTGGGGGGGGGGGGGCTCCTTGTATTTCATTGGCAGTTACGCAGCAAATACGGCTTTCAGATTGTATTTAAAGCGTACTTTTGAATCGTCCCAGCTGCTCCCCTCCAGTCCTTTCATCTCCATTCAGACAAAGCAAATAACAATACCCTGTGGGGGGAACACAGTTTTATTGAGTGCTTATGTTGCTCTAGATGACGAAGGAAAGACGGCTCTGACACAGCAGCCACACCCAGTGGAGCACAATACACTGCAAGTGTGCTCTTGTTGATCTTCAGTAAACACAAATTCACATTCAAGTCAAGTGCATCAACAAGAAGCAGGAAAAAAAACTGTTTGCAGGCCTTATATAAATACATTTAATAATGCAGCGATCCCAGTACTCAGATACCCCCCTCCTTCACCCACTGAAGTTGGTTGCTGTCTGGCGTTGCCCTTACTAAGCACTCAATTTAAACCATTCCCAAGGAGAGGCAGTGTGTAACAATGTTTGAATCAGGGAAACGTCGCAGACTCAGACAGTCCTCACCCCAAAGGAACACTGTGCTTTGAAAAGCACATGGCTGTGGAAGTGACAGAGCATCATAAAGCATCGCTAAAGCACGGATATTATTCTATTATTCTAATGTGATTGGATTACAAAACGGGGCTTTTACACAACCAGATAAATAGAGCAGGAAATGGAGCTGTCTCGCTGGATCTTCCCCCTCTTTATTCTTAATACTTAAAGAGAACAAAAGAGACAGGACAGGATGGACAACGCAGAGCTCTTCTGCAGTAGAAGACCGTCAAGAGCACTTGTTCCTGACAGCTGTGGGCCTCCAATTCACAGCAGTGTGCGCGCGATCACTTTTCAATGGTGAAGGAGGGACATATTTGTGTAAATTACTCTCATTCATGGCCATGCTTTGACAAGAGTAGAAGTGCAGCAGTAGGTGGGATTTTTTTATTTGGTTTCCATGCAGACTTGTGCAACAAACTCCAGACTGAGCTGTGCAGAAAACCTGACTGGAAACTGTATTAGGTGCAGGATACAGCGAGTTCTCCGCACTTTCATTCAGTGCCGACTCTACAGTCACTTGGAGACAGTAGAAATAAAATTCATCTTTCTCTCTATCTGCTCAATGGCCTGTCCTGGAACACCGTCTGATCATTTTCTATTAAACCTTTTTATCCAAGTTTGGCGAAGGAAGAAACATCATTTTCCAGCATCCTGCCTGAGAGACGATATTTTGTTATGACTCTCATCTCACCCTGTCAAACACCTCTGTGATGCCAGGTTCAAGCCTGTAATGCATGGCATACATAAAACTGCACCGCACTGGTAGTATCAGGGGCATGCGTGCAGTCTTCTCCTCTATGATGGTGCTGCGGAAAAAAAGCACTTTCGCCTTTAAAAATCTGTGACTGAGGCAAAAAGAAGAAGCTGCGGGGCTTAATAACTTACATCAGTTCGCTTTTGTGATTGGTGGTCGTTACCGAATATACACGGATATACGGGGATTCAATTCAGCGTGGCGGTTGACATATTTCACTGTCCTTGTGGAGGGAAACATGGGGTCAGAGACATGAAAGGCGGACACTAGATATTAGAGGTCAAGCGATAAAACGTTTTAGCTGAGGACAATATGCAACCTGCTGGCATCGGTGGACACAGGCTCCAGTGGTGGCTGGTGTCTGCATTGCCACCGTCCGTCAAATTTAGATGCAGATCACCACTTTGCATAGACTGGCCAGTAACCAACCTAGCACAAAATATCTGCGTACATGAATTTCTCCTCATGATAAATAACATATTTAGACATCATTTTGTCAGAAGGCAACAACAGAAAACTTCCAGCATATGAGAGTCAGTAATGCATGTTGAATATCTGCGACCTGGCAAAGTTACCGGAAGGAATTTATAAAATAAAAACTACACCTGCAAGCAAGTAGGACTGGACTTGACAGGCCTGTACATACTCCACAGGAATAGAGAAATGTGTTATTTTTCTCAAGGTGGCAAGAACAAGAGGCAGAGTTAGTTCTGGCCAGGACATTTCATACTTCACATTTCATACTTCACAAGAAACACAACTCCTGAGAAGTCCACATGGGGAATGACCACATTTCCGCAAGCAAGTCCAGTCGCCAACAGCCAACTAGTGAAGAAGACGACGACTATGATGACTGAGAACCTTCACGGACATTTCTGCATTAACCACGCAGACAGACGATGCTGTCAAGAATTTCTAAGAGTAAGTTCGGGCCTGATGTCATGTCCTACACGTCACTGTTGCCCTTTGATCTTCATGTGATGTCATCAGTTTTATGAAGAACATTAAGAAGATGAACAAAAACACCGAACAAAAAAACCAAAAGGGCATCCAGCACCTCTCGTACTGGATGCCATGCTATGTTTGGCATGTGCACAGGGATGTTTGAAGCCCATCAGCAAAGAGGGAGACTGAGAAGACCAAGAAGAAGAAGAGCCAGATCAGCAGCAAGAGGGATAATAAGACGGACAATAAGAAGGAGACGAAGACAGTCGTTTGCCTTTCTCTTATCTATGATTGTGATGACTATCAAACAAACTGCTGCGTATTTTTTTCATTAATCCATAATCCATAGACTTAAAAGTCTACCCACCACGGTTTCCAGTAGAGGAGGATTCAAAGTAGATCTAGATGGAGTCATTGTTTAATAGTGTTTAAAATATAAGAATGTTGGATTCTCCTTTGACTAATTGAAATTAGACGCATTGAATATACTGAACTCTCTCGTTGTCTCCCGCTTTATCACCACATCAGGGTGGTGGGGGGGCTGGTTCTAATGCTGTGGATGATCCGTGTATTTTAAAAGACATAATGGTTTCTGAGTCATAAAAAATGAAAGGGGAGCGCAGATCAAAGGCAAGCGCTCAGAATTCCCAGTTGTATTTTCTTGGAAATTGCATATTTCATTTTCATTTATTCTATCTTTTTGACTGACTTCAGGACACATTATTGCCATCCATGGCTTCTCACCGCCCTCTGCGTGGCACCTGGTGCCATGTCATGCGGGTAAGCTATGGCCCGAGAATAGATTCTGCTCGGAAAATAATGCATCCCAAGCAAAACAGCTTTGGGGAAATACTGCTGTGCAGGAGTGTGAAAGCTCCAATAAAAGATGTTTTCGCCAGTAAGTCACACAACGGTACTGGTTCAGGCCAACCTGGAGACAAAGAGGTGTAAAACAGGTAAGATTAAGAGGGAGGACAAAAGAACAAATCTTACGGCACACTTTCTCCATCTCCCAGCATGCCTCTGTGCAGCCAAATCAACTGACAGACCAATGCCGATGAAACTAACACGATAAATGTAAAGAGCCCATGTGGCTGTAACGGCAGCACTTAAAGGATATCGTGTGACAAAACAAGTCAATGTGAGGAGTAAAAGTGCTGCTCCATATGCGATGACAAGGAGACAGCCCGACGCTGAGTGTTCCCTGTCACATTTCTTACGCGTGCACCAACATTTTGCACACATTCCGCTTTTCCCTTTTACTCCCTGAACCAGTTTTCCTCGAGAGACATGAAATAAAAATGATCGTGAAGACATTTCTTCGATAGTTCTTGCGGGAGGAGTGTGTTTGATGACATTTATATATCACACCTCTAAATGCACCCCATCCTGAGGTACTTTTAATGCCACATGTGTTATCCGTCACTTCTGACAGAGTTGCAGATTTACAGGACGTCACAAACCACAAAGAGGGGAAACTAATTTCTCCCTGTGAGGCTGCAAGCACACTCCACACTACCACCGGACGCCATGAACAAAACAAAAAAGGACAAAATAAATAAGATGCCTTTTGCAATTATTACCGACGTAAAGCATGCACTGAAGCATTCTTGCAAGTAATTGAGCTTCAGTGTGTCTGTACCATCTTGATTATAAATATTTATATCTCATAGATCTGCACATAAGATCACACATTAATAATTTTAAGTACGTTTTTTTTAATAAAAATGAAAACAATGATGTTAAAATGACCATTCCCTCCTGATTTTGTGAATCATAATAGCGCAATCCCTGTCGAAATAATCGCAAATAGATATTCAAAATCGTTGAGCCCTAGCCAGTATCCCATTTCTGTTGGGATGAGCCAATATGATCAAATGCACTGGAGTGGATGCCAAAAAATGGATATAAACATATGGACACACATGTAAACATATAGATAAATTACGATTAATTATGCATTCGCTGTAGAGAGAGCGATATGCCACCAATGTCATGTGACCAAAATGTGTAGTAAGTAATAAAATACTCCACTTGTAGTACACTATTTTCATACAATGACTTTTCTCAAATTTGTGTCAAGTTTCTATGTTTAATAAGTGTTAAAAAAGATGAAGTTTAAAACAGGTAACAGGTTTCTTCAACTGTTGCTTTGGAGCCAAATTGAATCTGTAACTGGAGGATTTTGCCAGATGTGGTGATCGTGCGAGTTCCGTGGACGTACTTTAGGAGAAAAGAGGAGAAAAGCAAAACAAAGGCGTGTATGGGACTGGCATCGGTATCAGTCTTATCAAGGCTATATTGGTATCAAATAGCGCTCAAGTGCATACAGTTAATGGGGAAATAATCTGAATCATAATGTGACCAAGTGCAACAGGCAAATTGAAAGACACTGCAATTATTGATTCATTTGATGAGGATAAACTGGGTGACAAAACGGCATAATGATGAAATTCTGCAGCGCTGCTGGAATTCACAACGCCAAAAAATTGAGCCATGCCTCTTTTTCCCCATTTTTGTAAATGAGAATCCACAAGTTCTTGTTTTTTTCATTTTGTCCCCTGACAATTTACCAAAATAAATGAACGCCACGTCTGGAATAATTGACCCTGTTTGAGGTGAAGCTGTCTCGTCCATGTGTCAGGCGAGAAGTGTATAAAACGGATCACAAACACAGAGGGAGAGACGGTCACAGTGGCTGCTCCTCGCTCAGTCACAGACCTGATGCTGTAAGAACAATATATCATCAGACTGGTGGTGCAGCACATGGTCTGATCTGACTGCTCTTATCATCACACTCACACATTTTCACCCGGCTGTACACACCAGACTTTATATTTATGTTTTCCTCGAAGCTGAACATTGTTTTGTTTTTTTCTTTGACAGGAATTACTTTCTCACTTATGAGAAGCTTTTAGCTGAATTTGGCAGAAGCCGCTCATGTCTATAATCACATTTTAGCATCTAGGCTTCCATGCAATGCATTTACTGCACGACTACCAGACTCCAGGTCCAACACTACACAAGTCTACCAGTTCTTCTGACTGACAGACGCACTGATTAACACCATTAGAGCAGTGACAGGGTGACACATACAGGATGAGTTCTCCTCCTATATCAACATGCACTCACTTTCATTCTGCTCTGCTTGTGAGAGGCTTCGTTTTTTGAATTCTCAATCAGGATGAGTTCACCCTCGACGAGTCAGAAGTCAATCTGAGGCATGAATGCATGCTGTTTTAGATTTGGAGCTTAAGTTCCTCCCCACTATCAAAGACTAGACATATTCTCGTGGCCGCGGGTGGTGGTCATCATCATCAGCAGCAGCAGCGGCGGCGGTGGTGGTGGTGGTGGTGGAGGCATTATCAACAAAATCCGCAGGGATTATTCAAGGGAGCGTCACTCACTAAACATCTGCACTGATCTGACACACACACACGGATTACTTTGCTTCCCATCCCGATATTGTCCCACAACAAAGTACAGACACAGGAAGATGAGATCAGCAGAGGGTGAAATACTGAGCAGGCAAATACTGGATGTAAACTTCCTCTCTTATTAGAATCAGGCTTTTTAATGTCATGAAAGGAAAAGTTGGTCATGTAAAGTGACTGGCTTTCACTCCACTGAATCAATCAGGCAAGTTAAAATAATAATACTGACGATGATAATAATAACAACAGTAATCTTACCTGTTATGACAGCAGTAGGAATTCACTGCCTCAGATTAATCCGTATTTTGTCACTAAACAAAACTGTGCACACACACACGCATCACTGTAGATACGGCACGCGGCTAAATCTCCCCGGGGGAAAAAAAAACCAAACAAACAAACAAACAAATAAAACAACGTACACAATATCCGCGCGTGACTTGAAAAGATGCAGCTCTCCCTATTGTGTCGCGCTACATGCAAGCACCGACTGTGCCGAGATGAGCTGAGCCGCCGCGCCACTACTGTCTCTCCATCCCCGCCTCTCTCTCTCTCTCTCTCTCTCTCTCTCTCTCTCTCTCTCTCTCTCTCTCTCTAGATGACGGCGTGGGGCTGTCTCGCAGGTTGCATATTGGAAAGCTCTCTCTCTCTCTCTCTCTCTCTCTCTCACTCGCGCGGATGCGTCAGGTTTCTCTCTCGCCTCTCCTCCACTCTCTGTCTCCCCCTTTCTTTCTCACTCCGGGACGCACGCGGGCAGCGGAGAGAGAGAGAGAGAGAGAGAGACCGCCCCAGATCCCAGTTGAGCATCCTCACTGCTACAACCACCTAAACGGAACACACCCTCCTCCTCCTCCTCCATCCTCGTCGTCCTGCTGCTGCTCCAAGTGTCTGACAAGTTGATGTTCCAAACATCTTTCACAGGACTCGGAGTAAACAAACAGTTATTTTCCCATTATCCATTAATCTGCCCACTTTTCACCCCTTGATGAACAGATTAGGTGAATTCAAATGTCACAAAATGGTGTCAGAGTTGTCAAAACATGTTTGTCCCCTTTTTTCCAAGATAACTTTCACTTTCCATATCGGGCAGTTATTCAGTATTGCGGTGTGTTTTGACTGTGCAATAACAGTTTAAAGGGATAAAAGACAAACAAAACTGATGTGTATCTACTCTAACATGACCATCAACAATCTATTCCACATTTACAATTTGAACTTTGAGCTAATTTACATTATGTACAAAACAAAATGTCAGTTTCGGCCTGTTTTTGGAGTACATGTGCAGGCGTTTTTATTTTTGTGTGGTACTCCTTAAAGCAGTGTTTCTTGATCCTGGTCCTGGGGACCCACTGCCCTGCATGTTTTAGATGTTTCCCTGCTTCAACACACCCGATTCAAATGAATGGGTCATTACCGGTCTTTTTGCAGAGCTTGGTGATGCTTGGAGTTATGGTAATGAGAGGTACACATGGCAACGACAGGATGGTCACAGAAGGGTTAAATGTCTGATTGTTGCTCCCCAAATACCCTCATAATGAGGGATGTTTTTGTTGTTTTTCCACAAACCTAAAACTCCTTTTCTTCTAAATGGCTATTGATATGTCATAAAATTCAGGGGTAAGGCATCTGAGCATATGATTGTTAGGTCTATTTTGTCTGTGTATAAGTGAAAGGGGGCCTCTGTCTAAATGACCTCTAGCATAGTCTATACATACAAAGTACATTTGGGCGTGCCCACCTTCAGTTTTGCTGTTTGTGGCCAAACTGGGCGTATTTCGCAAAGCGGCTGTATTTAATGTCTGAATTATTCATAGATGTGTTTTGGTTGTAATATAAATGAAGCCAATCAGGGTTTTGCTTGCTATTTATTCCCCTTAGAAGCCAGGTGCTCCTGTGCCAACAGTGGCAAACTGAACGATTCTCTGTTAAGGAGACAGATCTGCTCGTGGGCCCTCGCGTGCAAGCAGCTCCCAGTGAGTCAGGCAGAAAAGACAGAATGGAAGGGTAACAATGTAGAATAAAAATAAAAATCTGAACTGAAAAAAAGCAGTCTTTGAAGTTAAAATAAGTTAAAAGCATATGCACCTGATGCTTTTACATACAGATTTGCAGGTGCATGTGGAAATAGGAAGAGGGAGAGGTGGTGCAGACTGAGACGATGAGATCGGTCAGCTCATACAGCACTGATGAAGAGCTTCAGTGCTCACGTCGGTGTGTCCTGGACATGGTTTAACATCTCATTACTCAGCTTCTTGTGCCCATGTTATACTTTAATTGTTACCCTGCAGCCACCTCAGGGGAGCTGATGCTCTGACAGGGGGCGGCTGTAGCACCGCAAGCTCCTGCACTAATAAGTACGAAGTCCTTGGCCAGTAGACCCTCTGCCTCTGCCGTCTGATCCATTGTCCTACAGTGTCAACAAGTCCATTAGACTGCACAGGATAAGCACATGTCTGTGGTTGGTCAAGAAGTGTTTGCACTGCAGTGGAGTTTGTAATTAAAAAAAATAGTAGTACCAAAAAAGCAAAGATTAAAATCTGCACTGAGGGAGTACTTGCAATGATTTTGTCATTTGTCATATCTGACTTTTCTATAAACCAAAGAGGAAGTAAAGATTATTCTTGCTACGTAGAGAATTGATGACTTACGTGCCATCTTGAAATTAAAAACAGTAACGATTTTTTGAGGATCGAAATATTGCATTGAACGGAATGTTCTTCAGATAGGTGTATTCATAAAATAATCCTGTAACATTCCACTTGTTTCCCCCCTCACATCTTAGTCTCACTGTGGCCGTAAAACAAAGTTATGTTCTTTTTCTAGGTCAAACACTGTATCTAACAACATCATCACAAATGTAAGGTACTGTAAGTGGGGCACAGTTTTGTCAAATGAGTCACTGTCTGTGTATCTGTTAGAAGGTCCTATAAAGGACAAAAAAATTGAATTTTGCACTTTCTCACTTGCAGACTCTGGTGTGCTTCTTGAAAACAAAAATCAAACATACTTGGTCTCGGGAGTGCACTTCATTCAACTGGAGTCATTCAAGCGTTGTGCTTGTACTTCTTGGTTCTTGAAAAACTTGGATACCACCCACAGGACCGAGAGAACAATTTGCATACGCCAAATTGAGGTTTAGTTACTGCTGCCTTTTCTTTAATAGAGGAATTAAAGGAAGCGTATACAGTGCACTTAAGACGAACCAGATAATACATACAGTAGATGCCATTTGGGCTGTTTCTTGTCGACAGAAAGAACTACAAATGTGGTTGTGCAGAACGAACTAAAGTCACAATGGAACCTAAAGTCCCTTTCACAATGGAATTAGTGGAATTAGTGAACAACATTAAAAATAGGTGATTGGCGCCATACATATGTATAATTATCACCATAACTATGCATCAAATGTGGGGCAGATAGGGAACTTTGCCCGTGACAACACGGTTGCCAGTTTGAGTACCCGCCAAGTCAATAGCTAGGGTAACCCCGAGCAAGGTACCCAATCCACATTGCTCATTGTTAACTGGACACTGGAGTGTACCTCCTCGTGCAGGCTCCAAGCCCGGATAAACTGGAATGGTTTGCATCAGGAAATGCAAACCAAATCAAGTGTGGATCATCCGCTGTGGCAACATCAGACAGGAAGACGCCAAAAGCAGTAAAAACAAACAAATCAAATGTGACATCACTAATGCGTTGAAACGAGTCAGAGGAATAAAATTAAAACAGCTCAATGCTCAGTGACAATGCTAGACATTACTATTTTGTTTCTTTCACCTCTGACCCCTCGTTCAAACTCAACAGTGAGGGATCAATTTTAAGATGCACCTGCTCGTCTGACCACCATGGAGTCGCTGCCCCACAAGACATCAAAAACTCAGGTTCTCTCACCACGTTCAAATAGCAGCTCAAAATCCACCTCTCCAGACAGGCATATTCTCTTCAAGAGGTTTCTTTTCTTCCTTATCTACACTCCTCTTGCATTCTCAGTATTTCTTGTTCTGTTCTAAAACGTCTTGGTGTATTTTAATATATTTCTGTATTTCATATTGTTGTAATTTTTGTACGGTGACCTCGAGCGTCTTGATGTATCAATCTCAATCCATAGCCATACCACTCTATTGTGCACGTTCGTGTGTAAACGTAAGGTATCCCGGCCTTTTTGAGGTAAAGGCGTAGAATAGAGTGAAAGGACTAACTCGGGTCACATTTCAAATGGAGAAGTATACTCTTTTTTCTTTCAGATTATGCATATACAAGGACGACAACACTAACATTTGTGAGCAAGTTGTGTAGCTACAATAACCACAACAAAGCTTGCTTGTGCCCTCTTGTACCATTGTACATTTTTCTGATATGTCTCCACTTTGCTTCAGACAAGTATAAAACAATTTTCATAATCTCCAGCAAAAACCTTCACGTCATGTCTGCTTACACCATGATGTGTCGTGTTCTTGAAGGGGTGACCCATTTTGTAAGCGTAGATTTTAACCACTACCCCTTGTAAATAATTTCCAAGTACCAAGCGGTAGGGATAAAAATAAGAAATGTGACTCGGCCTAACCCCTTATTCCCACTTGTTTAGAAGAAATGCTTGAAATAAATCTTCACATATGACCCATAGGAAAAACCTAAACTTGGCTCCTCATGGTAACAACAATACTAAGAACATTAGGCTTGTAGCAGCTTGCAGATAACTGTGATAACATCCCATATTGTACAACATACCACCCAATGTTCCCATTACTGTGAATGAAGAACACGCAGTAAGTGTAGTTTTCCCACGAACACCACTAATGAGCGATTTCTCTCCTCATGATAAGCACATTAAGTCCCACTAACTATCATCATTCATCTCTGTCTCTGACTTTTCACTTACAAAAAGGGGAGCTCCCTTCATTTAAGTCAGATTTGCCTGAAAACAATCTATATGTTATACTGGTATTGACAGGGGAAGCAGGGGCTGGAGGTCAAACAGGTCCATAACCTCCCCACAGCTACACCTCAGTCAATACAATGATTTCTACTAAAACCTGTGAATGTGCCAGTATTCAGTCATTCTACTACATTCCATGATGCTATATGGACTGTCGCTTGTGTGTGTGTGTGTGTGTGTGTGTATGTGTATGTAAGCTGAGCCACTGACATTTACATAATCACACAGGCTGCCAGAGCTAGGAGTGCAGTGTCACAGCACGCTGTCTAAGCATCTGCAAGGGGGGGCGTCTAAGTGAAATTTGGTTTGAAATGTCTGAGAAGCTTTCAGGGTTGATGCTCAGCAGCTTTGACAAGTCATTCTTACACTGCATCTGTAGCTCACATGACCACCATTTAGCATTTCAGTGCCATGCTAAATTAGAGCTTCCACAGGAGAGCAGTGCGTTTCAAACGGCAAATTCAGATGAACAACAATCCACAGCACAATTATGGTAAACATAATAATCACGATATCTGGCCCCCCCCTGCATGTGTCACAATCCAAGTCCAAAAACCACTCACATACAATGTCCGTCCATGCATCTTCTACCTCTTTATCCTCAACATGAGGTGCTGGTGCCAATCCCAGCTGGCATAGGGCGAAAGGCGGGGTCACACCCTGGACAATCTGCATGTTTTTGGACTGTTCGAGGAAACCGGAGAACACGGAGAACGTTTATTGTATGTTTCAAGTTCAAAATGTACAAACTCGAAGTGCATCAGTCTGTGTGAAGTCATTTATGCATAGTCCAGCAGAGGGTGCTCTGAGAGCAGCTTGGCTTTAGATCCATTGAGCCAATCAGAAAAATACTGTAAGACAGTGATGTCATGAGATTTTGCTGTAAAAATGGAGGACATAAGCTAAGCCGTCCTCCTGAGTGGGCAACTGTGGCATTGAAGCTCGAACAGAACAGCAATATAGCAAGTCATTTAATAATTGTTCAAACTTGATTTTTGATTTTTTTACTCTGCAAAGGGAACAGAACAGTATCCACAAGTGGAAAGACACAGTCCCATTCAAGCATTTGTGCTCCAGCTGTACAACTGCACTGGCATTGAGAAACTAAATACAAGTCAGCCTTTCCTACATGCTTGCAATTTTGTTAAACACACCTGGATTGTACACCTCTCTAGTATTTCTCTCCTCTAATGGGCCACCTTACACTGCAGGGCAGCTGAGGCTTTAAAGGAAGAGTTTTCTTCCAACCAGAAGGTCACGGTTCGATCCCCATTCTTCACTCTTCTACATGCACAAGGTGTCCTTGTGCGTGACACTTAAACCCCAAATTGCTCCCAACCGATGTGTGTGAGAATGGGTAAGACACAGATGTGTGACAAAAAAAGAAATCTGTGTAAATCTGCAAATGGCAAAAACAAAACAAAAAAACATGCTTTGAGTGATTATCCATAAAAATACAAACCATTTAATCAGAACCCCCGTACAGTTTGTTTTTTTGTGTGTGTGCTGTGATGCAATTCAGACATGGCTTATGACACGTGGGCCTCATCTGGCTCACTAAGTACTTGCCAATGCTGTAACTCAGCCATAGGTGCCAAAGGTGGCCCCGATTAGGCCCAAATGTGTCTGCTATGTGGGACACAGACAAAAGGAGTAGTGAGTGCTTCAGCCGCACAGGAAGGGGAAAAGGTCTGTGGATTCAAGGTCTGTGGCAGTTTTCCAAGCAAGTCTGTCTCCTACGATCATTTCTCATTTGCACAAGGTTTGTTCGCAGGGTATAAATTGAAGGGGGACACTTTCTAAAAAAAACATCCCTGCCCTTAAGCGCAACAAAGATTAAAAAAACAACAACATATTAACTCCAACTAAATACTGCGAATGAACTAACATGTCCCCCAATTAGTACATGTACACATTTCCCGGGGTCTTAAGTCAGGAGCTTGTCTCAAAATGCCACGTCTTACAGAGCACATGCAAATGAAAAACACACACACGTACACACACACTCACACACACCAACACCATTTGGCAGTCCAATGCTTCAATTTCAGAGGTGTGACTTTGTAGGAATGGTGTGTCATAATTTACTCCCCAAGGAAACTGCATGTTTAAAAATGACTGCACACCCCCCCCCCCCTCTTTTGCATGAGATAAATATATTCATATGACTCCATGGGCCTTTATGAGCCACATAACACCAGCACACCCTGACAGTCCAGGCTTGCAAAGAGCAAGATTATGCATTTGGATCACAGGGTGTGTAACGTTTGCAGAGAAAATTTAGCACGATTAGTGGCCATGAGAGCCTCAGCCAGAGCTACTCCAAAAACTCCAGCTTGCCTTAGGAAGTAACAACAATTCTGCAGTCAAGGAAACACAAAGGAACAGTTTACTCTCGAACATTAGATGGAAGTAGGGTGGCCCTTTCCAAAACATGGAGGACACACAATTGCACGACAATGCAGTTTGGCCCATGATAACAACAGTATGATGATACAGTGATCCTGAGACCCTTCGTTCATTGCAAGACTATTTCACGCTGGGCTGAAACGATTAATCTGTGTGCAAGTTTTTTTTAATAATTAAAACAACCATTAAATCTTCTTAAATGAGAATATTTTCTGCTTTCTCAAATCACTTTGTTTGTGGACAAAAGAAGACATATGAGAATATTATAATTTACGGGTTGCTTTTTGGTATTTTGCGGAGCAACAAGTACTCGATTAATCTTGAAAGTAATCGAGAGGTTAATTGAATATGAAAATAATCCTTAGTTGCAGCCCTAATATGATGCATGCGTAACAGAACAGTATTTGTATTTATTCACAAGAAAACATCCATTTCAAAAACTGACAACTGAGATCCGAGAACAACACCTTGCAAAGTGCACAGTCTCAACTTAAATGCAACAAATAAATAAAGCTGCATCATATCAAGTAAATGCATGGTTCTCGAAAAAAAAAAAAAAACAACATAACGGAAGACATACCGGTGCCACGTCTGGTTTCTTTTATGTTTATCATCAATCCTTTTTTTTATATTGAACTGGTCATTTGCAGAGTGTCCATTTGGACATGTTCTAACCAGAAAAGCACAGGTGTCGCTGATCAGGCTCTGTTCGGTTCATGTAAGTCAGAGCAGTGTGACGGTGAACCGGCATGCACCCTGAAACCGAGCAAGCTAAATGGCACTCAGCCATCATTCATTTGAATATTTACACCTGTGAATTTCCTACTGTGACCTTTAAAAATGGCTGCTCTGCAAAGGGCCAATTTGCAGCCCAACATTATGTTGAATGTCACTTTCTGTCTCAGATTCATTGTGAGTGCCTGTCACCTTTTTTATTTCTCACCATATTCACTCTGAATGTGATATTATTCGCCAGTGTTGTTGTTAAAGTTGCAGTTTGAAGTCTGTCCTTTGCATAGAGATAGAATTATATCTGAAACTATGTGGTTTTTTATTATTATTATTGTTATCCTGATAGATATACTGTAGTTATGAATGTGAATGGCCCCTGATAAGACTTGTTTGAGGCTCAGACAAGCAGTGCCAAGAATCCAATGACCATGTAAAGTGCTGATGTTAAGTTTGGACAATTTTGTGCAATGCTCACCGTCTCAGGATAATGTGCTTGTAAGCACAGCCAAGGCTGATGGAAATGTTGTTAGTCTGCAGCTATTAGGTCGTGAGCCACAGAAGTGGACGACCCCCCCCCAAGTTTGACCTGCTGATAATAAGGATGGGTAAGTCTGAGGCACACTCTCACACCTCCGTTTGTTACTGCTTCTACAATTCACACAAGGTTAGCCTTTAGGACGATGCCGCCGTAAACCAGCAGTGCATGTGGTAAAGTGTAACAGGCTGAGGAGAGATAGGGAAGGCCCATAAGGGTTGCGGCAGGAGTGGCCCACCCATCCAGGGGGCACATTTCACAGCAATCAATCAATACACCACTTTTTTTTCACTCAAAAGCACAAATATCTTCCCCAGGCTGACACTACAGGAGGAGGAGTGATGGGATTGACAAGTCAGTAAGATTCATACTTTGGGGCGTTACACAGGGCTGTAAAACAGGGGTCTCAAACTCAAATGACCTGGGGACCACTGAGAGTCTACTCGGGTCACTATGTGGGGGGGGGGGGAAACAACTGTTTAGCAGGGGCATCCATCATGATATTGCAATAACAATATCTGTGATGCTATTTCAAAATAAATGTGTATACAAAAGATACATGTTTATATATGTATATATATATATATATATATATATATATATATACTGTATATATATACACTACACTATACTACATTTAATTTGACTTCTGATCCACCATTTTCCCATTCATTTTCCAATTTAAGCCACTCCATTAATAAAAAAAAAGAAAAAAATGCAAGACTAATGGGCATTAGTGTAGTATAATGTAAAGAGGTTGTTCCTAGTTGACCCGCACAAGAGCGGAAAACGAGAGATGATAGAAATGACGGCATACTGTCAGGGGTAATTTTACCACATGCTGGGTTTAATAACTGGATGATACACAGTGACGGTCTGTTTTGGTCAGTTTCCTTAAACTCCCCTCCCACTGTGCACAAAGAAAGCATCCATTGGCTTGATTCAGATATTTGCTCCATATCATTTCCACTCTTATATTTTCTATGCCATGTCATCCTGCGAAACAGGAGATCCATTAAGAGCACGTCTCATGATACTTTCGAGCTCGTGAAAGGAAGTCATTGTGGCCCTACTGTGTCCACTTACATCATCGGTTTGCTAATGACTGCTTTGCTAACCTCCACAAGATGTGCTCTTTCTCTCTCTCTCTGAGGACAGTAAAGTCTTTGAACCATGAAATGGAGTCTGATTCTCTTTTTTTTTTCCCCCACTCAACAATTAATTGAAAATTTCCCTCACAACACAAACAGCCAGTTTATTGAGCATCTATTAGCTTCAGATGGACTAAGAACTAGGGAGATAATCAACCAATGGATTAAATCCATTCCGGTGTTCATTAGCAAAACAAATGAAAGATGAGCCGAGTCTGAAACATTAATGATGTTGTTTTGATGTATGTTCAGGGAGACTGTGGATCACCAGTGCTACTCTGTGACACTGAAGAGTGCACTAGAGAGTGGCAGAGACGGATTCAGATGACGCAAAATGGAATTCATCATCACCACATCCCTGATATCGCAGGTTCCTTCCTCTTATTCTCTATTCACAACAAGTGTGTGTGAAAAGCACACACACTCACACACACTTCTCAAACTGCCACCCCAGAACCACAGAGCAGCATATGATATAGAGCAGAGCTGTCATCCTCTGCAGCCTGTGTCTCATTACTCATGCCGTATTTATCCTTCCACGCTCAGGAAGTCTGCGTTTATCAGGCCTTTTTATCGATGGCCATTGGGGTCATTACTAGGGATGGACAGTATTTCCTGTGCAGTCATAATTAAGTCATAGTGCTGCAGTCATTCATCAGTAATATTATAGCCTGACTGGAAGTTGTATATGCCTTTATGGCCAAGGTTTTCCGAATAGTTTTTTTTTTGCATAATCTTCAAAAATACCACATTCCTACTTTGGAACGACTACACTGTGTTGTGTTTGTGATATATGAGTGACAGATACATAATAGATCATTTTCACCATCTCTTTTGCTGTGAACGGTGCTCAGCCGGTGTGAAACCCAAGTCGCGGTTGGGTACATTGGTTAACGTGCACCCGAGAAAGTCAAGATGCTCCGTAACGCAGATGCACTGCTGGTGTTAAAGTATGTACAATAGCGTTTAAGATGGTGACTCCGTTTCAAAATAATGCTGGAGCTTGGTTGCCAATTTTTTTTTTTCTTGAAACACAGAGATGCACTTATTCCCAGAGTGTGAGAGTGTGAGCGTTAGGCCGGTTTTGCACTAGATGTGTGTTTGGCACCTGTGAGGCCTGTCTATGCATCTCTTATCATTTTGGCACCCATGAGAACGTTCACACTGGCTGCTTAAGTCACACGCCTCGATTTGGGAATAGACCGATTGCCTATTTTTACTGCAAACCAGGTCCATCTCACAGCAAATATCGGCAGTGAAAATTAGCTTTCTTCACAGTTACAGCATCTATATCTGTCACATATGTCACAAACAAAACACGACATGTTCCACTCCCAAAGAAAAAAAGGTTGTTTCAGTTCCCTGAATCCATTCATTTGTTTATTGTGTAATGTGCAGCACAACCAGATCCGCGGCTTCATACTTAAGAGTCCTGGTATTTCGTTTTTAGAGTTTTTGAAATAATGTTTTAGTATTTTTACAGGCTAACTTTGTAAAACAGAAGCTCTGTGACAGGTGACAAACACCAAGTGTCAATTACAGAGCTCACACTGGACATGCATCCAGAGTGTAACTTTAGTTTAGCCGAACTTTAGTTGATGTTCACTGCTGGCATGTGTGCTTTCAATCACCTTTTTTTTTTAGATAGTGAGGCTTTTCAGGATCGACACAACACACCAAACCAAACCATAAACAAAGTTTACTGCCCACAAATCAGGGCTGAACAATTAATTACATTTTTTTTTAATCAAAATTGCAACTGCATAGTGCAATTTTCAAATTGCATATGTAATAAATAATATTTCTTAAAGCCAAAATGGATTTTAAAATTAGAATATTGTCCTGACCTATGCACATCATATTCTACAGACTGAAAAAAAACATTTTAAATGGATAATTATGAGAAATTTTCCCTCTGACATCAGTCAAAAATAATTGCAATTACATATTTATTTGAAATTGTTTAGCCTTTAAACAAACAAAAACTAATTTTAAGACCATTGATAAATTTAAGTGAGGCCAGGACTTCAGTTTTACATGTTTCTTTAACCGTACAATTGCTTTTTTTTTTTTTTATCCTGCAACAATTCTTACATATAGCACCTTTAAATCATAGTTATACAATTATTCATCTGTCAGGACACAGTTTAACAAAAAAACTGTAAACACCATCATGGCCAGTAAAGTGCTTTGCAGAATTTCAAGGTTGCTGGAGACTCTTAGTCTTTTTTACGATGCCTTGTCAGGGGATGTTCATTCAGTGGTGAACACACACACACACACACACACACACACACACACACACACACAAATGCAATTTGCATTGTGAAAGCCTGTTGTGTGTGCTCAACAAAACACTCACCCTTCCACATTTATTAAAATCATTTCATCTTCTAGACCTGAGTCATCATGTATCCAACCCGTGGGGTTTAGAGCTGAGTTACAGCCGTGGTAGCAGGTGGGAGAATTACAAAAGCATGGGCTGAGGTCTCAGCATTGCAAAGCTAATTTCAGCATTACTGTCAGATCACTTTCTGCTGCTCCAGTCGAGTGTTATGACATTTTTAAAGAAGACGCAGAATATGCAAAATTGGGGGTGGGGGGGATGTGAGGACACAGCTTCTTGTTAAACATAATATAAATACATGAGATGGTTGTCAACATGCAGAATGGATCACTGGCCCAACCCTTGCACTTCATGGGTGAGAAACCCCCCACAGAAGATTAGAAACAAGTGACACAGTCAACAGAGACCCTCTTCCAACAATGGGGTGAATGTTGCTGCAAGACAATAAACAGAAAAGACAGTTAAATCTCTATTCATCCCTGATGGAGGAAAATAACCTTGTTTTATGTGCTGTGCCACAAGGCAGAAAATTAGTTCCTGAAAAAGTCATTAGCAACTTGGTTGTTTTATGGGGTGACATGCCCTCCTGTGACCAATACTGTGCATTTTTTCCCCCTCTATATAAGCTTTTCCCTTTCAGATACTTAAACACAGGAGAAAGCTTTGTGTGGAAAATACTTAAAAGACACGTCCATATTGTAAATTAGTTTGCCACTGGTCTGTGAAAAGTATTTACTGTAAACATTAGGTTAAACATAAACACGCTGTTATTTGCACATATAAATCAGGATATAGTTAATAATTCCAAATTAATAAGTCGGGAAACGATAACCATTCATTTACACAGTGCATATTCATCATAAAAGAAATTAGGCCTTCAAACTATTTCCACAACTTTATACTCTCCCAGCAGGATATTATTTCTCTCCAATATTTTGTTAATGCACTTATTATGTGATGCCCAAGTTGATTTATGGCGTCTCAACATGACTTCTCTTTTCTCTTGGAGAAATCATACATAGCACAGTTTCAATCAGTGTATATTATGGTAGAAAATAAGAAAAATGCGATTGTGTGCGAGTCAACAGTGTCTGCACAGTGCAAGTACGTCACAACACAACGTGACAATTCATGACCTATGAAAACGCACATGATGGACGGTTGCATCGTGTACAATCCCATGGACATGAACAGGGAAACGGGTGTCGTGTTCGCGGTCATGTTGTGAATGAGTGATTAATTGAGAGGTGGTGTGTGGACGTTCAAGCAGCATGGGAGCAACAGCTGTAATTATCTGTTTGTTCATCACAATTAGCGACCCCTGTCACAAAGTTGTATATTGTCACATGATATTGACGTGATATAAACGTAGTTTACAGTGGCTTAAAAACAGTAGCTCAAGCATTTCAAGCAAGCATTTCTTCTTTTTGTGAAATAATTTCTTCACAAGGGTCACACGGTGGTGTAGTGGTTAGCACTCTCGCCTTGCAGCGAGAAGACCCGGGTTCGAGCCCCGGTTGGAACAAGGGTCTTTCTGCATGGAGTTTGCATGTTCTCCCCGTGTGTCTCCGGCTTCCTCCCACAGTCCAAAAACATGCAATGTGGGGATTAGGTAAATTGGACACTCTAAATTGTCCATAGGAGTGAGTGTGAGAGTGAATGGTTGTTTGTCTCTATCTGTGTGTGGCCCTTCGATGGACTGGCGAACTGTCCAGGGTGTACCCTGCCTATCGCCCGATATACTAGCTGAGATTGGCACAGCACCCCCCGCGATCCTGGTGGAGGATAAAGCGGTAGATGATGACTGACATTTCTTCACAAATGATTCCTTGCTGAGAATAGGTTGCACGTTGAAATCACTTTTGTGTACATTTGAAGTAAAGCTACAAATAGCAGCCAGTTAGCTCAACTTGTGGAGCAGATACTAAAATGCTTGCCGGGCCATTGATTGGTCAGAGAGTGTCGTCATGAGAGCAACGTCCGCCACAGAAATTAGCCATGCTATGGCGAGACCGCTCACATTGAGGAGGCCCTATGAAATAATGAAAAACAACGTGCCTGATACCTAAATCAAGTCGAGTAGAGCTAAAACTGTAAAACGGAAAAGCGCCATGAATGCAATTGTTATAATTCTGCTCTCTGTTGTATATTGTATGTTTACAATTTACAATAAAGTTCTTAGGGAAGAATTTTAAAGTTTAAATCGGCCTGATTTGCATTGCCATATGGACAAACAGTTGTTTAACGACAAAAAACAAACAAACTGGGAATATTGTTTCCCCAAGCAGGTCTGTCCAAAATGGCAGACCTGCTCACACATGTGCTACATACAGTAAATATGGTGCAAAATCATATAATGCCATACATTGACTAGTGGCAGCCTGGTTCTGTCAAAAAAAGCAGTCCCTCGACTTCTGTACTGTACTGTATTAAAAGTTGTCAGTTTGATAAACACTAAAAACAGGCTGAAACACTGGAACATTCACCCACAGAAATGCACTTTCTTTAATATCAGTAAAATATCTGGCCTTGTCACTGGTTGTTTATTTCAAATGGAAGACCAATGTGTCCTTTAAAAAAAAAAAAAGCTTTTCTGCCTCAATGTACACTTTTGATGCATTTGACCACTTGCTAAGCCCTTGTGCTTTCCCACATAAGTGTTCATTAACTGCTAATGAACAGTGGCAGAATGAGCAAGGATATTACAGAAACAATTAGACAGGCACTCAAACAGAGGCTGCGCGGGTCAAAGTGTAGAAGATTAATCTCCTCCGTCACGTACACATGGAAATTTAAAATTGCAAGAGAGGGTACATTGGCAACGCTTTGTGATTTTCTCCGGAGCTATTTTCAGGGAAAAAAGAAGATGATCTTCAGGTTACAGCTTTTCAACATACAGAGGACCAGCAGACTGCAACATAAAGTGTACACTACACCTATATGACGCTCTATTAAGCAAGTTTTTTTCTTCCTTTTTTTTCTCCCAGGCTGGAAGAAAAGATCATAAACAGGAGGTAGAGAGTAAAGAGGCAGAGGGATAAGTGTAGTGTTTTAAAGGCGTGCCACCCCATCGACCACGAGTCACGCGTTGATCTTCATTTCCCTGCTCACTGTTGCACATCTCATCTCATCATGCTTTTCCAGGTGCAGCCTTTTGAGCAGTTCCCTGGAGTCATCTGGGAGCACTGAGCTGCTAGAGGACATGCTAACAAGGATACGCGGAGGGTAGTTGGTGCTCACGGCGCGCAGCAGAGACGTGTGACAATGTGGGAACACAGGTAGATTCAACACCAAGTTAAGATCAGTCAAATACACTGAACGTGATCACAAATACAGGATTACATGGCAGGATTACCTGACATTGTGTCATTTTCCTCAGAGTGACTATACCCCTCTTTCAATAATGCCCCCGACACGACACATGGCTCCTTTATATGTATCCAGTAAAGTAGAGGAACTACATGGACATTTTAAAATGGCCCCGTGGCCATGGTTGCAGACCACCATGTCATTTTAGTGCAGGCATATCGCCAGACTGTTACTGTAAAAACCTTGGTGGGGTTTTATTAGTTGGCTGTTCATAGACAGATGGCAAGGAAGAGATAATTCAACAGCCACAAAAAGAAGAGTGGGGAAAATAAAAAGAATATAAAATACATTATTTATGAAGTTTCATTTTTTCATTTGAAATACCACCAAGCTTACTATTCTTCTAAGAGTCAACAAGGACTCTGATTCATGCACATGTTTGAATGACAGCTGGTCTTGAGATTATATTTCCAATACCCTGGCAATAGTTATTGGACCTTATTTTACAGTGAAGCAAAGTCTAAACCCAATGGCCCCATTATTTTAGCTATTAATTATTATTATAAGCAAACGGCTCACCAATGCCTGCTCAAGTCTACCTCATCTTATGAATATGTTTGCCTCTTTATCATACATTGGACAGCCTTTTCCTATTCCTCAGCAAAGACCATTCAGAAAATCATTTGATAAGTTTGTTTCACTACAGTAAATCAGAGCAAAGTTTTTTTTAAACACCAACTTGCAAAATAACACTTGAACTAATGTTAAAAAAGGGACAGCCATATTCCGAAGTTACTGTAGTGTAGATTGTAAGGACATGAGTGTTTTGTTTACCAGCTAAAACCTGTTTTTCCTGTGTTCTGGACGTTTTCATCTTGAGCTAGTGTCTGCAGGGGGTGCCCACATTACAGTCATGGCTGATTATGCGCCATACAGCAACACTTACAGAGTCCTCTAAACTATTTTTGTAAGTTCGCTTTTTCCTCCATATTTTTGTGGCTTGGGTAAATATAACATTTTTTAATGAATCAGCCAAAACAATAAAACCAGTTACCTGTTTTAATAGTGTGGCTGATTGGTTTACAGCTCCAGTCTGTTCACCAGCTGGTCTCAAACTGTTGTGTTCTACTGTGGAAGTTGATGAGAGCTGCAGGACTGAGCCAAACTGTTCAACTTACAGAAACAAAATCAGTTGAAAGAGGCTGAAAGTCAACTTAGAGCATAGCCCCGATACTAACTCTGTGTATCACAATGAGTCACATTTCACAGTGCTGTCTGTTTGTGCGGGCAGGGGTAATATGTAGAAAAGTGTCAAAAGAAAATCTAGTCAGGTAGCATTCATTCAAACTGGACATTTTGGAAAAAGTGACAGCCCTAAGACCTATTATACTGAATTATTGTAAACTGTTAAACCCTTAGTGCTCACAGATCTGTGCCGCAGGTGCACTCATGGTAGTTTGCCATGGGAATAATACACAGCTCCTTATATGGACATCCTGGGGGTGTGTGTTTATAGGCCACATATTCAGGCTTTAAAAATGCAGGGGTTTTTTCATGTTCATATGTATTGTTGAGTCAAAGTTATGATTCATTTTATATCAAATTTTTAGTAGTGATTTAAAGTAGCAATAATTGTGCATAAATCACAAAATTGACAGTTTTTTCTTTCATTTTTGTTCATAAAAACGAGCAAAAGGAACTTTGAACTTTGATGTATTTCCAAATTTCGCAAATTCACTTGGATTTTCAACATTTTGAGTACTTTTTGCTCAGGTGTGTTTATATAGTTGGTCAAAATATTTGTTTTTTTCCCATCAGATTGTCTGAGTTGGGCTGATATAAGGATTTGCACATTCTTATGACCTCTTTATATACTGTATGTTTTAAATATAGTAATGTAAAAAAGCAGCCTAAATGCTCTGTGTTCTACGGGTCAATGAAGAGCATGGTTAAGTAACAACTCCAACATGCCTCTAGGCAGGGAATAGCAAACTATATTGCAGCATTGCACTTATTTACATCATGTTATGCTTAAAATGTATGCTACCAGTCAAACATGTGGAGATGCCTAAAGGTAAAGTATTATTTTCTGAGGAAACACACTGACAATGATTTCAACTCTTATTTTACACATTCATTTAAGCACATTTTCTCCAACTCCAATATTGGCCAACAAAGATACTTACAAAATTAAACATGACGTGCCGCACTGCGTACGATCAAACGAGCCTCTAATAATTGCTGCACAAAACGCTCCACTAAACATAGCCGCAAAAGACAGTAGTTCATGACGTGTCTCATTTGTTTTCCAACAATACCCACTCATGCCGCCTGAATCACGACCACCGCTTGACAATGAAATGTTTCTCCATACCACTCGCCAACTTGGAGCACAATCCTTCACTGTGGAGCAGCTCAAAGTGTGAAAACGAGTGGGTGGATTGCATCTTGACAGAGCTGGCAGTCATAGACTTTTGGTTGTATATGAAGTGTGCTTTGAAAGCAGGAAACTGCAGTGGCTGCCTTGGCAATACATTACATGATAATAGAGTTTAAGTGCTTAATCCAAATTATGGAGATGATTGATTTTTTTTTAGGCACTTGAAAGACTTCATGTAACCCAAAGTATTGAATTGTTTTGTAATCTTAATTCAATTCATCCACCTTCATCTGTTCAGATATCAACCATAATCTCTCGTATTCTCCGCTTAAAAAAAAAGATTAAATGTGAATATGAATTCAGTTAGTTCCCTAAGGAGCTAAACAAAAGGATTCCCTCAGCAACAAAACTTGTCACTTTATTGAGGTAAATTAAATTACAAATTTCACAGTTGCATTTTCCAGTCAACTTCATGACAAGGGTAAAATATATTTGCATGGTACTGCATTGCTATGAGGATTACAAGCAGAGGAAAAAGGGGAGAGAGCAGAGGAAGTTAGTCCATTTGAGAGGCTGACCATATCCTAAAACTTGACTTTTCTCACACCTTTCAAGGTTTTCCGCTTCCTCAGTCAGCTCAGTGGCAGAGATAAGAGGAGAAAAGCATGTTTTGAACCTCAGCACAAAAAAGCCCTAATGGTCTTAGATCATGTTCTCTCTCTGACACACCATTAAGTGCTAAATGTTAGGAATTGCATTACTGCAGCTCCTAAGATTAAGAGTGATAAGGAAAAGCAGGAAAAGCTGTTCGTCCTATCCTCTGTGCTCACCAGCACAGGCCATAGCTTTCTGCAATGAATAATTCACACAGCCAAATCACTGTGGCCACAAAAGATAAAGGCCCTCCAACCACTCCTCAAGCGTATTGATTTTTGTCCTCTTTGTATATTGGACTGAAGAGTGTCAAATGGATAATGGGAGCACAAACTGTAAGGAAAAAATTCTCAAGTACGTCCAATCACTAGAAATGTTTCTTTCTTACTCATCAAGGACAAAAGTGCAAAGGTTAATTAAATGTCTGATTCTTGGCGTCTGATGAAAGCAGCCCTTTTTAATACTCCGTGTACAGTATATCGCGGACTACTCTAATATCTAAACCATATTTAAAACATTAAAAAAAAAACTGCCTTGGTCTGTCAGGTTCAGCCAATTAAACATACCAATGCAAACTTGATGCTTATTCGTCCTGCCTTAAATGACTGAATTCACATACTCTAGAAACTAATTTAAACCTCAAGTCAACTAAAACTCTGCCCTTTTCGCACTGAAGTGCCAGCTTACTTTGTCAGCACTGAAGTAGACACCAAAATAACAACGTAGAAACACCCAAAACTTCAAGAGAAGGACTGTTGTCGCCCCTAGCTACTGGCCGGAGGCCTTCCCTCTGACCTCATAAAGCATAGGCCGTATATGATGTGGAGTGGCAGCAAGCTAGGTAGTGAACTGGCGAAATCCATCAGCTGGTAACACAATAAAAAAGCACCATGGCAGTATTAAAAGATCGCTTGGATTTCTGACTGATCTTGGACTTCGTGTAGGAAGTCAGAAACTGCATCGCTGATCTGGAGAAGAGCACCCAAATGAACAACCTCAGTTACCAGACTACAGAACTGCCACCCAACACACGTACACACAAAACAAAGTGGTTTGTAGAGCTGTTCTTGTAAGGACAATGCATTGAAATCCATTTGCACAACTGTTAGAAACCTTTCCATAACCAGTTAATGCCTAACTGTTCCATCTTCAGCTCACACTCCTTTACAGATGTGCCCTAATGTGATCACAAGTCTCTGAGTTTACACTCCATGAGTGAATGGCAATGGGGGGAGAGTCACACATGACTTTATTTAACCAGAAGGGGCAGCCAAATGATATGTGCTTCAGTCTCACAGGTGAAAATGACACAGGGCTTAATATAGCTCCGTTGCATGTCAACCTGAACTTCTATTGTGGCAGTGCTGTCTGTGATGGCTGTTGCGTTTTTAATATATTTCTTATTTTTCTTCTTGGTCTTGGTCTCTGATTGGTTGGGTTGGGTGGAGTCATTGTGTATTTGGATTACTGTGTCTGAATATCTACACTGAACAACTGCCGGTCACATGCCAGTCGGGGACGTTTTGCCCCATCCCTAATTATCAGGTTAAAAATCTGGTCATGAACCAGGCTTCACAAAGGTAAACTGGACAATTTGTATTATTCATCCTACTGCTGCCCCTTTTTTCATTGCACTCATGGACTTTCTATCCTACTAATTAAAATAAAGTAGACTTTGGCTTTGTCAGAACGTTGCTATCATGTCAGAGTGCATGTGCAAGTATACCAGCACAGTGACCTATGTGCAAATCTGCAAATTTCTACAGTTGTTCTGAAGTATGATTTCAGTTGATAACCAATTTATTTTGTTTATCAGAAACAAATGCGGTTTGGAGATTCAGCTGATGCTCAAAGACGGTAGCCGCAAAGACGGTAATTATCCGAAGCACAAAAAGCACATAAGGTCAATCACCATACCTGTGTCGGAGGACTATTAATATTACTCATTTCTCTCTCCAGTAGTTGGTGCATCCACTCAGCATTCTGCCTCCTTTAGCATTTGCCTACACTGCCTGTTCCAGCAGCTGGCACTCTGTTCATGTTTGTAGATAAGGAAATGTTTGCTGGGGGAAAAAAAAAAGAAAAAAAACCTGGGATGCAGCTCACAGCCTGTGGCTGTTTCTGTATCTGTGGTGCAAGCTGCTGCTGCCTGGCTGTCATTGTCATGATACCAATTACAGAACGGAGACAGACACTGTTTTTAACAGTTCAGTTTAAAGTGAAACATGCCGCCATTATAGGGCCGAACATGTAATTGTTTTCAAACCCGAAACTGCAATTTGAAACAATTAGCAAATTGTAGAGGCTGCAATTTAATAATTTTGGTTGCGAATGTGCAGAAAATTAATACATACAGTACATTTTCTTATTATTGCATTTAATTATAAAAGTTCCATTTTTACGGTATCTCAGTTTGAAATCCAGCTCTAGCAATTTGCTAGATATTTCTCTGCTGACATGGTCAAGAGACAATATAGTATTTTTTAAATATTTCATTTAATCTGGGCTGCCTAACATTTGCTCCGTCAGTGATTGCAATATATCAGTATATCCAAATCTGATAGATGTCAATGCAAAGAGAGATAAGCTAGTGTAATGGGTTCTGCTTTGCCTCCTCATTTCAAAAAAACAATTATAATCTAATCCTGCAAACTCCAGCTCTAAGGCTAATAGCCACCTTAATGAGGCATTAAAGCAGATTGAAAGGATGGTTCTAAAGAGACATCCACCTTAAACCTCTCTATGTCAATATACCTGCTCTGCTATCAGGTTCTTTTAAGCTCAGTACAGGTATTACTCATAATGTGACAGCTGATCACTGCCCTCACATGCACCTCAATTCCAAATATTCTGGATTACACCCTTTCAGGCCTTTTTTAGGAAGAACGCCTTAATGAGATATTTCATGACATCTCTCGGGTGTAATGGCAACCGAGTTTGAGGGAAAAGTTCTACAGGGAACTTTATCCTTTTAACTTCACAAAGAGTTTCCACAAGTCTGTAAAGAAAAGGAGATACTTTGTAAGGAGAGCAACCCTTTGTTGTTTTTGTGAGGAGAAAAAATGTATCATTGATGGAATAGTGCTCTTCTCATGAATGCATTTGTTTTCAAGAGGAAGAAATACAGACTTGGAATAGAGACGTCAAGTAGGCTGCACGGCTCAGCGAACAAAATCTGGTCCTACGTCACATTTCACCAGTTTTTCATTAACTACATACATTTAGACAATGTTCAAACAGTTAAGTCTTTGTTTGTTACCAATGGGTAAAACATTTAATTCATCATGATCATGAAATAAGTCCCAACCCATATAAAAAGGCATGTAGTGCGGCTCCTTTTGTGTTTAAATTTCACAAAGCTAGAGCTAGAATGAAAAACAAAATGACTAGTGAAATGAAATGAAATTGGAACTTTGATCATCAGACGCTGCCTTTCATAATTGGTTAAAATGACTTCCTTTCAAAGAGTTCTTTAAAAAAAAAAAAAAAAAAACATGTAGTTGAATGCAATTGTTTTGAAGCACAAGCTCCTCTTTGGGATTCTAGTATTCTAATTAATACTGTGTCATAAGGATGGCTTAGAAATATCGTTTATTGATTCATACAGATCTTCAGGCTGAAGTGCTGATAGATTATTTTAATATATGCCATTTCCTGTACACTAAATATAGCTAAATCACCAGATTCTTGACTGCAATAATCTCACGTGCCCACAAGCTGTTATCTCCAGTGTACAACAAGACATTATACCGAACAACAAAATATCTAGTTGCATTTCTAGGCTGGATATGTTTTAGCTTGAACAGGCTTTTTATGTTAGGGTTTTGAATTACCACCTACTAACTGTACTGTAGAGTTACGGTGTGGTCATATTCAATAAAAAAGCATCAATGTAACTACTTTGGGGTACATGTTTTTAATGTAAACATGATGCACCAGATAAGAGAGATCCAATTTTATACAATTTGCAGCATTAGTTTTGTGAAAATCTTGAAGGTGACATAGACCGGAAGCTCCAATTAACGCTGCGTTTGTGTGTGTATCTGCGTCATTACCTCGTTTATGAAACCCTAAAGTTTCAGAACAAACAGTTCAGCCACTGCTGAGAAAATAGTGTTGTATTGTTTTCCTGGGCTCTGCGAAGCGGATCGACACTTCCTTAATTTGATGTCGTCATCAGAAATCCTCACCACTCCTCTCACCACCGTAGCGCCTCCCGGTGCGGGCACTAGTCCGGGCACATCCGGTTGCGTACATTCAACCGCAGAAGAAGAACTACTCTCGTTGTAGCTGCTGAGATGCAGAGCATCCACCGTGCCAGAGGGGGCGCTGTGTATCTGAGAGCTGGCCTATCTATTACGTCACTTCCAGGTACCTGGCCAATCACAGGACAGTAGGAAAGCTCTCGTTGGCTGGCCAATCACAGCAACTGTTTGGTCTGAAACAGCGCGGCTGACGAGAGCGTCAGTGAGGAGATATTTTAATCGGCTCGTTTGCAGCGATTAGGAGGTTTTTAATCATGAAAACAAGTTAATATATGTAAGTAGACCTCAATAACTAACATATATGTGTGATACAAGCATTCTATGTCACCTTTAAAAATTAAATGGAATTGAATCAATTCAGGAAATATAAAATGTGTAGTGATTGCATGGATGTATTATAAGAACTGGATAGAGCACTGCCTTGAAGACAATTTTGTCATGGTGGCCACTTGTGGTACTGCAACAAAAAATACTCACGCAAAAAGCAATTTTCCCATTGACCACAAGAGTACAAGAGACGCCTGTAAAACTGTCCACAGAACACCTCGTGACATGGACACAGGCATGAATAGATCTTTTTATTCTATATTTTTAATTTTTTTTCGGGAACGGCGCTACTGTCAGGGAACCGTACTGTCTCTTTATGAGAAATGTGAATGTGAATAAAGGAAGGCAATGAGGGGTTTTCTTTTACAACTTTTAAAATAGTACGACAAAACAGGTTTTAGTTATTTATTCGTCGCTCATTAGAACTTATTTTCAAACTTATTATGGATGTATTAACGAACTGAGTGAAATAATCTGGATTTATAAAACTACTTTTAACATGTTGTTATTGTTCTTAATAATATGATCATGAGTCTGCTGGTTTTCTGGCCTGACTTTATTTTATCTATTAAATTTAACATACATTGTAATTATAACGATACATTAGCAAAATATAGCAATGAGCGCAAAAATCATATTCATGGTTAATATTCAATGGAATTTTTTTTTTAAATCATCATAAAAGTAATTAATGTTGTCAATATTTTCTTGGACAATAATATATATAATATCACCGAGTTCTGTGACAGCAACATTTTGTATTTTACAACATTTTTGATGATTAGTATACAGTATAAGTGAATGGAAAATCAAGCAAATAGTGTCCAAGAAAACAACATCATTCCTGTAACAACACATATAAACTAATATTCACGATCAATTAAATCAGGGTAGTCAAACTCATTTTTGTTCAGGGGCCACATACAGCACAATTTGATCTCAAGGGGGCCGGACCAGTCAAAATAGTAAAATAATAGCATAATAACCTATGAACAACAAGAACTCCTTTGTTTTTTCTCCTTTGTTTTACATTTAATGAAGGATAATTTTACAAAACATGAAATTTCTTGAGAAATATAAGTGCAATTTCAACAATATCATGCCTTAATTTCCTATTTACACAGCACAATGGATCTATAAAGGCACAAACATTTAGTCACGGGTATCTGGAGCATTTGACATTACGTTTAGATTAGTGTGAAATTTTAACAAATTCATCCTGTGGGCCGGATTGGACCCTCTGGCGGGCCGGTTCTGGCCCCCGGGCCGTATGTTTGACACCCCTGAATTAAATGAACAATTAAATTGATAGTTTTAACCTGTAATTACGTCATTATACTTTTCAGTTTACTGTATTCACTAACCTTGGTTTTGACATTCATTTACAAATCCATGGTTAAAAGACGAAGCAAACGTGCAATCGTATTCATGAAATCCACTTGCGCGCATCAGTAGTTCACATAGCCGAAAGGCATGATGGGAGTAACACTACTGCGCATGCTCTATGGGCCGCACAATGCTGAAATAAACCAGGAAGTCAGAAACTTTTTTAGCATATGCGCTGGGTGAGCAACTCCATAGGAATGAACAGAGCCAAAGGGGCGGTGCTCGATCCAGTTCTTATAATACATCCATGAGTGAGAGGAGTGGCAGGAGGGAGGGACAAAAAATGGTCAAAAGCCTGCTACCAACTAGTGGTCGGAGGCTTAACTACAACACAAAACTATTGCTAAGAGTATTTCCATATTAATACAACATTTCAAATAATCAATACACTATTGCACCATGAAATACTGCAAAACCTAAGTGGTTCACTATTTTCTTACAACCTTAATGGAATTTTTAATTGCAGTAATGTATGATGAAAGCAACCCCGAATGTGCCTTTCTTCCTTGTATATTAGACTGCAATAATCCAGATAGGACATACAGTATCTACAGGCTCCAGTATATAGAAGCAGTGTTTTGTTATCTCTGTAAAATGCTTACTCAGAGGAGACGCAGACTCCCTACATCACTGGATACCTATTTTAAACATATCACAAGTGTCTGCTGAGCATGATAAGTGACTGTAATCATGGTCCATTAAACACACACCACTGAATGTTCCATGGAGACAATTTAAAGTTGAAATCTCCCATACACCAACACCCTATCTACCAGACACTATGGTAGGCATTACTGTTGCTGAGGAGGAAATGAAATTTAACTGTGCCCTTGCCACATTCTAATCATTAGTTTTGTGTCTATTAAAATGTATAATATGGATATGCAAGTACAGGAAGAAAGAAAGATAAAGAAAATACAATAATAGGAATCAGTATATGCTTGGATTGGCAAAGTCAGATAAACAATGCTGCCTCATTAGGTGTTGTTTTGCAGAGGTCTTTGTTTACTAAAACAATCTGAGGCTACCCCATTTTTTTTTTTAAAAAAAGGCATACCACTAATAACAGCTTTGCACATAACAAAATTGGCTCCTGCTGTAGAGTTAACTGTACATTAACTGCAGTCATGCAGGGATCCAGGAAAACAATCACTTTTAAATTACTGGGAGTGTGTACTACTGTGATATTAAAGAGGAGCTACTCAAGCAGTTAAAAAATAAGACACCCTTTTGCTCCGTTATGTATTACTGTGTGCGTGAATTTGTTGACACAGTCGATTCCTACTGAAGGCTCTCCGTTTATTGTGTGCTTTTAGTTGTGAAGAGTGGGACCCTTATATGTCCGGTAAGGCGATATTTCCAATCGTTAATGGAGGAGGGAGGCAAGTACAAAGATGGGCAATGTCTCAACAAGGATCATCTATAAACATAAGCAGAGCAGAAAAAAAGAGAAAGGGTAAAGACAAATCTTCCTCAAACAGGAGAAAAATGGAAGTCTGCCCCAAAACCACTCAATAATATAGAGATTCCAACTCAATAACCCCCAAATCAAAAATGCATCTATCTCTATAGCCAAGAGGACATTGCTCTCACACTAAGATTGTCTTTGTGGAGCAAAGTCATGGCAAAGTCTAGCACAAGCTGAAACTTATATTTATTTTATTTTTATTTTGGTATAAAGATTTTGCAAGTGTGTGCCTTTGACCTTTGTCATGTATACTGACAAAGTGTGGGGTTTTAATGTAAACGGTGATCATCAGAGGAACTATGGGGAGGTTTAGAAACAGCCTGGCAGGCATCTACTATTCAATATGTCCTCAACATTAGAGGTCAACTGATTTATCATTTTAGTGCAATGGGACATTTTCGGTGGACCCTGGCTCTGATAGTAGCCTATGGCTGCGTTGCCTCTGCCCGTTATGTAAAGACACAGATCCCCCCTTGAAAGAAGACTCCACATGCATGGTTGTTACCCCCTGCACCGTGGGTCTGAGAGGACTGCCATTTCATCTGTGCTGTATGTCGTACATATAGTACATTTGACAAATAAACTACTTGACTTGACTGACTTACTGGCTGGTGGCACACCCTGCACAAATGATTGCCAAGTTCCATTTATTTGGAGGTCAAAAGCCTGACCTCCAAATAAAGTTCAGTGGAGAAGTCAGAAAAACCCAATTGTCACTCGATAACAACCCTGTATTTTGCACACACAAACAATAGCAACATATCTAATAAAATGGACAAAATAAGTAAAACAGTACTACGTGTACAATTGACTTACTGTCAATCAAAGAAGACAGAAGTGCAATTAACAGTAAAAGTAGCAGTGTTTGTACGAGAAGCATCCATCTTACATTTGCCGAGTTGGAAATCCAAGTTGGACTTCATTCAACAGGCATTCAACTTAGAATGCACGCAGTAAGTGCACTATGCGGCTACTTGAGGCCACCCAATAGTGTGGCGAGGAGAAAAGAAAAAAAAGAAAAAACAATTAAAGAAATTTAGACATTTTTAGATATCTTAAAAGTTATTTTCAAGTTATTTGGTTTTATCTTGTAGTTGAAGATTTGCTCACTTCAAGTTTAAAAAAAAAAAAAAAACACATTTTTAATATAACCAAAATCATGTTGTATGAAGGTTGTGACAAAGTAACGTTAGGGGACATTCTGGGAACCAAACGTTAGAAAAACTTTCCATATCAACCACAGGACAACCTAAGGGGGGAACCTTCAGGGAGCACTCCCACATCCAGAACAAGAAGTCATTAGATTCAAGTTCAGTATCATCACACTTAGTGCTTCACTTTGAATATGAAAGTGCAAATCAATATTGGGCCACTTTTGTGATTTTACTGCCCTCTAATGTTAAAACAAAACAAAAGTGTCACTAGTTTGTAAATAACACAATTTACACTAGTGTGTAAATAACAAAACTATAAATAATGCAATTCATAGTGTTACATGTGTATCAATAAGAGTCAAGCACCAGGGCCCAACATTTTTTAATTCTCCTGATGGTAAATAACTAAAACAAGTGCTTAAATATGCCACTTCATGACACTCAAGACAAGTAAAATGGTAACTTCACTGAGAAGTTCATTTTAAGCTGGATATCACACGCAGTGAATCTTTCAGATCTAATGGTGGTCTTATCTTTACAGTAATTTCACGGCTGTCTTTATGAGGAGATGTGACAAGCAAATTCATCACTGACTGCGGGCAGCGCGCGCGCAAACACACACACACACACACACACACACACGCACACAGAAAGAGGGAGCGAGTGCGCGCGCAGACCTCCAGTGCCGACAAGCGAAACGCCACACTTTTCCCCTCTCTCTCTCTCTCTCTCTCTCTATTTTTCTTTTCCTCCGTATTCGTCGGTAAACAGGGAGAAAAAAATCATACCTCTGCAATTATCGCGTCCGTGGGGCGCACACTTTGAGTCTCTGCCGTTCATCTGTTTCAAACACAAACCACATCACTCACCAGCTGTTAAATCACACCACCGCCAGCCACTCAAAACCCGGACAATTCCAACTTCCGCTTTAATATAGATACTTTAAGCAGGCTTTAGAAGTCACGTGACCCACGTTCTTAATTGTCCCAGCTCGTGTCATGTCGTGTTGCTTTTGAAATATACCGAGTTAAAGGAGAACTCTGCTTGTGGTGTTTCGTTTTACTTTGTAAAGATTTTGAGTACTTTACACTTTATAACACCAGTCATTTGATCATGTTTGTTTATTTTCCTGAGAAGCTGACGGCGGAACCCCACGACAACGGATGAAAAAGCATTAGAGCTCCGACCAAACATACACGACAGACTCTTAATTATGTCTTTACACCGTATACATCATTTTGTCAGATGGCAATTATTATTCTATCAGCCTTTTATAAATCCACGATGTGTTGACCTCGGCACGAAATGTGGAACAGTACAATACAGTCATTAAAAATGTTCTAAAGCTTTTCACCGTGACATTTTATGGACAATGAATATAACTGTAATACTTAACAGGAAGAAAGAAAAAGAAAAGAATGACAATTTGTCAGCTGTAATATTTCACTCTATTATTTACAATGTCAGAGAAGCAAAATGTCTTGTATCAAGGACAGACACACTGATATACTACATAGCCCCAAAGGTGTACTTGACAAAATAAAGTATGGCCATAAACAAATACATAGTCTGCATGTGTCTCTCTATAAATCACCTTTAATTACCCATTGTAAATATGGTCTACAACGTCTTCAGTCCTGAAAACAATTTTCCAAAAAAAGAAGCTCAAGTGTAAAGTAATTAGAGAAAAAAAAACACTGAATCCAACTGGTTGAACCACCTCAGGGTGTCGTTTAGATGTATCCTAGCCAAATGTTGTAAAGGTGTAACTGCATCCGTGTCTCTAAAGCAGATGCACACAGATTTGACTTCCTCTTTGTAAGTGTCAGAAGCACGCTGTGCGTAAAAAGAGCCTGTGCAATCTCTGATATATCCCCTGTGAAAATGACAGCTGATGTCACACAAGGTTTTTTTGTTTTGTCACAGCTTCACATCCGATTTGAAATGCAGTGTGCTCATGCCACCTTGTAAAAGTAAATTGGACTGCAGTCATGTTTGTGATCTAACCAATGGCATATTTCCACAGGCTCTACTCGCCTCGGCACGGCACGATCAGGTTGCATCTCCACTACAAAAAAAGTAGCTACTTAACGTGGGCAGAGTCATCACTGCACGGCTGAGTGAAACTGCGGTGACTTCATTTTATACACAACACACACACACGCACACAGACATACACAAGTGACTAGTGACTTTACACCAGACTCCTGTAGTTGTTGGAGTTTAACCCACATTTTTAGGATTGTTAAGTAGTTTTAAGTGATCTAAAGTTTGGCGCTGTTCGATTTGATTTGTGTGTGGGACGTCTCTTCCTGTGACGGCACAATATCGTGCAAATGCGTGCACCAACACTGTCATGTGACCAGTATATGTATGTAAGTGAGGCAAGTCTGCTTAACAGTTGGAGCATTCCATTTTTGAAATGGCTTATTCTAGCTTTAATACATCAGCGATGTTTTTTATGTGGAAAATGTGTTGGTAACAGTTAAGTTGTTTAAAAGCAGTAAGACTGATCTTGTATCAGTAGATTCTAAAGCTTGTGATATCAGTATTGAAAGTGAAGCCATCCACATTTACGACAATAGATCAACTTTAAAAAGTGGTCTGGTTTCCACCTTGAAGCCAACCAGGAAATTAAAACTGAATAGCCATTGGGGGGTGACTGTGCTGGTTGCATAAAGAACTTTGTTTAAACAGAAGTCTCACAGAAAACAAGCCTATACCTCTTCAATAGCACATGATATTAATTTTATAAATTATATTCCAATTTAGAGGAAAATAGGTGATAACGTACGGCACAAGATGGTTTGATTTGCAGCTTGCATTGTCCAAAAGGAGCTTGGTTGCATGTGATATCTATACAATTACGGTTGCAAAACCTCAGCCTGGTATTGTCAAGTTGCAATTCTGGAGGCTGCAGTGTACAGTTTGAATTTGGGAGTACAAATTCTTATGGGTGTCACCACGACCATTTGCCACTTGTGTATGATTTATATTTAATGTTAAATGCACCACTCCTCAACCACCTGACTTCAAGTGGAAAACAAAAGTCCAGTAAAGGCCCAACAATTTATGTTAAGTACATTTTTACATTGCTTTATCCATATTTCGTATAAACAGGGTTCCAAGCCGCCAAGTGGGACTGGATGTCACACAAATTAAACTTACAAACAAGATATTTTTCTGTGTTGGAAGAGTATCTGTGTCACTCTTCAAAACAATATTTTAAAAAAATCCCACAAGAGCCTTCTGCCTCAGGAATGCCCCTAGCACTCAGGGAGATGCTTCTTTTGAGAAGTTATTTTTATATATATTCTGCTTTATTTGACAATCCACAGTGAAAGTGACACGATGGTGAAAGGATGGGAGCTGACAAGAAACACCAGATTCATAAATGCATAGCTGACGTAAAACAAAGACAATGGTCCTCATGCAAGAGTGTTTTTGTATGTCGTCTTAAACCTTTCCTAATTTGTTTTTTTTCCAAACGATGGGCTTGTACGAACACGTCAAATTCACCGTCTAACTCCAACAAAATAAATGAGTAAATTACCTTTAGTAACACCCTACTAAAACCATATAAGGCTACACTTCCATGTGTCAGGAATGGGGTGTTCATTCATGAAAAGAGAGATAGAGATAGAAGTCCTGCTTTTATGGATCCTCAGGTTCAACAGTGCCTCAAGTTATCTAAAGCATTGCTGCTAATATTGTGTCACCTGTGGGTTTAAATGATGACATTTATGGAAATGGTTTCAAAATAGTCTCACCACAGCCAGGAGTTTGATCACGATCCAGAGCAAGAGACAGTTTTTGTCAATGATGGATGAAAACGTGTTGCGCTGTCTGTCATCTCGAGTTCCTACAATACACGACGAGCGCTTGTGTGACACTCGACGTGTGAGGGAACCTGTTCTGTCTTTAATGAGCCAGAGAGCTAAAACAGAAACCTGGAAAAGAAAGAGGAATAAATGATTTGGAAAAAATAGTTTGCATTGTGACAGTTAAAGGAATATTTCACTGGTGGAAAGATGAATGTCTATTAAAACTGGGTCATCTATGTTGTAGAAATGTGAAATAATATTTGAATCAAGTGCCGTCTTGGCCGAGAAAGGCAGAAAAATGTAATTTTGGCTCATGTAGACAACAACTCCCAGAATGCACAGTGCTCGTTGCCCCGCGAGAGTCTCACTGTCTCAAGCTTCGAAGCAGTCAGCGCATGGATGTATTATAAGAACTGGATAGAGCTCCGCCCCCCTGGTTCCGTTTATTCCTATGGAGTTACTCACCCAGCATATATGCCAAAAAAGTTTTTGACTTCCGCGTTCTCAACTTGCTCGGTGCGTTAAAAAATGTGAAAGAAAACTCCTAATTGCCTTCATTTATTCACATTTCTCGTAAAGTTTTCACATCATACGGTTCCCTGACAGTAGCGTCGTTCCCGAGACGCCATGACCGCTCTTTGCTGTGCTCGTACACAGCTGTGACGTCACTCTGAGAAATAAGATTTTTCTTTTTATGGAAGGTTTTTCAAATATGAAACTCCATGAACTAAAAATATAGAACATAAAGATGTATACATGCCATGTCTTGAGGTGTCCTGTGAGCAGTTTTGGAGGCGTCTCTGTACTATTGTGGTCAATGGGAAAATTGCTTTTTGGGCCCGGGAGTATTTTTTGTTGCAGTACACGGAAGTGGCCACCACGACAAAATTGTCTTCAAGGCAGAGGGGGCGGTGCTCTATCCAGTTCTTATAATACATCCACGCTGCAGAGCAAGAGCCGGTTAGCATAACTGTTAGCAAAGACGGCGGACACTGCGTTTACATTCTGGGAATGAAGTCTCCTCCCCCTATGGGTGAGGCAAGTGCGGAACTGGCGTTGTAGTTTCGAACAACATGATTCGTGTCATTTGACTCAGTGTAGCAAATTTGAAAATGGAAAAAAACGATTTTTGTACAAGTCAGTGGAAAACTGAGGGAGGGAAGCATAATTTTTAAAAAAAATACTACTGTTATTCTAGCAGTATTCTGCAAAACCACATGCAAATTGGTGAAGTATTCCTTTAACAAATGGCAATTACTTTACCAATAAAGTCACACCTTCGGGCTACTCCAGAACTCAGCTGCTCGTGTGTGAGCACCAGAAAGAAGGCTCACATTTTCTATTTTAGACTTTCTAGAAATCTTAAACAGTGGCTGCATTCAGGGTCCAAGCAACATGTAGCAGTGGTGTCTGGGGTTAGGTTGTGTCCTTGCTGGGCGGCTGAGCTCATGGGGCATGGCAGCTGGGGGTTATTCTGTTTGATTGATCTTTATCCACTTTGTACAAGAAGCACAAGGTCCCAGTGGCTATTAAAGATGCAGTAGGTAGAATCTTGGACCGTTACATTACTGTTTTTGTCAAAATTCTTGTTTGTAACATGTCTCCTATATCTAATCTAATATTTATTATGACGTGTGCTGCTGACCTCTTGGCCAGATCACCCTTGAAAAAGAGATTTTGATCTCATTGGGTTTTTTACCTGGTTAACCCTTTTTCGTCTTCTTATGTGTTGAGTCATGGTTATGATTCATTTCATATTGCATTTTTAGTAGTGATATAAAGTAGCAATAACTGTACAGAAATCACAAAATAGATAGACACATAAAAACAAGCTAAGTGAACCACCTGTGTGTATATATATATATATATATATATACACACATTTTTTTTTTAAATGATCAATAATTCCATAATAATCCTTAATTATTGTTGTAGTTAAGTAGTTAAACTAAAGCATGGCACATACAGTATGTGATTGACAGCTGCTATTGACCAATATGTGCATATTTGCAGGTAACACCTGAACACATGGCACCAGGCAAATCCCAAAGCTTCAAAAGTTCATATTCTTATGGGTGATGTTACGGCCGGTTGCCACCAAGCTTAATCCACAACAAGACCCTAGAGGTACACAAATCAGAGGCCTAATGATAATCATGTGCCAACGAAAACAATTAACAGAACACTTACCAGTGCTAAAACCAAAATCAACATGATGAGCACGGTGACTCTGTCGAGAGTGTTAATGTGCAATAAAATCATTTAACACAAATGAAAGAGCAATAATTTTCCTGGAATTTTCAAAGGGCACAGCCATTAACACACAGAAAGATGAAATCAAAATTCTGTGCTACTAAAGTACTAATAAAAAAAAAGTTAAATACACAAAGCTGTGCTTCAGAGTGCATTGGAGAACGCAGGAGTCAACACAGATGCAACACCAAATAAATCAAGATGAAAAGAAACAACAAAAAAATAAGTGTGAGACGTCTGATGTCTGTTCTCCACCTCCTCAAAACCAGTTAAAAACAGGAACAATTTGTTCCATTTCCAATGATGATGCTGAAAAAGCAGCAAATGGTGTCTACTCAACACAGTTACTGAAATGACACCCATTAAGACTGCACGGTTTAAATAAAAGAAAGTAAGTGTCTGTAGTCATATAAACGCCCTTATAGATATGACATCTGTATTATTTCCACGCTCGCATATCAAATACTTTCTAACTGTCCAAACTTTAAGGTTTTTTTAATACCAGGCAACTATTGTTTTAATCCTCAACTGTTTGAATTGTAGTCTGTTTTAATTTAGACCTGCTTGTGTGAAGAGTGCTCAGTGGAGATGTTAAATATATCCTATCCTGCAAATTAAACCCAATAGGGAAGCTGCTCAACAACAGTCTAAAACAGTATTTGTCATGTTTTTTTTTTTATTTCACACATAAAAACACAGAAAATAATGGCTGAGAACATGTGAAAAAAAATACAAAAAGGTGGAGTCAGGAATTATGATACGATAGAATTACTGAAAAGTTTCTCTCACCCATCAGAGCCCCCGTGGGTGTGCTGGTGATAAAATGAGGTGTGGTCTGGTATTGTGGATACATTGCTATCTCGAGGCAGCAGAAAGCCACTGTGACATTGTTTTATTCAAACAACACATTAGATAGGCCTTTCATAGGTGGGTTCACAATGCATGGGCAATCTGCTTGTTGCACACACAGGGATGCACTCCTCCTCCTCCTCCTCCCCTCCTTTCTCATCATTATATGCAGGTTGGTGCGGTTCTTTATCCTGTGCAGTCTCACGGAGGCAGAAGGTCCACCAGCCAGGGACCACGTACCTATCCCTCAGTGAATAGTTCTTGCTGCAACCGTAGATGATCTGCTCACAAGCCTTCACCTCACACACAAGCGTATCCGTCTCCTCAGCAGAGTCATTCATTTCTCCACTTTCCTGCATTCGCACACCTGGCTTTTAAAAGGGAAAGACAAATTGATGTTACGTCCAAAACACCTCTGAATAATTCAGACACTAAATACGAGGCCTTTGTGCCTTGTGCCTCACTTTGTGCCTAGATTACCCACTGTGTAACAAGCAAATTTGGAGTTGGACACTGCACTTACTAGATTGTTTAAATACGGCCCTCTGTGTTTTTGATTCTATAAAACGTCAACTGTGTTCGTTCCAGATTTCTATGGTAACTGACACATTGGTTTTGGCTTAAAACCAGCGATGCTGGGCTAACTGGCAAAGCAGTTGACTTTGAACATGGTTGTTGGGTTGAGTATTATAGAAAATCTGCATTGTGTGAACTAATGAGACAGTTGTTTGAATGCAACAGACATTTGTTTTATGTTGAAAAGTGATGCACTACAGTTTTAAATACTGGAAACTGCAAGTTGTTTGCATAAAGTGAGAGTAAATTGAATCAGCAGCACCATAGTAATATGTGCACACATAAGACATGATTTACTCTATAAACATTTAACAGCTTTGATGGCTTTTTGGTTTAGCCTGGATTTTGTTTTGCTGGATATGTGTAGAAGTGTACTGACTGTGCAAGTGCATACAAGTGATTCCTTATAACAGGATTCATTATTAAGACGCAGTGATACAATCCATTGTGATTAATTACAGCAGCAAATTCTTTGATTCATTTTGTTCAAGTGACAGCCTGAATAAGTACTTCTAAGAACATGGCTGTTTCCTTAGAGCGTCTAAACATTCAAATCAGACCTTCATCAGTCCCTGACGTAGCCCATATGAATTGTCCTTCCTCATTACTGTGCAGGTACACTACGGTCCTTTAAAAGCTTTACAAAAAGCTAATGTTCCGTAGCTAATTGTCTTTGCACATCCACAGATGCAGCCTAAATGATCATTTGTGTTGAAGCAAAGAAAACAAGACAGGCTCTGTTCACAGCTGTGAGTCTATACTGAGAAACAGATTTGCCAATGCGTACGTTACATATGAACAGGGTTTTAATTTGAAACAAGTGTCCTGCTTGAGCTTAAACTGTCAAGTATATGCTACCAAAGGGAGCCAGTGATTGTTCAATTCTTATGTTATTAAGGACTTGGTTTGGAGCCTTCATTGGAACAAGTCGTGTGATATCTAAATGCAATTTAAAAGCAAAGCTAAACCATGTTACACACAACAACAGGTGCAAGTTGAACACTATATATATTTAGGGGATTGAAATTGTGAGGAGATGCCACCACAGTAAAGACGACTTGGTTACTTGTGGTACTGATCTATATGCTCGACAACCTGCTAAATGAACATATACACTGAGGGAAACCAGTCTCTCCACCCCCTAAGCTCAAAGATGAAGTGTCAAGATTAAAACTCAATTTCCCATTTAAATACATCCACCAAATAAAGGTTTGTCATATTCATTTCTTAGTTTTCTTTAACAAATGTATCTTCCGTGTATATATTCTTATATCTAGGAACAGCCAAGATTGAAAGCACCATACATTTAACAGCATGTCGCACCATCTTAGTGAGGCACTCTAGTCCAGTCCTCACTGAGGTAATTACACTATCAGTCAGGCACTGTCAGATGACCACAACATGCAAGGGTGTATGTGGTGAAGTGTCAAAATCACACATTTCTTACCTCTGAATAAAGTGGTTTTGAAAAATAAAAAAACATTGGCCTCTTGTCTCATCATGCGACTGCGTGTCATTTTAAGCAAAATGCCAACTTTCGCATATCAATACATGTCTAATCCATGATAATTGTACATTTTTGATCTGCGTTCTGCGTTTGGTGTTTGCCGATGTCGATGTTCTTCCTGTGATGCAGCTTTTAAGGTTTGTATTTTAGTTTTCTCTTTGTCAATGCCAAACACTGAAAGAAAAAAGTCAAAGCTACCCTGGAACCACAGAGTTCATGCACATGAATCTGCAACACAAGGCTGTCTCACATTCCATTGAAAATAGAGATGAAAAATGGAAATTAAAAAATAGCTGTTTAACAAAAAGCCGGTGGTGTTAATGTGAAACCCAGCATGACCCCCTCACCATTTTACACCTTCAGTATTGTGATAACAAAAAGCAATGAGTCAGTGCAGAATGAATGCAGATGTTAAGCTCATGGCTGGGCTGCACCCACATCAGCCCTACCTTTGTCTGACGTACAATATCCCCACGTTTGAAATCAGTGACACAAGGGGAAAAACAAATATCAGATCCACATTTTTCTAAAGAAATAAAGGATCCAGAGTGATGCTCTTTGAGAGGAACACAAATGTTCTACAAAGGTTGCAAGGGCCTCTATTGACCAAAAGAAAGTTTTAAAAAAGCCCTTATTAAGAATGGTATAGCTGAGTAACATCTCACAAAATCTCAAGAAGACTTTGTTCCACTACACTATGAAACAGCCTCGAGAATAAAGGCTTTGCCAATGGAGTTGCTTCATTCTTTGTTTCCCCCTCCCCACATTCTAACTAAATGATCTGGTGGCAAAGAAATCTCTTTTACCTCCTTCTTCATAGTCTAAATTACCTGTGTATCTGCTGTGCAGAGATAGGCCCTTATCTCATATCGAATATGTTGACAACAGGCAGTTGTTGTGGGGTGGCATATCTTGAAAGCGGCGGCTTTCTGCTTCGTCGATAATTCTCCATGCAGTGTTTTCTTGAGTTGCTACAGTTCAGCTTGAAGCCAAGTGCTTGTTTTTCACCGTGCGAGTGGTATTGTTTTCCTCGCTGCTCGGTTTGGTTGGAGACTGTAGTTACTCTACTGAAACTCCTCCACTGGACTCACACAGACACTGTACATTTGAGTGTTAGTGCACCTTTGTTCAAAAGGTAAACATTCACATATCAGAAACAGACCAAGACTATCAGATTAAAGAAGTCTCAGGATCAATAAACACTGAGGCAGATAAGTTAAGAAAACCAATAATTGTAAAATATTTTTTACATTCGTCTTAAAATAAGACAAGAAATATGAACACAGCAGCAACACCCTTGCCTTAAGTACATTTAAGTCATTCTCTTGTACACGCTGTACTTACTGTTATACGATGGACATGCAACTGACATTTATTATTATTATTATTAGTAGTAGTAGTAGTAGTATTACTATTATTAATAATAATAATAATAATACTTATAACAATAATCATACAAGTAATAATCATTATGATTATTATTATAATAATATCATCATATAATTTGCTCACTCATAGAAAGCATTAAAAAGTTTATGATTCTGTGTGTGTGTTTTTTTTATCACATTTGTTATTTGAACATTAATATATTTGTTTGTCACTGTGCTTTACTTGCCTATGCTGAACTGTGGATAGCAGCTTAAAGCTTATCTAGCTTTCATTTTAAATTAGGTTTGTGTAAAGAGGACAGTGTTGCCGAATAGGTTTTATGAAAAATTACAAACAATTACAACAACAAGAAGCTAGTATAAGCACCAGACCTAAATTTAATAATGAAATAAGCAATCTAGGACTTGAAGGTGCAAAATAACACAATTTTAATATTTTAAAATAGCAAAACAAAAAAATAACAAAACTGAACATCAGGTATCAGGTACCAGATGCTTGATAACACACAGACAGAAAGAGTGTGACATCACTGTCTGCTCTAGACACTAGCACTCAACTATGTAATAATAATAATAATAATAAGAATAATAATATTGTATAATGCACTTTTCATTAGAAAACGATTCCCAAAGTGGCTCTTGACATCTTGAAAAGCTAAACGTTGTCTTTCAAATGTTGAAATTGGTATGTGCTGAGCACACACATCCGTGTACCTGTGTACATTATTTTGTTCCTTTTATTTTTGTAGAAAGATATATACACATATATATATATATATTTTTATCATAGTGTTACTTGTCCACACTGCATCCAGGAAACCTAATTGGAGCTGCATGGTGATGTGAACAGCAGCAGCTATGCTATAACTTGCAGGCACGTAGTCATGCAGTTGTTCAGGGAGCATATGATTGCTATTGGTGGACAATCGTACTTATGAGAGGCCAAAATTGTGTTTGTGAATCAAACATGATTTTGAAGTCCCACTTGTGTGCTACTTGTGAGATCGCTCTGTGTGCAGCACAGGGGAGAGACGGACAGTCAGAGTTGTGTGGAGCGAATTAGTTTAATTAGCACCATGTGAACTCATGTGACAGTGGTTTCAATGCAGGTGACATTTGTTTAAATTAAAAAGTCACAGCTCTAAGATTGATTAGATTTTAACACATTTTAACACGTGCAGCTATACAGGGCTGTCGACATGTTAAGGTATTTATGGAGCTCACAGGTAGATCCCTGTTGGTGCATCTTCTATTACACATATGTCATGTGTGCAAACTTTTCAACGTGACAGAGACGAGTTATTTCACAGTTTTATTCAGATGGGGAAAAAAAAGAGGATAGCACTAAAGCATTAAAGCTGAAATAACCTTCATCTTGAACTTGTCATTATGAAAGTAAAAGTGAGAGAAAAGCAACACAATTAATGTTTATATTAATTATAAACTCCTATAAGTTAGGGTTAGGGTTAGGGTTATAAGTTTAATTCCTATAAGTTTACTTACAAGACTACAGTGTGGGCTTTTTTTTTCTTCTGCTGCTTAACCCTTTAGGGGTCGACACAGCGGCTCTCCTGCCTCTATCTTGTTACACCAACTGTCCTCATGTCCTCCGAACACAGAGCATTTCGGCTGCTTTTTTCCATTACTATGTTAACACAAACAGTATATACAAACAGTATAAACTATAACTATATAAACACACCTGTGCAAAAAGTAAACATTTTTAAAATTTGGAAATATGACGGTTCAAAGTTCACTTGGGTTGTTTTGACAAAGAAAAAATAAAAGAAATACAGTTTTGTGACTTCTGCACAGTTATTGGTACTTACTGTGTATTAGTGTATTAGTGTATTATTCCCACGGCAATTTACCATGGTAAATGGTCTGTATTTATATAGTGTGGTGACGACTCAAAGTTGCTTTAAACTACAGTTTTTGCCATTCACCCACACGTTCATATGTGCAGCACATTCTATCATTCATCTTTCATACCCATTCACACACTGTCAGCACAGCCACCAGGAGCAACGTGGGGTTAAGTGTTTGCCCAAGGACACATTGGCATGTGGAGCCGGGAATCAAACCCACAACCTGCACAGATCCATGACGCGCGAGCACTAAGGGTTAACACCTATGAACCTTCCCTGTGGTCTTCCTCTTTGGATAAAAATAAATAATCATCTACCCATATCTACACATCTCTATACTGTGTAACATAATTGCACTGATTGCAGATGCTCTCTATAGTACTACACTTTCTATTATGACAAGACTGTGACCATGGATGCTTGCTTGCTTGAGATTATACAATGAGATGCCCACACATGTACAACCCATTGCTGTGAAAAATAAATAAATACAAGGACATACAAGTGTGGGCAATTTACTTGCAAGAAAGTGCCTCAACTGGAAGGGAATATGAGATCAAGTATGCATGCATTGAACGCAAGACTGACTGATAAAAAATAGTTTTCCCCACCTAGAATTATGACATTTCAACTAGTTTGATTACCAGAAACAGCTAAAAGATGGCGATTTTTTTCTAAATGGCCCAATTAAATGTAGTAGTTACCTTAAAAAAACAATCCTGTTGTTATGTACCACTGTTCCTTGTCTGATGATGTACACTGACTTGTAAAGTGCAGCTTAAGGGGGAAAATAAAGTCAAAACTGCAATGCTTTGAGAATTGCAATACGAATCAATTATCATGATAACATGGAATTGTGAGGAAAGCACATTGTCCCAGCCCTTATAATATAATATAATATAATATGATATGATATGATATGGTATAGTATAGTGCAGTGCTTAACAATTTTATTAGAGCACCACCAACCGCCCTAAATTACCAGCATTAGTAATTATCAAAATCATTTTTATGTCTCTGTGACAGTTAATACACCAGTATGTAGAAGCTCTTTAATCAAAATTAGATTTTTAATGCTAAAAACATAATTATCATTGCCATCCATGAATTTTCAAGTTTAAAAAATAGCAACGCACATTATTATTTCTTGATGAAGATGTCAAATTATACTTATTTACTTGCATTACTGAACAGAAAAATGGGTTTTAGTGGTTGAATGTTATGTTAATTTCTCAGTGAGCCGGCTCAGACTGCTGTGTAAAAAGGTGAATTCAGGTAAACTTGTTAAGCATAGTGTAGTATCGTATCCCTCCTTTCCAATTGTTTTTCATTGGTGCCACTATTACAATGTAGGTGACTTGGTTTTTATCACCTCATTGATCATATAGATAAAGAACACAGCAGCATATTCCACACACACAATAAACAATAACAATTACCGGCAAAATCGGAGGAATGTAGTTGCATGGACAAGCGCCCACACACTGTAAAATCTATCTTTTTAACTTCCTCTTTCGCTGGATACAGTATGGTGCAGTAACATTCTTGAGGACCGAGCTGAGTTTTCCACCAGACAGCTCGGTAATAGATCACACTGCCCTGACCTGCCAACCAGCATGGGTGAGCAATGTGCAGTGGGAGACTCAGGCAGTCACATGCTGCGGGACTTTTTTTTTAGCTTGTGAAAAGATGAAATAACTTCATCCATGTACAGCTTCATCCATAACCCACCTCAGGTGGAGTTTGGTCCTGCTTTTGTGCATTTGGGTACGTTCATTCGGCAATTATATGTACTTAAATCTCAGGATAATCGGAATCATGAGGCAGACATGTGTAATTGTGTTTTTGAATCTGGAAAAAAAAAAAAAAAAGAGAGAAAGAAATAAAGGCCGTCCAGATGTCATATTGTTAACGGGCCTTCCCACATTCTATACACGAGTAGAAAAGCCATTACCATGTCAATGCTGCACTGTGACATGGACTTAAGTGTCGAGCGGCTGCAAGATTGGCCTCAGGTGACAGGGCCATATTCTTCTCAGCTGCAGGGGGCTGAAATCTATAATAGAGGACTTGTCAGGACTCTAAAGAGGATTCATAATGATATCTTTGACCATAGACTGCCTGGCTACCAATGATGCCTTGCCTGTCAGGGAAGCAGAAGCAAACATAATGCCACAGAGGTGCACAGACTGCACTCCTCATGGGAAACAATACAAATATGAGATTATTAAGGACTTTAAAAGCCGGGTTTGTACTCTTGACTATTTCCCTAAATCATCTAAACCACTGTCAAATTAATGTATACAACGCTGATTGAGCCAAACAGCCACAATCGACTCCCTACGTTTCTTGGTATATAGACATGTTTATTCTTTCATGTCACGGACACATTCCCACACTGCACACAGAATGATGTATTTCACATTACAACTGATGCAGGCAAGGCGGCAGCGCAGCAGCTACATAGCACTAATAAAGCAAGACAGCTGCATGCAGCTGGACTAGGGCTGAAAACACCAATGAGCAGCCACGAGAAGTTTTAGAAGAGAATGTGGCTAAAAATAAACCTGGATGCTCAGTAGGGCTGCACAATTGTATTTTATGAACAATCACGATTTTGGCTCCTCGTGAATGTCATAATCCAATATAGAAAATGTGTGCTCCACAAAAATGATATATAATAATAACAGTTGTTGTGTGCCTGCATGTGTCACACGTGCTGCTGTTCCTGTACTATGCAGCTCCTGGATGGTTGAAAGGCAGATATACAACAGGGATTTGACCAAATAACTGTATGAAAAAATCGGACTTTAACAGCCTACATCCGTCAACTTTATCCTCCACAGGTGGGTCGTGGTGGGGAGCTGTGCCAATCTCAGCTGACATAGGGCGATAGGCGGGGTACACCGACAGTTCACCAGTCCATCGCAGAGCCACATATAGAGACAAACAACCATTCAACCACTCATTCTCAATCTCACATCCACAGAGTGTCCAATTTACCTAATCCCCATATTGCATGTTTTTGGGCTATGGGAGGAAGCCGGAGAACACAGAGAAAAGTCACGCACACATGGGGAGAACATGCAAACTCCATGCAGAAAAGCCCTTGTTCCAACCAGGGCTTGAACCCAGGTCTTCTTGCTACAAAAGGCAAAAGTGCTAACCACTAAACCAACCGTATGGCCCTGACAGCCTGTCAGTACAGTCACCTGTTTAACTGTCAAACTGCAAACTTGTATTTTGGAACTATTCCTCAACTTCTCACTTGTCTGTCTTCCCCCCCTTTTTGGGGCTGTAACAAGTGGATTTCCCTGGTGTAGGATCAATAAAGTCTAATCTGATCTTATCTAATCAAATATTGTTGTTTATGTCTAATCATTCTCCACTGCTGTGACTCCACCGCTGCTCGGGGAAGACGCACTTTCATTCTCAATCTCTGCCTGTTAAAAAAAATGAACTAAATAGTTTTGATGTTTATAAAAATAAAACAGACTTATGCATGCGTATGTGGCATGTGTAGCTACTTGCAACCGACAGTGTTTTTGTATTGGAATCGACTGAAGTCGCTTCAGCTTCACTGAAAGAATGAATTAATTAAACTAAATGAAAAAAAGGGGGATATTTTCATCTTGAAAACAGGGACATTGCAACAAAAAGTGCTGCATATAAACACTAATGTAAACACTAGTGGCTGCATTTTTACATACAGCTGCTTTAAGTTATAGCTTCTTCTTCTTTTTTTTTTTTTAAATCATAGTATTTGACACTTTCTTGGCAGTAACAAAAAAAAGAAAAAAAAAGAGAAAGTCTTTCGTCCTCTCACTCAATCATTCTCTTTTGCCCCCGGAGATGTAGAATAACCCCACGCTACCTTTCTTTGTGATAACACACTTCAAGTTCATGGCTCTTCCCTGACATTATTATTACACAGTGGCAAATTGGAAGTGTCTCAGGAGGTTGAGATGACATTCAAATATCCCATCCAGCTCTATTAATTTTGACCAGAGTGAGTGTCCACCCCCCCCCCCCCCCCAAATGGTGAGCCAGGTGAGCAACTCTTCTCTCAACTCTCATCTAATCAGCTCCCCACGGAAATCTGGTTTCTGTCCAAAACATGCATGTGTGTGTGCGCGCGCGCGTGTGTGTGTGCAGCCTTCAAATTTTTATTGCTTTCACTCATTAAGGTCAAATACTTGAAAAAGAAAGTTATGACCCTAATGTTTGCTCAAACTCCACAAGCAGTCCGTTTGGGACCGATACATATCTGCAAGCCATTTTCATGCTGTTTTTTTATTTTTTTTTATTTATTTTTTTTTAATGCTCTTTTCATTACACTTTCAATAAAAATATGAGCTGGTGACAGCTACTCAATAAATATCCACTTATGATTTTTTTCAGGTGGTGTGATATTACCCCAAGGTGCAATAGCTCTTATGCAAGTTATTGACTCTCTTTAACAGAAGTGCTTTCTTCCGCCACTTACGTCCGCTAAAACTGGATTATATGAACTTGCAAACATGGATGAAATTTCATTTTTGTTGAAATAGTACACGCGTGTCCCTGTATTGTGTCAATCAAATAAATGACCTAAAGTTGCATGGATCCATTTCCAGGCTTTCAATTGCCCTGAAGCAAAAAATCCCAAAGAGGGTATGCTGTGAGCTCATATTTCCAAATTAGTGTGTTCTTTTTTTGAACACAGGAAGAAAAGCAGAGGTGGTCAGAATGAACAGGACTCACCCATTTCCTACTGAGGAGTTATTGGAGCATATCCCATGAGCTGACAGTGTAAGTGGGCTGTGACACTACGTACGAATCATTTAATGGTATCAAAAAGAGAGGGGGTGCGGGTGGAGGTAGATGATTTTAAAAAGACTACTTTGACCTCTGGCGTCCTTTGAAAAGACGGAACATATAGGTCTCTTTTTAAATATGCCTAGTCTTTAGCAGCTCCGTAAATGTTCATGTCTTTGCAATGCCCACATTCACTAACCTCACTCTTGCTCTGCATGTTGGAACAAAAAAGAAAATATGTAGGTCCCAGTATTGTCAATCTTTTATTTGTAGACTGTGAAGCAGGAATATTACAGCAAGTTTTAAACATGAAAATCACTCATCACAGCTGAAAATGTCACAGCACAGAGACTGAAATACATGTGTTTCGTTAATGCGGCACGTTTTCGAAAATAACATTGACATTAATTAATTGGACAGGCAATTGTGCTTTATGAGAGAACTAAGACTTTGTTATTGCATAATTATTTCTAAGAAAATATTGCCTACGCAAACACAATTTTTATCACCGTAAAAAGTTTTAATTCGAGGACTTGAGTTTGTTGTTGAGTGGCCTTCACTTTGAACGATGTACTTAAAATTCAACTGGTTATTTGGAACAGAGATTTAACTTTTAAAATGTTCACTGGTATAAATTGCTGACCTAAAGTCCCAACTTTCTTAAACATTTTTCTACCTGCATGGATCAGTAATAACCTCCCACTATTTAAATATTTCATCAACAGTAAAGGAGCTGCTCTAAAAGTGCAATGTGCAACACAGCCAAACAAAATATCAGGCAACAAATTATACTGATGTATAAAAACACTGCATGGACTTTAAAGTTCTGCTGCATTAAATGTTATTTTGTTCACATTGAGCACACAGAGTTGGTTTAATAAAGCTTGCTTCTCTTTTCGTCATTATTATCAGGATTGTCCGTCTGTTGCATTTGAGTCCCGTTGGAAATGCTGGACCCTCTTTACAGTATGTTGTGTTCAAATGTGATTGTTTGCTACGTTTACAAGATAAACACATTTGAACACGCTTCTGTCTTATTCTCCACCTGTTAACTCATTTCCTGAGAGCTATGAGTTCAGGGTTTGTATCTTCCTGAGAATTGGCAGAAAGTAGTAGTGTTATTTTTTCCCCTCTACTCCCACTGGACTTGTATGTAACTCAATGCAATACATATTATTAACATAATATTAAATGTGTTTTCATGGTCTGTTTTCCTATCGACATGGCTGACGTGCAAGCAATTTCAATCATATTTGTTTTGCTCTGACATGACGGATGCAATGATTTGCATTTTGCACCTTCTTTTTTTCTTTTCCTTTTGTTTAATGACTTTTCCCTTAAATTATAATACAGAAAATTAGACACATTTACACACACACATACACACACACACATACACACACATGCATGACTCAATGTCTTAGAAAAACAATTTGAATCCCTCAGGTTTTAGGTGATTTTTGAAAGTCATATGAGGCCACATTTCTGTGCCCAACCGGTCATATTTCATTTTTTTTTTCCTTTTCTCTAAGATAACCAGGGGGAACAACCTACCTCAGGTGTTTCATGCAGTTATATTAGATTCACTATCCTGTATTTCTAACATATGTATTGCTGTGTGTGTGTGTGTGTGTGTGTGTGACATGTAGTCTGAATTATTTTTTCTTCTGCAATGGACCCAAAAAAAACAATAGAAACGTAACAGTTACAGTAAATGATGACCATGTAAGAAACAAATGTACAAATTAAAACTACTTGAGTAAATGGTATAAATAGTTTCATTTATTTTGTTTTTAAAGACTACATACACGCACTTATATTTTCATTGTCTTATTCTCTCTCATTTCTAGCTCTTGTTTTTATGAGCATCTCTTTTTTTAACTGCGTGTTGTGTTTATGACTTTCAGTTTCCTTTCAAGAATTTATGGTGGCGAGACGAAGGTGAATGTTGACGCTGGTGGAGAATAAAGTTCTATTCTATGTATTTCAGCATTTACTGCTTTAATTATACATTTCTACAATCTAAACACATTCAGGAATTCCTGTAATTCTCCATTAATTAATTTATTTCTCCTTATTGTTTATTCATTATAAGCCACGTACTGAGTGATTTATTCATTTATGTATTTATTATTTTGGCAGTTTTGGTCCTACATGCAGCTGAAGAAGAAAATCACCAAAGTCGAACAAGAGAAACAACTTTGCCTTGCAGTCCTCCTCAACCCACTGCAGAGAACAGCTCAGGATAGTGACTGTCAGGGGACAGGAAGCCCGTCGTCCTCCTGGATTACAGACACATGAGCATGGACAAACCTGGATGAGGCAATTGGACCCTACAGCTGCAAGGGGGATGACTGCCTGCAGGCTCCTGGTCAACAACCATAACATCACGGATGTGTCCTCATATGATAGCTTGCTGATATGAAGGCAGATCAACCCGACCTGACATTCCTGATGAGCAGAAACAAGAGGAGGGTGTTCCTGAGCTCAACTGGTGAAGGCATTCATAATCCCCCTCCTCTCACAGCGGCCGCTACAGCACGTTAGAAACCTGCTCAGGAGGATAAAACATGTCCCAATCCAGCGGAGGCTGCAGCTGGAGGAGACGAGAGGAGAGGAGATGCCAATTATGGCCCCAGGAGAAGGAGTGTAAAACAAACAGCATGTGCTGCATGGTACAATTAGAGTACATCCACACGCAAGCATACAATGCTCTACATGTAAGTTCGATCGATACTAGTGAAAGGAAATCAGTTAATTACAGACTGAACAAAATCATCTGTTGATGGCCTTAAAGAGTCTTTGGGGTTTGGACACAAGGGAGGAGATTTCTGAGACTCACGAGCAGCAACTAAGGAAACATAATGAGGGACAAGACACTGGTGGTCATGGTTGTTTCGGTGACATGGTGAGACTGATGAAGGTAAACAATGATTGATCAGATTACCAGGTTGCAGTTTTTGATCTCACATCAATTAGAGCATAAACACATGCATTTTATAATTTGGGTGTTAATCTGGGGTTTTGCCTTGGAAGTAATAATTTTAAACTACTCTCCACCAGCTTGTGTCGTTATTGGCCATATTTGTCATGGAAAAAAAAAAAAACACATGCTATTTCCACTAGGTGGCACTGTCACAATCTCTACCTCACCAGGCTGAAACAATTAAACTCACAAACATTTACTTTGCATGTAGTATATTGAACATAATGAAAAACTGGCATTTCGAATGGTTAAAATCTTTAAAAATGTATGAATATTTGATATCAATAATTAGGTCTGATGTAGGTGAAAAATAATAAGCTCAATGAAAGTAGAATATATAATAATGTCCAATATTTTTATGGCTCGCTTTTAAAACAAAGCAAATTTTTTGTGCTTAGTGGTACGAGTGTGACTAAAACCATTGGCTAACAAATCAGGTGCATCACAGTCCTATTGGGCAGACAAGACTAGCCGATTGACACAAAGGAAAATGACACTCGAGTAGTTACAGTGCACAAAATGTGAGGAGATGAAACCAGGAAGTGTGTGAATGTCATTATGATTGCAGCATGCAGCAGATAAGTCCTCCTCCTTATCCGTTAAATGAAGCTCGAAGGCTAGAGCTTCATTTAACCTGAGCACTTCCACATTTGTCACCGTGCAGACTGTACACACCGACTGAAGCATAACTCTTTCTGCTCCATCTGGTGAGCATTTGAGTGGTACACTCAAATGTGTGTGAGTGTACCACTCACACACATTTGGTCAAAAGACACAATGAAGAAGACATAGCCCATGACGCTTGCTCAGCACGAGTGAAATAACCGTAATATACACACAATGATTTTAAAGTGCAACTTCTCAGCTTTCAGAGGATTTTTCCGATAGCACTGCGTTGTGTAATTACGGTTAATGCAGAGTGCTCTTGCGCAAACGTGTCATCTGCGATACACTTGCTGTTAAAGGGTTAATGGTCACACCAAAATAAATCACCACTTCACTAAAATACATAATACTCAAATTGGATGTAAAAATCTGGATTTCCAAAATCCTTTCACAACCATAAAAGTAGCTTTAGCATTAATATTATTACAACTAATAAGAATATGCGTAATTATACCCATTAGAATATACAATATTAACAAGTCAATTATTTATACTTGATATCATTTTATATTTATAAAATGCATGTATATTCCTCCAGTTACAAATGTACCTCAGAGACTAACTGTAAGCAGGGGAGTTATAGATCCCTGAGGGAGGGCGTTTAATTGCTTTGCAGATGTCGTAGTGAAGCAGGGAAAGCCGTGTTCGAATAAAAAATATACAGGCTTAACTCTTGACTGCAACATTTAAAACCGCACAGAGGTATTTCCTCCAAACACGGTCCATGCCAACACTGACCTGGTGGCTGCAGGCGCTGTTGTTGAGGAAAACAAGCAGCCCGGTGTGTCCTCTAAATAAAAATTCCTGCACTGAAATGTGCCCCTGCAGCAGATTCACTCTGCATTTGATGACACACACACACACACATTTTATATGGGGTCTCAAGGTGATAACAGGATTTGATAAGTATTGATTTACACAAGTAATTTGAGACCCGCCTACATATTGTACATCACAAGTTTTTGACATCGCAGTTATTTGTTTGAGATAAGTCTATCCATCATGACACACTCAAAAATGAGAGCTGAAAAAAAAAAAAACAGGAGAGTAAACCTAAGTGTGTCTCTGGCTTAGGACTCATTATGCTTTGATTCCAATGCAGTTTCCCCCTCTTTCCATTCTTCGGAGTCACAATTCTCTGTCGAGCCTTTACTGCTGAAGCCAAGCTGTGGTTTGAGCAATGGAAATGTATCCTCAAAATCAGCATATTCTCAGCAAATGTGCCTGCAAAAACAAGAAAGAAAAAAAACAACAAAACAAAGCAAAAAAAAAAAACAACCCACCCTCTACATCCTGCACACCTCTGACAGAAACAACATCACGTAATTCCACGTAGAGCCCCTCCAAAGGGAGCTGCCTATTTCATATTTATACCTAGTGAGGAGATGGTGTACTTCGCTACACCTGTGAGCAAGAGATTTCCCTCGTCTCTAACAAAGAATAAAAAAATAAAAAAACGCTGCCAGTCTTTAAACATTCAAGTCATGGTTCAGTAAGGTGCCTGCTGTCAATTTTATTTTTTAACCTCCCTGGCCTTCATTCAGACAGACTCTGCAATCCCTCCATCCACATCTCGTTCACTGCCATGAGAGATACAGACACACCACCAATGAGGCCGAGGGTAAACAGGCTCACAACAGCACTTAATACAATCACTGGGCAAAGAAAACACATGCCTCAGCAACATTAGGCTACAACACTCTGCAAGGTGTTATGGTGAATAAAAATGCTTTCGCTCCAGCCCCGTGGCAGTAGACGCGTATATTTCTTCTGAGAGCTACATCTCACAGAATTACCCCCTGCATCCTCTGCCCAGTGTTTGGCTCTTTCGCTCATCAGACAGTGAGGCTGTGTGGAGGCGTGATGGCTCCCTGGTTGGAAGTCTGACGATGGGCTGTGATGCTTACAAACTAAAGTGATGGCTCCCTGTGTGGGAACGCAAAGAGAGACGCCCAAATAAAACCAGATAGATGCCCTGAAGGACGCCAGAGGAGCACTCAAACTGTGGGATTCTAATGACATAATGAGGGCACGTGCATGCATTCTGGATTCATTTGCAGTTTTGCTTCATGCAAGAGGAACACCTGCAAGTGTGTGAAACTCAAATAAAGACATGCAGCACAGAACTGGTCGTTACAGATGATCCTGTTGTTACTAGTAGTTTAGTAGTGTTGTATTTTTATTTTTCATCTCCACTACTCCAGTTTTACCCCATTTTCACTGGCTAGGGTAAGGGTGCAATTTGCCACCTTTTGCTTTTGTTCCTCCTCTATCAAACACTGTGAAAAATTGTTTTCCAACAAATGCAACTTTGCTAAATTGTGAATTAAGTAGCCAATTAATTACCAGTGTATGCTCAGATAGAAGCCCAATGGGTAAATACCATGGAAACACAAAGATTCACTTTAACACTGAACGTATCACAACACATTTAGATCACCGTAATTAAATTACACAACAGATCGTGCTATCGGAATAATTCCAACAGTTTCTAAAAGCGGAGAAGATGCATGTCAAATGTTGTTATTGTACTTGATTACATTGATTACATTGATTATATTGATTGAAGCTAATTGCATTTATTGAGTACAGTAAACTGCACCAATTCATATAATCAAACAAGTTTTATTTCAAGATTGAACCACACAAGGCATGTCATGGTAGCTCACCTTTGTTTTGCTCCTGATCTCTATAACAGGTCATAAGGTAAAGTTATATCGCTTTATATGGTACTTATATTTATACTGGTCCTTTACAGATCCATACAAATCATTAAGGCTCCAATTATAATGGGTTTCAGAGTTGTTCTTTTTAATTAATTACATCAAGCTCTAATGTTTCAGCTTCTTAAACATGAATATTTCCTGGTTTCTTTGATACATATAACAAAAAAATGATTGAAACTAAATACAATTTTGGTTTGTGGACAAAAGAAGACACCTGAAAACATCAGGTTTGAGAAACAAATGAATCGAGAAAATAAACAGATTACTCTATATGTAAATACTCATTAGTTGCAGTTAATTGTTACCATCATAACCAATTAAACATATCAGTCAATCCCAATAAACAGAACTGAAAGCAAAACATTAAATGTCTGAATGATATTAAATTGCCTTCAACACAATGCAAACTTAGTGGTACATGTTGGTAAATATTTGCCGAGTATTCATACATTTTCGGTGTAATATACAAGATATATGAAAGAGTATAAAGCTGTACTATGTAACTGGTTTCCAAAACAGTATAATCAATAAAAACAGTTGAGAAGATGAGTCAGCGGATCAACATGGTTGCAAAAAAACTAAAGGGAAATTAAAAGCAAAAGGTCATTATTTGTCACATGTCTGAAAACTAGCACGGTTCAAAACACATCACTCCGAATCTCAGAGGGTAATAATTAAATTATCCAACCAGCAGGTGTGTGTGTGTGTGTGTGTGTGTGTGTGGAATGGGGTGGTAGGAGTTGTAGTCCAGGCGAGCAATTATGAGAAAATCATTTCGGAACAACTGAAACTGTTCCGTCCAGAACAGTATGACCAAACTGGACATGGAGTCGCTGCATGATACATGAGTGTATTAGAGTGGAATATTGAGTTGCAGTCAGATAAGATGTTCCCATCCTCATATTTGTTATAAGTCATCAATAACATTTTCACTCAGTCGGCAGGCACAGGAGAAATGAGGGAATGGGCAAAGACTAATGTTCAAAACTGAGCATGGATGTGTAAACTGGAGAGGGATGACTTGGAAACTGGGCCAGTTAAAGTGCTATGGGGCAAATAACAGAATAGCTACTGATTAAATTAAACAGGTGGGTGTGAGGGGACTGGGAAGTTATCTTTGCCTTGTCTAATTGTAGGTATTTAACGGTAAAAATAAAGAAAGAAAGAAATGAGGCAGGTTAGAAATTAATCCAAATGTATTCATGAAACACTTTTTGTGCAAAACTACAATACAAAATGTATGGCAAATAATGCAGAAATATAGCAATGGAATAAAACAAATATGGCAACTAAATAAAAATTTAAAAATATTAAAACTAGGACATTACCAAGGTAAAAGAGTTGGTTTCAAGTAGTGGTGGTACTGGCTTGTGTGACGCCCTGGACGGACAAAATTGTGCACCTGATGGCTTTGACCTTCTATTTTTCCCATGTTTGGGCACTTGAAAACAACTATCAACGGCTCATTAACATGATCCCCCGACACCTCACCCAGGAGTCAAGGCTAGACCAATTCATTTGCAGATTTTCTTGTTTTTAGTGAAATAACACGTATGCAAGACTCTTGGTGTGTGATATATTCAATATTATGAATGAAATATGCTTTATTTGTAAGCAATAAGCAATAATTAACTTGAGGGTGTAGTCTCCCTCTTTGCTAATGTTGCCATAGTGATTAACATAATCACATAGATATGAATTGACTGGCCGACGCAAGTGCTGCCGCTTGGAAAGTTGAGCATTTCTCAACATCCTACACACATGCAATGCAAGCAGAGAAAAGCAATGGATCCACAATACAGTTCAAGGTTTCATGCTGCTCTATTCAAAGTGAATGAAAAGCATGTCTTTGACACTTCCACTGCAAACATAAACAGTTGCTTCCCCAAGAGTCCTCAGTCATATAAAAAGACATTTCCAAAATGCTCTCAACATAAAAAAAATAATAAATAATTCAAATGAATGAACAGGCATGATCTAAACCAATGAGTGCTGCCATCACATGGAAATGGTACATCACCTGGCGACACCGCAGACACCACAGAATGAATTCTGTTTCAAAGCGGTGGACCGACCAACATCGCCCTATAGAGTGTGACCCGAAAGGAGAGAGAATAAGTCTCACTCATTTCATCTCAGTCAGCGGCAAGAGAATGTGTGAATAAAAGCCTGGCAGACAAAAGGGAGCTCTGTCTCCAGGCCAAGTCCTGACCTGACCTGTCCTCACTCTACCCTCAGACCTCCTGCCTCATACTTGTGAACATCATATCACTGCCACTTGCTAAACAAGACAACCGTCCACAGCATGAGCAGGTGAAGGTCACATAGACCACTGTAGGTGCAGCTTACTGATTACTGTATATGTTGTTATATATAGAGTTTGCCTGTTCTGGTGTCATAAGTGTCAGCCTGTGTTATTGATCTAGAAGAGAAAAAAGTATTTTTTTTGCTGCATTGAGTGATAAATATCAGATATAGTTAAGGTATTTTGTGCAACATTCTTCCTCACAAGATATCAGGTGACAAATATGACCTATTTAAATATGTAGTATAGTAGAGAAGTAAGGTCTAACCATTCCTCTGAAATTGAGCCTCAGTTAAGGAAACCAGTCCAGTCAACTAGATAATTTTTTTTAAATGTATTATTTTCTTATGCAGGATCACATAGTAAGCCACTGTGCAGCCGTTCGCAGACTTTAAGCAGCCCGTTATCTTTTGTATATGTGTCTTTTAACATTGCATGTCCGCACTTCGTCCAGGAAACTTGGAGCTGCATATTGCGGTGAACAGCAGCAGCAGTTTCATGCTTGGTACGTGCTGGAGAGGGCTTGATTTGCTTTGTGTTCTATCGGCAGAGTACACATTTTCAATATCGATTGATGACGTTGACAAGAGGCCAAAATTGTGAACATTAGAATCCACTTCTAAAGCCTTTCATTCGTGGTGTTTTCAGTCATCGTGCTGTTGTAAGATGCAGTTGTATTAAGTACTGTTGCTGAAATGACACAATAGAATTATGTTAATAATAACAGCTGCAGCAATAATCAAAACATAATTTGGGCCCAGACATAATTGCCATTTATGAAAACCCACCATACTTGCTGTGCACGTCACCTGCAAAAAAATTGTGATCTAACCAAGTTTTATTGTGATCCGATGAATTTGCAGGAATTATAGTAGCAATAACTAACATCTCTGATTTAGTATACATTTGATATAACAAACATGCATGGGGCGTGCATTTAGTGCTGCTTACAGCCCAAGTTGATCATATTATTGGTGGAAATAATATGAAAAAGAAATAACATGCATGCAGCTAAAGGGCACTTGAGCTTATATTTGTGTTTTTGTTTCACTGTTTGTTTTACAGTACTGCACAAACAGAGCATTAACCTTGACTCAATGTTCACCACAATTAATTATTACAGTGGTCAAAAATATGAAAAAATATGCCTCTGAATAGATATAAAAACTATTTTGGAATTAAATGTGGTTAGGGAACTCCAGTTGGTTTTTGGTTTAAAAACATGGCTAGGAATGTTTTTAAATGTTTAAAAGTCTATGCAGTTCTAACAGTCATTACTAAACTTCATCCTCCATAGAGCAAATCTTATACATTGCTGATGTTGAATGTGAAGAAACCCTTTCATGTGCAACTCTGCAGAGAGACATTCATTCTTTCCCGTCAGCACTCACGCACAAGAATTAATTTGATTGAAATGTGATTCATCCATGGGGCTCCAATTAACAAGGGAGAGATGTTTCTTAAACTTTAAAGCTTCAATTTGTGATATCATGTGTTTGCACATCTGAAAATCTACCGAGTGAAAACTAAATGAGACAGCAGCATCACCTCACATCCATTACAGATGTCTGAGAACATCTGACTGCAAGTTTGGACAAGATTCCTTTAATGTGCCCATACATAAACTCTGCAAACAAACAACTAGACCAAAGAAACGTGATAATTATGTAAAATGTAAATGCTGTAATAGTGTTTTTATTTACAGTGTATATGACCAGCTATTTGTCAAAAGACTTCCCTCGCAAATACCACACAGGACTGAGGCAGAAAAGGCTCCACTGTCATTAAGTTTGCAACACTGTCAATCAAAAACTCCAATCATCATGCAGAAGCCCAGTGTCTGTACCCGCCCACTGTTCCATTGACTCCCAGAGAAGCTGAGCTTCTGTGGAAGTGACATTTTTGCCACATTTGTCCTAAGCATAGAGCTCACTGCAGTGAAAACCAACCCTATTTGGTGCCGTTCCCATAGAGAATCACCCACATGATTCATTCAGAATAAACCGTTGATTATGAATAAACTAGTGACACGTTGCAATCGCTTTCTAGTGCACATTCACTATTGAAATGTAAATACAACACTTTCCTTGCTGTCTGAAGAACAACAACAATTAGAGTAAAGAAAGATGCAAACAGCTAGAGTATGGTTTAATATGTGAACACCAGCACAAGTGGATTCTTCTAAAGAAAAACAAACACTAAAGCTACAATTAACATAAAAAACTGCATGCACAAAAAAGGTTTTACAAATAAAACAAAGTATTTCATTGGCTGCAAGGGCAGTAACAAGTGTATGTTGAAGTGGTCCTTATAACATTCAAATCAGATGTAATGCATTTTCAGATTCACCTATACTTTCACAGCCACACACTGTATGAAGGAGGGTTAACATCCAAGTGCCAACAAGGGTTACCTTGTCTTTTGATAAAGTTATGGTACGAATAATTAAAAGTAGTACTCGTAACCCAAAAGTAGTAGAGTTTTTGGGATTTAATTGATTATTGGCATTGCATGTCAAAAGTTAGGTTTCTTTTGTCAATACTCTGTGCCCCATCACCCGCAGAACAGCCTGTGTTATACAGGAGTCAAGCATTGAACTCCAGCAACGAAGGAAACAAGACTGAGTTGCTGAGCAACTCTGCATTTTACAAAAAGGCCTGAAACCAATTCTGTGTTTGGATAATGACGGCTTCATCTGCCATTAATGCTGCAGTGGGAGAAGCTGTTCTCTGCTGCTGGAGATGTAATGATAATGCTGCTGAAGATAATTCTGCCTCAACCCACTCCCACTCCACCCACTTTTGCCAACAACTTTGACCTAATGGTACTGGTCAGTAAGTTACATTTTCCACTGAGGCCATTATTGTTTAACCCAATTTGACCTAAACAATGCAAGCACTGTTTGGAACCTTCTGTCCAAATCTGAAATGTTCTCTGAAATGCGTGATTTCTCAACCCCTGAGGGTAAAAAAAAAAAAAGTTGTAGGCAATTCAAGTGCTTACATGGTGCAGTAAGAGAGTGTTAGATTAAATTTATTAATCTTATTGGAAGTGGGTGCAAACCCATAGCTTGGCTTTTATTGTGAATTTGCACCTCAGAAAAAAGACATGACAGGAAACAGGCAGATATTTTTTGTTCAATTAATTTTAGTTTTATATAAAAAAATAGTTAATCAAAATCTAAAAGTGTAATAACAATAATAATGAGCTTTAATTACATAGCGCATTTCCAAACACAAATAGAACGTGCAAAAAATAAACAGTGGGAGGAAACTGTGCAGAGGTGCAGAAAGAGTTAAACTTCTACAAATACAAAAATAAAAGAAACTGCACTGAAAAGAACAAGTAAGTTCACGAATTACACAAAATTATTAAAAAGCTTTTCAGTTCACTTAAATCATCTTGTAGAGTGCTGTGCAGTGTTTTAAAAGTCAGCTATAAACCATTTAAATCAATCCCAATGGCAACTATGAAGAGCAGCCAGGATGGCCTTGGTTAGTATTCTAGCAATAATAAAGTCTAGGGATTTAATGTTTGTTTGTTTTTTTGAGCCAGGTTAGCTTTACCTCTAGTTTGTGGCGGTAAAGAAAAAAAACAGTATCAGTCCCGACAGTGCTGCGAGTGCTCCCTGCACCGAGATCAGCTTGAGATGTTCACTCTCACTGAAAACATGGCTACCAGCAGAAACGCAAAGAACGTTTACCACCGAACAAAATCTTGATATTTTAAAATATTATCTGCCAATTCATCTCACCGTTAGACAGCCTTATCGGACTGAAAACCGCCCACTTTTCTCCACCAAAGTCCATAAAGAAAATCAGCATTTTTAGCTTGCGAGGGACACATTAGCCACTGGTACACTATTGCCTCATGGTCATTTTTTGGGTCACAAAAAAGAAGTATTTTAAATATTTGAATGCACTGAATCACTGATTTTCTCTATGGACTTTTGTATGGGAGAGTGAGTCATTAATAAAAGGTGAAATTCCAGTCAATAAATGAATAAACAAATTGTCGAAAAGTGCACAATGGGAATTTAAAGCACAGTTACTACTGACATTGTGCAAATACAGCATACATTCACAGCTCAACAAAATCCTGAACTGTGTCTTTAAAAGTGTCTCAGGATCATATATTTAAAAAATAAATATGGAATATTCTAAATAGTACATTTACACGTGACACAATGACCCCTCAGTGGACAAGCTGTAACACCATGTCACAACATGTTTGGTTAAAATGTCACTGTGATTGTGCAACAAATGCATTGATGATGAAAATAATGTAATTCAGCGACAAGGAAATAGATTGATAACTAAATGAAGGTAGCTATTAAGTTAGAGCCAATGTAATTGTTTTACTTTATTATTCAATAAACACCCTTTTTTGCCTCATGGGTCTTAGCATCACATCACGTGATGAAGATATTTTTCCTTCATAATTACTGATATCTTAAGAGCATTCAAACATTCAACAATGTTGGAAGATATCAAAATATCAAACGAAAACAGGAATTACTGACTCTCAGTATGGATACCTGAACACATCATGTGTAGACATCACTGAAGCTGCTGCTGCTGCTCATGATTCATCTCATATTAATGAAAGGCCTAACTCACTTTACTCACGCTTAACTCAGTGATGTATGACTTCGAGGACCAAAAAGGTAAATGATGGATGATGTACTGTAGGTTGGTGCAGTGGATGAGTTTCACTTCGATAAGCTTAAATGGCTTACCTTCAGATGGGCACAGGTTCAAGCAGACGAACAGAAATCAGGAAATCCCAAACGCTCTTTATCCAAATTAAATAATAAGAAACCACTGGTTAAAAACTCAGAACTAAACAAAAACATAGTGGAAACACTGGCAAGCAAACACACTCAGTAACCCAGCTGGCATAATTAGGCACAGCTGAAACTCGTTAGGGGTGGGGCAGACAACCTTAAAAGCAGGAAACAAGAAAACAGGAAGTTAATCCAGAAAGGTATGTATTTCAAATTAAGGGCGCAAATAAAAGCCAATAAAACACATAACAAACAAATCCTGAATGAATTGTGTCTTTCGGCATTTGTTTGACCTTCACTTGATTATTTATTTTTAAGAAATCAATGTATTTCCATTCATTCATGGAAGTCTCTTGATATCACGTCTTACATGTAAGTCTACACCCCTGCTTAATTATTTGGCAAACTGAAAATGACTTCTTTTTTTTTGCTGCTGTCTAGAAGCACAATATCACACAGACTATTCACATCACCAAACAGGTAATGTGATTTTTATATAGATATGATGAAATGCGCTTTGTAAAGCAAAAATTCAGCATAAATGTCAGGGATCAGGTGATAACAGAGCTACACTTTCTGAGCAAACAGTCAGTAGCAAGGACATATCGTCACCTTACTGTTTTTTAAAGCTTTTCACAGATCCACTGTGTATACTGCTGGGTTGTCGGTGGAGCATGGACTGTATTTCCCAGAATAAAATAGCTCCGTCTTGGATGTATTTGCTCAGTGATGCTTCAATAGCATTTACTCCCCTCACAGGCGGCTACTCTCTGATAGCCTGGAGGAATAGTTGTGTATGAGCTGCTTTTAACTGTAACCCAGTAAGTTGCCTTCAGTTGTGTTAGTATTACAAATATCACAGTGAGAGAAGTGTTATTTATTTTACCGACCTCACAAATATGAACAAGAAAAGACGTGGTTCATGCAGAATTTTGAATACTCGAGAGGAAGAGTAAATGCATTTAAGTTATTGCAAAAAAAAAAAAGTGGATTCTGCCCCAAGGATAAAAAAGAAAAACAGAACAGTATGAGCTCCTTTCAGCATACTGCATCCCCGAATCTTTGTGAAGTCAGAGAAATCCGTCATGTACAAACTCTGAGCTTTTCCATCTATGAGAGACATGATGAGACTAATTTAGGACCATTTCGATCAAATGACACTTTTCGGTCAAAGCTATTTTTAAATGTCACATTTCTTTATGTTTGATCCATGAGGTACACTTGTCCCACTGGCATCATCGATCATCTTTAAGTCAAGCTACCAAGCGACTCTCCTGACCACTGAGCAGTCAGTCTTGGGAGACAGATGCCTCTGCGGAACATTTGCCAATCAAAGCCTGTCATGGAGCCATTGCTACGTTATCCATTTTCAATCAACCCCAAAGAAACATTTGATTCTCATAAAATAAATTATCCTTGTTCTGTGCAACCTTCCAAGTGGCAGAGGGCAGATACCCGCCAAGGATTGGACAAAAGTTTTAAACTTCTGGTTGGGTTTGGTCATATTAGCTGGCCTAGCCTCTTCGACATGTTACTTAAATCAATAAAAGTGATGGATCTACTGTCCATGGCTGCTTTTAGATGTGCACTGAACTCTAGAGATTCTCCGGAGATTGTGTGGAGGGACCGTACATGTGAACGAGAGCAAAAAAGGAAGAGTCACAGACAATAAAAGAAGATTGGAAAAAAAAAGAGAATTTAATTATGTTCCTAAAAACAATGCAGTTTGAGAGGAGAAGACTTCAGGGAAAGCTACGAGTGAAAGGGCTCGGACTCGATCGGCCTGCCAAAACAACTTTTGATGTTTCCATTGTCATAGAGTATATCACTTTTTACATAACATGGGCATGTAATGACATTCTGAGTTTCTTATAAGACATAATGTGTGGTTTACCTGTTCAAATTAATATTATGTGTCACAGTGTTTAATGTCTGTAACTCATAGAAATGACAGTAAAAAAAAATAGACCGAAATGTTAAATCAAGCACAGGTTTAATGAGCGCTTGACAAAAATGGGAAAAAAGGTCAGCATACACCTGTTATCACCTGTCATGGTCATCCTTACAAAGCTTGAATAGGGATGATGGTAAGGGTTATTCTTGATAACTTGTGAGATACAAGCAAGGCAACACAATGACAATTAAAAGGCTTAGCTCTTTTGGTTGTACAAGTACAAGTACAAGTAGCATAAGTTCAGGACATGTGTGAGTATGTATCTATTTGGGAGTATATTCAAATGTAGCTTACAGGATCAAATACATACCCCACTGAGTAACACTCGGAAAGAAACACTGTTTAAAAAAGGCCAACTAAGAATGACACTGCAGAAATAATGCAGAGTCATAAAGGGCTTTAATCTTGAATAGAGTGGATGAAAGATACACTGTACACTTAAGCATTGCTAAACAAACAATAAACAATAAATTGTAAAACCACACATGTATGCCCCATCCTCATTGCTCCAGTAAAAGACAAGGAAAGGGTTAAGACTTGCCGTAGAAATCCTTGTGGTCCAGTTTCTTGGCGTAGAGCTGCATGGTGGCTATGTCCTGGGAGAACAATAAAAGTCCATAAATCTTTCAAGTCATTTCACAAGTTAAGTTTTGTTCAGACCGAGACAGAAACACAGAGCCCCCACCCAATAATCAAAACTTTAAATCCTGCAGGCAGTTCTCTACTTGGGAAATGGCTATTTTAATGTCCAGTATATTTCAACCTTACATATCTTCCATAAATGTGGCCATTGTAACACTATGATTTGCACTGAATGTGCACATTGCTGCCTCTACTATGAAGATTTTGCAAAAAAAAAAAGAAAAGACAGAAAGAAAAAAAAGAACTTAAAGCTGCTGTATGTGACTTCTGGTTATTCTTTTGTTGATGTCATCATTCTGCTTCTGTTTCAGTCTTCATGAGCAGAAATGATATAACATTATTTATATGCCGTGTCCTTCATCTGAAAATGGGCTGTATCGAGCAATATTGTCAAATCTGACTGTGTACAACACAAGGGGCGGGAACAAGAAGCATTTATCCCAATAATCTGCTGAATCACCTGGATTTCTGAGTATATAATAGAATATAAGTCACTTCTGAAACTTTTTGCATGCAATTATTTCTGTTTACAGCCAATGTGGCTTTACCAGAGCAATGCTGCTGTTGCCTCCATCTGTCCTGACATTAAAGGAATCACTTCCTGTGTGCAGAGTGGGAATGTAGCCGAGCAACACACGATCTGACCACTCTGCTACACAGAGAAACAAGTTTCTCTGTGCAAGTCCTGTGTCAACTCATCCGGCAACTAATCTAATGAACATTTATTTATAAAAGTTATGCACAGGCCTTCAAACCTACAGGAGTTCCTGTTTTTATATTATTTTATATTGTCATTTGTCTTTGTTAACTGGGTGTCTGTTGATGTAGTTTTCCTCATGGTGTCACATGGGTATACTTGTTAAATTGGTTCTGTACCATCAACCTGCCTATAGGGACAACAGGATGTAAATTAGTCACTGGCTACAATCTGGCATGTTTACATGTTGATGTTCATTAATGTGCAATATCCCTATTTTAAGTATTCGGGCCAGGTGTCAGCCCTTGCTTGAATCCCCCAGAGATTGCTGTTGTGAACACGTCTCACCCAGACATTGTTCCGACGCGTTCCTCACTTTGTTGGGCTGGTGTTACATTTTTTTGGGGGGAGGTGTATTTTAATGAAAAGAGTAAAAAAAAAAAGCACTACATGTATCAAAAGAAAAAAAAGAGCAAACGCGATCGATTAGAGATCAGACAGCGGAGAGAGACACGTGGGGTGTGGCCTCTTGCTGTGGCAGTATGATGTTTCAAAGTAGTTTGACTTTCACAAAAGTTTATAAAGACATAAATTGACTTATATCCGGATATCTGGGCCAGTCCGCTCGGCTGTGTGCAGTCTGTGTGCATTGTCATTATAGCGAGAGAGTCTGTGATAAAGATTTGTGCGCCCTAAAGGAACTGGAAATACGTCTCTTGACTGGCACTTACTGTAAATGAGTAAGGGAACTTTTTTAAACTACACTTGAGCGCAGATTTCACACGGTAGTCACAGACTGTAAAATGAGTAGCTCATTTATTTAAATGTTCCAATGTTTCTATATGTCAATTACAACCTCAGGTATAATATCGTCCAAAATGAGAATAGAGGACATGACTGTGTCTGGTCTGGGTCAGGATTGGTTGAATTTAGTCAGAAAAAACTCCACTGGTTGCATGGAAGTCTATGAGAAAATGTACTTCTTACTTGATTTAAAACACCAGCAAAACATTTTCTGAGTTGGGATAATTGTCTTAATTGCTTGGTTTGGTCGTCTTAAATAGCACAAGAAGTCATTGATAAGAAAATAGATGATGAAGCCTGGTTGCAAAACATCACCGCCGTGTCAGTCAGATCACGATTCTTGAGGCTTCAAAATGGATGATTCTAACAGGGTGAGGTCACAACCGGTTGCCACTTGGTCCTGCGCTCCATTCTAATGCAGTTATGCAAGAAAAACTGCACAGTCACTTGCCGTGCTTATTTTCTCAATTCTGTACTCAGACTGAGTCACTCTTTGACACTCGAGTTATTCATAAAAAGATCTTCACATGACAGTCACAGCTGGGATTCCCATGCCAGCTTTTTTTTAAAAATGCAGCTCTGAGCCAAGGTTGGGGAAATTAGAGAAGAGTGTCTTAACGGCAGGAGTGTAAACATTAATTTCGGTTCGTGTTGGCAGCTGTTTGTGCGTGTGTATGTGTGCGTCTTTGTTGAGGTGCTCATAAATTAAAAGGTGAATGCAGTGTAAGACTCCTTCAGGCCTTTAGAGGTGCAAGAGCAGCAGTTTATTGAGTAGCCTGAGAATGATTTTTGAGCGGCTTTGAAGGCAAATCAATGGCATGTGCCGTCTAAACACAACGACCTGTGATTTAAGCAGTCTAGTTAGCACAAAATAAAAATTTAAAAAATGAAATATCAGGGAAGCGCGGCTCACCGAGATGGACTTCAAGCTCAGTCCTTCAAGTATCAGTAAATTGAACAGCTGTTGGTGAAGTGCTGACAAAAACACACTGTCACTGGGAGACAGGGTAAGGATGAGAGACAGATTTTTTTAGATGTTTATGGTCAACAAAGGTTGAGTACTACTCAATCAGGGACGATGACAATTAATTCAGGTCTCATCCCTGGGACATCCGCTCTTTTCAGTGTTATATGCCCACCGCATGATTAGAGACACTGAGAAATAAGCAATTTTTTCCCCCTTAGGGATTGGCAGTAAAGAGGGAAAACTGGGATCATTTAATCAAATCATATCTGTGTTTACACACAATATGTAGAAATCCTCCATTGCCAGGAGTAATAAGTACTAGTTGCCAAGTTGCAAACACCATGTCGTTAATCTGTTGTGCGCTACACTCGATTACTCCATTTTCTCCAAGGAGCCAGGAACAGACCGTGGCCTTAACTGTGGTTTCACAACATCTATAATTAGAAAAACAATTATTCAATTCCATGATAATCCTGGTTGCAACACCGTGTAACACGCACAAATCACACCGTATGTACAGCTGCAGTCTTTTCCCACCGTTCCCTCTCACCTTCAAAGTTCGTTCGGGGCTAATGAACACAGCTCATAAGAGCTACGAACTCCCTGGTGGTTCAGGAAGATATTTCACCTGTTTATGTTCACCATATGGTTAGTGCTACATCGTACTGAGGGCCTGAACATGAGGTTACCTTCAAAAGAGGCCTCTACACATAAATGACTTGTTTCATGTTGACTCATGTATTTTTTTTTTTTTTTAGATACTTTATGAATCCCCTTAGGGAAATTATTCTCTGCATTTTGACCCATCCTAGAATTAGGAGCAGTGGGCTGCCACACTGAGTAGCGCCCGGGGAGAAATGGGGGTTGGGTACCTTGCTCAGGGGTACCCCAGCCCTTTCGACCTGGTGGGGACTTGAACCGGTGACAAGCCAAGTTCCCTTTCCACTTGGCCACAGGCTGCCGAGGAAAGACATTTAGAGAAGGATCTAAAGCAGTGGTCTCAAACGCCACATGTGGCCCCCAAATCAATTTCACGTGGCCCGCCACTTAATATCAGAGAGCACCCGGATACTGAGAAACACAGAAAGAATCCAGTGGAGTTGAGTGTGAACTCATTTGACAATGGTTGGGGAATGTAAGGGACATTTTTAATATTGAAACATCCGATACAAGTTTTTAAGTTACAGTAGATGAACAGTTAGCAACGGAGCCACTGCTGACAGCATCCAGATATCTACACAGCACTAACGGTGATCAGCAATGAAAATAAATGCCTCTGCCAGAGGAAAACCCAGCTCAGATCAAAGCTAAACGATGTAAGATAAGACAAGTAGTGAAGTAAGACAGGGCCTTTAGGGGAAAAGACATTTTTTTTTTAACTTGTCAGGTACTATAGCTCCATTCATTGAGTCTGAGCAACATTACAAAGTTAATTTATTTTCCTCATCATTTAACAAATAGTCAGGTTATGTAGCGAACAATCTTTTCTCTCCGTTATCCATGCCGCCTAACGATGTGGAGGCAATTGCTCGTGTCAGTAACTGCATCTTTGAAGACAACTGCTTCACAGAGACCACAAATGCCAATCTCCGTTTTGTAATTAAAAGTGTGAGACGCTGCGACAGGGTGATTAAGGAAGTATAGACTCACTGCTGACAGATGAGAGGAGGAAAACTGTATCGATAACAGCGGAAAGGAGTTATCAGTGTGGTCCTGTCACCAGTGTTGGCGAGTAATGGAACACCTTAAACAACCTCACGGATCTACAAAACTAAATCCAGGTATAGCGACAACATAGATACACTGACTAATTAGAATACATATTAAAATGAGTTGTTGTGTTATCCATTGTCAAACTGAATTATGCACTTTTAATGAATTACCCATAGACGCAGTAACCTTAAGGGCAGTGCGGAATCAACAAATGAAACTCTGGCTTCAGGGTGGCTTGTCTGGCTCAAAGGTCCAGTGTGTAAGAATTAGTGACATCTAATGTTGAGACAGCAGATTGTAACATTTCTTCAAAACAGGAAAAGCACGCTCTGGTTGGTTTGTTTGCTGACGCTGCAGCAATAGCAATTTTTTGACACAGTTTCTTTGCAAGGGACATCCTTTGAAAATAAATCGGTGGGGGAAAAAATATGGACTAGAAGGTGGCGGCGGTGGAATAAAGCCAAAATGTGGCTTTGAAATGTTGCCCATTAGGTGAGTGTTTTGTTAAGTGGCTAAAATCTGTTTCTCCTTTTGTCTCTGCAGACAGGGAGAGTGAAGTGTCCCGCTCCCTGATGGATCCACTGAAGCACTAATGTGCACGCCGGTGTGCTCGACAAGGCTCACAAATGTGTTTTCTGAGTATGAACGTAAATCAAATATTCACTTTGCTGTTGGATATTGTTTACTCTTCGGCAAATCCGGGCAAATAAGTCTGAGTCTATCATGCTGATCATTTCTTCATTCAGCTTGTGTCCATCAGCCCGATTTTGATGGGCAGCACAATGATCAGAGGATTATTCTTCCTTGTGAAAACAGTTGCCTGGCGCTGGAGTCAAGGTTAAACAGAGCATTAAGACCGAACCACTGAGGCTGAACTATAAAGTTGCGGGCCATAAAACCAAAACAATAAACTGAAAGACATTGAAGCGTTCCGTGGAGGTAATATGCAAAGTCAGGTGATAATTAATGGTGGATTATTCAGCATGCATGACCTCCTTTCATAATAAACACGGTCACCAGATCTATCATTTATATAAGAAAATATTGACAAGTGCAGCCTATCCGACCATGTGGGCCATGTAGCATCTCACCAAGACTTTAGAAAGGGGATTTATTATTTTAACTTAGTAGATAGGAAAATAACACTGGACTTCATTAGTTCTTTTTATTCTACTGGGATCCGCACACACACACATTATAATCAAATGCTCAATAACCTCTAGTGTTCCAGTGTTTGAAAATGACAAGACAAATAACAGGAACATTATTCATAAGTGCCTTATTACTCCAACTGCCGGAATATTGTGTTCCATTAGACTTGTCTGTAAAGTTAAAATACGTGATCAAACACCAGGACACATCATGTAAATGTATTAGCTAATCAGGAAAAAGCCTGTTGGTGTTTCTTTATCTCCATGAAATACAATATACAAGGCTACATGTACAGGTATGTATATATTCTTTTTTTGAATTCAGAAAAATTGAGTTGATGTAACTGTAAATGAGGTTTTTTTTTTCATGGGGATTGTTTAATGTATCTTTTTGATGTAGTGATTTCTTCTTTTTATCCGTTTTATTGAGCATTTCCTAACAATGCTGTCCAAGACAAACAAACTGGATGACGGTTGTCAGCTTATTTATTTATTTTTTGCCTATGGTGATCGCCGACTCGCTCTCTAAAAACGACTGTCATGTCATCCTCCGACAGACCAGCAGTCATCACTGTCTGAACTTGTTCTCTGTCAGACTCTGTCACATTCATTCTCCTTTTTGATTCCATTTTTATTTGTTTGGTTCTTTTTTGTTTACGGCCGTGAGTTGTACTGTGTTGGTTGTATTCTTGTGTGTGTGTGTGTTCCCTCTGACTCCACCTCCTTCAGGTCTTTCCTAGATCTCGCCGCCTTAGGCTGGTTACCAATTAGGGACCAGAGGGATACGTGCTGCAGGGAACGTCACTCAAGGGTGGCGTGTGACCAGTGTGGCAGAGCGTGCTGCATGAGCTGAGTAGGTGAAGCTTCTCCAGCAAGAAGCATGTTTTTCTTCAACTTTAATCACGGGTTTTACTTCATGCACTAATATCCTCTCTCCCTTTGTGTTGCTGCATACAGATCAGCCTCTTCCTTCAGAAGAAGCATGGTTCTGGCTGATTAATTTGCTTTTGTAAATAAACACATTTTTCTTCAGACTCTCCCTCATCCCCTAGCTCTCAGGGGCGTAACATCCTTCTTGAGTTTGTCGTAGCTCTGAGCTAAACTGAGGTTATAGGATGAAGAAGATATTAGCAGTGACATGCGTCTTCTAGGGCTGTGGTCAGGAATGTATATTCAATATGACCCTGATGGCCATTCAAGGTAAAATACTCAACTAAACTAGAATAAAACATTTTCTTCCTTTGATGTAAAAGGCTTTTGGAAAAGTTGGACAATTAGTAGGTACTTTGATGCTCATTTATGTTTGGGCATAAAATAAAAATTCAAATGAAAACAAATAATTGCAATTAAATCAGATTCAGAGAATAAACCCTAGTAGTAACAGAATAAACTACATACAAGAGGAGAAAATGTGTGCACCAAGGACTGAGAGCACAAAGCAAAAAATGTTACTCTGATAATATATGAGTGCAGCAAACTAACACAGCTATTTATCAACAGCTACTGGTGCTTTCTTTACAGCATCAAGTTCTCCTCCTCCTGTGATGACCCAGATTTTGTGGCACCCTATGCCTATCCTGTTGAATTATCTCCCTGTAACAGCAGTGGATAGAGACACACATAAATATGTATTTTCTGATCATTTGGTTAAAATATTTTTTTACTGAATCATAGCTAATGTGACTTGTTAGGAACATTCATCCTCTTACAAATCCAGGGGGGATTGCTGTGATCCAGACTTACATTTGATATATCATTTTATTATTAACAAAATCCATGTTAACATTCCACTTGTTCAAGCATTGGTGAAATAATCCATATCTGTGTAAGTTATCATGTCTGTGTCTGGCCTTCAGCAAGCAATTTATTGCAATGTAAATGTCAGGTTGTGGGCTGCAGCATGTTAACATGGCCTTACACATGTCTAGAATTTGAAGATGGTATTTCCTGTTTGCCTTTTGTGCTTTCACACACTCACACACACACACATTAGTGTCACCATAAACATTAAATTAACAGTCAAGTTAAGTCCTCTGAATTTTTTATCTTCAAAACGGTGTCTCATTAAAATGGTATCTCCCAATTTACAGAGTCGTTCACGTGTGCAATTGTGACAAGAATCCACAAAAAAGATACCGTCATGCTGTTCTCACATTATCACAATACTGCATACCCTGAACCAAATTACATATAGTGTGTAATGCACTGTGGTCACTGTGTTGTGACTTGGCCTCGGATAAGAACAATCAACAATTAACAGGAAACAATAGTTGTATGTGATGTTTTATTCCAAAACTGTACCACTTCCTACATACAATATAAAACACCCCTTTTTTTTTTACAACCCTGTTGTACAAATGAGATGGGATACAGGGTGAAGCCCACGTTTCACTTATCAATAATTTATAAAGCAGTGATCGACATGGCAACAGCCAAATCTCCGGGGGATTCCCAAGGTTAATGGCATACATGCGCTAATAGGCTGAAATACTAGAGGTCCCTTGACAGGGTATAACAGATAAGAAGGCATCATTGTTTCTGACCTGAGTAACAAGGGTGACTGTGTGTTTACAGAGCAGCGAGGTGACGCAGGTCAAATTAAAGACAAGAAAAAGCATCACTCGTGAGTACAAAAGGTGAAATTTGTCTTGAGTAGAGGAAAACATTTTTTTTCGAAGGTCGATTCATGAGATGATTCCATGCTGTTACAGCTCTCGAGTAGGTAATCAATAATGGAAGCCTGACACACTCACTTCTGAATATACTTACCAGGAATGTATAAACAGTTCAGAGAAGACACACTGTAATACTCTACTGTATGTGACGGCAGATTAGACAACACATTTGATAGATTTTAACTCAAAATGTCACAATAAATGACATCATTTCGAGCGCTTTAAAGGCCCAGTGCGTAAAATAAGGTGTCATTATTTTTTTAACCGAATAAATTTAAATCAACATTTTACATTTACATTTTTACAACTTTTACATTTATATCAGGAACCAGGTCAGCTCTATGGAGGCCACAATGAACAAACTTAACATCTTTTGGTATCAATAATACTTATTTACATAAAAGATCTTGGATCGTGTTACTATTGAGAGGTTACAGTAACATACAGAATCTTTTATCTGAAAATACTGTTCATTCACAGTCATATATGGCACCACTGCTACAGTAAACAGCTGTCAATAAAACGATACCAACCTACTGTGAAAGTACAGTATCTAAGACACAGTAATCTACCATAAATGCACATACAGTCATTTTCAATGGATGTTGTTCTGTGAATGTGGAAATATTTAACTCTGGGTATGTGTGTGCGTGCATGTGTGTGTGTGTGTGTACCAGGTATTCCTTATGTTGTGGGGACCTAGATCGGTTTACCCAGTCACATTATGGGGACTTGGCTTCCTTATTGGGACACAATTCAAACATGTTTTAAAGTTAGGCTGAGGTTAGGGTCAGGATTAGGATTAGGATAGTAGTAAATATGGTTATGGTTAAAGTAATTCTCCAGGAAATGAATGTAAGTGAATGCAATTTCATTTGAAGTCATGGGAACCAGAGTGTGTGTGTAATTGTCTTTGAACTGAAATAGGCCACATTCCCAATGCAGACCTCCATACAGGGCTCTGAATTGCTGCTCGTGTCTGACTTTTGAGGATGTTTACTTCCTATCTATTCTAGGACGTAAACCCACATCTGACACCAATATGAACTGACAGCCATGTTGAAAAGACTAGTATGGAGAGTGACAGTTACAAAGGACGCCACTTTTCTGAGGCTTGTTTTGAATCCATCCTGGTTTTGGTATGCCCTCTATTTTTTTTTTTGACATGAATTGAGGCTGCTACCTGAATATCAGTCAAGCCACCAATTCCAATTCTTCTCTGCTGTGTTTTGACCACTGTACTTCAGAATACGGGGAATTTTAACTCAAGCAAGCTTCCATAGGAACAAAGTTAAAACTGCTTTCTCAGATAAATAATGCCTCACACAGGGTTGTAAATGATAGCACATGGGTATATAATAGCACCAACAAACTTGAGATGCACAGATTCATATTTCGGTCAGACAGGTAGTAGATCGCTCAGTGTGGTCCATAAATCAACAATAGTAGATGATCTGAAAGTTCAGTCATTTCCGGCTTAAGTGCAATAACAGTTGACAGTGGCCTGATGTTTAATCTTCTATCTATCAGCTTTGAATGTGTCTAATGTCTTGGTTCATAACCAAATACCTACAACATTAAGATCACAGTGTACCCATCTGCCAAAGCTGTAATTAGGACTAATTAACAAAAGAAGTTAGCATGGTAACACATTAAGCTAATGTTGAAAATGTTAACTATCCCATCTGCTAATAATCAACATGAGCACATGAGCCTTAGGCTACTCCAATGTTAGCATTTAGCTCAAAGCACATACTGTGTCTAATTACAACTTGGGGGAACATTTAACGGCAACTTAAAACAAATAAGTTGTAATAATAATAAAAAATAAATAACAGTAATGTAACTTCATTTTATTTAGACAGGGACAGGGCACAACAAAACATTAACCTTGTATTTAAAAGAAGGAGAGACACATATTGTGTACTGTATCAACCACCAGTCGTCCCTGGGCGGGTACGTGGGCCAATATGTCATGAGGGTTTTTTTGTGATTAGTTTTGAAGGAATCTAGACTTTTCTTTGCAGTATTTAATCAAGAGAGAATTAACTTTTGTTTATTTTCTGCTTTTATTAAAGCCTGATAAGCCCAGTGTACCTGCTCAGCAGACATACAATGCTGGCAAATAGGTACACCTCGCACCTCTTTGATAATATGTCCATTATTCCCCACTTAGCGAAGTAGTCACATATGCTAGTTTTTGCTTTTCCTAACTTACATACAGTCGCTTTAACTTACAAGGTCATACATAACTTATTTAGAAGAGGACAATTAAACAAGTAGATAGTTGTAACAATTAATCAACCTTTTGAAGAGAAAGATCTACTCGCTTTTGAATTTTATCCTCAAAATAAAATAGTCAGTCTGCAGTCTAACCACCTCATTTTTTTTTTTATTTCACACTCTCGCTGTGTCTATGTCACCATGTTCCTTAACTCCTTCGCTGTGTACAATGTCACTAAAACTAAATCATAATGAACCAAACACCTGCCTTGCGGTCAAATTGACCCATTTCATTTTTTTTTTTACTGAAAGAAAAAAGTATACATGGACACATTTCTCAACATGGCATATTACTTTCTGTGAATCACATGGTTTAAGTACGCATGCTACAATGACTTCACACATTCTTGTTTTTCATACAATGTTCGGGGTCAGTTTGACCTTTGTAGACACATGCATGTGCACGCACACACACACACACACACAATATTGCAAGAATTAATTCTGTCCTCTTCTGCTTTACTATAGGTCTAAGCACAGTGACTTTCTGCAGACACCATGCTTAATAAAATAAAATTAAGAACTGTAGTTGAATTAACCTGTACACTCATGTCATCACCTTTGCGTTACAGCTTTGATTATAATAACATTTAAAAAGAGTGATTGACAGTATGAGCTAAAGTCAATGAAACAGTAAAAGTAAGTAAAACATTGTGTCATTTAAATTTTTCTCAGACAATCGTGTTTGACGTCTGTATTTCCCTATTAAGCTTTGTTGAAGATTTAAAGGTTCATATTTGTATTCAAATTAAATGTCAACAATACACTGCCTGGCCTAAAACAAAGGGTCACACACTCTAATATTTCATTGGACCGCCTTCAGCTTTGATTACGGCACTCATTCGCTGTGGCATTGTTTCGATAAGCTTCTGCAATGTCAGAAGATTTATTTCCGTCCAGTGTTGCGTTCATTTTTCACCAAGATCTTGTATTAATGATGGGAGAGTCGGACCACTGCGAAAAGCCTTCTCCAGCACTTCCCAAAGATTCTCAATGGGGTTAAGGTCTGGACTCTGTGGTGGCCGATCCATGTGTGAAAATGATGTCTCATGCTTCCTGAACCACTCTTTCACAATTTTTGCCCGATGAATTCTGGCATTGTCATCTTGGAATATGCCCATGCACATCAGGGAATAAAAAATCCATAATAATCTGGTCATTGAGTATATTCAGGTAGTCAGCTGACCTCATTCTTTGGGCACATAATGTTGCTGAACCAACTGCAGCAACCCCAAACCATGGCACTGCCCCCACAGGCTTGTACAGTAGGCACTAGGCATGATGGGTGCATCACCTCATCAGTTAAATCTAGGTGGGGCCAGGCAGTGTATATAACAATAATACACAAATACAATTTTTACACAAAGTATAACAACTTCACAAAACACTACATTTCGAAAGATACAACACATAGATACTCGACAGATATACAACACATAACTTACCAAAACAAAAAACAAAGAACTTAAGAAAACCGAAGAAACATAAAACTAAACTGCCTTGTGAGAGAGAGAGTGAGGAGGGGTGGAGTGGTGGCATCTGGCAGTGTTTCGGTGATCACTCAGAAGTCCACAGAGGGCGATAGAAGTTTCTGTACAGGACCTTTAAAAATAAGTATTTTCTAATCATAAATCTCATTATTGATAAGATTCAAGTCCGTCCAATTTAGTGGACAAAACCCTTCCAATGTTGCCCAACTCTGCAGCAAAACTGCAGACCTGGCAACCCTGAATCAAAGTGATGAGTCCAGTCAGTGTTAGTCTAAGCCTTCAGCAGTGATCTTCCACACACAGGTGCAGACACACGCACACACGCACGCAGGCACATGGGCGCACACACACGCACACACGCACACACAGGACTTTCTCCCTGTGAACCTGTGAGAAGAGCTCTGCGAGCTGTCTGTCAGCTGTCCCATGGTGCTTGGAGAAGGCTCATGGTCGTTTTTTAATTCCCAGCCAATCTTCTGTCCATCACACCACTTTATCCCGACTTCAGAGCTCAGCTCAGGTCCACACACTGTCACTTTTCTGACACATCTCGCAGCCTACACCTCAACAATACCAGAAAATATTGTCAGCTCCTCCGCAGCCTCAGCTCCAACTATGAACAACAAATCATATTTTCAAACTGGATGTAGAAGCTTCCTTCCTGCCTCACCACACCAATTCTCAACAGCATGGACACACAAGGTGTTGTGTCTGTGTGTGTGTGTGTGTGCGTGTGATGGAGATGAAACCATATTTGAGAATAAATTAAGAGCTTTGGGTTTGGCTCATGACAGAGAAACCTGCCGTGCTTAACGTGTGACCCAAGCACTCAAATCAGATTGCCTCACACGCGGCTTCACGTTGTTTGATAATAATGATCGGAGGGGGATTCAAAGCAACACCATGCGTGCACAGCCCCAGTGAAGGCAGAGACGCCGCTCCATGAACGCTGCCATTCTCAGAAGATTTCCATGAATAAAAGAATTGCTGCCAGCTGTGAGTCAAACTCTGGCTCTTGTGGATACTTTACATATTTAAGACCCAAACCAGCAGAATAGTGAGCTTAGATTTATCGAAAGTTTGTGCAGCAGTTCTCTAAAGTGGGGATGAGTCTTGGAGGAATATATTGATGTATGTTTTTACGAGTATGCTTTCATGTGTCTTAGTTCACTTTATATCAATGTTGTCCTAATGTAAACTTTATTTTGTATTTTTATGACATTTTTTTATCATCCTTAGTTCCTGAAATTCTTAATATACCTCTTTACGCCTCTTTACGTGTACATCTCCAGTTTACATAATGTATCAAACCAGTTGAGCTAAACCTGCATGTCACAGGGTTACATTTTATTTTGTAACCTTAACGGGGCAGTTTGTAACTGTTGTTGTTGTTGTCTGTGAACAGAAAACAATAAAATTGTTTGTATGCTGTGTCCATCTGAAATCAAGCTCAGTCAAACACTCAGGGAGCGTTTGTGTGTACACAGGGGCAGCGCAGGGGCGGGCGGAAACAAAAACACATTTATACCGTCATACCGTCGGAATGACTTTAATTCCATTTTTTTGTGTTAATATCGGCCCACCAATAATATTGGCCCGATATTAGCCTGTTATTATGATATTGGTTCGTATCCGCATCAGATAATGAAAACCTGATATAACAATGCCTGGATTTCCTGTTAATATGCGAGTAAATGCTTGGTATACATTGAGGCCCGCTTGACTTGCAGTTAGCGATCATAAGAAGTGGGTAAGTAATTAAAACAGGAAGTGACTTTTATTTTGACAGTCACAGCCTTGCGCAAGACACCACATCCAGTTAATACCCAGAGACTCATTAACTGCATAAACATTCTAATTCATGGTGAAAACACAAACACTTGAGAAAGCTGTGTTCCCCCAGAATGCATTTCGTCGGAACATTGCAGAAGAGAAAAGAAATACACACCTGAAGTAAATATTTTTCTGTGTCCCAGAATGCAGTTTTAAGATCACTTGAGACTGGAAATAAGTCATTTAGAATTCAAAAATGTGGTTTGTGTATCAAGGTATGACGTATTTATAGTTCGTCAGCAACGTGGACGGAAGTGATTAGCTCCGCCTCGGTCTGTCCTGTTGAAATGATCTGCTGGCTCAGACAGCGAGGGTCGTGTGGAGCTGATAGACCTGATCAACATCATGTGTAATCATTTGACAATGGTTTGAAAGTAACGGACATTTACAGTATATATGTTTCAAAGTTGCACACTACAGCTTTGAATTGCTAAAATGTCTCCAAGTTTCCCTCTGTAACTTTTTTGGCCTCATGAAAGCCAAAATAATCCCCCTAATGCTGCACTGTTACAGTGCAGTTTGTTTTTGACACAGAGATTATGAAGTGAAGATGTTTATCTTCCTAGATAAATGACTACGGGATAAACTCCAATCATCATAATCCATCTTACATTTAATTGGCTCAACCAGGATCTTTGGCTGTGATATCAATTTTGTATGAGTAAGCACATCACTTGATTCAACTTTCTGATAAGAAGTGATTTTATTTCATGTGTATTTAATAAAGTGTAAAATTATGATAGTAAATATAAGTTTAGAGGATTGTGAATGTTGTGTAAGTATTTCCATTAGGGCTGCAACTAATGACTATTTCAATAGTCGACATCGGCTACTGTAACGACAAGTTATTTATGACACGGCTCACGCAATGTTTACTTGCTTCTCCATGGAAGCTGCCACTGCTATTTAATACGTATGCATATATCGCATTCGATCACATAATTAGTTCCAACACAAACTTTTAAAGCCCTATAGTTTCCAAAAATCCCCAAAATACTAAGAAATTATTATTAGGAGTAACAAATGCAACCGTATCACTGTATGTGCTGGTTAACTTCACATTTTATAGCACAGTTGAAACCATAAAAGAGCTTCATTTCTGACCATTAAAACTCTATTTCAAAAGCATTTCAATATGAAACATTTATTGATTCATCTCACAGAGATATCACATCAATACAATGGTATTACATTACCGAAGGAACAAACTGCAGATTCAGTTAATGCATGTTGGTAATAAAAAGAAAAGGGTTCTTTTTTTTTGTATCATTATTAGATTAGAGATTACAAAAGGACATAAAACCATTAATGAGGCAAATTTAATAGCATTTCAGGTTTTAGTTCATCTATAACAGCACAATCACTAAGGACTGATATAGATTTTATAGGCCATGGATTTATAGTTGCACACTATTTGCATATAGAAAAAATATAAAATAAATATTTGTAGCACTTAAGATTAAGAAAAATAAGGAATAAAGCACAGACATATTTACAAGGAAAAAACAACTGGGAGTCCTTTTAACTCAAGGGAAATCATTTCTGTAATTGAATCATATAAATTATGAAACTTTTAAACTTATAACAGAATTGTACTTAATTTAGTGATGTTATTATTAGTTACCAAACAACATTAGTTACCAAACAACGTGTCATGTTGAAATGACAAACCCACTTACTCATTTACTGTGTAAATAAAGGCATCATATGATCTAAAAATAAGAATAAAAGCATGTGCATAGTGAACACATCTGAAATCTCACATTTACACAAGCACTTACACACATTTTCCCAAAGAAAGCGTCACTGTAACCTCGTCCATACATTTTACCGTTAAAAACAACCTCCAACAATATCTGCACTTACAATACAATATAAAAGAGAAAGTGGTGTTTTTTTCTCCTTTGGAAAAGAAAACAAAGAAAAGAGGAAAGAAAAACAACCTAGAAGACAATAAATGCAATATAAAGTGTGTAAATATCAGCAGATGACCTCATATTATCGCTCATAAAGTGTACATTTATCTGTGCTCATCTGGTGGGAGTGGCTCAGGACAGAGAGCCTCCATTCCAAAACATGTAACCTGAAACTCAACATTCATTCATTTCAGTTTGACCTCCTGTGACTTCATTATGCCACACAAAATATCATAATATAGAATGTTACAAATAAAACCAAAAATGAAATATGAATGATACGTTAGTCCTTCTACAGAGTCTTTCTTATGGGTCAACAGCACGTTTGAAGGATCGAAGGTTAACGAACGAGACAACTTTGTTAAACACTTCAAATATAACATAACACAGAAAACAGTGGATGATTGACAGGCTGGTGTTAAAGTGTTAATCCTTAAGATTGTTTGCCTTGATAGATTTAGTCACACATTATTAGTGTAAACTGGGTTGCATTGTGGGTAATGTTTCAGCTGTATGTTCAGCTTTTGACAAGGGAAGGCGAGTGTGGGAGTTGGGACTAAAACAATTCTTATAACATTACAGGGTTAACCATCATTCGTGATTAACTCTTTTAATACATGTTGCTTCATTTTTAACCTCATGTTGGCTCAATAACAAAATTCCATTGGGAGCTTGTTTCAGTATAGACGAGTTTCCCATTTAAAAGCAATCAACAGAAGGGTTAAAAAAAAAAAAAACCCTTGGTTTGGAAAGGTTTCTGTGGATTTAGTTAATGGTCCAATGAAGAAATGATTAGATTTAGGTGGCGATCCAAATATGGAAAGTGAGTGCTTTTTTCCAAGAGGTTTGCACACTCTGAGTGCATTCACGAGAAAAGTTCAAAGCTTATTAGTGTATATGCACATCGCTGTCAACCTTTTATACACAACTCTGGCTGCTGACGTGATGCATATTCGAGTAATAAGCGGCAGCTAATGGCTGCGATATGACTAGAGAAGCTTTTGAAAATCATCAGCGGCTTTGGACGGCATTAGCTACACAGGAAGAGCGCCGTGACTGTGTTTGCGTCGGGGAGTAAAACAACAAATTAGCATCGGTTTGCTTTTAACACGCCACACAGAAAGAGCTGCGATATTATATCTGTAACATGAGCCGATAAGAAAAGCCTGCTTATGAGTTACCAGACACAGGAGATAATATAGCGGATATGTTAAATAATGCAAAATCCCATATCAGAGATGAGTGAAGTATAGACAGAGTGTCACTCCTGACTAGTAATCAGTGGTATTGATCAGCCGCGCAGGATGCTGTACTCATGTTTCTAATTTACCGGAAGGTTACGAGCATGGCTGTGTGACAATTTTACATCCAAAGCCATCGGTGTGTTTCCCTCCGATCATCTGTCACTAATTAACAACTGACACTGTAAATAAATGTCAAACATTCAGTCTTGGCCACATTCATTAATCACAGGGTGACAGTGTTAGCTGTTCTTCCACAAAAGTGCACGATCAAAGTAAAGGCATTTGCAGACAGGATCACTGAAACCAGGTTTCTAAGGATGGTGAACATGTATATGTTTAGTCACAAAAGCAACTTGTCAATCAAACCTCCCTCTTTTAGGCCGTGATTAAATATGGGACACATGGATGCATCCCTCTGACATGGATCTATACCAAAACACATGCACAAATGAGTTTTTCTCCACATAAGTCAAATAGGGATAGTTCAGTGTTAGCTGGTTATATGACAAATTAACAAATTATCAACACTGACTTTGCCAGGGCTCATCCAATAAAATCTAGGTTTGCTTAAATATCTTGCTTTATCTGATCATTAGACAGCCTTCTCTGACTGGATGGATAAACCACTGTTTGTGACTAGTTGACTAACACAGTCAACACAAGCACAGGACTTTGGGTGTATGGATCATTTCCTGTAGGCATATTTTGTACCTGCAGAGGACATTATTTTATATATATATATATATATATGTATATATATATATATATATATATGTATATATATGTATATATATATATGTATATATATGTATATATATATATATATATGTATATATATATATATATATGTGTATATATATATATATATATATGTGTATATATATATATATATATATATGCTTGATTTCGTTAGAAAACCAATACCACCAGCTATGTCTATTTTAACTTTGGTGCGAGACCTGAGAATCAAATGGCTTAGTTCAGCACAAAGACAGGAAAAAGAAGGACTATTCCTAAAAAAAAAAAATCCAAATTATTTAATTTGAGGGTTATCTTTGACTCTATTAAAGCAAGGATTAACACTAAAACTCCAAACAGAGATTAACTTCACTCTCACGTATGCATATGATAAGATAGGATGTGAAACTTGAAACCTCTTAGTCTATAACTGGGGTGTCAAATGTACGGCCCGTGGGCCAGAACCGAAAATTCACATCACGATTAGATTCTAAAATATTAGATTTTTCAGTTCCAGACGGTAAACTTAAAAGTAATAAATAATAATAACTTAGATTTATAAAGCGCCTTTCACGAAACCAAAGGTTGCTGTACAGTTGAAAACAGAAGACGGATCCAAAAACACAAACACTAACAAACAATCAGGTGGCAAAAACGTGCAGGAACAAGTGTCGCTTCAGCAGTGATTGAAATGACTCCAGAGTTGGTGCTTGGCGAATAGCCAGAGGGAGCGAGTTCCAGAGGGTTGGAGCAGTGACACTGAAGGCCCTGTTGCCAAAGCTTTGCCTGCAGGTGCGGGGAATGGAGAGGATACCGAAGTCAGCAGACCGCAGGTTCCGGGAGGGACGGTGCACATGGAGGAGGTCGGACAGATAATGTGGCGCAAGTGAATGGAGAGACTTCTAGCAAAGGAGGAGAAGTGATCCGGAACTTAACGGGGAGCCAGTGCAGTTGTTTCCGCGTGGGGGTGATGGGTTGCCAAGGTTTGGTCGTTCTGGACGTGTTGGAGCCTAGCCAGGGTTTTCTTCAGGACCCCAAACAAGACGGCATTACAGTAGTCCAGGCGTGATGTAATGAAGGAATGGATGAGGGTTTCAGCGACAGAATCAGTGAGCGATGGCCGGAGTCGGGAGATATTTTTGAGGTGCAAAAATGCAGATTCTGTGACAGATTTGATGTGTGCATCGAAAGATCGAGTCCATAATGACACCCAGGTGGCAAACCTCCGTGGACAGTGAAGTGGTGATGTCATCGACATTATTTTACTGGTCTGGTCCACTTGGGATCAAATTGTGCAGTATGTGCGCCTGAACTAAAATTAATTTGATACCCCTGGTCTACAACATTCATGGGGGTCACATTATGTCAAAAATCACTTAGAAGTTGAGGTGGAAACAGACATGAACCTGGGACATGAACATGTGCTCATGTTCAATTTACAAATAAAGATAAGGAAACCATTTTCCCATGTTTATGAAATGTGTGCATCCTGGAGGATGGCAGCAGTCCGGAAAAGACGGCAGATGAAAATGTGTCGTTACTGTACCGGTGCCTATAAGTAACAGTCCATCCACGGGTTAGTGGGCATTTGACAAGCTGTCAAAATGATTCCAATCGCTCAGTTTGAATTTGCAACCCAACGTCGGAGATGCTTGTCAGATATATTCCACATATCTGACACGTCGAGGAGGAGAATCATCATCTAAATTCACTGTAATGTCCAGAGTTGAATACAAAGGCATCAAAAGCTACAAAGTCAACGTAGAAAATATGAACGAAAAAAAAAACATAATGAAAGAGCAAATCTTCACTGAAGCTGGGAACACACACCCTTTCGAGTTAAGACCTGGAGAAAAAAAGAAATACCTCATTATATTAGGAGTCACATTAAGAATATACCAGGTAACATTATAGCATTGATTAAACATCAAACTCAGTTCATTACAGCTGAAGAGTGGTTTCTCCCTTTACACTGATCCTTCAGTTCCTGTCACCAAAATGAAAACATGTTGGCAATTCATAAATAATTCAATTTTATAATATATGGAAGAATAACGTGAACAGAATTAAGAATATACAATAACAAAAAGTATAATAAAAAATAAGTTTGTTCAACTAACCAGGACAAAGTGATACATTGAATGGCAACATATTGACATTTTTTTCAGAACAAAATTAAGAGCTTAAAAATTGTATTTTGCCCACCAAGTTTCACGATAGGGAGTAGTTCACTGTATTTAAAACAAATACATACATTTTCAGCTTTCTTTGTGCGAGTGATGACTGGTTTAATAAATTGCATGTGGGGGGAGAATGTCACCAAGAAACAGCTCAGAAATACAGCACGCACAAATGAAACGTAGGACCTGAGCGCCGGACAACCACTCAGGGGAGCGAGTTGCAGGTCAAAATCCAAATTTAATGAGGCCACAGAGGGGGAAGAAAACAAAAGGCAATAACACAAAGGAAAATAATGTAAAAACAAAGGGCTCAAGGGCAAAGTCAGGAACAAAGAGCCAACAATCACAGGGTGAACACGAGTAACAAACAAGACAATCGGGCAGGGAGAATATAAAGTGAACTGAGAAACAGGTGTAGTCAACAAATGAGAGACAAGTATGAATACAAAATAAAATAAAGTATCCCAACTATCAGTGGTTCTAAAACTTTTTATACCAAGTACCACACAAGACAACATTAAACTCTTGAAGTAAAATACAGTGGTGTAAGTTAATTTACTCTCATCATCCTCCTCTTCCTCACATACAATTCACACACTGGTATTGTGACATTAGATTATGATGGAGCGAGAGATAAAGTGGCTCTGATTATTATTATTTCATTTATTGTTATTTGTTTCATTTTCTTCGCACACCGGTCAAAATTCCTCAGCTAGCTCCGCTCCGATCTCATACCCTGGTAGAACAGTATTTCAGATTTTTCTCCGAGTACCTCCAGAGGAAGCTTGTGTACCATTGGTGGCACATGTACCACAGTTTGAGAACCATGGCACTAGATAAAAGCAGACATACTGTTCATAAACATCAAGTGTGAAATCACTTTTATGTTCGGTAGATGTAAAGTGATCCTCTTATGTCACGACCCTGGACCCTTGATTTATTTCTAGTGCTTTGATTGATTTGGACGTTTGGTTCATATTTTGACTTCAATCGTCCAGTTTTGACTCGTCTTATTTTGTAGTTTTTGACTAAAACATTTCCATGCAGGCCAAGACAATTACGATCTCATATGTGTATGTAATGTAGCTGTGATCACAGTCGTGTTTGTAAACTCCCATTTTGAAGCCTCAAATGTAATGTTTTGGCCAGTCACATGCTGTTTGGTTCAAGGTTCAAGGTTTTTATTTGCCATTTGTGCTTAAACAGACAGTCCAGGCACATTGGAAATCTTGTGCGGGTTCTACGAGCCAGTAGTACGAAACATAAACACACTTAAGGATAAATATAAATATAAAAGTATAAAAGTAATAATAAAAAAAAAAAAAATAAAAAAAAAAAATGTCGAAGATGTGGGGAAATAAAAATAAAGAAATATACAGTTATACAGCAGATTATGGGGTGTATTGCACATTTCTGACATTGCACATTTATCAGACGCCATATTTGGAAATGCAGGGTTGCTCCTGACTGAGAGCTTGTCCACTGCCCCGTACACCTACACCTGCATCCAAGCATGCACTGAATGGTACTTGCTGTCATTCACAGCAGTGTCTATATTCCCAATACATGCCATGTTTTACCATGTATTAGAATCTAAATGGGGCTGCATTTCTCGAAATTGACACAACACTGTATGTGTTTGTCCAAACTGACATCTTTTTACAGACGATGGAGACCAATCAATAGACTGCAGCTTCTAGGCTCTTACTTGTTGGCTTCAATCTTCACACCAGGCAGGAATTTATTTCCATTTTCATATGGTTGCAGATCTCTTACAAACATGGACTCTGTGGGAGACCTTTAATAAAAGTGTAGGGATGGCTTGATACCACTTTTTTCATGTCTGATACCAATATCACGAGTATTGACCAATCAATCCATCTTTTTTATATATACATTTGACTTGTTTATTTTACTTTTCTCTTCTTTTATCTTAAAATAAGTCCACATGGCTCACTTACATTGTGGTCACATGACGCAGGTCTCGCTTTTCATCCTGTGCTTGATGAACCATTCATGTGATATTTAGCAGTTTTTACTTTTTGACCAGTATTGTACCTATCCCTATCCCTGATTGAAAGTAACTCATTTAAATAATGAATTTGCCAGTTGTAATGAGTATCGGCTGCAGGCTATTAGAAAGGAGGAGGTTCTATTAAAGATAAAAAAAAAAATAACCTAGAGCTGCTCGTTTGAAAAACTGTAAGAAATATAATCCGCATGAACTGAGCTGTATTTGAACTTTCACAATGCTGCCGTTAAGTTTGCAACACCCTGCTAGTTAATGGAGAGAGACGACTGAAACAGATGACTTCTTCTCCCCCCCACATACATTGCAGTCCTATTAGAATTTATATGTGTATTGTGAAAGCCTTGTCCAAGCCAGAGCAATGGTGATACTGATGGAGAGTATGAGTCACACTGGGGATTAGTGACACACAGTGCACCCAGTCCCACTGCTCAATTATGCTGCTGAGTGTTGGAAACTTACTGGACATCTTTGGTATGCGGATGGGACCACTGCTGGCACCTTCGCCCCCTTTGGTCAGAGCTTTGATCTCAATGAGGTAGTCGTCCCCAGAAGGGATCTGCAGCTCCACGCTGGTCTTGTTGGTTTCCACGACAGTAGTCCTGTCTTGCCAGGTCTGACGATATACAACCTAGGAGCAGAGAGCATGTGAACAAATACTTTCTCAGCGGTAACGGTGTGAATTGAAACTTTTATTCATGACCTCAGACAAATGTATGACTTTATTCAACATATTAAACCAGCGTGTGAAAAATAAATCCAAGTCCCAAAAGAAGGGAAAACACATGCAGCCATATTCCACTTGTACAGTCCCACTCTGGACATGATAAATAATTGAAAATGCATATTGTGGTACTGCTTTGGCCTGGAGATTCAGCATGGAGGAACAAAATATGTATAAATTAACCTTCAGCAAAATGTAGTTAGTTAAGGAAACACACAGGACAGAAACAATGTACCACTCCCAATATTTAGGTAGCTGTTCTCTAATGACTACCTAATTTGTGGTGCATGTATTACCACAAGGTGGCAGCAACAGCAGGCATTTAGATACTGGACTTCACGTGTGATCGCGGAAGTGATGACATTTTACGAGGTTACTTGAATGCCCCTTGAAGCAGCTCCAAGCTAAGCTCAATACGCTGTAGACCTTGTAAATGTGAAGGCATTTACTAGGTTCACTGAACGCATCTTTTTAGCTGCTCCTCTTGAGTCATCATGGTGTGAACCTGGCAATTCTCAAACTGTTTGCTTTTCTTGACTTCTGATAACAAGTCTGTTGTTTAGGCTTGGCCGGAGCACTGCCACCTTTTTCCTCCCTCATAAGAACCCTGGCAGAGTTAGTTTGAAGCAAGAACACACACTGCTGGATCTGAAAGGGTCAATGTGTGGAATAGCCAACTTGAAACTTCCTTCACAGTCCTTCAAAGTACCATTTTGTAGTATTCATGCATACTGTGCTGTATGGCTCGTTTCAAATTAACTGTCTTGTGGAGGACAAATAATCAATGTCTGTCTATCTTTGGCCTGTGTGTAGCAGCAGGGCGGTGTATGTCTGTGTGTGTGTGTGTGCATATGAATATTCCTTGGATAATCTTCAGTGACTAATAAAATAGCATTTCGTCTTGAAATGCTCATCGCTAGTAAAAATGTGCTGCTGGTGGTGCATATCGTACTGCAAATATGCAAAGAGGATCAAATATGAGTCATTGTTGTACTGGTTTCAAGAAGTGAAATCCCCACTCTGGCATGACACCTTTCATTTTATCACCTGGAAGGGATCTTTTAATTTTGAAAGGGCAGACAGGGCCAATCCATAATGTAACACTGGAGTGCTGAGCTCTATCTTTCCACCGCAATAAGAAAGCCATTTATTGAGATGACAGCTGCTGGGCCTCCATTTGTTTCCCCAGTTGTAGAGTTTCTTTTATTACACTGACAAACTCACCTTGTATCCCGTCACCTCCGACTCATTTTCCATCGCCTTGACGTGTTCCCAGTTTAGAAAGATCTTAGAGTTCGTCAGGTTCCATTCAATATTCCCCGGTGGCTGACTCGGAGCTGCGTGAGAGATGTAGACACAAGTCTTGCAAATGAATGCATGAACAATGTCTTGCTCTTTAAACTAACGTCGCAGTCAGCCTTGAATTGATCATCTTCCACAGCAGAATGTATTTTATACAATAGACCCTTCAAACTTCGGGGGGGGGGGGGGGGGGGGGAGAAGAACTGAAGAAAAAACAGAGGTCAACAAAAACAGAAAGCACACTCTCTTTGATTACCCTTTCATTGATGTGTGTGAAAACCCGGCTAATAGGGATGAAATGAAAAGTTCACCCTGAAGCAGCACAAAAGTCTTTACTGCATTGTGATTCACTCAGCTGCTGAATTCAGTCGTTGGGAGCAGCTTTCATTAGATGTTGCTTCTGCTTTGGTCTTGTTGAGAACTGGAATTAGTGCTTTGTGCCTCCTTTGCCTCAGCCGAATGGGTAAAAACATGACTGTCATTACAGCAACCTTGCCGTTTAACGTTTAACGTTTAACCTCTAAGTAAACATCTCAGCGTGTTTTGTTCTCTATGCCTTCCTGAGAAATTGTGTTCAGTGTGAGTGCAACATTATTTTAACCACCGGATTCAATTCACTTTAAAGCTGCAGTGCAGTACAATGCATATGTGATTATTCTGAACATAATTGCTGTAACATTATTTGTATGTTGCAATTGCCGTGTTTCCACCTCGCATCACCTTTGCTCTACACAATTGGTTGGTTTTTCATTATATACAATACAGTACCTCCTCAACGTGGGCGGGGTTATCACAGCGGCTGCATGAAACTGCCGTGACTTTGTTTTATGTACGAGACACACAAACTAGTGCCGTACAGTGTGCTGAATCATTTAGAATAAGTTGATTAAAAAGATTTGTTCAGTTCTTCCTCCATCGCCGGCTTTCAGCAGTGCTGCCGCTAAATACACCAGACTCACACCAGACACTTCCTTGCTAAATGTTGGAGATTAACCCACGTTTTCAGGACTGTTAACTGATTGTTCGCTTTGGTTCTTGTGTCGGATGTCTCTTCCAGTGACGACACTCTGACCAATCAGTGGCCGGCAGTCTGATGATGTCACTCAAAGTATCGGCTCAGCTCGCTTGGAAAAAAAGGTACCAGGTACTATCGCTGATGGAAAAGCAAAAGAAGCATGCCGTGCCGTGCCGAGAAGAGTGGAGTCACGTTAGTGGAAACACGCCACATCCGACCTGACTGAGGGAGCTTTTATGTGTTTGCAGCAGCAGCACAGGGACGGGCGGGGACAAGGGTGTTTTCAGTCCCCCTCCTACTATGTCTCACTTTACTAGGACATATTTGCTGTTGCCTGCGTCTGTTTCGTCACTTCCTGTGAGCAGTGAGAGAATGTCACTGGACTACACGAGATCTAAACACCACTAAACTGAGAGAGAGTCGTGTGGAGCTGATTGCCTTATTCAGCATCGCATGAACTCATGAGTTGTCCGTTGAGTTCAAATAAACATATTTGGGTAATAATATGATACAGATGTATCCTGCGGTATCTAAAAAAATAGCCACATATTAGTTTTTATTAATGTTCAAGAAAATTACTAATTTCCAACTTCATTCCAAACATTGAAACCTTCCGTTAGAAACTTGAATTCATCATGCCAGATTGACGTCAGCTCAGGCAGAAGGCAGCAATTCCACCGCAGTTTCTCCAGAAATCACCTTTCCTAGTTTAATATTATATACACACCATATATATACCTTATTTAATACCTAAATAAAGATTGTTTGTCCAACCCATGTGTCTGTGTGGCTGAGTTTTCAATTTCTCTAGTGTATTTTTCTCGACTGTTGATTTGGGAGATGACATTTAATAAAGTTCATGGACGTGAAGTCATCACAGGACCACCTGTCCTTAGACGAAAAAGGGCTAAGTAAAGTTAAAAAAAAAAAAAAGTCCCACATCGAGTGAGTCAGCCCGGAAGAAAACACCTGCTGGATGTTTGTTTACTGGAAAAAGTCATCCAATTATAGTGAATTTAAGCTGGAATTCTTGCCAAAGCTGGAGCTGAAGTAGTGCAGAGAGGACACAAGAGTGACAAACATGCTTTGGTTGGGAGAAGTCAGAGTTTAGAGTTAAGGAAGGAGACATGCATCTCTAAAAAAGTAAATAAATAAATAAATAAATAAATAAAGATAAGCCTCTGTCTTCTGTCGACATCACAAGGAGTGAGCAGGGGCAGAGAGAGGGTGGACGGTTGGTAAATTGTCAAAATATAAAAATAAACATTCTCTCTATGTTGATATGCAATCTATTGTTACCTTCTTTTTTTTTTTTTTTTTGCTTGATATTATTTATTTTGGAAATCCCTCTGAGCCAGAGTGATGTCATCTTGTAATTAGTCACAGTAACACATGGGGAAAAAGTGGAGACGATTTCACGTTCAAATTTGAATACCGTTCAATAGTGATTCCCTGAAGATGTTCTTGGGATACTGTGTAACCGAAACTGGGATGAGCGTATGGACAGACTCCAGCTTCCTCCCACAGTCCAAACATTTCCAGATTGAGGTTTAAGTAAATTAGAGACTCTAAATCAACTGTAGGTGTTTATGTGAGCGTCGATTTTCACTGCACTATTTATTACCTTTACTTTTTGTTTTACTACCTGTGATGCTGTAAGCTGCAAACTTCCCCGTTATATGACTAATAAACGGTTATCTTTTCTTTTCATTTTAGCACATCTACTCTATTTTCCATTCAAAGATCTCCTCCATTTGCTCCAGGGCATTAGGCAAGAAACCTAACAATATTTCAACGTTCACATGGGAACCTGACTGTTGTTTTGTGACAGTTCTGCTTCATTTCACGCATATCTGCTTTTGCTTTCGCACATCTGCAATAAAAACAGGGTTAAAATAGTACTTAACACAAGCATAGAGCAGAAACTGAGAGCAGATTTTACAGAATTGTCCCTAATGAAGAGTAATGTGGTTCAGTTGTGACTCATTTACAGTGTGAAAACTTGCAGATGCAATCACTGGCAAATAGAAGCAATAGCAGTTGTGCTGAAGGAATGTGAGTGAATATAAGGTGGGAAAACAATTTATTCAGGGAACAAAAGAGTTGCAATTTACTGACTGTTACCAAAACGAAATGGAACTGTCAATGGCACTTTGTATTAATTCATAATAAAAAAAACATTTTTATATATTTACACAACCTTTACACTCACTGAGGCCAAAGTTACGGCAAAACATTTATTTGTATCAGTCAAAGTCACAGAAACAGTTTAACTTGGGACGATAAGCTGAAAAACGTCACTTTCTTGGGAATTTTCGTTTTACAATATTTAATTTTAGAAACCAGTGAGTTTTGATTACATAAAAAAAAAAAGTTTTAGTCTTTTTGTCACCTAACTACAACACCTAATTTAAGTGGCAATGATATGAGTTTGCATTGACAGGTGACCTAACTAACTTCTGTCCATTAAGCATATTTAATATTCAGTTTTACTAAAGATAATTGAACATTTAAAGTTTCATTAAAGGGGGTAAAAATCATATATTAACATTTAAAAAAATGTAATTCAATAGTTACTTTTCTTGGTAACCAGTTACTTTTACAATGCAGCAACTCAGTTACTTTTTTGTCGATTCCTGTCAGGTGACGTTTCATCAGAGGAATTGAATTTGGCATTAAGAAAAAATAAAACAATTATATTTCTAACATGGGGGGAAAAAAAATGTTTATTTAAACTTTACATAATCAGGAAAAAAAAGTCCTGTTTAAGTTCAGAATGTCTTTTTTCAAATACCCTGTAGTGTTTTAAACATGATTTTCCAGTTTCAGAGCAAGAAAGAGAGTGCAGGGAGTACTTACCCCTACTTTTCTACATATAGTAGTCACTTCAAGCTCACTGAAGCATCAGCATTAAAGCAAACCAGGATTATAATTAAAGTATTCAAGTTTGAAATCACTTCAAGTGAAATCACAGGAAAAATAACAGTTACTTCACCACCCTGGATGGAAAAAATTGTGCCAAACTACGGTCAGAAATAGTCAGAAAGAAAGTGTTAGTCACTTGAATGACAGTATGCAGGTTCTGCCCGTGTTCTGTGACAGCCATTAAAATGTCAGCTTAAGTTAATTACTTGCACTTGACAAGAATTAGTATGACAGGTGGGTTAGTGTGTAGCAGCTGAAGGCAGTTCACATGCTTCTTGTCGTGTTACTTGGCACCGAAAAGAATCTGAATTATTAATGGAGACCTAAGTGTCACACTGTCCTCTCTTTGGACAGCATGAACGCAGTCACCAGTAGCTTTCAACACGTGGCGTGTGAGTTTTGTATTAAAAATAAGATTTGAATATGCCCTGTAGGAAAGACTCTTGAAGCTAGAGTCTGCCTGTTTTTGAAACGCGCACACAATCGTAAGAATTTAGCAAGTAAGTCACAGAAAAATGGCAGCCTAAAAAAACAGTGATGGAAACAAAGAAATAAATCTTGGTTTCTTGTTTGTTTGCTTTTTGAGCTTTTATTATGCTCTGTGGCATTTTGAATATTTTATGTTTTTATACTACTTTTTTGATTGATTTTTATTGGCGCCATTCTGTACAGCACTTTGGTCAATCTTGGTTGTTTTTAAATGTGCTCCGTAAATACATTTGAGCTGAGTCAAATAGGTGCGATGGATACAAATTCAGCAAATAACCGATGACATTTGAAAACCACATGACTGTAACATAAGCCCCTTTTCCACTAGTTTGGCACACCTCACCTTGCCTCGACACAGTATGGTACGTTTTGCGCTTTCATTAGTGATAGCACCTGGTACTTTTTTTAGTACCTGCTCTGGCGAGGTTCCAAGCGAGTTGAGCTGATACAATGCGTGATCATGTCAGACTGCCGACCACTGATTGGTCAGAGTGCCATCATTGGCACGAGGCATGAGCAAGAATCAAGCCGAATAATGCCGATCAGTTAACAATCCTAAAAATGTGGGTTAATCATCAATTACCAAGGAAATGTCTAAAATTTCATCATTTAATAGAGGAGTCTGATGTATTTAGGGACAGCACTGCCAAAAGCGGTGATCACAACTAGCGACCTGCATCACAAACCCTGCCGCTGTATTTCAGTTCAGTGACTGTGTCAGATGGAGTCGGAAACAATTCTTTTAGCTGATTGTAATGATTCAGTTACACTAAAAACAACTGCTTTACAAGTCACGAGTCTGCGTATGTCGTGTGGAAAAACGAAGTCACGGCAGTTTCATGCAGCCGTGCAGTGACGACTGAGAGGACGACAGAAAGCGTGAGAGAGAGAGGTTGAACACTCATGAGAGCAACAGCAAGAATATGTTTTGGTCCGACAGTTGAAAATCGAAATGGAGACGTGATTTCCAATCACACTGCATGACAAAATATGACAGTGTCTGTGACATATAAAGATTTCACAGGTGCGCTACAAGAAAGAACCGAGTGACACTTATTTTCTGTCTGTAAGTCAGACGGAGCTTTGATGACAGCGCCGACTGTAAGGTTAAGATGTGTTTTAAAAAAAAAAAAAAAAAAAAGTGAGGCCTGCTATTAAACGCTTTCCAATGGCAACGCACAATATAAAAGCCGTTTATGTTCATCATCGGCATGTCCCACTTTAGTTTACAGATAGTTTGTAATATTTGGGACACCTGGTGACTGTCATTGGATGAATAATGGGTTAATCACTGCCAAGCCAAAAAAGTCACACACCTGAATATTTTGACTATCTTTAGCTTGATGACACATATTCAACCATTGGCATAATATACATTTAAAGCTTATGCAATGTCTTCTCCTGCAATGTAGTTAAGGTCTGAACTCTGTGGTGGCCAATCCATATGTGAAAATGATGAGTCATGCTTCCTGAAGCATTCTTTCACAAGTTGAGCCCAATTAAAAAATCTTGAGATATGCCCAAAACTCTGTAGGACCTAGACCTGACCAACTGAAGCGATGTCAAATCATAACACTGCCCGAGAGGCTTGAATGGTAGGTAATAATCCAAATATTAAAGTATGTGCCTTTTTCTTTTTGGCTGTGAATGTGGTGTGACAGGGAATCACGCACACAGTTCTCACCAGACCTGGAACAAAGGAACACACTGCTATGACGGGACAAGACCAAAACAGCAAAGAATCTATATTAACAAAATAACATCTTCTGGGTCTGCCTAAGATCACTACTCCTTCATGTATGTTAAAGGGGAATAAATGAATAAGTTTGCCTCGACACACACAATATGAATCATACTCTATGTTTGTGTTGTGTTGTGGGTGTAGACTTACGTGGTTTCTTGGTGGTGATGTTTATTGCAGGGCTGCAAGGTCCATGTCCAGCACTGTTCTGGGCTCTGACTGAGATCAGATAGACTGTACTGCCCTTTAAGCCAGACAGCAGAGCTGAGGTGTTGATAACCTTCACTCTTTCCGCCTCACTCTGCTGAGATCCTTCCTCCCAAAACAGAACCTAGCCCAAAGAAACACATTTAAGAGAGAGCTCCAACACTATTGCCTGCCTTTGTACATTTCCACTATTAAAACTGCTTTTTGTGGCAGCTGAGTCGAGTCAAAATATTTATTTTGGCAAATTTCCGACTGGGAACATCACAATGTGCTTTAAGGAATGAGCCTCCTTCTGTCTGCACAGCAGAGCCAGCGTATGCACAGAATATGGCAGGAAAGACACACACTTATGCTCATTTCAGGGCTTTAATATAGTAAACCACAATTCTACAGGACCTAAATGTGAAGAGTACACTAGCTCAGATACTGTAGGTCCTGAAGCTGTTTTTACACGACGCAGTGACACGGTATCTGACAATCGGCAGTAACATAAGCAGCACTGGGAATGAGGAGTTCTAGGATAAGGGGCTTGTTCATGATCTGTATTCACAGTGAGATCATTCATGACCTGAGAACACGAGACAGAAAAAGCAGACAGGAAAATGTCAAACAGATGGTTTGAGAGTAGCCTGGGTACTGATTCAATTGGCAGCATGCATGTTTGTAGGGACCTTGCTTGAGAGTCGCGACAAGGCCTGGAGTTGCTGATAACAGATGCATCTGTGTGTGTGTGTTTTTTCCCCCCACTAGCAGTTTAATTTTTGCACTTTCAAAGCCACTTGGGAAAATATCCCAAATGCTTCAGCAGAAGTTATGGTTTGATTTTTGTTCCCCCCCCCACCACCTCTGATAATCTAAGCACATACTCAAAGATGGATGAAAAAGTGGGATCAACGTGCTTTAGCTGTCAAACCGCACCATAATGTGTGAGAGCGACAGAGGCAGGAAAGTGCATCCAATCACCAGTACTGTGTTTTAGCAACTCAACTACTTGAGTGTGCAGTTTTATATTAGATAACATGTGACATACATGTTATGTAATATTAAGTGTGTTCAGGGGAGAATGGCGGTGCATGACTATGACTATTGTAGCAATCAAAGTCTAAACATCAGACATCCTGTGGTCTTTGATTTCAGTTAATGGCCCCATTTTGATTATTAAATTGAACACTAAATAATTGCGTCAGCTGAGATTGGCACAGCACCCCCCCGCGACCCTCATCGAGGATAAAGTGGTAGAAAATGGATGGATGGATGGATAATTGGAATAATTGCAATAATTGCAAATGTATTAGGTATGCCTAGTTAAAATTACTTTTACCTGCAGTTATAAGGTACTAACATATTCAGTTCTGACTGGAACCAGGGCTTCTAACTTGGACACAAGAAAGAAAGAAAAACAAGATTTAGCAACTTACCAAAAATCTCACCAGATAAAACCCTTGCCTGCTTTTGTTTACAACATCTTAATAATGTATTTGCTGCTTTATCTCACTATTAGATAGAGTTTTCTGACTGGAAATTTGAGAACTGCTGACTCTATCGCACCAGAGTCCATAAAGCTCTCTTAACGCACTCGTACCAGGCAACTGCTGGTCTATTGCTGCCTCATTTGGTCAGAATGTGTCAATTAAGTAAATTGAAACGAAAGATTTCAAACTCCAAAATCACAAAATGCCACATTTGGACTTAGTGATAGAGGCCACAGTGAATCAACAACTCCTGTTTGTTGTGGTATCCTCTGTGAACCCAGCCGAGCCTGCCAGTGATTTGATTTTGCTCTGCGGACACGTCTGGCAATGATACTGTTTTGGCCACCTTCAGAATCTCTCCCTTAAAAAAGTGGAGAGGAGCTTTAGTGAATCAAAGCTCTATACACGCTGCTGTAACATGACTTCGGTTTTAAGCACGGGAAACAAAATAAATCATATGGTCATCAATGTTAACATCGTGTTGGCGGCTTGCTGATGAGTGGAAAAAAAAACCCAAAAAACTGAAACTGTTGTGGATCAACTGAGGAGGTAATCTCTAATCCATACCAAGGATACACTGCACACACACACGGCTTCAAACCAGCTCTGAATATGGTTTCTGTGATCAGACTTGAGGATGCATTACGGACTGGGACCGTTCAGACCTGAACTTACTGATAAGATCACTCGCTACGAATGTGAACACCAGGTTTGATCACAATCATAGGGAACTGAGAGCTAGAATAACACTTCTGCACCTGGTCTGGGCACTGTTTATAGCTTTTGCAAATTCTGTCCAATCACGGTAGACTATGACACGTTCAGAGAGGGGGGGAGAGAGAGAAAGAGAGACAACAATCTCTTCTTTTTCAAGCCATTCTGCCTATTGCAGCTTTAAAGTCTGCATGAGTAACCGTCACAGGTAGAGCTCCTCACCAGGCTTTTCAGTATTGCCGGTCAGTCAGTCTATTTCAGTTCATAGAGTTCTTCAGGTGTGTTTAATGAAATTACGGCGCTCGAGTGAGGCACAGAAACCTGTCAAATATAGTGATTAAGGCCTTTTTTCACTACAATCGGCAAAGACTGAATCCACTATATGGAATGTAGCCATGCAACAGCACAGCAGGTATTTCTTCTCACATCCACTATGTGTGTCTGTGTGAGTGTGTGTACATGTTGTACGTGTTTGTGTTAGCTATTTGTGATATGAACATGTATGGACCAGTATTCCTCAGTGATAGTTCAACTGTTTTGGTGTCTAACAGTGAGATGAAAGACATTCTTAAGGACATGGGAGAAGACAAAGAGAGGAAAAGGGAAGGGAAGATGAATTAAATAATGCGCCATTACATTACATCCTTAGAAAATCGAAGAAGACAAACATTACAGAGGAGGAGTTTTACAGCATTACAGATGCCAACTGCCGCCAACTGCCAACGACACCACTAACAACCAAATAAGACACAACACACTTAAGCTGGCACACGTTTCATTATGTCAGTAATTTTATGTTAAGTGGCTAAAATATCTTCCAGTTGTCACTGGCAGCCATATTTCATGCAGGTTCTCGTCACGAGGGCATGCAGTGCCATGCTCAGCGAGGTCGGTGTTCATATAAACACCTCATACAACTATCCATCTAGCCAATCTCGGCTGACATAGGGCAATAGACGGGGTACACACTGGACAGATCACCAGTCCATCACAGGGCCACATAGAGACAAACAACCATTCACTCTCACTTTAGAGTGTCCTATTTGCCTCATCCCCAAAACTGCTTGTTTTTGGACTGTGGGAGGAAACTGGAGGAAACCCACTCACCCTTGTTCTGACTGGGTCACGAACCCAGGTCTCCTTGCTGCAAAAGTGCTAACCACTACACCAACCGTGTGGCCCCCCTCATACGAACCAATCCAATTTAATAAAAAGCATGTTTAAAACAACACAGTTGACCAAAAAGCTCTATAGCAACAAAGCAAACTATTTAAAAAAAAACATAGGTACAGAGCATGTCTCACATTCAAAGTGTAAAACAAAACAAAACACTCACACAATGTCGAAAGTTAAGGAGGACAGATGTGGACCACACTTCAAAAACAAACAAACAACACAACTAACTAAGAGACACTTGTCTTATGATGTTCTAATTCTTCTGATGTAGTGACTTGACTGCATAATATGTGTCTCCCGGGGTCTAATATGTTTATATACAGCAAAAGATTTGAGTCACAAGAGAGAAGAAATGCTATCAGGGTTCTTTTATCAAACAGATCATAGTATTTTGTTAGTTCTTTGTTCTTAGGATGTTGCTACTGGATATATAGGTATTCTGCATTCACTTCAGTGAATAAATATTTGTGTCTGACAAGCTACCACTCAATAATGTCAGGATCACATGGTGGAATAGTGATAAGCACCACTGCCTCACAGTACAAAAGTAACCAGTTGGAAACCTGTTTGACAGAGGGCTTTAATGTGTGGAGGATGCATGTTGTTTCTGTGTGTGCGTAGACTCTCTGCAAATACTCCAGCCCAATTTCACTTCTCTCTTTTACCCCCTACTCTTTGCCCAATGCCACTTGGAAATGAGTATACAAGCATTAGTGGGAAAAATCTATCCTTTGTAGTCACTGTCACGTGTTATATTGCTATCGCTATTGTGGACCATGGGAATTAATATGCATTTGTCTGAATCAAAGTGGAGACATGTCAAAAAAAAGTATTTGAAGTCTTGAAATACAAGTGGACCAGATTGTGGCTTACGCATGAGACTACAAACACGTTCTGTTGTGGTTAGCATAGCTACACAAATCAGCCTAATGACGGTAACAGTTTCCCTGGATTAGGTCAATCTGTTTTGAAATTTAAAAAATCTCCCTAAAGGACATTTAAAAGCAAAAGGACATCCTATGCCTACAAGTGAACATGTAAAACAAATGGGGTTGGTGGTTGGTATATTAGCCCTGTCATGGATGATGACCTGTCTAGTGTGTACCCCACCTTTCACATTATGACTGCCGGTTTTGGGTTGAACTCACCCAGATAAATAACCCTGAACAGTGTAAGTGGTAGAAAAAAAGAAGTACTAATTTGATGTTCTATTGACATTAATGAACAGGAATAAATTGAAATGATGTTTCTTATTAGGAACAACACGGCCATCTGCGATGAGAACATGTTTTCCATGCCATCCTCAGATGCAAGGCAACCTGCTGTGGTTGAGAGAGCCAGGAAAGTGTTTCCCAGGACTCTGCCAGTCTGTCACAGCAGGACAGCTCAACTGCAAAGTGCATCTCATGCACACTGGCCAATGAATACCATTTAGGCATAAGTGTTAGAGCCTTTGTTTTCAACTGAAGTGTTCTCCAATATGTCGTCTTCATGTGGCGGGTCAGGTTGAACTAGAAAAGGGGGGGGAACCGCCACAGCTTCCTTCTTGTAGGCTTTGTCTCTCCTCAGTGACACTTTGAAATCTGTCAAAGACACAGTGTGACTGACGATGATGGAAACCGTTGAGAAAGTCTGCTTCACCATCAGAATTATACACAGTGAAATCTAAAGGATTTGCTGCTGTTTGGACCCAGTTGAATTCAAAGTGACATGTCACAGTGGGAATCAGTCACATTTCTATTAAACATTCTAACTTGCACTTAGTTGTCATTACAACTCTTTAAGCCATGCTGGCCCTGTTGATGTGTATATGAGTGGTTTAAACATTAAACCATAGCAGTAGGAGTAGCTTTTATCTGGTGGCTTTTTTCTTCTGTCCCTGCCCAGGTGGGTCCACAAAGGCAGTGTCACACCAGGCAAAGTCAAACTTATTAATAAGTCAATACCTCATACCAATAGTGGTTGCTGGTAGAACTGAAATGCTATAAGAGTGTTTCTATTTACAGACTATAACAAATGAAAATGGGCTACGACAAGCTAATTTTTTTACAAACTTCCCTCCAAAATCCATGCAGGACTGAGGCAGAAAAGGCTCCGCCCACCACCCCATCCACTGTCATAGAAGCTGAGCTTCCATGGAAGTGCCTATCCGTGCCGTCACATAGGGAACAGTTGAAGCTGAGCTGCTACGGGAATACGAAAATCACGTAAGACGATCCGTCATCTTAGATACACAGTTGATTCTGAATGAACTAGTGATACGTTCTAATCGCGTTCTAGCGCATGTTTAGTATTGAAATGTAATTACAACACAGTACATATTTTATTTTTTTGGGCTTTGTAATGCCTTTAATCGATAGTTCAGTGCAGAGAGGGGGAATGACATGCAGGAAAGGACCGTCCGATGTGGGATTCCACAGTATATATTTGACGGCATTATAGAGGAAGATTCCCATGCTGTCGTAGAGCAATCGCCACTGACACACACCAATTTGGTGTTTGAAGGACACCTAATTCAATGCATCTCTGATCCACTGTCAGTGAGAGTGCCTTCACTTTCCATGGAGTAATCCACATGAATATTTCTATTGGCACTCATGTCTTTCAAAGATGCAGATTCATATGTTAGAGCCGCTGTAGTCCTATTCTAAATGTTCTCATTCTAATAGCCCAGCCCGGGGAGTGTTTAGTTGAGTCATTTCCCAATGCCATTACAGTTTACAATCATATAAAAGAAAAGGAGTCCCGACAGACAAAAGTGTATGACAGTACAGTATGTCAACCCAAGCTGCGTAGTTACAGAAGCACATTAGCACAACGGCTTTGGTCTATTCAAGTCCAAGCGACCATTAGTCAATGAGCCGTTCCAGATCAGTTTTCAGAATCTGCACATTTGTAGCGGCGTTATGCCGCCTCATCAGCTCACTGGTGTACCCCCACTTAATTTCCCCTCTAGTGTAATTGCAGTGGAACCAGCCAAATTGTCACTCTTGGTAAAATATATCTCTAAAGCTTTTTATTTCCGAATTTCATAATGGTGATTTATTTGATTTGCCTTTTAATTTGGATATTTTACCTTTACCTGAAAAATTATCTCTGACATCCTAAAGCATCTCTCAGTAGCTGTTTTACAGAAGTACTGCCTTTCAGTCCTGAACAAAGTTACCCATATACAGTTTGATTGGCTATTCTGATTGGATGACAGTGTCTGCTATTTTTTTTTTTAACAAAAACCTGTCATAAATAGTAGCACTATCTAAATCTAACTATAATTAGTATCCAAAATAACGTTTTAGTGATTATAATATCATAGTTAAAGATGTCAGAGAAAAGATGTCAAAAAATCCCCAAATCCTGTTGGATGCCGTCACTAATTATGGGGTTTCAACAAAAGCAAGTCCCAAAAAGTCAGTCAGAAATGCAAATAGGAAAAGCCCTGAAAACATGTTTCTCATCTTTGTCATCCATTTATCTTAGTTCAGCTGTTTCTCCATATGACCCGATCAATATAGAGACCATTAGTTTTCTCTATGTAACCTCCTTCATGTGTGATTTCATGTAAGACCTTTGTATTTGTATTCAGGGCCAAATATAAAATAAATCATTCTCTGAAAGTAGGGTCTGGAATATAATGTGAAATTGAAATTCACATCAATTTTGCATTTGCTATGGACCAAGGTCCTTTACAGTGCACAATTGCACAAAGATAATTCAAACTATCTGCAAAAACAGGTGCATCCTGGTCCTGGGGAGCCACTGCCCTGCAAGTTTCCTTGCTCCAACACACCTAAATAAATAAAAATAAATGGGTCATGGGGTGGTTTAAGCTTATATTGATATGTTACATGTGTAAGTTAAATAAACTGTGAAACATCTATTGTGAATGTTTGTGAACTGGATAATTGTTGCTAGTCCAACCATCTGCAAAAAAACTTAAGTTTACTTTTTACTTCTTTTTTTAACAGAAATGAAAGATCATTATTATTCAAAAAGAGCATCAAGGCAACAACTTTCAAGCAAATGGAGGGGAAAAAAAACTCTAAATAAAACTGGTCCTAATCTTGACCTCTGTGGGACACCCTATTTAACACATGATTTTAAATGGGGACACACACAGTGTTAGGCAGTAGACACTTCAAAAGGAAGATGGCTGCAGCTGCATCTAGTGTGACGTCTCACATGACTAAGGTGTGATAGTCAGTATTAAAGTAAGCGCTAAGGACTCACAGAACAAATATCATGTGGCAGGTGTGTGCCTCCACCAATTTGCCATTTGTAGGAAATATGGTCACAAATTTGTCCTTCTATTCCTGCACTTTTACAAGTATATATTATATATAAAAGTACATACGTTTACTACTCAGCAAACCACTTAATGATATTAATTAAAAATGTTGTCATTATTATCCCATTTGATTCTATTTAAAAAATGTGTGGTCAGGAGTTTTGGGACATGATGTGAGAACTGCATATCCTGCAGTGTACTTCATCAAAGACAGATGGCACAAGTCCAACAAGCACCAAGATCAGGACATGACCACAGGAGGATTCGTCTCTCCAGCTACACATCTGGAGCCAGTGATCAGGTGGAGACTGAGGTGAGACTACAAACACACACAAATGAAACCAAAAGATAGAAAGCCTACCTCCAATTAAAAGAGGCATGACGGAAAACACACCTGCATGTGAAACTTTCCTGAAATCTCTCCACTGTAAATTTGAACTAAACCTCTGAATACCTCTATGCGGAGGTTTTTCCAGACACGCCCAACTGAGAGCCAGACCCAGAACAAGATGGAGAGGTTAATTATCTCATTTAACCTGGAAACACCTTTGGATCCCCCAGGAGGAAGTGGAGGAAGAGGGTGAGGGCGAAAGACTGCTGCCACCATAACCCTGATCTTGATCGATGCATTATAATCAGCATATTTGAAGGAAGACATTTAATGTGATAAGAATAAAGTTGATTTAAACATATAAAACATATACATATATATATATATATTATAAGATAATGTTAATACGCGACCCGGTCCGAACAAGAGTCTTTCTGCATGGAGTTTGCATGTTCCCCCTGTGTTTGTGTTTGTGTGTGTGTGCGGGTTTTCTCCGGGTTTTCCGGTTTCCCCCTACAGTCCAAAGACATGCAGATTTGGGGATTAGGCAAATTGGACACTCTAAATTGACTGTAAGTGTGAGAGTGAATAGTCGTTTGTCTCTGTATGTGTCCCTGTGATGGACAGGCTATCTGTCCAGGGTGTACCCTGCCTATCGCCCTATGTCAGCTGGATGGATAATATTAATATAAAACAAATATAATGATACTAATATTAGGGAGAAATGTTGCAAAGTAATGAAGAATAAATGAAGATATGTTTGAATAGGTGTTTGTTGAACATAAGTGTTAATGCAGGAGTGTTTAAGTCAGGGATGTCAAACGTACATCCTACAGGCCATAACTAGCCCACCAGAACGTCCAATCCAGCCTGCAAGATGAATTTATGTAAACAACATGTTATAAAAACGCTGTGGCCCCTTTAAGAGCCGGGCAAGTGTACGTGCAGGGAGAGAGAGTGAGCGAGCAGCGCTGTGTATATGTGTGTGAAGAGAAAGAAGCCGGCATATGGGCAGAGTTAGCATTTGTCTCTATGAAGTGGGGCAAATATCTGTTGTGTTCCAAGCCTGTTGAGAGAAATAAACGCTCAGACTCTGAGCATTTATTACATTACATATATTGATAGGAATACTATATTATTTTGTAAAAATATCAATTAAATGTAAAAAAAAAAAAAAAAAAAAAGGGAAAACATTGGTGTTTATAAGTAATTATGCTATTATTTTACTTGTTCGGCCCACTTGAGATCAGAGTGCTCTGTATGTGGCCCCTGATTACCAATAAGTTTGACACCCCTGTTTTAAGTTGATGAACAGCAATGCGTCAAGTGTACATATACTGTATGACATGCTTTTATTTGCAGTGTATAACAAACGTAAATGGCCAAACGATACAGAACATTTTCATATATATACTGTGTGTATATATATATATATATATATATATACACATACATACTGTATATATGCATTATATGTATGTGTGTGTGTGTGTGTTCAGGTTCAACAGCAGACAAGTCTTTCAAAACAGCGAATGTTGCTAAATTTTGCATGCTTTGAAACCTAATTTATTATTGCTTTGCGCGCTCTCCAACATGCTGTGATAGAAGAGGGGCAGTGCTGAGAGAAAACAGTCAGTGTAAGTGCAGTATATGATTGCCACTTCAGCACCAAGGACAGCTCCACGGATGGATCAGGACTTGCTCAAATTGCAGTCAGATACATCAATGTGTCAAGTCGACTAGATTTACATATTTAACCAAGCATCTCCCTCTGCCCCTGCAGTCGCTCAGATACTGTGTGATTGATAGGAGAGGTGGCAGGATAACAGGCGGGGGGGGGTGACATACTGGTCATTCTGCTAACAAGGATGATGGCGTCCTTGTAAATCACCTACTGATTATAGGTAGTTAAGGTGCAAAGGTTGTGTGTGCAATAATATGATGCCACAATCAATGCAAAGCTAACATATTGTCATTATATTTACCAGTGAAACGTCAGGCTGTATGTGCTGCATAACGGACAAGCCACTTTTTGGATTAACATATGATCTATGGTTTGAACACTAATCTTTACAATTTAGAGGTGCAATATGCAACATTTTGTCTTAACAAGATATTTAAAAACAAACACTACCCATGTAAATATACTATAGAAGAATACTGATATCAGGTGCCACATGTAGTAATATGTTCCCTTTTTTTTTTAACCCTGTTCACAGGAGAAACACAGTTGAAAACTCCACCATAATATTCATGACCTGGTAACTCTTATGTCAACTCTAAGAGCTTGCAGTGTCCTTTGTATGATGTGCATGTCATGATTTCATGTTGACAAGTTCCACTGAAACGCAACAACAGACACAAGCAAGTAGCAAGGTGCTCTGTAGTGGCAGAGAGAAGATGAAAGCATCCAGCTGAAGACGACTCTCCATATTTTCTCCCAAAGAAAAACTCATTCTTTGGCTAAAAAGACTTCATACGAGGAAAGAAATGAGACCAGGGCTGATACTGATCTGACGTTTCAATGATGAAGGGCTGTACAAGGCGTCAGAGGACTAAATAACTCTAGTCTAGAGCTAGTCTTTCTACTCCTGGATTGTAGAAAGTATTTTGATGCTACATATCATTACGTTATAGAACACATTAATTGGTGACTGGCTAGAATAGGCATGACAGTTTACGGCCATTAGCTGCCACAATCCCTTTTCTCTAGGTATGATGTGCGCAACAACTTGTGGTGCACAGATATTGCATATTGGACTATGAAACCCAAACTCAGCAAACAAACTGAGTTCATCTCTATGGAATTTATCTTCTCCCCATGGTCCGTGCTCACTTTTAAAACACTTTTTTTGTGTGCAGTATTTGCAGTATGCAGTATCTTGTTGTTATTGTTTTAACGTGTTTTGTTACAGGTGATCACTGAGACACATTCCAAGAGAGAACCGAACTGCAGCGAACTGTGAGTCCGAACACTGATCCAAGATCACACTGTGAGACAAATTCATCAGTGGTCAATTCAAGGTTTTTAGTGATCAACTTCTACTACTGTTGATTGTTTTTCAAACATTTTCCTTTCTGTTTACACTGTAGAGTTGTGGCTCACCAGGCATTCACTGCAAAATGTGACACGCCTCAAATTGATACTGCATGGTCTGACACCGATTGTGGACCAGAGTGTTATTAGACTCATCCTGCCCAGTGCGGGGAAAAGGAAAACTTACACAGTATTTGTTATTGTACATTACAAAGGTGTTTTGACACGAGAGAGGAAAAAAGAATATGTGCATTTCCTGAAGAGCTGCAGGATAGAGACACATTTGTTACAGCTGAAAACGTTGATTCTGACAGATTATTTGATGCCATCGTCTGGCAGCTCCTTAAAGGGTAAAACCGTGGCTGTGCTCAATATTGGCAAAGATAGCTAGCTGTGATTTCCTGACTTAAATGATACTTTATATTTATTTTCAATAACATAGAATATGTCTTCATTTTCAACATACATACATATACAGAGAAAAAAAAAAAAAGGGTCTAGTGTGTGACATTTAGGAGTGTTTGCCCAGCATGTTTTACATGTTTACCTTCTCTAACAAACCTAATTTAATGGGTCAGCAGATCACCAAGCTGTGCTAAAGCCTGATAAAGACCAATTCATATAAATCTGTATATTGGAGTAGGGAAACGTCTAAAACATGCCATGGATCTCCTGGATTAGGATTGAAATAATCCTGCTTTAAAGAAAAACTTGTTCTTAGCCTTAAAATAAGGTTTTTATATATACTTTAGGCAAGGGCCTTGCTTTACAGAGGGTGTCATCTGGTGCTGTTATGTTCCTAGAGAGGCCATAAATGCTGTACTTTTTGCCTTTTGAAGCAGAAACTCCACAACAAAAGGGATGAAGGGCATCACCCCATGAACCTGTTGCATAAAACAACAAAAAAAAAAGAATAAAGAAATGGTAGAAAGAGTGAGAGAGTCCAGGACTTGTTAGAGTTGTGTCTGCTCTTTAACTATCATACTTCCCTGAACGCTTTAGAAAGGGAAGGGTGAGCAGAGGAGTCCTCTGGACCTTTAACACAACCTTGGTGCTGCTATAAAACGCAGCAACACACTGATTGGGAATTATCATTAAACATTAAAACACATGCGTATTGCTAATAAGCTGTACACATAGAATCAAAACATGTACAATTAGAGTCCGTGTGTTGACGATACTCTCACCGCTGCTGCTCTCTCTGCTCCCAAGCGTCACCGTGGTGTCTTATAATAACAATGTGTGAACCAAACACTGGCGATGACCTCAAAGCTTCAGGCCACTGGGGGATACTTCACTGTGTAAGTATCTGGGGTTTAAGACAGAGCGGCTTTTTTTTATCTAGGTTTTTCACGGCCAAATCCCAGGAGAGTGTTTGTTGTTGTGGGGGGGGGGGGAGTGATGTATGATGTTCACACTTTCTTTTATTTATTTATTATTTCTTTAATAGCAGTTCTCAGACGGTGTTAGCTATTAAGGCACAGCTGCCACCAGACTGCTCCGTCCCATTGATTAAACCCACTCATTATGGGATTCATTTATTGCATCATTTTCTTTGAATTTTCCATGTAGCACAATTCAACTCAACTCCTCTTTTACATACCTCATATGCAATGATCTTCCCAGTTCTGGCCCTCCAGGGAACCGGTTCCCAGTGCACTTCAATTTCAGAGGCTGACAAAGTGCGGCCCGCGACTCTTGATGGTGCCTTAGAGGGCTCTAAAACGGATGTAACATGAATTATTCATGTTTGCAAATTAAGAGCGAATGCATATATTTTGAATTAACACAATCACGTCTATAGCATGCACAGGTAAATCAACAATACCTTCCTCTGCAGATAACACTTTCACCACGGGGCTGAACGGCCCCTCTCCCAGGCTGTTGTACACTCCCACTTTCACTTCAAACAGGGACAGGGCTGTGATGCTGTCATTTCTGTAAATGTATCTGGACATATCAGGTGATACCAGCACCGTCTGGATCCAGGTGCTGCTGCCAGGCAGGCGGAAAGCCACGATATAGCCAAACTCCTCTCCACTCTGATGTTCCTCTGGTACTGGCTGATGTAGTAAATAATAATAAGAAGAAGAAGCATTAGCGCTGTCAAAGTTAAAATGATTTAATGCAAGCTTGTTTTACTTGCAGTCAGTCAGATACTGTAGGAGAGACTGAGAGATAGTTGACAACTGTCCGATGCGCAACTAATTGCTGAGACCTGCGCAGAGGAATTCCTCGACATCGCCAAAGAGTGGAAAATAAGTGGCAAACTAACCACTCTAGGCACTGATAGTGTCCGGAACATGATGGGAGCTGCCCGGCGACTTCAGCCTTTTTGCAAAAAGGCTCTGTCAAGCAATACTATCAGACCTGACTGAGGGAGCGTCATGTACCCAGCATCAGTGCATGGGTGGTCAGGGACAAGAAGAGTTTCTTCCGTCAAACTGCTGAACAACGAGTTTGTTGAGCAAGAGTAGAATTTACTGCTGAAGTTTTTCATGGACACACGTTGCGACTTGAGTCAAACTCCAACTGGTTTACATTTGTCTTGCTTTACTAGGCCAATGTTGAGGTTGCGTCTAGCTGTCTGGATACAATACAAATCAATTTCTGTGTGCAGCATGGATATGTAGGTGACACGACCTAAACACCGCTATACTGTGAAACACTGAGAGAATTGTGACGAGTGGCATTGTGGGAATTCATTTAAACAAAGCTTTGAATGTAAGGGGCATTTATTTATTTTTATAAGTTGTCTATATTCTCAATTTCTGCTAACATTCTCACCTACCCTGTCCTTTACACACTGTACAATTTGTGTTTCTTAGATGAAACACACAGATTGCAATGTTTTTCTTAAAAGGTGGTCCTACATTGACCTGCATCCAAAAAGCATAAAGTCATCAGAGAATTTGAGTTTTTGGGATTGAGATTTTGTAAATCCCCCCTCCCCTACTCCGTGTTCTGGTTTCGATTCATACAACAAGGAAAGTCGACAGGCAGCAAATCTGAAAAGAGACACTCTCAATTCAAAGTCACATAAAAGCAAACATGCTCACTATGCCAGAAGTCCATTGTCATCCAGAGAATCAGAGAAAACTCTCTCACAACGAGGACTCACTCACAACAGTAGACAGAAAAAAAGAAAAAAAGAAAAACACCCATGATCCTCTTACCTCCCAAATGATGACAAGTTCTCCTTGAGCTCCTCCGCCACCACTCACATTAACTGGTGCAACCTTGGGAACTGAAGAGGCACAAAGGAAACGTAATCACCCCGATGGTTTGGACTGTTATGTCTCAGGCAGGTGTAAAGGATTGTGCTAATACACAGCTTTGAACGCGGTGATCACAACAGTCGCTCTGTCGAGGCTCTTATTTACACAGAACAGGTTCATCACGCAGCAGAGGAATTAGGTTTTTCTTGTGTTGACAGTGGCATTAACGTCCGTGTACGGCAACGTTATTAGACCGGCGCCGTATGTCAGCCCCATGTGTGAGGCACAATGGGAAGCTTGTTCCCGTGTAAGTCAAACTAGCAGGACCGAATTACTCAGCTAACTGGCTCCAAATTGACACTTCTCCTGTCGTTGCCTCGTGGCATGTGTGGTTCAGTCATATTATCTGTTGATGTAATTGTTAAATAATCATGATATTAAGTCCCAGAGTGCTAACACACACACACACACACACACACAAGCTGAGAGCTGATACCTAAAAGTGTAATTAAATTCAATCTCAACATTTTTTAAGTACCACAGTGACATGGAGCAATGAAGGAAAGCAAAAAGTCATTAAACTGGTAAATCACATTTTTCCAAGTGGGACTGATTATTTATTTGTAGTTTTCTTTTATGATGAGAAATCACAAATAGAGAGAATACCTGCTGCTTTGGTTCGAATCTGTTTTGATGGCGTGCTGGGTTCTCCCACACCAACACCGTTGATTGCCACCACCCTGAATTCGTAATCCACCCAGGGGTTCAAATCTTTCACTGTCGCATGCATCATCTGTCCAGGCACAGAATCAGGAACTAGGATTAAAGAATTTAGAATTGAGATGTGCTTCGATGTCGTTTTTTTTTTAAATGTTATTATTCTCATTTGTCATTGAGCAAACATTTCACAAATGGGCACAAAAAAAAAGATTCTCAAGATTTGTGTGCTTATGTTTCAAATGACATGCATTGGATTAAAGTTGATTCAGTTATCAAACATGCATCCCTGGAGAACGGCTGGTTTACCTATTCTATTTCAAATTATATTAGCTGTTATGTAATTGGAAGTAAAATGTTATATTGTGCTCTTTTATGATTGATATTTTTGAAATGGGTGACAATTATATTTCATCTTACACAGTATGAAAAGTATTAAAAAGCCTGTTTTACTGTAAGTGAAGGAACAAGTGTTTCAGGCAGATACTGTACCTCTGAAGATAAATGTAATTTGACTCTCTTTCAACTGCTCAAACTTTGCTCCCGCCAGTTCCACAATTCTTCCAAAATACACAGTATATCACGTATATACTGTATTCTATGAAGATGCTGTGCATGCACAGAAAGGTTTCCACAGCTGCAGCTTGACTTACGTAAACAGCAGATGTGGGGAAGCACAAATTGAATATTCAGTTTTTACTATACAAAAAATTTATATATTTATATACAAAAACTAGGAAGTGTGCGGAAAACCTGGCGTCCTTTTTCTCAAAGGATGACGCAACCCACAACAAAGTTAAACTGTATACCATGGGACCGATTAAAAACAGTCCAGCTCTATTCAATTATGAGACTTATTTGAGTTTTTTTTAATTTGAGAATTACAGTGTTATTCCTAATGCTACATTATCTTAAGTATGATTTGGTGTAGCAGGTGCTACCTGTTGTCACAGTCTGCCAGCCTATGGAGAAGGGGGTCCTTGCCTGCACCATGTACATGGTAACAGGACTGTGGTTGTCAGACCCAGGGCCCCAGGACAGTTGCACAGTGGTGTCAGTGATGTCAGTCACCTGCAGGCCCTCGGGGGCACCAGGTGGTCCTGCAATAACCCAGAAACAGACAGAAACCTGAATCAGCCTCACTGCACGGTAACAGTCACAACAAATGAAATCACTTGCAATGACACAATGAGACCACATCAGATGGAATTTTACTCACTGGACATTTAGGGGAACTTTGAAATTGAAATAACAATGATGTTTATTCACTATTTAGCTTTTCATTTGCAGGCATAAAACACTCAGGGTGTTTATAAAAAAATAAAAACAAATTAAATGTAATATGTCATAATAAATTCCTCAGTTATAGAAAAAACAAACAAACAAATGAGTAAAAAGAGGCGTCGTGATTTCGAGATGAAAACATTTGTGCTTCAACCAGACAGGAAAAAAAGTAAACAGAGATAAATATGTCCCTAACTAGTGGCTCCAGGTGATATTTATATTTGGTCACTGTTGTAAAGAAGCAGCTGTTGCAAGATGTGAGTAGACAAACTAATGCAAAAGTACTTCCTTTACCCACGTGTGGCACCTGTAACACCTGCTCCTCACTAATTTATCAACAACACTTTAAATGATATAACATAGTGGGCTTGGTGTGAGTGCTACATTTAAGCAGAAAAAGGCAGCAGACTGCATATCGAGTCAAAAAGCTCATATTTTCATATAGTCCAATAGAAACACAGATGGCGCCGTTTTGCCTATCACCATTACACTGTGCACACAATCAGTTTTCACATCATAATAACAATTTTGATGAGATCGTTCAGTATTTTTTTTTGTTTTTTTTTTCTCCAAGTTTGGTTGTATGAGGTGATGACACAGTTTTCAACACAGACTTTGCCAAGCGCACTGAACCAGTCTGGGACCAGGGTCTAAAATGGCTGCTAGCAGGGACAGATGGGAAACCAAATAAAATCAAATAAAATCCATGCCCATTCAAGTTTATGACATCTTCGAAATATATGTTTGCCACTTTATCTCACGTTTAGACGGTCTTTTCTGGCTGGATAGTGATGTTTGTAAACAGCTCAATATACCACACCAAAGTCCATTGAGAACATCTGTATTTGAAACTGTTGGTCTACGTTGCCTCGTTTAGTAAGTTTATTAAGTTTGTGTCACTTGGGTGAGTTCATTTGAAGGATTTCTACAGAGCCTCAGACATGACAAAAAAAAGTGATATAATACTAATTTGTTCCCACAAAATAGGTATAATGTGCGTATGAAATTAATAATACTACTAACATTCTCATGAATTACCTGGAGAGCTGCACAAGTAAACTGAGTGTAGAGGGCTGAAGCTTCGGGATGGACAGAGATAGTGTGATTGAGTTTTATTTTAGGCTGAGAATGAGTTACAAAGATATTCTCAAAAGGCTGGCATTGCAACTGTTGTGCCAAGGATTTGGAGCATGCATGCATTCAGCGAGGCAGAGGCAGGGGTACGTTGCTAACTGTAAAGTAACCTTGCTTTTAATGTTCTGCTCAAATGCCTCTCGCAAATAATGATTCCTTGTAATGCAAAATCTTTGCAACTAACTTATATTAACGTATATGAACATAATAATGGACGCAGGACTGGATTAACAAGCTGCAATTTAAAATTGATTATTTTATCTAAAGAGTGTGGGCGAGTAAGTGGTTTTCAAACTTAGATGTTGGAAAATGCTGCCTAACTACAAAAAAAGGGTGGCAAAAATATGCAGGTATAGGTTTTGGTGGCTAAAGTCTGCTTTTCCTGGTTGACGCTGGGCAGCTTGCTCTGCAAAGTTGATAATATGTCAATAGCTCATACAACCCCACTTCAAAAAAGCTGGACTATCCCTTTAAGGATACAACGCATGTAATCCAGCTTTAATGTGATTAATATGGCACAACTGTAATAACCAGGGATTTGGGGAAAACAAGGCAGGGTGTTAACTGGTGATCCCACTGAAATGATGACAAGCAGCAACATGAGATCAAACAAAGAAGCCGGGACTTGGAGAACTGAGATTTCCTCCTAATCCCTGAAAATCTGCAACAGAAGCACTGAGGCCTCAGTGGGACTACCTGCTGTTGAAAGAATACCACTGGCTGTCAACAATGCTTTGTTTTACATAATACACACACAAACCCACAGTACAATATGTATGTAAAAGGTGCACCATCTGTCTTAAGATACAGATTATTGATGGCACGCATTGCCAGGAAGATTTTTATAACTTTGCTTTTTGTATTGTATTTTTATTCTATATTTTTATTCTTATTTTTACTTTTATTCTATTCTCACCTTTCTTAACTGAGCTGTTGTGAATGTGTGTTTCCCCCCTGGGGGAGGAATAAAGTCATTGTATTCAATTCAATTCAATTTATCTACTAAAACCCTACTACTACTAAACTAAAGTCCATAATGATGAATGAAATAAAAAAGGGCTTCAAAATCAAAAGTAACCTGAGGTACTTGGATTCACATGATGCTTTGCATGTACTGTACCTACAATTTGTGAATTAAAGGGATATTTCCGGTTATTTTTAAGTGAGTGGCCTTGCATGAGGTAGTCACGCACACTGTGCTGAGAGCAGCTGGGGAAATGAGCAGACTCTGGGGAAATGGAGAGCGAACATGGCAGCAAATGGAGGCAGGAAAAAAAAAAAAAAAAAAAAAAACGATTTTAGCCACGTAATCAAATCTACATGAGCCTGCGTGTATGCTATCTTAAGAATGTGTTTGCAGTGTTGTAGGAAACTCAAATGTGTGTGACTTTGGAAACCGTTCACTTTCTCTCACACCGAAATCTATTAGAAAACAATCAGCGATGTTTGCTCACAGGGCAGAGGAGCTGCTGGTCAATTGTTGCCTCATCTGTGTCCGTTTGTGGTACTTAGGTGAATCTGAACGAAGGATTCAAAAGTCACAAATGAACACATCTGAACTTGCTGACGGAGGCTGGCGGTGGATCAACAACTGCTTTGTGCGGCGATGGGAAATCGCTGATTTTCTCAATGGGCTTTGGCGCGTGAGTAAGTGGTTTTATAATGTGACACAAAGTTAATTTTCCAGTTGACTAACAGCAAGATAAAGTAATGACCATGTTCTTGAGATAGCATACACTTAAGCTGGCATTCTGTTTTATTAGGTAATCCTCTTGGTGAGTGGCTAAAATTTGTTTTTCCTGGTGTCCCAACTGGCGGCCATGTTTTCACTAAGCTCGTCTCCCACTGCTTCCCAACACGGGGGGGGTGTGCAGAGGGCAATTAGCAGTATACAAGACTTAAAAACACAGAATTTCAATGATACATGAAATTCAGCAGTTTAGCTGCTTTGCACAAAATATGTGGACATCTCAGATATGCATACGCTTTGGCAGCAATGACAGGGTGTTCGAAAAAAGACGTTATGTAAAGTGATCCTCGATTCCAAACGTTTAAAACCTTTGATTTAAGGGAAAAAAAAAACAAAAAAAAAACTCCATGTCCATGATGTGACCGCCTTCTGACTTCTGTGAAATCTGACATCGCAGAGAAACATCTGTTATCTGACAGCGCTGAGATTAAGTATGTGTGCCATGAAGTGAAGATGAAACACACACACACACACACAAGAGAAAACCCCTTCACAGAGAGTGCTACAAAATGACAAACAGTGTAAGTGAGGAGAGAGAGGAAAAAGAAAAAGACATACCTCTGACAATTAGGTCTGCTGCTGCTGAGACTGTGTCGACTTCCGTTTGCACCATACACACATACTTCCCAGAATGCTTAAACTGAATGTTCCTCACCATCAGGTCACCCACAAATCCCTAATGAAAAACACACATGCGTATAACAAATGTGGAGGAGAAGAGGAAGAAGAGGGAGAAAGAAGTTTAAAAAAAAAATGCACAAAGAAGTAAAACAAAGCCAAAAGCAGAGTTATGGAAAAACATGACATTATTTTCTCAGTCAGCTGCTGTAAATCCCCCCACATAAGAAGCTTGGACGGATTCACCACAGGACCACCAAAAAAACAACAACAAAAAAACAACTGTTGAACATTACACAGCAACTCCCTTTCATATTGTGACAAAAGCTGCACAAAATTACTTTATAGTTGTGTCCACTGAATCAGAGTTTGCTGTGTCTACATTTTATCATTATTCATTATTGTGTAACCCTTTTAACACAACTCAGCTGTTTCTAAGCCATTCACCACTTCAACAAAGTGCCAAACATGTGCAGCTCTCAAATCCTGATCACGCGACGTACACGTGTCTTTATCGTGTGTACTAAATTAAGCCTTTATGTCATTGTGAAGGTTTAAGGACTGTATCAAAACTTTTTTTTTTGAAGGAGAAAAGAACACAGGGTTGCGTTCCTAAGAAACATGTAACGTGAGAAGCGTGTTAAACTGTGGAATATATGAACTGATGAATTAAAATTGTTTTAAAATGTCAAAAATTTATTTTTGAGAGGGATGTCTGTGTTATGTTCTCCTTTCCTCTCTCTTACACTGCTGATATTTTTAGATATCACATGGATTGTATGGAAAGAGCAAAAAATAGGCATTGGGCTTCAGCCTTTTTTATTTGTATGGGTGACTTTTTTCTTTTCTTTTTTTTTCTTTCTGTCAGTTGCAGAAAGATGTGACGGTCCAAGGACAGAGGGTGTCACTCGCTCTACACACTGTTAAGCCTTTCGAGGCAAATTGTGTTTGTGATGCTGGGTTATATAAATAAAACTGACTAGACACATTGTTATCCTTTGTTGTGTATAATATATAACCAGATATCATATCATATCATGTCTGTATCCAATCCAGTAATTAAGACCAGAACTGTACTGAGTATCTGACGGCTTGATACCACTGTTGTGTGTAGATACCGATAACAGAAACTGATATCAGTCCTATCCAGTGATCAGAGTCATATAGATACTCAACCATTACCATCAAGAGGAACAGCTCATCGAGATTTTTCAAAGCTACTTTTTACACTTTTCACTGCAGAATGTATACACAGACACACATGCCGACACAAAATCAGTAGTTTGTGTAAAAATCAAAGGTGAGTGGAACAGCTGTAGTGATTATGCACACTGTGGAAATGTCAGAGCTGCACAGTGACTTTGGTGAGCCTGGTCCTCTCAGCCAGAGGGAACACAGATCTTGTAATCACACAAATATTTTTTTTTTCCCTTTCCTTTTTTTCTTTTTTAAGTGGGAAGAAGTTGATTGATTTTCTCTTATAGTGAGATCACCTCAGGGCAGGAGAAATATCATCCAGGTTACACGTTTTCCCTTTAGACACAACACACAGCAACATCTGCTGGCATCCCTGAATTAAGGGAGTGCGATCCTGACACATGGGCTCAAAGGCAAAATGCCGTCCTCAAAAACAAAAATTTCCCCCGGTGCTTTTATGTTCTCATATAATCGCTTCAAACTATACTTAAAGGAGCAGTTTGACATTTTAGGGGGAAGTAAAAACACAGTCCTCACTGTACGTCTGTGCAGTATGGAGTTAGAGAGGCTAAGAGGCAATTAGCATAATTTTGCATAAAGACCGGAGGCAAAAATAGACTCATAAGCACCTTTATAGTTGTCTTTTTTAACTTTCATTCTTGCACCGGGGATGTTTTTCACATCCGGGCTGGATTTTATGGCACAACACTGAATCCTGAGAAAGTTATCAACACTTATGTGGAAATTCTATTCTTTTCATTGTTTTGCTTAAGGAACAATGCTGTTCTTTTGTGCTGTAAACCCAGTCCTCATCTGCCTGCTAAAACTGCGTCCCATTAGCCAGGAGAATAACATTGTGGAGGCAAGACTTATAGGGGAACAAAATAAGTGCAGATGATGTCATGTTATTTCTCTGACCATTAAACTTACAATAACTTATTTCATATTTACAAGACAAAGCCAAAATGTTGTATGTTTTATGTATTTGTGGTTTGGATTAAAAGAAAAAAGGCATTGTATTAGTCCAGTGGTAGAGCTGCAGATGCCGAAGTTCTTCGTTGGGAGTGACCGTGGACAAGGATTATAAATGAGCATATTCGAGGGAGAGCTCAGGTTGAATGGTTTGGAAATAAAGAATGAGAGGCAGGGCTGAGATGGTTCGGTCACATGTAGAGGAGGGATTAGTGATTATACCGGACAAAGGATGTTGAAGATGGAGCTGCTGTGCTGGAGGGAAAAAAAGAAACGCCCCAGAGAAGGTTTATGGATGATGTGAAGGAGGACATGAGGACAGTTGGTGTAACAGAATAAGACACAAGGGAGGCAGAAGATGGAGGCAGATGAGTTGCTGTGCAGAAGAAGATATTAATCATGAAGCCAACCAGGAAGTAAAAATATACTATATATATCTCACTTGACTAACTTTAGCAAACATTTTTCAACGGAGTTAATGATCTAAATTGCTAGTATCTGTTATCATAATAATAATAATGATAGCATAATGTTGATTTTCTAAATTCTGTTCCCATTTCGAGGAAAATAGGTGACACTGTGGACATGGTGTGATTGACAGCTGGTATAATCCAATGGGAGCCTGGTTGCAGGTGATGTTTGTGAACTTCAACACGCAGCCAGCCTAATTGCGAATCTTGAGGCTTCAAAACGGGACTTCAGATTCTCATGGGTGATGTCACGACTGGTTGCCACTTGCAAACAAACTCTTGCTCTGCGTACTTGCACAGATATGACATCATCAAACATTTGGCAAAAAAAAAAGAAAAGAAAATAAGCACATTTCTTAAGATATCATCAAACTATCCCTTGAAGATTTCTGCTTTTCAGGGCGTCCAGTGTGTACCATTCATACTTTAAATCTGCTATTGGATAGCTGCAGTAAGTCTCTTTTTATTATGGTCTGTTACCATCTAAGTCAATATTTTTTTTATACAGGATTTGATGAAGAATTAGATGGTTGAGAAACATGCGGGGGATTTCACACACACAGACACACACAAAGAAATCATCCTTCATCTCAGCTCTATCACACACACATTGCCAAATAAATAAACTGTCTGAAATGTAGCTCTCAAGAGCCTCAATATCAGGTCTGGCTTTTAGAAAATGATGTAGGTCACGTCCTTGGCCTAATATCAAATAATGTGTTCAACCGCATTATACATACCCCTCCGATCATTTCAAAGTGCTCCTGTCTGCTGAAATCAATGGCTTTGCCGTTGAAAAACCACTTGTAGATGGGGGTCAGGGTCGAATCGCTGGACACCTCACATGGCAACACGAGGCTCTGTCCCACGGTGGCGTCCAGACTCAGTGGTGGAACTACGATCTTGGTGGGTTCTACAGTATTATGGGAAAAGAGGTGGGGGGGGGGAAGGGGGGGAGTCATTTGTTACTGTATCTTGACAAAATCCTGCCAAATGGAGGAGATAATAAAGCTTAATTTTCCAAGAATAGTGAGACAGATTCTGCTCTATCAGTGTAATTAAATGACTTTAAATAACTTCACTTAGGGAGCCAGCGCCTCTCATAACTCAATAATGAATAATTAAACGCACTGCAATCAGACTGTCAACTAGAGAGAAAAGAAAATGTAACAGTATATCTATAATTGTAATTATTTAAAAAAAAAAACTGTACAGCAGCTTATTTTATTTTATTTTTATTTTTTTTAATTAAATGTTGTTGAGCAAATATTCTTCACTCGCAGCCGTGTGGACTCTGGTGCTTTGCCCCACTCTGCTTCATGAACAATAACTCACAGCTGACAAAACCATAGATGACTTATACGTCTGTCAAGCTGCCGGCAACATAAAACGGCTATATATTTCATTATCAATTTCATGCTTGAGCTGATATATTTCTTTTTCTTTCTCAAAAATTTAAACCCCCGGCTTAGAAGGTGCAGTGGTGGAAACTTCGGGAGAAAAAGAAAACAAGTCGAAATACCTTTCACCAGCAGTGTTCCTGTGCTGCTGGATGCTCCAAAATGGTTCCTGGCCACACACGTGTACCTGCCTGCATCTGACTTGGAGATGTTGGTCATTCGGAGAGTCCCGTCCTCCATGATAGTCTGCCTGAGGAGAGGAACAAAAGTGAAATCACAAGCTCTCATCGCTCATTCCCTAATCAGTTCAATGGTTGTTAATTAAATAAGAAGCAATGATAAGGAGCAAATGCACTACTTCCCCGTTGAGATATGAGGTCTAATCTTTCAAGCAGTTTGAAGTTTTTTCTTCCTTTCATCCCCTATTTGTTTTTTGTTTTGAACAAAGGCTTCAGAATCGACTCCGAAAGTCTCTTTGCACGCATCAGAAGATAACAATTATCTTAGCTGAGGCAGAACAGGTTTGCTGTAGGGTCAGCACTGTATTGACGGCACATATTCATCAGCTCAAATGCACATATTAATTGGACACACAACAAGCCACCAGAGCTGGGAAGGGTGGTGAGAGGAGGAGGAGGAGGAAAGCAGCGCTAAAGAGAGATCTGAATGGGATCTGCACCTGAAGCATTATCTCTCTACAACACGTGGCAGATCATATCAACACACTATAATCCGTTTCTGAGAAGCGGGAACATGGATGTTGAAAGGTGCACGTGGAAGCACTGGACTTGGGGGGAAAAAAAAGATGTGAGGCTGGTCTCATGGGAGAAATAAACTTGGAGTCTGCATGCGCTTGAAACAAATCAACTTGCAAAATGCCCTGCTGTGGAACTAGTACAGGATTTATTTTATTTAAACAACAGTTAAACAGATTATCATTATGCAACAGCAATTTGTCTTTGTTAGATTTCAAAAAGCAGTATTTCAACTGTCTATGGTACATTTGCCTTGAATATTTTAACATTTTAACATTTATTAATGGGACACAGGAAGCTCAAAATAGGGAGCGAGATGAGGTTAAAGGGCCAAATGCCAGAATTGAAAGGCTCAACTTGGAACCCCACGGACACATTCCATAAGTTTGTGTATAGATCTGTAATTGCTTGTAAAATAAAATAGTTTAATAGCTCTACAATTTTTTATACATACATATATATACATATTAGACACCACCACAGCAGCCCAGAAGACTGCAAAACAAAACATCTGTAGTTCCTCGATATGCTCAGGAAAGGAAGGGGTGAGTGGAGGAACCCTCAGTGTGTGACAGTCTGCAGTCTCACCATTAGATGTCACAAATGTTTACACACTAGACCTTTAAGTAGAAAATCAAGCAGAATCCGTGAGACTGATAAAGTGAGAGGAGCAAGTCCAACACACACAGTTTCTTCATATAACTTCACTCTTTAGCACTGAATAGTTCTGTTGGTGCTTCAGCTCTGAACAGGAAAGTGGGTGCGCCTGTGAACATTAGCATAAATGCTAATGACCTGCGACCTTTTGGATTCAATAAATCAAACAGAAATACAACGAGCAGCCAGCACAAAAGAAACAAACATTTTCATGTTGGTTCCCTGAAAAATAAATATGTATTCACTTGGGCTGAGCTGAGACCCAGAGAGCATGTCTGACACAGGGTGCTTTGCACTGATTTATTGACAAAAATATCAAAGCCTGAGTGATGGAGGAGCACCGAGAACATGACCTGGGGGGCAATGAGCTGCAAAACAAATACAAACATGAAGAACTATCTGCTTTGTAGACAAACTCCGTTCCACACTGTGATTTTCTATTCTTGTCCAAATGCACTCCATGCCTGAGTAATGCCTGGGTAATTTTTCTCTCTTTCCTCATGACCAGCCAATGGGAAAAATGATAACTAATCAATCCCGTTGGACACATCTTGACGCAGGTCCTGCGAGTTACAAAACATCTATAAAAAAAACCGGGTTGCACACATTGATCCGAGACCAAAAGTGGAATAAAAATGAAAATCACAGCAGGGAGGCATCTCTGCACACTATTTGTACAGTACGCACACAGAAACCACACCTCAGCCACACCAAGTGTGCAATAAAAGGTACTTAACTGCATTAATCTCCTTTTTTTGTTTTTTTTAGCATCTATAATTTGGCCCAGAAAACACTGTACTGTAAATTTAGCAACAAAGTAGTTCGCTGGTTACATCTGATAGTGGTTTCCCAAAGAGAAGAGAAAGCTCTTTCAAGATAGAGCAGCTTTTGCAGTCGAGTGAGATAATCCTAATTGAATGAGTGAGGTTCCTTTTTATCTTCCAGTTGAAGCCAATTTTTATAAATTCACTTTTTTTTTTAATGATAACGTGTTTGTGATCATTCACTCACATCTTGCCAGTGAAATAAATGAATGAAACTGCGTTAAACAAAAGATTGTTATTGAAAACTTTCCTCAATACTCCAGCCAGCAAAGGCACTGGATGTGACCTCCTCAGGTTTATCTTCCTGGATTCACACAATGGACTCCAATTAATGAACTCCCAGCTAAACTGAGAGCATTTGCATTTGAAGAAGGGAACTCAATGAAACATCAAGCACCGTTGATAAAACACGTTTTTTTTTTTTTTTTGTCATTTGGTATTTGGTGAAGCAAATTATCAACATTCAGAAAAAGAATTGTCTCGTAGCAGAATCAAATATGGAAGAAAAATGACATTAACGGTGAAATTAGCACAGTGTTTTCACCTAAATATTGCTACCGTTTTATCACAATGTGCTTCTGTACTTGATGGCTTAATCTCGAGTGGTGCGAGAAGTGGCCATTCTGCTGGAGAAAAATGAAGTCACAATAGAGTTATTAAATGAGAAAACGAATCCCATGCAGACATAATCCACTGCCACGTGAAGCTGAATAGCTCAAGGCAGAGATTATTCTTTAATTAGACCGGCTGTAATATTAAAGATTGTTTCTTGTTTGTTTTCTTTGAAATCAGCATGTCCAAAATGGAGAGCAGTAAATAGAGGGAAATAAAACACTGAAGTTAAAGCAATACTTCCATATAGAAAAAAAATAAGTGTTTCTTGGTAACATGGACACAGGAGATGCTGATCTATTGCTCATTTGTTGAATAAGTTTAGGTGAGTCAAAACAAAGGATTTCAAACACACGGAAACAGCAGTGGATCGACAACTCCCCTGCGCTGCGATGTGAAATCTGATTTTCTCTGTGGACTTTGATGCTGGGAGCGAATGGTTAAAGGAAGAACACAACATATTCTTAAGAAATTGCAGATTTAAGCAGGTGTATGTTTTGATTTGGTTAGCGTTTTGTTTTTCCTCGTCTCCTCAGTGGTAAAGTCTTGTGTCAGTCAGTGCTGATTATGTGTATTATGGTTTTTCAGAGCTATTTTAAAACTGTCCCTGTATTTCTGAAAGATGTGCTCTTCAGAATGGTTTCTCCGTGAACAAAGGGAAATGTTCACTTCAAAAAAATCAAGGACACGCTAAAAAGGGGGAAAAAAATATATAACACAAGAAAATAAACAGTTTGCTGTTTTAAAAATGGGGGGGGAAAAATCACTAGAGGTAAACATTTCAGAGGCAATAGACAGATATCAGACCACACTGTTCTTGCACTTTGTTATTTGGATTTCTTTGCTGCTTGGGACTGTTTTCCTGTGAACTGGCTGCGTTTTGAGTAAACCACTGAACTGATTCCATAACCCAAGTCCTTTCAGAGTCTGGCCTGACACAAACCTTGTCTCATCTCCTCAGTCCTATTACCCCCATCGCTGCCTGAAGAGAACAAACAGCCAAGGCTCTCAGAGAAAACGGATGCAGTTATGTTAATTACACTGCTCTGAACTGACAAGGCCTCCCTGATGGTGTTTTACACAAAAGACAAGCTCTCAACTGAATGTGCTTGACAATGGCTTTAAGGGGAAAATGCCAGACGTGCCAATGTTGTCCAACTCTCCTTAAACACTCTATCTATATTAAACAAAAATAATGACATTAGGCATAAGTGATATCAACACTGGGAGAACTGGGTAGCTTTTATGGGATATTTTACAAGCTATCAGTATGAGCAGATCAATGCTGCCAGGTACAGGTTTCTTATTTAAAGGCTTCTTTTGCTGGAATCTGTTTACTCGAGGACTGCACGGTATATACTGTAAATCTATCGCCATCGCCTTGGTCCTCAACCTTCACGCGATCATTAACATCAATGGACTCAGTGTTTCCTCCGCCATTCATTTGGAACAACGCCTATTTTATTTCAGGTCAGCCCAGTTGTGTCTCACTCAAAGTGGAGTGAAAGATGACTCAGGTAAATGATGAATTGAATGTTTCTCAAAAGTAGGCCAAACTATCACTCGTCCCCCACGCACCGGGTAACACAGCGCTGCTGCAGCAGAGGCTACATCTGTGAAACATCCTTTATTATACATGACATTAAAATACCAATAACGTTGCTCAAATTTCTTTTGGTTTTGTTATAAGTCATCTTCATCTTTTTGTTAACTGTATATCATTACATAACAAATCAAACACTTTGTTTATTTGTGCTTCTTAATTTTCTGCAAGTTCTTTATTGCAATATTCCGTTATTGCATTAGGATTTCCTAATATTGTGCAGCCCTACACAGTGTGATTTTCTCCTAAAAACCAAAGCAACTGTTTAACTCCACGAAACACCACTGGAATTCAAACAGCACATGGAGTTAGTTTCGTAAGTCGGATATTCCACGCCATGACTCAGTCAGAACGGTTTTTACGATCTTAATGAGGGAGATAAAAAGTGCTCTGGCCAAATCGACATGACTGACTTCAGGTTTCTACATCTGACTGGTGTGTAAGAATCCAAATCTCCACTTCATGAAAGCAAACAGAAATAAACTCCAGTGCATTAGAGCTAGTGATGTGCTATGAGGTGCATTCAGTGACCATCAGAAATGACCATACTTCTGCAAAGAGACATAAAGTCTACTGACTAAATATGTGCGTCCACCTTGTGGTCACAGACGCACTACAATTAAGGTAGTCATTGGTTATTGGAAAAATATAAAAATACACTTAATTACTTTTTAAAGCAATTATTGATAAAACGTTGCTCAGGATTATCTCTTTAATATTGTTTTTGCAATTTTCTTAGAATACCATGAGTTCTGATTGTTTTATTTTTTATTTATTTATTTATTTATTTATTTCGGTCATGACATTTAGATCACTCATCACATAACATTGCAGTTCACACAATATACATAACCGAAAGGGAAAGCGGGAGAAGCAAAGCTTAACTAGTCCCGCCCCCATTATCATCATACATTTCATTTCCTTATTTTTTTTTTTTAAATGACATTTTGACAAAGAAAAAATGCACATCATGTGTCCATGATGTTCCATCGCGCCGTCGCACCGTTTCCCACAGTGTCTACATATTTCTGTCCCTGACCTTTGTCATACTTTCTTTCTGTGTCATTCTGTATCGATTAATAGTCATCTCTACATACTTCTTTTTAAATACACTCAGTTCTGCGGATTTTTTCATCTCCTCATCCAGATTGTTCCACTATCTATTGTATTTATATGTATTTGTTCATGCTTCAAACTAACGTTATCCAATTTAGGAACTATCAGGATTTTGTTATGCTTTCCAAGCAATTTTGGCTTTCTGATTCTAAACTAACATTTATTCTTATTATTTTATTTTCCAAAAAAAACATCTGCTGAAATGCAGCTCTCACATCGTGCTCCCACTGGCTATTATTGTATTGCATTAGCTTGTGTGCAAAGGCACAACAGCACCAAGCTGTTTCTTTCAGTTTCTAAGTGTTGCCTCACACCTTAAAGCATGACACGGTGTGGCCTCTCCTGTTGCTGAAGCCAGAGTTTCTCTGACAGCTGTAGCAAGATTGTTTTTCCTCTGTGGCTTTCTCACAAACTGTGTCCTTACCGGGGCGTCTGTTCTACATTCAGCACTTTGACTGCTTTGAAGAGCTGTGGAGCTGTGGGGACGCCAAGTTCTCTGAACTTTCAAACTAAAGCTAAACCGTGCTGTGTTCTTTGTATAAAGCTGACGAGCGGGGTTGTGGCCTCACTGTCATGTCCAGTAAAAAGGCATCAGTCACAGCTTCCATGCATCAGCCGAAAAACAACATCTTTATGTGTGAAGATGGAGGCACCTGTCTGAAAAAGATGACTTCCTTGCTCCTATTTAAAGCTGCAGTGCCCTTTTGTTGTTGTTATTATTTTTGGTCTTTAATGGACAGATATAATGTAACATTATTTGTATGTTGCTTTCAGACCTGACGGAGGGAGCATGTGTGCATATATCCCATTAAACTGAGCAGTAGAGTCCGCTGAAAAAAATAAACAACTCCCTTTCTGTGAACAGCACGGTGATGTTGCTGGGCAACACAGACTCTAAACACCGCTATACTGAGTAATACAGAGAGAGTCATTTGGAGCTGATAGGCTTCATCAGCACTATATGTGAACTCATTTGACAATAGTTTGAATCATTTGTTTATATTTAAAAGTTACAGACTTCAGTTTTAATGAAGCCCCGACTTCTTAATTCCCTTTAAGCCAAAGCATAAATAACAATGTGTCCTAGGAATGAACATGGCCACAAGAGTAAACCCTTAAAGCAGAGGCCATCAGTGGCACAGGCAACGGTGCATACAGTACAAATCCCTACCTCTTGCCGCCCTTCAGCAGTTCGCCTCCTCTCCACCAGGAGATTGTGGCCCGTGGGGATGCGTGGGGGCGACACTCTAACATGACCTCACCCCCCTTCTGGATCACTGTGGATTTCTTCACTGAGCGGCGGGTGAAGTCAGGTGGAGAGGCTGAGGAGCAGACACATGTTCAGGTAATTTTTCCTCACAGCTTTGCATTAGACAAAAAAAGTTTAAGTGCATCATCGGCTATTTTGGGAACCACATTGTAACACCAGACAGGCTTATTGTGAGAAATAATTATGGAAATGAAAAGAACAAGGCCACGGTTCACTGAGGAGCCAGTTCAGCCTGTTTTATTCTCATTCATTTACTTTCAGGTGTGTTTCTTCCTACACAAAATGTGCAATGATAATTGGTATAAACAGATGTATTCTTAAAGGAAACTTCAGGTGTGACTGCAAGTACTGACACACAATCAACCAACAAAGGCTCACTTAACAATTTCTACACCCACTTATGTGTATTATATTTAGAAAATCTTCATCACTTAAAACTTGCCATTGCAAAGCTTTTTTCTGACACTCACTCACTCACTCACTCACTCACTCACTCACTCACTCACTCACTCACTCACTCACTAGCCGCATCAAAGTCCGTAGAGATATTCTGAGATTTTTTGTTTTTACATCACAAATCTCAAAAGTTGTTGATCCAACTGCCTCCATTCTTAAGTTCAAAAGTTTTATTTTGGGACTTCCATGTTTGAAAACTTACCAAACAAGGCAGCAGCAGTTCCTGCTAAAAATGCTGATTTTCTCAATGGACCATGGAGCGATAGAGTGAGCAAATTTCAGTTTCCAGTTGAAAAAAGGCAATCTAATGGCAAACAGGGGACATATTGATATAATATCATGGAAAACTATATATTTTTTTCCAAGTTGCTAAAATTTGTTTTTCCTAGTGTCCACACTGGCAGCTCAGTATCAGTAGTATCAGTGCCTCATACAGACATACTTCAAGAAAACTGAAGTGTCCTTTAATTTGAGTTCACAAATGTCTGCCAGAACTCGGAAGAGAAGGGAAAAAAAAGCAACTTTATGCAGTAAGATGCTATTTGTAATTAGAGACAGACAGTGGAAGACATCACGAAAGGGAAATGATTACATACAAATGTAGAAATAGAGAAGATGAATTGGGGGAAATGGGATACAGAAATTGATGAAGTAGAACGAGTAAAAGGAAGAGCACAGCTGAAAGCACAGCTAAAAGATTAATATTATTATTTTGGCGAATATCATAACATTTTTTCATCATTCTCAATTGTGGATCTCCCATTTTTTTAAAAGCTCAAATAAACGAAACAAGATTATTTTAACAAATGAAAAGTCTTTGAACTTTAAAGTTATACATTTCAAAAATGACATACATTCATCATGTTAAAATGAACACACTTTCCTGAATTGAAAAATAAAACTTCAGGATTAGAAACATCCTGCATGAGGACCAGTGTATCTCTGCCTTGCACTGCGCTCAGCTCAGTCAGTGATACAAGGTAAACAAAAGTGCTTACCTACAACCTTAAGCTCAGCACTGGCATATACAGCTCCATGTTCATTCTCTGACACACACTGGTACATCCCAGAGTCTGAAAGGCTGATCCTGGATATGGTCAGTTTTCCAGCTTCGACTTGAATCCTCCCCTGTAAACAAGAAGAGATAAATTGCAACCTCTAAAACATATTGTTATGGCCCTGGCCCTTGTTTTTATTCGCCTGAGCATGAGTGGGTGCTCAGTTGCTGAGTCATGAATCCCTTCAGGTCTCTTCCTCTAGGTTAGGTCTGTGGGTGTGGCCTGGGGAGCTGTCCACAGCTAAGTGAAGGCTTCCCTGACATGCTGGCTTTCAAATAGTGGCAGTTTCCAGCTCCAGGATGGAGACAGGCCAGAGGGATATAATACTAAGCAGGATTACTGACTTTGCAATCAGAGGTGGTTGCTCTATGACAGCAAGAGAAGCTCTGCCTCTAATATGATGGCTTGTATGAAATGGCTTGTATGAGTCAAATGACGCATCCAATCTAATTTTTTTTTTGCTAGGTTGTTTAACACAGGATTTGACAGGTTTTCTTTGAGAATGTACAAAACTACAATTTTGTTATTTTGGTTGTTGTTCAGTCTGAAAACTTTGTTTCATTTGTGTGTTAAGTGGAAAATAAAGTGTCTGCTTATTGAGTTTTGAGTGTTAATTTCGGGACAAGGAATGCAACAAAGAGTTTTTCTTTTTCACTTGATTGGTTGGACTGGATAAGATAGATGATAGATAGATACTTTATTCATCTCACAGAGAAATTCACACATAAGGCAGGGATAAGGGCACACCAACGTTATACTAATATGTTTTGTAGCACTTATTGTCTGAATCTCACCTCCGCCACTAGCGACTGACCATTCTTCAACCATCTGTATGTCGGCCTCGGCTTACCGATGGCCTTACACTCCCACTGCAGATTAGCATCTATCGCCATATGAGCATCTTTCAGTGTCTGCATCCAGTGCAGATGTTCGACATCTGTGGAAAAGATAAAAGATTATGAATATTTCAGACAAAAAAGACGGCTAAAAGATAAACTGCATGTGCTTTTTTTGAGGCTATGTACTGTATATAATGTCACCACTTTTTTTTCCAAACAATGTGAACGTTTATTTAAAAACATGAAGAATGTTTCACTTTTGCTTTGACAGCTGGACAGTTTGGGTTAGATTTATATACATGTAAGGCTGTGGCAAACTTGCACCTCTTGCATTTGCTGCCTGCGTGTAATTAGCTCCTGAGTTACTATGGCCGCAGCTCACTACAAAGTTAGTAGTTAGAAAAATAACAACTCATCGTGATCTGAGGACCCTCTTGTAATATTAAAACAACAGGGGTCAAACAAAGTAGACGAGAAGAAAATACAACACAAGGAGACAAGTTTGCTCAGGTGAAGGAAAAGAAGGGAGAAGAGAAAGGGGCAGGAAAGGGGAGAATGCTGTGGATGATTGTTGATGCCCGACTAAGTAAATGAAGCCAAATTCAAACTGCAAATGTCCTAAAAACCAAAAACAGTTGCTTCCCGCTGGGATTTCACACTTCACCGACTGAAGGTTCAAGCTTAATGAGAACAAGCTCAAAAACAAACAATAAAAATGTATTCTTTAAAAATCATATAAGAGATTGTTCATTCTTTGTCATATCGCTGGCCTGTTTTCTTTATTCCTACTTGTGTGGCATAAAATGAATTAAGATATTTTTGGCAAACAAATTCACTGGAGCATCTTCTGTATGGGCAATAAATTTGTACAAGGTGCAGTCAAGTGGGGGCACATACAGAAATGTGACTGGGCTTATAAAGAATTAATTGTCACATTGTCTGTGGGTGTGTTGGTCATAACCAAAGCCATTCACGCTGGTTCATCTAATCTCCTCTTAAAGCTTCACATCCGATGTCATAAAAACATTAAATAATGAACCGTATTACATTTTACAGAGGCAAGAATAACTAGTGTCTGTTTCAGTCAATCCAGACGAAGCCTATCATCACTGCTTCATTTACATATTAATTTTGCACGTGTTTGCAGTAGCACAAATGAAAAAAAAATTATAAAATCACAAAGTTCTTGCACACCGAGCTGCAACAGTCCCCTATAGGTTCACTTCACACAGGGATTAAATTAGCCAGTCACAGTGTGTGCTTGCAGCTCTTTCTCTGAAATAAAATCAGCTCTTATCAGTTTTAGAAAAATAGAAACAAACAAGAAAAAAAATTATCTGTAGGACAGACTCATTACAAATTGCCAATTCCAGCATGGTTGAGCATAAAACTGCCTGATAAGTCTACCTGTTATGCTCCATATCACAGCATTATAGGCATATAGACTAAATTGGATTCAAATTTGTGTAACAGTGTAAAACAGTGTCACTTGTGGCTAAACGAGTGCAAAAACTTTCATGAGTTGAAATGCACATCTGGTCCAGAACCAAAGACCGTCTTTATTTTTTTATTTGGGAAGTAAGCTATGTGTTCTAGTGCACAGCCAAGGTATACTTCCTTAGGAGTCAGTGATTAATTAGAAAATACAGACTTTACTTCAGTGGGGAACTGTGTTGTCATAAATTGCATTTATGCTCAACTAGAAGTATACTTTTATTATTTTATGTTATGGGTATATGTGTCCACTGTTTGTATTTTTGATTCAAATAATTAAAGAATCATTATTGTACTGTTATTATTTATATATATATATATATGTGTGTGTGTATATATATATATATATATATATATATACATACGTGTATATATACACACATATACATATATTTATATATGTATATATATATATACACACATATATATATATATACACATATATATATATATACACATATATATATATATATATATATATATATATATATGGCCAGGGAGAGTAGCTGTTGCACTGGTTACAGGAAATGAATACGTGAAAGAAAAAAGAAAACAACTTGAACTGCTGTATGGTCTATAGGTTATTGTGAAAGAAAGAAAGAAAGAAAGAAAGAAAGAAAGAAAGAAGGAAAGAAAGAAGGGTGATTGTACATATTAGCCTTGCCCCCAATTCTGTCCAATCAAACTCAAGGGTTTGGTCTGTTGGTCCCTACTCTTTCTATAATCTTTGAAATGTTTTTGTTTTTTTTATTTCAACAATGTTGCAGTGCTTTCCCCTAATCTTTTCTTTTGTGAAGTGGTGTTTTGTTTTCTGCACCGCTGTATTGAATTGACCTTCACGGCCACCATATAACTATCTCGCTGTCGCAACACCGAATCAGGAGCGGCCGAAAGAAGAAGATGAAGAAGAAAGAAACAATAAATCTCTTCTTTTTTTTTCTAACAAATGAACGTGACTATAAAGTGAAGTGAAGGAAATTAAACGGCACTAAAAGAGAAAGAGAGACAGAGAAAGAAAAAAGTTTACATGTTTCTTACTGTGGAATATAAGTTGCCCTCTGGCAACATTTCGTCCTCTGCTGTTTTCGGCTATGCACTCATACACACCGGCATCCTCTGGGCGAAAATATGGAATTTCCAGAACCCCGCTGGCATGATTGATTTTAATCTTTCCAGGAAGTGGATTTCCATCCGCTCTTCTCCAGGAGATGGAAGGCACAGGGCTGTGGAGGTCACACACACACAAAAAAAAGTCACGCTGGCCACATGCTCCCGCTCACACGGACCGGAGGGACTGCTGCCACGTTTGTCCGTCTGTTGTGTTGTGTCCAACTACAGATTTGAAAAAAATGCAGTTGGCAGGAGCCTAAGAGTTCTGATGTTTCTGACACTTACTTTCCTAAGGCAAAGCACTCCAGCTTCACAGATGATCCTTTGGAGACACGTAGGGTGTCAGGAAACTGAACCTCTATCTTTGGCTCGTATTCGCCCATCACTACTGCACGGGGGGGGATACAAGCAAATCGCATCAGTCATAAACACTAAAACATGGACACGCAGTTTCTTGTAATTCATATTGGATGAGAGAGCCATGATGTGGGTGACACTGGCAGAGAGCGCGCACACGTGTTGATGGCGTATTCAACAGCATTTGGCTTAGCACATGGTTGAGCAGATTACAAATCTGTCTCAGTTTAAATCTGAAGTGGCTCGCATAAAAGCTTCTGATGGGGATTTAGTGTGTGTGGCAAGCCCCTTCCTCTGTGTTTGTGTGTCAGCGTGCGTGTTTTTCTGTTTATGTAAATATGTGTCCTCATGCAGACAGAGGGTTTTCTCGCATGCACGACCCTGGGTAGTTTGGTTCACAGGCACTGGGACGGTGCGAAAGCCTTCCTCGTAAGCGAAGGCAAAACACAGAGTCACGCTCAAGACGAAGCCATTCATCTCCCCGGCTCACCCTCACGCCAACAGCCGGCGTCAGTTCAGCGCGCAAGATAACCAGGAGGCGGCAGAGGCGAACTGAGGATTGCTTACCATCCCTCCGCACCACCACAGGGGTTGGGGAGCTGAACACTGTCGCGTTGGTCATCATGTTCCTCACAGCACAAGTGTAGTTCCCCACATCCAGGGCCTCAACTTTGGCGATGTACAGGTTGCCCGTCCTCTGGGAGACAAAGCGGCGAGCATCCTGTTGCAGAAAGTTGCGCTGTCCGTTGAAAACCCACGCGTATTTGATCTCTGAAAAAAACACATGAGGGATAAGTGATTAAACAAGATGTGCTTTTCAGTGACTTTTCCAAAATGACCTGGGCAGCAAAAACGTCCACACATAGGAAAAAAAGGTATCATTACAAATAGATTTTCTATGTCTCTATGCCAGAAATATATCCTGTATATATAAGGTGACTTAAAAGGAAAAGGCTTGTGATATTCTATATTTTTCTTTTTTAAAACAAACCCCATAAGAAAACAACAAGTGCAGTTACTTGTGTGTGGCGGGTTTTTCATCTGAACAGTAAATCTTTTTTTCCAGCATACTGTGTATCTTGTCTATACAAGACACTTACGAGCTAAAATACTATGGCCACCCCTGCTTCATTCTGTGTTATTGTTTGATGTAAGGTTTGGGCTCTAGACGACCTCTGAAGGAGCCTAGTGGTACCAGGCTCCACTGTGTTAGCAGTAGATCCGTTTAAGTCCTGTAAGTTGCGAGCTGGAGCTGTGAAGGATCAGAGGTGTTACAGAACATCCCTTTAAAAAAAAAGCCAGTTTGACTTTTGTCACTCCTTAGGCCAGTGTTGGTAGGTTCTAACCACTGACACTGTGACCGTGTGAAAACTGCAAGTTGTTTTTGTGTTCTCTGTTGAGACTCTCAGCCACAGCCATCTTTGATTAGACCTTTACACTTGGCAGAGAAGACCTGGGTTGGAGCCCCGGTTGGAACAAGGGCCTTTCTGCATGGAGTTTGCATGTTCTCCCCATGTGTGTGGGGTTTTTTTTGTGGGTTCTCCGGCTTCCTCCCACATTTCAAAAACATGCAATATGGGGGAGATTGGCACCCCCTGCGACCATCATGTGGAGGATAAAGCGATAGAAAAGGGAAGGATGGATGGATGGATGGATTAAAATCAACCAACAAAGTGCTTTACAAAAGTGTTCAGACAAGTTTAAAGCAGCAACGTACTCTAAGACAGCATCAGGATTAAAAGTAGGATTTAAAAGGTTTCATTTTAAACTGGAAAATAAAAGAATCAATAGTAATGGAGGATGTGATATGGGATGGAAGACCATTTCCAGAGCTTCTGGGCCAGTGACAGAGAAAATTCCATCACCATTTTAAGCCCAGGTTATACTTTCAGATTTAGGGACAGTTTCCTCCACAGGGCCAGAACAGGAAACTCAAACCGTTGACCAACACCTGTGCTCACAATGTGCAAAATATGTGTTTATTCGCTATTTATTTCATCCGCAGCAGCCTTCCTTTTGTAGATAACATGGTTAACATATACGTTGTGTCTGTCTATCTTTTTTCTTTCTATTCGTATGAATATTTTTAGTTTTTCATATATTTTTTAATGTTTGCTTGTTTTTCTTCTTTATTGCCCCGAGCAGGTTTAAAAATAAAATGTTCCATCTCTATTTTCTACTTAAGTACAACTAAGTGGTCACATAGAATGCGAGATTGAGTACACAAGGGCAGAACACTAGACTGACATGGACTCTCAGAAGAATACACTATTGTCTTGTACAGAAAGGACTACTTGGTCATTGTATCATTTTTGAGATAATTCCCCATATTTTTATTTCTGTTTCTACATATAAACCCCCATGACTAGTGTGGATAATAAGTTGAAGTTGTATGTTATAAAAACTACAGTCGTAATGTTTCTTTTTAAACAGATCATCAATGAGGATTTGTGTCAAAATGAAGGGTAAGACGTGATGACACTATCACTGCACAAGTGTAAGACACACAAAGAGTGAGTGAGCGATGACTGCAGGAACTGCAGAATGAACTTTTAGTGCAGCTCTTGTGCATCAGAGACAACACTATGTAGTAGTCAGCCCCTTTGACTGGAATGACGTCAACATAGTTCTGCTTACGTCCTTAACCCTTTGAACAGATTCAGGCTTTAAAAAATGTAGTTTTGTTGAGTCACATTTTTAGTAGTGATATAAAGTAGCACTAACTGTGCAGAAATCACAAAATAGACCGTTTTTCTTTGTTCATAAAAAACAAGCTAAGTGAACTTTGAACTGTGACGTATTTTGAAAATTTCACAAATTCAATATGATTTCAAACATGTTGAGTATTTTTTCCTCAGGTGTGTTTATGTAGTTGGTGAACATCACAGCAACAAAAGACTTGCAGGCACATAATCTCATGTCCTCTGACAGTTTAATTCTCAGCCTGCCTCCTTTTGGACCACTTACCTATTGATTGCTGTAAGGAGCTTCAGATGATTCCTCCTTTAATAAGGTGTATCACTGTGTTCCTCAAGAAGTGCGTCGACAGGCATCGAAGAAGCTTTGGCATCATTTGAAACATTTTAGAACTGTTTTTCAATTTGCTCACACTGTTATATAGTGCAAATCCCATCAAATGTGTGACTATACTCTGTTTAAGGGGAAAAATACAGAGATGGAGGCTTTTTAGAGGGTGATGGAGGGAAGGCTGGAGGGCAAACCGCTAAAGTGTGGAATCCCATGTGCCCGCAGGATTCGGCTGGAAACGGAGAGCGGAGAAACGCTGCTACGCTGGCGTGAAATTGTGCTGGTGGGCAACGAACAGCTGCAGGAGTGCGGACTATTTGAGGGGGGCCTGCTAATCAGCAGCACGCAGACACAAGTCAACTCACAGCTGTGCCACAGGATAAATGCTCCCCCAGCCACAGCAGGCTTTATTACCCACAGATAACCTGTCCACATTGAGGGTGGTGGGGAAAAAAATGAGGAAGTGGAAGTGGAGCAGCGCAGACTTTATAGATGACAGCCTTGTCACGGATCGTATAGGCGAGAAAACTGAGCTTAAGGTTAAGAAGCGCGATGTGATGAAGTATAGATGTGAAGGCAAGGGTCTGAGCAGGTAGAGTGGTGGCTGATCATAAAAGAAAAAGTTCCTCACCTGACAGATAAGGGGGCAAAAAAAAGGGAGAGCGGCAGAAAGGGAAGTTGGTAAGGTGTGAAAACAAAGGAGACACAGTGGTGTTACATGGGTTTAATAAGAAATGGAGTGAGCAAGCATTAGGACTGCTGAGGCAAGCAGGAGTTTGAAATGACAGCAGACTATGCAGAAGAGTTAGGACAGAGTTGCTGTACCTCCGTAATGGGGTGGAGGGCCACAGAGCAGAACCACAGCTTGACCCTCTCTCACGGACACCATGTTCCTCGACTTCTTGCTGAAGTTCTGCAGAACTGTTGAAATAAAAGAGGGGGGGGGGAGAAAATGAATCTAAAATAACACAACTCCAACTCGTCAGGGTTTGACAGATTTACCAATTTCTGGTGACATCCCAAGAAGGACATTTCATTCTCCAGAATATGTCTCTGCCTTGCACAATTCAAAGCCGTGATTTCTCCTGTTATTTATCACAACATGTGCGGCAGATCGGGCAGACATAGGATGCACATATCAAGCTTATGGGATTACTCCCACCTTTAATTAAATGCTGGTGTGCCATGTGAGACAGTAAACAGATTAAAGACATATCAGTCCAAATGTCTATAGAAATGGCAGCCAAGTCCCAGGAGGGATCTGGCAAATATCAGAAGTGGTCAAATCAGAACTAACTAGATTAAAAATGCCCCTAAATCAAGACACAGTGAAATCCCCATTCCTTCACTGTTCTGCTGGTGGTCGATGGCACAGTCATCTCAGATTCCACAAATGACTCAATTCAGGAATTTCAAGCATGAGGAAATTGGCAGCGAGGCCTGTTTTTGAGCGCCGTTCATCAGCACTGAGACGTTGTTCGAATAGCAAGAAAAGAAAACATCGCACATGATGTGAAATGAAGGCTGTGATGGGGGTATTTTGAGTATTCCCTCAAATAACACAGTTAAATTACTATGTCTGTTCAATTACACTGTCTGAATGGTGCTGCACGGCTGTTTCAGAGGAAGAGGTAGATTGAAACAGGGAAAAAACCTGATGTCAATGCTTGATGAAACAACAGCAATTTTTTTGACAATCGCACAATAAGCTGAAATTGTTAACTACATAGCCACAATCCCATCCCTGTGTGGTTTAAACACTTTGTTCCTTCATTGAATTCCACATAATTAGAGGCGTCTAATGTGAGACTGCAGATTGTAACAAAACGGTGTTTACAACAAAATGATGTAAACACTCTTTCACAACTCTCCCCTCTCTTCTTCTGTCTTGGGTGATGTATTGAATGCATTCCATGTTTACGTATATAGGTTTTCACTTCAAACCATGAAATGCCCTTGCCTGAAGTGCATACAGTATAAAAGGCTTATTTCTAAGGTTAAAACCAGACACATTTGATTTTAAAGCCATTATGGACTAATTCCATGGTTCTCAAACTGTGGTATGTGTAGTATGAGCACCAACAGTGACACGCAAGCTTCCTCTGGTGGTACTTGGAGGAAAATACTGTTCTGTTGTATAAGGTATGTGATCGCTAATGCAAACACACTTATGGCAATTTGTGCCAATACATCCTACAACATATTACACACTATAGGCACACTAGAAATAGCTTTAACAATTTATCAATTTGTACATATATTAACAAGATATTGAATGTTGAATTGATGTTGAAAGAGACCCTCCGACAGCAATTCTAGGGATGAAACCAGCTGTGATACACTGTAGGAAAAAGATGTATCTATTACATATATTACTGGTAGCAGCAAAGAAAACAATTACAATGAAATTGCTTAAAAAGGAGTCGCCAAACCAAGCTGAATGGCAAACAATTTAAGAAATATTTACACTATGGAAAAAATTACATATTCGCTGAGATTGCAGAGGGAACTTTTCTTTGAAAGGTGGGCACCATTAATGACGCTGATGGAGGACTGTATCTACCAGGTAAACCCGTATACAACCCATGTTTTGTTTTAAGTTGATGTTTGTGTTTGTGTATGTTTGTATTTTCAATGTTGTTAATTGTTTATTTTCAATGTCGTTAATATTTTTTTGTTGTTCCTTATCTTTGTACCTGAGAGCATGCGAATGTTATGACCCCTTGTAAAGGATATTGTTTCTGAGTGGACGTAATGGAATGTAAAAGGAGAGCTGAAGAATATATAAAATAAAAAAAATAAGTAACAAAAAAAAGAAATGGCTTTATATTCTGACAGCAATAACTGATATAAAGAAGAGTATTTACTCAATGTCTCAGGCATCTGACTGTAACTCTAGGAGTATCCCACAACACTTTATCCAATTAGGAGCCAGAATTCATGGAGCTAGTCAAAAGTTGACTATGTGATATTACTGACAACAGCATGAACTGTGATGAAATGTCTTACATCATGTTATAATATTTTCCTTTGAAAATCTACAAAATAAAGTGAACGCCTTTGAACATTCGATTGTTAGTCTGACTAAAATGAAATGTTTGCAGACTAAAGCCAACGGTTTCATATGTGATGATTAGCTGGAGCAGTATTCTATCCCACAGCATCAAATCAAACATAACTGAATAAATAATTTGCTCACATGCAAATTGGATTTTTGCCTCCCTGCTGACAACGGTCCCAAAGGTGTTGGTGGCGATGCACTGATAAACGCCTCCATGATTGATGACATGAGGGTTGTTGATCAACAGGTTACCCTCGATGAGACTGAAGTTTGGATCCGAGTCTGTGTTTAGGTCTCTGCCATCCACCTTCCACCTGTCAATGAGATAAGTCGAAAAAAAACATCATTAGGGAGAGAAACATGTCAGAAGGCAGTTCCAATGTTCTCTGCCTGTCTTATATCTAATTAAAGACTACACATACAGTTTTTCCCAAATGAACACTGATGCAATAAATTCAAAACACTAACATCAGAAGTGTTGATGTACGTTTTGAATTCAGGAGCCCATGGTGCGTAGTAGTGTGTCAAACCTTTATTTTAAATGAAGTGTAGGGTTCTGTGTCTTCGAAATGACATTTATATTCATATATTATATATATATTTATATATATATATTCACACCATTTAACCCTGTTCTGTTGCCGAGCAAATTGCAACGAAATTCTAAATATGGCATACACATGATTCATTTACACATGATTCATATGTTTATGAGTTACACACTGCTGTGCTCAATTTGGCACTTAGTATTTCTGCTTTTCCAATTATACATTCAGTGTTTGAGTTCAAGAATATACTGAACAAAACACACAAGACCAGAATTACGCACTGAAGAAATTCGACACTGGATTTCTCTCACATTGTGATATCAGTCAATACATTACAGAACTTATTCTAAACAGACTTTACTATAGCACATGAAAACAGCAAACTTTTGTGGAGATGCAAAAAAAAAAAAAAAAACGTATGAATTAGAAAAAAACGGGGGAAAAAAAAAAACAACCTCGTCATTTCTTCACCTAGCTGGATTTGGCCATAGCCCTTCATCGCCACTGCAGGCTATTTCCTGTCTGACAAGACAGTGATGGAAGACCCTGCATCACTTTTGTCACAGGCCTTCTCCAGGTCTACCTCGTATTGTAACATTGCTCTCCATTTTAGTTGAAGACAGATAAACTCACCTGTTGCCTTTTTATAGTGATTTGTGAGTTTACAGTAAACGCCTAAGTGTCTGACAGGAGTGTTCTATGAGTCGGATCACAGGTGAGGTGTTTTTAAAGGCAACGTTTTGAAATGGCAAATCATTTCATGTTATATTTCTGGATTTGATGTAGAGAAATGTGTGTAGTGTTTTTTGCAAAAGGTGCGTCACAGAGAATGTGCTTATAGTTTCTCCTTTTGCATGCCAGGTTTCACTAACCGTGTGCTATTTTAAGTATGAGTGTGTAAGTTATAGAAAACAGTGGCCTCTTTTATACTACAACACATTATTGAAGTGTTTGCATGGATACAACGTTTCCAGGGTGTTGTATTTTAAAGGTTACCATTTCTCGGTGAACAAATTAGAGTATGCACGCAGATCCAATTAGCGTTCTGATTTAGAGTTTAGGTTGTTAATACACGAGCTTCATGTTTTCAGAATTGTTGTGCGTGTATAAAATGGGGAAAAACTGCAAAAATGTTAATAAAGAAAAATACTTTTTACACAGCACGCCAACATTAAATGCTCTACATGTATACAGCATTTACACATATACAGCACATGTATGTGTTTCACAGTCTTAATCACGGTATAGACAGTCAAATGGCAGGCTGAACACTCACCTGTAATGTGGAAGCGGGTTCCCCTTTGCCTTGCAGTTAATAAAGACCTGCTTATCATCAGTGCTCAGAGGGAAAACACTGTCACTGGGCTCCTGAGAAAAGACAGGACCGTGGCGCATATTCTCTGCATTGAAGAAAAGAAAAAAAAAAAAAGAAAACGCACATTAGCTGTACAATGGTGCAGAACCAGTGACACTGAATTAATGCAAAAATAAATCACTCATCTCTGTATATAAACTCTACAACCATGTAATTAGCTGCCAACAGGGCTCTTGGAGTTCATTCTGCATTTAATCAACCCTCTCATGCACATGTCACAAGGCAGATAATGCACAGTGATGAGAGAGCAATTAACTTACGATAACCCAATAGCATGTGTCTTTTTGTTTTTTTCCCCCCTCAGTCTCAGAGCGCTTACAAGCACAGAGGTCACTGAACTAGTGTAAAGAAAATACAGATTAGTTAAGGCTCACCTCTTCAATAACTGGCAATTAATGTGATTTTGTGTTTCTTTGTTTAAAAAAAACCAAAACAAAACATAATATTCTTGTAGTATTGGAGGAAAAGAGTGCACTGTTAATTGTGAATTTTGTTTCAACCCTTGCATTCTCAAACATTATCACACACAGTAAGAACAATTAAATTACCTTTGAAACTCAGACTTTGCAGTCTCCAATTGCTGTTTTGCATTTAAACTACAACAAACAAGACTTACATTTAAAGCTGTAGTAGGCAAAAGAGGAGCCTAATCATCAAGTCATGTAATGCTTATGTTTTTGGGAAGAAGGTTATATCATCTAAGCCCCTCCCACCAGATGAGCCCAGACAGTTGCATTCACTTCATATGAGACAAATGGCCTGAGGCAATATCAAGTTTTCCATTTAATTTGCCAATTATAATCTATGTGTGAATCTATGTGTGATTCCATCCACTGCTGTTAAGGGAATATTGGGGGATAGTTAATTGAGATAAGCAGTAGGTGGTGAAAAATCCCCTCAAAAAGTTAATGGCACTGTATTTGTATGTGTATTTAAAAGGCACATTAGATATGCCTAGGTTGGTTCAAAATAACAAGTTAATTTTTTAAGTTAGGAAAGAAAGCTTGAAAAAAAAATTATTCTCATCCTGTCTCCTGTTTTTCACATCTGCCCACATTGCTCAATGCCCAAACAGCCTGACCCACCGGGAACTGCAGATAAGGAAAAGACAAGCAAAACTCTGATTGACTAAATGGATTTTATGCCCAAAACACCCCTACATATAATTTATGCACTAAATAAAAATCCTTTGCTCCTTGCACCTCACTTTGTGGCTCTATTACATGCTGTGCAAATATCAAACATGGAGTTCAGCATACCTCGGGGCACTCATGCCACAACATGTATACCACAATAATACACTATAGATCATTTAAATAGGGCCCTATGCATTCAAACAACATGGGTTGGAGTTCAGGGTGAATTATGTCAAGACTATTTAGAGGGATGTGCAATTACCTGAACTGATTAGTTTAGTTGTTAATTATTTCATTCTGATCACAATAACAGTGGGATTACTTGGTTATGGTGTTTAAATGAGCGCTGTAATCATCAAGAGTATTGCCTTACTTTGGTCATAATGCAATTATTAGAAAGCGTGTAAAGCTGTTGTCCATATGCAGGTTAGAGTATGTGAGTCTGTTGTTCTGGTTAGCTCCAGACACACTTTCAATACACAGGAGTAATTAAAAGATGTTGCACTAATCACTCCTGTGAAATTTCAATAGCTGCACACACACACACACACACTGCTGTCCACCCTTCTTTTCCTCTGACACCACATATGTTACACCAAGCTGCACACCAGCGTTGCTCTCAAAAATAAAATATCTCATTTCTCTTTTTGTGCACTTGAGAGGATTGAATGCAGTTTTCTTTTTATAAAACGTCTCTAACCTTGACTAGGACAGAGAGTTCTCCCTCCCTTATCATCATCATCATCCTCCTAATGAGAGTGGGAGTCTTTGCCTCAGGAAAGGGCCTTGTTTTCCAAGCCTCTGAGGGCGGTGCTTCATTTTTACCTTGGTTGCAATGTCCTTTAAATTAAACAAATTAATGAACCTTTAATAGTCAGGCCAATTCACCTGGGAAATGATCGGGTGGTTTGCGCGTATGCTACCCTATAAACACACCAACTGGACTGACCACTGGCACACATACGCACACACACACATTACACTTAATTAGGTTTCATGGGAATGCATACAAATGTGAGCTGAAAGCGGGGATATGTATGTACAAGACCACAAGCAACGCCATACACATTCCCCTACATTCTCTGACTGGGTTTGCGGGCTGCACATATGTACCACAGCGGGACTGCTGCCCGAGAAATGAGATGCTAAATCAATGGAAATTAAATCATAAATAACAATACAATAGAGGCCCACCCCATATGCTACTACATAAATTAAGATGTATTTGTTTGGTGACTTGAAAAATGCTCAATTGAGCTCAGTACACAGAAAATCTGCCTGAAAAATCTAAATCTGACTAGGTGATGGAGGCTACACATTTTCCCATATCATAAAGCGCTGGTGCTTAGTGAGATTTGAACTCCTCAGCTGTAGCTCATGCAGGTATTAGGAGACTGAGCGCTAATGTTATTCAGATTTTTCCTTTCACTCCATGGATGTATGTATTTGGGAGAGCAGAGTACAGAATAAATTAAAGTTGAGAAAAGAGTATGTGTTTTTTTTTTTTTATAGTGTCTGGCTACACTTCATGTAAGCGGCAGTGGTTGGACATAAAGCAAGAAAATTGCATAATAAAACAAGGAGGCATAAAAATACCAGCGAGGGCAAAATTCTTTCCCACGGAATAGTTTATCTGCAGATGTAAATCCGACAGAGAGTCACATTTAACAATGACGCTGCTCTGATAAGACAACTTCAAAATGTCTCATTATAACCATTCTTATGACACAAGGCCATTTCAGTTTACCTTGGGATAACTAGCAAAAACAACACCACTCAATTCTGTCTCTTCGGCTTGTGTTTATCCCGAGATGCTTTGCTGAGCTCTTTAAAATCAAACTGGAGTCTACAGATTTGTTTATTTCTGGATATACTGTTTGCAGATTTTACAGCCCAAATACAAACGCGACCATAATTCTGAGTAGCGCTGCATGATAGGAATGTGATAAAATTCAGGTCAATAAAGATCATAAGCGCTGGGCATATTTACTGGATAATACATCTGAAATATACGTATGACAGAGTCTGTTTTTTTCTGCTTGTATGCTGGATACTCACACTTCCTACTGTAATCATAGTTTGTTGTCAAGAGCAACTAAAGTGATGGTGGACATTAAAGGGAACTAAACTAAAAAAAGGTAACACGATGTCGTTCGTGTGGAACTGGTTCGGACAGCGCAACATAGATTAGTAGATTAAGACAGGGCAGGGAATTCTAGGAATTCAGCCAAGCAAGCCAAGTTTCCGGTACGGGTCGGGTAGTGTACACACACCACATGGATGTTCCAACCACAGACCGGCATTATTATAGCATACTTCTTCTTTTGCGTCTTTTATTCTCTTTCTAATCTGCGGTCGAAAACACGTCATCAATGGAAAGCGTTAAATCTTCTTCTGACACACTTGTGTCTGGAAGGTCGCAGGATTGATTTCACCAGCATGTCATGTTCTTTGTTTTGCCTGTGTACTGTAAGGCCTACATTATTTACAGTATTATTATTTTATTATTGTATCAATTATTATGAGTATCAGGCATTAATAATAAAGCATATTGTATAAAGCATTAATGAGCGCTTACAACTAGTGTTATAAGTAGATTATAACGCATTATAAGTTTGGGATGCATACACTATTACTATAAATAAATATATTGGGTGTGTGGTGGTAACCTCGACTGGGCCAGCCATACATTTGCCCCGCACACACCAAGTTGGCAGCCTTGTTAAGATGCTCTAAAAAAAAAACACAACAAACTCCATCCATCACCTCACCTAATGAAAATTTGGCTCAACTTTTCACACAAGCCCTGCAGGTTTGGTCGAAAGAATGACTTAACCTGCCATTAGCATCACCTGCTACTGCTACTAACAGACATTGTCACACTCTCCATTAGCTATTAGCTCATGCTCGTGCTGCTAACAAGCTTATGGTAATGTACGGGTGGGTTAACCAATTCTTTCTCTGCTACCAACGTAGCAACTGAGGTGTATAGGCTTAAATATGTTCTTTTGCATATTTGTACTGTTGGAGAGCCAGGAACAATGCCTCTGTTTAATTGTGCTTACACCAACAAGAGCAACACATCTGTTTCCAAGAACACACCGCATGCTATAGGACATCCTCCTGTTTCTGCTCTCCCCGGGCAGAGAACCACAACCCCACACTAGAAGATCATTGGCCAGATTTCAGTCCCGATCTGGTCCTTCCAACAATTCTGGTTGTCTTCCGATTTTAGGCTGATTTGAACAGATTTGACCAAGTTATCCTGTAGTGTGAGGGACTAACAGATGAGAATTTAATGTCATAGGACACACCAGCGTCTTCCCGTGATTCCATCTTCTCAGCCATTAACCGACTATGATAGTCTTTCTCCATGTCTGTTTATATTCTGAAGTCACGTTCATCATATAATCCCTGGAATCTCTTGAAACTGCTTGATTGAACACCTAGTGTGTCAGTCAGTGTGAGGAAATATATTGTGATTTTGCCATATTGCCCAGCCCTACTTCTGCGAACACAATTATTATGACTATTTTTATTATAATAATACATATTCTTCCCTTTCATAACAGCAATATCATGCATGGAAAATAAGCAACCTATTTCCGTCTAAGAGGTGCAGGTGTGTCATAAAAGGCGACTTGGAATCTCACCAGCAAGGCACTGTTTGAGTGACAGAAGGATTAACAGTTCCCATGGCAACAGCATCTTCATTTTCCAAGGTCAAAGATTCTTCTTCCCATCCAGTTGCCAAAGAGTGAGGAATTGTTTCCTGTTTCCTAACTCCTTACTTCCTTTGGCCCTGAAAAAAAAAGGAAAAATAGGAGGACATATGAGCACTGTGGAAAGTAGGAGATGCAGATTACAACAAGCCTTTTGGGGAAAAGGAAAAAAAAAAAGGCTGGAACTTGTGGAAAAATTGGTGAAGCATTAATAATTCATTACACCAAAATAAGCAGAGCCAAGACACCATGCTGAAGAACCAGATAGCAGTTGATACTCGGGGCCTTTCTTTAGTATAGCATCTCCCATGAGCAACGAAAAGAAAAAAAAGAAGTCACAGCAACTGCAACAGATGAGCAGAGCATTCTGCCAATGGCAATGTTAAGCTTTCTAAAAACTGTTGGTTCAACATCTTTACTCTAGCAAACTGTGTGATGTGTTAAGTGCAAGGAATACACAGCATCGCAGGGGATTCTAAGGAATGAAGCACACACACTGAAGTGAAGAAAAGAAAAAAGCATAAAGACAGCACATTGTTCACGTATCATGACACTGACAACTACAATGACATCGATTCCTGACAGAAAAAGTACAAGTAACACAGAGTTCATGCTGTTTTACTACAGTTTTTAATTCAGTAAATCTGGACTCCTGAGTTAAATCTTCTATGAGCTTTACCAAAGGAGAATGACAATAACATAAATCCTCTCCACCACAGAATCACAGCTGTAAAAAAAACATACACACCATGGTATTCTGAACCATCCTGGGTCTTGAGTATGCCAAATAAACTCACTGACCATTCTTGTCACACTATTACTGTATTATGTATTACTATTACCGAATAAAGTAGTCAACTGTTGCTGTAGCATCTGCTTTAAGGTTTGATATGTCATGCTTCTGTGGATGGTCTTCTACACACCATATCAGTCAATTGGTCATCTGCTAGTTGATGCCATGTGACATCAACAGTAGCAATCAATGAAATATGTGTACCTAATAAAGTGGCTGTCGAGTATTATGTTAGATTAGATTATAATCTACTTTATCAGATGACTCTGAAATGTGTCTTTTGTCCCAAGATGTCCAACGTTCCACACAAACATAAACCACACCTTTAACATAATATGACATCAACACAGTATGACACTGCTCACAGTGTCTCCCTACACCTACTTAAACCCCGCCTCATTTAGCAGTTTCACAGACTGAGGAACAAAGGAGTTCCTCGGTCTGTTCTTCAGTCACGTTTGTGGCAAACTGAAACGTATATCTGAGGGCGACGGCTCATATTCAGTAAATAATACATGTGAGGGGGTCTGTAATGAGGGTTTGTGCCAGAGACAGCATTCTTTCAGTACATGTCTCTTTAAACTTTGGCTCAAGCAACTGTCCGACAATCTTCGAGCGGATTCTTAGTACTTTGGATAGCTGGGCCTTAAATTGAACTGAGAGACAGTTACACCACGCACTGCTTCCGTAGTGCATCACCCTCGGCACTATAGCCTGATAGAACATCAACATGACCTGCTTACCGTCTCCAAATGACCTCGATCTCCTCAAAAATGTGTTGCTGTACTTCGTTACAGATGTCATCTGTGTGAACACTCCAGGATATGCATAATGTATGCAACATAAAAAAATAAATAATACTAATGATTTATTTTAAACTAATAAATGTGTACTGAATCTATCAGTCTCTAGCTCTCTTTTTTGTCTGCCATAATGCTTTGGGGGACAATTGTGCCATATACCTTATGTGAAATTCATGTAAGGAATCACACTATAAATTGATAAAGAAATAACAAGGTAAGTAAGACAAATGTGGGATCACAACCTTTAAATAATAATTATTTTGATATCAGGGTGAATGGCACTTATGTGAAAGCCTGAGCAGGCCTACACTGCCTGTTTTCAGGTCTGTGCCACAGAAAGAACTCCAGCATTCTACTTTATTGCGTACATCACAGACTTATAAGGAGCATGCTTTTCTCATTAATTTAAAATTTCTCATTAGGTTAATCTCTAAGGAGATTTGTGAGGAGTTGCTCACTGAGGACATCATTAATAATGATACTCATAAGCTGTTAAGTCTCACGGAGTCTAGAAAGATGATTGTCATACCTTTGTGTTCCGATTTTAATTCATCATTTTCATAACAAATAAAGGACGGTTCACAAGTTTCATCGGTGCCAAAAATGACCTCAAAATTAGCCATGACCCAAAAACGATGTACGAATGTATGACCAGATCCATCCTTCATCTACAGCGTCACATGAGGAGCAACACTAATTGGATGTAAAGAGCCTTGAGGTAATGTATGTTATGAATCGGCGTAATACAAATAAAAGTGAATTGAATTTCTTTCTGTGGACTAAAATAGCTCACTTACTGAATAAGACTCCTATTACCATTTGAGACAAATGGTTTCTGAGCACAGATATGTGGACAAACTTTGCCTACAAATCCTTCTAAAAACATCACATTAGCTTTCCTTAGCTTTTCTTTGTCCTTTTCTCCTTTGCTACGTTTTTTTCTTTTTTCTTTTTAGTAAATCGTTGGCGACAGATGAATGAGGCAAAACAGAGCGAACCACAAATCACACCAATGTGTAGGAAGTGAGGTAGCTTTACTCTGCTCTCCATTATTTACTCGTAGAGGGAACAATGCTTATCATCTGACTTTCATCATGTCAGTCAACCTCATTGATTTGGTTTGAAGAATACTGGCATTTGTTTTTAACAGACTGCCATTAGGTTTGGGATGCTGCCCCCAGTCTTGTCACGGGTCTCAATCACATATGGAAGGATTAATCAATAGTGGGTGGTTTGGTTGATATCTTTCCTTATGAGAGTCACTGCGTTGATATATTCCCTCGTTCAGGAGAAACCTGATGAAGAAACTTTATACATCGAACAATATGAAGCCAAATCCTTCTGACTTAAATATTTCCTTTTCCAAGAAAATGTTTTACCTCGTGCTATTCTCAGCTTCCTGTAGAGTCAGAGGTAATTATGTGTTGGGTGAATAGGTGCTAAGTGGATGACACAAAGCTGCATATGGTAATTAGATGCAGTTATTATATAGGCTCTGCATGAGAAACTTTAAATCGATGCAAAATGTTTTCCAGACATTTTGTCAAAACGCCTATCTGCAATCGATACTGTTATAGGCCTGCACCTGTAACTAATTCCAAATCAATGTGTTTTAAATGCAGACATGCTTGCCAAGTGCCCTGTGAGGACAGAGCCTCAGAACGAGTCAAATTACATTCAAATAAAAACCGAAAAAAGAGCTGCGCTTAGTGAGCGCTCTCATATTTATGACTGACAGTTACAACTAGATGCCTTTTATATCATTACATGTGAAAGAGTATGAGTGTCCTAATATTGATCAAGTAGATTTTTCTGAGGTACAGCTTAAATGTGAGAGCTCTGTTACTAATGGCACTATTTCACATACAGTACTCTGCAAAAGTCTTAGGGGACCACCGGCTTTGTTGTTTTCACGTCTGTCAAATTCTGTGATCAATGGCATTCCAATGGGAAGGATGTGACTGAAACTCATACAACATGTCTATGTAATGCTCAAGCACAACTTGAATAAACCCGGTGTGATAGACCCTTTTCACACTCCCGTTTTTAAGAAAGTGGCGATTGGAAGTGCAAGTGTGTCTGCTCCAAGAAGTAGCCGTCTTGGCATGTCCACTTACAAACCTCTACATCTTTAATTTGAGTTTCTTTAGGTCCATTAATGTTAGGCTTTTTTCAAAAAGTGGGTGGGTGGCGGTGTGGGCTGTTAATCAAAATTTAAATCATAAATATACTGGCTGCAGTGAAGCCAGTATTTTCAATCAAATATCTTCCCTTAATTGCTAATGTCATATCATTAACATTTTAGTCTCATGCATGTGAATAGAAGACTGATCATTGACCAATATGGGGACCCTCAATGAGGAATTGCAGCCATTGGTATGTAGTGGATTGTGAGTATATGGGAAAAGATTAGCGTCCACTGCAGGAGGTTGAGGTTGTCTAACAAGCCCCTGCAGCCATGAGTCATTAGTGCACATGCTGTGCCCAATGATCGATGTTAATTTGTGTCTGTTGCAGTCAGCTATCCACTTTCACTGTCAAGCTGATCAACTTTATTTCCTCTATACTCACAAACATGTGTCCTTTGTTCATTTTGCATTCCGAGTCAGACTTGGGGAACCTGATTGCATTTAGCCAAGAGACAGTAGCTGTTGTGCATAATGTGGAAACACATGCAGAGGCCTCAGTTCTGTAAGGTATATAAGAGAGGGAACTAGCACTGCTCCCCCTGTCAGATAGCACAACTCTGTTTTAATGATGCATAGGTCCTTGGCATCCTTGGGGAGGATGTGTTCCTTGGTCACAGTCCAGAAATTTAAAGTAGTTGCTTGTGATTCCCATGATTAATTTATATACCCTAGAAAAAAAATACAATGGTAATATTTCTTGTGCCCGGCGGATGGTGGTCGCAGGTGTCGGAAATACCAAATGGGATGAGGCCAAGCTAATAGTGCCTGGAAGGGAAACTATCTGTCAGAGATAATCCCTAATACTGTAACACCCTGGCTTAGATAATGTGCTTGCCCCGCCTGTCTCGAAAGCCCACGATATTAAGATCATTGTGGAGCAATGATTGAATGTGGTATGGATATTGACACTTACAGTATAAATGTATATAATCATGAGGGAAGTTTTGCCCAGTGTAATGTTTAGAGAGTATTACCTAGCCAAACTGCGCTAAGAATTAAATGAGAGTGGAGGATTGTGAACTCTGATGAACCATATGTCACATCATTATCATCTGAGTAATTTGTTGAACATGTGACTGTAGAAATTAACTTCAACTGCCTTGCAAGAGGTAATTAATCCCCATTTTTTTTTGCCTTTCAATGATAAAAGTGACATTGAACATTACACAGGGCCCCATTAGAAACATCAGCCACATGTCACATTATCATGGCCAGAATGTCCAACACAAAACACACAGTCTTGCTCATTACAGTCATTAGAGGGCGACCAGAAGAGGAGTTTCAAATACTGATAGAATGATAGTGCACAAAAAAAGCTGTGAGCAGATTAAATGGCCAATAGCCCCTTACTGCCATTCCCAAAGGAGAAATAGTCAATAAAAAAAGTATTTCTAAGAAAATCTGCAATAACAGGATCCTTCACAATATTCAAAAGACCAAATGTTTAATCAGTGAATACTTGTCCAATAACCAAAGACTACTAATGGCATTATAAAACATGGCAGAAACAGCAATTTGTTGGTGGAGGCAGTGTAGTCATCGGACACTACTGGGTACAGGGTCCGCCGATGTCAAAAGGTTGTAAATGTCCCTATTGGAGCCAATTAATCAGCTACAAAGATTAATTGGTCAACCTCTAATAGCAATTAAATAAAATGCTAACTTAAAATCTGTACAGGCATTAATCTGTGTCATCACAAAACGTGCCATAATATAAATCGCAAGAAAAGCCTGCTGCTCTCAGGTTACAGTTCATCTTCAATCCACAAGGGAGCCCGAGCACCGCTGCAGCTCAGATTACAGACCTGCCATTCACTGTGCAAGTGCATATTACCCGCTGACTATGAAGAGGAGGAGAAGAATATTGAAAGCTAACACACTGTCACTTCAGTACAGACCCAGCAAACAGAAACTCACCTGAAGTCTGGGCGTGGAGAGATTGTAGATGTGAAGTGAATATATTATTGTATTATAAACATGCAAAGAAAGAAGATGTGACAAACAAAAACAACAGATTTGTTTTTTTGGACGGATTTAGCTTTTCTTAAGAGAGAGAGAGCTTCTGGGTCAGGATTTAGGATGAGCCTTTGAGTTGAGCAAGCTGTAAATTTAATTTACCACAGATCACAAGGGTTATATGTTTTAAGGGCATCCCTTTAAATTAGGTGCTGGCAGAGAAAATGTTTCCTACTCGACGCAGTTTTTCTAGAGCATACTGACTAGTTGATTACATTTTTCAATTCAAACATGTCCAAAACTGAGGATATCTAAATTTAAACTCAGAAAGCACAAACCTCTGCCAAGGCCGCTAAGTTTCTGTAGCGTAAAACTACCAACATCTAATAATTTCTCCCACTGGCCTTAACCTACAACCCGAGAAAATGTGATCATAATCTGTTCTTTACATTGTGAGTTGTGCTGCCCACAAATAAACATGAAAACCCTCTTTGGAGGAAGCTACAATACATCCAAACCTATGCCTTCCCATTAATTTAAGGGTGTAAACTGTGACTCAGTGCTGCAGAGTGCTAGCTCAATAAACTGGTAGCTACCTAGATGGCGTTCTACACTTCAAGAGGAGATAATTTACACAACCCAATAATTGCATAATTTTTTTTCTTATAATGTCTTCCCCCTTTTTTTTTTTTAGAGTGTTTAGATCTCATATCACTCAGTTAATGTCCTGTGCCCACTTAAAAGACACAGAAGCACCCATGGAAAGTTTCAGACGTGAATTCTACAGCTCAAAAAAAAACCAGTTCAGCAGTTTAATGGGATAAATGCTTCTTGCCCTGTATAAACACAAACAACTTTATCATTGGCCTCATTCTTATCCTCCATTTGGATCACCTTTAGCTGCCACTAAGGTAGCAGCTACTCTTCCTGTAGTATATGTGTATCTTCTCACTTATTTTATATTAACAACTTACTATATAATTAAAATGCTGGATGATTTAACCAATTGTACTCATAATAACCAGAAGGTCAGCACACGGCACATAGCAATGACCACAATAACAAACAATCGGTTTTGAATTAATGGAACAGGACATGTGCAGATACATATCTGCCCCCACACACATTTCAAAGAACAGGGGATGACTAAATGGTATGACCGTTCCTGTACCCAAAAAAAACAGCTATGGTTTGCAGTCGTTTAATAAATAAAACAGCCCAACAGAGAGGCATGTTTCCCAGGATTGAGTGCTCACCGAGTAAGTGGAGTCTGCTCGCACTTCTTCTGCAGCCAAGACGAAATCAGCCCTTTGGTCAGCTGAGAGAGAAAAAGAGAGAACAGAGGAGAAATGAGAAAAGTATTGAGTATTTTTGAAACAATGATTTCAAGACAAAAAGACTAAACCAATCATAGTTCAGTAACAAGAGGGACATAAGATGCAAGATGCACCAGGTGGGTTGGGTTGCCACTTCAACACAAGTATCCTGTTACATACTGAATATTTAAACAGTTTATGCGGAAGATGAATCTGGAGGTAAACATACTAAAAGTGTCAAACCTTGTAGATGAATGTTCAGCAATGCACCACCAACAGTGTAGGGCACATTTTTGATTATATTTCATGAAAATGACGGCCTCACTGCAGGCAACAACCAAATGCAACACTTGTATATGGGCTCATTCAATGATGAGAAATAATCTCTCTTATTTTACAGTATAATCATACAATATGGATTACATGGTAGTCTATATAGCAATAATGCCATTAAAGCAGGAACTAAAATCAAGGCAGCTGGAGTCAGAGACTAGGTTTGTTTGGGGTTCTTCTCGCACAGAAATCCACTGTAAATGTTGTAAACACAACTAACAGAGCAGTATTTCTACCGAGCGAATAAACAGGAGCATGCTGAGCTCGCGAGGACTCTTTCTATGATGTAGTAAAGTGAAATGCGATGTGGTGTCATCACGGCATATTTTATTCTGAAAAGTAAACCGGATGTTTTGTTTTCATACTTCCTCTTCCACTTGTTCATCCCCCCCACTGCTGTGCCTCTGGGGGCGTGGCTAGAGGAGGACGGTTAGTGACGGAGAAACGGGACAGTGACGACAACATGGGAAGAGCCAGCTGATACGGAAATTGATATGTAATGGGAGGTGTTTATCCAGAGAAGGCAGTACATTCACCCATTTTAGTCAATAATATTACTAGATAACGTTATACACTAGTTTTAACCTGAAAAAAGTGGTTTAGGTGTTTAGTTACTCTTTAATTGAGACAGCCACACAAAAACTGGCTTTAATAGTGTGGTATATATTAGGCAGAATTCATGACAGACGTCATATTTAGAGTGTTTGCTGCTAGACAGCCTCCAACTGGGAACTGATGTTTGTAAACCAATCATTCTCCTGCACTAAATTCCAAAAGTGCAGCAATTTAAGCCTGTGGTGACACAAGAACAGCCAGTGTACTGCTGCCTCATTTGTCACAGTTTGTGTCACATTGGTAAACTAGCAGATCAACAACTAGTATGTGCTGTGAGGTAAAACTACTGATTGGACTTTGGTGTGGGCGAGTGAGCAACACAACTTTCAGTTTCCAGTCAGAAATGGCTGTTCGATGGAGATGAGATGAAGTCGCATACATAAGATATTGTACACTTAACCGCAGAGATCATCTTACCAAGTGTGCTTCCCTTATAAATATGTATTTCCTTGTGTCCCTGCTTGCAGCTATGTCTTCAGTGAAAGCTAGTGTCAGTGCCTTAAGCTGGCTTCCTGCGACAGGGGTTGAGCCGGGAGCTCAGCACATTCAGCACCGACTATGTGTCAATACTCCACAAAAACCTGAACTGTCCCCTTAATCGCTTTGCATTGTTGTTCATGTGAAATGAGAAGCTTTACGTAAGCTTAATTTAAAAGTTATGGGGGGAAAGTTGTAACATTCCCATTATTTCTAACATTACATACATAATTGTAACGTGTTGCCAATGTAAATCCTGTTAGAAAAAGGTAGAAGGTCCCTCTGTGGCCTTTTTGTTGCTGCATTAAAAGCAAAAACCCTTCAAATGAACTGCTGAACAACAATGTTGGCTACTCAAATGTGGTTAGTGAGACTAGAATCTATATCTTTCTTGGAATACAAGTTGTAACAAGGCTAATGGAAGAGATTATAGGCACTTTAGAAAGCTTAATACTAATTCAGGGATGGTACTTCCAAACAACAGTGATGCTATACCCGACCATGTAGTGACAGGGAAAATAACTTTTAAATATAACAATGGGAATTAATTGTTCAGGGCATATTAAACCTGTGATCAGATTCTGTGAAACTCAGCAGGCTTAACTAGATGGCTCAAATGGCAACTCCACTACAATTGAAATATCAATGATTAAATGAGCAGAAGCACTATTGGCTTCATAATGATTTCTACCAACTCATTTAGCATCACACCTTTTTTTACTGCAATTCATTGTGTCAGCAACTAGGGCCCATTTCAGGCGCATCGTCCATCAATGAAGGAGGAGGAGTACAAAGATGTAACCGTCACACAGTGTGACAAAAGGCAGTGCTAAGCGACTATATCCTCCCCTAATGAGATTTATGCAAAGGTTAACCCGAAATAACCATTGTATAGATTATAATAACATATAAGGGTGAATATAAAAAAGCAGTGCCACGTTTCTGAAGATAAATTGTAAAATTCATGAAGCAAAAAAAAAAAGAGGCAGGTCACAAATATGTACTTCTGAACACAAAAAGCCCACTTGTTCTGATCATTGTATGCTGTATGTGTGTGTATGAAAACGTTTGTTTTCAGAACAACATATCAGGGTTAACTTGTTTTTCCTTGATGAAGCATTTTTACACCAAAGAGGATTCTTTCAACATGCATCTTAGGTATGATGCAAGAAGTGTGCTTGAGGAAAACAGAACCCTGATATAAACAGCGTGTTTTGAGAAATTGTTTGGGAAACTTTTCAGCAGCAGGAATTTATTGAAATTCAAGACCAGGCCTTCTTCAAAAATTGAATGTTCTGCATAAACAAATGTTAATTTGTCAGTGCTGTCATTACTTAACTGAGTTAGTCAGGCAGGCCACAGCCCTGTTTGTCATATTTGGAAACTACACTAACTTGATTGTTCATAATTTACCATGCGCCTGCACTTTTCAGCTCTTCAAACAGGCTCATGTAATTTCTATTTAATGTTTCATGGTAAAATGTGAAACAAAAGTTGCATTTATAAAATCTCAGATCACTGTTGAAACATCTGCATCAAATGTCCATGGACAACAGATGTAAAATAGCCATTTTGGCTAATTCTGGCACATTTACATTGTATGTTTATTAACGTGCACTGTCCATGTCAAATAAACCATAAATAAAATAAAATAAATATGAAACATTATAAACAGTTGACACATCTTCGTGAAAATCTTGAAAAACGCCACATGACGATTCACCTCATCTTTTCACTTTCTATCTCTTCATAGTTAAATAGTAAAATACAGTATATTCTCAATCTTAACATTGCTGTTTCTTCTTCAGTTATACATGTAACTCTATTCTACAAAATTATTTAGTGTGTGAATGACAAACAATGTATGAATTTGTTCAATATGGGTAATTGTTTCTCTTAAAGAGTGAACTGGCATACGACTGCCACAGACATTACCACCTAATGCTTAATCTCTGACAGTTATTTTAGCCTATTTTACCATATTGTTTTAGTTTTATGGTAAACTGTTTCACATAACTCGCACGTTTTGTTTTAACACTTTTTGGGGGCATGATAATGGGCTTAGGAGGTCAAGTGGATCCTCCAGTGGTTCACTGTGTGCAGCAAAGTGAATTGAACCTCTAAGTGCCTCTGCTCAGTGCTGGCAGTGTTTACGTGATATGTGATTAAAATACAGGTAAATGCACGGTATGAATGTGTGTGGATAAATGGCCGAATGGCAAAACTGTACTGGAAAGTGCACCGAGTGGCTGTCAAGTCTGTGTGAGTGTGCAAGTGAGAAGAAAGAAACAGGAAGAGCTGAGGGAATCAAAGCTCTACTCCCACTGCTGTAGCACAAAATAAGATTTGAACTGTAATATTGGAGCAGTAACTGCAAACATGTTTGTTTTGCAATAAAACTGAGCAGTTCAACACAACACAATGCATACCATCCCCCAATCCAAAGTGAATGATAAGGTGTTCATTAGTAACTTCTCATGGGTTTGTGAGTCTCACAGCTTCCAACAACCTCCAAAAGCAGGCAACCGACCTCAGCAGACACTTTCTGCTTAACCATATGCAGTGTACACAACTAACCAGCAATTAGAGGATGAATGTTGAGCATCTGGGTTTTCATAATTTGAGGAGAAGAAAAACACATGTGCAGGCTAATAATGAAAATGATGTTTAGAAGGTAGATCAATAAGTAGAACCCCATTCAAGTACTAATGTGAACCTCATAGGGTTGTAGCTAGGGGCCTTTTTGAAAGACAATTTTGTACCCATTAGTAAAAGCCCATTAGCAAGCGTTTTTTTCACCTTATCAAAATGTACCAGTTTAAGTACAATTCGATAACCTAAAAGTTGCACCGTCACAATACTATGGTACAGAAATGTACCCACACAAATGGTACAACACAATAATTCCATGTTGATCGATTATTTGCATGAATAAGAAGCTAATTTATGGACTAACATTGCAAACATACACAGCGGAAATAGACATAACTTTTTGAAATTAAAAAAATAGTATGTGCAGCGGGTAAAAACTGTATAAATTTGTTCCTTCTTTTGATTGAATTCTTTTTGTCATCATCGAAAGGTACATTTCTGGAAACACTGCACTAGTGAAAGGAACTTTTTCCAAATGTGTACCACTTGTAATGTTTTTTGAGTGTACACATGAATGTTAATGTTTTCATCTGATACGTTCAACTAATTTCCCCATATTAACCTAAACCTAAACTAAAATTACTGTATACTCTAATTTATGAATTTAGCTGAATAACCCACAGAAAAGGCAATTAAAACCCCTCATATTGCCAGTGGTTGGTCCACGCTGGGGTGTTTTTTTTGTTGTGTTGTTTTGTTTTTCATCCATGAATGACCCCTGTTTGAACTGTGTCATCACAAATGTGCTGAAAAAACGAGTCAGGAGGAGAAGGAAACAATAATTACACAATTGAGCTTAATGACAATACAATGGCTACTATTTTATATTATTCCTCTTTCAATCAATTTTTCACTTTATCCAAATGATGGATTGATAAAAATTGAAAACTGTTACATGTTGGAAACATTAAGATCAGTAGTGCTGACTGAAGCCAAAGCTGATAGAAACCTATGTGCACTGTAGAGTTGAGAGAATACATGAGGTTTCTTTGGATATCTCTCTCTCTCTGTACATGTTTTATTGAAACTCTGGTTGTCCCTGTAGAAATGCTGGACATAGAGGTCTGGATTACACAGAGTAATCAGAACACTGTGTTTTTGGACAGACATGATGGTGTTGGACCCTTCAAATGTAATTTTGCTGTGTTGTGAGGAGCACAAATGAAATTCCAGCCACCTCTGTGGAATTGCTGAAACAGCAGCACTGGTCATGTCAAAACCTCAGAGCACATAAAACCATGGAACCTTTCTGAGACCAAGCGAGTCAGGCACGGGAGGGAGAGGGAGAGATTTAGAGGTTCCATTAACCAAAAAATTCAATGGCCATGACCAACACATCACTCAAGAACATTAAACAGGGCAAAACATGCAATTTGTTCTCGATGAACTGCGGTCCAAACCATAAACTGTGCTTAGAGCATGAGGAGCTGAAACACTCTGGCTTACAAAGATATAAAAGAGACTTCTTCTCTGTTTAGATAATAAACTCTAAATAAAAGGATATTACTGCATAAATTACAGAGACTAATTTAAACATGTTCTCAGTTTAATCCACACTGTTCCTTTGGACTGTATTTGTATTTTAAGTGCATCATTTATTGGAGATTAAAAGGAAAGTCCAATCTCGAGTCTTGAGCTCCTCGATGAATCAAGATGTGTTGGTTTTAATAAATAAATAAATAAAAGTTGATGAAAAACTACAAAACTGAATCCACTTTGAAACACATTCAAAAAAAAGTGGACGTTAAAGAAAAGGGCTCCAAGACGCCGAGTTTATTTGAATGTTGGCTGTGAAAGAGTGTGAATACTTGACGCAAACCTTTCTATATAGTTACAGTATGTATGTAATCATTTCAATGTCAAGCAAGAGAAAAGAAGCAATAACCATGGTGATGACTGAATGAAAGGCCCAGCTTACATGAACTGCTTTGGGTCCAGGTGAAGTTATTTTTGTACTCTCTCAACTTTGGTTCAGTTCTGATAGGACTACAGCTTTAAAACCAAGTACCGATACTGTGATAACACAACATCATTTTCAAGGTCTTTGTGTACGTTAGACATACAGTTTGTTGCTTAAGGAGTGGACTGAGGCTGTGTGAACATCATTCTAAATAGAAGAAGGGGGAAAAGGTGTAAACCTATATTCACTTCTGCCTCTGACTTGGTGTTAACAAGATGTAACACGGCCAAAAATAACCAGCTCCGATCTAGTCATTCACTTTATCTGCGACACCAAATTCAAAAGGATAAGACTGTAAAAGTCACACTTGTGGTTCCAAATTGGGAAAAACATAGAATACAATTTGTAGTGTATATATTTAGCTTGCAAACAAATGTTTCTTACATTCAAACCATTGAGTTCACACAATGCTGATTAAGTCTATCAGCTCCACACAAATCTCACTGTGTTTCTCAGTGTGTGTGTGTGTGTCGCCCAGCGACATTCGCATGCTGCACACAGGAAGTGATATGTTTTATGTCCAAAAAAATGGCGGCAACATTGACAACGGTGCACATACAAACAGTGCAACATCGTCTCTGTGCATGAAGACCAAACAGAAGCAGAACAATGACATCAACAACAACACAAATGACCAAAGGTTACGCATTGCAGCTTCAAACATTCATGTGATATTTAGGTTTTTTTTGATTTCATGTTTTTATTGTTCTGATTTTGACCAAGATCACTCATCTCTATCCCAAATCTGACTTAATTCATCTCAGTTCGTTGAAAAATTATGAAATGTGGAAAAACCCTTGTCCAGACCAGGGAAGTGTTGGTAATGCACCCGAGGAAATTTGATAAAGTGAGTATACTACTGGCGACCTGTCCAGGGTTCACCCCGCTTTTCACCCTGTGTCGGCTGGGATTGGCTCTCCAGTGGCCCTCGAGGGGTGAGGGTAGACAATGGATGGATGGATGGACTAAGTGCTACTCTGAAACCTTGTTATACTGCAATGTTCTCATGCTACACTATCCCAGACAGTGACACAACAAGCAATAACCCGTTTCCCAAACAGGATAACATTTGCAGCCACTGCATCAACTACATTGAAACATAATGAATTATAAGTGCTGGACTTCTTCATAAAGCACATTTCATTCACACTCTGATGGCAGAGTCCTTGACTATCTTGTCCAAGGACACCTCAACACAGGAACTGGAGGAACCAGGGATCAAACCACTGATCTCAGCTATTGGGGACATTCCGCTTTACCTCCTGAGCCACAGCAAATCCATCTTCATTAAGGTTTGTAAAAGCAGATGTTTGTGTGGAAGACCATCTCGAAGAAGACTCTACAACCTGGATTTAGTTCAAGGCCTGTATCTCCCCTAATGTCAAATTGTGTTGCACAGATTAAGTACATTTTAATTTGAAATTACATGAGACTTAAAGAAATAAATGAAATAATCAATGGCATTTTCATATAAATAAATTAGAGCTGACAAAGTTGACTTTAAAGCCGTTGCATGCTGTTAATTTAAAAGGGATCAATCACATTAATTCCCTCTTCATCTAGCTAGGCTCCCGGTCTGCCTTTTAGGGCTTTGTGCCTAACGAGGCGACTCCAGTGAGATGGGAAAGCGAGTCTAAACCACAGCCCACAGAACTTTCTGAATAACATCTGCAATATAAAAAAAGTAGGCTAACCTACCTAGAGCATTTTTTTTTTTTACCTGTCACAGAAACACAAGGTCTTTGCTCCTGAAATACAGTAATCATACTTAGGATTCTACACCCAGTGTCTGAAGTCCTTGTCAATGACTAAAACACAACTGGGAACTTTAAAAATAATTTATTTGGGCTCATTTTATCCTATATTTGGGAAACATGGCGTGCTTCATACTGAGCTGCAGTTGGACTCATTTTCAGCCCAGGAGTTATCATACTTTTCATACCAGCCTATATCAGTTCACAACTGCTCATACAGAACATTATACTACACTTTTTTCCTCTACCACATCAGTGATTTTGTGCATCACCAGAATCCATTTTCATTGCCAATGACTTTACTATGAAATATAAATAAGCCTCACACATGAACAAATCTTCTCTGCACCTGTTTCTTGCGAGTATAACATCAATGAACACCTGGGCTGTGCAACAGCCTCAGAAATACCTTTAAAATACTACATTTAAAATTTCAAAAGTACAAGTTTCTATCATTTTAATAACAAGGCTACCACTTAAAGAAACTGAATCAAAAATGCTGTTTTACACTCACTGCTTTTGATTGTGTATTTATGTAGGAATCTTCCCATTCTACAGCTATAGGCTCAAGACTGAAGCTCAGTGCACCCTGTTCCTCTCCTCCAGCAGCAAACTGCTCTGCTGGCTACGGCAGTTAACTATCGACAACAAGCAACAAACACCCTCAGGCTTTGGTTCCCTCATAGCCATATTTCTGACCTAAAACATGCCGCCGTAAAAGCGAGAGCATCTTGCGATGCATCTAATGCAGAGGTCAGACCACATGATTATTTTTGTCCGTTACAAGGGTCACAATGGCCTTAAATTCATAACCACGACTTGACTGACAGATGACTGACAACCGGTGGTACCCAACCCAAACAATCATCACCAACAATGCGAGGACATCGGACAGAAGAGGGACTGGACCATAAGGTCGTGCTACAAGACTGAAAGAAGACATCATTTCAATAATAAATGACAATCATATTGTACATGATACGTGATCGGAGACTTCAATACTTTAGTCGTCTACTTCTTCACCATCACATTCTGGCATTTGTTTCTTAGCTTCACTTTACTGCAAGCAGTTTTATTGCCTTTTTATTCCCATCTTCCTCACTCGCATCCGCTCACATTGCATGTGTGTGTAACCTCTCTGGGTGTATTCTAAATTTATGTCTGAAGTCCCAGTGCATCACACTTGAGAGTCCAGAGGTCAGGGTTAAATTACACTGCTGCTAAAAGCTGCTGTGCGATCATTTATAAAGTTGTTGTGTTTACTGACTCTGTCACCGCTCCCCCTGAACTTCTCCCTACTTCCCCATTTACCACTAAGGGTGTGCAGCATTCTGCTATGACACACTTACAGCTTGAACAGAAATAAAACCACATCATCTCTGTCCTTGAATGCAGCGTGATAGAGATTTGACCTATTGTGAAGTCAGAAACAAACGAGGAAATAGTTGATATTGAATGATGACTGTATCAATATTTCACTAACTAGAAACAGATTATTTTTTGGCTATTATTTTGAAGTAATGCTATTGTGATACAGAGCTAATTCAGAATATGAATCACAAAGTATAACTCTTCATTTGTTTGTGTCCTTTCTCGTGTCCAAAAAATAATTAAAAACATTTTTATATATGCTGTATAACAGAGATTCTAATATTGTTTCAGTTTCTTCACTCCAGCTTTCACTACTGAAGTTGCAGAACTCAAGAGGCCTCTTGGATGAGAGGTGAAAATGTCTTCAACTTAACTTAAGCACGTCCACTTCCCCACAGCTAAATCCAGACGATCACTATGACCCGACCGACCGCGAACCTTCGCCGACATGCTAACGTGACATTAGAATATAGTGAATGATTGTGTTAGACCAGTGTTTTTCAAACTTTTTCAGACCAAGGACCACTTAACCCATAAAAAGACACTCACGGACCACCTAATTCAAAATAGCCCCAAAACGGTTGCGGTCAGCGGTGTCGCAAACCGGTCCACTATACCGCTCAAGTCGGACAATGCCACAAAACAAATATTTTTGGATTTTACTACTAGTTGATTTGATATTGAGAAACACTGACATTTGAATTTTTAAAACATGACTGCCAGACTCTGAAGTCACTGAAAATAACAGAAGAAGCAGGTGCAAAGAAGAATAAGGCTTACAGTGATGAAAACATGGTGAACGACGGGGGTGCAATTGCTTGGACTGATGAGGAGACTGAGCTTATGCTCCGCTTAAATAATTGAATATTTTAAAGTTGACGGATGGTAGGAAGACTAAGAATGATCGTCAACATGCTAACAACTAACCACAAGCCAAAAAGTGGAGGTAGACACACTTCAGTCAATAAATTCATTCATCAAGTACACTCAAATAAGCACAGTAGTACACTTGAATGGTTGAAGATGACTTATCTAAGGGATAGAAACGCATTTATTTTTATTTTAAAGAGGGAGATAACAATCTCAATGATAAGAATATTATCACTGGCCTTGATATACCTATTTTCTTTTAGGAAATAGCATTATCTCTGTCTTTTTTCTGTAACTTTTCATGCACTGAACAGTTATTTCAACGGCCAACTTGAAACCCCACTAAGTGCCCACAGCAATGGAGTCACTTTACAACAGCTGTACAGATTATGAATGATAGGGAAACTCTCCTCTCACACATAAAAGTGCTACAAATGAATAATTCATGGTTTCGAATTTCAGGCTTTTAAAAAAAAAAAAAAAGAATCAACCTTGTCGTCTCGGGCCTTTCCTCTCCGGCAGATTGAATCCGGTGATATGAGTGATATATTAGCTGGTCTGAGATCTGCAGCTCATTCACTGGAAGAGCCTCACATTTCTGTGAAAATGATGACAGCTGAAGTAACAGAGCAAATACGACGAAAGTAACTCTGATAGCCCTTGATGAATGACACGTATCTGTGCAGTGCCTATTGGTACGACCTAAATATTGAGGTTATTTGTCTCAATTGTCAAGAACTATAGCAAAATTATGAATTTGTGTTGTTCCCACTCTATATACTGTCTCGCCCACAGGAGGCAAACACCCACACGAAAGAGAAACTGTCTGATAGTTTCTATCTGGAACAAGAAAACATTGTCATCCGTTGTCTTCTGGTCTGCAGAAATATGACTTTTGAACCCTGATTAAACACCAATGTCCTGAGAAGCTTGTGTCCTAATGTTTTATTTTTTTAATTGGCAATACCTGGTTGGGAAATGTATTTAATATAAACTCATAATGTTCACAGCAGGGAAACTGAATGAATGAGACTTTCAAGGATCGTGAAATAACCTCAGTAAGTAATTTCCGTTTCCCAGAACACCTTCTGACAACCCAAGGCACCACTTTTTTCTGTCTGGCACTGATAAAGATACCACCACTTAAGTATCTGCCAATGCAGATATCAGTGCAATTCAATCGTTTAACATATTACTAATTATAATCTAATTGTGCTGACACAATACCACCGAGCCATAAGAGATGCAGAAGTGGCAGGACACATTTTAACAGCTGTAAAAATCCCAATTTCAACAAATAACCCTGATTTGAATAGTAATACAAAATAAAGATAAACTGTATTTTGTTTTTAAGCCTTTCATGTCTCTGCGTTTTCTCCACAGAGTGAATTCCCACCCAAGGTTGACTGTTCTTCTTCTATTCATTTCCGTCGGGCTGTACACTGAGAGGTATTGTTTAATCTCTTTTTCTATTGCTCCCCTTCACCTGCTCTTGTCCCTCAATCAACAATATTCTCTTTCTCTTGCAAGGCTGAGTTGTTTTTGTCAATTCAGCTGTTCCAGCATCTGCAATTTACTTCACTGGTGAAAGATACCAGGAGAATGCTATACACTAACATGTTTTGGCTCCAGAATGAGTGAGGCAGTTCCCTTTGTGTGGTAAATAGCCCATTGATCACAGTTTCTGTTCAGGCTCTATAGTTCTGTTAGGACCTTGAGGCTCTCAGTGAACCAGCCCAAAGTTACACAACCCTACGTGATGTCGGTCAAGGCACAACAAAGGCAGATGCAAACATCACAGTATATGGCAAAATCACATTGAGCATTTGCGAGCTGGAATTCAGAGGATGCCCAAATGTTCTTTTCTTCATTCTCTCGTCTAGTGCTTACAGTAGTTGTTTCCATTCCTTTTTTTTTTGTGAAATAAAAGCGATATTTCTTAAAAAAAAAAAAAAAAGTACAATTGCTACTTGCAGGTGTTTCCATTGAAGGGTGTAGTAAAATTGAAAATTATAAGTTAATTTTAATTTAATAAAAGTTAATTAATTAATTTAATTTTAATTTTATTTAATTTAAGTAAAATAAATAAAAGAGTAATATATTAGGATATAGTTGTTTATTTTTTATTCACCATTACACTCTAAAAGTAATTTTTTTATTATTATTATTTTGCAAAAAGTTGTCTTTTTTGGCTTAGAATCACACAATTCACTTAAGGTATCCCCATTGAAACTTCCATTACGTCCATTTACCAGGTGACCAGAGACATGACTGCACATGAATGCTTATGTTGCCCAGTGGATGAGTAATTAGGCAAATGCATACTAACGAGTTCACTGCAGCCTCATTAAGTGCTGAAAAAGCTAATGTTTTTAATTACCACTTGTTCCCCTGCCCTGCAGTGTCTCAAATCTAAAAACAAACTGTGTGGAAAAATCAGATTTTATAAGAAGGTGATTATGAGGCTTCACTGACCATCAGCTATTTGTTGATAAAATTCCCTGTGCCGCATCTCTCTGCCTGACTGATGTGGAAATGACACATCTGAGGACAGCTTTGTAAATATTAATTTTTACTTTAAGGACTACTGGATTGCAACACTTTTAGTGTTTTAAAAGTCAAGCAATTAGAGAAGGGGGGAAAAACTGAAAAGCAATGTCACCGAAACCCATCAGCCCATCTAGGTTGACTATGCAAAAGTCAACATGAGGAAACAGTGCTTGGGCGAGAGCCTGGACATTATGTTATCCCTGAAATAATCGAAGCTTCCTCGGGAGGAAAAAGCAACCACAGAAAATTATAGTTTTCAACTGCGATGCAATGACAGCTCTGTTTGTGACATAAAAAAAAACACGAAAATAAATTCTGCAAAGGAAAAAAAAAAAAAAAAAAGTCGAATCATAAATTGCTGCTGCTGCTTCTGTAACATCAGCAACATGGCACCGCACAGCATCCTCACAGCTACTCGGGCGTCTGTCGACACTTGCTGCTCGTCTTGCTGGCCGGGCAATTGTAGCTGTCAGTCACCTGAGTAATGTGGGAGACAGCCGTGGTATTTCAGCATGGGGGGGGGGGATTTATCATCTCCCCTCCGGTAGGTTCCACAGCAAATGACTGTGAATTGTGGTAAAGGTGGAGGATAAACAGCAACTGCATTTCTCGACAAGGCTTTGACCGAGCATCACTATGGAGGAAAATCAGGTTCATTGCTGTCTGATTATCCCCCTGACACAACAAGGGTGTGAGCTTACAGCACGTTTGCTCTGGCTGGGAGCCTCACTCTGTCAGGACTGCATGGGGAGATGCGGCAGAACATAAGAAGAAGCCCCATAATACAACGGCTGCATAAAAAATTCATGGCATTTTGTTGCGGCCACGGTTGAATCTCCTCAGAGGTTCGGGTGGCAGCTTTTCTTGGAAGGAGCTTAATAAAGAGAGAAGTCTGTTCTCGGCTCTCAAAAGATTTAAAAACATGCAGGCACAATGTGTGCCCTGTACTTTTGAGCTCACAGAAGTTTGTCTGATTCATACACTTTCACCTTTCTCCCGTGTTCCTTGAACCTTCCATTACCTCAGTGTTTACAGTCGAACGTGACCGAGCGTGTTTGAACTTATCTCTTGTCTTACATCGTGGATGTGTGGGTGAGTGGCGGTCTGTGTGGGAATGTTTCCATCTGTTGGATAAACAGTAGTTTCACACATTCAGTTGCTATGGCGGTCATCTTTGACCATGAACTGTGATCAGCAATTTGTATTACTCCGGTGAATAGTGTGGAGGATACGATGACAAATACAATATTTCCGAAAGTAAAATCTGTCAGATTAGACCAAACACTGGAGGACACATTCGGATTCGTCAAGTGCATTCAAAGCAGAATGTAGCTGCAATTAACGCGTGTGTACTGCTTGTTGAGAGAAAGAGTGCGAAAGAGGGATCAGGGAGATTAAAGCTCCTGACCTATGCTAAATGACACAGACAAAACTCAATTTGCGAGGATGAAGGCGCCTTCAAAGCTTTTTAACACAACAAAGGCCATCTATGTGTGGCTCCATGAGACAGACAATATCAATTGATAGTAATCCTTCTGCTTAACCCACCTCATCCACCCACACAAACACACACAGATTCACTCAAAGACTCCTCAGCACCAAGTTTTACAGAGAAGAAGATATGACATACAGTACTGAAAGGATTATGATGCATAGTACAGTTCAGATTGTATAAATGATTAAATGACTCAGTTTTAAAGTTCACTCTATTCAACTTTGCAGTGTATTTCACAGTGCTGGTGGCAGGAGGTCTCAAAGTGAGCCTTGATTGACGTCGTCTTGCCTCAGAAACTAAAACACTTGGACATAGAAATAAATGTGAGAAATGACACGCGGGACGATGCGTGGCTTCAGCGTCCGCCAACATTAGCATATGCCTGTGGACACGTAATTAAGTGCTTGCAATGGTGTAGCAAATATACATACTGAGCATGACTGAACACATACATAAATAACTAGTGTCTGTTACAGCGTTCAGTCCTTTTAATCAAAGCTTTTTGTCAAAGATTGTGTTTTTATGGCTATATGGGGTTACAGAAAGTTACCTGTAGTGGAAAGGTTGCTGAGGCACTAATATACTCCTTACTGAACAGGTGTCTACCAGTGAGGACACAGAAGAAGCAGATTTGTAGCCATTTATCAGCTCATGTAATCAAATTTAAGCTTTATTCTACAATTTTCTACAGTATGTTGCCTTTTTCCACTGGAAACTGAAGTTTGCTTCCAAACAAAATAATAATAGTTACATCACAGAACACAAAAGCAGCCATAGCCCCACCATGTCTATCACTGTTGGTGTCTACTGCAGATTTCATTAAACAAGCCTTGTCTAAACTAAAATCACAAGTTTTTCCACCGACAGGCATGTTTTCAGGGAGAGCTAGTGTTCCTGGCTCAAGCGAGTTCTTGGTTTAGGGGTGCACTCAGTGCTGACTTTTGCAGTTTTTCCACAGTACAGTTATAGCACGGCGAGGCTTGACTCGACAAGGTTTGGGTCATTTAGAACCTCCTGAACGTGGGCGGAGTCGTCACACCACAGCTGCACGAAAACGGCGTGACACAAACTAGTGATGAGCGCAGCAAAAAAGATTTTCAGCTGTACTGAATCATTAGAAAAAGATTTGTTCAGTACTTCCAGCATGACCGGAGCACAGACTCCATCTGACAAAGTCTGAACTGAAATATGGCGGAAAGGGGTCGTGATGTGGCTCACGATCGCCGGCTTTCAATACACCAGATTGCTCTGTTAATTTTGAGATGTTAGAATTTCCTTGCTAAATGATGGAGATTAACACATTTTCTGGATTTTTAACTGATCTAAAGCTTGGCATTGTTCGGTTTGATTCCTGTGTCGGACGTCATGCTCATGACTCTGCCAGTGATATTACAGTCTCTGCCAATCAGTGGCCGCAGGCTGTCGATGTCACGTTCAGTATCAGCTCAGCTCGCTTGAAACCTCGCCAGAGCAGGTACTAAAAAGGTACCAGGTACTATCACTTATGGAAAAGCGAAAAAAAAAAAAAAAGACAGTAGAGTCCAGCCGTGCCGAGCCATGCTGCAACTGCATAGTGGAAAAGCGTCTAGTACCTTATCCATCTACTTTAAACTTTAAACATTCAGACAGCGCAACCAAAGTAAAGTCAATATGTAGTCCATGATAGAGTGAGGAGAGAATGAGTTTTGGACCCTGTCCTACTAAATGTTTTGCCTCTGGTCACTGGCTGTCCCCGGGCACAGAGGTGAAAAAACAGACATGTGTCAAGCAGCTGTCAGTTACGGAAAAGAAAAAAAAAAGCAGAACAACTTGTCATATTTTGACTAAAGCTACAACTGAAAGTAGTTTATAATCTTTTAATAACCATAATGCTGTTTAAAAACCACTGCATCGCTTTTAAATCTTTAACTACAGCAGGTTGGGAGCTTGGGAGTTCGTGAAAGTTGTGTAGAAACCTTTAACAACAAATGGCCAAACAATTTTGAGGTTCTCACCGCGTAATTTCACAGGATGTCTGAAGTGAGGCAGCTGTGGTGAAGCGGCGGCCTGAGTGTGTGAGGGACAGCTGCAGGCGAGACGAGAGGACAAGTGACGGAATCTGAGGAGAAAACAAAGACATGGCGGGAGACACATCACAGGTATGAGTGTGACAGGGACAGAGAGTCAGTGTGTCTGTCTCTCTCACACACACACACACACACACACACACACACGGAACAAGAACTGTAAGGAAAAAATCTATTTCTTCTCCCAACCTTGAACCTCTGTGTGTGTATTAAAAGGCTGTCTATCATCCAAAACAACACAGTTTCTGAGGCTGTAGCTAATAAATCTGACACTTGTTATTTGTTCTTACAAAGATACTTCCCACAAACACTGGTGGTCCAGGTTGAACATTTTAAATTCTATGTAGGTAAAATAATAATATGGAGCGAATGAAAGGGTGAAGCACCAAACTTTGAGATTGACAAGAAGCCGTCTACTAAAAACAACATCACTCCTTTTGCACTTGCACCATGATTACAGGATTACAGAATAAAGGCTCACATTCCCTCATGAGTTCATGTCCGCCATGTTCAATACGTTGGACCTAAATTATTAAATCACCAACCCAGGACTGGGTCCCAGTCCTTTCTGAATTGTGATTAAAAATTAATATTAATAATCATTATGATTTACATTATATTATATACTATATTCACTGATGGAGTTCTGGGTCAGCACTCGTGCCTCACAGGAAGAGGATTTGCTGTTAGAATCCCAAGTGAGGGAGGTGACAGCGGTGTTACGATGTCATTTCACAGAACGCAACAGTCCCGTGTAAAACTGTGCACAATCAATCTATTCAAACTAAAGAAACACTGACTATCAAAATTTGATTACACTGAAATTGTTCATCCTATAATCAGGATACTAGATTGCCGTATCACATTTATGGGTAGAATTCTGTATCGTGTGTCAGTGCCAGAGTCTTGAGTCATGTAATGTCTAAAATGGAGATACGAGAATGTTAAACAGGAGTTTAGAAATGTTGAGCCACAGTTTTCTTTCAAGCTTAAGAAGTCCAAGAATCTACATTTTAGAATTCTTGAACGTTAGATCACAGCCGTCCACAGTAGTTCAATCTAGAAACCTGTCACCCTAAGGTTAGAGATCTAGAATGCTACATTACAGTTTTGGAATGTTGGGTATGAAAGATAACAAGAATATAACGTCAAAAAATCTTTAAAGTTGGACCATGTGAGGTTAAACATTTTAAATAGTTGAAATACTTAAAAATGTCAAAGTTCTAAGATTAATCACAGTGTTGCACCAAAGTTACAGAAAAGTCTATTGCCCTTTCTCTCTGTCATGAGATACTTGTATAGATATAGATGAGATACCTTTATATTATTGTACTGTATATTTTAATAAAAATAAATTAATAAATTAAGTTAAATATTTAAAATGTGAAAATAATAACAATATATATGCATTTATTAAAAGTTGTTCATATGTTCATTTATCAACACTGTAGGTGGCGGTAATGAGGCTTAAGCACTCAACCACCGCCATTCAAACAGTAGGACATGGAAGTACGCTGCCGTTCCAATTGGAGAGATCATACTCGTGTACTCCCGTACTTGGCAAGTATGTACTCCAGTCGTACTTCCCAAGTATGCGAGTACATACTTGCATTCTTGGGTACTGAGAAAGGGCCTATGTCTTGAACGTGGATGGAGCATGTCTCCCTCGGCCAGGTAACTCAACCAAGTGGAGCTCATTCCTTTGAGCAGCGCCACCTCGAGGAGACATCAAGTGGTGACACATGGCAAGTGAAACTGGCAGGGACTGATTATTTAAAAGTGCCTTCATTTGCCCTCGCAAATCGATTACCATATTGCACAAGGAAGCGACGACATATATCCCCAAATCGATATTTTGACCCTCCCCTAATCTCATGGCACCTTCAAGGTTATTTTGCACAATGCACAATGGAAGCTTCTGTTTGTAGATAATAAATGGAACTTAAAGCTTGCAGCGCCTCCAGCCACCTTGCCCCCCCAAAAATACATCTAAATTATGGAAATGTACTGTATTTAATCAGGCAAAAAAAAAAAAACATTTATATTCACTTACTTCCCTAGAACCTTGATTAGAAGTTAAGATAGATTAGATCAAACACTGATATTGATCTCCATGGGAAATTAGATAATGAAATTAGGTAATGGGGTATATATTATTATCTCGTTTCCATTACTGTTCTGTCATAATGTGGAACAGACTTCAGTCTGTGCACCTTGGGGAGAGATTGTCTCTGCTGCCACCCGTTCGTCCCCATGAGAAACACAGATTCCATTTACATTAATATTGACTGGCTCATTGGCGGTGTGATTTCCCATTATTGAAGCTCATCATAACGTCTCATTGCATAACATGAAGAATAATATGTATAATTATAAAATAATAAGCTACACGTTATGTGTGTCCAAGTTTGTTGTCAGCAACGTGAGGAGTACACATTTGAAACCTCGGCTGATCTGATGATAGATGGCTCACAGAAAATGTCATATATTGAAAATCTAACAACACGGTCCCACTGTGACTATACAAAGTGGGTGAACAAATACCCACAGAAGGAACCTGTTCTGAAAACTGAGACTTTTCAATTTCAGAATGTAAATGTCTTGGGACTTGCTGCCGCTAAAGGGTTGTGCACTGCAAACATCGACAAAAAATGGATTTCCAAACACTCAATAAAAGCTCTGTATCATTTACCCAAACAAAAGCAAGATGCATGTTAAAGATCTGTCTGAAAGAGAAGAAAAAGATGAGAGAGATTATTTACATATCATCATCTCTGCGGTGTATATTCAAATGATAATGTGAATTTTTGGTGTTTTGTTTTTTTTCTATCCTTTTCCATCCAGACCTCACATGCTGTGTATTTATACCAGAGGAAGATACACATCAACCAAAGTGCTATCGTAATCACCGTAAATATTGTGATGAGGGAACCATGTTGGCCTCCTCAACGAGTGCTGTGAGCTGGCGAGTGCTGCTGAATTTGTTTACCGTTTAAAACTTTAGGTCACTGTAATGTAAGGTAGCAAGCCGTTTGCCTAATAAGCTACCACTTTAAATAGCATTATATATACACTCGGACTGGTTTGTCCATTTGGGCTGCTGTCGAAACATTAGTTTTAAAGTAATTATACCCTAATGCGCACATACAATACTTATAGGTACTACATTCAATTTCTGAAAATAAACACATCTAAATCTAATCCACTTGAACTTTCACAATAAGCTAATTTGAGTTGCTTTTCAAGTAAGTGCCTTATTGTTTTACAAGGGTAGAATTATTTCAATACCTGATTTGCCAGTCATGTTCAATATAAAAAATGTAAACAAACAATTGTGTTTCAATCAATTTTTGTTGCTGGTTGAACAGACTGTTAATAATCAACCCACTAAAAAAAAAAAAATGCATAAAATGTGCAGTAAGGGACATCTTATCGTGTCAGCTTGTTGCACTTGTGTACTGCAGCCATTCAATGGCAACGTTCAATGCAATGTGCACATTATAGGGGTGGAATTAATACTCTGTCCATCTACGTACATAGACAGGAGTATGGAGTATTATTTGACAATGTTTTCAGAATAACTTTGAATATCTGGCAGTTATTTACAATGTACTGCATGTTAAAATATTGCATTAACAATACATTTTAATTAGAATTTTACAAAGTATAAAACATATTTACAATAACATGTTTTGAGTCTTTGTCTCAATGTGCAAAAACAACTATAACAGCATTTTTCCAATTAAGGAAGCTGGAAAGTAACCTCAGTAGCTCAGTAGCCATTCAACCCATCATAAGGGGTTGAATGGTTCTATATTAAATCACAAGCCCAAAAAAGCAGGATCCCCAAAAGTCCCCTTTACCCCTGCCCTCTCATGCACCCCAAACTCACTCTCCATTTCCTCAGTGGCATCAATTAATTTGTCTCTCACCGAGTCTCAACCTGAGAATATCACCCCAAGAGACAAGACACCCATTACTGCCAGGTCTCAGACTCCATTTAGACCATGCAGCTGAAGGAGGAAATGTTCCTGCACTCTGCGGTTACTAGCTATAAACTGTTTTGGCTTGAAAGACTTGGGGAAAATGTCGAATTGCATTTTATATATATTGTGATTTGATTTGCAAAACATGGATTTATATATTTTTACATTTAAGCTTCAGTCGAATATTCAGTGTGTTAGTGAAAAACGTGATCTCTTTACAAAATCTATTGTAAAATGGTGTAAATGAGAATAAAATTGCACACGCAGAAGCAGAAATAATGCTTTCTTTGCGTTAATTTTACATTAATTATGTGATTTATCAGTAAGGGATTTTAATTGATGAGTGTGTCTGTTTGTGTGCGCACAGACATCTGTGTTCATAATGTAAGATCCACTGTGACATTTTTCATTTGCTGGAAAACTGGAAAACTGGAATGCAGCTGGAGGAAAACAGATAAACGTGCACATGGTGTGTAGTACAGACAAAGAACACCATGAGCATGGAGGCGTGCTGAAGGTTGCAGAAAAGTGTCCTTGCACTTCTGGGTGATTGGTCTATATTTGGTTAGCGAGCCACCTGGATACTTTGTCAGACACTAACAAGCCACCTACCTGTCAATTAAACGAGGAACACATACAGTATGGGCCAAGCAGTAAGTATGAAGGTGAAAGAATGTTTTAAAAGGAAAAATCCCATACTGTAGGTATAAACAAAATGACAGCTAAGACCATAGTATAAGAGGACGTGGCAAAGGTTTCATGAAGATTATACAGACAGCTATAACATCCTCCTCCTGCATTCAGCGTTCATTTGATCAAACTGTAATTGTGTTTTCAATGCTACACACAATATTTAGTGGAACTAGATTTTGCATCTCAGACAAAAACAAATGGTTCATTTGCCGTGTTTCCACTACATGCTCCCAGCTCGGCACGGCACGGCACGGCACGGCGCGGCAGGTTTTCCTTTACAATACCTCCTCAACGTCATCATTAGAATCAGTTAATTAAAAAAAAGATTTGTTCAGTTCTTCTTCCATGACTCTGTCTGACACAGTGACTAAACTATGATGCGGCTCAACGGTCGCGATCGCCACTTACGGCAGTGCTGTCGCTATGTACACCAGACTCATCTGTTAAACGATGAAGGTTTAGACATTTCCTTGGTAATTGTTGGACATTAACCCACGTTTTTAGGTTCTACAGTTCGGCATTGTTCTCTTTGATCCTTGTGTGGGACGACACGCTGACAATCAGTGGCCGACAGTCTGACGGCGTCACGCGTGGTATCGGCTCAGCTCCCTTGGAAGCTCGCCAGAGCATAAAAAGTACCAGCTACCGGGTAGCTATCATTAAAACAGGTAACTGGTTTTAAGTTTGGGGCTGATCAGTGCGTTTCTGCCTCTGTCGAGCCATAAAATCATAGAGAACAATTCAAATTTAAAAAAAATAGTTTAAAAATGAACTATATTAAAACATTGAACACAATGGCACAGCTGGGACAGACGTCAACTGTTGAGTGGAGTGTGTTACAGTTTGAACTACTACTATTATTGTTGTGACTGCTGTATCTTGTGATCATTTTGTTTTTGACATCTGAAACCAGTGTGTGACATTTAGGATGGTTTTATTAGCAGAAAAGGAATATACCACACAGACGGACAGAAGTTAGATAATAGCTTTAAAATAAAAATGTTTTTTTATAGCATTTGAAAATGCCTTTTACATTCTACAGCTTCTACAGCCGCCCAAATGAATAAACCAGCCCCTACTACACAAACAAAGAAGTACAAAAAAATCCTCTCATATGCCAACGCCACTGTGGTTCCCTGATGCACTTGGGCGAGGAAGGGGGTGAACAGAGACTCCTTTGTATTATAATCTGCAGTCTCATCATTAGATGTCACTAATTGTTACACTGTGGAACATTAAAGGACCAGTGACAGGCTTGAAGAGCTCTTCTTTACCTGCACAAGGAGAGTTTATTGTGCTTCTCTCTGTCTCTCTCATTTATCCATCCATGTCCATGAATCACACACACACACACACACACACACACACACACACACACTCTCTACAACTGTCTCAAATAAAAGTCTGCCTCATTGTCGTGACCTTGTTCATCATCTTCCCTCGATGTCTCTCCACACATTCGCACACATAACCGCGTTCCCCGTCTTCACGTTGTCATGTCTGGTGAACAGATGTTTGTTAATTAAGGCGGATACTGATTGTTGGTTAATGTTGCTGTGCTTAAGGCAGTTGCTGATTTTTTCTTTTTTTTTTTTTTGAATATACGTGCATCCTCCCTGTGATTAGAGCTGGATTACAACGGCCATTGCTCTACACTTGTACCAATATGTTGTCTCAAACAAAACAAATTATTAACACCAATCGGGGACTGTATATACAGTTAGATTTTACTCCCCGAATGAAGAGTGTTGCCCCAAAATTATGAAAAACTCATTAATAATTTTATGAACCTGCTCCTGCCAGTTCATAAAGACAGTACGAGACTCCCCACTAAAATAGCCCGTAGCCAAAGTCCAGCGACTTTGATCTGCAGCTCAGACTTGCGAGCGTTTCACAAAGGTGGCCTCGACATATTCTTCATGTTGCTGCCCCATTAGACAAGCTGGCCTCTTAATTGCAGCGGCACTATCTGGCACATACAGGGGAGCGATGTGGCTGCAGTCAGCATTTCACGAGCCCCATTTTCACTTCCCTGTCAGTGCTTTGACACGGTAGAACACACTTCCTGTGGAGACACCTTTAACATCCTCTCGTCAATTTAATTGATAGCAAAATTGCCACTGGTGATCATTAACAACTTGGAGCACCCGTGACTGCAGGTGGCTGCGTGCGGAGAGGTTTCAACTCGTTTATCATCGGCTGAGCCGGTTTGTTTGGGTTAATCTTCTTACCTCAATTAATGCTAATGCATGCAGGATTTCCCCCAAAGCTATTATTAATTGTGATATTATTTGAATGGCAAAAACTTAACAGACATCATAGTAATAGCAACAACAAGGGGATGAAAAAAAGCAGTGTTATTATCTTTATAAGAATAAATGAATCATTTATCCACTGAAATTGGAAAAGTATATTAAAAAATAATGACATTTGTCAGATAATTTGTTCTTTTTGGAGTGTTCTAGCTCAAACACTTTTTTTAACCAAATGGAAAAACATTATAGTAAAATCTTGGGAGTATTTATGTTCAAAAGACATGTGAAAAGTAGGGTTGTTATTGTATTACACATTAATGTAGTTACTAATCTAAGAGTCAAGTGTGCTACATCTCTAAACCACAATTAGACCTGCACTTTCTTACTTTTCTGTCTCTTATTAAAACGAATATTACTTATCATGGTGACGCTAACTGCCAAACAACATGTTGCTATGCATGTTGATAAATTAGAGTGCAGGAAGTGAACCAGGTTGTCGCTCACTGGGAGAATTTTCCAAGGTCTGGGAACTAATCAGTGGGACTGACCCATGTTGGTGTGCAGGCACCACAGACCAAAGCTCCAACCAAAACAGAACCAGTGTCGTTGGCCTGCAAATGAAAACTTATTTTGTGAATATCACTTCAGTGAAGCCAGTATTTTAACATGTTTCCTGAATCTGTGTTAGAACATCACAGTCATTTTATGTTTTAATACAATACATTTCTCACATCACATCGTGTGGTATGGCATCTGTCCTAATGATAGAACACACAACAAGCTGGGCATTAATCGACACTGGCTTCACAGCAGGGTTGAAAACTACTCATTTGTGATCTTTGCAGGACCATGGCAGGTTTTAAATCCACAAATATCAAGGAAGGCTTTTTTTTCTTTTTCTTTTTTTTACCAAGGAAGAATCTTTGATGCTGAGGTGTGTTTTCATCTTGCCTTGCAAGAGCGTGTCGTTAGGTGGGCGTCTAACAACCGGCATCACCGTGATACCACAGTGTCTGCAAAATGAGCAATCTCAAAACCTTACAAAAGGCTCAGAGTGAGGACTGTGTTCCTCTGCAGGCATAATGTCAGTGCTCAGGCTGAAGTTTAATTTTTATTTTCTATCAGAGGCTCCAGAAAATTCACCTGTTGTTTAATTTCCTGCCCCGAACGCTGAGGTGGGAGGAGAGGCGCAGCTGAGGCTGTGTTTATGCTAATTAGGCAGCGCGGCGCAATTTTAGTGCTCATTCTCGCACAAAATTGCATGTGTGTTAAGAAGCTGTTCAGACAACCTCTTACAGCAAAAGCAGGGCACTTTTAGTTACTTTCATGGGCACACTTTTACGCACACACACACAGTTATCCCTAATCTTTACTATAACCAGTTCATTCCCAACCTTAACCTTGCCACAAGTCAATCTTTGCTCTAAACGGATTTAGTCCTTCAGAAATGATGCCCTGCCTTATTAGCACCAGGTTCTGGTTCCCATGAGGCGTCCTGGTCCTGACAAGGCAGAAATGCCAGAAAAGAGGTAACAAATGCAAGTACACACACCAGAACCGCTGCTAAGCTTTTGGGGGCATAATTGGCGTGTACACTGGGAGATGTGGCCCCGGACTGACATGTCAACATCAGCCTGGCACTTACCAGCAAAGGCATGCACGGGCGTCATCTCGCAGTTTTCTCTTCTTACGTTTTTTTAATCGCCAGAGTCATATCTCTTACTTGCCATTATGCCAGCTTCACCGTTCAAAAACAGCTTGATAAAGAAATATGGGAAACTTCAGGCTACTACCAGAGAAGTGGAGATAACTCTGTTGCAAAAAGACAATCATTTTGAAGACTGTACCACTTTGGGGAAGAGGTGGGGGGGGGGGCCCTCTTTTTACATATTAGGTAAAAACATTTAATTTGCCCAAATTCTGGAATAGGGTACTAATTTAAAAAAAACAAAAAAAAAAAACAACGGTGGGCCTGTTCATTAATAATTTATATATATTTTTTATAAAATAATGTAATGATTATTGTGATATTTTTGATCAACCTTAATTTTGGGGCCACCCACCAGGTACTTGGGGCCCTACGGGTGTGTAGGGACCGAGGGCTCTGACACACACAAACACACTTTCCAAAAAACAACCAAAAACAACAAGTAAACACTCGTCAAATGAGCGAAGATTTGTATATGCATCAAGATTAAAATTGTTTTAAATGAACAGAAAAAAAAAGGATCACTAACAATATCATCCACAGGAGTGTGATCCTGTGATGTGGAGTTCTGCAGGAAGAAAAAAAAAAAAAAATCAATACTGTTGTTCAATGTGATAAGTGAGCTGCCCACAACAACTTCGAGAATGCCAGGGCTTTCCAGTCGAGCCGATTAAACACCTTTATTCCTCACATTCCTACCGATTGTTTGTACGACTGCAACAACCCTTCTGACAATCCAACAACTGCTAAACCACCGCACACAAAACGCCTGGAAATTCTACCACTGCAAGCGCATTTGGTTCTCCGTGTGTTCTTTTCATTTTGTTTTAATCTCTCTCTGACACATCAGCCCCTCCCTGTCCGGGTCACTGCTTGCTGCTTATACAAGAGATGAGAGGAACCAACGCGATTGATCGTTACAGAAGCTCACCCCCAAACCTGCAGATTAGATATTTCTCCTCCTGATCATGCATTCACACTTCCCTCTTAAATAAAACTGTGCCACGTTGCTTATACGTTCACTGAGACTTCCAAAAGAATAGCTAACTACACTAAGACATATACAATATTATCACATTTAACTAAAAGGAAGTCACGCTAATTCTATTGTGACCTTCCTGTGAATGGGAATAATCCATTATTTCAAGAGATTGACTGCAAATATGGAGTCAATTTTGGCTTCACTGGATGCACCAGTAAAGGTCAGATGTGTAAAAAATCTTTGCGTTCCAAAATATGAACAGGAGTAGAAAAATCGCTGCGATTGTAGTCGTCAACCAACGATCATGAACAATTTTCTTCCTAAAAATGTACAGCAAAGCGAATTACGTGTGAATTTTAAAGCAATTTCAAAAGATTTATATTATATACTGCTGTAATAATGCGTTTTTTTTTGCTCCGGAAAGGCAAAAATAATTGCAATAGCCTGAGCTTCTTTCCCTCTCTACAGTCCTAAGAGACGGGGTTGGACACAGCGAGTCGGATGTTGGTGTTTTGTGACTCGTTTGGCAGCCGCAGCGAAACACAGTGGATCCAGGACTTTGGTGGCCTTTGTGTGCTTTTACAGCCAGGTCGACACGCTGGGTTTGTAAGGTCACACACTCCGTGAGCCTCTCTAAGGCATAAAGCGGCTCCCCTGAATGTGTTCCAACTGCACACATGCCTGCCAAGTCCCTCTCTGTGACAAATTAGACAGAAAACTGGGAGACTCGTTCGGTTTTTAAAAAAAAGAAGACACATTTCCTTCTGTCACATTAACCATGCAGTCCACTGTTTCAGTTTCATGGCAACAGGATGGCTCATCCCACATAAACAGCAACAATAATGTATCACTTTGGATCATAGGTTTATTTGCAGAACTGCATCTAAACTGAGGTTGACGTATTCAATGATTAAAAAGAATCTACAGCGCCGTGAGTGGCAATCATGTCTTGTTTTTTTGTTGCTTTGTTTTCTTGTCTTGCACTTGTGATGCATTACTTAGTCGCTGTTATCTGTTCATAGCAAAATAAGTGCTGTTGATTACAGCCGAGGACTAAAATATGCACTTCAAAATATCTCACCGCAGTCATTATTTGTGTTTCTCTCGGAACATTTGAGTGAATTTGAAGCACTATATGCATTATGCACTTTTTATTGTTATTCACGTTACCAAAGATAAATACACACAAGACAACAGAACTGTATCTAAAACTAGAATAATCGTGGCAAACTCGCTCTATAAATATATTTACTTCATTGTGCTGAAACACTAACAACTAACAATTTCCCATGTTTATGTATCATTATTACTATTATTATCATTATTATTATTATTATTATCATTATACCTACCCATTTTGACTTTTGGAAGTCTTTCCTCATCAACACCAACTGCACACTCTTAAATCTAATACCAATACAGTCAATTTAGATTTCAAAGCTTTACCATTTGCCTTGTGGTTGCACCGATTAAATCTCTAGCAAAGATTTCCACATCCAGCGTCATACTTCCTGGCCACAGTCCAGGGGCATTGTATAGACCTACTTGTTTATTTTCCTGTGCCACCTCATTTGTTCCTGAATCTGAGTCAGCAGAAGGAGGTGAGGATATGGACTTTCCTCACAAATAAAGCCTCACCGTAACACTTTGCTCTGTTAAATTAAAGTTTAGCATTCACTCTGTATTTTACAGAGTCGCTAAACATCCAAAGTAGTCTAAAGTGTGCACAAAGTAATATGAAAAAAAGAAGAAAAAAAATAAATAAATAGCAAGACGTCTTGAAAAACATCCCGAAAAAGTAATAAGTGCACTGCAAAACTTGTCCAATATCCCACAAAGGCTGTTTTACATTTCAGAGGCAGACGGCTGCTGAGTTTACAAGTCAAAGCTTGATTGCATGCAGGGCTTCCAGCAACGCAGCAGGAACTCCAGCAGTGGGAACAAAAATACAGCGTGAAAGCACACAGACAAAACGTGAGCAGACATAACCTGGACCGGGGTAAAGTCGATTGTGTAAGCAGTGAAATCAGTTTTTTTGTACATTTTACTGTATGCCAATTTCCTCTGAAAGTATTTGTCTATATTCTCTCTAATCTGAGTCATTGAGACAATGTGGGAAGTAAGCTGCTTGGGTGTGATCCTGCAAACACAGTGGTAACGTTTGCTTTGTTCCAGCTCTATATTTACTTTGTTGATTTGTCCCGGCAAATACATTTTTATTTGACAAAAATGTCACATGTACTGACAAATGTAGTTTGGGTCTGTCAAAATTGGGGATACTTTTTTCATTATCTTTATGGAAGACTGAATAATTTGGTGAAAATAGCGATGACAGGTACGGTGATTTAATTAACGGGAAAGGTCACTTTATTTCTTTTGTGTAGTAAGTTTCCACTTCAAAACACACGCTCTGGTTCCAGCTGTCAGCACAAGACGGTGGGTTCTGAAAAGCTAGTCCTCCTTAAAGTACATACAACAAGCTCATTTTTACAACAAACTATCTTTTGGGGGATGCATGATATTGAACTTTTTGCCGATATCCTGATATGCCGCGAGTGCTTGGGCTGATAACCGATACCAATATATATACACACCTTTCCCTTTGCCCGACTGCAAAGGTCATTTAGTCTCTTCTGTAGTGAAATTAAAATCATATTTTTTATACATATGTCGCAGCAGTGGATATAACATATCTTTACTGTGCAAAATAAATAAAAGCTGTAGGGGGCACTAGTATATAAGTCAAGGAGGGAGCAGCTTTTTCAGCCTACTATTTTAGTCAATAGTCCTATCAGCAGATCTCGGCATGTTTGCCAATATACAGCCAATTTCGTGCTGATGATATTGTGCATCCCTACTATTTTTAATCTTAAAGCAATTACTTGTACTAACAATTTATGTCAAAAAAAAATCAAATGAGCTTCAGTTTATCCTTTATTTTCTAACTGCTTCAAACTTTGATAAGGCATTTCCATGAGACAGGACCAGTGTGTAGTTTAGGTTTAGTGCCATCAAAGGTTGAAGATTCAGACAAACTGCAACCACCTGGATCCCATAGTATAGGACACTCTGTATAAGATCATGAAAATAAAGAAATAATGAAAACCTTTATGTTGTGTTCAAGTGTCTCCAATATACTGGATGTATTACCTGTTTTTTTTTTGTTAGCGTTGTACATAGAAAAAACAAATGTAAACCAATAAAATGTCATTGTTTTTAAACTCGATTTTGAAAACTAGATTTGCAAAAACCATTCATTGTTCAGTCCTACATATGTTACGAGAGACTTTCGCAGTCAGGAGCCCAAAACTGCACTTGTTGGCAAAGTGTAAGTCAAGAAATAAATGAAAATGATTATGACCGCAGCCAGAGGCATTTTATTCTTGGTCATTTGCTGTACAGTAGTTGGCCTCATTATGTCTTTATTCTTAATGAACCTCACAGCAGATCACCTGGAGGACGACATGTGAGATTTAGTGGCATGTTAAGTCAAACGGCTCTGTCCTCACATGGGCAAATAAATCATTTTGAAATAGCCAACACTTCAAACAACTAAAATATACAGCAATTTGTGTCAGCTATAAACGATTAAATACATAATACAGGAAAGGGACAAAAAAAAAAAAGCTCTGGTTTCACCATAATTCTGTCAAAATTCAGTGTGTTGTTCATGAGACACTTGCTATAATGATTACCACATGCTGTCTACATGGAGGACCAAGTGCTTACAAAACAACACATGTGAGATGCTCGACTGTCAGCAGGCTGGTACAGTTCGTATTTACTGGGAACAGAATCTAAACTAGGAGTTATCGACTAGGGCAAAAATGTTTACCATTGCATGAAAATCCAATCTGGATTCAGGTCCCTTTTTGAAGACAAGGTCCAGTTGTTCTACAAAGGACACGCAACCTAGATGATATCATTCTGTTTCTATGAAGCATGACTCGGCTCTTACATCTGCATCTCTAAGAGCCACTTACACAGAACAACAACCTGCTGGGCACTTCACTGGTCGCAAAGAATCCCAGAAGACATTTAAAAGAGCCTTTAAAGGTCCAGTGTGTCAAATTTAAAGGAAATTATATTAAATTGATTGAAAAAAACAATGAACTTAATTATTAGTGTACAATCACCATTTTCTGGGGTAATGAAAACAGAAATTTAGATGGTTGTACACAACTAAAAATAATTTCACCTACATTTTACACGCGGACTCTTTGAGTCATATGGGGCTTTTTCATTATACAGTTTTAGTAGTACTCTGCTTGGCTCTACTCGGTTTTTTACAGTACTTGGTACCTGGTTTGAGCCGAAACCAAAGTGTCACGTGCAGTCACTGGAAGAGCCATGAGCGCAAATGCGGACCTGTATGTAAAAAGACTTAACATTGAGCAAGGAAGCAAGGAAGTGGAGTTTGGTGTATTTAGCGACAGCACTGTCGAAAGCCGGCGATCGTGGGCCGAATCACGACCCGTTCAGCCTTATTTAAGTTCTGGGACCTTGTCAGATGGAGACTGTCTCAGGTCGTGCAGCAAGTACTGAACGATTCGGGGAACAAATCTTTATAGTTAACTGATTCTAATGATTCCGTACAGGAAAACAACGCACTTGATACCAAACTGAGTAGAGTAGAGCCGAGTTGTAAGAGTGCCAATAGTTGTCAAGGGACTAAGTTAATATTCAGCTATTGACAAAAAGTGTTCTGGGCAGAAATGATTCGACAAACAGCTGTTTAAAAATTCAAAGATAATTATCTAGGAATACGTCAGCATCCACTACACTTTATAAGAGGGGCACCACCATCAATTGAAGGAAAATGGACAAACCAAATGAATTGGACTTATAATCTGAAGTAATAAATCTGATACCAGGATCTGTGTCTCTACTTGGAGGAAATGCACACAGCCTGGACTTTTCAATAAATATGGATTTTTTTTACCCGGAGAATAATTAATGAAGCGTTCATTGTGAATAAGTGGTCCCAGTCAAACAGATAAATAAAGTTAGTCTAACTGAGTGAGCTGCTTACTTAGTTTGGTAATGTGCAGTTGGAAGGTGATACATGAATGGCAGAGCACGAGAGGAACAAACTTTGGATTTTAAACTTTCACCACAAACCACAGAGGTAAAGTTTTGCCTATACTTTGTAATGCAGTCTCTTTAATAGAAATAGAAATTTGGAGACTTTCTGCCCCGTGCACTCTGCTTAACCAGACAAGTTGAATAGTCTTGAAAATAATATCGCTGGCCAGACAGACTTAGAAAATACTATCAAAACGAGACCCAGTGAAGTGTAAATACCTATCATCACCACCTCACCTGCCTACTCTACAGCCAAAAGTATGTCTTAGGTCTGGATGCTTGAGCACTACGTCTACATCATGGAACGTGTTGCAATTTTAAGTCAAGCCTTAGTGAAATATTCATTTTTAAAACAAAGTAGAGCATTATTACATGACACCATTGATGCTTTGCACTGTCATAAACTGTTATACACTGTATACTGTTTTATAACTACAAGGATGAGATCTTAAAGAGATTCCAACATTCCAACAATGTAGTACAATGTTTTGTTTGTTTATCCCTTTTTAAAAATTCCCATAACACAATTGTATGACTCTTTTTCAGTGCCAGATTAGATTAGGAGGAGGTTAATGATAAACCGGGGTGAAACGGGGATTCGGGGGTTTCAGGGTTGCCATGGACGCAAACAGTATATGACAGCTTATTAGGGTCATTAAACTGCAATTAAATGAATCCCTGTTCCTTTGAAAGGCAAAGCAAAGACTGTAAGCTTCATCCTTTTTGATGAATTAATGACCTATTTTCTCTGCCCTTCCCTCCCTGCCTACCTTTCCCTGCTCCTACCTCGCTGCCGTCTGTCTCCGAGTGACAAGCGACCCATCTGTTTTAGGAGGAAATCCCTTCACACAGGAGAGAAAAGACCAGTGGAAACGAGCTCTGATGTTCGCAGATTTATCATTTTCATGCATTTCCACACGGTGAAGTGAACACGTTGACATAAGACATACACGGTACCCAGGAAAATAAACAAATATGGTTACATTGCATATGCGGTTAGTATTTTTCCTTATTTCATCATTATTTCATCATTATTATTATTATTATTAATTCAAATTTCTTTGTCCATATGATTTTTAATATGTTAATGTGTCATTGTGTGTTATTGTAAAGGAGAATTGGGAATTACAGATTAAAGAATGAAATAAGAATTTATTTTGTTGTAAACAAAAATAGCCTGTGTCTATAAGTTTTGGAATCTGAAGTACTGTCTCTAGAGCAGTTACAGCAATATTCACAACAGGTTATTACAAAGTGGCCCAGTAGAATAAATAACATACATATGACGTCTGCTTATTTACTATTAGGGTTTTATTTGTATTTAATCTACATTTATTAATGTAAAACTCCGTCTGTTGTTCCCTCACTTGCAAACTTGTGATATTGGCATTTTCCTCAATATACCTTTGTGTGTGTTTTTTCATTCTTCATGAAAAACTCTTGTCTTCATGTTGTTGTTGTGTACATTTTATGTGTATGACAAGCGCGATGCTTATTAAACTGGATTGATTGACGGTTAATCCTTTGCCCTCCGCTGTCTTTGTTTGTCTCCGACAGTAAATGTGGTTTACAACAATGAATACAACAGCTTTCCTCTTAAGCATCTCCATAACAATTTGCTAATAGCTTATCAAGTAGCAGGAAACTGACAGCCAGCATACAAACCATTATATCAGTTGGTATGATGGAGTGTGCCGTTGTAATGCTCACTCCAGGGATGTCCAAGAAATGAACGATCATTTCACCAACACAAGCCTCCTACAACATCCTTTCAGAGAATTTGGCAGTTCACCCTACAGGCCTCATCACCCCAGACCATGTGTCACCGCTCCGTCCACATCAAGTGTCGTCACGTGAGAGATCGGCTGAGATGAGCCACCCACACGGCTGATCAAACAGTTGGTTTAATTCCTGTGAATCCATCTGAGGGAAAGCTCAGCCAAGCAAAGCTCATGGCTCGGATCGACGGGTGCGACCGCAGAGTGGACCGGTATTCCACAGGCCGTGATCAAAAACTTGATACAAATCTATGTGAAGCAGATAAGTTGGACTGTGAGAGGCAAACGGTGGTCAAACCAGATACTGATTTTCTGCTCCACCTTAAAAAAAATGTGAAGCTTTAGTTCAGTGTCTTCTAAAGGTGTAGAGTTGGCCTGTGCAATAATCATGCTCTTAAATGATTTGAAGATTTTACAAAATTTTGATCACATATAAGAGTAAATGCAGTGTTGCATTTATATTGCTTGAATACTTTATTAAACCTGGGAAGGCTGAGTCTCCTCCGACTCCAATGGTTCTAGCAGAGGCCAATGTGCATGTTTAACCCCCTTGTGCCGAGTTAAATGATCAAAACAAATGGCCACTATAAATACTGCATTTAAATAAAAAAATACCTCTTTGACTCTTTACTTTGATCCTCGCCACCCACACACCCCACCTGTGTGCTTTAATAAAAACTGTCCTTGTCAAAGACAGAGGCTAGTTAAATGCTGTGCTTTCATCTTTTTGTACGAGGACAAACGTTAAGCATTTGATAATGGGATGCAGCAGCAGCAGCACCACCACCAGCAGCAGCAGGAGGAGGAAAATGTATGTGGCTGAAATTAGTATGCAAAGCTTTTGTCCACTGAGCATGGTGTTTGTAGCCTGTGACAAACTGTAATGAACTAAGCGAGGCCTCATCAACCACACTGAAACTGGGAATGATCACAACTCTCTCTGCGGAAAGTGTAGTGAAATTATTTCAAAGGTGGAAACAGGCTTAGGGGCAGCAGAGTTCTTTAATCTGAAAAGCCACATTTGTGCATTCTCCAGCTTCTCATTCTTTTTCTAATTTGATCACAAGTAGTTTAGTCTTCCACAAAGCTGATGCATTCATTAGAGGTTGTTTTTTTTACTATGGAGCACACAGTGGAGTAGTAGCATTTAGCATGCTAGAAAAGGTGCCTCACATCAAAAAGGTCACAGGTTCAAAACCCAGCTTGCATGTTTTTCCAGTGGGCTCCTCTGTTCTCTACGGGTACTCCGGCTTCCATTGACTGTCAACTCTAGTGTACCCCACCAGAACCCCACGACCTTCATAAATACCGATACGGCCGATAAAGCGGTCAACATTACGTGAGTCAATGTTGGAGGTTGTACTGTAGCTCAGAGGTCAGAACATGGTACAGATCCGTACTAGAGAAGCCATCTTATTCCAGCCTGATAGCCGATAAATCATCAACAATTTCCACATTCTAGAAGTGTTTGTGTTTCAGCTTGTGCAGCTTTTATAGCCTTTCCAGCACTAAAACCAATGTGCTGTAAATCACCGCGCGACAACACTCGTAATTTTAGTTTTAACATGCTCATTTTTAAAATGTAAATGGTATCATCTTAATCTTCCTATTCTGTAATGTCGACCAACTTGTTTTTTGCTGTTACATTATAATTACACTGAAGTCTTTATTGTGCGCTCATAGTTCAAAATAAAAACAATACATAGAAACAACACAATTGAAAAAGCAGAAATAATGATCTAAAAGACTATAAATGGAGCCGTCAGTACCAATGTCTCCACAGCTGAGACTGACCAAAATGGCGTCGTTAACTGATGCAATTTATCTACTGTATCAAGTAAATGGAGTTAAAAACTCAAGATTCCTCAAAACAGCTTGAAAGGTATTGCTGAAACTTAAAAAGAAAAGGTCACAGGCACTCGCATTAACCGCAGGTTTTAGCCTTGTTACTATTATTATTAAAATGAAAAAAATCCTAATTAATCTCACATTTTGAAATTCATTAATGTAGATTAATCGCGATTACAAGTATGCTTTTCTTCTAATGACTAAATGAATGCGTAATCACACAGCGTGCATTTCAGACGGAATTGTTTAAAATCCACCTGAGAATGTCCTTAGAAATTAGACATTCACGTTTGGTTTGTCATGATAAAGTGAGAGAGAGAGAGAGAGAAGATGAGAATGAGAGTACAGTGAGCCACACATTGATCGGTCATCCAAGTCTAGTCATCCAAATTGAGTCGCCGGGCAGCTGCCAGTATATTACGGACACTATCAGGGCCTAGAGTGGTTAGTTTGCCACTTACGTTCCACTCGTTGGCGATGTGGAGGAATTCCTCTGTGCAGGTCTCAGCAATTAGTAGTGGATTTGTTTTTTTTGACAGTTAAGACAAAGGATTACAGGATTACAGGATTACAGTCATTGTCGATAAATTGTGCAATGACACCCAGGTAACTTTAGTTGTATCGATGGTTCCGTCGCTCAGCTTCTAAAAATGAAACCTCGCGCCCAACAATCCCTGTGACTGTTTCATGTGGATCATTTCCGGCTTTCATGTCAGAGGTCAGCGCACACCAGAAGTAAACAAACCTGCGTTAAATTACTTTATCGCGTTAATCTTGGCTGTATTAACTGCAACAATTAACACGCTAACTTTGGCAGCCCTAATTATTATCATTATTATTATTTCAAATTATAGACAGGACAGTGCATATGCTGCCTTGCAGCATACGGACACAAAGTTTATTAATCCCCTTAGGGAAAATATTCCTCTGCATTTGACCCATCCTAGAATTAGGAGCAGTGGGCTGCCACACTGAGTAGCGCCCGGGGAGCATTGGGGGTTGGGTACCTTGCTCAAGGGTACCCCAGCCCTTTTTGGCCGGGTGGGGATTTGAACCGGCGACCCTCCAGTTACAAGTCAAGTTCCCTTTCCACCTGGCCACGGGCTGCACAATCAGTCACATTTGGTGAGTCTTTTTAGGACGAGCCTGTAATACCAGGGAGCATGACATATAGGGCGCACAACTCTGATGCATACCTTCAATAAAAGACAATTGAAATGACAATAAGATTTACTTCATTCCTTCTAATAGGTGCAGAGATTTATGTGAGCCTCAAAGAGAGAAGCAATCTTTTGCAATCCAATTATGTAAAGCTGGCAGGTTTCCTTTCCACAGCCTGAGATCAATTGCACGGCAGAGAAAACGAGATATGATCCACAAGAGGCTGAAGGCTTCTGTTGTATCAACCCAAGTGCAGCAGAGTCGGGCCAGGAGGAGATCAAATAGATATTATTATCAAATAAAAACAGGGTTCAAACACATATCAACCATCTTCCCGCAAGATGTGGCCGAATCGGGTGCGTCTTAGCCCGAGGACAAAGAGACTACCAGAGGACAAAAGGCACCTGAGCGCACCGATGAATTCACAGCCATTAAGTGAGGAAATACCACAGCACTCCTGTCTCCACCAGCCTCCAAATGGACAAAGACACGAGGCAAGCAATTACAATCAATCAACCTAGACCAAATGCACAGTTGTCATTGGATAATTGGTTGAACATGGTTTCAAATCTAATGGATAAAGAACAACACAGATCACATTCTGACATGGTGTCGAGGGTGTGACAGTTCACACCTTTGGATTCATTCAAGAGCGAGATTGTGCAACAATATTTAAAGCAATGACTGAATGTCATCTTTGTTGGGTAATAGCTGGAAAAGTTCCACAAATCAAAAGTATGGGTAGCTTTTGTCACTTTTATTTATTACCGTTTTTAAATTCAGCCTGAAGTACAACTGCAGGGACATTTTTGGTTGAATGGATCAATAATTCCAACTGTTGAGTATAATGTGACTAAAGTGAGGCTAAACGATTTGACAAAATGATCTTGCTGCAGTTTTTGCAGAAATTGTGATGGCGATTTAGTTTGCGCTAAAATTTTATGATGGAATACATCATGATTTTTTAATTTTTTTTTATTTATACTTTAAGTTGAATATCTAATCAATTTAAAACACAAACAAGTACTATCACAATATTAGTTCAAGAGATTATTAAAAATGTAATTTTTGGAATGAATTGATTTATATGCAAATATATTTACACCCAGAATTAACGTACTGCCCAAATTAAGTATATAAACTGGTATCTCAAATGTATTTAGGAACAATCAAATAGAAAAATGAAATAAACTGGCTAGTTGTATAATTTTTAATAATAATAATTCTCATGTGATGAGAACAGCTCAGGACAGAGAACACTGAAGCAAAATCTTTTTTTCTTGCAGTCCTGCCTACTGCAGATTTAAGTCATTGAACTTGATAATGATGCAAAATGTGTATCGTGTGTGATGTGTTTAAAAATGTACTATTGTGTGCTTTATTCATACTGCTTTTGGGTGAATGATGAAAAACACAGGTACATCTCCTAGCTGTCAAAAACAGAGGAGTGATTGACATTTTTTTTTTTTTTTTTACCCATAATATCTATGACAGTCAACGGTGCCACACACATTTTTTTTCTGAAGCACATGCAACTCCACCAGTGGCTGTTTTCTCTTTGCCTGTCAGAGCCTGTTGAGCAATTTAAGGTTTCACACCAAGCCCAATTAGTTTGGTGGCAGGGCTTATTGGAATGGAACAGCCGTGATGCAGAACAAGAGCAAAAGCAGTTCCCGGTAAAAAGGAATGTCAATCAAACACATGTCGCACAGCGTCAAGGAAGAAGTGAAACAAGGTTGACTCACACGGCTGCCTCACCATACAGAGCTTTACAGCTATATGCAGTCTGCTCATGCTCAGCAATGAGAAAGTGCCATATGAGACGATCAAATAATGACACGTATCAACAAAACCACCACAAACACAGTAACACAACCTTTACCATCCATCCATTATCCATACATACAGAAGAAGCACAGTTTAGTTGTATTTCAATTCAGTGCTATGGGCTTAAATGTCACTTAAAGAATAGAGCTGGTTAAAGGATATTTGATTTTGACATCACTTAATTTAACCCTTTAACACCTAAGCCTCAAAATGTTTGTCGGGACTATTTTTTTTTTTTGCTTATTTTAACCATAAAAGGGCCAGAAAATGTCCTTTTGCTATTTTTTTCCAGAATAACTTTCAATAGTTATTTACAATTTACTGCATGTCAAAATAGTGTATTAACAATGTATTTAGAAACAATACTATAGTTATAGTTGTACAGGAACACCAGATTGTGCATGTTAAATTTGACATTTGAACAGAATAGCACATATTTAAAATAACACTTGTTTGAGTCTTGACTCAATTGTCCAAAAACAGGCCAAAAAATTGAAAATATATGTACAGGCATATTTCCAACTCTCTCCTCTCTGGTGACAAAGGCGCTGATTCGCCGGCTTCATGCAACAGCGTGGGTGAAATGACCGTAATAACCACATGTTGGTTTTGCTTTCAGAAACCGCTGGAACTTTTCCGATAGCATGAACCGTCACGTAATTACAGTAATGCAAACGTGTCGCCTGAAACACGCTTGGTGTTAAAGGGTTAGCCCATCATTTATAAGCTACTGCATGCAGGTTATATAGTCTGCTGAATTGACAGACAAAAAGGACCATTTACTTGGGATAATAAAAGTATATATTGTTGTATGTATATACAAGGAACAGAGTCCAGGGTTCCCAAACATGCAGGCCTGTAATGCACAGGTGGTCAGAGGATGGAAGCAGGCTACATTAAATAACTGGCTGACAAAAAAAAAAGGACAATGTTGTTTTATGGGGCAGTGCATTGCTTCAGCGATTCACTGCAGTACTTCAATACCCCATTACCTTGATCAGAGTCTCCTGGAGCTGGAGTCTATCAATCTGGCGATAGGTCTGCCAGTCTACCACATGGCTAATATAGTTTTATACAATGTGATATAAATTATATATTCTTTCTGTGGAGTCATGTGGGGCAGGGATTCCAAACCCCCACGCCGGAGAACAGTCCTTGAACCGAAAGCAGACCTGCTTTGTGTTGTGTCGTGTTTTTCTGGACGTTTTTAATCATATTCCACGAGAGGATTTCATTCATTTAGACCTAACCGAACGATGGCGTGGACCAATGCAGCCACAGACAGACCATAAACCCTGCGTGATGTGTGTCACTATGCTCCACACTACATATAAACTAGTTTGGGTAAAACAGGTAAGATATCATCTGCCAAATGCTGCCAATGAATACAGATATTATCGTGAATCTTCAAACACTTCACATTGGAGTTTTGTTTTCCCATCTCGCACATTTTACTTTGGATTAAAGGAGTAAAAGAGATGTGTGATAGATGTGGGAGGTCTGTGTCACAAACTGCGTTTACGTGCGACTATTTCCCTGTGGTGCTTTGTAAATTAGTCCATAAAAAACTCCTCTGCAAGATTCCTGAACCATGCGCTTGTCTCTCTAGTCTATAGAGCTGCATACAGAGGTGCACAAGTTAGCGCCGCAACAGCTTTTGGAGCCCTCACGCCAAACATGCCAGTGCTGATGACGTAACAGCCTTGGACCAGATGCACTGTGGCGAGAATAAACGAGATTTGAAGTATTACGTTCCTTGTGTCTTGTACACTGGTCCACCTTCCTCCAGTGTTTGGTGTAATCTGATGGATTTTACCTCTTTCCCGCAGGATAAATATAAAGTTTGTTTTTGCATCGTACTGCTTCAAGACCTCATTATATCCTCCACACTAAGCAGCTTAATAAATCAAATCACTGATCACTACTTTCCTTGAATTTTCGAGGGGTTTATTCAACTCCTGATACACTATATATCAAGCTGAAATAAAAATGATGTGACAGGAAACTGACAATATTATTTATTAATACTCGTACTATCAGTCACGTGAGGTCGATCATTGTGAAGCATATTCCACTGCCTCATTAAGTTGATCCTAGTACAAACTGTGCCCATAGCGCCCCCCTGCTGGACCATGTGGTAATTACTTTAGCTGATCTGATGCACGGAGGATGTATATTTTGAACTAGAAAGGAATAGAGAAGAATTTTAAGGTTCAAAGTTGAAGATAACCCACAAAATACAAACTGATATTCAAATTGACGGCCCTACCAGTTAACCAAAGTCTGGCCCGTGGACCAATCACGGCGCTCGGTCAGATTCGGTTTTATAATGTATTATTTATGGCCAGGAACGGACTGGGACAGAGATCAGCCGGGCTGAAAAATAAAATGACTATAAATCAGTGCATTTGTAAGTAATTTTTACTGTTCAAAAAAAAAAAAAGGTCTGAAGGGACCATTGGCCCCTATAGGAATCTTCACATTATCAAATCTGGCCCTTTGGACACCCCTGAGTCACCACTGGGAATCAAGGGGTAATACTACACACACATCCACTCAGCTACACATTCACAACAAGCAGAGATGATGTTATTCAAAACAATATGCAGACAAATCCTGACATACCCTGTAAATAAACTGCAAGCAAATGAGATGGAGAAAAGCGGCTTTCTCCTGCAAGCAATCGCAGCGAGACAAACACACCCTCACTGTGGAAATTACCTTGATCAAACAGTGTTGCTTCCAAACAGCAGGTGCAGGTTGTTTTAAGATTCCAGTGCTAGTCCAATGCTGTAATTGGATTTGGTAGCGCCGAGGTATCTGTGACCTTTGCTGCGAGACAGCTTGTTTAAACTGAGGCTCTTGTAACCTCTGACACCTTTAAGTCCTCAGACAGTTGGATGACAGGTATGATGACAACTCACTTGAGAGGCGAGTTCAGTAAATTGTTAACTCGGAACTCGTCTTGTGTGGGATTGACAACTGACAGCGGAATAAAGGACACTGCCAAAGCAATGTTAAGAATTCAGTCGAAGATAACGGGGGTTTACTTGACAATTATCTCAAATCAATGACTAATTCACCATGCAAGGTTGGAAACATAAAGAGTCACTTTGGTTTATCCTCCAAGGTTCCGCTCTAAAATCTTGAATATGTATTCAGGGATTTCTGGGGATACTCGCAAAATTAATTATTAAAGCCTGTCCAGTGGCTGAAAATACCAGCCCCTACCACTCACAGCTCTGGAGGATTTAACATGCATCACACTTAATGGCCACCGCATGAATGTTTAAATGTTTCAAAAGGTTATGTACCCTGTAGCCTTTTCAAAAGGTTATCCACCATGCAGTGTTGGAGCCATCACCTAGTGGAGGTCTTGGAGTAATACTGCTTCACTGCTCTGTGTTCCTGGCAGTGAACTTCCCTTCATTATTTACCACTTCCTCAAGAGTGAATTAAAGTACAAAACCTGCCCATAATTTCTATGAAGAAGAATAGAGAACCTTAGAGGGCCATTTCTGTTTTTTATAACATCCTTTTGTGCTGCATTCTAAATTGCTGAAAGCATATGTCACACTGGCCTCTCGAGAGCGATGGCTGAAACGACTTGTCTTAACCCTTTATCGGGCAAAGAACTATATTTGGTCACTTCTGCAGATATCCAAAACCGCGTTACCGTGCAATACCGCAAGAGATCTTAGAAACAAGTGGATTTCAACCAGAGATCCAGATACATCACAGAAAGGATCATAAGTGGAGGCCTGTGATGCTGCAGACTTTACTTTAAATGTAAATGCTCCGGTATCAAACTATTCGTTAAACAAACATCTTAGAGAAGCAACATTTTTCACCATTTTGGTCAGAGTTTATCGACATACTGTACACAAACACAGAGCCGGTTTAGCTACAGTTCTCTCTGTACCAGCTTCTCCACCGCATTTCCTCATGTGGCAGAGCCTTTCTGTGCATTTTTGCATTGCAGGAAAACATATTCTCAGGACAAAGACATCTCAGCTCGTAAGCAAACCAAGGACAGTCGTGTAGGAGCAGGTGCAATTACTTGTGAGTGAATGGGTAAAAAGCGGATAAAGTGTGCTGCAGGCTTTTATATCACCACTGTGTACTGTGGAGTGTCATCAGGTCATAGTTGTTGACATGCCTCAAAAAATCCTGAACTGAAGATTGAAATGACATTCTTTACCCCATAATTGTTTTCTCCCCAGTTGTAATTTTGTGCACACATACTCAGCCACTTTTAACATAACATAAAATGTATTAAGAGTTTTGCTCTCTAGAACTGAATATAAAGGTGTATTCATTCTTCCATCACAGGAAGTATAAATGTAACCTCACAGCAACAACAAACAACAGCATCAATTATTATGTTGGCTACAACAGGTGTGAGAACAGGGAACAGAGTGAGACTTACTTGTTACAGGCTTCATAAAGAATCACGTTTCCCCATGAAAGCAGCAAAATACACTATTTTTAAAAGGACTTTTTTTTACAAACGTGTGCTTGACAGTATTTAATTTTCGTGGTTTTATCAGTTCAGTCAACAATTAGGGAATGACGTGTGACATGAAAATGGGAATATTAAACCAATTAGCATTGTCTGGAACACACATAAACAGCTTAATCAAAGTGTATTTACACTTGGAGATAAAAAAAAACAAAATTATATTATATTATCATTAGCATAGAACATAATTAATGAAATTTCAAGACGAGTGTCGAGCAGAATGATTGTATCAGTGGGTCTTTGTGTTCATATTTATGCAACATGGAACACATCGTTTTCTGCAGATGCACAAACAAGTGCAAATGATTCTCAGAAATGATAACAAACACATGAATGAATTACAGATGGGGAATAGTAATGAGTTTGGACTTTACTTCATCAGGCTTCATTAAGGTCAAATAAACCACACAAGGCATTCAAACAGACACGGCAACCTGTTCATACAGGATGTGGAGCACTGAAGGTCAGAATTCATTTGGATGTGGTCTGCATTAGTCTTTTGGATATTAGTTTTCATCCAGAACAATTGTTCACACAGAAACAAGAGGCAAATACCTTTAGAGCTCCGTGTAATGCCAGATATCATTGAGATGCAGACAGAGACAAAGCATCAAAGACAAATTCCCGTTCGACTTTTATAGTCCTTGAGAGCATAATGAAATTCTTATCTCTCAAAACATGCACAGATCTCAGTTGTATTAGTTCTTTAACCAGCTGAACATTTGAGAGAGATCAATGAAACCTGCTTGTCATTTTCAACAAGTGCTGAACTGAGCACAGTCTGACTCCAGAATGACACACAAGAGAGATTTGCTCGAAATCATCTTGTGTTATTAATTTAGATAATTTGATGGTACAAACGAGGTGCAGTATTCACAACAAAACAACAATCACGGTGGCTCATTTAAAAATCATATATTATGCAAATTAGGGTAAAGCCAGAGCTGATTGCGAGTGCTCGAATGTGATGGACTGTTTGTAAACAAAATGCACATCTTCAAGTCATCAAGACGTTTGACATCATCAATAATGAACGATGGAGGCATGATTACAGTGACTATAGAAATGACAAACACCGCAGTGGCTTCATCTGTCCATATTAAGATAAGCTGGAGTGAGAAGTGAGGCGCTGACAGGAGGCGTTCAGTAGGATGCTGATTTGAATATGATTAATGAAGTGCCAGGTCTGCAAATCCCATCCAGCTCCTGCAGCCAGTCTGCCTCTGATAGGCCAACAGTCAAAGATGCCTCCGCTATCACAGCTCACATGTACCGTCTGTTTCTGCCACCAGAGCTCAGCATGTATGGTGGTGGTGGTATTGGTGTGTGGGGGGGGGTCGTCGTCGAGGTGCTGGCTAAGCCAAGATCAACACAGCAAAGGGTCACAAACGCTCTCTTTTCATCTGGACAGCAGTTAAGCATTTAGGCACAGCCAATAAAAAAAGAGGAGAGAGAGATTAAAGTTCTAATCTGAGCATGGATTGCAAAAACATGGACATAGACTGTTAATTACAATGGTGTCCACTCACTGACATCATGTGCTATTGAAGAACTGAAATTGGTGATTGGAAAATGTTAACTGACTTTATAACTCGGGTAAGAAAAAGGCACCTTTTCCCTTAAACCATCAAACTGTTCTTTTTGCAACCAGTGGTATCCCCCCGTTGGCTATTCTATTTTTTTTTTTCCTTGTTGGACTCACCCTGCAAATTGGAAGACTGTGTCGACTTTTCAAAGACAGTCAATGAATCTGAGACATTCTGCTGTTTTGATGTCCTCTATCCAGCCTTCACTGACTTCAAAATGTGATGGGAATTGGAAGCGCCACACTCCGAGGCACGTCACACAGTGTTGAGTCATGTACCACTGACTCGTGTAGAATTGAGGATGTCGATCGACGTCCACAGCACGCACTCTTGATGAGTTGCACAGACAGAGGAGTCAGGGAAGATTTGCAGGACTGTGCAAATCTGAGATGGAGCGGTGATTATGTTTCTCTTTTCAACACTTTTTATTTTTTTTTTTTTTTTTAAAGTAAAGTACCGATATTGATCATCAGATGATTGTGAGAGCGATGGCTGAAAATTGTTGCTGACAGAAAAACAGACAATTCTCTTCTTGTTGAGACATGCCTTCTATTGACATTGCAATGGGAGAAAAAGTCAGAAGACAGAATCTCATGATCGTATATTTTCCAGTTGATGAAAACTTTGCTTATGGTTCCTTGCTTGGAGACTGAAATGAAGTTCAAATGCAAGTTTGCATGCTGGCTAAGTCCATCAATGGAGTCTGTCCTCTAACAAAACCTGCCACAACAAACTACATCCACAACAACTACCATTTCAATGTATTTATTTATTTTTTAATTAATTACTTAAAACACTGGAAATGTCTAATCAATTCCTCACTTATACTGAGGCACCGAGTCAGTATGATGGAGGAGACAATGATCTAAAACTTTCGATTTAAGGTATGACCCGGCGGACAATGGGTCACAATTTTAAAACTGCTTTACGCAACTTTTAAATATCGGCAAAAGTGTGTTTGATTAAATCCACTGTCAAAGACCCTCACACAATGCTGATTACGCCTATCAGGTCCACACAACTCTCTGTAAGTCTCTGTGTGGCTGTATTTAGATCCCCTCTCACCTGGAAATATATCCACGCTGCACACAGGAAGTGATATACAAAATCAAATTTTAAGAAACTTTGCAAAAAACACAAGGAATCAATCACATAACTGGGAAGATCTAATAAAAGGCCTAATGAAAAACAGTGAGAAAGAATTCTGTGAGTCAAAAGTCACTGTGTCACTACCGTAAAGCGGTTTGCTTAATGCTGCTGCGAGTATGTGTGGCAGGGAGCGGGAATGGCATCACAATAGTGAATCCACCTTTTGATATCTGTCTTACACTCTATTTTAGGGTTGATTTTTATTAATGCTATCACATATGATTCACTAAAATGTCTGTGTTTGTGACACACTATTAAAAACACCACAATAATGGCCACGAGCATTCATAAAAATAAAGATCCAGAATGAGGATGCCAGACATTTGCTGTCACATCTCTTTCTTGACTGATGTTTGATTTCCTGAGCGACTTTAAGGTGTAGCAGTAGTTTCAGCTGCGAGTGTGTGAAGTGGACAGAATAACACAGTCGTCGTAATGCACACACAAAGAGCCCCTTTGGAAGACACTCAAATATGATGAATGTCCTCACTGAGGGATCTTCTTCCACAATTGAACAACAGATACATTTTCATGAGCAACACGAGCACGGAGCAGACAAACAAAACCAACTGTAATGACAGGCACCAATAATCTTTACGATCTTCTAAATTCTGACACTTTGGGAGAAGAGCATGGTTTTGAATGAAAAGAAAGTAGAAGCATCAATCTCAAACTAGGTTCTGTGAATACAAAAACAACTAAAAACACGTCGCTCAACAAACACATGGTTGTCAGGGTCGTGTGTAACAGGCAATTATTACGATAATGTAGATTGGTTTCTGTCAGGAAAACCAGCCAGTATTAAGTATGAATTTGATGATTATTTTAAGTTTCATGCTTGGACCAAACAATCTGAAAGAATAAAAGAGAGCAAATATACACTGGCCACTTTATTACTGCTTATTAATGCAAATATCTCATCAGCTCGAACCATTTAAGCATATAGACAAGATCAAGAAAAACTGCTAAAGTTCAAACTGATCATCAGAAACATTCTGCCTCCAGGAGTCTCTACATCAAAGTAATAACAAAAAACCTAGTTTGATTTGAACAAAAAAGACAACACACTGGCTAACTAGTAATACAGAATGTGTCCTTGCTCAATAGAATGCTTCAAAGGAGGTTTGCCAAGACAGATAAAGGGGATGGCACGAAAGAGTGAGTACAGTATCACTCAAAAGTGTGTCCCAACTTTTGACTGGAACTATAAGAGCAGCACTCAACAAAAGAAGTCAATTTTATTGATGTAGCCCAACATCACAAACACATTTTGCCTCAAAGATCTTTACAGCCTGTACTCTGCAAGTATCACCCTCTGTCCTTAGACCCTCACATCGAGTGATAAAAAAAAAAAAACTCTACAAAAAAACCCTCGTACAGAGGAAAAATGGAAGAAACTTAACGCAGAGCCACAGACGAGGGATCCCTCGCTCAGGACAGACAAACTTGCAGTAGGTGTCACGTGTACAGAAACACATTCAGTACATAATGTCAGTCCTGTCGCTTTCATATACTTTAATGCAGAAATTATACATAATTATAGTGATTATAAGTGACTTAAAATGTAGCATGGTTTTGTGCTAGACAGGCTGTCTGAGTATTTTAGAAACTACCAGGATTCCCACTCACAATCTTTAGGGTTTACACATGGTCCAATAAAAGAAAATATCCAGTCAGAGGCAGTTCTCTGGATGATGCCTTGCTGATGTCAAAGGTCAGAGGAGCATGACCAGTCTGGTTCGAGATGATAGAAAGACAACAGTAACTCAAATAACCACTCCTCATAATGAAGTTATGAAGAAGACCATCTCTGAACACACATGTCAAAGACCACACTGATAACCACTCATGACACTCTATAACCCTGTGTACCTAATAAAGTGGGTGATGAGTGTTCATCACGCGGCTCGACTAGTTGTTTATGCCGTTTCCAATATTTGCGCTGGGCTTCGCATCTGTACATCTGTCATATCCATCTCTGACTCATTAGTTTAGTAATGAGATAAAGTAGATCACAGCAGTACTTTCACTTTGTGATAATTACAAAACGTCAACCAATTAGCAGCAAAAGTCACATTTAGCTAATTAGCTTTGGGCTGATTGGAGATGGATGAACGCACTTAACATCAGAGTTGAACTAAATGTGTCAAAACTGCCAAAAAGCTAAGTGATACTGGAACCTGGACATACCGAGACACAATTGTGGCGTGATGATCATTTTCATTTTCTTTGAGACAATCACATTTACATACTTAACAGGAATATCCATTCAGTTTCTTATCTCATAAAAGTTAGTTATCATTGGTTTTATTGGACATAAAACCAATGATCCTAGACTACTCGAACTAAACAAGTCTAAAAATGGCAGACCCATCTGCGCTAAGAGAAAGAAAACAAGATTGAATCGAGTCATGACCTTAAAATCAAAAATCTAATTAAGGATTTGGAGAATTGTGACACCCGTACTAATAATCCATGTCTTGTAAGTGTTCAAAAATCATTCCCATCCATAGCAAACTCTACTGTTTTCTTTGTTTCATGTTTATCACTTATGTGCCGATAATATTTTATCTTAATGTTGTGTTTTTCACCAAATTAATTACAAGCTTCTGTTTGCTATTAATGGCCTTACTGACCTGAGGTCATACAACTTAATTTAAGAATACTCAAATTAAACATATCAGGCTATTTATCCAACATGACTTTGTGTCAGAGGCTAACAGTGACGCCATCACACCATTTGAATGGTAATTACATAGAACTGAAAAGAATATCTAGTGTCAAGGCCACACATGCGTGTCTGCAGAGGTTAATTGCACACTCTTTATTGAGAGTGAGTGAATGGTTTCGTCTCTGAATGTGAATTCCTGTGATGGACTGACAACATGTCCATTGTGTACCCTGCCCTGTGTCAGCAGCCCCGCAACCCTTATGTCGTGGATGAAGTGGTAGACAAGGAATGAATGGATGAATCTAGTGTCAACACAAAGGAAGCATATCTTAGATCAGACACTACTGTTATATAAAATTAAACTTGCATGCAGATATGTGTTATGCAAACTTCTATGCAGTAAAAACTTAGCTCAGGTCAAGGCCATAAAAAGTATGCAGTATAAAATATGTTGTCTGTACTCGTGTATTCATGTGGCTGCCAAGTGGGAACCAGTTGTTATGTCAGCCTTCCTTTGGGAATCAAGATTTGGGAATCGTAATTTGGCCTGCACCATAAACTACTCACGAAAATGTTATACATCAGGTGAGGGTAGAAGTCAAATAGACTTATACTTAGTTATTTTTTGCAATCAGCAGAGTTGTCCCCAGTGGCTATTCAGTATATTCATACTTCCTGATTAGCTTCACCAGCAAACCGGAAGACTTTGTTGGTTGTTTTCATATTGTTTTCATATGCTAGATAACAGCAAAGGCTGCTATAGTCATACCTCATGTAAGATCTTCTTCTTCATATAATTCTTTATATGCTACTTTATCTCAGTCCCTCTATAATGATAGTCAGGTGAAGTTTTTTAGCTGTCTTGTTAGCCAGACTATTAGCTTTTCACTTGAGTTATTTTCCCCATGACTGATGCACTACTGTACCATAGATTGGGTCAGACAACTATTTGAATTGACATTTTCCTCACATGCATAATGCTTAAGAGTAGAGTGATGAATTGCGGATAGATGATGTGGTATTATTGTTCCAATCCAATCGCATGCGGACAGCCTTAAGTGGGACTGTCGACTCCTGGAATTAAAATGCATCCTGGATGCATCTCCTGTGACTACACCGAGGACAGATTGGGAGTGTTCAGCCGTGAAAATGATCTGCATGTTATTGGATCACTCAGGACAGATAATAATGCCAGGTCTGTATAGGGTACAGTTGCACAAGGAAGCTGCTTCGTACAGTGATTTTGCAGACCCGCAGTCTGAAGGTAAGTTATGACTTAGGCTAGAAAAAGCAAGCCTTACAAAAAAATGAAATGTATGCTAAATGGAGCCTGCAAAATAGTGTATATTCAAACAGTGTTGGAGTCACTAGCTTCCTATCTCAACGTTGCACTGGTCTCTCAGACCACTTCATTGTGACAAGGCTAATAATGGATTAAAGAGTGGAGGTTTAAAAGTTTGTTTTCCGACACTGTCTTTTATTTTATTTGGTTCTCATAATCTATAAAGTTGCAAAAGTTGGGGCACCCCTGAGCAAAATTAACATTTTGTTTTTTGTTTTTTTTCCTTTTGAGGTTAAAATAAATAAAGAGGCTGCACGCCTTGCAGCAAATACACATAAAAAGGAAGTTCTTCAAATGTTAATGCGCTACTAAATTTATTTCATGGACTGCACAAAAACAGAAAATAATTGAAAGCATGGGGCAAGTGCAAAGGCTTTGGCACCCTGCTAGGTCAGTAGTAACCCTGCCTTTGGAAAGTTTTAATCATGGGAATTGAAATGTAATGCTCTGGGGGTTGTATGGCAGCCAGCGGCACAGGACACACTGCACAAATAGAGGAGAGAACACATTCCACTGAATATCCAAGTGCCTTGCAGTCAGTCATGAAAAATGATGCTGAATAGACACTGGCCTCCACAACAGGACACAAACAGAAAAAATCCACCATAAATAAGACATTTTTGGAACAGCCCTCACATTCCTCTGACAAATACAGTACATATGTGCGATATTAAAGCTGCAGCGAGTAAAATTGGTTATTGAAATAACTTTCACAGCAGATTGGAACTAATCTTCTCTCATAAGATGAGCAGACAAACTCATTTTATATGTGATAAAGCAATCTGTCCATCGCTGAAACTCTCTGCTGATGTTGACACACATTTTATCTGACCGTCTTTTCAACACTTTCCTGATTTTAGGTCTCTTTCTGGCACAGGCAGTTGCTTATGTTTAACAGCAAATAAGAGCACCCTCTCTCGCAATGTAAACAGAGCCCAGAGAAGGTGCAGAGGTGTCATTTCCTCTCTCAGTTTTTATTTTACATTACGCTAAAGGGCTCTTGTGAAATTATTGATTAATAACCACATATACACAATAAATCTGCTATTGTACCATTAAGGAAGCTACAGTACATGTATGTAAGGCAACCCAAAAAAATGTCAGAGCATGAATTAAGTGGGACTTAGACTAAAATATTTACCACATTTGTACTGGAAAGAAGATAGGGTCTTTTTGTCACATAAAACACTGCATCTACAGTGTTTATTAGTCACTTTGAATTGCCTATTTGATGAAAGGTGCTATATGAACAAGCTATTTTTCATATCATCATATTAGTTCACATCATGATTACATAATGATGACCACTCGGTTGTGTCACTGTGAAAAAGATCAATCCTGAGGTTCACCGCAGAAATTGTGCCACTTACACATTGAGGGAAGATCAAAAATGGTGGAGGGTCCCTTTAAGAGAGGACAGTCTTATGTTAACAGCTGCTGAGTCTTGCCTCCTAGTTCATGTCAATTTAAAAGACATCTGATGAGATGTGATGTCAGCAAAGAGCGTGTCATCTCGATCAAACCGCACATGCATTAAGGTCAACCTTGACAAAGTCAACATCTCTCAGCTGCTCCGCTGATTCAACCTGCAAACAAGAGCTGACAGACACTCTTTTGGCTCTGCTCACAGTTGCACCACAGCCAGAGGTGGCAGGTAACCAAGTCTAAATGCATTAGTACTATATCTAAATTTATCTTTCAGCTATCTTTACTTGAGTATTTCTTTTCTGACGACGTTTTACTTTTACTTCCTACATTTGAACACAAATATGTGCTTTCCATTTCCTTAAGTTCTAAAGAACGTTCTACACACTCCGCATCAAATACAAAACAAAACAGAGAGGGACGGTCAACTGCAGAGATACAGGTGTAGAGTAAGAAGAAAACTTTGTGCTCAGAGGACAGATCATCCCATGCCCTCTTTTTGTTGCTGCTATTCGTTATTACATAACAAACATCTTACATAACATGTTACTTACATACATGGTATGTCATTTCTGCCACAAGGCGACTATTTCTCAATCAAAACCATGACAAAAGACATTTGATGACATCAGGGAACGGTGTGAGTCCTAATGCCCTTGTATATTCAGGATGCATACGTGTGACCCACACAAAGGCTGTGTAACAGGGTGACGGAGCTTCACGGGTACGGGCGGGTGTGGGTTTTAAAACAATTGACCCGTGCCTTTTTCTCCTGAGTCGCTTTGTAATGCAGCTTTCACCACTTTTTTTTCAACATGCATACGCAACACAGCAATCAGCTGTTTTTAAAAACACTGACTTAATGTTTTCCGCTCCCATACTCTTACCTTAAGGTACTTTTGCCACCTCTGACTAAAGCAAGCGAGGAAAAAAAAAAACATAATGACGACTACAACTATCCTCATCAGCTAATGTCAGTGCATATTTATTTTTGTACCATTTTGTTTATACGTTTTTGACCCTACATGACTGTCCACCAACATGACCCTGACCGAAAATGGTACGTTTCTCACGTCAGCACCAAAAACAGCGACACTGTCCTTTTCTCATTATTCCTGTGTTTAAAGTATCCAATGCACCATGTGGTCGAGGTCTCAAACTGTTCTGACCCTGTGTAGTTTAGTTCACTTAACCATCTGGCTGCTCTGTGCTGCAAGGTCACGTTTCTCTCTTGTTCCCTCCTAAGCCTTTAATTTTTAATGTAATCACTAAACATTTGGACAAAAAAAAGCAAAGAATACAACCAAAAAAAAGGAAGGAAGGAAATTAGAGAAAAGCAGATAGAACTGCATGCTTAATTGTGTTTTTGTGAAAGCTTGTATTCAGCAGTTACATCTCTCCATTTCTCTCGTGTGTTTTGATTTTTGCAAAAAGTAAAATAGTCTCTCTCTCTATCTCTAGACATTTATGACAAAAACATGTCCACACAAATAGCATTAGCAGATTTAATTTGCTAAATGCTTTGAAAACAAGAGGTCCTTGTAATAAGCTGTAATGACCAAATACTGTGCCCATGCATTTAAAGCAATTATGAATGTGTTAATTAGATCCTTTATTAACACTAAAATGTACTCTCATAAGGCCCTTTAAGTGGCTTATTAACTGTTAATTACAACTTATTTACAAGGACCTTGAAATTTTCTCCGAGTTTCAGATGCACAGGCACATCACTGCTTCACTTCTTCACATCTATGCACCCGTTATCAAACTCGCAGCCACTTTACTGGGTGAGTTTCTGATTTCAAATTCACACACAGGTAATAAAACCACCATAAGAACAACAGTGTGCGACGCAGCTAGAAAATGAAAAAATAAAGTCTTATATTCATGAAAGAAAAACACTGTAAGCCCGAACGCATTGCCACAGAGAGACACATTTAAAACTAGTATATTAAAATTCAACACAATTAAAGCTTAACAATAAGACCAGTGAGCAACACATAAACAATATGGAGCCTCTCCATTAAACACAGGCCACAAATTTTGCAAGCACAGACTGAGAAAAGGCATTTTCTGGCTCAATGGAGATAAAACAAACCACACTGGTCATGTTTCTGCTTGTGAGATTCATCTCTTGGCGAACTGGCTTTGGTACTTTGGGAATCTGTTTTAAAACCAAAACTAATGAGATTCTTTAAAAAAATATATATCATTTATAGACTGGTCAACCTGGAGTTCAACACTAGTAAAACACTGGCGATGGTGCAACTCATAAAAACGGAATGTGGTCCCTGTGCATCACACAAACACACGTACAACTGACATGTAGCATGTGTTTAATTATAGAGTATATTGTACTGTACACACACACATATATATATATATATATATATATATATATATATATATATATATATATATATATATATATATATATATATATATATATATATATATATAACACATACTGTATACTCTCATTTTCCACTGTTTCAGAGGGAAATATTGTTCTCACATGAGTGCATTTGTTTAACGGCATATGTTACGAGTTACTAGGCAGGCTAACATTTTCCATGAAATGTGATGCCTTGTCACTTATTAACTGGCCAACAGTGTAATAATGTAACTAGTGGCAATAAATAAGAACTGCCTAAAAAAATAAATAATTGTAATAACATAAAACTGAGGCACAGTAGGAACTCCTATAGTTTGGTGATAGTAATTACAAAAAATTCTGCAGTCCCCTCTTCTAATGGAATACAAAATTCTGTGTGGTGTTTGTACTTTTACCTTGATTTGAGAATTAAGAAGAACCATGGGTTCCTCACTTCACTGAACAAGCAACATCCTAATTAAACTGTGAAGACCAGTGACCTCCTTCTCCACCCTGTGAGTTTCCAGTGGGCTTCAGTAGGGGTCATTAAAATGCTCTGTAACATACAGAGTGTGTGTGTGTTTGATCTTTCTGTTTTCACGACTCGAGCCTCAACACACACTGCTAAAACACAGGGCACTTCACCATACGATACAGAGATTAAGCTGCGTCTTGTTTTTAATCAGTGAGGTGGGATATGGGTTTTTTTTCCCCCCCCCGCATTTTCAAAAGACTCTGAAAATTAAAGACACCTCCAGGTTCTCAGATTTCTTTTTTCTTAATGTCATATTTATACCATGATGAGAAAGGTGATGTCAAATGGTGTGTTGATTAATAATCTGGGGAAACAATAAAATGCTGATGAACTCCACTCTCGTACCTCAGACTATGCATCTTTACTCAGGATAACTGTAATATCCACGTTGAACAGAAAAAATACATAATGGAACAATTTCATCACAGCCTGATCCGGATCAAAACAATAGCCAATCACAATAGTATTAAAAAAAACTGTCAAAGTCTTAGAATAGCTCTAAAACACACCAACATCACTTTATGTGCAGAAGACATTATCTTATATCATCTTATATTATCTTATCATTACCTCATCATTAAACAAATATACTGTGCCCTCCATAGAAGACTGTGCTCTTCCTCCCAACCAGACTTTTAATTTTAGCGTCAGGGGAGGGCACTATTTCTCCAAGCAAATTCATCTTTTTTTTTTTTTAAAGTAGCCTCTTGCCACAGAGATGGTGGCTCCTGCGTTAATGAACAGTGAAATTTCAGGACACAGGGACTCAGGCCAAGGTGTAAGGGGGGATTTCCCCAAGCCACAATCCTTATCCTAAGTCCTTTCTAACTGATATTCTCTCCGCGGATAACACAATAGCATTATAACAAACTGATAAATAAAGCAATTAAAAGTGCCATGTTTCACACTCACTTAGGAAATCAACCATTTATACGCTTGTAAATGCAACTTAAAATGTAACAGTTTTATATTCTGCTGGCCACAGCCTGCTGGTGGACCTTAGAGGTATTGACTGGGCTGCAAAAACTGTGGCATTTACCTAATTCATTGGAACATATTCTTTGTTTTCCAACAAACATATACAAGAGTCTTTCTGCATGGAGTTTGCACGTTTTCTCCATGTACACATTGGTTGTCTGGGTACTTCAGTTTCTTCCCACAGTCCAAAAACATGCAGAGGTTAACTGGACACTCTGTGAGAGTCCATAGAGACACATTATGTGTGTCTCTATGGACTGGTGACCTGTCCAGGGTGTATCCTGCCTTACGCCCTTTATCAGCTGGGATTGGCTGCGGTCAGCGGCCCTGTGATCCTCATGTGGACGATGAAGCAGTTGACGAGGAATGGATTTTTTTTTTTTTTTTTTTGGCAAAACAAAGTGTGGAATGCCATCTGGTTACTTCAACGTTTGCATCTAATTTATATCTAATTGTGTTAAATATATATCAAAAGGAGATGGGGGAGTTGGTAAGAGAAAAAAAACAGCTGATGATCTTTGTGTGGCATATGCAACTAAAACACTGTACAACTAACATCAGGAAAAAACTCCAGAACAATCACTTAATTAGCGAGTGAAATAATAGCCGCATCAGTCATGACTAAAAGAAAATTCATGTTTTGACAGCCTGACTTTTAAGTCATGAAATTATCTAAAAAGGAGACCATGAAAAATCAATTTAATATCGTATAATCAACACACAGACAGCACAGCAGCGTGTAATGCCTGTTATGACACACCTCTCAGGGTTGAGGCTCTGCAGATCCTCGCAGCTCTCTTTGCTGTGACTGTCCACTCACACAAAGTAATGAGATCATCCTGGGTGAAGTGATGCTGAAAATGAATTGTCCCCTCCCCTATCCCCGACGGCACGGTGGCCACATCTCTCCTGGACCTTGTGCACTGAGGCCATCCATCCTCTGCAGCCACGCAGGGCAGTGGCTTCACTCACGACGAGCACAGTCCACTCCCCCCACCCTGCAAACCACCAACAAAAGCATCTGACAGGAATCCCGCATCTAATCCAATCAAAGCCGTGCAGGTCAAGTCCACCAACAGCATTCCAATAAGAAACATTATGACTTTTCCATTCAGGGCTGCTATTTCACTTGAGGCTTAAATTCTACTACAAATTGCACATGCATCTGAGGTCCAGTTATTGTTTAGCCAGGTTACAATCTATATTTGTTGATAAAGGTATGTCAGCAGAGCGTAGATACACGGTAATAATACCCTTGTATCTTCAGGACACATTTTCTATTAAGAGGAAAAGGCTATTTAAGTTGAACACAGTTTTGCTCCGAGACGAAAGTATAAGAACATTCCTGGGGTAATGAAATCACCATGCACAATCAGCGTTGGGCTTGAAGGATGGCAGAGATCTTGATCTATTAGAGCTCCCAGATGATTTTTACTCTGCCTCCATATTAGAACAGAGCACGCTGATAAATTCCTGCAAGGGCAGGCTTTTTCTGGACCGACAAAAACATAAACAACCCGGTACAAAGAAAAAAGCAGGTGCAATGTGGCCATGAAGATAAAGCTTAATCTATCACAACTCAGTAAGTGTAATAGGAAAAGACAGTTTAAAGGTTTAGAATAATCACAGATGTCAGGAGCTATCTTTCACCATGGAAACGATATGAGGCATCTAGGAAAATGTGATGTCTCGAAAATAGAGCCGTGCTGAGCTACGGGTCAGGGCTGGAACAACAGCCTGCATAAGTCACCGTGAAGCCATACAGGTCACGGCGCCAGATGACTGACAGCGCCACGGACGACAAAGTCAATGCTGCCAGGCTGTGGGGACAGACACCCGACACAGGACTAACAGGCCTTTTGACCGCTGTGACCGGCTCGAGAGATTGAGGAGTGTCGCACATGGTCTAAAAAGAAAAGAAAGCCAGGAACTGCATTTGCGACGGGTGACTCATTCTGGTCAAACACGTCCACAAGAATGAGTCCACGGAGGATATTTTCACCATGCAAATACACACATAAAAGAGCAGGGAGAGCCATACTCATGTCGAGGTACTGGTTTATTGTGAGTATAAGCAGCTCATCACACTATTGGCTCATTGCAAATCCATTTAGTGTGCAGTGCATTAATCATGCTGTGGGCTGCCAAGGTTTCACCATTTATGCTACTTGGTAGATTACATGAGAGCGGGTATTGGAAATCCTCCTTGATAGAATGGAAGCGCTCATTGTGCTCGATGGATTCATTCACTCTTGCATTGTTGTGTGTGGGATTATGTACATGGTCAAAGAGGTTTGACACAATATGTGCACAGAATCTGCAACGCACCTGTAGGGCTGTCCCAAACAATTATTTTTTGGAACTATCAATCTATCAAAAGTGATTATTTTCTCACTGGGGCTGCAACAATGTATTTTTCTGGTAGTCACCTACCACTATTTGTTAAAAAAACAGAAATATTGATCAAAACGGCATCACAATATCGACCTTTCGAAAGCATCGGTGAAACCGAGGATTTAGCCACGTGCCCAGTGTGACATCCTGCAGGCATGGCAGAGGAGAAAAAAAATCAGTGTTCTGGTTGTAGTCATTGTAGCATGACTACACATTATCTCCTCCCACTAACCCAAAGCTGCTGCTAACAAATAGTAACCATGCTGATTTGGGCAACACAAACTCAAAACACTCTTCCAAAAAGAAAGCCACAGTGTGTAAGCTATGTTATGCGCATGTAGCATAGCACAAGACATCTCCGCATGCATCATAAGGACACAGACGTATCTACAATAATAACTCAGTTACACCCCACACGAGTGTTAGGCCTGTTCCTTTAAGGAGTCTAGTTAGGTGAGGAATTCTGGGTAATGTGTTGTGTTGTTGTTGTTAGTTACAACTGCAGAGAGAACAGTTTAAGGACGTATACCTCAAGTCTCTCATTCACCTTCAAAACTGTTTGTCAGAGAGCAGAAAAATGGACGTGTGTGTTCTCCACATTTGACAATAAACGTACTACAGTAATAGAATATTGATGAGCTAAGGTAAAGTAGCATCATTCAGTGCTACGCTAACTTAGCTCATATGCACAGCACTTTATTGCCACGATTCACAGCCACAGGTAGAAGCTGAAAAGATAACAGGACGTTTACTAAAAAAAAAAAACTATTGTATTTTAACTTAACTTGCTTTATTTTGGTTAAATGTTCCCAGACTTTGGGTGAAATGTGCAGCCTTTCCATGTTTCAGTCATGGCAGACAATGGAAGTGATACTAAGCACTTCCTGTAGTGCACAGCTGTTCTTTCACAATAATACAAATGTCAACATTAAAATCCAGCATCAGTGTTCTTATAATTGACACCATTGATTATGCTGACACCTATACACCTGTATATACGATTCAGGCTCTCTGCAAGCTAAGCATTGTGTTCACATAGTTTAAAGGTATATTAGGGGCCATTTGTGGAAATAGCTTGCAGTACAGTAGTGTAGATATCATTATGAGATTCTCAATCCAAACCATCTAACCTCCACGGGTTCTCTCTCTCTTTCCCTTTCTCAATTACCTCCTCCTTGCACATCAGCACTGAGTGGAGCTCTGACATTGCATTCAGCGCTGATGTGCAGTGACTGACATCACAACATAAGATTGCATTGCAAAAAGGGTTAGGTGAATTAACCCAGATGTAAAAATAGCACACACATTCATACCTCATCCCACACACACACCCCAGTCTACAGCTACTTATTAGATTAATATTTTTTCATTTGAAGACCGGTACAAAGAAAGCAGCTGATTGTCAGAAGCCATCACAATCATTTAGTGAATGTCAAACTCGATCAAAACAGCCCCATTTCCAATGAAGCAGAGGCCCAGCACTGAATACGTGTACATTAAAAATAGCAACGCTACGTGCAAGCATTAAGGAGCACATGGTACCATGAAACATCACAGACACACTTACATGATTCGTCACCATCAGATATGACTAAAAGCAGGATTTGATGGATGGGGATGCCAAAGGAAAAGTAATTTCTACTAAATTATTATTGTTACTGTGGATATGAGGAGGTGCAAGAAAGCTGAGCTGGTTGCTACAGAGGACATACTGAAGTATACATTTGTGATATGTATTACCAGGGCAAGAGGCCAACATGAGTAAGGAATGGATTAAACAATGCTGCTGCAAGCAAGTGTGGTCACACTTCCTCCTTATTTCTGTAACTGATACTTCTCAAGCCAAGGAGCATTTAATATTACATTACTCTGTGGACTTACATGACCCACACATGGATAGGAAAGAGGTCTTGTAAGGGATTTGTTTTGTATGTCAATTAAACTGGTAATTATTTACTCAATTAATAAATGAGTTGTCTGGCAATAAAATGTCAGAGGCTGGCAACAGATGTAGATAAATGTGAGAAAAACCATGAAAAACAGAGAACACTCACAGAGAACACTCAAACAAAATGTCTTAATTATTAATTAACAATTAATAGTAGCCTGTTACGAGTTAATCCAACGTATAGAAAAATCCAAAGACTGAGTTGTGTACACCGTCTAGTGAAGCCGCCCTTAGTGCAAAGACAGGTCAAAGTGACTCACCCTCTGTTGCTGCCTTCTGACAATGACGTCCCTTGTCACCGATAGTGTTACATTATGAATGACTATCACATAACGTTATTGAAATTTTAAATAATAGCCAACTGTTGTGACAATAGGCAGGAAGTGCTGAAGAAGGATGCTTCAACACTTTATTTCAGCAAATAAAATACAGTGAAACAGAACATAATATCAAGAACGTAAACTGACATTACAAAGCAGATACATGAATTAAAGAAGGGTGAGCGTGTTGGTCCCCTGCTCACCCAGGAACTTTTACAAAATGTTATCATTACTGTTGGAGCAGCCAAAAATTAAACAGCGCTCTTCCCAACTTCTTGGACATCATCATAAAATGTAGAAAAATGCACATTCTTTAGGAGGGTTGCAGTCAAACTGATGCCAGCGATTCCACCACAGTGATGACACCTTGCGTATTTTGTGTGATTTGATTATAGAGCTGAGCATATGTTAATTACGCTCAGCTAGCTGCTCAGCCGTGCTCTCTGGTAAATTTGGGGAATTTTACAACCCAGACAAAGTCATTATTTGTGAGCTTTTGCACAGCAGACACATTGGATAGTCCCCATCCTCTTATGACTACTCCTTTTCAAAAAAAATAATAAATAAAGCTAACAAATACGCAAAACTATATCCTGTAATACGTGCAGCTATACGTACAACTATACAAGCATCCAAAAATCATCTTACTTGTTTTAACTTTCCACTGTGATATAACAAAAGGTCTTTGTGTGAGAAATGTGTCATGTGTTTGCTTTGAACACGCTTCTTTTAGCACAATATGTAAAGCCAAACTTAACACACCCATTTAAAACCAAGCTTTTATTACAAATGTATTTCCCACCTATGGGTCATGGTGGTTCTTAAATCACTTGGCCCTTGTAAATGTGGTTTGATTCCCATTCCGCATGGGCAACTACTAGCTGCACACATTGGCAGGAAAATGATGTGAAGGCAGAAGATAAGATATGTACATGCCTATGGCAGACAGGTTTCCTATTCCAAATAGTAAAATCCATACATGGCTCTAAGGCACATAGCTGCAAAGGACTCAGCACCAATCAGCCAGAATAAACCAACACTTCATGCAAGGGCAAGGTACTGTATTATCAGACTCACCGACTGCCAATCTTACACATCTAGCGACTTATGAAGAGGACTTTAAAAGGACATAAAAAATTCCAGCCAAAATACTTATTTTTGGAATTTCATTCTAATGGTGAGCTGATACTCCGCATGTTTTGAATAGCATCTGTTTAAGAGTTTGCAGTGAGTTAATGTGTAGGTTCATATTGCATGCTTCATATCAGTGCTGTGCAGCTGTTGCTCGAGTTAAAGCCAAGTCTGTTTTTAAAAATGTGCACCATTTCTAATGTGTTGGCCATGCCGCCCCAACAGAGGATTTATTGGGTGAAACTAAGCCCATGCAGCTCCTCCTGTTTGAGGTATTATCCTCAAACATCTTTCCTCACACCTTAGACTGAAAAAAACTGTCTGTAAATTTCCAAACTTTGGCATATTGATGTTATATGTGGAGTCAGAGTGTGTGTTACTTGTGTTTGGGCTGCAGATAAAACTGTTTTCCCTGAAATTACTATTGCAAAGCATGCAGTTGTTTACTTTCAATATTGCTTAGGTAATCCTGTTCACGACTGCAGCTATAAACTCACATTTTACTATAAAAATCTCAGTTCACGATATTGGCATTGGAACAGAGGTGCAAAAATACAAAAAAAAAAAAAACCTAAGTCTACTACAGTTGCAATCAGCTTTCTAAAAAAAAATAGCAATCAAAGGAATCAGATGATATATTTATTGGTACATTTTCTAACAGAAAAAAACAGCTGTTTTCCAAGGAGAAATATGCTGTGCGGCTCAGAAGATTAGCATTAATTCATGGGTGGCCAGTGAGTGAATGCGGCCATCTTACATAAGAGATAAAACAGAGGAATTATTTATGGAGTCGTCTATAAGTTTACATCCAACACTTTGTTGGAGCTTGTCTATTCATAGGTAGCAAATGAAAGATGAAAGCAGCTTCCAGCAGAGAATGTATCAGTACATGGTAGAGTACCATGTAATCACTATCATACAAAGCAGTGAAAGTGAGGGCTTTGATTTATTCATAAGCTGGGATTCCTCTTCCAGGAATTGCTAAACAAAGGCAGATCACACAGAGGTAAAGTTTCTGCTGAGAAAAGCAAATTACAGATAAAAAAACAAATCAAACTTCTGCTGTGAACACTTCATGTGTTGCATGGCACTGGTTCACTTGTTATTCTCCTGCTGCTGAAGTCAACAGTCAATAAGCAGAGGTTCAGTATGAAAGAAATGAGCAGAAAATGCCCAGTGACAAAAAGTCTGATTTGGCTGATTTGTCTGTTTGTGCTGCCTGTAGAAACATGCCAGTGCAAAAAATGATGGCTCTGTGAAGCAAGCTCCCTGCCTAAAGTACATTATTTAATGTACTTATTTTAAGGCTATGCAAACCAAACAAGATTTATTCTGAAGTGATTATATAATAAACATGCAACATAATATATTGCATTTCTGCCAGTGAAACTCTTAAATGTTACACCCTACACACTTTAATTCCAACACTATAGTGTGTTATTGCTCCTATCAGGCTTTGCAGCTCCATGTCAGGAATAATTCAACATTCTTCTTGGCTGCGCAGCCTCCATCAAGCTTGTGTCAGTGCCTATCAGGGAGTGAAGGTCACCACTCTGTCCTGCTTAGCTGCCCTCCTGCAGCCGGGCCACATGTCCTCACGCTGCACCTTCAGCCTCCGCCTGAATCTCTGGTGACGTCTGTGGCTGAACATCAGAACATGGCCTTTATCTAAGTGAACATAATGATGATAAGGTAGCCACTAAGTGCAAAACTGGCCTTTAAAATATCAATAACTGAGATTGAACAGGATTGTTTAATATTCTTGTGTATTATTTTTTTTTTAGTTTTTTTTTTTATCCTTAATTAAATGTTGCCTGGTTTACAAAAAAGCCCATTAAAGTGTGTCTTGCTTTTTTTCAAAAATACAATTAATGGCCAAAATGTATCTGCAGTGAATTCTAATCGGTGTGTTTCACTGTTGGACATTCTCCAAGGCAAAAACAAAATAATTAGATATAGAAGTTATTCTGTGAGAAGGAACAGGGTGTGGGTGAAAACACTGGTCAAGACAGTTGTGGTCAGAATCTAATTAAGTCTATTCATCAGTTAGTCATTCAACACAATCTGTCATCAGAGTCAAAGAAAAATGCCAAATATTTTCCATTGTCACCAATTAAAAAATCGGTTGGAGCAGTCGATGTGATCTGAAATATCAATAAACTACAGTGAAAACATCCCAAAAGTGATTTACCATCATTAAGACACAATGCAAATGGGATTATATCTGACTTTTATATAAAAGGGCCTCTTTTACAGTGTCTGTGTAAATCCCTACAAACACAGCATGACTGTATATACAGAGTATACTGTATATCAGTGTCATCAACAGACTGGCCCATCTGGTGTTTTGACGTTGTCACTTTTATATCAAGTTATTAAATTCCTTCAAAGTGACTAATTTCCTTCTCAACACAGTTGACTCCCCTGACAGGCAGCAGCCAATCAATAATCACACCTTAGGAAAAAAAACAAAAAAAAACTCACACTTCCTGTCTCGACACATCTTGAAGTGACAACAATCAAATTACGCGACAGCTAACAAATGATGTATGGCGTCTCCGGTGTATGTTCTGTATTTTTTCCATTAAGTAACCACAGCCTCCACGGCCAAGAGAGGACGCTTAATAAAGAGAAATTACAATTTATTTAATACCGAGCCTGTAGAGTCCCACAGGTGTGGTCAGTCCAATGTAATTGAAATCCTTATCTCCAGTCTTATCTTCTGTCTGGTGTATGACAAATAAACAATCTGACGTCGCTACAAACACCATACGGCCAACTCAGACACAAATTTCAAAATAAATACACAGTATACATATTAAAAAAAAACATTAGCCTGCATGCAGACCAATACTGGTGATCTGAAAGAGTTATGTGTTAGCGATGCTCCATCCTATTTTTTTTCCATATCATTAAAATGATTAAATATCAAAGAAATTAGGTAAATTGGACACTCTAAAATTGACTGTAGGTGTGAATGTGAGAGTGGATAGTTGTGTGTCTCTATATGTGTCCCTATGATGGACTGGCAATCTGTCCAGAGTTTACCCCGCCTATCGCCCTATGTCAGCTGAGACATAGGGCGATAGGCACGACCCTCATGTGGAGGATAAAGCAGTACAAGATGGATGGACATTATACCTATTTCATGGGAACAAATTAGTATTTTGTGTCCACAAATTAGTATGTTGTGCACACGTTATACCTACTTAGTGGCCACAAATGATTATTTTTTTCACCCATGTCATGTCTGGGGCTCCGTAGGTATTAATTTGAGCCAGGTGCAGCATCTAAATAAAAAATAACACAGCCATCACTTCTTCTGTGAGACATAACAGTAAAATGCAACCTAACCGTGTTACAGTATGAAGTGGCTGTCTGTGTGGCTGTGGGCCAAGGATGTATTTTACTTGGAGAGCAGAAGCAACTGACAGATGCATGAGCAGCAGCACAACATTTATCAAGGCATCAGCAGGCTGTGAATGCAGAGGCCGCCTCTGCTCGTATCCACCTGCAGCTATCATGACTGCCAAATCCCAGGCATGAGAGGCGCTGGCTGAAGCACTACTCTGGTATCACATACCTGACCTCGCTAGACAACAGTCAGCTCTGGGTGTTAAACCACCCCATCCGCTCCATACATCACTGTTATCTCTATCACCCCTGTGAAGATTAGCCACTCACACAACATACCTGTTCAGACTGCTGCTGCTGCTGCTGCTACGGTTAAGCACAAAGCCCAGAAGAGCCCAGTCAACATGAAGTGATAACCCAAGAAAACATGGTTGTTGCTCCGAGAATGTGTAAGGATGTGTAAGGATGTGCTGACAAGCTCACACTGGCTTCCTTCTTCAAACTAAATCCAGAAAATATGCTTTGTTTTGTTTTATTTCCAAGTGTACAGTAAGAGTTTTTACGATGGCCTTGCATCATTCAAATTAATAAAAATGCATTGTTACAGATCATCATGTGCTGTGTCAGGTTTACAGTAACATGTTTCGCAAAAAGATCGACCTAACTTTCAAATATTTGCTCAAATAAAATGACCCTTTATGTGTATTTCCATCTGCTGCTCTAAAACCTAAACTCTGTGTCGCCACAGAAGGATAATAAGGCTCAACTTAATGACGTAGATAAAGTGCAAACCCTAGCCGTTGGTATACGGTGGCGTTTCACCGCTGCTTCACTTTATCACTGGAGCAATATTTACTTCTCGCAGTAAGTGAAGAAATGTCATGTTCACACTGGCAAGATACCATGCAGTGCAGCTTTGCTGTGGTGAACTCAAACCGGTTTCAAAGTTCAAAGTGTACAACTTTGTGTTCTCACTCGTCACACATAAATGCCAGGAGAGGCGCTGTCAAAGCATTTTAGAATTTGTGAAAATGGATTGTAATTTCACATGACACAGTGGGCACATTTAAGCATTATTTATGTGTTTATTTCAATGCACTGTATCAGCATATAGGGTCAACACGGGGCTGTGGTGGCTAGTGTTGTTGCCTCACAGCAAGAAGGTCGTCAGTTCTGATCCCTCGACCAAGGGCCATCTATGCATCTATCGTTCATTTAAATGTACAGTGGGCAAGACTTGATCGTTACTTGTCACCAGAGTCACGTGTCAGACCAAAATAAAACGGATCAATGCCAACACCAGTTATTAAGCTATGGTGACTGTACTGGTCAAAACCCCATATTTACAATTAGCGACAGTGTGCATTTTAAGGCAGAAGGTCACTATGTAAATGAAGAAGAATGCCACCCTTTATGGGATAAAAAGGCCAACATAGTTTCCTGGCCCTCTGCAGTCTTACCATTAGATATCACTAATTCTCACACACTGGACACTGGACTTCAATATTTTTATTTTTTTTGTGATATCTCGTAATGCAGAATGTTGCATATTGGACCTTTAAATGAGCAAAGTGTGTCGCTCTCACAGTCACATGTTCCGACATTTCTGTCATTTCAGATAGACATTTTTAATCTGGGCAAACACTGCTAGGTAGGGACTGACAAACTGTGAGTATCTGCTGTGTACACATGAGTATTTTCCCTCCCTGAAGTGTTTGATTAAAGAAACGGCATTCTGGTGAAATAAAATGCCAGGGGTTAACAGAGTCGTCACTTTGCTCTGGTTTTCCAGAATCAGACTACAGAAGAATACCTGGAGGTTCCTCTCGACCTTACATTAGGAAACATTACATACGTGTATACTGTGTTTATTTTTGCAGACGCTGAAAATGCAAATAGCAGAAGACAGATGGATTTTTATGTGGGTGCATCAGCAGTTTTCCTTTTAAATTTTTTTATGCAGACTAAACTACAATGCCTTCCTTGTGAAACGAGAATAAAGAACACACTGATGATGTGACTTGTTTATGCACCGCATTGTGAATAAAGGGAACCTGGTGGCTGAAGTCTGCTCGCCTCTGCCATTATGTGGCAGTGAGAATGTGAGGGGGCTTGTATGAGCTCTCCTGATCACCCTCCTGGGAGTAATAGACGGGGCTACATGAACGTGGCAGGTTTATTAAGTCGGTGCATGGAAATTAAGCCACAAAGAGGCATATTAATCATCATTTTACTTGACAAAGTGACGAAGAAGTGTGATCAGCAAATACAACTGGAGTGGGCATGGTATTTGAATGGAAACGGTTTAATGACGCATTTATTGTGCTTCAGTGCCCTTGTGGGCAGGACAGAGTGAATGAACGAATGAGTGAGTGAGCGCTACATCCATTATACTCCTGTAAGCAACGTGGGTGTCAGTGTGGGAATTAATGACACTTTTGGGTTGGACTTACAGGCTCAATCTCATTTCACCCCTTGCTCCTACCACTTAGCCCTACACCGATATTTGTTGAAGTAGAAGGGTAGGAATTCAGGAACACACTTCAAATGCAATGGCAGGGGCTTTTAAAAAACATTTTCATGGATTGAGGGTATTTTTGTTGTTTTGTCATCCTTGTATATCACACACACACACAACAAATACAGTAACATGAATGGCTAAAAGCATTTGAAAAAACTGAAGTGAGGTACTCAAACACTCTTCATTCTTCAGCGCTCCAAATATGAAACATCAGTGAAGTGGAGGCAGATTCAGGAAACACACACACACCGTTTATTTACCTTTGGACAATCTAAATAAAGCTTTATCAATAACCTTAACCACAACCAATACATGCCTAACCCTAACCTAAACCTAACCAGAATTCAAATCTGAGCCCTAAACTTATACAGTTTCTCAGAAATGAGGTTCTGTCTCATTGGGACCATGTTTTAGTTTTAGAATACACTGACCTTGTGTCTCTCTCTCACACACACACACAGAGACCGACATACACACGCAGTCAGCACAGCAGCTGTACTGGAGCGTCACATGACTCTATATGCACCTTGATAATTGTCTTTCCAATCCATGTCTTTCATCACAAACTCATTTTAAACTTTCAAATCAGTAGAAGGCTGTAGTTCGTCTGTAATGAGAGCGCCTCGAGCGTAAAACACCTCACTTGTCGCTACAATCCTGCCTCTAATTATAACACCTGCGAATAATCATTCCCGTATATAAAGAATGTAAGTGATAAACACATGGAGACGATTCTCTGTGATGTCCTGCTGCAGGTGTCTCCTGCTGCTTCAGTCCCGTCATCTACATAGTAATGGAATGTGTGTTAAGTCCGGGGAAAGACGCGCTTCACTTCTCCATGTACCACCTTCCTCTGGAAATGCCGCGTGCACACCTCACGTGCATCTCGACCACTGACACTTTATCCTCGCATTAACGTGCACACCGGCATTAACCTCTCCCCAACAAGCAAGATACAAAAACAAGACAACAACCCAATAACCTGGGTTTATTTTCCACTGCGCGCAGCAGCCTGATGGAATGCGCAACGGATCACGACGTTCCACCCGTGCAGGGAATAAACTGGAGCTTGAACTTAATAATCAAATCAAATATTAAAATAAAGACCATGTGAACGTATAAAAGGCAACAAAGAGGCTTATCTCCTTCTGCATAGTTACACAGTACGTGCGCAAACCAGAGGTAAAACAAATAAATAGTATAGAGCGATCTGGAAGGTGCGGGCAGGCAGGAGACACACACACACACACACACACACGCTGAACTCCACAAAGATCGCACACTATTGCGTGACACAATTACTTAGAGTGATGCGTTACCTGTTCAGCAGAGGAGGAGACACGACAGTGGGCAGAGGAGGAAGAGGAGGAAGAGGAGTCAGGCTGAGGAGCCACACAATCTGCACTGTGGTGGATGAAAGGGATGCTATCGGCGTCCCAGCACTCAACTCCAAAGTGAGTGTGCGTGCGTGTTTTTTTTTCTCTCCACGCCAATAAAGGACAGCGTGACTCAGACCACTCCCCCCTTGTCAAAACATTTCCAACTGTTTTCTTGTCATCACCACCAACATCCATAACAACATATTATGGCATTTAAGTGGCGATTTGTATGCAATATGGCATGATTTATTTATATTTTTAATCTATAAAACGTGGTCGCATTTTACAACCTGTTTTCAATCAATGTTTTCAACTCTCAAAAAGTGGAAAAAAAGCATTTGAAACTTAAGTGTGTAACATTTACATAAAAGCAAATGTCTGTCAGATTCAAATCATCGACAGGTGAGTTCCCATAATGCTGATTAAGCTCCACACAACCATGTGCATCTCAGTAAAGTGCTGTTGTATTCATGTGTGTGTTTGTTATCTGTCATGTGCACACAGGAAGTTGGATGTCAAGACAGAAGAAGACAAAATGAAAACACACTTAAAGCTGCAGTGTGCGACGTTTGGTGATATTTGTTGTTGTCAGTGTTATTGTTTTGCCTCTGTTTGGTTATTGTGTCGCATTATAATCAAATAGAACATCAAAAATAACAAACCAAAATCACTTATGCACTGCAGCCTTAACCACAGTCATTGAAAACACTTAAAGCTGCAGTGCGTAACCTTTGGGGATTTTTTTTTTCTGACCGTTTCATATGAAGGATGCAGCATACAAAAACCTTGTAAACAACACAACTCAGCAGAGATGAATGACACACTGCAGCTTTAAATTCTGCTGTTTGATTTCAGACAACACATGTCAAAATCCCTGCCCTGGGTCAGAAAATACTAGTGTACAACTGGGGAGGGGGGCATCAAAAGAAAATGAGGGATGTAAAAAAAATAATAAACTCAGTATAAAGTCCGACTGATATTGGACTTTTAAAATACATGTTATAAAAGTCGGATTTTGTACTAAAATGTTGTACTGAAATAGTACTAAATTGAATTTTGGACTAACACAGTAATTGAGATAGGGAGTGAAATTACTCCTGCATGTGTACCTATGGTAGGACTCAAGCTGGCCTGGATGTTCTGCGCATGCACAGCAGTTCCTACTCACAGCTAATACGTGGAAACAATAATCCAGGCTGGTAGTTTTGTTGGACTAATGAGGAGACCATCTGTATGCTCCGTCATCATGAAGAATATTTTAAAATTAACGCATGGTAGGAAGATTTCAAGATTGCTTGTATACAGAGACAATGGCGTTAGTCCAACTACGTCGACTTAACTGTGCACAGCAACATACTGAGTGTGTCTCGTCTGCTGAGACAAAGAAACGCTACCACAGCTGGAAACGTGCAATCATTTACAAGGTCAAATTCTCTTGGATCAAATGAATACACTTTGGCAGAGTTTGGTTTCTTTTATTTTCTTCAAGAGGAGACAGGATATTGACAAAGCCGCTTTTATGGAGACAAGTTTCTTGGTGAGTGAGCTAAGAGCTCAGAAGATGGAGGATTTGTGAAGGTGTGTTCTTTTTTGCTGCTGCGGCAAAGCTGCTATAGCGCCAGACGAAGTAAAACTGTGTGTCAGTTTGTCATGAAGAGCTGTCATACACTGGATTATTGATATGACACAAGATAGTGAAAAACTGTGAAGGACACTGCAGAAATGTCCAGTTTTCACTCCAGAGGGAGAAAGAAAAACACCCAACTAGTCATTTTTATATGCGGCATTGCTGCAGAAGTGGATATAAGAGGGAAACCATAGCTGGTTCAACCAAAGGTGAGGGTTTGTTTGATCAAACTATTTTCCTCCTCTATGAAAATACTTATTATTCACTTATTTAAAAATCTTGTCACTCTGGAACAAAACAAAAATGAAGGTCTTGCCCCTCATTCACTGATGTCACCAGAGTCCTGCCCTCGGCTCAAATTTAATTAATTTGTTTGCAGTTCTCCTTTATCTGAACAAGATAATAACTTTGTGCCTAAAATACCTGTTTTAATTGAGTTCTCTGCAAAGAAAAACAATTCTGAGAAGAAAAGATATTCAGTAAAAGATAGAAGTAAATTAAAAGCACTGGAGATAATTAAGTTGCACAAAGAAAATGCTCAAAGAAAATATGTCCTTGGAAACCAGCATTAAAATAATAAAAAAAGATGAGTTCTGATTTGCTGTTAACTGTTAAATTTAGGCTCTTCGTGGAAGAGATTACAAGCGAATTGATTGCACTGCGGAAAATAATTGTTTCTCAATTTGTTTGCTTCAGCTCAAAGTAATGAAGCATCATTGGTTTGGTAAGTCTCTTGTATAGGATCCTATACTTAGCTCAGGTTATCTTTTGTAGAATCGAGAAATGCATCACATATCCGTAATTCTGGACTCTAGTGTACATTACGTTAACATTATACATAGAACCAATTCTAAAGACACAGCTAACCCACGCTTCATCAAATTAAAAACACTCGATCATAAAGAAACGGCACAAGCTAACAACTACAGACTACCACTGAAAAGTATGCAAACAATTCTCCAAATCAATATCAAACCAAGTTAAAAAATAAACTTTTACTAAGCAATTTCTGCAAACTAACACCAAATACCACTGTATTAAACTCACACGAGTCAAATTACGCAATAAGCTCCATAATGACGTGAAATCATGTAGCATTCATCATTAAATCGCTTCAAATGGATGTTTAAAAACAACACGAGTGGACATCCTGTACTCTGCAGCTCGCCTGACTCCGACTCTCGTTGTAATTCTTTTGTAACGGTTTTCCGATTGGCCGAAGGTAGCTCAGCGGTAGAGCAAGTCGTCTTTCGACTGGACGGTTGTGAGTCAGATTCCTGGCTCTGCAAGTGGACATGCGCTGAGTTGTCTCTGGGCAAGACTCTTAACCCTGCAGTGTTCCTGACAGTATGGTATGAAAGATGTGCCATAGATATATATGCTGTACGAAAGTGTGAGTGAACGGGTGTGAATGGGTGAAAGTGCAGTGTCAAAGAGCTTTGAGTGGTCGTCAAGACAATGACAGCGCTATGTAAATACAGAGGATTTAGCATTGTTGAATGGTTTATATGGAATTATGCATTTGTTTAGCATTTAAGTTTAACGACAACGTAAAGACTGGGAGGTGCTCAAAAAATAAAGAGATTTCTATATTCTTATTCCTTGGTGTTAATAATACATGTTAACTATTTTTTACCTTTTACTTTTTGTGCTTTTTGATGCTGTCAAACCATAAATGTCCCAATTGTGGGACTAATAAAGGATGATTGTTTTCTGTTTTAGTCTAATTCAGATCTTTTAACTTTGCCTGAACAAAAGTGTATTAATTCACACATACATTCATCAACATTACGAATATTATGTTAGTGCCAATGTGATAAAAAGCTGGAGGTGTAACACATTTTGCAGAGGTTTTGTCCAGATAATAGAAGGAAAGAACACGGTTTCTGGCCTCATTCTAAAGACCTTGACCAGTAACGCGAAGAGAGAGAAGTCATTATCGTTACAGATAATAACTCCAGGGCCCATTCATGTAAGGACAAATCCCAGAGGAAGGTACGCCTGCAGTATGCACATCATTATCAATATAGTCTCCTCCCTTGTGAGATTCCAAACCCCCCAAAATAGAAAGGACGTGGCGCAGACTAGATTTCAGTCTCATGATCTGTGGAGAATGTGCTCAGGATCCAGGAATACAAACTCCACCAAGGGCAAATATGCCGTTATCAGAAGCGTCTACATAATTAAAGTATTCATTTCATGTAATTACCGCCTAATCCGGTGGGACACCAAGTGTTACATTATGAACTTCCTGATATTGAACAACCTGGGAAAGCGTTGGTAATATTAGATGGATTCAATCACTCGGGTAAGAACGTGACTTTTAAACTTGGTGTATGTCACTGCATGTCAGCGACACGGCTGGGGAAGGCGCGTTTCTCCTTCTTAACAGAGAGAGAGGGTCCTAAAGGAATGGGAGCTTTCATTATCGTCATAATTATAGGCCATTCAGAAACGTCATATTAGCTCAGTAGGATCTTGTTTATTGGAAGAATTATCGCCTTAAAAGGCAAGAAAAGAAACTTCACTGGCAGTGGGAGGGAACAAAACACAGTAATTAGGGCTAAATCACCAAGTGGTGCAGAGGCCCTACTGTAGTATTAGTATTATTATTATGATCATTATTATTATTATTATTGTTGTTATTATTGGAGGAAATCCAACTTTGCATGCATAAAAACAAAAACTTTGCACATAGGTCCAGTCTGTGTTTCACTTCATAACTTCATAAATAACAAAAAAAATTGAACATGCTGTGGCTGAAATGTGGTTGAAATTATTAATGAATATACTTGCAAATTCTTGCTAGATAAATCCTCATTGTTGATTAAGTGTTTAACATTTCAGGATTTTACCTAAAAAAAACTGAATTCCTATGAGCATTCTATGAGCAAGTGTCATTTTAACACACTGGTTTTTCACTTATAAAGTAAATCAGTCTTTGTAAAAAAACAGATGATTAATATCTCTATGACGTCTGCAAATACTGAACTTTGACTTCATGACTAAAGTTTTGACAGCAGTTTGAAAATGTGCCTTTTCTTCGCATGGACGGCTGATATTTTTGGTTTAGTCATTGCGTGAACCCATCTTGCGTACACGCAATAGCACGTGGCTCTTGGCGTCCCACATTACTGCACGTTTACTCAGTGGGGGGCTGCTCCATTCAGATGCATATATCAATAACAAAATAATCGTAGTTCACACATCACTGTTTGCAACAAACATCTAACGCTACTTCCTCTGCTTGCCCTCCCTCTCAAATGCCAGAACACAGGAATGAGTGTTTTTTTTTTTGTTGACAGGCTGCATATCCATATTTTTTATACCCTCCAAATCTCTAAGAAAAGCCGAGGCATCTGTAACACACAACATAATCTCAAAGATTTTGCTTCAGTGAAAGGAAAGACTGGATTATTGACACAAGATACAGTACGGCTAAAAGGTGGACAAATCTAACCACACACACATCACAGAAGAAACAAACCCTGGTCTAGTCCGGGTCATTGTGCAAAAGGAGTAAAAAAAAAAAAACAACAGCTAAAATAACTGAAACGATAACTGTAAACCACTGAAAACATCTTGTATCTATAGGTACCAAAGTAAGACTCTCACAGCCACAGGTGGTTGCATGCAAGACGTGCAGCTGCTGTCAATCAGTTGAGTGAGTTGAATTTGGGCGTCCATGGTGGACTATAAATGGATTAGTGGACTGACCAGTGTGTGAGAAATTAGACTTTTCATTTGCCTCACAGTTGTTGTCCATTCCAACAGACAGCACCGAGCCATTAAATGATGTATTGTTGTTGTATCATGTGAACTGTTGTGTATATGATCTTAAAATTTGGATGCATCATCCGTCACCTGCCAAGGGACTACGGACTTAAATTAGCAGTTTCTTCATATACTCTGGCATATAATCAAAAACCTAGTTTTATCCTCGGAGCTATTCTGAATGTAAGCTCAGAGATGCAGTAAGCTGGCCGTGTAAATCAAAGCCTCGTTTGCACTAAGCGGTACAGTACAGTTCAGCTTACCACAGTGCGGTTTGGAATGGTACACCCTGATCCGAGTTGCGTTTCAACCACGCAGTGTGTGTGTGGGTGTAAACGAAGTAGCTCCTAATGTAATATTTGTCACGCCATACAACTGCAACACGGCCAATACATTCCACAAAGAAGAAGAATGAGAAACAGTTAACAAAGAGCAACAATGGAGGACATTGAGCATTTTGTGTTGTATCTTCTTGACATGGGGGTGTTCATCACAAGAAGACAAGCTTTGTTTGAGAGAAGACTGCACAGACAGACAGCGGAGTTTGTCCCTGCTGTTGCATGTAAGTGATAAGTGCTAAGACAGCAATGATTCTAGCAGGAGGAAACAGTGTGCTGGCTCACAAATTAAGGAGACAATTATAAAATAATAATAACGGTACCCGACTGTCAGTTCTTAGTCAAACTAAACCAGCACATGGAAGAACCTGCGTTCATCGCAGGTTCAAGCAGTCTTTGTGGTAACATGTATGTTGCACATGTTGCCATAGTAACGGCAGAACATTTATTATATACTGTACAGCCCTAATTTGTTGGTCAGTTGGTTGACTGGTTACCCAGGATGTGAACATGGGTTTTCAGTTTTGATAAAGTTAAGCATGCCAACATAAGTTCTAACATAACCCATATTTGTAAATCATTGATTTATGAAAACTTTGGTGATCCTACTACCAAAATAATCTTAGTTTTTATCAATCAATCAATCAATCAATCAATCAATCAATCAATCAATCAATCAATCAGTCAATCAGTCGATCAGTCGATCAGTCGATGTCTATTAATGCTTATTTATGTAGCACATTACAATATCTGCAAGGTACTCAATACACTCAATAAGTTAGCAGGAGTAATAAAACAGTAAGGAAAACCAATAAAATAACAATCAAAGTTAGAAAATGTAGAATTAAGAACAGACAGAAAGTGTCACCGTGCTACAGATTTTTTTCTGTATTTCATATTCTAAATAAATATGCATTGAGTTTACTTTTAAAAACGCCCATGTCAGTGATAGAACGCCTGGAACTGTCACCCCACCATTTATATCTTGACCTGGGGACAGCCAGTATTGCCACTGAACAGAAGAGCATAAACCCTGCCATTTTCACGTATCCCTAAAATCTCTCTGCTATATAAAGGTGGAGCGAGGGCATTGATGGCTTTTAAAGCAAATACTAACATCTTAAAATCAATTCTAAGATGAAATGGCAGCCAATAAAGTTCATATAAAACAGGGTTGATGTGGTCACACCTTGGGGTATAACAGCTGCATTTTGAGCCAGCTGGAGGCAAAAAAACTATACAACAACATCACTGATACAGTTGCACAGAGAGTTGAGGGCATCATCGCCACTTGTTTTCATCTGCAAATAGATTTGCAAGTCATCTGCATAACAATGAAAAGAAGAATTGTGCTTCCTAATTGTAGCCCCTAAAGGTTAGCATGTACAATAAAAAAGAGCGTTGGGCCAAAAATAGAGCCCTGTGGCACCCCACAGAATAAGGGAGTGTGAGATGATGAGAGGTTGCCAACCATAACAAAGAAATGTCTGCTTGGCAAATAAGAGGTGAACATATACAGTATCTACGCAAGGTTTCAGACGAGAAATAAGGACTGCATGGTCAACTGTAACCAATGTCTGCACCAGAGCAAACATAGCAGGTATCTGTACGACTGTTGTTCAACACTTTAGCTGTGATATAATTACAATAAATCTTGGCCTCTCATGAGCTATGTCTTAATTTTAGCGTGGAAGGTTTTCTAATTTGTAGCAAATTAAGATCTCACTCATTACAAAATGCACCTTTGTTAGATGCCTGAGTGCAGTAAAATCAGCTGCAGCTGACTATTGCTGACTAGTCACTGGAAAAAAAAAAAAAAAAAACACAACAAAGCCTGCTAGTCTCAGTTGCTCTGGAACAAAAAGTGTTATAATAATCAAAGTACTGTATGAAATAATGTGTATTTCTGTGTGTGCTGTTTGTGTGTGTGTAAGACAGAAAGACTCATTGTCAGCTTTTCTTCTAGTACTGGCTCTGGGACCTATTGTATTCCAGACAAAGAGTCAGAGCTTGTCGTCAAATGTGGTGCTCTTATGACACAGCGGGCGGTTTGGGCGTGAATTTCAACCAAAATGTCACCTTGTGACTGTAAAGAGAGAATGACACAGCTACCTTTTGATGTCCTATTGTCATTTACATAATCGCATTCATTCAGCAGCAGTTAGTTGGAAACATGAAAGGTTAAAAAAAGATAAAAAAACCTGTGCTCTCAAACCACTTTAACATTAGAGGCACAGCACTCAAAAAAAACATATTACATGTAGACATTTGTCTATGATTGCATGATGAAAATGTGTAGTAGTCATGCATGTGGTCTCACACTGAACATCCGTTTAATCGCAGGAAACTTTCAAGCAAAGAGGGTTAATAATTTATGATGTACATGCACTGGCACTCAAAGCTGCATTGGTCAGGGTTTCCATTTCAATTTCCATTTTCGTTGATTCACTTATCTCCAAACATATCAATAAGAGAGTTGTTTTTTTTTGTCTGATTAACTCACTGTGCTTTGGCTGTGGATATTTCACCTTCAAACTAGTGCTAGTGGCATTTTCTCTTTCTACTACATACTGTAGGTCTTGTTGTGCATTGGAGAGTGTGTCCTGTGGCAAGTGTAACAGGCTTGTATACAGTCATTATGTCTGGAATTAAAGCTGTAGTTTTTAACTTTTAATGAATAAATACGAATATGAAATATGAATAAATGGCTTAATGCCTGCATGTGCCAATCTGCCTGTTCCTGCAGCAACACAGTTTCCTGGATACAGTCTGGACAAGTAACGCTGCAGTAAAAGACAGATGAGCAACACATCAATTATCAAATTACCATGGAAGCAAAAGTGTCACGCAAATTGCAAAGCGGACAGCAACGCTTCCGTCTCGTCTGGATGTGCGCGAGTGTTTGTGTGACTAAAGAGAAAACTAGGCCACAGAGACGCCTAAATGTTTTGGTAATTACTCAGAAGTGGAGTTTTAAGTTAGCTGTTCAATATTCACTGTGATAGATTAAACACCAAGATGGAGAATTGCCACATCAAAATGTTATGACACCAATATAGGAGTCACAATTAAAAGAAATTAATTTCAGCATCTCAGCATAATTAAAAACAATCCATGCCGTTGAAGGAGACCTGAAACTAGTGACTGAGATCATCAACTTCTCAGGAAAATGTTCCCTGATGCTAAAAAAAAAAATCAAGTAGTTATTTAGAATTAGAAGATAATTTTCCTATAGACTTACATTCAGAGTCCTTTTTTTTTTTGTAACCGATGGAGTTGCCCCCTGGGGGCTATTTAATATATTCTCACCTCCTGAATGATTCACCTAGGAAACCAGAAGAATCCGTATATATATATATATATATATATATATATATATATATATATATATATATATATATATATATATATATATATATATATATATATATATATATATATATATATATATATATATATATATATATATATATATATATATATATATATATATATATATATATATATATATATATATATATATATATATATATATATATATATATATATATATATATATATATATATATGTGTGTATAGGCCTGTGTTCTGTACACAGAGAGTGCTAATAATGATTCATACCACAGTTGAGTAACGTTAGAAGGAGGACACAAATCAGAGATGCTTTTTATATCCAGACCTTTCAATCAGGACCTGACCCTTCTGTAATAAGTGACAACCGAGCCTGGCTGTGTAATTTATGTGCTGTTTCAACAAATTGCTTCACAGGGGACCAAATGAGAGCCTTACTTTTTCTGGTGGATGAAACCTACGGAGCTTTTTTCCCCACACGTAAACTTCAAGGTGTTTCCATTGAATTTACTCTGCCTCCTCCACACAATAAATGTATATTTAAGATCATATTCATGCTTTTTCCCCCCGCTATAAACTGGAGTGCAAATGTAAAGGAGCATAATGAGCCTGATTGTATGAAACCGCACCAGCATTTGTCATATTATCATAGCCGTTTGCAGCTTTAATCAGAGAAGCTCTCGGTAATGTGTCTGCGGTGGCTTCTGTTATTGCCTTAAGTCACACATCTGTCTTATTATGTCTCTGAAATTGTATTTGCTTGCTGTGGCAACACATGTTTCGCCTTCTAACTGTCGTTTCAGGGGCAAGGCTCTACGTGTGTGAACAAAGAAGGCAAGATATCAGTCCTGGTGACGAGCTATGTTTCTGAAAATATCCCAGATATTTATTCAGACAGACCTGATCATATTATAAGGTGAACTGGAGAATACAATGTGAGGGTTAGTGCAGTGCTGCCTCTCTCTTAACACCAGCTGGACAATCCTCAAAGGACAAGGTTGCAAAGGTACGAGAAAGTATGGACTTACTAAAAAAAAATAAACACACAATAAATTTTCTTTTGTGCCCAATTTGTCGTTCTGCATGAAGTAGAAATCTTACAGTAACTCTGTCTTATACTGACATCATGTTTTCTGTGAACCAAGCCAGAACAGGCAGTGACAAGCGGGACGCAATATACAGTCCCCACCTTTGTTGGAGAGTGCAGTATGTGCTGTTCCAGATTCAAAGGTGGAGGATAATGAATCATTTCTTACCACCAAAAACTACTCTGGTGACAGCCTCTCTGCTATCTCTGTCTGACTAGCCACCCCCAGAGTATCAGCGAGCCATCTCTTGGCATGGGGAAACAAGCACACGGGGAGAGAAAGAGAGATTTCTCCCGAAAGCATATCAGTGGATACTCCGAGTCGAGCAGTGTCACACTTTTAAAAAACAGCTGATGATCATTGCATGGTGTAAGCAAACCACAACAACAACAACAACAACACTAGAATACACTGACAACCATTCTCTTAGTCAGGAAGTAAAATAAAAAAATAAAGCTGCTTTTAACCCTGAGTCAAACAATCACTCACACATACATGTTTATCATTTTAGACCGTTTGCGTACGTTAACTCTGCCGTTTGGTTAATTTGTCTGCAAAACCCTAATATACATTTAGTGTGGAAAAGAGAAGGCAACTAACTAACAAGAATCTTCTACAGTTCTGAAGTAGACACTGTTTTACCTCAAGCTTATTAGACTTATTTTAATTTGAAATAATCAAATAAATCTAAAAGTCCCAATCAAGGTACACTGGTAAGAGTTGTGTTACGTTGTTAAAGCGGAACTTTGCAAGTGTGGTCGTTTTTTTTTTGCCTTTTTCTCTACGGAGCGTCCCCTTGTGTCTACCACTTTATCCTCACTGTTGTAAAAACTCACCCCCCCCTTCCCCCCTCGTGGCCATGTACATTTGTTTTCCTCGGAGCCGGCGAACACATAAATACATAGAGAACAGAGTGTTTATCGCAAATTGCAACAGCAAAACGCCAAGTCGGCATATTATGTTTTGTATGCTTCTGTGTTTTTCAATTTTCGCCATTCAGAAGAAGGCGGTCCCGATGTTTACTCCTGTGTGGCCCCTCACTCAGTCATTCCAAAACAGTTTTCTCTGCTTCTTTTTCGCCAGCCCCGTCACGATGAACGGCAACAATAACGCTGTCGCTGCCTCGATCTTACAGCCGGTACCTGGCTGGGTGACATATGTGTGTTGTGCCGTAAAGTAATTTGTGTTTTCTCGCCAGACTCAATACCTCCGATTTAGGGCCACGGCCCCGACCAGGCTGGTTTTCCACTCAAATATGGAAACAAGACAGCTCCAACAAGCCATTAAACTATCACAATGAGTCTGAAGCTGTGACGTTAGGGTAAAAATATTACATAGTTCCACTTTAACTCTTTCCCATCACATGTTTGAACATACAGAGGCTATAAGAATGTACAATACAGAGTTTATTATATCCTTTTTTTCAGCACAACCTATCGGCAATCTGATGAAATATTTATTTCATTTTTACCAACTATAAAAACACACCCGGGCAAAAAGTAACCAACATTTTAAAAATCTGGAAAATTTGCAAATACGTCACAGTTCAAAGATCACTTGGTTTTTATGAACAAAAAGAAAATCAAAACGGTTTATTTTGTGACTTCTGCACAATTAATGCTACTTCTGTCACTACTAAAAATGCAATATGAAATGAATCATAACTTTGACTCAACAGCACACAAAACCTGCATTTTTTAAAGCTTGAATATGCGACCTATAAACACACACACCCCCAGGATGTCCATATAAGGAGTTGTGTACAGATCTGTGCCACGTGAACACTAAGGGTTAATATGGACTTGAGGAAACAGAAGCAGATTAACACAGTTTGTGCGACAGCCCTAGTAAAAAGCATGAAAAGCAATAAGACACAAGCAAAATAAACAACATTTCACTTTGTGTTAAGAGCCAGGGAAAACAGGTGCATTTTAAGAGATTTAGGAACAGGCAGTTAAGAGGCCTGCCTAATGTGGAGAGGTAACTTATTTCATATTTGGGAGGATCATATGTGTTAAGCCCTCTAAGCTTCAGTCATGTTTCTGGAACAATCTTGACACAAAACAAATCACTTCCTGTGTGCAGTGTGGGAATGCTGCTGGGTGACACACCACTACACTCACAAACACACAGAGAGAGAGAGAGAGTGTCATGTGGAGCTGATCGGCTGACATTAAAGCTGTAGTGCGTAAAATTTAAACACAGCAGATTTGTTTATACATTTAACTTTTCTTCACTTTGGAGCGCCGCGCTGCAGTCTCGCTGCACTTCCTCGAGCAGTCAGAGGTGCAAATTCAAATCAATAACAGCCAAGATCAGGACACGTCACGTCACGGACAGTACAGAGCCACAGGGAAAAAAAGGAAGTGATCCCAACACAGACAAGAACAAATGTCCCCACTTTAATTCAGCACACCTGACCCAGAACTCCAACATGGTCAATAATTTATTACTCTGTAGAAGTCACTACTTCACTGCCGGAATCAGAGATGTGATGCAGGCGACGTCAAAGACTAAAACCCAGAGAGAGACAAATATGTCCAAAGATGGTTGTCTTGAGATTTTGTGCTTAAAAACAGTCTTCCACAGGTTCTACAGGCAAAGGTTACAGCTGTAACTTATTATTATGAGTTAATAATTGTTTTTGTCTTGCAGCATCATAAAACATAAGCTGCACAAATATGTTTCAAAACAACAAAAAACATGCCTGAAACACTTTCCATTACAGAGCAGTTTCAATATGGTATTAATTTGGTTATAATTTAGTAAAGGGGAGTAATATTATGGTTATACCACCATGTCTCTACTGTAAATGTAAGTAAAGGATTGGTAATGTGAAAGGAAAATCTATTATATCTCGATATGGAAAATAACACAGTATTACTGGAATATTACCTCCTTTTAACCACACATTTGTGAATTACAAAATCATTGCCATCATATTTTTTACCAATACTACAAAAACACTAAATTTACCACAAGGCGTTTCATGTGGTTACTGTAATTACCATTTTGATTCAGTCTCACTACCCTCATCAAAGCCGTCTTCAGGGATCATTGGACATTAATCAATAAATGAATCAATTAGAAACTGACTACTGAATAAATCAACAACTATTTTTCTTCAAAAGATGCCAGCCTCTTTAAAATGAACATTTTCTTTTTACTTTCATTTTATTCATTTCATTTATTTATTTATTCATCTTTGCTCCTTTACGACAAACCTATTGGTTGACACCTCAAGGCTCGGGAGACGCTAATCGACATTTTCTGATATTTTCTGACATTTAATGGACCAAACCAGTAATTGATTAATCAAGAAAACCATCCACAGACTAATTGAAAATGAGGATAATCATTAGTTGCAGTGGTGTTGAAAACAAAGAGCTTAAAAGGTGAGTACTGGGTGGCCAGAAACATAACTGATTTTATTGATTAATGCACGCGTGTGAGCGCCGATTAAAAATTGAAATTGTGCAGGTTTTGAATAATAATTTACAGATCGACTGCTCTTCCGTTGAACTGTGTGTACAGGTGCAATTAGAGCAAGTTGTTATAGCATGAATGGGGCAGAGTGGAATGTGCTAGTTACACGGTGCTAACGTGCTTGGAAATCCCCCGTCTGATCCAATACAGACACATAGCAGGATACAGAAGTGAGGTACACGGAGAGCCAGACGCCACGGCATGACAGAGGAGAGATCACCGAGGCTCATTAACAGCAGCCGCCTGGACTGATCCCAGTTTTCTGCCTGGGGAGTTGGAGCCAACTCTCTCTATTGCAGGGAAGAGAGAGACTTCTAAAGGGCACGACCATCTGGAGCAAACCTCATTCATTTATTTCCTCCAAACTGCGTATGGGCGGGAGGCAGAGCCCAGACTCATCAAGCAGGTTGATAATCAGGTGCCACTGAAGCGCATTCGTGTTGCTCTGTGAAGAGGCTGCTGGTGAAATGTATCACTTTCAAACAAGATTGAAAAAATTTAATAAATAGGAAAAGTGTGCTCTAAAAAATTTTTTTTCCACATATTGGGTTGAACAAGTAATCATTTTCAAATCAAAATGTCAATTTGAATCAATGCAATTAGAAAATCGCCAAGGCTGCAATTTATTTGCTCTATTTTGGATTATTTAATGTCTTATGGCATTACTTTACAATAAATGTAAACGTATACTGGATGAAAACAAATGACTTCTTAAAGTTTGCATCCTGAGAAAATGTTGAACTCTTAAGTTTTGACAAAACGTCAAAATAGAGTAGCAAACAGACCGACCAAATTCACAGGAGGCTTACAGGAGGCAGACACCTAATCATTAAATGTATCGTTCACTGTTTTCAGCCAGAGCTACACTGTGTCACCAGCTAACACTAGAAATGCCACATACACTATTTTTTTTCTGGGGAAAATCACAAATCAAAATGAGTTCTGAATGCATTTCCTGTGAACACATGACATCAATACTCTATATTCAAATATAGCTATACAAGTTAAACCTGTATGATGTTATAAATAATCACATCTGAAGGTTTATACTTTACTAGTTTAGTAGCTTTTTATTTACTTATTTCAACATTCAAGACTGTTTACAGTATCGCATTCTTAGTTATTTTGTATCATTCCTTTATTGAACGCAGTTGCAGCTTTTGATAAATAAAATATATATTGGTGATATCTCAAGTTGTAATGCTCCGTCACACTATAAATGCACAGTATGTAATTTCTGCCACTAGGAGTCTCTTAATCAAAGCAATAACAGAAGAAGCGGCAGCATGGAATGATGGGAAATTGTTGCCCGGGGAGCACTTCGGTGGCAGAAAGTGCAGCAGCCTGCAATGGACTACGTGATTCATTAGTGACAAATACACACAATAAAATGCAAAAAGAAAAGGCTAACTAGTAGTAGCAAATATCTTCATCCTCCCGCCGGTGTTAGGTCTGGGATTTTCCCCCGGTCGTTATAGCCGTCATATGCAGTAGCAAACACCTGCGGTTGCACACTTGATATGTGCTTTACTGAAGACGCGCAGGTAACTCGAAGTTGTGCGTCTCGAGCTGTGTAATACACAGGAGAGTCGTAGGAGAGTTAAGTGTGTGTTCCCTGTACATGTTGGTGCTCATTACAGTCAGGCGTGTTGCAGTAGCAGAGAAGGTAAAGCGGCTCACGTCATCAAAGGGTGCTGAAAATTTGAAGTTCCACTACCGTGAATAGAAATAGTGATTTCCATGGGTTCTGTGGCTGTCACACGTACACTACTCAAAACGCCCTGCCCAGACGGTTCAAAGCAGCGCGACTGTGTCAGAAAGAAATAGGGCGAGTGTTTACATAAGAATAAGTACAACCGAGTCTTTTCCCTCACATCATTCAGTGTCCAGGAAATGTCAGCAGAAAGCCGTGGGGACAGGTGAAATCTCAGTATCCAGTGTAGAGATGACATTTGTCCCCTAAGGACAAATGGCTGCCTATGAAAAATTGATATGGGGCAGAAAATAGACTTCCAGTTCAATATAGAGTAAGGGTGACCACGAGACGGGTGTAGCAGGAATCCAAATTACAACAGCACAATTTACCCAAATTAATTATTCACCGGGCAGGAGCCTGGTCTCTGGAACTAGACACACAATTGCAAAGACACAAGGTTGGACTTGTTTAAGGGTACATCCAGGGGAAAACTAATGAGAGCTGACACACTGATTGATGGCAAAGTCCTGGAGCTATTTGTCTGGCCCCCTCCTGCATGTACTTCTCTGCCGCGAATGTGTCTGGATAAAGCTTTACCGGCATCAGCAGATGCGAGCAGAATGAATGAACGTAGCCATAGGTGAAATGTTTTCCATGAAAACGAAAGAATGGATGTTTTCAGCTTTCTCAGAAAGAATACACACGCCGATGACACACTTCCCGAGTAAGTCCTCGGAGTCTGGAAAAATAATTACCTCCTCCGAACTATGTTGCATTATGTATATACATGAAGTGCCCTCAAAAAAAAAATGCTGTTGCAATAACCCTTACTGCTTTTCAACTTAAGGGAGACTCATTCAGCACATTTTGCGCGTGACAGCGAGCCTTAATAAGTCAGCCAGGAACCAGGCTGCATGGAACAGTGCTTCCGCGCTCAGGGCAGATACATAGATAATCAAGGCATGACAGTGGGTTTTACATTTCAAATAACCCTCGGTGCATTACCAGCAGTTATTTACAGTGTAAGCACTGCTCATTAATTTTTAAACAGGCCCTTAAGGTCTGGTTGACAGACAAAGCTGGTGAACAGAAGCAGGAGAACGAGCTGTTGTTGTTTCTCCACTCACAATATGAAACATAGTAATGGCACCGAGCAAAGTGCTGCGGAATGCATTATTAATACGTTGATGATGCAACATGTAAAGGTCATGACCATTGTTTCCGCACACACCCATTCATCATCACACCGTGTCAACACACACACACACACACAATTTCATTTAGTAATGGGTTAAAATCTACAATAGATACTCAGCAGATTCTTCATTAAGATGGACAAACGTGGGCTCTTCAGAATCTCATATATTAATCTGTAACAAGATTGTTCTTGTTCTTCGCAGTCTGTACATGTCTCTCTGATAAAAACCCCTCACAGGAAATGATGAGGCAGCATGGCAAATGTCTTTTCTTGCCATGAACCGGCACCACTGGGAGAAGCCGGGCGTCTCAGTCACCACAAATGAGATCACACAGCTGCCACGTCTCCATCCACACTGAGAGTGCAGGCGCGTTTCGCCACTCGGTTCTGCGGAGGCACCGACGTGACAGCGTCTACCTGGGAATCCTTCTTTTGTCTGCCCTTCCTCGGTTACAACTTTGCAATGGCATTACCCTTTGCGAGACTCATTAATTGCTATCATTGGGCAAGCGGCGCCGCGCTCTCACTGTCACCACCTCGTAAGATCCTCTGTGCCGGCTGCACGCCTACTCAAGGCGTCGACACAAATCGGAGGAGTGAGGAGGGGAAATGGCCGCCGCTGTAGCGGCCACAAATCATTGATTAGGGTCAGGCTGCTTCAAACGGTGAGAACTCACCTTGGGCTCGGCTTCTCGGCGGCCCATAAATGAACACTTTTGTGGTCTCTGATGGATGAAGTGCAACAACATAGAGGGGGATTGTAGCTTTGTTTGACCATGACAAGTATTTCTGCAGGCTCACAAGTTATATCTGTTCGGTGAGGAACTCAATGGAATTCCATTGATATTTTTTTTTTCCCAACTTTATTTATCATTTTTCCATATCAAAAGTATTTATACAAGCATTTATTACTGTTTTTTTTTTTTTTTTTTTTTTTAAGTATTTACTGCACGATACACGCATAGTTGAAACTGACATGACAAGGTTCATCACACTAATTAAAGTAGATGAAGCTATGTGTGGTTTGACCATGTTACGAGTTGTGTAATGAGGTTGCTAATGATGCCTTGAATGTGTTTATTGAAATGCTTGCTATTTAAGTGCTCCGTTCACTCCTTATTTCATGGCGTCGTGACTAACTTCGGTGTTTACAAATGACAACATCTGTTGTTGTGATAGCAAGGATGGAAGTCAATCAACTGCTTCTGCAAAGTGAAATACGGGGGGAGACAGGATTGCTTTTGCGTGACAAATATAAAGAAAGGCATTCTGATGCCTCTGCACAGGAGGAAGCGCTCATTTTTAAACAGAATACCTGGAGGCAATTTCATAACATCTGGCACAGACGTTCACACTTGGGATTTAAAGAAGCAGTGATTACGTTTTGTCAAAGGTCAAGGTCACTGTGACCAACGGAAACCCAACTTCACTCTTTCACTATGACAAAGTAGATTTGATATCTTTGATCAAATTGTTTCAGTCTTGACTTCACACTGTATTTATGTGATGAATTTCATCAATAATATATCATAAATGATAGTAAAACCTTTAAGAATACTGTTTTGTAAAACTAAGGGATACCACTAAACTTAACCCCTTTCTTTTCTTGTCACATTTTCAATGATCATTTTCATGATTATCTTAGTGCCGTGTTCAAGTAGGCGACAGAGATTTAGGACTTTCACTTGACGGCAAAATAACCCCAGCCAACAAAAGCACAGTTCAAACCACGAATGATGGAATAAAAACAGCGAAAAGGTTTCATAAGCTCTCCAAAATGTAAGGGGTGTGAAGGGAACTTCACAGAACTTTATATGAAAGGAAACACTTGCTGTAAAACATATGCTTGACATGTAGAAATCAGGGTGAATGTAGCGATTGAGTGAGCCACATTATTATTCAGAGGGAAATAACACCAATAACACTAATTAGTGATTCAGCGCTGAAACATTACCTGGTCACCACCTACTCCACGAAACTTTTCAACCCATTTCAACAACTCACACATCATAACGCTCAGCTCATTCATGCAATTATTACATTTTTTTCCCTGACTTTTATAGTTTTTGAATTATTTAACGCTTTTTTTTTTACACCCATAGGAAATGAATCGAGAGGGAGGATCAAAAGCATACATGGTCGACAGCACACACATCAAAGTCAACAGCAGGAGTATTCATTATCTTTTTTTTCCTCTTTCAGCTGCCTCATTTTTAACCACAAGCATACAATTTATGGCTCATATTGAAGAAAATGTATGCTCTTTCACATATAGTGTGCTTTATGTTGCTTTCAGGCATACATTTTTATCATTATTATTATTATTTTTTTTAACATTGCCATCTAAAGTGCACTGAAGTCAGCCTCCCTACCTCATGTTTATTTTACTCGCCGAGTGTCAGAGAAACCTGAGCTGAGAGAGAGATTTTTAAAACCGTGTTTTTCATACTTTATACACATAAATACGTGTGTGCAATTTCCTAGTCTTGTGGAGCTCAGGATAACAAAATGTCATGACTCATTTTTTCAGGACATTCACACTACCATTTCAAATGTGTGAGATTAATTACATTTTTGTGCTTTCATTGGAATATTTAACGTTTCTCACTTTGGGAAATGAACTGAAGAGGGCAGATCAAAGGCAGGCGAGGTCTATTACACACGCATCAAATGCAAAAGCATGAGTAGTCATTACTGAATTTAAGGGAAATAAACCAGAGACAGACACACACACAGTGAGAACACTCAACTTTCCCCAACTGCATTTTCTAGTCCTTAATGTCCCGGAATATACAGTATATTACACAACAATCTCTTTGCGCAATGAATCTATTCGTCGTGTTCAGCTGTAGCAACACAAAATGTGATCAGGTTTGTGCTGATGTATTCTGGGCACAGTGACAGTACCTGCTCTTCCTCTTGTCGTCGTTACCATCTTCTCTCCCTCTCTCTCTCTGTCTGTCTCCTCATCTGGTCCTGTGTCTCTTTCACTGCCACAGCTGAACAGTGTTTGATGCAGTCTATCCGTCTGTGAAGAAAAGCACACATTTGGCCAGTTAATCATTTTATAGAAATGTCAAAAAAATAAAATGTACATGTCGGGGTTTTGACTTGAAGACCTGACACCAGACCCCCGATAGTGAAGGAAAGATAAAACGGTGCGGATTAAGAATTTTTGACAGACTTTGCAGTACAAGAAGGGGACAATGCCTTTCTTCTTCTAATAATAATAATAATAATGATAATAATGATAATTACTGGCAGGAGAGGTGTAATGCTGCCCTCCACAGTTTGAAGTTTTTAATCACAATTCTTTATCACAGTTCTTCTAATCCTCTCATCTCCCCAGCCTCGCCTTCTTCGCACCCATCGTCATCACAGCTCTTTATTTAAAAAGCTTAAAAATGCTGCTAATGTACAATTTAACCACAAAACGATGTGGTATCATTTAATTGACTATGCCTGCAGTTTTGTGCTCGCGTTATACTTTGTGAGTTTGTGAGGGTCCATTAAGTTTAGCTTGGCACAGGTTTCACCAGGGGTAAAAAGGGTGTACATCTTCTTCTGATAATTTTCTGCAGCCTGCACACCGATAGGTGCAATGCTGCCCTCCGCAGGAAAGACATGATGTCTGCAATTTGATATTAATGTAGGGCACCAGCCGTAAATGCACTCCACCAACTCCAAAGAAGTGTATGAGAGCCAGCTAAGCTGCTGTCCATGCACGCGTCTGCCGAGGGAGGCCCAACCCTGCTGCCATGATAGGATTATGAGATTATGTTCAAGATATCTGAGAATCTGCAGGGAATGAGTAAATGTCTGGGCGTGACACAGCAGCAGACCCCACCGACCACTGGAGACTCCATCACAAAACATTTCTGGCTGACATCATGAACGCAGAGTAACATTTTTGTTGAACAGTATCAAGGTCAGTGATGCTCAGGTTTCAGGACGGTGTGCTGAATGGAAGGTCTGACATCTGGGGCCCAGAGGCACTCAGTTAATCTCGCTGTGATGATGTATCACTGAGGTGACTTTGGCAGTGCAAGTTTTTAGACTATTTTTATACTGTAAAATTCTCATGTTTGAACGGTAGGATTGTACGCTTTCCAATTAATAAAAAAAAAAAAAAAGGGAAGTTGAATATCTAGTCTAAATGCCTAAACGCAGTTTGTTTCTGAAGACTGATTTATTCCCTATTATGCAACACTTAATGATAATTAAGTGTAATAATAATTATCGCTCAACAAAGCTTGTGCTTACCTTAACAATAATCAAGTTTTGGGGGTTAAAAGTTAGATGACTTGTGTTATTTACTATAGTAACACGTAACATGATCTATTTTGCGCATTTTCTGTCAGGAAACTTTTATTTTTCCATTTCTGTCACTCCACACTTTTCAAAATGTCACTTTATGAAAAAGTAATCTGAAGGTGCCCAAGCAGCCCCGTTTCCTTCAAGGAACGGGTTATTCAGAAGATCCGACGGTGACTTGAACTCTTTATCAGTCCTTTCTTTTTAAAAGACATGTTAAAAATACATTTCCTTCCTTAAAAAAAAAAAAAAATCACCCAAAAGAATGGTGTTCAGGGTGACTGTCTTTGATCCTCTCTCCTCAGTCCTTTACCCTCTGCCATTTCAAAGCAGGTCAGAGATGACACATTAAAATGCAGAAAGCCACTGGGGCTTTTCAGCAGACACAGCTGAAATATAAAAGCTGCATTATACATACACACACTGGACATAAACTGCCGAGACATGAGCTGGACAAACACACAGGTTTTATATGATAAAGCCACATATGGAGCTCATACTGAGATAAAAGGCGGTGTTAGATAAACTGTGTGCCAACATACAGTAGATAAGAAATAGTGGACGATATAACCAGTCCCATTTTGCAGTCGATGCTGGCAATAGCTCTTTTTCCTGTTTTTATCAAGTGGTTTAGGCTCACTTAAACGTGTGCAACTTGAGTGTGAAATTTGTCAGCAGAAAGCTAAATCCCGCCCCACGGCGTAGAAGGCATCTCCCATTTCTCCACTGTCAGTCGCATAAAGACAGTAAACAGCCCTGACAAATCTTTTTCCTCTTCATTTTCTCCCCCCGCCCGTTAAATTGACTGTCAACACATCCTGGAGAATTTCAATTGTGTGACATTTATGAGAGAGCAATTTCAGGTCCAGACTCTGATGAGCGAAAGCATTGATATCCGCAGAGATCCAGGGGAAAATGCCCTTACTATTTCCCTGGCAACGAAAGCTTACAATTGGAAGTTTCAGTGAGAAAAGGAGAGGCCTCAGACACAGCTCAAAGACATGGTTACTGAACTGTTCAATACTAAACGAAGGCTCTTTCTCAGGAGACCACTGAAGCCTTCCTGGAGCGTTCTGCTGCAGAATTCTCCACTGAAGCAGCCTTCAAGGTGCAGAAGATAAGAAAAATGAAAAATGACACTGTGGAGAAGCAGAGCCCTTGTTCTCAAAAGATAGACATGCTCACTCCAGAGCATTGTTCATTTAGAGCCAGGAATGGTGTCTTTTATACTCGGGACAATACCACACAAAGCTTTTCACATTCCATCTACTCCATGCTCTTCCTCAAATGTCCTATTTATATACTGTATGTACACTATAGATATAAAAAAAAGTTTTTAAATGTCTCACAAAAGACAGGAACAGGAAGGAAGCAAACAGATGACATATATTGTGTTGGTCATGTTACTACAATCAAATTGAGTCCCTTTTTCTAAAGTCATACATAATGGTTTGAGGTAAAATCCTGAGTAGCAAGTGCATGGTACAAAGTCACTTGCACCATGAATTAATTATTATTATTAGTATCAGTTTCAGTCCTATTACCAGACAAGAGTGTCATTGCCCAAACACATGTTACAGGAATATTCCACAAAAGGGCCGCACCGCTAAACCTAGATCATAGAAAACAAAAAGAAATAGCATTTTACAAATAAAAAAAAAAAAACATGGCATCACTAGATGAGGTTAGCACCAAATGGTAACAGGATATGCCACGTTACCATGATTCATACACACTATATCTCAGTAGTTATCTGTACAAAATCGGTATCGCCGGATGTTCGCTTCAAAATGTATTACACACCAAGATCTGCCGAATACGACTAATGACATTAGGCTGAATAAGCTGCTACCTCCTTGACTTCTGTGCTAGCGTCCTCTACAACTAATGTCTTTTTTTATCTACATCTGCTGTGACGTGTGTATGAAAAAAAACACGTTAATTTCACTACAGAAGAGACTGAATAACTTCCACAGTTGGGCACAGGGAAAACCATATATATCGGCATCAGTATCAGTCATCGGCCCAAGCACTCCCGATATATTGCCATATTGAATATCGGCAAAAATATTATATTTTTATTTATATATTTTTTTAATATTGTGCATCCCTATACCTCAAGCCTAAGGTCTGTTTGTATCAAATGCAACATAAAATTGAGAGATGTAAATAATTCCAGTCAATGCAAACAAATTGTGAGGTTGTAACTCAGTTATTACATGTGTGCACCAGAGAGAGGTGAAGAAGGATAGGGCAGGGCAGGAAGTGAGCAAAGGAGCTGGACTACCTGGTAACCTCTTGGTCACAATGCTGTTGATTAGCTCAAGCATTAGCACGAGGAGAGCGATCATGGCTTATTTTAACAAATGGTACTAACACAATTAAATACAAATAACCACAAAATCACTTTGTGTTTAGTGAAAATATGTGTCTTATCAAGACTTACAGAGCAGAAATCAGGGCTTCCAGGTTACATCCAATGCCAACATCTTAAAAATGATTTCAATACATTAGTTCATTGCGACTGCAGTGCAGTTTCTCTTCAATTTAACCTTCAGTAAAGAGGATTTAGTGTCGATTTAGTCATAGAGGACACCAGCTCAGCATGGATGCTCATGTCTGTCACTTCAGAACAAACAACAGATTTTTGTCCTTTCGTCGAAGGACTTGGTGAAAGAAAAGAAAAGAAGATTTCTTTCAGCAGAGTTTGCTGCTCCTTATTCAGAGAGTGCTGCTCAGCCATTCCTCACATTTTCCATTCACCTTCCTTTTGAAGTTCTGAATTCCAACACAAGCCATCACGTTCCACCAAATTTATGAGCCCACGATTTGTCCAAAGTCAGTCCACTTCATATTATCCTCCGCTTGCACAGCACATGACAGGTTTAGGGTTGTTGTTTTTTTAACTCCATTTCCAGTCTCCAGTGGCTTTTCTAATTAGCCTAATTTTATTCAACCTGCAGGCTAATTTGGTGAATACACTGGTTTAATAGGCATTTTATAAAAGGCAAAATCATGTCTTATCACTGATGCTGAAGCAATGACGCAGTTATGGAAATAATTGTTATTCTGACAGATATGCCAGATCTCATTCTAATCGATGGACTGTGTCTGTGTCGATGTAAAAGTAAGGAGGAACTGAAATGGAAGTTGCAAAATCAACCTTTGTGTGGGTCACAGCGTCTCACCCACTGAGCTGGACCACCAGCTCTCCATTTTGAGATTGGCTTCACGGCGGGTTTGTTGCTCCCCGCATCGGCGACTGTGTTTAGTGGAATGGACGACATCTGTGTTACTAGCCGAGTTTGACTTTGCCTCCTGGCGAGCGTTTCATTTGGAGAGCGACGATGGTGGAGAAAACACAACACTTCCCTGTGTTCCCGTATTTGTTTTCATATTACATGGTTTGCTTCAGTCAAACATCTGTTTGCCTGTTTGTCTGTTTTGACGAAACACACAGTGACGCAGGGAACCTGTTGCTTAGCAACAATGGCTGCGGTCAAGTCAAATTTGTTTATGCCGTGTTTATACAGGGTGTTTGTCCGAGCATGTCGCGCTGCTTCTCAGCCATTTTGCATGTATTTTAGTGAAGTAAACATGAACAGCAACTACGAACCACACACACACAGACCCGACATGGAAATAAAAAAGTTGCTTGTTTTAATGTTGTGGCCAGTCAACACACCCAAACATGTCAAATAATCATAATAAAATAAACACAACACATGGAAGTTAAATGCACGTAGGACTGAGCTCTGCCTTTGTGGTGGTTCACAAGGCTGGGAATCGCCAGATACAATATGATATTATCACGATATTGCAATACATTGAGTATTATTGAGAAAAATATTGCAATTCCCCCCCACCCCAACTAATCACCCAAAACAAGTGCAAAAATTGGCTTCCACGAGTAATCTTTTCAGAGTTACTCTAGTGACATTGTCCTCATTTTTAAAGTGCATCAAGATAAACAAAAATTCACCTATAGCTTCAAACCATGTTCTATGCATTAAACAACCAAACTTATATCCAAAAAAATAAAGCCGAGCAGAAAAATAAGACGGTTATGTTGTTTTATTGTGAAAATGGAGTATACAAACTAAACTGTGGACAATCATGACACCAAAGCATCTGAAAAGTGATGTTTGGAAGTATGTTGGGCTCAACACATCAATAATGAACATAATGGCTTTAAGTGTCTTCGCCAAGGACACATCGGCATGTAGACTAACGGGAAGCCGGGAATTTAACCCACAACCTTTAAGTTGAAAGATGACTCGCTCTACCTGTACCTAAATTATTTAGCTACCATTGCCCCCATATGTGCGGACTTACCCTTTATCTTCTAGCTTCACCTTAGGTTTATCATTAATTTCACTCAACTAGTGGTAAACACCACATGACTTATTGTAAGAGTAATAATAAATAATGTCAGGTTTGAGTGGGCACGAGGAAAGGTTCAAATATCTTCGAAGAAACAATCTTCTTCTTCGAAGAACCAATAAAAAAAAGGTAGTTCCTTTTTGCCATAAATGGATTTTCTGCAAAAAAAACACCGTCCTGGTGGTAAAGAGTGAAAGCAATACACACATGGAACAGATATTAACATGGATGGTGCTGCTTTTTTTGGTCACCATTACACTATGCAATCCGTTTTAAAGTTTCAGCCAGAAAGTGTCTATTTCCATTTTAAAATCTGCAACATCAGACAACATAACCTCATACCACAACTGATCCAAGGGAAGAAACTGCAGTGCACAAGGGCCATATTTCAGAGACGAGGCCAAAAACCAACTGTGTCTTCCAGCGTACAGTATGAACTATTGCGCCATCCTTATTGCACGTTCTCTACAGTTTCATCAAGCCATGAAGGAGATGAACGATGTGTGAGGAAGCCCTGTGGAAAGCCGGGGCTGCAGTGTGGAGCGGCAGCAGCTCCAGCTCTGTTTACTGTGCTTTGTAGTCACAAGGCCCACAGCCATTTGTCACATTGTTGGCATGTCGGCACACAGCAGAGTACACAGCCCATGCTGCTCCCTCATTCATCAAATCGAAAGCTGATGCAAGACTTTGGACTTCAATTAGTCAAAAACTGAATATAGCTGTTGCGTTGTCCCAGTGCGGGGGTCTTTTGTTATGTAAATGGCTCATTTTTATATGACCCATATTTCTGTCCCTGCTCTGCATATGCACACAAAACATAGGGACACTAAATTATCATTTAAATTAGACGTTATAACATTACGGTGCCTGAAACAACAGCATTCATTTAAAATATACCAGCCAAGTATGATTGGCACTGACTTGTTTGCGAAAAAGATGAAGACAGAGAAGACATGGACACTCGCACTCACTAAATACATGGACACCAGCAGGGACACAAAAAAATAAAAAATCAGCAATTTAAGAAAGGCTAACATAATAAAACCTACACCTGCTTAAATCTACAATGTCATTAAAAATATGTTGGCCACTTTATCTTAGTGTTAGAGCTGTAAACAGTTCTCTCCCCAAACCAAAGTTTATGGCCAAAATCAGCATTTTTACATCACGGCACAAAGGTCCATTAATGCCTCCATCGACAAGCTGAAATGTGTGATTTTGTGACTTTGGTGTTTGAAATCCTTTGTCCGCATTTGCATAAATGATGCAAACATGCCAAACAAAGGCAGCAGCTCCTGAGTCTGCAAAAGCTAAAAAAAAAAAATGCTGATTTTCCAGACTTTAAAGACGACCTAAAAGGCAAGATCAAGACAAAAGCAGATTATTAAAACATTGTAGATTTTATTAAGTGGACCTTTTCTTTGTGGTTGGAATCTGTTTTTCCCTCATGTCCCCATGATGGGAGAATGAGTTACCATGTCTCAATTACAACTTTGTTTTAATTATAATACATAAAACCAAAAATATTGTTGTCAGGCCAAATTTATTTACTGGGAATTAATATTAGTTCATATAATATAAAAGTAGTCTTTCTTTCTTTCTTTCTTTCTTCCTTCCTTCTTAAAGGCCACAGGCTAAAAGACAGATGCTCAACATATGACAGGAAGTACAGGAAGCCATTAAAGTCATTGTGTCGGAGAAAACTCCTGATTAATGAAGGTTGAGACCAATAAACGGTAAAGTTACGATTGGTTCAAACAAAGAAACACAAAAATTTTTTTTTAATTTTGGTTTAACGACTGGCAACTTTCTTCCCTTTCTTCTTTGTCTCCGTCGATATAAAATGATTTGATCTCTTGTGAGGGATTTTTTGTTGTTGCAGTGTTTTTAAAATCCTGATGTCGGAAAAGAACAAAAATGATGATATTAGTCCCTTCAAAATTTCAGTAGCATTTAGGGGACGTGTTTTAAACATCATGCATTATTTAACCTCATTATATGATTAACCCAGTTTGAATCCTCAAACAGCTCCTTAAATTGGCCGGTTATAGAACACAAACACAAAGAAATACTTGGTGATATGTATGTATTATGCTCCCACTGCTCAGCGTGTCACACGGGGGAGCTGGGGTAATTGAAGAAATCTGCAGAAAACTATGATAATTGGTAAAATGTGTGGAAAGGTCACAATCAATGGACCAAGTTGCAAAGTTGAGATTGCAACACCCGGGAGGAAATGATATCTCGAAGATTTGGAGAACATTTTTAGAGGTCTTGGCAGGTGACACATGTACATCAATAGTCGGTGACTTTTAAAATAAATTGATTAGCACAGTTTTGCTAGAGCAACTGCAGCCACAAGCGGTAATTAATTCTACAAGGCTCTACAAGTCCAAGCAGTTAAGTGGTTTTCATGAACGGGAAACAAAACCTATCAATCACTTGACTGAAGCTCCAGCTGTGTGGTCCCACTCACTGAACTGAAACACAGCTGAACAGTGTGTATTCATCATAATTCCACAACTTTCCAAACTGGAAGTGCTGTCACAGTAACGAGCAGCACGCCAAACTCCATCTGAAGTTCTCCGGAAAGTTTCCTCACTGCAGATCACACGCGGAAGTCATTAAAAAAACAGCATCCCTTGACTGATCCACTGTTCAGCATAACTCTTGAAATTACGAGGCCTAACTCTGGCAGTTAAAGCCACAGACTGTCATTTAGTTATTCACATCCCGCTGGAGATCAATCTCAGATGTACAGTAGACAAATCCCGCAAAGTACTGGGAGGTAAGAAAACTGTCATGGCTGCATTGGTATCTCCCACAATATGCAAACGTCTGAATAAATTCTCTACTTTATATTCTCTGCATTTCAACTTGTATATACATTTTGTTTAGTGTGGTTTAACTACTGTTTACAGTAGTGTCCAAGAAGTCATGAGCAAATTGCCCCAAACTGTAGTCGAAAAATTTAACATTGTCAAAAAAGTGTCAGTAAAATGTCTTACATGAGGACTACAAAATGTTTGCACTAGAAATAATGTATCTGCCTGTAACATCAATGTATGCTCTTGATTTTGAGCAGCTAATATGTTACAGTCACCTCAGTATAATACACAATATAAAACTCTTTACGTTTGCGCAAGCATACTTGCATTATCACAATTACGCAAACGTTTGTCCTATCAGAAAAATCCCAGTGGTTTCTGAAAGCTGAGAAGTTGCAAGTCAAAGCCAACATGTGGTTATTACGGTAATTTCACTCATGCTGTCACCAGAGAGGAGAGAATAGGAAAAAGACCTGTATATAGTTGCCATTTTTTGGCAAACGTTTGGCAAACAAATGTTATTTTAAACATGCTTTACACTATATTTCAAATTTAACATGCAAAATCTGGTGTTCACGTCACACTGTAATCATTTAAATTGTGTAATTCAAATGAAAAGGAGAATTGTGTAAAAAAAAAAAATACCATCCCCTCTTCATCACAAATCATATCGCAATTTCAGTCAAAATAATCACAATTAGACATTTATTTAAAATCCTTCAGCCCGAGTGTCCACTTATGTGCCATCTTGTATTTGTTTTTTTAACACAATTCACAAAACTGAAATCATATTCTACTGAAGACCTGTAACTAGCAACTGAAACCATGATCTCTGCAGGAAAAGGTTTTCTGACGTTATATATAAAGGGGAATTTTACCAAAGAAATACAGTACCAACCAACAAAGTCACTCCCTGATGGCTATTCAATAGATTTTGTCACTTCCTATTTGACTTCAGGTGGAACCTAGAAAACCAGGTCCATTTTTTTTTTTTTTTAAGTACAATCCATACAGTACTGACTACACAGTAATTTGGAATAATGACCACTTTCTACACCAAATTTACTACAACAGCCACTTTAACAACATGACCAATTGATTTGTTTGCGATATAAGCTATAAAAGGTCAAATGACCTCTGCTGCCACCCACTAGTTTTATGCCACACTGCACTTGAGGTAATATTTATGTCTCAAGACTACCATCACAGCATTTGCTGCCACATATGACTTGATACATGCATGCGTGGTATATTGCAATAAAATATGGCTTCATCTGAGGAAATATGACCAAACTGTCAAAAGCGCACACTATTTCAATACATTCTAATAACAATCATAGTTTTCAATAGTAAAAACAGCAATTTGCAGTGTCATGCATATAAAAGTATTTTTACATTAGAATCAGACACAATTGATGTATTTCTGGTGACGACTTTAGCAAATGCAGCCGATAGTCCAGTGTCAGCCACCATCAAATGAAAGAACTTAACTTTTGTTTAACAAGTCAAGGAAGCTTTTTCCTCGTCTAAGCTGATTCCTTGTGGCTCCATGCAGTGTTCAAGGACTGTTGGAGTCTGTTATTTTCTACTGATATAGAAGCATAGTCCCTCATGTACAAACAATGTGATCCAGCAAGATGTATAATCAGTAACAATTGCAATCATGTTCAGAGAATATTCTTTTCTTTTTTTTTAGACCTCCCCAGACTTCTCACCAGGGTAGAAAAGTTTGCAGAGTGCAAAAGAAAAAAATATCTGTGAAAATAGAGTCAAGTAAAATATTGAACAGGTATGTTTGACAAACTGCAGGCACTGTGTGAATGACTGGGCTTATATGAAATCAAATACAGAAAGTAAATTGCCGGTACAGCCTTCTCAATATATGGATGTCTATAGGCTAAAGTTTAAAAATAAAAGAATATATGAAGAACATATAACATTAGATTGTGTGTTTGGTGATACAAAGCAATTACAGGAAGTTGTAAATGGTGAATTTCCACTATTGGATTAATTGTGAATGGAATGTGAATGTGATATTTCACATGAGCAACATGAAAAAATGTTGTCAAGCTTACAGTACCAACATGCAGTCCACGCAATATATATTTAAACCTGCCACAAGGGGGAGTTGGCATTTTTCTCATGATTAATAACAATCTTATTCTTGTTTTTACACTTTGTAATGTTCACAATATGCTTCCTTATGAACATGCTTCTTGTACACTTAGAGCAGAGGTCTCAAACCCACGACATGTGGCCCTCCAGTCTATCTCATGTGGCCCACAACTTATTATCCAGTTTAAAAGGAGTTCATTCTGTGTGCTATTTTTAGTAATAGATTATTTTTGGTATCATGAATACATATTGTGAGCTATACATATCAACACGGACACTTTTATTTTGAAATTATGTGAAATATCTATCATTGGGATGGCATGTGATATCATCATGTGAGTTTGAGAACCCTGCTTTGTATTTGTGCACATGTTCAAAAACCATGTAAAAGATTCAGGACAGAAACATCTTTAAAACAACAACAAAAAAATGGTATTTTGGATAATCATGAGAAGACATTTTCATGATAAACCAGGACAGGATGGGACATTGTGAGACAAAACAGTAAAATACATCCAAAAAAAAAGAAATGACTTGTGTGTGATACAGTAGTAACTACAGCTACAGTAAAAAAAAAGAGATGGTGAATGGTGGACAAAAGATGAGAGAGCAGAGGAGCATAAACCAAGCAAACTGAAAGGTTTGATCCAAAAACATCAGAGCACAGTAATATACGAGTGTGAGAAACACATCTGCAAGAAATTTATACCCAGGGGAAAAAAACATGGTGCTCTTCTCCACTGCATTGTGATACTCATTATAATACTGTGTCTCATTGTGAATCCATAGCAGTTAATGGGCAGATTTCCTGCAAGTCTAGAGGTTTTTCTAATGACATTTAGCCTCTGGATCTGAATCATATGTTCCTCATTTTCCCCAACTCCTTTTTGTTTTTGCAAAACGAGAGTGGAAACGCATTATTTTAAGGCTATAAAACAGTAAATGAAATGTAATCTCAATACTAGATCTCCACAGGGAAATTCGGTCCATGGACAAAAACAAAACTGGTAGCATGCGATACTCATTACCCTTACATTTCCTACAACCGAGATAAAAAGCTCATATCATAAAAGAGATTATATCAGTTTGTAAAGGTTTAAATTGATATAGCTGTGTATTATACTCCATATGTTAGCCGTATTTGTTTAAAAAATGTCGTGTATTGTAGCACTATTTCCCTATGAGCTGATGACTATAGTGGCGCAACTATTACCACAAGGTGGCAGCAGCAGCAGCATTTCTTGGCTTTCGTGTTGGGAGTGCGAATTAGCGGATTATTTCTGATGCATCTCTTTGCCGATACTCTAAGCTCTGTTCCAGTGAGGTTAACTTGTCAGTTTCTTTTGTATCAGATATATCATGGTTAAAAAAAAAAAAAAAAAACACACTTCACACTTAATTATGTTGCAAATGTGTCCGTGCCATGAGAGCACATAGAAAGTCATGAGTAGATTGCATTGTGCGCTTCAGTCGTTTGAATTAAAATACTCAAGCAAAACAGGTGCGATTAAAGTGGGAGTTACTAAAGACTAGTGTGGGAACAGTTGAGACAGGGCACATAATCAGTGACATTTATGTAAAACCAAACTATTTAGTTTTGCCAGCTGTAAGTATTTTCATATTATGGAATCCCAGACTTAAAACCCCCACGAGGGAGGCAGCATAGAATAGCAACGACATGAATTGTGAAGTGGAAGACGAAAAGGGAACGTATTTGACACCAAAGTTAGAAATTTTAACTTGAAGGCAACATCGATCCTGGTATTGATGGGAAGAACTCGAAATGTGTTTTGTATTGTTTAAAAAAAAAAAAAAAAAAATGACCGCGATGTTGGAGAGTCTTGTTATGACTTAATCTATCAGCGGACCATGCCAGCAGTGCTCCTACATGTTTACTTTCTTTGCAACAAACACATCAATCTTCAAAAAAGGAAAAGCAGTAATTCTCTGCACAAAGAAGCCTCTGATGTTTGTCTGCAATTATTTCCCAGAGCAACAGTCATGAGTCCAATACTCAATTCTCACTGGCAAAGTGAAAAATTATTTACGGATAAGTGTGTAATTTCAGCAGGAGAACGCCATGTCTTCTGAACACCATGTGTTGCTGTTGTGTTCTTGGAAATGTCCTCGCATTGCCACTTAAAGTCAGTCTAAAAAGGTAGAAGATATCTTGCCAAATTTGAATGATTTCAAAAATGTTTAAGCTTTTAAAAAATGAGGATTCAAACCATGGAAAATTACACATCATCTGCTCTGAAATGATGGCGACGTGTCCTCTGAAGGAGCCGACGCACATCCATAGGCAGGTGAAAGTCAGCGTTTGTACGAATGCAAACGGAAATGCTCCACTGTCAAAGCTCCTGTTCAAAAGAGAGAAAAAAGAATCTGCTTTTGTCCCTCACAGCAGGAGTCTGCTCATCTTTATCTTCTTCTGTCTTTCATTTCCTCATCTTTAGGAATTTTAAATAAAGTGTCAGAGCTTTTCTGAATGTTTTTTTCAAATTTTGTTGTTGGACAATGACAATAAAGTTTTCTGATTCAAGGGAAAATGCATGTGTGGGACAAAGGCATCTTAGCTCGCAAACCTAAGGCAGCAGTGTAGGAGCAGGTGAGGAGGTGTCATGCAGACGAAAACTCCAGTGCGTCTCATCTTATTCCACTTTTTCCTCCACATGAGGATTGTGGGGGGGCGCTGGTGCCAATCCCAGCTGACATAGGGCAAAAGGCGGGGGACACCCTGGACAGGTCGCCAAACAACCATCCGCTTTCACAATTTAGATTGTCCAATTTGCCTAATCCCAAAATATGCATGTTTTTCATGTTGAAAGACAACTCGCTCTACCGCTGCTCTGCCCCCCTGCTCTGCGTTTGCTGAAAAAACACTTTAGATGTTAGTAAACCTTAAATATAATGAATACTTATAACCATAGACATAATATACATAGACGCCTCATAGACTGACGCTGCCTATCGGAGCTGAAGTCCAGTGCGGCTGCCATCTTGGATGGGTCTCTCGTTCGCCCCCAGTGCATTTATCTGTACTGAGGAAGGTGTCACCCAACTACAATAACTCCCCGAGTTTTAACCCGATTTCCACACGGTTTGGTTTTATAAAACGGCAGAGACGCAGTTATGATACAGGACGCTGTCACACATTAAAAATATGTGCTTTCATGCCGAAATACTTTTTATTATGCTCTTTAACAATGACAGACATGGTGTGGCAAGTATAGCTATAAATATATTTATATTTTAATGAATAAAACAAGTTTGACTTTTCATTTCAAGCAACTTTATTGATCACTTTCAGGACGTAGGAGGATTCCGACAAATTACATTACAAAATGTGTATGTGAAACACATTTTATGGATTTATTAATTCAGCTGAGCGATACTGTTGTGGTGACATTTTCAAACTCGCCCACTCACAAATCAGCAGCTGAACAAAGCAACAACAAGGAGAGCACCCCTGTCCCCCCCCACCCCTCCCTCCCTTCAGAAAACTGATTTGGATAAAAAGCATTCATATTTGGACGTAATGAAATAGTCCATGACAATAAACTGTCCTGTGCTGGCTCAGCGAACATGAGATGATAAAAGGAGGGCTGATGCACATTTGATTGTGAAAACTCTGCTATAAAAGAGAGGATAAAGTGCCTCTAAATCAACCGTAAAATTGCTGATGGTAATACAGTGTACGCCAGTGAATATGTTAAATGACTATCATCACAATCACCTCTTCTTCCTGTCTGACCTGAGGCATACACCATTACCTCATCAATGAGCTGGAGCATCATCTTTCATAGGGGAAAGTGTTTTATTTGATTTTCATTAAAAAGAAAAAGTCATCGCAACCAGTCATTGCAACCAGAGTACAACTGAAAATAATTAAACAGAGGAGGGCATAAGATCACCTGCCTATTACCTGAAACTGTTTAACTAATGTTCATAGAATAACTATAAACTACAACTTAACAATTTCTAAAAATGTCTTTTGAAGTTATTGCATAAAGATGGAGTGTTTCCCTCATGTGGGCACATTTAGGCTGTGATCACAGCACAGGACAACACATTTACCAAGCAGCCAGATTCTAATAGTTATTTCAGGACCATGGACAGCACTTCTTAAACAGGCTTCGATATTCAATAGGAAATAATTACTTGTGGCCTTTTTTGGTTTGTTTTTTTTAACCTTAAAGAGATACAAGTAGGACTTCAACTAACGATGATTTTCCCGATGGATTAATCGAGTACTTTGACAGCACCAAGGACTTTGGTTCATAAATGTCAGAAAATGTGGATCAGTGTTCACCAATCCTGGATATGATGATGTTCTCAATTGTCTCCTTTTGTCAACAAACGAAAACGATACAGTTGTACCGATTTCTTCGTGACACAAAGCAAAGAGACTATTACATATTCACATTTAGGAAGCAAAACCACTCAAAACGATGAACTGATTGTCAAAATAGTTGGCGATTAAATTAGTATTATAGCAACTTTTCAAATTAGAACACAGATGAGAGTTTTGTGGCAGAAATTGTTTATCCTACCCTTAAGTATGTTTGTATAGTTGCTTCAAAATAAAAAAAAAACTTGTATCCTTAGAATAAATCCTTGACATGTGCAAGGCAAGACAAGACCTTGCTCTGGAGCGGTCCAAAGAGACGAGATCATGCACGTTGCATTTAAATTCTAAAGCCTATTACACAAATGAAGAAAAAAACAATAAAAAAGATGTGTATTACTACGAAAGTACAAGTGCAAAGTGCTTTTACGTTTCACTTTAACGTTCTAAAAATGACAAACACAAACATATCAGATTGATTTATAGGCTGAGATCAAGTGAAGATATGCGAGCTCTGTAGCAGAAGAAGAAAAATAAAAAGAAGGGAGAAAAAAAAAAAAAGCAGCTGGATTCCGGTCAGTTAGACACTGAAATCTGATAATCTGCTCCAACATCAGATAAGCGTCACCTGTTCGCTTCCTTCATCTCCTCTCATGCAGAGAGGGATCAATGTCAACGAGGTCATCATTCCTGAAAATAATCTGTCCTTTTGAAATGTTATCAAGTTTTTTGGACTTGGACTGCAGAGCGAAGTCAGACTCAGTGTGGAAACAAACAGCGTTGCTACAGTATGAGCTCCTGCATAGACGCGTCCTGGAGGCTCTGACTGAACGAGACAATGGTCCAGAAATGCAGGAAATCCATGGAAAGGAAGACGCCACATGTGGTCAATATCATTGGCTAAGCAAAATAAATAAATAAGTAAATAAAAAATTCAATACAACTGATCTCTAAGACAAACAAAGGAAAATCCTGGAATATAAATGTGTGTTGAGGTCCATGGAGATTAATTAATCAGCAGGTAAACACTGTCTTCTGTTTGTCGCCTTGAACCTCTGCTTTATTTTTAAAGGGTTTGTTCAGCCAAATACAAGAATAAGAATGAAAATGTTCAGGGTGGGAATCAACAGAGACACCACGATACGATATCAACACGATATTTAAGACACGATACGAAATGATCACGATATTCAAGTCCCGATACGATATCATGATATTTCACGATATGATACTATCAAGATAGGTCACAAAACTATCATGCTATTTAAGTCAGGATACAATATTATCATGATATTTAATTCACAATACGATATTATCATATCTGATTGACATTACGATATTATCATATTTAATTCACAAATCATGATAATCTCATATTTAAGTCACAATATGATATCACAATATTTAAGTCACAATATCATGATAACATGATATTTATGTCACAATATTATCATGATATTTAGGTCACAATATTATCATATTTAAGTCATGATACAATATCACAATATTTAAGTCAAAATACAGTATTACGATATTTAAGTCACAATATTATCATGATATTTAGGTCACAATATTATCATATTTAAGTCATAAGATATCACAATATTTAAGTCACACTACGATATTGCGATATTTAAGTCACAATATTATCATGATATTTAGGTCACAATATTATCATATTTAAGTCATAAGATATCACAATATTTAAGTCACACTACGATATTGCGATATTTAAGTCACAATATCATCATGACATTGTAATCACGATATTATCAAAATATTTAAGATACAATATCATCACGATATTCAAGTCATGACACAATATCGCGACATTGCAAAATAATGAGTAATTGCGATACTCACACCACAGCACATCATATGACTTTTCTGTTTGAATGTTGTTGTTGGTTTCCACATCATTCTGATGTAAGTGTGAATTAAGAATAGCTGCACAAACCTGTGTGTATGTACAATATGCTGTTCACAATATCATAACAGTCATCACCACTGAATTTTGTTTGTTTTAGTTTTTTTTTTTATTATTTAACTGCCACATTGAGGCAAAGCACCATCAGTTGGAAAATCTGCACTCTGACAGCTGCCTCACTTACAGTGTGTGATGTGTCCAGAATAGTCCTCCTCTGCAAATATAGAGAGAATGAAAGTGCTGTGTAGCGTCACCTCTGCTACACGACGATCACACCATGACCTCATTTTAAATCATATCATCTTTACTGCGCTGCTCTTATGACAAGGTGTTGACAAGAGCACGATTAATATGGATGCAGGTTTTTCAGGTCCTCTACTACCTCGACAGTTACCTCGACGGAGTTAAAGTTACAGAGGAGCACTTTAAATGCACTGAATATTCCCATGATGAAACGGCAGCATCAACATATTTACATCAGGTTTATCCATGTGGTCCCACAGCTCAAGATGTTCCAAGCAAATCAGAGTTACCTATTAACATGCCTACGACACGATTTGTACCACTTTCTGGCTATACAGTACGCATTTTATTTCAAATAACTCTCAATATTTAAATTTTTTAGGTCCGATTTTTAATATTTCTGGCATGACAACACTGTGAGTAATCTGTGGATGAGTTTCCTCGCGATACAAAAATACTGGAATTTCCTCACAACAAAAACCTTCCAATATACCATCCTGCGCCTCCTCCAGGTAAGAATTTTGCCTCAACACTTGTGAACTATCACAAATGTGGATATGACATCCTATTCGTCACACATTAACAGTGTTTGCGAACAAATGCAGCCACACTAAGAATGCTGACTATACCGCATACATCTAGAAAATGTCACATTTATTCCAATTCTCCAAACACGCAATGTGAAGGGTCGCACTTACACATACTGTAAGTAACCTTCCTATTAGGGATGGGAATCACTATGCATAGACTGTAAAAATGTTACAGTTGGAGATTTGTGTCTTTGAAATCACTCAAATGTGTTGTTTCCTCCTATACAGGTTTTCCTCATTTGATACGAGGGTCTAAGGACAGGGGGTGTACACACTGTAAAGCCCTCCGAGGCAAATTGTGTTTGTAATGTTGAGCTATATAAATAGTTAATGAATTTAATTGAACTGAACAGCTTTGTAGAACTGCCCAGGGTGTACCCCGCCTATCACCCTATGTCAGCTGAGATTGTCACCACACCCCCTGTGACCCTATGGTGGAGGATAAAGCGGTAGATAATGGATGGATGGATGGATGAACAGCTTCGTAGTTCATTAGTGGTCTAACGTATCTGTATTGATAGTCTGCGATATTGGACACACATAAAAGTGGAACATCCCTCCCCTGTTAGAGAAAACAGATGGATAGATAGATAGATGCTAATGTGAATGTTAAAATATACACAGAGTTTGCACCACAGCAAGTGCTCATTCCATACTGCTATTTCCCACATGGGAGTAGTGTAACCTACAGTGCTGTAAGATTTGTTGAGATGCCCCACGGGGGAAACAAGCAGAGACTGCAATTGTCAGAAAGTTTTGTCTGCAGCACTTTTATCACAAGTCACAGTGAAGTTCCCAGCAGAAGCTACAGATTTATTGTTGCAGATCAACAAACAACATCAAGGTTTGTCACCAGATGACGGATGTGCAGAGTCAAACGCAGCTCGGGTCATATTTTTCTGTCTGAACCCAACCCAAATAGGCTTCCTGTTTTCTTTGTGTCCGACCACCGCAGTGGGTCGGCTATAAGGTGTACCGAGTTTCCCTGTTGTGGCCACAGCTCAGGCAAACCCAAAACTGATTATCATTTCAAAATAACATGATTATTTCAAAGGGGAAAAAAAAGAATCTCATGTTCCTTGCAACTCGTTTACACCTTCAGTGAGAAAACACACATGAAACAATCAAAGCTGAGCTGAATATAAACATAACACAGAGACTACAGTCTGTACAGAGACACGTCTGACAGCTACACCAGCTGATCTGACATCAGCTGCATTATGAACTCTTGGTGCTGTCAACGTCCACCGACTAACCCACCACCAACCTCTCTGCTAAACCAACAGCAGCTAACTATAATTATTATTATAGAAAATAAATACAAAAAAATACTGTGTAGGGCCTGTCATTTTAACATCACTACACCAGCGTATACAAATCACTTTCTCATGTTCAGGGACTACATAAAGTTGGCTTGTATTACAATCTCTCTATTTGCCTGGATATATTAGATTAGATGAGATAGAAACTTTAGCAATCCCTTGGGATACTGTCTGTCAACACCAAGGACTCAGCATGGGATGTCTGTCTTGTCCTTGCAGCACCTGGTGTTTTCTTCTCTCCTGCCACTCCATGACCTCTCATATGTTCTGCACTACGATTACATATGAAATGCTCGACATGGTTTGTGGTGTTGTCAAAAGTACCTCATCCTTTCAATATACATCACATACAGCGTCGCTGCTGTTCTCTGAATCGATAAAGCTCCACACATGGCTGCGCTTGACAGACACAGTGGAGCTGTGTGTGTGTGTGTGTGTGTGTGTGTGTGTGTGTGTGTGTGTGTGTGTGTGTGTGTGTGTGTGTGTGTGTGTGTGGGTAGGGGGGGCACATTCTAGCTCATTTATACAGCCTTGGTTCCCATAAGAGGTGGAAGTAGAAGGCAAATTAGTGAGTATTAGACTAATGAAAATATTGATGTTAAAATGAGAATCAAGCCTAAAATGGACATGTTTGGTATTTGAAGCATTGATATTTGAGTACAACACTAAACTTATGAAGCAAACTCAAAGTTTTACAAGCTAAATTTTTCCAGTCCATGCCTAGAGCAAGGCCTGTTGGTCACAGAGAAAACACAAAAGGACATTAGGATGTGACAAGGTCATATATTTGCTCTGGAACTTTCTATTAAGAAAAATAGAAAGTTCCCATCTCTTTAAACCCAGGTAAAGCAACCAAGTTGATAGATTATACATTTTTTTCATAGAAATGGTTGAGTATGAATTGAGCTCCACTCTCTGCTGTGACATGTGTAAGTCTCTCCTTCAAGTGAGCAAGCGGTGGGACTGCAGTGTGTAGTGTTCTTTAGATGTTGCAATGCAAATAAACGGTTTAGGAAAGCCAACTTTATCACAGACATTTCAGCTCTCAACACACGTCTCCTCGTGTCCATGAACCTAACTTCCTCAGGTATTAAGGTGATTATAATCTCAAGTCCTGACCGAGTCCGACACAAGACAGGTAAAAATATGTCAAGAGTCCAGACCAAGATGTTCAGAAAGAAAAAAAAACACTCTCAAAACCTGCAACTCTACTCAAGCACCCGTTGCTTTGAAGAATTTTCATACAGCTTTCAGCATGCAAGTGACAACATATGATGACGACGTAGAGTCAATATTAAAAACAAAGTGCCGTCTTTGTCGACATTTGATGCTCAGTTCAGTGTATTCAGACATACTTGGTATCTTAATAAAACTGCGGCAACTTGACTAGAATTTTAACTGAAGCATTGCCAGTTTGAACAATGCTTATATGCTCAACATGCATCTGTGATGATAGACATGCCGTTGGCTATGGCAGAACGGTATAAGATATTGGAGGAGGGGATCCTGTGCATAACAAATATTTGGTGAGGGAGAAGGAAATAGGATTTTGATATTTATGTCAGGCTTGAACAATAAAGTCAGAGCCGCATGTTAATGTCAGGTGGAAAAGATTCCACTGCCGCGAGACATTTTAATCTCAGAGAGGGGACAGCATTTGAGGTTTAACAGCCAAAGATCTCACCTGAAGTGAATTTGTAAGCCATTGATCACACCCACCCTCCTCCGTTCTCTGCAGATTTATTACGGCTTGTTTGGCGTATGCTTCAGCAAAAATAAGAACTCATTTAGTTTTTTTATTTGCGTGCCGTTTTCTTCATTCTCTTTTCCTCCTGAAGGTCAGAGGCATCAGAGCCTAAATTACTGTGACCATGCACCGAGGCTGATCCTCTTAAAGTTGGAGGGTATTTCAAAGTGTTGTGTAAGGAGACGCTTGACTCAGATTATCCTGCAGTAACTGGTGTGAAAAATGTGGACGAAATCTTTGAAAGACCTGTTCCTGACAAACTGTGCAGGTGCTTGGAGGTGCAGGTGGACCTGCAGCAGATAACACGTGTGGGAGGAGCATTCTCACCAAGACCGCAGCTGCTTGGAGCCAGTGGGAATGGCCATGGCTAAGCCTACTTGAACCAGAGAGTCATTAGTCTTAGCTTGAGGTAGAACCGAGACCCAGGGGAAACACCTTGCCTGTCAGAAATAGGCTTTGCCTGATTGATTACACTTCACTCCTTTTGCAGTATAACATACATTAGTAAATTATAAGAGGACCATTCTGTATCCTGTATTCATCATATAGGGAGAGCAAAGCCCCTTTTGCACTGCAGGAACTAGGAACTTTATAGGGAATACAGTATGTCCCTTTCAATCACAGGGACTAGGGACTAAATGGACGGTCCAGCCCGGTAAATGAGTGGTGTATTTTGGAGGTGCGCCTCCAAAAATGTTTGTGGGGTGGGGGGCTTTCTGAAAGTTCAAGAAACTTAAGTGTGGAGCTTGCATCACACAGCATTTTGTTTTTATGTTTTCTATAGAAAAAATGTTTTACCATTACTACTACTAAAATAACTTGAAGTTAAAAAGCAGTTCACGTAACTATAGCTCATCTTTTCACACCAACACAATTTGAATGTTCACTGTTCCTTCCTACAAAACTTTTTGCAATAAAAACCCCCCTAAACTTTTAATGATCTCTCACGACCCCCCCGCAGCATCCTCGCTGCCCACCAGGGGACTGAAGCCCAAACTGCCTAATCTTTCAAGGTTGTTCATCCTGATGGAGACACAAACAACAACGATCAGCAGGAACCTCTTAGGTCTTTGAAAAAGGTTATTTACAGTGAAAGCCACACAGCTGAACATGCACAGAAGATAGACATAAGAGGGACTAACTTATTTTAGTTAGTATGAAGCTTAGTATTGCACATTTCTTTGCCTGTGCGTTGGATGCATCATTTTGAGTAAATTAGTCCGATCCTTTTTATGTCTCTGCTTCCTGCACAGCCTTAAAAAGATCACATAACCTAGATGGAATATTCTTTTTTACCATATCATTTCCCAAGTGTACCTTGTAACACTGTTGTTAAGCTTCAATTCATGGAGAGATGCAAACGTAGGTCAAACATCAAACCCTGACCCACTAGAACAAGCTATCTGCAATACACTTCCCTTGATGGCCAATAAATTGAACAGCTAATGCCCCAGGAAGCTTAAGACAACAGACTTGGTATATTAACATATGTAATGATGCACACTTACACTGAGAAGTCTATTTGTCCTTTGCAGAGGACATTGTATCAAAGGTAATAATTGTCAAACCCACATGCAGGGAACCGGGATTTGCAAGGAGCCACTGGAACAATAAAGACAATTTGTTCGGTGCCTTCCACAGCACTTCAATAAATAATCTAAGCAGCAATGAAATTGCATTGTTATTGAATACAAGCTCGGGGCAATTCCTGGGTTACTCTCTTACCCCGTTTATCAGTTCACATTACACAGAGATGGAGTATTTACAGTGATGAAGCTTTATAGGGTTTAATCATCATTTGAACTTTTGACTTTATGTAATTATCCACTAATGTTACCATTATACACGATAAGTGCTGCAATAGTAGTTTTATGATATGACTCGACCGCATTGCACGGCGGGGTCAGCGGTGATACTTTTCACTGTGGGTGTGTATTTTTACAGTCAACATACTATAGCCGTCACATGTTTACAGTCTGTAATGGCCATCACTCATAAAAGGAAGAACCCAGGTCAGCTTTAAGTGCCTCTCAACATTTAAGTGCATCACTTCCTGTTTTGTATTTAGAAAATTAAAAGCACTGAATTGATATGAAGAATGTGAAAGATTCTGATTCTGATGTGAAAGATTCTGAATTAAAAAAGGAGCTGTATGTAAGTATGTATAGTATTAAGTCATAAAATGACCATAATATGTCATAAGGGATTAAAGAAGCATGTAGTAACATAACTGAAAACTATCAATATATTATTGTTTATTGGAGCATTGACACACAAGCTATGAACACATGACTACAGATGAAGGGTGAAGTAAGGTCAAATATGAAGCCACCTGGAACTGAAGAGGCTGATGCTTCATTCTCTGACCTGGCAGGGTTGGGCTGCATCCAGAGAGAAGTGGAGCTCTCAGAGTTGTCTAATAGAGGCCCATCTGTCTGCCTCCCCTGGGTCCTCTGCTACCTTTGCCCCACCATGTGTTCCCCTGTAGCCTACATTCCCAAATCGGTGGCAGCCAAGCCCACTCTGGGCATCTGTGTGTGCTAGATACTTCAGTCTGTGCTGGCCCTCGCACAAAATACTGAGAGGATGCTCTCACACTCGAGGCTTCCAACCCCTCTCCAGTAAATTATCACCTCCCCAGAAAGAAAGCAGTGTGCTGACGGAGAGTTTGGATTATAAAGCAACATCAAGGGCCGGGCACCAACAGTTGACATTGCAGTGTAATCATTATTACCCTCACAACCGCCTTTCAAGTAGGGTCACAAGAAAGGCAGTGCTCAAGTATCTTATGATAAGATCTATGTAATGGCTTCTGGTCACTGGTCCTCATTTGAAGAAGTTTACAAGTGTCACAAGAAACACTGCAACACTGAAAAATAAAAAAGGACCTGATCCTCATTGTCACGACATGTTGCACCAACAACACTGGATCAAAACAAATGTATGTCAGCCACACCAAAGAAAGCAACATTTTATGTCCGGTTGGGAACTGAAAATCTGTTTTAAGGCTCACTAATGGACAAAGTAAACATCTTTCGAGTTTAAAGGCTTTATAGGTTCTCGGAAACACTTGTGAGGAGAGGGATATTCAACTGCCACTTCCATAAATGCTGCAACATTTTACTCAGTGTAACTTCAAGGTTTGTTTGTTTTGTCTAGTTTTGCCAAGGACAGGACATCAGCCTTTTATTTATCTGAAAGAACCGGTCTTGTTAGCGTCACACAAGTAACAGCATCTGTCTTTCAATAAAAGCAAGCACATACAGTGCACACAGCAAAGTGAACATGGACAGTAGAACAGTCAAGAGCCTGGAAACACTGCAACAAAGACACAAGGCAAAGTGAAGGAAGGACAGCAAGCGCAAGGACCAGTCTAGAGATGATCGCGAGAACACAACCAGCAACTGATTTGTTACCCTGTATACACCACCACCACCAACAACAACAACACAACACCAACACCAACACCAACACCAACACCAACAACAACAACAACACTCCACCTACACAGTATTGCACACTACAGGTGACATGAAAGCAGTCAGAGATGAAATGTTGATTTTGTTTACTTTTTTTCCAGGGCTATGCCTCAAGAGCAAAACTCTCAACGCTCAAAGGCTGAATGAAAATAAGGTGCAGCATCAGTGTTTTTCATTCAACGGCACCACGGTAGGACGGCAACTGGTGTTTCTATAGTGTAAATGTTAAAAGACAGCACAGTTATTCAATGCATTTCATTTACACCTATGCAGATCAAATCTTGAGCAATGTCAGGAGTGTGGAAATCAAATTATCTATATTAGGGGTGCATTCACTGTGGAATTCTTGTCCACATACATCAGTGCATCCCTACTCGTCCCACTCTGTATTTTTTGGAAAAAGAGAACAACAATGCATAACGGGTGTAATTATAGGATTCCAAAAAAAATGGCTAAAACAAATTAAGCTGGGGTCAGACTACAGGAGTTTTAAAATCCTGACTAATTTTGAAAACAGTTTTCCTCTTGCTCCAGAGGGAAATCTTTGATCATCTGGGTCAAATTTGTCCTTGTTTGTTTCTTGTGACATTAGACTAGCTTCAGAGGGTTGAGGTTGTAAATTCAAATCAATATCAATTACAGTCTTCAACAACATGTACTCAGTTTTAAGTTGTGATTTTTCCTCAAGTGAATTTGATAGATTTCTTCTAAATATGACCAAAATACTCCATTCTTGCTATAGACTGTAAAAAAAGCGTAGGAAGTAGCAGTTAACCACCACGAGGCGACTGCACTGGTTGCAAACTGTTTGTTTGAATGAGTTAATGACGTAAAATGAGTGGACACCAGTGTGATTGACAGATGGTATCATCCAATAAATCCCAAAGCTTCACAACAGGAGCTGGTTTTGTAATCAGAAGACAATTTCCACCTTCAGTATGTACTCCAAAGAAAACACCCAGTGCACAAATATGAGCAAAAATGTCGTCATACATTTACCAGACATACAATATAAAATGGAAATCATGGAAAGTGTGTTTTTTGTAACGGGGTCTGCATTCCACTGTGTACACTTACTGCACAATTATGTTCCACAGATGTTCCTTTACACCACGTGTATACTCAAGTAGCACACCAAAAAAGGACAAGCATTAAAAAAATGTTTAACATTATTCCTTCTCCTCTTTTTTTTTTCTGCAAAAAGTTGCTACTCGCAGGGAAAATTCTGTTGATGTATGAAGCTCTCATTCAAAGTGAGTTGCTGACAGCTCTGGAAACCCGCGGGACCAATTCATTTGCAGCCACAAGTGCGATCTTTTGAGATCAGTCGCTCAGATGTCCCGGACGCGGGAGCACTTTGAAAGAGTCACAGCCCTGCGTGCTGGCACCGGAAATTTGTGCAGCACTCCAAATGAATCGCTGCTTCAAAGCTTGAGAGCCCTCGCCGCCGCAACCTTCACTGTAACTCCAATTTCTCATTACCTGACTGCATGATTCACACATCCGCTGCGTTAATTTCCACTTATAATTCCCCGATCCAAACCACAGTAGCGCCAATAAGTGACTTGATATCTCCTGCTTTATCAAGGAATATGAAGGCACCCGGCATGAGGAAACAGCATGTGGATATTTTATCACAGATGCACTGTGAAATGATAATTGGATCCACTGCCTCCCCTTGCTATTGTAATGTCGGCCTCATGGCATTTTTGGCAACATGGAAAGAAATTTATATGGCACATGAAGGAGTCTATTTTCCCACTTTATTTAACAGAGATTTATTTTTCATTTCGAGTCCTTTGAGGCAATTCTATCGTTCATTTAAGTCCTGAGCTATTTGTAACTCTGATTTATACGAAAGCGCTTTGTGGGGGTGGGGAAAGACTTTGTCACAACACAGCAGCTATTAAAAGCTCACCTTGTGCTTTAAGTCATTGACACTCCCCCTTCCCGGAGTCGTCGCTCATTAAATGACGTGGCCCCATAGAAACGCTCACTTCTGTTGCATACTGCGACTTCAATTAGAAATACAGAAACACAACGGAGCACTATTGAAGTCTTTGACATTGCTGTTGTACTAGACTGTGTAATGCATAAAAGGCTGGTTAAGAGCACAGCAAGGTTATTTTACACACAAACACTTTTTACATGAAGACAAGGGAGCGTATAAAAATTTCTTGACCAAAGAAACTGAGAATCACAATATCAATGGCGATGTTTTTTTAAAAGCGCGCTTTAAGCACATCGTTAACAGAGACTTTGTCGGGTAACAGGAATTTTATGCATTTGACAAATTTAAGAAGTAGAAAATGAGGCTCCGATTCATTTTTCAAAACATATCGCTCTTGGAAATGACTGGGTTACCAACAAAAAAAATATTAGGGGTTACAGAAATGGCCAGGGGAATGATTTATATTAAAATAAAAAAAAAATAATAAAAAAAAAACTCAAACTAATCAAAAGCACTCAACCTCACATTTTGCAAAAAAACAGTTTTCCCTTGCATCACAGATAGGATACATTTAAAGTGAAAAAACATTATTATTCTTAACCATGTGGTTGTGAAATGGCTGAAAATGATGCAAGCTCCCCCTTGTGGCACTTAAAAATAAATCACTAGGATTATAATTTATATTAGTGAGCTGGGCAGCATTTTCAAGTCACTCATATTACGTATTAAGAATGGATAAAACATTCATCATTCGTTCATCATCTACCATGCACTTTGAGAGTTGCAGGGCTGCTGGTGCCAATCCCAGGTTGCCACTCCATCGCAGGGTCAACATACAGAGGCGAACAACCATTCACTCTCACACCTGGACTGTTTCTGCATGTTTTTGGAAACGGGAGAAAACCCACGCACACAGGGAGAACATGCCAACTCCACACAGAAAGGTGGACACGAGACCCCAACCTTCTTGCTCTCTTATAATATAAAGTCCACAATCAAGTGGATCAGGTGAATTTCCAATATTAAGACAATTATTGTCATTAAACATCTAGATGTCTTGTGTCTGGATTTTTTCAGGACTCACAAAGTAAGTAAGGAAATTCTTAAATCAGTCAAATTCTTATCGGTCAAGTTCTTTATAACAATTAACCGACTATAAGTTAATCAGAAATGTGTTCTACAACAATCACTTGATAATTACAAATCAGTTCTGTTCAAACCAGTTACTATTTTCCTTCAAAACTCCTAATTGTGTTCATGCCGCAGATTAACAGCAGTTAATCATTTATTATACAGATAGATAGATAGATAGATAGATAGATAGATAGATAGATAGATAGATAGATAGATAGATAGACAGACACGGGGGTTGTGACAGACACAAACCAAATCCCCACAAACAAATTATCCTCACACACACACCTGTGTCTAATTAACCCTGGACACCTCTGAAGCCATGGTGAGCAATCCAAGAAATCACACAGTGCTTATGAAACAATCGAAATTATGACACAAGAAAACACAAACAAGATGGAGAACATTCTCAAATAGTCATTTCATACCTTCACAAATGAGCCAGGTGCTCCCCTCGCGCCATTTAGAAGAGCCCAAACATCCGGGCTGTGTGGTGGACAACTTCCTCTTCTGAGCCGACCTGTGCAGGCATAACTAATCAATCACAGGCACCGAGACTCAACAAGTAGATCATAGATTCAATCACGGCACCTGGGTGAAGACCGAACGGCTTTTACGCTGTTGTTTCCATGGAAACGTTTGGGACGTTTCGAGCACTCACTCTCACTGATAAAATCTGTATCTGCGTAAGTTTAGATGTAAGAATATGTGTTTGTTTGTTTGTTTTTCTGCTTTTTCTCACCGTTTGACAGCATTTTGAACTGCTCACTCTCCCACACTAAACGCCATAGAGAAAACACCTATTTGAAATCATGGCACACAGGAGTTGCAAATGTGTTGTTTCATGACTTTGGTGTTTGAAATCTGTTGTTAAAACAATAAGTATAGAGTTACATGTAATATAGTCACATGTAACTCATCCACTAATGTTCTTGTTGTCAATAGTTTTGTTACTGGGGAGTAGAAAATTCAATCAAAGAGCCTGCATAAATGATTCCCTTGAGTTGTAACATACATTTGTCCTTTGATTCTGTTTTTTATTGTTGTTTTAATAACAAGTTGTTTTCACAAAAGGCAAAAACACACTTCAAACTGTGACAAGATCTATTTGACATGATGACATGATGAGAAAGACATCTGAGACACAAATATACAAGGAAAATAAAAACTATTTAACAATGTTAACCCTTTTTTCAACTTATTTTGCAGGGTTTGAAAAAGTTGAAACCTCCTCTTAATTACTTTTTATGTCGTTTTTAGTTGGAACATTGAAAAAAAAAAAAGATCATGCAATTATTGTACATTATTTTATGAAAAAATTACAAGGGGACATGAGGAGATACTTATTTTAGCCACTTGACAAAAGACTCATCAATCTATACCAGCTTTCGTTTACAATGTCATTTCTGTGCACGGCTTTATCTCACATTCTTTTCCGCCTGGAAACTGAAGTCTGTAAATCGCTAGCTCTCCTGCACCAAAGTCCACAGAGAACATCAGTTTTTCTAGGATTCTAAAAATAAAAAAATGAGAAAATAACGCATTTAGATAAGGCTATCTAATGGCGAGATAAAGCAGCAAACATATTCTTAAGGTGTAGACCTTATTAACTGAGTTTTGTTGAGTGGCTAAAATCTTTTTAACCGTCTTTTGTCCTTCGTATCCCTGCGGGCAGCCGTGTTCTCCGGGAGAGCAAATACGCTGTATATCCAGAACACAACAAGACATTTCAAGAAGGGATAGTTTGGATTTTTTTGATGTACGTTGTATGATGTACTGATACATACTCTAGTCACCAGCAAAGTGCATGGACGGGAAGAAGAAAAGACGCCTGCAGTCTTTCATACCCAGTAGAATGGGATGTTGCACAACAGAAAGCTAAAGCACATCAAAGACTCTACTGTACAGACTTGAAGACACAGATTAAAAGCTCCTGCTAATGCAATAGCAAAGTGGTACAGGTCTGATGGACTGTGTGTGTGTGTGTGTGTGTGTGACTCAGCGTGTCTTCATATATTTTAGTGCTGAGTCTTTCATGTTTGGCACAGTAGCTGCATATGTATCCACTCCTGGGATCATCTATGACAACAGGCACGATGCACATCCTTGAAGTGTGTACTTCTTAATCCCTGCTCTTTCATCTCAGGGTTTAGGACATTTGAATTTAAATATAGAACAGGTACAGTGTGTGTAACACACTGCAGGGTTTGCAGTAAATACTGTGCGTTTCGTGTTTTGGATCAGAAGCTAAATAAACCGAGCGTTGTGAGAAAGTGTTTACATCCTTTCTGGTCTCTGACGGCCACCGTAGTTCCCCCGACGCACTTGGGAAAGGGAGCGGTGGACTGACTTCATAAAAATGTAATTTTGTGGCACCACAAACATTTCAGCAAACATTTTCACAGCTATGGTTGTAACAGGCTGCGTCGTCACGTCGCCCATTAGCATCGGAATTCCCACGGTGAAGCCTCTAATTACGGCGTCATGTTGATCTTCTGCATCACCTGCAAAACAGCTGCCACTCACACCGGTGTCGTCTGTTTCCCTCTAAATGGGAACGTCATTTGCAAATGTAACATCATGCGATTACCAAACGTGGTGAATGGGCTCCATATGATGACCATGGTAAACATGAGCACATAGAGAGATCGATAACACCTTTTTTTAACCAAGGGGAAACCAAAATTGAAGTCAGCTTTACTGAGAAGACAGTAGAGAGGAGTGATTGTCGAGAAAATCCTGCTTTTTGAGGAGCCGTCACAAACACTTACTGCGTTCCTAGAGGCACATCCAGCTTTTCACATTGTTGCCAAAGAGCTGAGGTTGCCCAGTGGCCTGAAGGTCACCGCGTATGTGAGAACAGCAGCAGCCAAAGCCAAACCGCGCTGAGTGATGAGAGGGTATTTGTGGCAGATGTGACCGGTTCGCTGAAAAACCCTCACAGTGACACTCTCCCCTCTCTACTATCAACCATCAGACATGATTACCACTCTCACTCCTTGATCCAGCGGCTGTCGGAGCTCGCTCCTTTGATTTCTCGTGACTCTCTCTGTCTATCTCTCTCTCTCTCTCTCTCCTGGAGCCAAAGTAATCAAACATGATGCTCAGCTCAGACAGAGACTTGACCCAGGGACTACATTTGTTCAAGTCATGCTGCAGATGGGAACAATTTGTCAAACATCTGTCATTTTTATTCTGAGTAAATGAGGGCGTGCTTAACACTTTTTTTTGTACTGCTTTCCTCCACTCCACTATTTAACAGCTGACTGGAGGGAAAGCAGACACTTAGACATGAATTAATCAGCTTTTAATCCACCTCCATACATTACTTTACGTATCAAAAACATGAATTATATAACATAGAGTGATAGCTGTCTGTGTCCAAACAGTCAGACCATTACCAGTGTAGGAAAGTAAAGCAATTTAATGACATCAAAAACACCAAATAACATTGTTTTTTTTACCATGCAACGGATGATTTTCTTTTTTTAAACAAAACATGGAGACTTTTTGTGATCACGGTGCTAATGAATAAACAGAGTAAGGCTTGTTAGGACTGGGGTAGCACTCGCTACGGAATAATGCAGTGTTGGTGGATGTCAAACACGCAAGCAGATCCATCACAGTAATCTGATCGCAAGAGTCCATATGATCCAATACAGGGATGATGGAACTTTCTTCTCCACCGACTTCACGTTTTCCTGAAAAGTGCCGAGAGCCACTCAACCTAAAAATACTCGCCGTCCTCTGTGGCTCTGCAGCTAAATCTGAGTTATAACACTGATGACGTCATCCTGTTGACGTTCATATGTATCTGGAGTTGCAAACACGTTTAATAAGAGGATTTCTGTGCTGCAACAGATCTAGACATTTCTGGTAAGAAAAAGAAAGAAAAAGAAAAGATATTTAAGATTATCAAAATGCTTGTATTTCATGACCCATGCTGCGGATTCACAATATCTAGGCTTCTGCATATAAAGTTGATTTTTTTCTACCCTGTCTCTGCACAAATAAGAACAGAACATTACGTCCCTATATCATTATTTAAAAGAGTTGTTTCAATTCTTGAAAACTATGCTTTCTTGCCATGAGCAGGTTGATAGCACTCCTGTGTCTGTTTGCGAGAAACAACAAGTATCAGCTGAAGCCTGTACTATGAAGCAGGATTTGCGTTTATCCACATAGCGTCAAGTTGAACGCGGGTTTTTTTTGATCCTACAAAGCTGCTTCTGCTTCTTATAAAGGTAAATCGCTATGGCAACTGATGTTGAAACTCTAATCTGCCAAACCTAACCACAGAAGGTTAGGTCAGTGACAGTGGACACACGCCTGTCACTGAGTTAACCACTAACCAATCAGATCACAGGCAAACCAGATCATCATTTGGACAGAACAAAAAAAAAGTATTCCTGATTTTTCCCCCGCAATAAATCTGAAGTTTTTTCAAGCTCTGATATTAATCAGTGTTGACGCTGTGACTCCGACTGCTGAGAAGCCTCTGATGTGATTTAGTAGGAGAAAAAAAAAAAAAAACACTCCACACACGGATCAATAATTCCAGTGAAGAAAAATGATCAGCTCTTCTCTTTACATCTGATATCATCTTTACTTTGTTCATCAGACAAAGAGGTAAAAACGGTCATAATTCATTGAGCGTCCCTGTGTTTATCTCTTTGTTTGTTTTTTTGATATATCCTTCGGTTTGCCATTTTATATTTTGCTTTATTAGACATCACGTCTGTCTGTTATTGTAACCGACACAAGTGTCTTCTTTTTTATCATACTAAGACTTTATATGAGGCTCTGATGAACTTGGTTAAGTTTGGATTAGTCTGCTTATGTCCAGAAAAATAAATGTCTCAGTGTCAGTGTCGCCCAACCCAGAGTCACAACAACATCAGTCAGTAAAAATTTCCCTGAGGAGTTAATGGTCTCAATCACTAGTTTCAGCTCTTCCTCTTCCCAATAGAACATGATGTAGATTTTGTGAATTATGTTCCCATTCCGAGGTACGGTGAGTGGACATGTAGCTTCATATTCAGAAACACAGACACCAGACTGGTATCAACCGTCTCATGCATTCCCTGTCGAGGAAGCAACTTGTGTATTTCCCAAATAATGTCAAACATTTCGTAGAAAACTGTGACACCAAAACCAGAAATAGGGGGTTACACGTGTGAGACATTTCACATCAATCGTCTATAAACTGGAATAAATTGTCATTTTACTTATTAAAGTATAATCAGGAACATACTGTAATGACCAGTAATAGATAAGTCTTACAAAACACAGTCATTTCTTTTGCAGTTTACACTGTCCAATAGCTCTAAATGTTCATAAGCAAAGTATAACTACTAAATTACAATCTCCTCTAACATCACAGGGAGGTTTATGGTTCAAGACTCGATGCTTGTGATACAAAATGATATGTCAACTTTCTGGTTATCTTGTCAGGTATAAAACCACTGGGAAAAAAAATAAGTTAATAAGCAACCTTTATACACATCTTACAACATATTTACTGTATCCATTTCAAATACAAAAAGGTCAGTAATATTTGCTCCAATTGGAAAAATATCCACGTGATGCCGCGTGTGGGCCGCTGCAGGATGGAGAGTGAACTCGTTTTCTACAGACAGTAATACAGCTGAAGTCATGGAAAGAAAAAAAATCAAAGCCCTATAAATGGTTTGTGTGATAATAATTATATAAAAAAAAAAAGACACTCGGCACGTAGAATATACACTGTATATACACCTTTTTTTTTTTTTTGACAAAACAGAGCTTAATACAATGAGAAGTGTGCAGTGTGCAGCTGGCAACGACACATCACATTTGACACAAAACGTGCGCTTAGTGTGGATAATGTCTGTCTGTGTTTTGTTTCGTCCCGGGGGGGGGTCGAATGAAAGCGGTGGGGTGTGGAGGAGGAAAGACGGATGTATGTTTGCTCCTCACGCCGGGGTCTGAGTGGTGGCTTTGATCTCAGCGGAAACCCTCTTCTCCTTTCGGCCCGCGTACTCGCCGATGAAGGAGCCGTCCTCGTTGAACTGAGCGTCCTCGTCGCCGTAGTCGACCAGGCTGTCCCCGCTGTCCGCCGCCTTGATCTCCCTGCTCAGCGAGCGTTGGCTGCCCTTCAGCGGCTTCTCGTCGTTGTCGCTGCATGAAAAGGGGAAGAGTGGATTTGAGAATCGTCTCGTTTCGCCCGTGGCTTCACGCCCGCGGCTTACGGAGAGGCGAGCGGGCTGCGGGCGTGAGCTATCGCCGCCCTTTCTCCCGATGAGCCGCTGTGATTGGCATTAGTGTTTTCCTCCGGCTGACCAATTGGAAATGATCTCACTGATGCACCTGCTGAGACAATTATCAGTGCTTCTCCCTGCATGCACCAGAGCATCCGACACAGTGAGGAAACACTGAAGGGGACAATAAAATGGTGCTGAGACTAAAACTGCACACTGTGTGGTCCTGAAATGCACTTTTACAAACGATGTACTTTTACTGGATTAGTTTTTGTTAGTAACTAACTTTCCAAACTCTCTGCTGGTCAGAAATTGTCATTCAGCCTCATTAGAAGTAATTGCACAGTTTAACCTTAACCTTTGACCCTTTCCACTTGAAACTGAGTTACAAGGGCTCGTGGTTAAAATCTGGCAATACAAAATGTGACGCCCCCTACAAGACTGTGCTGTAAGAGTTTTGCATAAACCAGATTCAGATTCAAGTGATTCTGACCACTATCAGACCAACACCGAGACTGACTGCGGGACTTTCTTGGCGTTGTTGTTGAATCATTTCATAATAACTTTTCAGCATAGTCTAAATCAAGCGATCCGATCTGTTTTCAGAGAAAGTGGGTGCGCCTATTGGCTATTTTACGACGCATATTCTGCATGCGAGTCCCTTCAGCGGTGTGATTGCCACTACAGTACTGGCGACAACTCTCTATGCTGCAAATACACCGACAAATATGCGTCTGAAAGATAATCTGACAACAAACTAGTGTTTCAGTTGTTTATGAAATGAGTGCGTATATAATACAGAGTGAAAATACCTTGGAAGCAGATGGTTTTTTTTTTATGTGACCAGGCTGTTTTCATGTGAAAACATAATAGTATGGATGTAGCCTATTACTTGGCTCTGGAGTCTCGTAATCTAGTCTTCAGCCAAGAGACAGTAGCTGTTACATGCTTTTTTTCCCTCTCTTTGGGACTTTTTAACGTCATTTACCATTTTAATAGGATGACCCGACCACGAACTCGGGAAAGAAATTTGTGACAAATTAAACAAAAAAGAAAAAAGGAAATCCAGTCACAATTTTTCTGTGACTTCATCACATCAGCATTTGTTGTGCAGATGCAGATTGTGGAATTACACTGGGGCTCTGTGCTGCAGCAGACTGTTATGAATTGGACCACTACAGGATTAATGAAACGTGGCCAGATATTACTGCCCTGGAGATGAGCCGCTTTCAATTACACTGATTGGTTTGAGCCTCCTGCTGTGCACTGTGCAGTCTGCATTTAGCTCCGCGAGGACGGAAAATGGCTGCATCTGATCGCCACTGTGGATCTCTTTATGGCGCCAAATCGAAACACATCTCACACCAACACAACATCAAAGCTACAATCACGATGTCCTATAAAGGGGAGGCTAACAGTCCGACAACACTGATGTGTAAACAGCTCAGGGGACACGAGCGCTGTTCATCACATACATGCCAGTTACTCAGTTCATCAAATGCCTCGAACAGAGGAGGTGTGGGGCGCCGCGTGAACCTCGCGCACGCTGGGTCGTCATTTCAGCCAGAGGAGAAATGCACAGAGAGAGAATTACAGAGAGAAGTTAATGGAAAAGAGCTGCGAGCAAACGAAGAAATTCATACACTGTTGTGCGTGAAATAGCGCTGCCGCCGTTACGCTTACCTGTACTCGCAAAATGTGTCGTCATTCATGCCCTGGGACTCAACGTCTGGGTGAAGGTCTTCTTTTTCCTTTACTGGTGCACAAGAAAAACGAAGAGGAGATATCAGTGGTTTCCTCAGGAGATGGCTACCAATGAAAAATCACAGTTTCCCCCTGACTGGCAAACGTTATTTGAACGAGTGAGATTCTCGCTCCCTTATTCCCTGCACTTATTCACTGGATGAAAGGTCACGGCGATAGCTAATATAAATGTACATTTCGATGTATTTTTTGGTGTAAAATCTCAGTTGTGTGTTGTGTAAACATTCTGATTTAAAACAGTAAAGAAAAACACTGTCAAATGGCTTCACACAGAGATGAATAATCAACTCCACACGACTCTCCCCGTGTTTCTCAGTATAGCAGTTTTTAGATCTTGTGTCACTCGGCAACATTACCGTACTGTACAGAGGGAGTGATTTGCCTTATGTCAAGAACACACAGACACACAGACGACAACACTGTGCTAGTAAAGCGAGGTGACGGCAAACAGGTTTTCAAACTGTTTTAGCGGTGAAAGTAGTTCAGCAGGAAATGCTCCCTGATAGTATTGCTTGACAGAGCCCTTTTTCAGACAAAAAAAATGCTACATCATTTCTATTCAGACCAAAGAGAGACAGGAAATCACACCTTCAACAAAAATGACCAAAAGTACATTTAAAAAAATGCATGTAATTCTATATAAAATCAAAATAAATGTTATTATTTTCTAAAAAAATACAATAATCAGTTGGAACAGCGGGATTTAAAATGCTATTTTCCTATTTGCAGAGTGATAGGAAAGGAAGCACACGGTGCAAGTGTGTGAAAAAGGAGGTTGTTTCGAGCAATGGGCGATAATGAGAACTTAATGAGAAAACAAGGGACATAGCAGCTTCTCTCTCTTCTTTTTTTTTTTTTTTCCCCGCTGACAAGTGAAGCCATCGTTGCTCAGACGACAACCTGATGGCCATTAGCTGTGAATAATAAAGCTGATCAGGACCCTCATGTCCACAACAGGAGGCACATCGCTGAGATACCACAGCGCTCGTCATGGCAGCCGCCCCGTGCGCAGCATTTGCATTTTGTCTCGCTGTGCGCTGCACTTTGTTTAGATTGTGGCTGGGGAAAAAGCTGTGTGTCTAAATGATGTCACATTCAAATGCTCCATCCACACACACACACACACACACACACACACAGTGTAGAAAGGCTCATTTTCCTATCAATACAAAAGCCTATTTTTATGTATAAATTTGCATTAAAATAATTCGGAGGTCTGGGGAAAAGAAAAACATATCAGCTTACATGCAGGTATTCTTGTAAAGGCTCCCAGGATAAATTGATCAGTTCTTTCATAGCAACAAACAAGGGAAATTGGAAAATAATGACGCTCTGTGCAGCTATTATTATTTAAGCAAGGTGATATCTGCGTGTGTGTGTGTGTGTGTGTGTGAGCACCTACCGGAATACTTTCCGCCTTTATTTCTGTTGACAAAGCAGGCGATCAACACAATGAGTGTGAGCAGAGCAATGGCGCTCATCAGGCCGATAAACCAGCCCTGGGTGGATATTCCTCCGTGGATGCTGGCCAAACCTGAGGAGACAACAACAGTCCCGGTGACTTTGACACACCTTGGCCTTTTCATCCCGACATTTGATTGAATGTTTACATTGACAAAGTCTATCTGATGCAACCGCAGACGGCGGCGTGGGCGCTTTGCAACTGATGGAAACAGGCCAGTGTTAATATTAAACAGCTAATCCTGCTTGTCTAATTAATCAACGAAGAAATGCTGCCCACATATTAAAATTCCCCACAGTGAGTCTGTGTGGCTAAGATTCTACTGATGCCTTGAAGGGCACTGTGTTCCCCTTCGTTCTCTTTTTTAAAATCAATTCATGCTGTTGGGTACAGAGGTATACTGCATTCACCTGACCTGAAAATGTTTATAAAAAAACTCGGGTTTTTTTCTGAATTGCAGAGATAATAATGAAAAAGAAAAAATCACCTGTTTTGCCATCATATAACCAAGGTTACCAAGTGGGTACTTTAAGTAAAACTTTGTTAGCCAAACAGGAGAGGAAACGTAATTTGAACTCATTTTAAATAGGACATTTCTTATTACGTGAGAAAAAAAACTAAAATGTCCTTTCTTTCTTTTTAAAAAAAAAAAGTTATCTAAATATATCTGGAAAAAGAGCAGAAAATAACATATCTTCTTGATTCAGAAAAATACCTGAAGATTATTGTCACCAAATTCAAAAAAACTATTTATTGAAAACATTGCTTGGTGCTTTAGAAAGGTAGAGTTGAATATATTATATTATTTATAAAACTTGAAAAAAACAAAAACTGAGTAGAATATATTTTTTGGGAAAAAAATATTGTTCTTATTCTTGTTATTTAATGAGAGCTTTGCTTGGTAATTCAGAAAAATAAAGGTACTGTAATATGCTTCCATAATTTTGGTCTCCCTCCTCACCTGTGGAACACCTTCAAGTATTCTATAATTCTCAAGCCAGCTTCTAAAGGCATGAGTTGCACAGTGTAACTCAAGCAACTCATGCGTTTGACAGGTTAAAGCCTGTCAATGATATGGATAACATGAGCATACAGTTCTTCATGTTCGCCTTCAGATATCCTGATATTTGCAAACCGGTCACTAACAGCTGAGCTGACATTTAACCAGGCCCAGAAGTGATGGAGTAATGAGAGAAGAGGAAGAAGGAAGAGAAATAGTCAGGAAGAATTGGTCAAAGCAGGTCAAAGTCCTCATGGCACAGTTAGTGAGTGTTGTCATTATGAGACGAAAGATGTTATTCTTCACCTTCTGTGGAGGAGACGAGCACACGTCTGACGTTATTGTAAGGACATATCAATTATATAGACAGGAGGGGACACACACACACACACACACACACACACACACACCAAGTGAATCCCTCAACAGCACACACGACAGGAGCGACGTGGACGTGGAAACTTCTTTTAAAGGTGAAGAATAAAAAGATCTTTAAGGGTTAACAATCAAACACAAATATCTGTTTGCTTGTTATCTAGAGTCCATTTTTTCAGAATTGATTGATTGTTTAATCCATAAATGACCTATAAAAAGACCAGTTCCCAGACTCAAAGGCAGTGTCTATGAATCTGCCTGTACAAACTAAACAAAGGGAAGAAGCTGAAACCAAAAGATAGTAAACATCTTTGCTTGGATATATGATTAAATAAATAAATAGATAAATAAATAACGTTTCACATAATATTAAAAATTGTACAAAAAAATAGCTTAATCTAAAAATTTGAATGAAGAAAAACACAGTAAATGTTAAATTATGTTCAAGAAAAACAAGTCAGCCATCCACACTTGAGAGTTGTAGTTCTGGTTATATTTCCTTCGAGTACTCAATTATTAACGCTCTCTTTTATGATCACATATCTTTTTTTAGTTGTGTTATTTGCTTTTAAAGCAATTCAAAGCTTCCAATAAGTCCCGACACGAAACGCGCCTTTTGAAACTGAACAGAAGAGAAAGGGGAAAAATCTAATAAACGTGGTGAATGATATGCATCATTAGTATGGTTTTACAGCAGCTGTCTCGGCGAGTCAACAAAGCACAATCCACTTCATTTCCCCATGGCAAACATGCAAATCTTCCACTGCATCTCCAGCTCAGGTGTGTTATTTGCTCAGGTGATAATTCAGCACACAAGGACACCTGCGTCTGCGGTGCCACTGCCCACCCCAACCGCTGCACATGACACCCTCAGACTAATGTTGATGGATTAGTCCCCAACTATGGTAATTCCAATTATGAGAGCTGTGTGATGACTTCAACTGACATGGACCGCCGTACTAAAAATATCTCAGAGGCTGTCGGCTGTGGTTTTGTCACGACATTTTCTCGCCTTGCTATTAAATGCGGCACAAAGCAGCTGCTCGCCCAGCGGGGAGTCCAGGCTCTGGAAGACGCCCCCCTTCAAAGTCAGGACGACTCGTATGGAAGTGGAGGCTGGGAAATATTCTGATATAGGAGCTCTCTACAGCTTCCACTTATCCACTTATCTCGGTGTCCTGTGCATATTACCCTCCCAGTATGAGTTCACACCTCACTGATGAAGCTCAGGAGGACATTTCTCCTCGCTGCCGTCACTCGGCTCAGATGTTGCCCTGGACGACTTCTTCTCCCGGAGCTGTGTTGCTGTTTACACAGTCGAAGATTACATGGAAATGTCAGGTGACGGTTGGGTCAATATCATGCCGTGTACAGAGGGACTGGGGGCCCGAGAAATCAATCACTGACAATTAGACATATTTGTCTCTTTCAATCGACTCCGCGCTCGCATCAGGTTATGGATCTAGAATCCAAGATTTCCCCGTGGTACGGCAGTGAAATTAAAACCAGCTTTTTCATTAGCATCCACTTGTCTTATAACAAACAATGAAGCAGAGCTAATACTCTACAGTCCAACTCTTGGAGCCACTGGAAACCAAAGGCATATGAAATACAAAATTAAGTGCATTAAAGATTACAATATATAGACACTCATGTTATATTGCTTTGAGTAGTGTAGTCACATGAGCCAAAATGTTTCCCACACTCTTAAATCCACGGAAGTCTAAGTTCAAAGTAATAGGCCGTTTCATTTTGGGCGCCTTTAAATGCTATTGTTCTCTTTATCCGTCTCCACTGTTGAAAAAAAATGACAATTGATTGCATTTAATGAGAACTAGATCAGGCAACAACAAGTACAACGCACTCAAATCGCTAGTCGATCACTTCCATGTCTCCCGTAAAGGATATAGCAAATGTGCCAAAACATTTGCTCTCACATATGAGACGTCAGAGTGAGGAAGGACATATTTGGTACGACTAGTTAGCCAGTGTGTTGTCTTAGAATTTTGCATTTTGATTGTGTGTATTGTGTATTAAGCGTGCACGGAAGTGGTGACTTTAGTGAGATATCTGCCACACAGATATCCCATCCAAACGACGTCAAAGTCGGCACCGGTTTAAGGTCTGTCAACTTGGACAGTTTTCCAATTAACAGCCAGACATTCCTTGCACTTATAGACAAGATGCTAAATTGAAACTGATAACAGAGGTGCGGATCAAAGTCACAATTAAAAAAAAGAGGAGGAGAAACAAAAGTAGGGTCTGTGTCAGTAGTTTTTCAAATTGAAATCGCAATTTGAAACAATGCAAATAGCAAAATGGAAAAGGCGGCAATTGTATTCTTCTACAGTATTTTTGATTGTTATACCATGTAATAGAAATGCAACTCTTATAGTTTGCACATATTAATCCTTGTATTAGTATAGAATTTAGTGTACAATTTTTATTGTGTCGTGTGGTAACGCATCATCATTTGTTGTTGTATCTACGACACGATGAATACTGAAGTGAAACTTGACTAAATCGCAAATAAAATCAGAATCTGTCAGAAAAAAAAAAAAACATTTAAACAATTCAATATTTTCTACTAAATGCTTATTCCGAGCTGAAAGAGGAGAGAAAATTGAATCAATGTGGATTATTTTCTCATGGACAGGTATGCGATAAAGCTTCAGCCAACCAATCTCTCATTTATCAAAAAATAAAACAGAAGACAAGGTAGCAATGTGCAAGTATGTGTGTGTGCATGAACACAGCGTAACAGCGGCGAACAGCACAGCTCCTTGTTTCCCATCTTTCGGGAACTTCCGGGCAAGGAAGCCTCGAGTCTGGGGAGAAGAGGCCAGTGCTTCCAATATTTGAAATTTGGTTTGCAGAACTTGTCTGGAATGTTAAAGGTCACAATTTCCTATCATTTACATACGGAAACATTGAATACAGAAAATGAAATGTAGATAAAGTAGCTCATTAGCCTGCACAATACACGTTTCATTTCTGTTTTTCGGAATATCGATTTTTACGGTCGTAAAACCTAGAACCTAAACAAGTATTTGATTCTATTTATTTCCCAACTTTTATTTGACTTTATGGTTTGAAGCCTGTGGTGTGAGAATGTGCTGCAGCTCTACCTATGGTGGAACGAGTGGGTTTGGTCACTCGAGACTTTGGAGTGCGTGGAGGTGTGGGGGAAGCTGACTTGCCTGAAACGAAAAACAGATCTTGTGGTTATCAATTGGGGGATAGAGCCCCGGGCGCTACCTTCTACTGTTAGCACGCATGCCACTTTCAGCTCGAAAATTAGTGACTACATACAGAAACATCGTCTAAGGAAGAAAGAAAATGACATTTTTCATGTGTATACACCAGGTGAGATGTTGAGACGAATAAATCTGATCTTGCCTTTTAACCGCAGCTCCATTTTCTTTTTTGCACATCATTAAATGGGAGAAGGATGAATGTTTGGCATGTCTGATCTTCATTCCCGGCTTCATTTAATTCGTCAGCTTGAGTTAGACGTGTTGCGCCGACTCGGCTGTTGCTCGGATAAAAGTCAATATTCGTTTACAGTCGCTAATGAGCCCAGATTAGTGTGAATTCATAATTAGGCGACTCATTACCATTACTATTAGAGAGGAAAGCGCAAACTTTATCTTTGAGGAGAAGTTGACATTTTTCTAATGAAAGGAGGCATCACAGATCTCGCTGCTGACGGCAAGGGCAAACAGCCGACAAGGTCAATTATCTGTGCGGGAACACAGTGTTTTGCATTTTTTGATAATGTACAGGAAACATAAACTGTGCTAAGATGTTATGACACCCACGCCTTGACGAATAACTCAGGCTTGCAGCATCCACACCTGTCCACATTTTCTAAATCTAAACATGCACTCACTACCGACAGAGCTCCATAGTGACTGTCAAACATGTCATACCCACATAGAGATTCAGAAATCTGCAATTCCAAAGAGGACAAGAAAATTACAGTACTGCATGTGTCAGTGTTGAAGAAATAGTTCTCCACCTGTCATTAAAGGGTTGAGAACTTTGTTAAATAACTTAGTTAAAGGTATTGTGTGTAGACGTCACTTCGATCAACAAACAGAAAAGGAATACAGTATGTTTTTATGGGCAGAAATTTGATTTACTACCACTAGTATGTTTGTATAAGTGTATCATCCTTTTAAAAAGAACATATGGTTTTCATATGGTTATATGGTTATATGTGCTTTAGGCAGGGGCCTTAGTTTATGGAGGTCTTAATGTTCTGAAATGTTTGACTTTTGAGGTGGAAGCTTACTTTGCAAACAAAGAGCAACAACAGGGCCACCGTAGTTTCCTGACACTCTTTGGAAAAGGATGGTGATGTCACTAATTCCTGTGTTTTTGTTACCTTGCTAAAACCTTCAATGGATTCTGCCATTGTTGGTTGCCCACCACCTTTGAATCTGTTACGCATTATATATATATATATATATATATATATATATATATATATATATATATATATATATATATATATATATATATATATAATCAATCAATCAATAAATATCACAAATAACGTCACAATACCCGTCGAAAAATGTCAATTTGGTATTTTTTCTGCTGGAGTATGTGTAGGTATGACATGCTACAGTTTCTACATAGACACAGATCTACATACTGAGGCCAACAGTGGAAGCCATAGTGGAAGCTGCGGGGAAAAGCAGAGAACAATCAAGGACAAAGACAAAGCAGCAGACAAACATTGCATTGCTAGGCAAACGATTACACAAGCGCACACGCATACACATTTTGAATAATAACACGCAGTATTATCAGAGGTAATGCTGACGGCAGTGCTCTTTTTAGTGGCAGGAGAGCGATGGCAAGAGAGCAGCGTTAACTGTGCACAGTAGAGTTAGCACAGAGAACTACATTGCTCAGCGCAAACACACGCAGACACACACAAGACACACAACCACTGGACTGAACATTAAATTTGTTTTTAAATTGTCCTTTTCACTGTTATCAATTTTTCTGGCTTTTCAGCATGCAAAAAAAAACCCTACCCTTCAGCAAAAATGAGCTTTCTTACCATCCACAACAAGTTATTTCTTGCATATTTAGCACCTGCAGTGTGTTTCAACATTACGTTGAGCTAATGAATTATTGAAAAACACAATGTGTGTACGCTGCTCCTGCTGCGGGCCCATTAAAGGGACACTCGGGTGACTCCACATTCATTTTCCGATTTCATTTCCCGTCCGACCGTTCATAGCGGTGGCCACTATCACTCAGGAGCTCGGCTTAAGTTTGAGCCAGCTGAAAAATGGTGTGCAGTCCTCACTCACAAGAAACGACATGTAATTGAAACGAAAAGATTACACGCGACAAGCCGGCTCATTATGATTACTAAGCCACCGACTTCATCGTGATTACACCGTTCAGCATCAAAATCTTCACTTTACCTCCTGCTAAAAGCTATTTTCTTTCTTAGCTGATTGTTTCATAGCTCATGCTCTCTGTCCAATCAATAGGCACTTTCTCTCTGGTGAGAATTGAAAAACCTCCATGACACCCACATACAATTGTTTATCCACAAAAATTACTTAAAAGGAGATATGAAATGCTTGGCCTCCCGGGAATGGATCATATTCTGCAAGTTCAATGCCATTTTCGAACAGTGACACGGCCTCGTCACCGACAGAAGATTCCTCAGCCTGAACGCAGCCTCGTTCTCGCTCCCTCATTCACACTCACATAAAGGAGGGTCCAAATATGCACCAACCAATACAGAAAGCTCCTTTCTGACCCCCCCCACCCCCACCCCCATCACTCACTTGTTTCTAAGGTGGTGGTGCACTCCTCGCTAACAACAGGCCCGCAGCCCACTGTGGTGCATGAGCGCAGGTAGAACTTGTATTTGCTCAGGGGCTCCAAGTCGCGCAGGATCCGTTTGGTGGTCATCGGGTTGCTGATGTCGACCGTCTGCAGTGGCCCCACCTCTTCTGTGTCGTTAACTAGATGTAAGAAAAAAAAAAAAAGGTGAAAAACCCAAAGACAGTAGTAATGACAAGAGGGAAAAAAAAAGGAACATTTCCCCGTACATATACTGTACTTTGTACTGAGCTTCATTTTATATGCCTCATCCCTACTCACATTTGACTAAATACCTTTCTCCCACATTTTCAAGTCCTTGTCCTCAACATGTGACATGAAGCCATTTCATTTCCTTAGTTAGCAAATTAAATCACACTAAGTGCTGCTCCTGGTCGTTTTCTGCAGTGTTCATTTCAAAAGTGATTTTTCTTTCTTTCTTTTTTTCCAGAGAAAATTAAGTACTTTTGGTCACAGTCTTAAATTTATGATGTACTTTGGAACACTCCATCGTAGAATTACGGAGCTAACCGATTTCCACACCCACCCCCGTCACCCTACACATATAAAGCAATTCTAACGGCTCCTACGCAAACACATATCTAAATTGTACTGAAATTACAGTCACAAAAAGGTGAAATAAGTGACCTTATTTTTAATTGCTATTGGCCGTTAGTTCAGATCCTGTCTTGTCCTTATATCTCGTTTGCACTTATAATAAGCCTGTAAACCAATGCTTTTTATTTTGTAATTACATCACATCTTTAAATAAAATACATCATTACATTTATTTTTCAACGATTATACCCAATCTGTTGCCTTCATCATTTGTGTGTTGCCCCTGTTTCCATTCATTCAACTTTCTCTATGCCGGTGGATCAACACTCACTATTATATTTACTTTCAGTGACAATTTCCTTCAAGTTAATTATAAAATAATTATCTAGCATGTGATTTAAGCTCCAGTGTCTAACCACTGTCTCCAAAACACTGCTAGCATCACTACTCTCTCTTTCCCCCCCAAAAGTACATGGAACAAGGGAATTAAAGACAATAAATGTACTTTTCTTAGCGGGTTTCCATCTCAAGCTTAAAAACCACCTGCTGGAAGTAAAAACAGACATGTACGAAGTTTTTGCAGTGAGTGACAGGGACGCTGCTCCGAGGAAGACATGTCTCCTCCTGCTTTGTGACACTCACACAAAGGCTGTCTGCACGAATCAGGACTATGAGGATTAGGAGGAAACTTTTCTTGGACGCTTCTTATAATTTTCACCCAAGGAGGCGGACAGTGACATCAGTCTTTCTCCACTCCTCAGGTGAGCCTGAAAGGATTAGTCTCGGTCCATATTCTAACTTTTACTCTGCTGTCTTCCTGTCTTCCTTTACCAGTGTCACTGTTGTGCTTCTGCCGTCCCTCCGGCAAACACATCACGCCGTGTGCAGTGTGGGAATGCCGTCACAGACACACAAACAGAATACTGCATTTATATTTAAAAAGTAATGCACAGCAGCTTTAAGTGTTTACTACGAGGGGCCAGGTCTGGCTTTTGCTGTGTTGGCAATAAAAATGGCAATTTATAAAAATGCAACACAGCAGCTTTTTAGACATAGTACAGTGTACAGTGGTCACCAGGATTTTTGCAGGCATTAGAGCGGGTGGTCATTCCGGCAACAGGAAGATTATGTATGCCCGTTCTCATCTATCCAGCATGATACAGACAATTAATTTGTTAAAAGCATCAAACAAAAGAAATATCATTTCAATTGTTTACTTTGCTTTGCCAAACACCAAGTGTTCAGCTTGTGCAGTTTCAGAGCTGCAACTCCTCCAACAAACTGGCCTTTCAAAACACGCCCCACTGACAATTACAAGACATTTCGCCAATGCCAAAGAAAGCAAATGTCACTTGTCAGTTTGAATTGCATGTTTTCGTTTTTTTGGCATTATTGAGGATTGAAGACTTGTTATTTGCTGCTCTCTTTTCTTTCCTTTTTTTTTTCTTGATAAATGCTCCTTTCAACCTCATTTGAATTTAGCAAACACATGCATCTGTATCCCGCACATTCACATGTGGAACATCTCCGTGTTGTTTTCTGCACTTTGACTATGCCGGGATGGGATCTCATTTTTCACTACGTTAAAAAAAAACAAAAAAAAACACCAGGCAAGTAGGTAGAGCGCTGGCATTTATGTTCTTTGTAACAAAAACAAACACAGCAGGTGTTCGAGGTGACCTTTGCTGTGAAAAAGGTGCGACGTCTCTTTGGTAGCAAACAGCGACAAGAATGTATTGGTCTACACCTCTTTTTCCTCCTGCGTACCACCTACTGTGATCAGACATTGCTTTTTTTTTGTGATTTTTTTTAAACAATAAAAGCGATCTTTTTCTGGTAAATTATGCAATACAAGCTGGTGCCAAGTAGAGGCCACAAACATCCTCTTTCTTCTCTGTGGATGGATTCTTTCTCACTTATCCAGACACACTGACGCTGGTGCACATGATCTTATAGGCTTGGTAATAACATCCATCCTGAGAAACACAATCACAAGTAGACCGTGTTAAAACCGTAGTGTGTTCCTTTTAAATATAACCAATATCCATTATTATTCAAAGGAATGACCTATGACATCACACAGTGCTGATTGTGCTCCACCAGCTCCACATACAGCTCTCTGAGTTTCTCAGTGTAGCAGTGTTTATCTCTCATGCCCAGTCATACAGTAAGTGACAAACTCATTCAGCGGTTTGATGGGATAAACGCTTCTCGTCCCCTCCTGCCCCTGCTCTGCTGCTGTATACACACAAGCGCTCCCTCAGGTCAGGTCTGCAAGTACTGCTTGACCGAGCAACCAAGAAATAGTTGCTTCATTGTTTCTCTTCGCAAAGACCAAACAGAAGCAGAATAATAAAATCATCATCAACAACAACAACAACAACAAAAATCACCAAAAGTTACACACTTCAGCTTTAAAGTTGTCTGTTCATTAGCCAGAGCAATGAGTAGAGACAGAGTTATAAAGAAAAGTTGAGAGGGGCTGAGTAAATCAATGCATGCAGCTCTACCGTGAAATAAGATTTGAACCAACAGAACTAGAAATTACGTGTTGATCGGGGGTTAATACTGTGCTGAATGTCTACAAATAACTAAACACATGGGCTGTGAGAAATGTTTCACTCCTCTGAGTTCACTGTCAAAATGCAGCGTGTCAGACGGCGTCAAATGAGGAGGCGGGCCTTGGTGCATCCTGAGGACGCATTTGCATACAAGGCCAACACTGAATGTGGTTTTAATGGTGAATATGGATCTGAAGATGCATTAGGAAAGCAATTTGGGTGCGTTTCAACTGAACTTTGATCCGAACACTTTGGTAATCGGGTCACACAGGATGGATGTTAATACCACGTCTAAATGGGCCAATTGAGTGAACTGGCTGAAGCTGCAGAAAAGCAATACGTCCAAATATTCTTCAGCCTGCCGGGGCCAAGTGGGCTGGCCTCGTTTAGTGTAGAATAAACAAAGACTCTGAAATCTGTGAATTGCCCAACCAACCGAAAGAGTGAGTTTAGCCCAAAGGAGAAGTAAAACAGAATTAATTGTAGCCATTATCCACCCGTGTGTGTGTGTGTGTGCGGAGTATAAACTTAAAGTGTTCTTCTCATGGCAAGTTACTCCACTGTAACAGAATAAAATGCTCTTTTAAAATTCATCAATGTGTACACACACAATCGCTAAAAATCCTCACATAAGTTTAACTTATGTACGTATAACTTTACCTTTAGAAACAAAATTGCATGTATAAGAGAAAGTGCCCAAATGGACATTTGTGAGACGGTTCTCTTCGTCTTGACTTGTTTTGTCATGTCTGTGTACAGCACTTTGGCCAACTGTGTTGTCTCTAAAGTGCTTTATAAATAAAGTTACTGGCAGTTCTCTGAGGAGCTGTTCTCATGCAGCGTCTGAAAACGTGTAAAAAATGTGTGGAAAGACCCGAGTTGTTTAAAACTATGAGGCATGAACATTTGCTTCTTTGATTGAAAAAAATAAATAAATCAGTTAATGCAACTATTTGTAATTTCATTAAAAGAGAAAAAAAGAAAACGTTTTAATCAGTCTCTATAAATACACCTTAATAGTCGTGAATCAAAACAAAAAAAAAATCCAAACAAAGACAGCGGAGTGTCAGGATCCCATTTCCCTCACAGCAGCTTTGCTGATCAATGTGGGTGCAAAAAACAAAACAAAACAATAAAATATCTAAATCTGTGTGCATCCTCTCATTCAGCAAATTATTCAGGAGCTTTGTCTGAATGATGGAGGTTTAAAGCTTTTTATTATTTTTTAACTTGCAAAGACTAGTTTGACCTAATTCTTTGGCCCGAGTTTAAAAAGATAGACTCAAAATGCTGCATTCCAAAAAATGGATATATTTTTATCTCATTGCAATAGATGCGCACTACATTGCTTGTGCATGTGACCACAGCATCTACACAGCAGCGAAGGAAGCTTCATGACAGATATATGTATATATAAAAAAAGCATTGATCTTCTTCTGTGGCAACTTGACACAATGATCAGAGGTTTCACATTTCAAAGCACTTTAGTAAGACCTGTTAAAGGAGCCTATTACCACATGCTTGATGTGTTAAACAATATTATAATAGTGAAACCTGTGAAACGTGAAGCGATTAAAAGGCTGCTCTAAGGATGCGCGTAGCGCGTCTCAAACAGCTGTCCTGCAGCAGGAGATTCCACTTGTGTCACTGATGATTCATCGATACCCCTCAACATTTCTCGCCTGGCTTCCTACGAGAGGACTTCAAAAAAAGTCACACTTCAAGGAGTCCATCAGCTTTATGGCTGTGGCACAATGAAAACGTCCTCCCCCTTGAAATAGCGTATGACATTTGGCCCTCTTGTGCAGCCGCCAAATCAAAGTCAATTAGCCGGGAAATGTGGCGCTGAAGCGCTGTTAAAAGTTAGATGTTAAGCTCCGTTATGACTTTTGTTTAAAGTCATAAAAGGCTAAGTGAATGTTTGCATGTGACGTGATAAGTGATGCTATCCCCTCAAGACTGTAAGCCACAGCTCAAGACATTCCCCTGCAGACAGTACGGAGTCAGTAACACTGGACCTTAACAGCCTGTGACACGGAGGCCTTGGTCAGCACTAGTTTGGCCAAGATTGGGACACACAGGGCAGGAGACGTCACCCTGACAGGTTTCCTATACACACACTCTGACCTCACTGTGACCCTGTTTGAGCAGCACAATGATTTTTGCTTCCATGCCCAGGATCATGGATTAGACAATCACCAGTGAGTCTAAGATAAATCACCGTTCTTTCACTGATACGCTCGATGAGTACTGCACACACTTGTGTTTAAACTGTACATGTTTTGTTACCACTTTGTTTGTTGCTGCCACTGAAATCTCAGAGGAAGAAGCTGTGCGTATAAAACAGTGAGGCTACTTAGATCTCTGACACGCAGTCATTTCATACATTTACATGACATTGGTAAAGAAGATTTGATTACTGTGCTTAAACCTGGACTTTTAAAATGCATGTAAACACGTTAGTCTGCACTAAATCTAATTTCCCCAATGTCGGACTGACACACCAAGACACAGGAACACAGAGGGATGTGAACACTTGTTAAACTCAAGGGGAAAACAATGTTTTGGTAGCAAGACTACTGCATCAACCAATGTATACACTGTAAATGTTTAAGGACGAGACACAGGTATACGTACTGAGCTGATACTCGAGGAGGTACCCAGTAAGAATCCCATTAGGCTCCAGTGGTGGGGCCCAGACCAGGGAGACGGTGTGTTTCTGAACATCTGTGACCCTGAAAACAGGATTTTTCTCCGGGACTGTGAGGGCAAAAGAAGGCAACAAACACACACACACACACAGTAAGCATTTGGTTGGATTCTGCAACCCAGTTTCCTTGGCTATTATTAGATTTTCTCTTCAGTAGTGGCGAATCAATAGACTTCATGCTGTTTTTCCACAAACTCACCTCCCTCTGGGGTTTTGAAGTTGACGGGATGGCTGCCGGGGCCGTTGCCCCGCCCGTTGAAGGTCATAACAATGAGACTGTATTCGGAGAAAGGAGTTAGTCCCGGTATCTTGGCGTGGTTCCGGTCCCCGGGGACTGTCAGCGTGTTTTTGTCTCCGTGGTTTTTCTTTGAGTCCACCAGGCTGCGCAGACGCCACCAGTTTATCTACAATGTTACAGACCGTCACACACTCAAAGACATCAACGTGTACGTCATACAAATTGAGGTCCTGATTAAGTTATTATTAATCTTTCTTTTCTGGTGTCTTCAGCATAGAGACCATCAAGCTGCCCGAGCAAAGGACAAGGGAGTGGGGTGAGACATGCAAACGCTGAGGGCGAGGTCAGGGCCCTTCCTTTTAAACTGTGTCTAAAAGCAAAGGTCTGTTTTTAAAGTGTTACCCTGTAGCCTCCCAGATGTCCATGTAGCTTGTCCTTGTGTACACGCATCCAGCTAACCTTGACCAGCGTGCTGTTCATCACTTCCACAGCAACATCATCAGGCGCAGCAGAGGGAACTGCAAAGGCAAACACACATTAGACTTCACAGTCAACTGAAAATGAGTCAAAGGGGAAAGCAGAGCAGTGTGGGGGGGGGGGACTTAAAATAATACTCCTGAAAGTTACTATTTTGTAATTATTAAAAGACAAAAAGTACAAAACACATAGATACATTTGGAGATCAGCTATTTACAGAAACACGCACTGGGTATTGATCAGTCAATCAATACAAAATAAGGGACTAATGGAGAATAAGGGGTAAGTAAATACAGCAGTTTCTAACACCACATTAGAGCAAGGACACTACAGTGAGAAGTGTCATGACCTGAGGTGACCTCCGTGGGGCAAGTCCAGAAGAAAGCTGAACACAGGAAGTAGAGGAAGGCTCTATAAAGATCGTGGCTTCATCCGCACGCTGTTTTATTTGAAAATGGCATTTTCAAACTAACAATCTGCATTTTTCAGCTTTGTATCAGGAGAAATTGTTACTTTGCAGGTGTGTTACATACTAACACACCTGCAAACATATATCAGGTGACTAGTCAGGGACACTGAGCATGCACGAGCTGCTGTAGACTCTCAGTTTGCTTCGTTTCAGAAAATACCACAATGAGAAACAACAACTAAGAATAACAAAAATAACAAAAACAATGAATCATCAGCACTCTAAAAAAAAAAAGAAAAAAGAAAAAAAAAGCTGTGTCTGGATGCATCCTCTCCTTTCAAAGCTAATTTCAGAGTAAACAAAGACCAGTTTCACCTACTTCTTTGGCCGAGTATCAAAAGATACACTGAAAGTGTCTGCCACGTTCAAAAATGTTGGGTTTTTTATAAATAAACAGATGCACATTGTAGTGGATGGACATCATGACCGCATCCCCTCATCTCCATTGAAAAAACCTGAAAATCTTAAACCTCTGGATTTTGGTGGCTCTTAAACCCCAGAGTAGTGTGAAAATCACTACCACTAACATAAACAGAGGAGTGTGGAAATAGCTTGCATTTCATTATGAAAGTGTTAGGCCTGACTCACAGTAGACACATGGTGTGTGCAATGTAGCTGCATTCTGTCACGTTTTGAATTTTCACACCCATGTTAACAGATGAGAGTGTTCACACTGCCGGTATAATGCAGATATTATTGCTGTAGAACAAAAGACTTGGAACTTTTAAACGTCTCCTCATTCTCGAATTAGGTTTAAAGTTAATCACATTAGCACATTTTAATGTGAAACCACATCGTTCTCTGTAAACATCACATATAATGAAGCGACGCTGGCTACTTTGCACTTTGGCAGCTCCGAATGGAAGCCAGGAGGTGAGTGTGAGGTTTTGTGCAATTCGATCTTCTAATTCCCAGAAAACCATTTAAGTTCACGTCAGTAAACTTCAGACATATCCAGCTGGACGATCTGCAATCTCCCCTCCACGGGAAATAGCAACAAGAAAATTCATCGGTTTAGCTTTGGTCAAGTTTTCTCATCAAAAGTGAATTAAAAATATTTTGTTTGCCTAATGGAATTGTGTTATAGCAGCATTTGTCAAATGTTTAGTTCATGTCTCAAGACCAACACTATTATTAAGCTTATAGTTGTTGAGGGGTGAAAGAAATGGCACAACAAGCAGATTAACATGACATCATATTTGACTAAGAAAAGCCAACCACCAACCACCTTATAAACAAATGTGTAATCATAGGTTTTTGGTTAAAAAAAACTGTGCTGTGAAACCGATTGAGACACAGCTCCTGCTGATGGTTGCCGAAGTGGGGACACAAGGAACAACAGATTTGAGCCACTTCATTAAAGGCTCCCTTAATAAAACGTGCTCCTCTGTAAGTCTATATGATATCTCTCTTGCTACTTTATCTCGATGTTAAACTGCACCAAAGTCCATCGTGAAAATATTCATGGTCATGGTAAACAGGAGTTGTTGACACACGATTGCAACCATTACAAGGTCAAATGACTTATTTTGTATCTACTATCTAAGAGGGCATATATGTACATATGTTGGCGATTGACTATGTGTCAATACTACAACTTAAACTATAAATGTAACATTTTTGGTCAGCTGAAATAAAAATTAAACTGCAATAAACTGTCCTTTATGGTGAACCAGTGGAGGAGCCTGTCAGTTAACTGTCCACACAATTTTTTTTTCTTTGTGTCCGCTGACTTGCATTACTTCCTATGAGCTACTGGTCACATTAGACCAGATAAAGCTGCAGCAGCAAACCCAACCCTTGACAGTATTGAGCCAAGTGAGGTTACATTTCACTTTAGGAGTTGCATTTCTTCGCACTTAATGAATTTATGTCCAATATACACTCTCCATTTAGCTCTACTAACTCCCGGGGGAAATATCAGAATCTTTAGCAGTTCAGCATTCCACATGTTCACAAGGCAGTTACAAAGAAGCTATACTCACAATCCTCTCCTGAGTAGCCGGCCACTATCTTGGGCTCGGGGCCCCATCCCTGATGGTTCTTGGCTTGGATCTTGATCTCGTAGGGAACAAAGGTGGGAGTGTCCTTCACCACGAATGAGTGTCTCTTCACCATGTGCTCCTTCCAGTCCTCGTCCACGTCTTGTCGTCTGTAACTCACCTTATACTCAAGGCCAGGACCATTGTGCTCGATGGGCAACAAGGGCTGAGGCGAATGAAAGTGGGCACAAAAAAAGGAAGAACACTAGTGTGAAGAGTTACAGACTGACTTTCGCCGTTGCATAAGGCGCTTCACTGCTCAATGTCACTGCCTCTGTGGGATTAAGATGACAAGCTAGACCAGTGAACTGTGTTTGGATCACTGGCAGATTTCTATCCCTTTCTCTATTAAAACAATGGAACAATTGACCTGGTCTTGCAGAAAGGCTTTTCTTTAATATAAAGCCTGGTATATGTCTTCACTTGGTATAACCCTAACCCAGATGAAAAGATTTATCTCCTCACAAAAGTCTGACCGTGAGAAATAGAATGAGACACGCTTTTTCTACCAAGACGAATCATTAACAGCGGGAGAGCTCATGAATCCAGGATTCATGACAAGGCGGCCAGATAATAAGTGAAGGAGAGATTCATCTTTCGACAATGAAGCTGAATTTATTACTGTACGCATTAAAAGAAAAATGTTCACTTTCACGGGCCCTCCTTTCTCTTTCAAATCAAAGAAAATGAGCACCTTTCATGGCCACGCCAGAATATGGCCTTTCTAAAGATTTGAAACACAAAATGAAACATCAAAAGTGGGCAAATTCCATTTCTTACATTCCTATTGGTAATTGCTTATTGAACACTGATAAAATATTATCTCTATTCTTTTAGAGAATATCTTTGACTTCCAAAAGCTATGATGGATGTGAATAATTCGCTTTGCAAGGGTGATACCCATTACAGAATCTACTGTGAGAGGATAATAAAAGACCAAACTCCTTTCCTTACCTCCCAGTTGATATCCATTTCGTGTGGTAAATGACCCTCGATTTTGATATTTTCAGGGTTCTTATCGGGGGCTGTAGAAAAAGAAGGGATATAGATTTTGTCAGCATAGTGGAATAAATCTCCAGTGAAATAGGCACACAGCCGAGCAGATTTTCAACAAGAGTAGAATCAATTATGTAGCAGGTCTGAGTGTTTCGAAACTTCACAGGGCTGCAGCGTTGGCAGCTCAAGTGGCCTGGAGGAGCTTATCAAAAAGTATAATAAACAATAAGGGAAGGGAGGAAGCCTCAGACCTGCTGGGACGGTTTTGTATCTCTCTGTGGGCTCACTGGGAGGGCCCTTCCCCACAGCGTTAACTCCAGACACGCGGAAGCAATAGTCGACGTGACCGTGGAGTTTAAGCATGGCCGAGTTGTGGTTCCCGGGTACTCGAAGCAGCTCCTTCCAGTTTCCAGGCTCCCACTGGCTTTCCTCGTACTCGATGATAAACTCTGTTGAAAGGTGGAGAGACAATCAGCGCTGTGGCTCTTGCCAATGGAACTGCTTATCTAACCACCAGCTGTGAGGGAAAAGTCTTCAAACTTTGCTCTGTGCCTGTATATTCCTCAGGGAGCCTCATCATAAGTCGCGCCTGGATGAATCAATAATAGACTCATTTTTGAAAGACACCGTCAATCTAATCTTTCAGCACGCAGCGACGCCCTAGATGTGTGTATGTCTTATGAAAACCAGCCAGTGCACGATGCATTTATCCAACACGTACTATGAATATGCTACTACACTGACACCTGTGCACATGAATGCTACTTTTACCTGTGATGGAGCTGTTGTGATCGTCCCCGGGGATCCATTTCAGTTTCACGCTTTTGCTCTTGTATTCAGACAGCATCAAGTTTTCAGGCGCATCGGGGACATCTAGCAAAACATCAAATCAACAACACAACCACATGAAAAATCGCAGGCACATCAATGTGTGCAGTGACAAAAAAAAAAAATGTAAAAAAAGGCCAACGGAAGGAATGTTCAATGAAATCAACAGCCAAACATAAACAGATGTGGAACAAGCTGCATGGCTGCATGGGCTTCCACTGTTTATTTTAGACTTAAGGAGGTTGACAGTGTCTCACAGACACAGCACTACACTGCGCTAATTAAGCTACAGTGTGCGAGTGCATGCGCTGCTTTGGCTTCCTGACACATCGATCCGCGTGTGACTGGGTCATACATTAACGCTGCACCGGGGGTCTCCCGGTCCTTTGACTCTGCAGCAAGAAATACTGTTCACATGTGAGCTCACCTAAGACCATGAGCAGCGCTGAGGCCGTGACTTGGTCCACCGGGGTTCTTGCCACACATGTGTACACACCCTGGTCCCCTTGGCTGACATTGATAATGTGAAGAATACCATCCTCCACTAAGTATCTGTTGACAGAAAGATGGAGACACAATATTGAGTGATGAAATGGAAGAGAGTACAACGACTCTCCGGTGAGTCTGCAAGAAAAAAAAAAAATAAATAAAATAAAATCAAGTATCCCACCTTGAATTCTCGGTGTAGTTAAGGGCTAACTCTATATCATCTTTTTCCCACAGGAGCTCAAAGTCGTTGCTGAAGGACTTGTCGTACTTTGCCAGGCATGAGAGCTGGGCCGTGGTACCTATTAAGATCTGCTGGTCCTCCGGGGCCGTGACGATGCTCGTGGGATCTACCGGGGAGAAGACTGTGTTAGATACACCTCGAGGACTGTGGGGGCGCCGCAAGCACTGTTGCATGGCAATGTGCAGTTTACCTTTCACATAGAGCATGGCGTCGATGGCAGAGGAGCCCTCGATGTTTTTAGCCAAACATGTGTACTGGCCCGTGTCGTCTTTCTCAACACTATAGATCTCCAGGGACCCATTATCGTGAACCGTAAATCTCGGACCCTCCACAGATTCCGAGGAGTCATCTTTGCTCCTGAAAAACATAGCAGAAAATACTTTGCATTTTAATAATGGATAGGTACACACATATATAATCAGCTGATCACATGGTAGCAACTCAAGTCATTTAGGCATGTAGACAACAGGTCTAGACAGAGGGAAAACTAAATTTAAAAATGCAGTGTGCCAGGACAACTTTATGCGTGTTTCAATCTCAGGGATTAAATTATGGAACAGTCTAACAGATGAGTTAAAGCAGAGTACAAACATACATCAGTTCAAAAGAATATACAAAATACACATTTTAAATAAATAGAAGGATGATGAACACAGCCAGGTGTTTAAAGCCAGACGTATTCTCGTGTTGTGCTGAGAACATCCAGAACATCGTATACAACACAGTAAATATGGAAATATTTGGTGATGGGATAAAGTATAAAATGTATAAATTGAGAGTTGTGTGTAATAGGAATGGGGTATAGGTACATACAAGTTAACACTTCTGCGATGTAAAATGTAAATGTGTCATTGTAAGTGTTGCACAACGAACTATAACTATAAGTTCAAACTGAGCATCAGAATGGAAAAGAAAGGTGATTTACAGTAGGTGACTATTAACTGCTGATCTGCTGGATTGTTCCACACAACCATCTCTGGTGTTTACAGAAGTAAAAATAGATTCATATCTCGTGACCAGCAGTTCTCTGGACAAAAATGCCTTGTTGATGCCAGAGGTATCATTAAATTCAAATGCATAAATAAACCGAGTATAAGGCCATGGATGAGGGAAGTGTCCAACAATGAAAGGGAACATAAATGATGAGTAAACAAGGCAATTTTAAAAAGGTCTGGGGACTTTTTTCCAGACCTGGTTTGGATGAGTGATGTTGGTGACCTGCTGGCTAATGAGGAAGCTTCTAAGTGAATTGTACTTGGGACATCTGATGGATCTATGTATTGTTTTTGAAACGTGCCTAAATTATGATTTTGCAACTGAATCAAACTGCTGTAAAACGTATTTCCAATTATATTTGACCACTGAATAACCCATTCATTTTTTGTTTTGTAAATATTTGTATCTCTACATAGCATTTTTTATGCATAAATCAACAAAAGCAATAACCCGACGGATAAACACTACACCGTGAACATGAAATTAAATTTGCTGACAATAACATGCCTGTTAAGTGACAGGTGTGTTTTACAGAAGCAGCAGGTCGGTGATTCAGATGAACAGTGCACAAAGGGATTGCATGCACCAAGCAGTTGAGAGCTACTGCTCTCTGCTGGTGTGTAGTAGACAGGGAAGAGGAAAAAAAATGCAGGCTAACCAGGTGATCGTGGAAGGAGGAGAACTGAAAACCTTGCAGTGCATCATAACTCCCTTCCGCTCCACAGCAGAGTAATCCTCCCCGTCTTTGGTCAAAATCATGGGGGGCAGATCTGCAAACAAGCAGGACAAGTAGAAACGTGTCATCAGTCAAAGGTTGTTAGGAGAGCAGAGGAAGATGGAACAAGTTGTGACTGCAGAACTGTCATGACTATAAGAAGGCAGACAATACATCTACCTGTTTAAATAGCAGTTATCCACCAATGAGTGTACATTTCAACCGATTTATGTCAGTTAACATTTTCCTGAGGAGTAAATGGTCTTAATTGCAAGTTTCAGGTCTTCAATAGAAGGTGATATCAATTTTAAAGTATGAGTCTCCATTGTGAAACTGGAAGAAGACATCACAGATGTGCACTTTGCAGTGTAGCAGCTTAAAAAAAACAACAACACAGCAATGGAAAGGTAATCGTGGGTTAAATGAGCTCACATCAGCCAATAAGGCCATTTCCTAAAACTACTGTCCTTGATCCAGGATACAAACAGTCGTGGGGAATCGATTTGGTTGGAATGAATTGTGTTTGACTCAGCTACTCTAGGTGGTAATATGCCAACGTTCACTCACCCTGCTATAAGTTGATGTATCATCAAAATAGTCTTGGAGACATTATTTGAAGGGTGAAATCCTACACCGGATTGCTTTAAATAAAGGATACATATTGGCAAAATCTCAAGTTGCATTTCGTGTCTTTCCGTAGCATACATTTGGTCTCCTGGTCAGTCTGAAAAATGCAATGGTCTGAATCTTGCAGATTGTTTTTCTCACTGTTGTCTTCATACGGAGGTGTGACCAGCGTAACATGCACAGAACATACACATGCAATTGTAACTACACTCCAGAATTCCATCAAATAGAATTTCAACATGTTTACATGTATTTTAAAAGTCTGGTTTTAGTTGGACTAACAAAATAATTTTAAATTCTTGTCTTTGTTGTGCTAATTGCAGGGTTGTTTATGGATTAAAAAATCAGCAGTCAGGCTGTCAGTAACCTGTAATGAAAGCAAAGACGTAAACAATAGAATAATGAGTTAGCCAAGCACGTGCACCTTATCAGTGGTAGTCGAAGCTTCCCATTAAAATTGTCTGTCTCGCCTAATCATTTACAGAGCCAGCAGCTGGGACTGAGCATTCAGACGCTGTCCAGTGTTATTAACTCCTGTGTCACCGAGAACAAAGTCGCCACACAGGTGAAGAGCGACGTTGTTTTTTTTTATCTGCCTTGTAAAAGCAGCACATGTTTGTCTTATGACACCGAAATCAGCATGGGCTTGTGGGGGAGATCGTAAGCATATAACATAAATGTCAAGGAACAGCACTTGTTGCTCCACAGGGAGCAATTCCAGTCTGATTGAAGCAGCGCAGCTTGTAGAAAGCCTCTCTCGTCCGCACCTTCCCCGGAATCGTCACTGCTTTATGGGCAAACGCCAACATCATCTCCGGCTCAGGAGTTCGACTCATCAGGCAGCAGTCTGCCAGTGACTCACCACAGTGATTCATACACATTGGAATAACATGACACAGAAAAGGATCTGTGTGACTACAGCTGTCTTACATACTCATAATCATGATGTTTGCATTGGACAGCAGCTTCCCATGTCTGTTGGAGGCCTCACACTGATAGACAGCACTGTCAGATGCTTTGGCGTTATGCAGAACAATGGTGTCATCGAATGTCTTCCTGTTGGCTGCCGGCGTGTCTGTGATCAACCAAAAGTAGAGTCAATAAAACTTTCATTCAATAAGCATTCAATAAAGAGGTAATAACATATCAACTGGTAACTGACATTCATTTATAGTAAAAGCTCAACAAAACCTCCTGTAAAATGAGTACATTTGGCAATTGAACCTTGCAAATGTAAACACAGGACATAAAAAGGTGACACAACAATAAGAGATTAACAAAGCAGAAAATGACACAGTCAAACACAACAGAAACCAGACAGAGCCTGCAAGCTCATTAAACTAAGAAAAAGAGAAAAAGGGAGTTTAGTCTGTTTGGGTTTAGGTGCATTTTAGTTCTATAAGGTTTTAAGCAATGCATTAAACATTATGTTGAACTATAATATAAATACATTTCCATAGTTACATTTCTTGGTGATAGTATTATAATTTGTGTTAAGTGCAGCGTCTCCTACCATTATCACTCCCTGCTCCTTAAATAACAATTTAACAAACTCTTACTCGTTAATTGTTTTTTTTTTTCAAACCTTCAAAAAAACACTGCCCTCATCCAAACAGCCACGTTTGCTTCTCAACACATTTCACATCTGAGTCCTTCCACTATATAATGTAAAAACTGGGCCGTCACACTTTTCATCACGAGTGGCATTGTGGTATGAAAGATCTTTCTGGTCCGTTTCCCTTTCCCTTAGACACAATGTTTTCTTCTCACTGTGTGAAATTCAATTTAAAGAATCCAAAGCATTTGACGGCTCGGGATTATTCTTACAGCGTTTCACGGTGGATTCCTTCAACACCCATTTAGTATTTATGGCTTCAGTGACGTTCCCACCGACTCTCCCACACATGTTAAACCTGATGTAATGTGTTCATCAGAAAAAAGGCAGACAAAATGTCAACAAGGCAGGAGGAGTTCATGTTTTTTGAAGTGTGGCTGTACGACGTACTGACACATAATTAACACTGACTGCACTGTGAGCACAAGCAGCACGAGAAACAGAGGTTCTGCCAGTGGGGACCGAATTTAACTCTTAACAAACGGCTTATCTCCTAAAATCTATGCCTGACTTAAGCCTACGATATCTTTGTTTGTCACTTAATGTCACAGTTATACACCCTTTTCTGAAACTGAAGGTTGTGCCACTTTGTAAACCACTTACTCACTGCACCAAAGTCCATAAAGAAAATGATCGATTTGATCGGTGTTGATCCAGTGCTGCCTTCGAAGGCAAGTTCAAATGTGGTATTTGGTAACTTCTGTGTTTGAAATGCTTTTGTGGGTTTACCTGAATGACATCAACGAAACAAATGCACATTTTCTCTGGGTAACACGTGGTAACAGTGAGCGTGAGACTGACCCTGCAGAGGCACACCGTTCACCCTCCATGTTACAGTTGGCTGAGGAGTCCCACTGGCCGAGCACTTGATGATCACCTCTGAGCCGATCATGCTGAGCTGACTCTCAGGCTCAAACTCCCACTCTGGAGGCTCTGTGAACACACAGTCAGCACAAACTGATGAGTGTGAGTTTCACACCGAGTATTTACAGCAAGGTGACAAAAAACCTCAGCCACACATGTTATCCAAGTTCACACTCCATGGCTAATACATAACATGAAATGACCAGAGACAGGGGCTCACACCAGCCAATCTTTTACCAGGAGGAGCCCAGATTAGTTTGTACAGTATCTAGGAATACACTCAGTACATTGTTTTTTCCCTTTCTGTCTTCTTCTATGGGATGAACCCCTGATATTTTGCTGATCAGGTTTCAGCTGCCCTCCCTGGTCCTGGTCTCTGAATGGCTGGGGTGGCTGGAGTCGCAGCAGACAACTAGAAATGAGATTGTGGTCTATGATACAACACTGAGGTGTCAGCGGGCTTTTGTGGGCCACATATTTGAGTATTTTACACTTAGCGACTGCTTAGAGTGCCCATAAAGCAATAAATCATATCTCCTCTGATGTTGTCACCCCACAAATGTGTTACTACAATAACGATATACTTCACTTGTGTATTTATATTACCTTATACCAGGGGTCTCAAACTCAAATGACTTGTGGGCCACCGACGGTCTTGTCTAGTCAGTCGGGGGCCAGTCAAGTAAAAAAAAAAAAAAACGCCCAACTTTTTTGGGAAAAGCAACAGTTGTGGTGGACGTTATGAGCTCATATCATCAATATGCCGTATTAATTCCTTTTTTTGATATGTTCTCTATTGCCTCGTGTGAGCTTTTCTGTCTTTTACTTCTGTCTTTTATCCATTATTCTGCACAGCACTTTGGTCCACTGTGCTTTACAAATAAAGTTGGATTGGATTGGATAATTTCAAAATATAAGTGGTTGCTTTAATATGCAACAATAAAAAAATATACTGTATATTTATGATGCAAAATTAATCTATTCATTTAAAAATAAAAACATATAGAAAAGACTCGTTACAACTTAATATTGTTTGGAGGGCCACATGAAATCGATTGGAGGGCCACACTTTGAGACCCCTGCCTTATACTGTATTCAAGTTACATTTCTCCACAAGAGGAGCTTTAAATCCACTATATACTGTATATGTAGTTGCTACAAATTATACTTTCTTTCTTACTTTTCGTTACACAAAAATGCAGGCGTTAGATATTAAACGCATGTTTCATTTAACTGTCAACTATTTCACAAGAAAGAACATGGGAGAAAAGTTCAAAGAAAAACAAGTACACTTGTAATGCCATAATAAGAAATATCAGTTGGGGGTGGGTAGTTATTTATGATTGAACACTATTTACATTGTAGTATTCACACTTTTAATTAACCGATGTGAGTTTTTCAACCAGCACTAATCTGGCTCTTTTTAAAGGATCATTAACTGGCACTGTTACTGTGCAACCGGCACTCCTACAGCAATTCTGCTCCAGACACGCGTTCAAAGAAAAGTGATGGATCAGAAAATGATTGTAATGACTGTAATGAGTCAGTCGGATGTGATCGCAGCAGTGTAACTACCTTCTACTGTCACTGTGAAGTAATGCTTGGCTTCTCCTAATTCGTTCTTTGCCAGGCACATGTACTTCCCACTGTCTTCCTGGTCAACTCTTGGTACAATCAGCAACTTTCCATGATTCTCCTTTTTTGCTTTCAGCGGAAGATGATGACCCATCTTCACCCACTCGACCTGTGGAGTTGGACTAACAGGAAGTGAGACACACAGGTGAGTCAACAAGTTGTGAATTATCACCTTAAGTAAAACCAAAGACTGTGTGTAATATTGTCATTATTACGATATGTTAAATCCATGTTTCAACTTCTATCTTTTGAAATCCTGATGATGGAGGGAACCTTTTCATTCCTGTTCTTGTGACTCAATCATTATATACATACTTGAAAAGGGGAAAAGTAAAGCCAAGGAAGTAAGATGGAAGTAGCAGTTAATGGGCGACACTGCTGGTTGCAAAAAAACTCAATGGAATTTCAATGGAACATTTCTATATACAGACTATAATTGAGACATGTTATATAACAACAGTAAATCTAAAACCTGCTATTTTAAACTCAAGTGGCTTCCAGTCATTAAAAAAAATCTGTCAGGTAAAACTATTTTTGGTTAAAAAAAAAAAAATCTAGAATTACTTACAATCCCTCAGCAATACACTCCAATTTCAAGTCCTCTCCTTTGACCAGCTGTGTCTGTGACGTGTCACCAGAGGGCGTCAGAAGAGAGGGCCTTCTCTGCAGGATTGCGTTAGCTAAGGAAGTACAGCAGGTAATCAGGCACTCGTAATGCAAATCAGAAGTGTAAGGAACTTCACTTAAGGCAACAGATTTCAAACATTGTGCATTGTGCACATAGCCGTGGATGATGCACAGCACAAGGGTGATTTGGTCACAAAACTTACCAGCTTCTGGACTCAAGTCACTTTTTTCTAAAATGGAGGTGAATGAGACAAAAAAAAACAATAAACACGAGGGCAATGTAGATGCATCATGGCAAAACAAGACAGAAATCTCAACATAAAAACCAAGATGGTGCATGAAACAAGACGGCTTGTCATTGGGATGGCTTTTGAAGTTATGTAAATGTCAACAAAGATAATCGCACCATGCACGATTTTGAGAAGAAAACAGAGTTTTGATTGTAGGCAAAGAAGCTGTGGAGAGGGGACACCTACTTGTCTCGACAATGACAGACATGGCGGTCTTCTGAACGATGGTTCGTATTTTGGGGAAGGCGGCGAAGCAGCAGTAGTCCCTCCTGCTGTCCTTCTCCACCGCATGAGAGAAGTAAAGGTCGCCGTTTAAGCCCGTTGAAACGCGCTCGTCCTGTTCTATGTGCTGGAGATCTGACAACAGACACAACATAAGTTTTAAAACAATGCATTTCTACATTTGAAACCAGGGCTTCACAATCTCTATCTCTTGCAACTGTTTATTTAAATGTTATGTCACCTTTGGGTGCCTTGTGTTTCAAAAATCCTCAAGCCTCTGTGAGTTACAGTAAAATTATTTTCAGAAACAGCTTTGAACAACTTTTCAGCTTGTTTTCTTCTTTAATAATGAATGAGCTCATAAAGCCTCAGTTCTATATGATAAAGTATAACTAATTCCCACGACATTTAAGTGCAGAACTACTACTTGTATGTTAATATCTCACGAAATAGTGTGAAATATATTTTTAAGTTTGAGCAATGTTTATGTAGATTTTAGGGATAAACACATTCAGGGGGTGTTACTTTAAACTGTGAAATCAACTGTTAATTTCTCAGAAATAAAAGGTTTTAACTTACTGATAGTCATCCAGTAGATCTGCAGGGGTGGTATTCCGGATGGTGGGTTACACTGCAGAGTAAAAGGCTGACCTTCCTCCACCACCACAGGATCGATTGTTTCTTTAGGAAACTTAGGAACATCTACATTGAAGTGAGGTGTCACACAAGGGGAAATAAAATAAGTTGGTGCATTTCAACTTCTCTCCAGCAGATGTCAGTGATAGCATTCAAGAACGTTGTGACGGGCCTGGTGCCTGAGCTCTGTCTGATTCATTCAGTAGATTGGGATTTTCTCTTTTTTTTTTTCCAATCTAGAAACTGAAAGAAAACAGACTTCCCTGTGACAATTGTGTGTGGCTCATCTCCTACTGCAGAGTGGCTGAAACACAGCCAAATTTAGTCAAAGAATTTGTTTGACAATTTATGGACTGTGCTGGTAAAGAAAATGTAACAATAGGAATGGAGAGACCAAATAACGTTTGATGTTCTCTCCTGTGCAGATGCTGGTGGAGAGGTGGAGCAAGCCTCACGAGCCTCAATGACTTTCTGCCACATCCAATGCAGTAAAAAGCTCACAATGAAGAGGTGCAGTCATTACACAGGACTGCCGCTCCTGAATCACTCTGAAAGCACTGTAACAGAGCACCACACACACACACACACACACACACACACACACCACAGATTTATATTACTCACTGGGCACAATGAACTCAATCTCCTTCGATATGGCGGTCCCCAGTTTGTTTGAGGCGTAACAGCGATAGTTTCCCTGGTACTCTGTAAGGTTCCCATTATTGGGTATCACAAAGGTCCCAGAATTCTCTTCTTTCATTAACCGGGGGTCGAGAGAGGGGTCGAATTCCTGGCCATTCTTCGTCCATCTGAATCTACATAAAAGAAAAAGGCAGTACTGAAATGTCAGGTTCTAAGGCTGAGACTGCGGAGAGCTAAAGCAGAGTCCATCGCGGCCATGGCATCAATGGCCAACTGTTGTTGTTTGTTACTGTTGTGTGTTTGGCTGCGAACAGGCTCTTCATCCTCAATACTCACTCTGGCTCGGGATTCCCTTTGGCTTCACACGTCACGGGGAAGCTCTCGTCGAAAGGGAAAGCAATGAGAGAGCTGGGCGACTGGGCTGTGATGGTGGGCAGCTGCTCAACTGGGCAACAAACAGGCACACGGGCACAGGAATGTGAGAACGCAGGCTTTCGGTGCAGAACTCTGTCACACAGTACAGTATTTGAAACGTCATGCTACAACAGTGGCTTCCAACCATTTTCTTTTGTCTCGTGATTCCTTAACACAAAGCAATGGCTTCTTATGACCTCCGCATCAGAGGTTATAAGACCTTAAAGTGATCTCTGACTGCAGCTGCTGTGTCCAATATTCTTCCTTTTTTACTCCTTTAAACATCTTGGGATTACTCCTGCTGTGGTCTCATGAAATGGAAAGGCAGTGTTGGCAATGTGTTACTTGTGCCGCAGGATCATTTACATTTACTTGCACAAGTCATTTGAGTAAACACAACCTATTAAGCCCATCAGCTCCAAACAACATGTTTGTCTGTAAAGCAGTGTTTAGATATGTTGGGTCACCCTTCACGTGAACACAATCAGACTACTCGTATCACTTTGACTTATAGTTAGAAACCACTTTGAAGCAGAGTTTTACACTAAACACAATAATGTTCGACAAAATATCACAAACATATGTAAATGGTTTTTTTTTATGACTCCGGTTATTTTGGAATAAAACTCTTAAGGGCAGATGTACAAACATGTCTGTGCTCATTCCAGACGTTTATCTGTTGCAGTGCATGTACAATCAGACAGAACAAGGAAACGAGCTGAGAGTATTTTCACCACAAGGACTTCTCGTCTTTGAGTTTCGGTTTTCTTTTTCTAAAAGTTGGCCTCCCTGTGATGAATAAAAAATGAACCATATTGGTCAGAGAGTAGTTTGGGTCCCATTTTTCTGTTCTGTGCAGATAACATAAGGTGAATTTGTGTGACCCTGTCCTCGGGAAGAAGCTGTTACTATGGTTACTGCATATTTACAGAAACATACAGTGCAAATGACTGCCAATACACACATAAGCCTAGTTTCAACTGCGGTGTGTAGCAAATTGTGCATTTATGCGTCTTTCCATTAACTGCTGTAAGCTAATATTGTACGTATGTTACTGCTTACATCTATTTTCATTCAAGGAAGGCTGTAGTTGCCTTGTCAGGGCAGGGTCAAACTTACTGCGTTCCATGTCCGCACAGAGCCTCTTTGCTCTTCCAGATTTGCATACATGCCAGTGGCTCCATTCATAGTTTAATGAGGGTTTGCGCTAATATGGCGCTGCACGCATGCCTACACAATTTTACATTCCATTTTAGTAGTGTCAGTTTTCTCACCAGGAAATTGCCATGGTTTGTATTTTTCATGTATTCTTGGAGTTGTGCAAATATGGGTACCAGTAGACTCACTCATATAACTTTAAGTTTGTTTCCAAGGTTACTGGACTGCAAAGTGTTGCACTTTCGCCGTGTAGGGTCCATGCACAATGAAACTGGAGTTGTGGGTGGATTTGTCTGGAGAACGACGTGGAAATTGGCAATGACCAAATTTGTCATGCAGACCCTAGCGGACCTCTACGCACACGAAACACACAAAGTATGACCTGGCCCTCAGTCATCTTGCCTGATTTTCCAGCACAGTGGAATGATGTTTCAGTCACAAGATTTCATAAACGTGGTCCTCAATTAGCTGAATCTGCTTCCATTGTGCTCATTCACATTTACTAATTATGGATTGGCCACTTTTTCTACCACATAAAAACTATGTTATGGGATATTTCAAGATTTATTTGAAATATCAAGCCTTTTTTTTTTTCTATTTGCGCATAATGTGCATACAAATTGGTCAATGAAATCACACGAGTAGCATAATCAGTGGTTCTCCACATTAACTTGATCGAAAGTTTTAGAAAGCAATGACGTGCACCGATAACCACAATAAGCCCGAGGCTCGGAATATCCAAAGTAAAAAGAGGAGGCGGCACAGCGTGTGGTATCTGTGACCTGGCTTGGTCACTGTTTATGCTACGCTCACAAACAACTGTACATCTGCCCCCTTTTGTCTTTGATTGATCTCATATGATGGCTTTGATGGCAACACTGTGACATGTGGTAAATGTGGAAAACACACAACACCATATGTGTGACTGCAGGAACGTGTAAGTATGTTTAAGTAAACAGGATGAGTCTTAGAAGTTAAAATACCAGTGCTATGGAGTCATGGCTGATGAGAGATGAGAATCGGGGTCAAACACATATTGTTACATGTAGAGCTGCTGCTGTGTTTGACAGCAGATGAATTGAAACAGAGCTAATGATGTCACTAATACCAGCTACACCACAGCAGCGTGAACTTACTGTTTACGTGACCGAAAACTACACCATCCACGGCGGCAGGGAGAGAATCACAAGTATTAACAAAGGCTTTTGAACACAAACACATTTTAATTCAGAACACAAGCTTGAATGAAAGTGATATTCAGACATAAGTAAGCACAGAAAGGCTTGTGCCTTTTCAGAAAACCAGTTTGAACTGCTCTTTATATAAAACCTTCAAGGCATGTTCCCAAATTATTTAGAGGAAGAGGATCGCTATAAAAGAAAACTGGAAAACATAACACAAAAGAAACAGGGAAAATAGCTGCACATGAACCCCGTCAACACAATACTTAAAGTTCGCTGTGGTGTGAATTATTTCCTTCTAAATGACTCAATGCCTTTCTCCCTGATAAAAGCACGACAAGGGGATACATTCTCATTAGAGGAGCAAAAATAATGATGCGACTCCACATAACCTCTCCTTGTTCATTTATTCAACTGGTTCCTCGTGTCTCTATAATTCACTCTGTGTGAGTTGCCCATAATGTGTGTTTGTTCTGCTTAAGTGTTTATTATCTAGACATGCAGCGGATTCATTGTGAAATATTGGACTGCAAAACACTGCGTGACTCAAATCATTTGCATCATGAGCTGAATGTAAAGAAAGAATGGCGCTAATTTAACTGAAACTAAAAATATAGAAGCGCAGTTTCACATGACGGATTACTGAGCATTTCACATGACCATTAATATCAATGTGCCAGGAAAAATAATCACTTTGAATTTGCACGAGTGACCGCCTAAAGCTGCAGATTAAGATACACAAGACAAACATGTATTATCTATGACTACTAGGCCAATTCATTTTTAAATGTGACTTGAACTGATATGGGCCTGATATGGGATTCTCATAACTTGAAATCTTATGACTTATGAATCAATGTACAGCATAAAAAGTTCTAAACTCAACAAATCAGGTTGTCTACAGAAACATTATAGATTAGCATATTGGCAGAGGCTTCAAAACTCCACCAACTCTTTCATTGACTTGCTGGTTTCTTTGCTTCTCTATGACACAAAACGGAATCTCTTTGGTTTGTGGAAGAAAAACAAGACAATTGTGGATATCATTTGAGAAACACTGAACAACATTTTTCCGCAATTTAAAGATGAAGAAAACAATTGATTAACTTAAGAGAGCGTTGGGCAGATCAACCACTGAGGAAAATGATCGTTAGTTGGAGCCCTAGTTTGAAGGAGATGTGTGTGATCTGTGTATTTGAACTAGTTAAACAGTGCCATTATGGAAAGGAAATGGGAAAGGAAATCTCTACCTCACAGCCATCTTGCACCTGGTGCCAATTAGTACATGCACCACAAAGCAAAGCAGTGTCACAAATAGGGCTGGGTGATATGGACTAAAGCTCATATCCCGGCTGAATGGCAGTATGCCCTTTGTATCTAATTTGGGAATAACTCAATTTGTCTCTTCTGTCTAGCATCTAAGTTGTTTAAATGGCACTCATACTTGGGCTCACTGAATCCCTGTGAGTGTTTTGAAATTAAGTTCAGTCAAGAGTATTGTTGGCACGGTGCTATCTTGAGACGGTGGGAAGCAGCGACTTGGTTTGAAGGAAATTGTCTTTATCTTTTTGAGTCTATTAATAGCTAAAGGGCATTTAGAATGTTTTAAAATCCAATTTTGCTGCTGTAAAAAAAACAAAAACAGCCAATACATGAGAAGCATTATCTATTACCATTTGGAGAAGTCCAATGCCATTTCACTTTTCAATGAGAGATGGCACTCATTGGTCTTTTGGTTTGAAAACATGCAAAATAAAGCAGACCTGGACACACCCTAAATGTGCTTTAGATCTTTAAAATAGAGTGTGCAGTGTTTATGGTTTGGCAGCTTGCAGTGTTTTACAGTGTACAAGTAAAGATTTAAACGGTTAGTTCATCCAAATTATAAAAAGTATCTCACATATCTATGATCTCTCTTTCTATTCAGTTTTGGATATGCCTTTCTTTCAGATCTACCTGTCTGGATGCAATGTCTTATATGATACTGATCAAAATGAAACATTTCTAATTCAATAACAGTCTTTTTAGATTCAATGTCCTTGGTTATTTGGATAGAAATCAAATAAAAAAAATCAAAGTGTTACCAGTGCGTGTGTAAAAAGGAACACGTGTTTTTGCTATCTGAGTGAAGTGCCCCTTTAACTGCAGCACTGATTGAAACCAGCTTCCTTTGTGAGCATGTGTGAGTTAGTGTTCGAGACTCACCCTCCAGTGGGATGTCAGTGGCAGCAGTCGTATATAAGGCACAAATACAGGTGATCAATTGCAGCACCGCGACCACTCCTGGGCTCCTCCTCTGCGACCTCATGGTTTCACTGTAAATCTTTGACGTTCCTCGACAACAACAACGCGTGCTCTCCTCGGCGTCCCTCAGTGCATTTCTCTGGTGATGCCGAAAAGACGCTGTACCTGTGAGAGCAGCACAGACGGAGAAGGCCCCCATGAATCCACCCACACACACTGGCTGGCAGACAGAAAAAAGCAAACCCCAAACACCACAAATCCCCCCCCCCCCGACTGGGAGCACGGCTGCTCTCTGCTCAGCCAGGCAGAACCTGCTGCTGGCACACCGTGCATTAGCATTTGCATCAACAGGAGCTCCGGTGTGCGCTAGTTCACATTTGCGTCAACAAAGAAACACTGACATTAGAGCCTGCTATCGTCGGTGCGTCCCCTGGGACTCAGATTGTGTTGTAGTTGGATGTCTGTGGCAGCGTCGAGCAGAAAGTGAGGTTTTTTTGAGAATGGAAGAAAGAAACAAATGAAGGAGCGAGTGGATTTATTAATGCAAGACAGATGCGGGGGGGGGAGTTAAGTCACAATTGAGCCGATTTCATCAATGTTGTGCTGTTTTTGATCAGCGCCTGCATGATTCTGATAACAATGACTCAGAGAGATTAACAATGCAGCTACACGTTTATCTACCGCTGCAGCAAAGCACCGCTGCCTGAGGGAGGTTGAGGCATAAATGGTGTGTACATAGTTAGACAGTCAGTCAGAGCAAACCGTCTGACTGCGAACACACTGACAGACTACAGAGTACAGGACCCTTTTCCAGCTAACAGACCCGAGTCTGGACTATAATGAACACATGATTGGTCCAGAGCGCACAAATGGAGCAGGGAGGGGCGTGAGAGAGGGGCGATGTATGGGAATTTTAGTGTGTGTGCTATCCCTATGTGTACGCTCTGGGGGTGTCAGCTCATTAGTCTTCCCCGTGTTGGCTGTGACCCAGCTCGGCAGGTCGTGTCGCGGTAATTAGCTTAACAGCTTAACATACAGCTTAACAACAAAAAAAGAGAAAATATCAACAAAAATATAAGCGTTCTGAAGAAATATAAAGTCGTAATGTTCTTGGTCTGAAGGATTATTTTTACTGGCGTTTGCATTAAACAGATATGGTTAAGCACGAATGAGCCACACAAGGTTAGGACGTCCAGTCATTGCATTTAATGTCCTATTAGTATTGATGGAGCATCCAATTTAAGGGATAGCTCAGCTTTTGGATGTGTTGGTGAATGAGGTATTGATATATTATGAGAGAAGGAAAACCACATTGTTGCCACTTAACCAGAGGCTTTTCGAAAAAAATCTAGTAAAGTGTACTAGTGTACAGCGTAAAGTATGAACATGTTTTTCTCAAATGTATTAACTTTTTCCATTTGACAGCCTTTTTCAGCATAAATCATGTGTTTTTATATCACGGAATAAAGGAGTTGATGGTCCACCGCTGCCTCCAATAATATGTTGAACTATGTTATCTTATGACTTTGGTGTTTGAAATTCTTCATTCTTCACCAACAGCACCCGAGTCCTTATGAGTCAAAAATGCAAACTCAGTCACTGGACTTTGGTGAGGAAAAGTAAGTGGTTTTGCAACTTTAACTATTGATATTCTATAGATATCATAGACTCAAACAGTGTGGATTTTACTCCTTTTGCTAAAATTTGTTTTTTCCATCTTTTCCTACTGGAGTATTTCAGGCACACTTGTCAAAGTCATAGTAATAACGTGCCAATACCTCATACAACCACAATTTAAAAAACCCGAACTACCCCTTAACTATCCCTGTAATGTCAAGGAGGGCATGTGTACGGTAAATAGCAATGTTCAACCAGCTGTGCAGTGTCTAAAAAGCTTGTCTGAATTCTTGCTCTTCCCTCACGCCTTGAAGTCAGTGTGAATCACCGAGGTCACAATACTGTTGGAGTGATGGAATTGAATAATTGACCAGACAACAAAAGATTCGATTTCGTTCATTCAGTGAGCGATGAACGTGTGGACCTTTCAGCCCCCTCTCATAGCAGTGGTATTAACTCTGTCTGGGACTCAATACTGACCTTTCTGAACCAACTTTTGACCCCACTCCTCCCACTTAACAGCATCACCAACAAGGCACGAGACTCCGAGTGCGTTATATACTTAATATAAATTCACCCCACTCAATCACAATTTAGATCCGACATTTGAAGATTTACAAGTCGTCTTACAGCAGCGCCTGGGGCTCCTCCTTCTTTGTTTCTCTCTTTCCCAAACGTGGGGATTTACGTATGTTGCTAAACACAGATTAAAATCAAAAGGTAAGAGCTTTCTGCTAATTGGCTTGTGCTGTGTTGGTGAGACTGGTCTGGTTAAGAGGAACGAGGGGGGATGGAAAAATTCCCACAAGACAATGTGTTCTCATTGACCTACTGTGCTGGCCAAAAGCCTTAACCAAGCTAACAACACCTTAGATGGATTACACTTCATTCAAACTGTGCTTGATCATTTGCCTTTTGATTTAATTTGTTCTCCCCTCGTTAAACATTTATTGGGAACCAACTCGGCCATCTGGTGGAGGGAGGTCTGCTGAGGGCTTAACTGCTGAGAGTAACAATGTCTGCACTGAAGTCAGGGGGTATATCGTTCCTATTGGGGCTATATGATGCACACGAGGGGGCCCCCGGAATACAGCTCTTCTGATTTACAGGCCACAGGCTGTCTTAATCCCCACTCCTTTCAGCAGCGATTGCACCAGCCTCAGATTGATGACGCTGGCAGGAGGTTAAAAGCCGCTCACTGTGGGAAGGCCAATATGAACCCTAACCTTGCTTAGCCAAGACTCAGAGGGGACAGAAGCTCAGCCACAGAGGGTGGCACAGAGAGGGAGTTAAAGTGTTGTGGACCGAGTAAAAATCTGCCTCCATACTTTAAAGCCGTTTCTGACTGACAGATATAGAGCAGCACTGCCTGACAAACTTTCCTCCTCGTGAACAAGACCAAATCACAAGCCACTGTGCACCAATTTGGCACAAAAGACAATGTAACCTAATTTTACGCCATCATCATTAATATATTTGTCACAATAAGAAGCTGCACAGACAGCTGCCCTAAATCTTGTCTTGAGCTACACGTTAATGTACAAGCTTGAACTTAAAACTGTCGCACGTACCTTTCTGATGAAAAAACAAAAGACGGAGAAACACCGCTCTCTGTGTTTCTCAGTATAGCTGCACTCAGATCTCATGTCACCTGGCGACATTTGCAAACAGGAAAGGATTTGATTTATGCCCAGACAGACCGAGGCAACCACAACACTGTGCTAGTAAACCGAGATGACTGGACACACAAAGTGCCTATGAAACATTTCAGAAGTTACTTCTAAATCCCAGTCATTCAGCATTCTAATGAAATCAATGCTTCTTGTACCCACCCACCCCTGCACTGCTGCTGTATACACACAAACACTCCCTCAGACAGGTCTGATAATGAGGTGAAGGACAAATCACAACATTTCACAAAGACCAAACAATAACACCAACAAAATCCACCAAAATTTGAATATTAATTTACAGTATATTGCTCTTTGTTATTGATATAATGATACTGCAATACATAATGTATTGTTTTATCATCCCGTCCTTCTTTAATCTGTTATTCTATATCAATGACTGCGATTGAGCAGCGTTCTCTAACTTGTGCCAGCAGACCTTTTTCACAGCAGCCAGTCTGGCACGAAACAGCGGGCAAACACAGGTGTTACGGATCTCATTCATTACTTTGTACCTGAACAGACCGAAAGCTTCATTAATGTCATCAGTAATACCTGTGTCCAACTGCTATTTCATGTTAAAATGGCTGCTGTGGAAACTTCTGGCTCTCTACTATACAACTGGCATGTTCGGTCTGTTTCTTGACTCCTATAGTTTAGCCATCTGTTCGTGAATTACACCTTAAAGGGAAAGTTCCGGGGGTTTGAAGTGTGGTTGTGTGAGGTACTGACTGTGCTTTTGTGTGCCTGTGCACTCGCAGCAATCTTAAGACTTGGATGATTGCTCTTACAACATGGCTTCCAGTAGGGACACATGGGAAAACAGATTGATCTACACCTGCTTATGTCTATGATATCTTAATCTTAATAATACGAGAACATGAGGGGCCTCTTTATCTATAGACAGCCTTTTTCACTGAAGTTTGTGTCATTTTTTTCAAACATTTAACTTCCAGCAGCAGCAATTTCATATCATGGCACAAAGGAGTTGATGGTCCACTGGTGCCTCCATCAATCAAGTTCAAAAGTTTGTAATCCTTTGCTGGGATTTACCTAAGTAACATAAACTGAAGAAACAAGGTAGAGGTAGACCAGCAAATCCTAGTTACCAAAAGCAACACAAGTCCTATCAATGGTTAAACACTAAGGTTAAGTGGTTAAAAATATTCTTAAAATATCAGCCTTTTGTTGAGTGGCAAATATTAACCCACTGGCAGCCATGATTTCCATAAAAGTGAGCATCTGTGCCGAAAGCTGCTTCTCGCCACAGGGGGCAGGCCGAGGGTGCACACGGCTGCCTGTCAGCACTTCAAAAAACACTTCATGAATACATGTACAAACATAAAATGTAGGGCAGGGTGATAATGGCCATAAATGGTTTGATACAAATGTTCAATACAGTTGATATTGATGTTATTGCAACAAATATCAGATCATTATTGACGAATTTTGGCTGAAACTGTTTGTGGACCATTAACGTGCTTATGGGTAGCACAGCAAATAGAAGATAAAATATACTGCCTATTTAGCCCATTAAAGACTATTGTTGTGGAATTCTCATGATAAAATGTATCACACATATAGGAATCATAAAGGTCATATGTTATAATCATAAGTTGTTTTGAGGAACATGCTTTTGTTGAGTAGTGAGGTGCAGTCCACCATTCAAAGTTCACTACAGTAAACTGTTGAACTGGAACCATGTGCTGGTTTCTCACACACACACACTTACTGTAGTTTAACGTGCAAGCCTGTAACAGGATTAAGCAGATCCTCGTCTTGTCAGGCCGGATTAAAATATTCTCTTTTACTAAAAACCTGCAACGGCAAGACAGCAGATCTACACTCTTCTCTCACGGCCATGATAATGCCTCCACACTGATTCCCACTTGATCATTTAGGAACAATTAAGACAAAGGCAGAGCTGATTAACACTAAGCACCAACTGACTTGCATTGTGTTGCTTCTGAAGTGTGTAATGAGTGCACAGTTTGGTTTTTCAGATAGTCATTTTGTCCTTTTCTGTCCAATCAATTATAGCCAGCGACAAATCTGACACACTACCTGGCTCTTTTTCAAAAACCAAGCTTGTGCAAGTGGAACTTCTTTTGTTTCGTTTGTGGTTTTTTTGAAAATTGAATTCTCCCCTCTGTTTATAGATTTCTAGGAACTCTACCATAAGTCAACAAAATGGACAGTACTTTTAAAAAGCTCTGACATCAACACATCATATTATTATTAAATAATCAAAACCACATAAATGTTGATTTGTAACAGCAGTGCACTAAAGGACGTTGCTTCCACTGTCTGCTGCAACTGCTTTCACTCAAGAGGAACTTCTGAAAGAAGGCACTACAGTGAGATAAAGGGAACAGAAAACGCAAGACAAAAATTATACTTCTAAGTATACTTTGAAGGAACAAGTCCGAGACGAGTCCGAGAAAGCAGAAATCGGTCTCGAGACCAGTCTCGAGTACTACATCACTGCCTCCACCAAACGTTAGGTAGTTAGTCTGTGGGTTGGAGCACATCAACATTATTAAATACACAATCTGGGATATACTATGATACGTGGACTTCGGCTTGTAATAATTATACAAACAAATGTTTTGTTCTTTCAACTACGGTAGTAATTTACTACAAAATATAAATTACTCACAGCCCTCCTCATAATCATGGAGTAATGTGAAAATAAGATCCTTTATTAGTCCGTACTATGGACTAATATATCGTACTATGAATAATAATATAGACTATGAAGATAAAAAAAACAAATGGAATAAGTAACCAAAAATATACACAACATGAACTTGATATTCACAGATCAAGTTCATGTTGAGATTTTGCACATACTATATATGAATTACAGCGGTTATGTCGCACAAGAATGGATCGGCATGCGATGAGATACATTATTGTTTCTTAGTGTATAGTAAATATTCACCAATTAACATAATTGTCATTATATTATATAGAAAAATGAGTCATTAAATTATCCAAATAATTGCTGGATTAATTGTTAAAAAAATAATTATTTTGGACAGCCTTGAACAGTTTATTTGTTTCCCTTTTCTCTGAATTCAAACTAAATTCAGCTCAGACCACTGGCAACAAGACACATTTCCATAATCTAGTACAAGCTTGTCCATGCAATTCATCTATTATTCAAAAAATAAATGGCGATCGCGCGAGAGAGAAACAAACAAGGTACTAAATGAGATTAGGAAGTGGGAGCAATATCAGATAACATGGTTGTGTAATTGAGATTTGGTTCGATTTGACTGCACTTTAGGAAGCACGACAGTTCCATTATCACACCATTCATTTCAGAGGGTTTTGGCTTCAGCGGGCTCAGGAGACCTGGGCTCTGGATAGAAGAGGATGAGGAGGGAGCAGCGTGGGGAGCAGAGGAATGGGGCTGAATTGCAGGCAAATATAGAGCAGCAGCACTGATGAACTGTGCGGTGCCTGACCCGTGTGTTCTATGTGAACTAATGAAGGACGACCTTCATGACCCCACCCCGTGCATGTACCGATCAGTGACCCTGCAGCCTTATGTAACTACACACTGCACCACAATGGGATATTCATGACACCAGCTGGGACTAGACACCCTGGAACAAGTGTATGTATGAAGTGGTTTGTTTGAAAAGAGAACAAAATAAGGACGAGGTTTTTGTATCGTCATTGAAGCGCTTTTGTCTCGTCGGTATTGTGCAGTAAATTCTTTTTTTCCGAAATATTCTCATGAATAAAAGAGGATGGAGGCTTTCTCCGGCTTCTAATTAGCGTCTGTTTTGTGTGTCTGAAAGCCGGTTTATGGTACAATACAAAAATGTGCTGCTAATATAACAAACAGGAATACAAATCTGGACTGTATCAAACCTACAGTTCTCTCTCCTCGGGCTGCAAGAAAAGCTCAATCCTTAATCCTTAGATGCTTTATAATTCTTACTTTTTATGAACCAATAATTAATAATGTATGTCCCCACTGTCTTTCTTCTTGTTTAACTAAATTCAAGTTAATTAGAGTACATATTAAAGCGTGTAAAAAAATTACAAACTAACCTGACCCTATTCGAGCAAATTTGTTCATACAGAAACATTTACAGCTATTTTTGCAATTTCTCAGTCATTTCTAAGAGATACAGTATGATTGATAACTACATGTACTACATATACACATACATCTTGAGTAAGAGACTAGAAAAGATTCCACACATGTATTTGGCAATGCAAAAACTAAATCTCCCATGACCAAATCAAATGTTTCAGCAGGACAGGTTTGAAGCTGCCGTGCACAACCATAACCCATTTACTCGTGTTATTATTCTGCCTCTGGTCTTCATGTGCAGAAACAACAATGAATGTAGCATTACTTGTATGCTGCGTGCTTCATCTGCAAACGGTCTCTGTTGAGAGATGTTGCTGTTTCCGCTATATTTCTGTACATAAAACAAATCACTTCCTGCGTCTGCAGTGTGGTTACGTCGCCGGTTTGAATCCCGGCTCAAACAAGGGCTTTTCTGTGAGGAGTTTGCATGTTCACCCCGTGTGTGTGCGTGCATGGATTTTGTTCGGGTTTCTCCAGTTTCCACCCACACAAGTCCAAAAAAGAGGTTAACTGGACACTCTAATGTGACCATGTATGAATGTGAGAGTGATGGTTGTTCCAGATGAAAAATTACACCAATGTCTGCATCAGCTAGACACACTGTTGTTTCCTTTCTTGTTCCATTTTTTATTACAAATGGAGATTAATGGAAGTTAATATGTGTAATTATTTAATTATGGATCTATAATTGTTTTACAATTGAATCGTAGCCCCCCGAATCGGAATCAAATCAAACTGTGAGGTGCATAGACATTACCACCTCGACTCTCTCCATATCAGAGCTAATAACTGTGACTTTTAATTCCAGCGTGATGCATAATTTAGGTGCATGCAGAGTGAAACACTTACACTGATCCTCAGAGCATATCACACGACACGATAATAAATCCTGCACACTGTGTGTGGCTAAGAGTACACAGCAGATGATACTGGAGTCCTGTCTTTGAACCTGTAATATGTTTAAAGCAAAGGAAAAGGTTTCAGAAAGTGCACTGCACCTGTCTGCATCACAGCTACAGCTTTTTTTTTTTTTTTTTTTTTTTTTCATTTTCTCTCTGATCTGCTCTCTTTGAAGTCCCACAGGAGTGTCCCCTCGCCCAGGACAATAATCACATTAGTGTGTGATCCTCGCTGGCAGAGAGATGAATCCGCGAGTAGGGACTGCAGGGACCGGGATGTTTTTCTTTCCTCGAACTAACATAACCAACTCCTCTACACAGCCATTCATTTCACCGGACTGATGCTGGAAATTACCTCAGATGAAACTGTGCCACGGCAGGAGATGATCGATGGCTCTCATATCCCAACATCCTTACCTCCTTCAGTCCCTGGGGCAATTTATTTCTGCCAACAAATTTCTCGTGCCATTTCTGATGGCACTACAGCAAACACAGATGTGCGGGAATAACTACTTTTTGACACAAATCCTGTTCCTATGCACCCTCATCTTTTCTTAAATCCCCTCAGGTGTCTCATAAACACAGTCTACGGGGAAAAAAAATCTTAATTTCATGTTGTGAAATGAGAGGATCTGCTCTGACTGTAACTCAGCATTTGACTTTCCTGTTCCTTTCCTTTGCTCGTACAGCTGAACATCTGGACACCATTACTGTGGGTAAGCTGTTTGACAAAGCTGTCGGATACAGTATGTGGCCCAGTTCCTGTCCCTCTCTATCATTTAACAGGGTTGAGCTGAGGTTATGTTGAGAGCAGGTGAATGGAATGAGTTCAGGACCTAATGCTTGAAGTTTGAGGTTTTAAAAATATGACAGAGCAGAGTCACATTATGTACAGCGGGAAAATAGCAGAACAGCAGTCAGCAGAAAACGGTCACATTTAAATAAAAAAAAAAAAAAATTGTCCGCACCGACTTTTCCTTTAAGGTCCAGTGTGACATCTCACGGTGAGACTGCTCCACTCACTCCTCAATTGCTCAAGCATTTAGGGAACCATCCTTTCTGGTATGAAAGGATGTCAGTCTTCTTTTTTGTTTGCATTATTAGTTTCCACTTCCTGGTCTGTCCATTGAGGACGGCACGTTTAAATGCCTGACGCCTGGTAAATTCAATTTCTGCATATAAACCCTGCTAAATGTCCTTGGGCTTGCAAATGTCGTACATTTCCTTCCCTTATAGGTGAATGGGTCTTTTTCTAAGTTAAAATTTTAGTTATTGAACATTAGTTATGAGTTAATTAACAGAGTTTGGTTACTGTATATTGTAGTGTACTGTAAATACAGAGTAGTTTGTACTGAATACTTGAAATATTTGTCCCTTGTAGATGATAAAAGAAACAGGCTTTTTTTGTACCATTACTATTTTACAGTACGTATGAACTCGCAAGTATTCAATTCACAGTTAACGGCTTGTAAAGTGCGAGTAATGGGCGGTCAGTGAATGCACCAAATGGTCAGTTTCCATTGCAGTCACTGTTTGATGTAAATTTGCTTTGGCAGGAATCAAAAGGCAGAATGGACTTAAGGGAATGTGACTAAAGTCTGTATTTACTTAGCGAGCACTCTGGAAATGTTCCAGACATACCAGGGCTTGACACTAACCTCCCCCCCCACATGTGTTTCTAAGTTGAAACATTTAAGAGTGTGTAAAAACTCGAAGTCTTTCAGGATTTAAGTCTGCGCTGTCCTTTTAGACAAGAGATATATTACTGGTCCCGCAGGTTGTGTAAGCAGGTTGTCTGGCTGCTTTGAGCTCAGCCAGTGGTCCTCAGCAGGACTGGGCTCAAATTGCTTTACTTAAGGCCCTTACACACTGATCATGTCAAGTCTCCAGTTGAAAACTCTGTGGCAGCTTCTAGTTCTAGGAATCTCCACAGTGTAGAAAAAGTGGTGCCCAAAGTGCCGATCATGTGGATGTTTTTGTTGTTCGTTTTCAATGAAAAATCTTTGGTTCAGCACTGAATTGTTGATGAGTTACAAAAATGGATGAATAGTATGTGCTTCATTTTGTGATACTCCCAAAAAAAACTTCACATTTTGCAGTTCATCTAAACATGTAAATATTCATATTTTCTTAATAATAAATAATTAAATGTGAAGACTGAGCTCTGCATGCTGTGTTATTAGCTGAGCTTTAAATCAGGCTACATCCAAACTACAAACCTTTTCATCCAAACCAAGTATTTTAACTCCATGCCCACAAAAAAAAAAGGAAGTTGATTCTCTTCTCGCCAGTTGTTTGCTTAGTTTCAGAATATTACTATCAAGAAACAACAATGGTGAAAAATAAGAGCAAGGAATTATTTCATTGGACTGAGATTGAGCTGAAATGGAAACAAAGTGTTTATCGAGAACTGTCAATCAAAATGAACTCAGGTAACTGCATCAATGTTTTTTTTTAAGGTCAGTTTTTCTGCCCATCTATATACAAATGTAGCCACAGAGTTTTTAGAAAAGATTTGCATGCATGGGAAATGTAGCCGTATGGAAATAGCCTCTCTAATGTTGTTTAAAACCATCATTTCTGCACTGGAAATGACTGCCATCCACATTAGCCTGACATTTTTGAGCCCCCAAAAACTGTCACGTTCTTTCAGTTTCACTTTAGCCTCTAAAGATCTGCTGTGCAACGTTTCTGTGAGACCCTGATGGACATTGGTACCCCAGAAACGAGTGCAACATGTATTAAATAGTAACCTTTTGGAATAAAAAAGCTAGGTGAGACACAAGGTACTACAACTATGCAATAAATCAACATGTCAACTAATTAAAACTGTAAATCATAAGCCAATAATTTCATCTGAATCAACTGAATGCCTACCAGTGTGTATCCTCCATGTGGAAAGACCAAAACACGCTTGACTGAAACCACCTAAAAGACATTCTCAGATACTAAAGAATACTTAGCAGATTTATAATCATTTTTAGATCTTGTCCTCCCGAGAGAAGAAAACAATCCCCTTCCAAAGCAGCAACATCCAGAATCAAAGAAAACCATGACTTAGACAAAATCCGACTTCCGTGAAAATGGAGAGTGCTGAGCTCGTTCTCTGTCATGTCATTCAAGCTGGAGAGGGACAAGAACTGATCAACTGTAGTCACATACGTTGCAAAAGCCTTGAGCTGGGCAAAGAAGCTCATTAAGCTACTGACAATCATTCCCACAAAGCCCCATCTAAAGGCTATTCACCGCCTGTGTACAAAGCAGAGTGGTGGAATGCGAGTTCCTATCTGGACCCCTGTTCAGCGTCATGAAAGATGTTTCCTGCACCTGAAAGCTAAACGAAAAGTGTTTATTTGCAATCATCAGTTGAGAGAAAAAACAAAACATCTGAACAACGTACGAGCACCAGTCACCCACTGTGTGGAAATCTGTTTAGTTTGCTTCAATCTTCTTCTGTCAGCCACCAACAATCTCCTTAATTGCTAATACTGCTGTGGACTGTCACCGAGCATTAATCCAGTATTTTTGATTTCAAAGCACGTTTCTCTTCTTCATCTCCCTAACAGAAGAGGATTTTTGGTTGAAAAACCAAAGCTCTTTTTTATTTATTTATTTTTATAATTCTTTTAAATATGCGCCTGGATTGAAGTGGACCTGATTGTTCCACACTGTTGAACAGGAACAGGAGTGTGACTCAACCTCTATGCAGATGGACTTGAGTGGAGGCCAGGGTAACATGTAAAGCAAAAGCTCAGCGAACAGAGAATGCTGAATCCGTCGATAAGAGCCTTTCCACGAGCCAAACAAAAAAGCCGCAGTCTTTCTCCCACGACGCATGAGGGGGAAGGGAGGAAGCGACCCCCAGTCTGGATGATGTATGGTGCGGACTCGGAGACTTGGGTTTTAACCGGGAGAAAAGGAGAAAATGAAAGAAGGGAGGAGGGTCATGCTTGAATTATGCTGATGTGGGTCATAACCGTGATGAAAAAAATCAACCGGGAGCATGGCTGCATCAATGGGACAGGCAGTCAAAAATAACAAGGTTATTATCACACAGGCCTAACAAATGCTGACACTTGAGAAACGGTGGAGGTGATTGTACCTTTAAAGGACAGATGTATCTCGAAATGTAGCTTTTTGAAAAATTGGATTACCTCCACGAAGGAGGTTATGTTTATGATGCTAATTGCACATTTTTATTTATTTATATTTTGCAGGATTACAAAAAACAACCTCAATTCCACTTTTTGTGTCCAATACAAATACAAAAAAAAGCTGTTGTTGCTATGGGATTTTACGTTTTTCTTTGCCAATCCATCCCTACAGATTTATTTTAATCTTTGAGAGATTGGGAAGAATCCACTCAGTTTCATTGTGCTTTTGCGACACCGGTGAGAAGTATTAATACCTGACAGCTGGCTAGAATATACCAGAACGTCCACAGATTGATTTCAACACAAATTTACATTTTATTTCCTATACATTTTTTTATTAGTTACCATTTATTAATGTATATATTTATTTTCTTATACATGCACTTGGTTTGCAGTGGCGGTGGAGCAAAATTTAGTTTTTTTGTCAAATGTTTGTGGATAATGTTTTTTTTTCCTCAAATAAAAAGTATAATAAACAAGGAAAAAATAACAGAATAGGGAACATGTCTGGTGGATCTCATTGAGGGGTTAATACATGAACACTGTGGGAAATATTCTGGCATATGTAGCGTGCTAATACACGGACAGTTCAAATGTGGTGCAGACTCAGATAATGATCCAGATTTTTGTGTCGGCGGAGTTTTAAGTAGATAAATGGACTGAAGTGAATGGACTGACTTCATTGTATCTTGCTTGAGGTTTCCATCTATCAAATTAGGGTTTAAAGGAAGAACATGATGAAGGAGAATCAGATACTGGATGCGGAGATGTGGAGAAGTCCGGTAATGGGGGTGGGGTGTGAAGGGGGTCTGGTCTCTTTCATAATGAGAGTAGTCAGGCAAAGTCAGTAACTGAGAACACTCACACGCCTCTGCAGCGTCAGCGCCAGGCCCTCAGAGCCTATAAGCACTCTTTAAACTACAACAGGATGGAGCTGCCATTATGGTGACACAAACAGAGGGAAGCCTTATGAACTTTGCACAAATGCTTAGTGCTCCGGGGCTGGGCAGCTCTGGAAGCCAGGGGAGATGGGTAGGTACCGGGGCAGTCTGCCAGTTCCGAAATGCTTAGTATTGGTGCACTCGGGCCAGACAAACGTGACATTGTCCTGGGCACTGCCCCGGGAAAAGCCCCTTTCCCTTTCTCTCTGCTCCTCTGGCCCATTCACTCTTCCAGACCAGCTGATTGACTGCTTTTGGACAAGACTTACAGAGAAAAGAAGGCAAACATTTATTCACACTTTGAACCAAAATGTTAAAATGCCACAAAGGAAGTCAGGGACAAGGCAGAAGCAGATCACATAGATCAATAAACTCTCAGAAAGTCTGATTAATTTATGCTGCAATTTGACTGATACATTTTTCAATTTAGGGCTTTGACATACAGTATATCATTCAGAATAAAACCAGCATACATTTGTTGTGATGCAATGAGGTGTGATGTAGGGTCTATAGCAGGGGTCACCAACCTTTTTGAGACCGAGAGCTACCTGAAGGGTAGAGAATAATATGGAGGGCTACCATATTAACATTTTATGCAATTTACCATTTAAATGATGAATATTATGCATTCAATTGCATACACATCAAATCCAGTGCTTACTCCTAATGATTATCACAGTTTTTATAAACAATATCAGGACATTTTACTCAGTGATCATTTGGATACATGCAAGTGAGGTGAAGTGAAATGAGCCCACGGGCACCTCGCTGGCTGCTCGCGGGCTACCAAGTGCCCGCGGGCACCACGTTGGTGACCACTGGTCTATAGTGTGTTGTTTACATGACAACTTTACTATTACTTGAGTCAGACATTTGAGAGAGCTTGCATGACACTGGAGTGGCTGGTCGTGCCGTTTGCTGGTATCCCTTTTGTAAAATCAGAATGACGGATATCAAACACCAAAGTCACAAACCAACTCAACTGAACTTATTGGTGTCTCGTGAGCTAGAATCACTGCTATTCCTCAATGGTGGCCTTTGGAGTAGCAGAGTTAGAGGTTTATGAAGCAAAACTTCGGTTTCCACAAAGTGAGACTTCAGTGAGAAAAGGGCTATTTTTAGGAGGACAGAGAACAGCAACAACAAGATGCCTTCAAGGAACCCCATAAGTCGGAACACTTCCACAAACACACATGCACTCTACCAGCCAATGCTGTTGCCACCTTGTGGTAATAGATGCCCTACTAAATTGGTATTCATCAGCTCATTGGAAATGAATTTGAAGTTTTAATGTATTAGGATTATAACATACAGACTACAAACTTCCTTTCACATGCACATCAGGAAACTGCAATGACTTATGTATACCATAAAGGAGGAAAACATTCTCCATTCTCCCTCCTTCTTCTTTGGTTTTGTAAGCAAGGTAGTCTCATTGATCATTTCAGATTTTCAAAATCAGGCATTGGGCGGAGTTAGCTTCAGACCAGGGGGTTTAGTTACTCTTTAAAATTAGTTAATCCACTGCACTCGCACAGATATTTGTAGAACATCTTTAATTTATAACATATCTTATCTCCCTCAAGCAGCAATCACTATGCGTTATCTGACCACCACAAGATGGAGGGCTGCAGCCATATCATGTCACTGGAATTAAAATGAAGCTCTCTTGACCCGCTGCTCCCTGTAGGCGGGTCAGAGTGACTGAGAGGACAGCAAAAACAACACAGAGCCCCAAAGAAAACTGAAGCCACAGCGCTTCTCGACTGACATGCTTTGAGAGCAGAGGAAGAAAAACTGATATGCTTGCACCCACAGTTTATGGCCGCACTAAAAGCCCAAAATAGGAGTATGTTTTCACTACAAGTGCTCACATGATACCCCCGAAACCTAGACATCAGAAGTTAGTGAGCATCAAAGGGATTTAAAGGGATTTAAAAATGAGATAAGGTGGGCCATCAATATTCCTCAAGGACAACCAGGCTGCTGAGAAAGCACCAAGACTGTTTTACACTTTTCTCACCACTTGGCAAACATTCCGTCTACACACAGTGTGAGTCTTTTAATTGAACTTCAGGCACACAGCCCATTTCACAAAAAAAAAGGTCGTCTGTTATTCAGTCTGTCAAAAACGGTCAATAAGCCTCTTACCTGGCACTTGCAGAAAACCGACATTTTGCTCATGCTACAGGCTTTTAATCTCTGCACTCTGAATCGATATGAACACGAGTGCATTTCTGTATGTGCATGGTTGTCTCACAGGTTGCCATAGTAACAAGTAGCCCCTATCTTCATACTCATCGCTGAGGGCACTGATGAAAAGTTTTCTTGTGCTGATGCAATGCGGAGCCGTTGACTACAGTGTACTACATGATGGTGTATGTATATGCTTCTTTCATATATTTTAAAGACACAAACATGTATGACGTTCTGTCTAAGAACCTGTGAACTACTGCCATTACAATTGTGACATGTTGTGCACTTTATGACCTGTGACTGTTAATGAAAAACAGGCAAAATTCCAGCAATGAAATTGCCCATATTTATGTGCAATTCTCCATTATCCATGGCACTTTAATGGTCCTCTCAATTATTTCCAGATCCCTGATGACAGTTGATTTATTCAGCACAGCACACTACAAAGATGCTGATCAAACAAAAGTATCTAAAAAAAAAAAAAAAAAAGATGCAATAAACAGATGAATCACAAAACATCCAATGGGGGGGGTCTACCGTGCACACATTCTGTGGTTTATCGAAACAATATCAAATGTTTCATGTTGTAATGGTGGTGTCATTTAAGATGTGTCTGCAGGCAAGCGTTAAGTGGTTCCAGGTCTTTCAAGTCAAGAAAAACAGTTTACTCATGCAGTGTGACGGCAGAGCTGAGTAAAGCCTTGGGAGGAAAGGACAGAGACTGAGCAGCAGACTGTTACCCGTCTCTCTCACTGCCAGACTGCCGGCCAGCCGAGCATCACAGATGGTGCTCTCAGCGATCATGGCAGTGATCAGGGGATCTCTACTCCTGATTAGTACACCTACTGAACACAACTTGCACAACAACGTCTGTTCCACCTACGGCTGCACCACACCCATAATACTTGGGTCTCATCAAACAACAAACACGATTGTCTCTTGTCTCTTACATGGCAGTGAAAATCGTTGAAATTTAAAATTTGCAGTAGCATTTACATCATTATTATTATTATTATTATTATTATTATTATCATTGTTAGTAGTAGTACTAGTAGGAGGAAGAGGAGGAGGAGATGGAGCAGTAGCAGTAGCATTAGCCAAGGGGGTAGTAGTAGCAGCGTCGCCGAGATAGTAATAGTAGTAGCAGCAATAGCAGTACCAGTGACAGTAGTTGTAGCTGCAGCAGCAGTAGTAGTAGGAGTGGTAGTAGCAGCACTAGAAGCAGTAGACCAATTTTGCCATTCACACATCTTTTACATGCTGCTGGCACACTTGTTATGTGCCATTTGGGGTTCAGTGTCTCATCTAAGGACAGCACACACATTGGAGGTGGCGGGGAATCTGGTAAGTGGGCTGGGCCTAACCATGATAATGTGTAGATTTACAGTAGTTCTGAACTTTAATTCACCTTTAACGTAACTGGTCATATTTCAGGTCCCCACGTCAAGAGTGACCAGTGGTCGATTTTTCACTTTGAGGGCTCAGAGTTATGAGCCTATCTGTGCCATTGAACCCTGTGTAGAAGGAGGTGGGGGGTTAATTTCAACACATCAAAGAGAAAATAGTATAGCAGAACCCATACAAAAGCACACTGGCTCCTATAGTTTCCTATCTCCTCTCCAGTAGACAAGTTCAGATAAAGTGCCCACTTAGAACTCAATTTAATCATGTCCACCCCCACCAAGAATCAATAAGCTTTTTCCCCAGGTCACTTTTTGCAATGGAAGAGGCCTCTACTCCACTGCTATTTAGAGTGTGTACACAGCTGACAGAGAATACAGAGTCAAATATAAACTTGAATAATGAATTCATTAAGATAAACGCAGTGTTTCTCAGCATAATGTGTTGGCATGGCAACCAGGCTTGGCTCTGCTTTGAGATATACCCTGGACACACATGGTTTCAAATCATTGGATGGATCAGCATACACACTTTGGCCCAGAGTCTCCCTGTGTGCACACACAAACACACACACACGCACACACACACACACGCACACACAGATACACTCACATTATGCACACAGACCTGCTCACACAAGTACACACTCGTAGAGCCGGAATCAAATCCTCTTCTCGGGAGAGGGCGGCTCAGTTGTAATTTAATGGAAAAGTCCTGCAGGCAGGAAGCTAAATGAAAAGATGATCACCTCCATCAGTTAACAGCCCACCTGCCACAGAAAAGGTTCATCAGGAAACACTCAAGGCACCACCAGTGTGTTCTCCTGATTCCATCCAGTAGGATTAATTATTTCCAGTTGGATCTTATTATTTTTTTTCTTTGCCCAACAATCGCAACCTCCCACCCCTCAAGGGTGACTGTACGTAGCAGCAGGGATCTGTTTGGCTCCACCCACTTTAATATCTCTTCTACCAGTGTGACAGAGTATAATAGCAGGTGTGAGACGTTTACACAACTTGCATTTGTGTTTGACTTCGGCTAACTGCGTGGGAGTGAGACTAGGCTGTGTGTGTGTACAATCACCTGATTGTGGAATGAGCCATTTTATTACACATCACAAGTTGAGTCAGCTCGATAAAGGCTGCCACTTTGGACTTCAGATTTTGACCTTTGAGTTTTGATGCTAACTAAAGGCTACATAGGCTCTCCAACATACTTGGAAAGGAAAGGTGAACTGCAACATGCAACTTCACCAATACATTTTTGCTTAATTTGATAGACTGTACCTTCAAGGAGCCTCACCACATGACGCCATCTGTGCAGTTGCCATTGTTTCTCTCTGAACTGGTCTAAATATGAGGTGACTTCACTTGCCCTTGTGGCAGTGGCTTGTCATTCTGTGTTGTGGCCTCATTCCTATACTGAGGTGTTTTATTTTTTTGCTGTTATCCTGACCGCCCCTATTTCCCAACTACAGTCTTACGACAAGGAAAAGCAGGGGAGATAATTTAGTTGCACACCCACCCATAATAAGCCGTAAGGATCTAATGGCCTTTTAAGGAGCGCCCTGTCCGCCACCTCTTCACACACACACTTCCGCTGGGGTCAGCTCTTTAGGAGCACTGAGGCAGAGCGGCCCGTCGCGCTACACATTTAATCCTGAGGTGGAAAATGTCGACAGGATCCGTCTCACATGGTCGCACAGCAAGAGATGAGGAGGCAGACGAATTAAAGATGTGTGTGTGTGTGTGTGTGTGTAAGTCTGGGAGTGTGTGTTTTTACAAAGAAATGCTCATCAATAGGCTTGCTACACAACCTTTCAAACTTCATCCTCATGGTCATTCACTGAACACAAAAAAGCAACTCTACTTCAGTGTGTGTGTGGGCTGACAATTTTCTCTCTATGTTACTTTGCCTTAGCAACAACTAGAAATCATTGTATCTCCAAAATTAACCTTAAAAATTTTACTTTTTTTGTTTTTGTGGTTTTTTTTAATGTGGGAAACACTAGTGAGAATCCTGCAGTCCTATATTTCTCAGAGCCTCTCTTGGTAGCCAATTAGCCCATGTGAGGTATAATAGCCCACAGGCACAATTCCTTTTAGTGTACCAGGAAACCATGCAAATATCCCTCCTGGCTTCACATGATGGATTGCTTATCAATGTCTACTTATATTTTTCATACTACATATATTCCTTGACAATCAAGCACAGCCCAGGATATATGGAAAAACTCAGTCAATAATAAATAATTCACTGAGTGCAGAGGGGCCTGTTGAGAAAGTGCAAGAACCCAACATTTGCCTACAACTTCAAGTATGACACTGACAGCTTAGTACATTATGGGGGGGGGGCAGAAGAAATTTATGAATGAGTGTTAAAGCAGCACCTGCTGACTTGGGGCATAACAGGTACAGTCCCTTCATTAGGTGAAAAACTGAAGAACCAGTCATAAAAACGGCTGACTTCCCTTTCTGTTTCACTCTTTATGGGCCGCAGTGGTAAAGTGCAATGATAAAAGAGGAGAACAAAAACCATAAAACAAGAAATGTGACCACAGGACAATGTAGGCATGATGAAATATGTATCCAGCATCGTAACCACTGTGACAGATGTGGAGTGTGTCACCAAATAAAGAGCTTAAAGCTCTCAGCGTTTCAGAGAGCCAGTATCATTTGAAAGGATGCTCAAACAAATGTATAACAAATGCCCGTTTCAAACTGAAGCACAAGGCACACCCAGAAAGTTATCTTTTCACAACTTGAAAGGACACATGGGGCATTTAAAAAAAAAAGTGCACTGAAAAGAGCTTTTGGAGTTGGTGCCTTTGTCAGGCCAACATCAAAAGCTCTGCCTGAAGACAGAATATTGCTTTGTGTTTTCTGTGTGGGTGGAGGTTGTGCTGCTGTTTGCTGTACAAAAAGTCACATAGAGGAGAACTAACAGCTGTACTTTTCCCACATTCAATTTATGATTTCTTTCTGTTTATTTCAACCAATATTGCAGTATACATGGATAACAGTCTGCTGCTCAGTCTCTGTCCTTTCATCCCAAGGCTTTACTCTGTCACACTGCAAGAATTGAATAGTTTATTTTTTGTTTTAAAATTTTAAATATATTTTAATTTATTTATGACATGGTACTAAAATTACCGAATAATGTGGAATAATGTGAACATTTTTTCTATATTCTTTTCATTCTCATGAAAGAGCATAAACACAACAACCTATTTCTGAATAACACAGCAGGCAACTTCACTGGAGCTGATTATAGCACAACAGGTAGGGCATTTAGGGTGGGCTTGATACCACTTTTTGTGTCTGAAAAGATACCGACATCATAACCTTTCAGTCTGACAGTTTTTCCTGCTTTTAAAACAACATGTATTTGCCACATTTCCTTCTTACAATATCTGATCCAAGGATTCGGGCACTATCAGACTAATACTAAGTACCTTATCAGTTCACCTGAGGGCAATCAGAGGGAATATTGGACTATGACTAGAGCTGTCATGTTTCCATAAAAGTAAGAAGTAAAGCAAAGTAAAAACAAAATGCACATAATTGTCATTGCAACAGGCTGTGTGTAAATGGTTAAACTGTGGGAGTTTGAGAGATAATAGCAACAAAAACATCCTCATTCCAATTGCGCAAAGAAGGAGATAATTCAAGTCTCAAGTGCTATCAAGACGTTGATGCCAAAAAAGACAAGAGTCCACAATTTCTGAATATACATTTATGTTAAAAGTACTGAGGCAGCAACATCATTTACGTAGCTTCTGTGCAGCAACAGAACTGAGTGGGACAAGATCTAATTTGTGGCAGGGGGAAGGAAGAAAATGGAGGAAAAAAAATCATTATTGATGGCATTCTGTCTCTATCTGCAGCCAGGGGAAAGAATGGTACTGTCATCATGCATACTCCTCCAAACACTTAACATAGATTTGTTTTGTGGTTTGTAATATATCTCAGTAGCCAGTTGGCCAGTGGTGATCCAGGCACAGACTTGTAGCTGACCTCGCTGTGGCCGCACATGGTGGCTGGATAATGAGGTTAACTGACGATGGAACAAATGGCATTGTGAGCTCAGCAGCACAGGTCATCCAAAGGCAAACAACACACATGTGAAGTGCTTTGTTTGACTAAAAGGTACCAGCAACTTCAAGCTCATTATGTCTTTTGATGCTTATGTCAACAGACTGAAAGCGCTGAAGATGCAGCGTACAATCAGTACTTGACAAGAAAAGAGCTGTGGAACAATGACAACAAAGGTGGTCCATCAAAGAGAATGTACCACTCACTAGAGAATGTACCACTCACTATAGAATGGTACGTGTTTTTTATGACATAAAAGCAATTCAGTCTGTTCATGGCAGACGGGCCAAACATTTGGCCAAAAAATTCTGAAAGTTTGCATTGACCAGCTTGTAGACATGACGGGAGATCATTCTCAAAATTATAACATTTACTCTGCACTTAAGTGCATTCTTGCACTACATATATTTTTTGTAACCAATATTCTAATAATGCCTTTGCTACTTTATCTTACCATTTAAGTGATCACCCTACTGCACCAAAGTCCATAGAGATAATCCGTGTTTTTAGCTCATAGACATAACAGTCAAGTGTCATTTAAGTAAAATTGATCTAAGGATTTTATACACTTATGTCACATAATAGCACATTTAAACTTTGTGGTGGAAGCAACAGCCCTTGAACAAACAACCCTTGTATACCAAATCTGTGATTTAGGTAGTGGGGTGAGTGGTTTACAAAGCAACACAAACTTCCGTTTCCAGTCAGGAAAGGTTGCGTAACAGCGAGATAATGTGCCTATGGGTTTTCTGCTGGTAGTCTGGCTTACTCTCCCACAGTCCAGAGACACGCAGGTTAGGACAATTAACGATTCTAAATTGCCCATTAGTGTGAATGGGAATGGCATGAATAGATATTTGTGTCATGTCAGTCTATGTCAGTCCTGTGATAGACTGGTGAATGTCAGCCCAATGTCAGCTGGGATTGCCTCCAGCCCCCCGCTACACTCAAAGGGCAAATCTGTATTGCTAATGTCCGAATGAATGAACACATCACACAGTGTTTTATTTCACCTGTCATTGTGACTGATGAGAAAGTGACCTCGACTGTAACAAACCTGGTATAACTTTGTTCTTGGCACAATCATTTATTAATATCCAGCTTAACAATTTTGTCCTTGACTTAAAGTAAAAAGGAGCAAAGAGATCTGGTGCACAAGTGGGCACTTGACCATGACAGAATTAATGAAAATGATGGTAAAACGCAGAATTTAAAACACCATGAAATAAGGTCTGGGTCGAACTTTCTGTGTTCTGTGTCCACTTCGCATTTCTGAATGCGTGTACATGGCCCCAACTCCAGTCATACTAAAATGATGGTGTGCGTCTGTCTAGAATTACATGCATGTGTACTCACTTACAATTTATCCCAATAGCAGTGATTTCTCACCAGGAGTTTTGTTTTTGCTTTTACTCTTTGAACAATGGCTTGGACATGTGTGGTTGGTGGTGGAGCTCCTCTCCTAACCTCAAGCAAACGTTTATGATTACCATCTTCTTCAATGTCTGTGCAACACTGACTGGAGTGGAAAGCGTTGTGCTATAAAGAGCAAGCTCAGACAGAGCGTGCAGTCCATGAGGTCACAGATGTTGGGGAGTTCACATATGTCCACAAAGGGTCTGCGCATGTGGAGTATGAGGCAGGCCTAACTAGGGTAAAATGTATGAAAAGACTGAATCCACAACAATTCACTTCTCTTGAAAAGAGGTACTGAATGCAGTTGGTCACTCTGTTGCTCTACTGTTGCACAGTCAATTTACACTAAAGTTTACTTTGTACTTTCAATTTAAACATACATCGATAACGATGGCACGATAGGGAGCGTAGTCTTTGGAGACAGTTCAATAATGTCAATCCACTTTTTGGCTTGTCACCAAATGGCCATCTGGAAAAGCTTTGGATCGAGAAATGCCATATTGAAAATGGAATTAGGAGTTGAGAGAAAGCTTTGACACATTCCTTTGTCCAATCATTCAAACTCATCGATGCACCACTGAGACCTGTTCCACAGGTTAGCCACAATGTCATTCAAGAAATACCTTCTGAGAAGCTGATGGAATGTCAATGCAAAGGGACCTGGAAGCTGAAGCCTCGCTCTGCTGCCTGCCTTCCAACACCCATGCAGATAAGGAGTAATTGCTTTCTCAAGTTAAACCCAGTCTGACCTTCATTTATTTGCCAGCAGAAACTTTCTCCAGTACAGAATTTTGTGTTGCTTCCATTTACATACAGATGTGCATAGTTACAGGAATTCAATATAAGGCACTGGAATGGCAAACTTACAATATCAGCACCCGTACTATTGGTTGCTTTATTTCTGTGTTTTCCCTTTTAACCATTCCAACAAAGACCGCAACTACCCTCATGTGTGGGCTGTTGTTGCAACAAAACCGCTTCATGCCAGTAACTTTTTATAGACATTTTAAATGTCAGGGATGAGGCTCCACTTCGAACAGAGGTTTCAACGGCCACAGTCAGTGACAAAATAAACCTCAATATTTTGTGTGACATAACATGAATCTTTTAGGGGGAAAACAGGGTTTCCTGTTCCCTGGGTAACCAGCAATCTTGTTGTCATATATGTCATGTTCTATAATTTGTCTGGCTTTTTCATGCGGTCCACAGCCACAGCCACCATTAGGGGTAGACGATGCCATGTCGTGACATGGGAACCCTTATAAACGTGTTAAGAGCCGGAGGCATTAGCATTTTGGACGCTAGTGAATAGAGGCATTTGTTCCTCTTCCTGTGCCTCCCTGAAAGACTCTATTAAAGGGCTTAGGAATTGCTCTGTTTTGGACATATTGAAGTTGGGACAGCACTGAGAGAGAACATTTGACAGCAGACTTTCCTACAAAATGTTTTCCTTTTATCTGTGCACTTCTTTTTTCTACGCACATGCATTTTAAAAACCTGTAACAAAATAACATTTGTTTTTTTCCCCAAGTTTTGACACTTTAAACCTTAATCCTCAAAAACTTTCTCTTTTTGCTTCAAGAAGTGTCAAAGTTCTGTTTAAAGACACATGTAACACTGTGCATTGAATGTTGGTCTTCTAAAGGGTTTCAGTTTGACTGAAGGGTGTTTAGATCAAATAAAATATGTCAATAACAGCAGCCAGTGCTTCATTTATTACCTGTCTTTACTGGGACAGGACAAAATTGACCACACAAGAAAATACATTTAGTTTTTGAAAAATAATGAATCTTTAAATGTATCTACTTTGGTACTTTTTTTTTCGACAGAATTAACACATGAAAAGGACAGAAGTGGCAAATGTATTTCACCTTTTACTGTTTTGAAGAGGCTAGTAATGGACAGAACTTTACAGTTGTTTCCATTAGTGAAGACTTTGATTGATCTCTGAGTCTATCTCATGCTGTGTGTCACAGTAGGGTTTGTGGTCGGCGTGAGGCAGGCTCTTCACTGTCTGACATCCTTACTTTTATCTCCAAACACTCATAACACAGTTCATGTGTAATGTGGACTGACTGACTGCACCATCCATAATGCATATTCCTCAGCTCTGACTAATGATGAACAATGGACAGACAGTGCTTCTTAGCAACAGGCAAATGCTTTGATTCTCTAAAACCAGTTGTCTGCAGTGCTGAGCATTTTGCTGTTAATCCTGAGGAGAAAAACTGAGGGGGAACGGAATTAATACTGTTGTTTGTTGTTAGAGGGTCACTGTAATTTATTTTGCTAGTTCTCTCAGAAATCTTGTTGCATTTAATAAGATAAAGGAAGTAAAAACATGCAAGTAGAAATTATGGATCATTAAATACACTTTTTTTGAAAAGAAATGCAATGTTAAATGTTTATAATCAAACTGAGGCCCTCTGAATCATCAAGTCTAATATAATCCCAAGGCACCAAGAGATTCTCACCTCTGTTGGTTTTAAAATATTTTTGCTCGTGAAAATTATAACTGACATCAGCCCCTGAGGTCCAGTTTGGTCACAACCAACATTTTTGTCATTGGGGTTCCTGACCTCTGCTCAATATGGGGGATTGATCTCACTGCAATGAGTATTGATCCGCATCAGGTAGGAGCAGAGCTCAGCCATTGGGCTAATCATCATCAATGTCACCCTACATGCCAGAATCACACTGGAATCAGAAGTAAAAATGTAAATTCAGTATTTCTTTTTTTAAATTGTGGCAAATCTAGCCAAACCAAGAGGAAAACCAGGCACTATTTATCCGCATCCACTTGAGTTAACCCTGTAAAGGGCTTACACAGAGAAAAATGAACGTGTAATGCCGTGCAGGCTGTGCCATGACATCAATTAAATAGCCTTTTTGGGAGCGCAATGACAACAGGGAGCCATGCTGATTTGATTCTACTGAAGATATACAGTGGATTTGCTGCTTAGAGTGTAAGTACTCAGGGGCATACAAAGTTAAATTACTGTGAAAGCTTATTGATTTGTAAAGTGTACATTCGAAGGAGGGAATGATTGTGCCCAAAACCAGGGAAAAGCCATGCACAATGACTGCGGGCTCTTCACTATAGAGTTCATTCTGATGGCTGAAAATCTATACTGCCACTACAAAACAGCAGAAAGAGGGTGAGACTATGTCCGCCTTTGCATGTAATTGGAAAAAGATGGCCATTTAAAGCTTTCTGCCATGACTGAAGAAATAAACAAACTTGATGAATGTGCCTTGTCATGACCCTTTATTGATTTTCAAATATTGCATTTACCACTTTCTTGAGAAACTGAGGTGATAAATCTTCATTTGCTGAAATATGCACATAGACATTTACCACCATACCTTCTGGTGTTGGGAGTATTTCCCTTTCAAAGATGTTTATGTAGCTATTTGAAATCTTAAAACACAATTAGGAGTCCAGGGACTGCACATCCATTGCCCGTCAATTTTACCATCCCCCCCGTTTTAACACTGCCACCACTGTTTCCACATGCTCGCCCCCCCCTTCTCAATTTAGAAACAAGTAAACAACACCATCATTTCCAGGCTTTAAATGGAGACAAACAAGGACAAACTCATCCATTAGCATCCTTTGATGATTCAATGGGATGGCTGAATGTGTGCAGTTGTGTTGGGTCCTCAATATAAGGGTTTTCTTATCCTACATCTTGTTCCAACGCAGGAAAAGAAGCACTGAATTCACCTCGCTAGAATTAATTCATGTGTTCACACCCTCAATTCTCAGATGAGTCGTCTAAATGTGCCGAGGCAGCAAAATGGGGACAGCCATTAGTGTCCACAGCCATGCAGCCCTAATGATGATGGCTGAGGACTTGCTGTTCTCTGCATTCTGGGCTCTGGAGCTTCAAGCACTGGTCCGACAGGGAGGGGATATGAAAGCTCTTGTGTTGATAGTAGCTTTTTACATTTACTGGGTCAAGACCAGAATCAAATGACTCAGAACATCTCTTTCATACAGTGAAGCACATACTTCTTTGATCAACCCTGTTTACTTTTCCTTTCATGTACTGTAAATCGTTTTTTAAAACACATCAATAAATAAGGCAAATCATAGCAATGGATTTTCTTTTTGGCCAATCTGGTTGCGGTTTACTGACTGTGAACTAGAATGAAAGCTTCGCCATCAGTTTAATCACCCCACCTCCCGCTTTAACACAGCAGCAGGAAACTGGAGACATGCAGACTTATAAATCAGCCACTGTATGTGTGGTGGAGAATGGGGAGGCAAGGCCATTTTGCCACAATTTTCACCACTTATTGAGCAAAACAAATCCCTCTCTGGTTTCAGTTGGAGCCAGCGTAACATCTTTTCAGGCTCAGCACTCTAACAGTCTCTGATCTAGAGCTACAGACACACATGCCCAGTTACAGCATTCTCCTCCAGCTACATACAATATGAATCACCACATGGACAGCCTCTACACAGAGGATGAATAGCCATCACTCACACCACATATTCAATGTGTTCCTATCTCTCCAGGGTGGCGAACATGCAATCGTAAAATGATGGAGGATCCAGGCCTGCTTGATTATTATATACTTTTGACTAATTCTATTCAGTCACAGCTGTTTTACCATCTGTGTTGGAGTTAAATAATTACACATTGTTTATGATTAATTGGCAATCAAAATACCAACAGTGAATCATGAACATCCCTAATTACAGACTAATGTCTTTGAAAAAAGCCTCATGAAAAGTTTCAAGTAAAAGAATGCAAGCTTAGCGTTCCTATTGACACCATTAACGTGAAATCACATATGAAGTGTGAACAACATCCCTGTACTGATTTACATTTCCCTGCTGCAGCAGATCAAAATACCACTGCTGTGATTGCTGGAAACCCCTCCTCCCTTCACTAAGATGCTAAAGGGACTCTCTGTCAAGTTACAAAGTGAGCACCAGCCTGTCTTTGTTAAGTTAAGACACACACTCCCACAAACACACAGTGGAGAAGAATCATTGTTTTTCACTCCATTTGAATGAAGTCTTTAGACTCTGGCCGTGTGTAGCGAGAGAAGGGATGTTGTTTACTTCATGACTGAGACAGCTGAAGCAAACCCAAGGAGGAGCAGCTTTGGTGTAAACAGGAGTTGAAAAATGAGGGTTGTGTAAATGGGAAGAAAAGAGTGTCCACTGTTGCGAAATCTGCATGAAGGTTCTTTGAGAGCTTGCTAACTATGTCCAAGCTCACTGGAAGGAATGCAATCTGCTCTAGAAAGAACAGAGGAAGAGTATGCTAGAGGAACAATATGCAGGGTTAATAGCGCGGCTTCTGGCACACTTTTGACCCCAGCTAAAATCCCACCACACTGCAGGTGGTGAAGAAAAAGAAGGGCTCACGTATTAAAGAGGCCTCTGTGTGTTGGTAATGACATTCGACACGGAACAACAGAGGAAAACCTGCCTGTATAACCTTCAAGCTCCCAGCACCTTTTTTCACTAGTGAACCACAGGAAGAGGCAAAGCCATCTGTAACTTTGGTTTGGCTGAAAATAGGGACCCGGGGACCGCTCAGTGCTCGGGGACATGATTCAAATGTTTCAGCGGCACGTGAGTTACACCACACGGTGCAGAGCCAGAGGGACTATACAGCACCAGTTTAACAAGAAGACAAACATGCTGGGGGAATCAAACCAGTGGACAGACTTTCATGAGGGCATGCTGGCCCCTGCTTCACCCACTTCACACATTGAATAAGGATAATCACATATCCATGAAACAGGGTGCAAACTGTGGCTCAGCTGGGGCAAGTGGTTGTTAGAGAGGAAGTACTGAAGTGTAAAATGGCTTAAAAAACAGAAGGTATGAATTTGTTATCTCCGGGAAGGCACGCGCAAATTCATCGGCTGTCAGAAAAGTGACAGACATCAAGGCTAACGTTGTCAATTATAGTGGCTTTCTGAGGTGATCTCCGCAAACATCCAGTGTCAAACTGTCATCCCATGATCCCATCCCACCATGGCCTCCTTAATAATCATGACCCCTGCAGAGCTGGCACACTCTTTGACTATTTTTATAAAGGTGGATAAATCACATATGTGACATCAATGTGACTTCAAAGAGCTTCAGAGTAATGAACCTATTTTTCCAGGCAAATGGTAACACTGAACGGGTGCTATTAACCTTTGAGGATGTGAGTGCAATGTGCACAGGTTTTTAATCAGCTGCGTAAGGCTAACTCCAATCAGCATTAGTGGGAACACAAGACCCCGTGAACATGGGTATACCCAGAACCTTTTTGTAGTTCAAAGGTTCTGGGTATACCCGCTTATTTTAATGCGAAAGAGGCTTTATAGTAGCACCACTTTGTTGTAATGTGGTCCCCACTTCACTTGTCGAAATTTAAATTGGTCAAAAATGATTGAGTTCAATTTTCTCTCCAATATGAAGAAATGATTTTTCTTTGCTACAAGAGAAAAAGCCATCACCCATGACAGACTAGACTTGACTTTAATCTCTAGTTTGGAAAGAATTTATGAGACACAAGTGATCTGTCAGTGGCTAATGTGTGGTTCTGGTGCACTATAAAACTGAGTAAGACCACAATTCCACTGCAGAAAAATCCTGCTCCTGTTATCATGGTTGTAGCAGATGCAAGACACTCAAGAGGCAAAGCAGGCGACAAAACTCTGTCACTGTCTTGAGAAAATAAATCACGGCAGCATGAATCCAATTTAAATGCAAATTTCAACGTTAAAGACAACAAACCATCCACAGCAGTGCGTCTTAAAAAGTTGTGACGATGAAGGTGGATCACACCACTGAAGACCACCCTGACTTCCAAGCCTGTGTTACATGTCACGTTAGAACTGATGGGAGAATTCAGATATTAAAGCAGGATTTCTTCAGGATCACCAATTATTGATCTGTTTTTGATTCTCAAATCCGTCACTTTGAGCCTTTAAGCCACCTCAAATTGGCAAAACCACTCACACTAAAACCGTATAAGGTTTGCACATACACCAAAGTAAACCAAAGAATTTTGATTGAGTTCAAAAAATGTGGCTCCACATTTACAACCAACAACATTAAACATGTGTTTTTACCATGGCCTACAGATGTCTGCTGTTGTTAAAGGAACAGATGTAGTTTTACCTCCACAAAAAAAAGAAAATCACATTCACAGCTCAGACATTCTTATCAAAATGTCTTCCTAAAACAGTGTGTAAGATAGAGTAACACAAGTGCAATAGGATGAACACATGCAGACAAATCAAAATAAATAATTGCTGGGGCTGCAGGGCACTCTTTCTTTTCAGATTGATTTTTAGCAAACACACATTTCCTTCCCTATTTCTGCAATTCTCCAACACAATACCATTGTGACTAAAAGTTACTTTTGTGTTTTCTTGTCTGGTTTAAACAACTCTTCTTAAAAAAAAAAAAAAAATTTATAACATAAATTCTGTATTGTGCCATCTGTGCTGAGGAAGTTCACACAACAGTCACAAATACACTGTCTTTCTCACCGGCTTGAACGTTTTCTTCCATATTACAGAGGACAAAAACACTATCCATCTATCAATCATTTATACCACTTATTGTTTGTGTGTGACAGAGATGACAGCAGATCCAAGTGTGTGGTCATGTGGATTACTTCATGTTATTTATTCTGCTGTTTAGACATGGAGAAATGTTTTTCCTCATTAGAACTACTTATTCTTGTTGATTCCTGGTTAAAATTTAAAGAGAGCGTTATCTTCAGTTAGAAATAAACATACTGTATCACTATCTTTTTCCTGAAATCCTGCAGCTCTAACTCGCATGCACACCAATTGACCTAGCCCCAAATCTAATGTCTTTGGACTTTTGGGAAGAAGCTGAAATACCTGGAGAGAATATGTAAACACCACAAAAACCTGCCGCAATCTAAACAGGATTCAAACCAGGAACCACTTTTCTGTGAGGTAACATTCCTCCACTATCCAGGTAAAAACCTCAATCGACCACATCCACTGTCTTCACAGTTCAGCAGTTCTGCATTAAAGGGTTTGTTTGCTTCTTTCTTAAATGAAAATTATTCCAATTATAGAAAGTGCTCAATTGGTTGGCATTTCCTAATGAGCACCACTCTCAAAATGTGCCCCATTCTGTTAGCTGTGTACAGGAAAACCTGCATTACACTGATTAGCTAATGCAATTTAACAGTACTTACCCATATCACTGCCCTCTTGCGTGTTCAAATGAGTCAATTTGTGACTAAAATGCATAGTGATTTAGCACCAAGCTATTTTCTTTAAGCCTCAACATCATAATAGCTCTGACTCGAATGACAAAATGCGACTGGTCTCAATTTGGCAGCAAAAAACAATCACACCACAGTCATTAGAATTCCACTTGAAACCACACAAAGTGTTACAAGGTGAGGTTATTTGGAATGTGCTATGAGGCTACAAAATATGCTCTGCGAGAGGTTGTGGTTTCCACCCAAAAATTCTGGAGTTGTAAAAATAATGAGGTCAACAAGGTCTGAAGTTCATAACTGCTGGTCTGTGGGTCACACTTGTGAAAATGGAGAGCTGAGCCCCCAAAGCTGATTAATTAATTTGGAATATGTACGGGCTTGGCAAGCTTCTTCCACTCAACATTTGCTAAGTCTGTTGGTGAGCACATTAAGAAATAGGCACGCTGTGTTTTGGCTCTTTGTAGGAGACGCTAAAGGACAAGCGCAAAGACCTTCAAAACTATCACAACACTGAGCGGCTGAGCATGCGAGTTGTGAGGAAAAGACTGAAAACAACGATAACTGTGTACTCAACAGGGCAGTTCTACATCATATTATTCATGATAATATCAATGTGATATGAGATTAAAAAAAAAATGCCATATAAGGATAAACAATATAGTTTCCACTGTACTCACATGGGGCATGTGTTTAGTTACTTGAAGGTTACTTGAATCAAGGGCATGTGTTACATGTAATTAAAATTTCAAGATGGACAAATGAAAACCAGTATCTGACTGCAAAGATGCAATGCACCACAATACCTGAATAAAGATTATATATTATATATATGAGTTCATTTGTTGTCTGCACATTCTCTGCGAAAGTAAATGACAAACTGGGACACAAATCAATGAAATGGCAACAAGAGAAAACAAGAAAAGGATTAAACTTCTTGCTCATGTGTTAGCCCAATTAGCAAAGTGCCCACTCAGCAGCTTGGGCATACTTGTTTCATGATTCAGATCATGTCTAATCTGCACCCTAATCTTCCATTTTGGACGATAGTACCGTGTTTGACTCTGGGCCTCACTAAGCCAATAAAAAGCCTCCTGCTATGTGGAGCAGACATTGGCATTCGCGTGTTCACACCAAATCAACATACATGTAGCTGCAATGGCTTGGGGCTCCCAGCAGTCCCACCAGTACCCAGCGGAGTCTGACATGGTGTAATGAGGTCCCAGGGGAAGCCTTTGGACATACAGCACCACGCCTGTCACACCTCACCTCAGTCACATGGACACATTTCCTCTTCTACTTCTAGACAGACTGCTACAGCACTTAAGGGACACATTATCTCCGACAAATGATGAAGTACTGATTTGTATGGCACCAGAATATGTTTTTGACAGAGGCATTTTTTTCTGAATATGCATAAGCAAACTGAGTGCTACTAGAGGTCGTCCGAAAAAGCCAGTTGAATAATAATTACAGTTTGAAGCATGAAACAGGCAATTATTATTATTGTTGGGCTGATAGCCCTCTACCCCCATTAAAGCCCGTCATGAAAAAAATATCAGTGATAAGGTCACAGTATTACAATTATTGCACTAAAAATATTACCGACAATATCAAAAAAGACACAAAACTGAACGATGTTTCCAAATCATTCAGTGTATTGTCTTCACCCGTGACCTAATTAGAAATGCTTCTATTTCCAGTAAGTGACAACAGCAGCAAGTGTTTGTTTACTGAACTGCATGTGTGTTTGCAGAAGCACAGAAATTTCTGAGGTTTACCTAGGTCACCCAGTGGTCGCCCCCTCTACACACTGTAGACCCTGCATTACACCCACTAACTCATGTTCCCCAATTAGCTGTTATTAATATTAATCCGGAGAAAGACACATACTGTACACAGTCAGGAAAACTGGCCTTTAAATTAAAAAATATAGTCATTGACCCATTGTGTTTGGCCTGATACTAGCCAGTGGCAACAATGCCTGTGGAGCCTTATTTCAGAGCAGTTATCTATGTCTCCACATAATGTGCAAAGGCTGCACAGCCATTGGCCATCATCAGAGATAATTCCCACCAATGCCAGTAAGTTGCTAAATGTCCTATCAGAGACCATAAATTGGCTAAAACAATTCAGACAACCTCTGGATGGTAGGTGCACCATCCCTGCCGAATACCCTCCCCCTTAATTTGCAGGTTCTAATTTGGACCTGCCAACCTGTTTAAAATGACTGCAAATTGAATGAGGTTTGGACTGTTTGTTGGGCAAAACAAGCAATTTGAGGTTTGGGAACATTTGATGAGTGATTACATTAAATGAACTGGCAAACGGCACTGGCTCCACAGCATTTTTGTATGAGATGAGGTTTACGGGTCTCTGTATGTCCTCTGTGTCCCCTGCCTGTCACATTGTGTCCTCCCTCTTCTTTTGGTGCCCTTCACGTCCATGTCCCATGGGTCTTCTTGTAACGTTATCCATGCAGCCACACACACACACACACACACAATACCCTTCCTGGGACACAAAGCCAATGACAACGGGTTCCTCTGTTCCATTCTCTACATTTGTCACTTTTATTCCAATGCTCTTTGTTCGTTTCACCTCTGTATGCATGACTTATCCCAAATTGAACCCACAATTGAAATGGAAATCATCCCAGTATCCCAGTGACTTGAAGCCAATAACTTCTTACTCTTTGAGACATTGCTGTCATGTTTGTTGCCCCTTGGAGAATCTTATGGCTGTGTTGCCCTTTTTACCGAGGGTTTTAATATAAACATTGAATTTAGGGGATATGTAGCCCGTAATTCAACGGCGGCATTATAAATCTGAGCAGGCATGCAGGAATCAGGACAACATGATTGGAAAATGGGTTAAATGCTGACAGCAATGCTCAGAGGGATTAGCATCCTCCTCATAAAACACCCCCTTATTGTTTCTCTTTACTGGTTATGGTTTCATGTGAACCTAATTTGAATTCATTAATTAAACACAACTATGACGACAAAGCCATATGAGGATATCACTGTCTTTGTGCTGAATCCAACAGATGATGGGAAAAACTCCCATGAAAGACACGTTCACAAAGAGCCTGGAGGTCAGGATGTGAACACAACAAGTGGATGATGCGTAACAGAACAACAAAGAGAATGTCTTAATTTTTCTCTGGATGATGACATGTAAACAAGAGATATCATGAAAGACATTAAAAGCATGCAAAAAGCCATGCAGCTGGCAGCCAATACAACAATATATGTTGCATGTTCTGATACATGTTCTATTTATGCTTACCATAGAGAGAAGACAATGACCTGCTAAACTCTACCTTCAGGCATGTAAAGCACATTGTCCATGCTGGATACTGTCCTCTCATCCACTCCTGCTGGGAAAGAAAAGCCCTGAACCCATGAGATAACATTGACCTGACTGTGGATTTGCCCTTCAGTTTTAAAATCACTGATTAATTGTCCATGCACATTGGCCCTGGTGCTATAGTGACCTGTTAAATAAGAAATAAGCCTTTCATTCTGATAATCAACTCCTATTACCTTTGCATCATCTAACAGCCTCTAATGACGGTGGTGAGGGGATTCCATTAATAACCTCCGTCTCTCCACTAAATCAGTCATAGGTATGATTAAAAAAAAAAAAAAAGAAGAAAAATCTGGTAAATAAATACACACCATTGCCAGAGAGCAGGCAAGCACATGAATATTTCATATAACCAAACACATTTCCAGAGCATACTGGATAGAAAGTGTCTTCCTGGCTGTCAGCGGTGACAAACATGAGAGAGGGGGAGCCTCAGGTACGACGGCGCTGCAGCACTCTCTACTCTGCCTGCAGCATAGCGAACACGAGTCGTCACTGTAATTGCTTGTAGTGCCGGAGCCTGAGCTGAACGTCAATTAGAGCATGGGTACTTGCTAGGTCGGCTGCACACATTCCCACCACATCTGCCAGCCACATTGGGACACACAATGTTAACAGCTCAACACCACCAGGTATGACTACATTGTTTGTCATTATCACAGTTTAGGTTTCACACATTTCACACATTGTATCTAGGCATCAAATCACTGTTTTCTTACATCACCACTAGCGACACCCTACATACGTTTCTCTGCTTTGTCGGATACAGCGTTTCACTCCAGCTCACTGCTGTCTGCCTGTTTTCTCTAATCTCTAATGGCCATCTTATGCTCCAGAATCCAACCGACAGACTGAATCATAGCCTGAAAATTACACTGCTGAAGCTGATAAGAGATGCATCCAATGCAGATTGTGCACAGATAAGACAGTGACAAATGTTTTAGAGTGGTTCAAATTCACAAATTTGTAGTCAGAATTTGTCAGACACTTAAACCTTTAATACAAATGTGGTAAATGCCCCTTTTGGTTGCCCCAGCTTACACAGAGGTAGTTTACTTGTCATCAAGAGGTAAATTAATTCTCCAGTGGGTGAGAACACAGAACACAAATGAGAAAACCTTCAGTGTTAGACACAATGTAGGGTTTACAGGGAACTTAATTGCAGGGTTCAGACAATGAAGACAAAGACATGGATTAAAACACTACACACTGAACTTTAGGGGGTTTAGTTATTTAAAGCTTGTATGGCTCTATAGGAACAGAGCTCAATCACATACTGTAGGTAGTCTATACTACAGCCAGAATTATTGGGGGCAAAGTGCTGGAAGAGTGGGTGGTCTAGGTTGACTGTGAGAGCGTTCCAGTGCGGGGATGAGGTGACACGCTCGGATAAATTGGGGGTGGGAATACAAATAAATTTGCTGGCTAAATGAGCGATCATCAAAGGTTGGTTCTTGAGCACATGGAAAACGGTTCAGGAGTTGAAGATGATGGGTTCGAACAGACAGCTGCAAGTTACTCTGTTACACCCACACATCACTCAGGCTTCACTGAATCTACATCCATGGTTTTGAAATCACAACAACTGGTGAGCTCAACGTGCATGTATAATTTACATTTAGTGAGTTATTCAGACTGTTTGTACTCTGCATCTAGTTGGTCCTCATAGTCTTTAAAATACACTGATATGCCAACAGAAATTCTCCTGAATGGTATTTTTTTTTAGACTGAATAAACACCTAATACTACAAGCTGAAAGGGGGCACATCTCCAACTAGTGTAGCAGAGGAGGACACACTCCATTCAAAAAAATCACATACTGTCCTGCATACTGGGACAAGGAGATTTGTCCATATAAATGTCAAAGCATAACTTTGCACAGAAATGTACCAATTGTCTGGTCTATCTAACCACAAAGAGAACAGCTCATCAGAGGCAGAGTACAGGGCGTGTCGTTGCCTCTTGAGTACCACCTGCAGCTGAGCTCCTGCCACCTGCCGTCAGTCTAATTAAAAATAATGTGATGATATTTTCAAGAAGACAACATTTAAAATGTAAACCGCTGTGGAAAAAGACATTTCTGTGAGATATGGAGGTTTGGGGAACACTGTACACTGAGTTGCTACAGGATAATTCCAGGGTGACAGTGATGAGTTGTTTTGTGTGTTGTGCTCCAGACACAACAACAGAGGCATGTTATTCGTCACTGAAAATAAACACTAACCATTTGTTGTTACCATGAGCACAACAAGCCTCACACTGTCTGTATTCGAGCCTCTTATTCTGTCCCTACGGTTCACTGAACAGCATTTTGACATTAGGACTTAATTCTTACCATCTTATAGTAAGATAAATGTGCTTCAAGTTGCACGATCTCTGATTTTACATTATCACACACAAGAGCTGTTGATCCACTGATGTCTCCTTCGTGTTATTTTCTTTAGTGTTTGAAAGCCTTTGTTTGGATTTATCTCAATGACTCAAACTTACAAAATGAGGCCGCAGTAGACGGCAGCTCTGATGTCTCTGCAAGCTACAAATGCTGACTTTCTCTATGGACTTTGGAGTGGGAGAGTGAGCACTTCACAAAAATATGTTTCCAGCTATAAAAGTCTGTCTACAGGTGAGATAAAGCAAAAAAACATTTTTTTTTTGCAGATATAGAGTTCATTGGGTGGCTAAAATCAGTTTTCATTGTGTCCCAGCTGGAAGCCATGTTTTCAGTGAGAGCAAGCATCCGTGTCTAAAGCTGTTTTTTCGGTGCAGGGGGTAGGAACAGCTGACTCATCGATGTGTCATTATCTCAAAACCACATTTAAAATAATAAAAAAAAAAATGAATTATCACTTCCTGCTGTGGTTTTCTTTCATCTCACAGCCACCTTGGCAGGTGAGTGTTTTTTTCAAAGCCTGCATACATCTTTTAGTCAGCACTGTTGTAGTCCAAGTGCATATGGCCCAGTCATAAAGAAACACTCAGTGGCTTCACTCTTAACCTCAACCTATATGTACACGAGACAATACACTGAGCACACACATACAGACATGTCTGTACTCTGCAGCGCCTCACAAACACACACCTGTATGAAAAAGTAAAGGCAAAATCTGTTTGATCCTCAGTGCACGTGCTGCCTCAGATCCACTCTGTGAATGTGTAAGAGATGAGACCAACGCAGCAAGATGTAGGCTGAGGCATTTTTATCACCCCATGCATGAGCAGCAGAGACAGCCAGATACCTACTGTGCAAAAGCCCATTGATGTGAAGGTGGAAGTTTGATCACAACAGTTAACATAACTGTGTGTTTCTCAACATTTGTTATTGATAAGAGTATGCCAGCCCCTAACAAATGAAGAATGGGGCTGTCTGCTACTACAAAGGATGTTCTGTTTCCCGCATTTTGTAATCTAAACGATAGAGAAAGAAGGAAAAAGGTCCATGAAATGCGCCAGGTTGGAGCTGCATATTAAGTGGAGAGTGGGCAGGCTGACATGGACTGGTTGGAAGATGGTCGACACTTTGCTTGTCCAATTACTGGCTCCCGCTCAAATTGTTTGGTGAGAAGCATTCGACCTACTTCTGGACACAAAGCACCACTGCCCTGAATACAGAGCGGCTGGGGACCACATGTGATGACAAGTGCCATTAGGGACTCTCATCTTTTGACCTAGAAATTTAATTTAGCAATTTACCTGCAATAATTCTGGCTGTATGAACACATGTGCACGTGGCACTGACTGCTGGGATGAGCAGTTCAGAACATAAATAGGACCCACTCTTGTTGGAGAGCAGCTTGAGATGATTATATCCACTAATAGAATCAGTCTGACCTTCAGAAGGGCTTTGTGTTTAACATTTAGCAGCAGCTGGATCCATATCAGGAGCAGCACCATCACAACTGCAAGTCAAAGTGGTAGTGGAGTGCTTACGACAACAGAAGTTTTTGTCTTCAGTTTCTTTGAAAACTGTGCCAATAACTGTGTTAAAAGACAATATAGACCAAACAGAATTTGTTGGGAAAAGAAAAGAAAAGCATCAAAAGAAATATAAATATGAAATTATGGATAAACTATGTAACATTTCTCTTGTTTCCTGGGATTACCCTCAAAGGCATCATCTGTAATGAGACACCACACACCAACAACACTGTGAAAACCAACATTTGAATTTGTGGCACTTCCATGCAGCGTGTGTGATGGATTTGCATGCCTCGTAAATATTCATGCGGAGGGAATCGCCACGTTAACCATGTGAGATATGTCTGAACTATAAATGCAACAAAAACATCAAACATGCATGCAACAACTGTTCTTTCCACATCCTCAGCAATTGCCAAAGCTAGAGGTAACAACCACAACACCAGTCCTCTGATTTAAATGTCACTGTAATGTGATTTTAATCACACCGACTGAAGTCTCATCATTCATTCTAATCTTGTGCCATGCAAGCATGACACTTGTGCGACATAATACAATAATAATACAATACAGAGCAATTACATTAAGTGTGGAAGGGGAATCGTTAATCCCCTGGTTTGTTTTGTCCGTGAAAATACAAGTTTCCTACAATGAATGAATTGTTAGTGCCTCAACTACAATGGATGCAGCCTGAACAAAGAAATCAAAATTCCTTTTTTCTCCAAACACAACATGTGTTGTTGCAAGACTTTGGGGGCTCTGTCTAGTCCCACATGACACCACTTACATTTTCACAGCATACAAGAATAAATCACCCTGAAAAGGTATGCAGTTCCTCTACATTAAAATCTGCCCACAAAGCATTACTGTACACACACTCACACACTCACACACTCACACACATGCAGGGCTGTGCAGCTATTCTTGTTAGGACACTGCAATGACTTCCATTCATTTAAAAAGTGTTGCTGACATGCAACAGGAACCATGTTCAGAAACAGATCCTCTCTCACACTGAAAACATAGCTGCCACTAAGGATGCAAGAAAAAAACTTATTTTAGCCACTTAACAAAAATAAAATGTTCACCTGTATAAGTCCACAATCCATTTCACAGCAAATTCAAACAAGGATTACAAAGTCACAAAATAACTATATTTGAGCTTGCACTGGATCAACAACTCCTGTGTGCCGTGATGTAAATTCACTGCTTTGCTCAAAGGACTTTGGTGCAGGGAGTGAGAGGTTTTACAAAGTGACACAAACATCCGCTTCCAGTGAGAAAAAAAAGCTGTCTGCAGGCAAAATAAATAGTATATTCTTAAAATATCACAGACTAATAGGTGTGCCTTTTGTGGCTACAGTCTGTCTTAATGTCCCTTTGCCAGTGCAGTCAGTAGTGACTATGTGTCAGTATCTCATCCAAACACACTTCAAAAAACCTGAAATATCACCTTAGAAATGAGATTCTGCTTCATTAAGACTGAGCTTCAGTTCCCAGGAGGACTACTGGTCCTGGCCAGATCAGGGTTTACGCACACATCCACTTAAGGCATTTTCTCTCCTGCAACACACAACTATCGCTAAGCCCCACCGTACCACATGCAAAATAAAATGCACAAATCCACTGGCAACACTGAAGGAGATAATGCTATTCAACACACCGGATGACGAGGTGTGATTCAGTATTGTGCAGGAGAGGCAGAGATAAGCAGGCTGAGATCATTACTGTGTGATGGGTAAGTCACTGTGCCAGGAAGTGAGAGGGATGGTTGGGTGTGATCTACGATCAGTGTTAGAAAGGGGATACAAATTAACTTTACTGCTCACGAAGGCATTAATTCAGACATGTCACCTCTACAAGGCTGCAATTCTAGCATTATATAATTCATTTGAAACTGTATTTAAAGGTACAGTGTGTAGGTATTACTGACATCTAATGGTAAGACCGCAGCAAGCAGAAGACTCTATTTTCTCTCTTTTTTCATAGTGTGTCAAAAAACTACAGTGGCCTTCACATACCAGAACTGGTTGGAAGATACAAACACACTCAAATTGTGCGTTAGCTGATGAATTATTGATGGATACATTTAAAAAAAAAAAAATAATTGGTTTATTCATTAGTTCCCTTCTTTTTGTGTGATAAGCTTCATTATGTGTAATGTGTGCAGGCTGCTATAGACACATGGAAAGCAGACTTTTCCATAAAGTATATATAAAAGGCTACAAAACAGCAAAACATGCTGTACTTATTATGGGAAGTTTGCTCAATTTCTGCCAGTAACCCCTCCGCAATGATACAAACAGGACCTTTAAAGCTAGTTTTGGCATCAGGTTTAAGTGGACAGAGATATTTGTGCAGTAAACTTCTGGAAACATGGCACCAACATCATTAAGGTACAAGGTTTATTGTAAGCCAGGCCTAATGATTTTAGTCCAATTTAATTGTGATTTTTTATTTCGATCAACAATTTAACTTTTTTTATTATTATTATTTATGCACTCACCATGACCCTTATTCTACAACAGACATCAACAAAATATGATACTTGAATGCAAGGATGAGGAACTTGTCTAACATTTATGTATTATGTCTTTTAAAATTTGCATAATACAACTTAACCATAGTCAGACATGTACTTGATTACATTGTAGCCTTTAGTATTTTTTTAGTGCCACTTTTAAATCACAATTTCAATAAAAAAAACAACAACTATTCAGCCCCAATCCACAATGAAAATGAAATCAAATGTATTTTGATTGTCGTTTAACACTTAAAACATTGTCCTAAATGTTACAACAACTGTTACATACTGGACCTTTAACTCAAAGGTTCATGACAAGATTTAATGCAGAGGATGTTACATTACATCTTGCCGTTTTATCCCTGTTATTATGACTCAACCGAAAGTCCACTTCCCTATTCCAATCGTGACAATCTGAACACAAACGTGACTACGTCCCCCTTCTCCTGCTTTCCTCTCTCTCATCATATTTTTTTTTTTTAATTTGACAGCAACGTACAGGTGCGTCCTCAACCTGCCACGCGTGTTCAAAGCTAGCAACATTCTGTAACAAGTGCGACAAAACTGAGCAGAAGGGGATGTGAATGGGAGATAAAGCGCCATGTGTCAGAGAGGTTGTTAAGACAGAGAAAAGGGCAAGAACTCACCTTCACGAGCGGCGGCTGTTCACAAAGTTGAATATGTGTCCACTGCTGAAGGGAGAGGATGACAGAGAGGAGAGAGAAGCGAGGGAGGGCAGACTGTCAGCGGTGCGCCGCTTCTGCGTTTCTCAGTTGGTCGAAAGCGGAGCACCTCCCTCCCTTCCTTTCCTTCTACTCCCTCGGTTGCTACTACTGCCCCCCCGCACAGCCTCTCCCCCGCCCCGCCAGTAAAAGTAATAGCAGTTTCTTCCTCCTCCTTCTCCACAAAGACAGACTCAATGAAAAGAAGGGTCCCTATCGCATTCAATAGTGGGGGTTTTAAAGTAAAAACCCATGGCAACGTAGAAAAAACGGTACGGCGCAACTTACCCACGTTGTGACCGGGTTAAAAACCTCCAATCCCCAGGAAGGAGGCTGTACTGTCTGCTCCTAATGAGCAGAAAGGTTATAGGCCACCATTAGGTTTGTTGTGTAATCAACGTTAAAATAACCATACAGTATAATTATTTTTAAGATTTAAAAAAAAGAAAAAATCAGAAATCACAGGTTGAAGTGTTAAGTATTCAGTGTGACCTTCACTGATACTTGAACAATAGCACGACCTTGGCTCTGTTAAAACTGAAATGCAACCCTAATTAATGTTACTGGTAAAACCTGGGTTTGTTCTACTGTTTCATGTCAAAAAATATCTTCTGTGAAAAAGGTCTATTACACTAGCTTTATTCAAGACATGCTGTATGAGTTAAATTGAGTTAGAGCCATTGACAGCTTGATATTATACAAGTCTTGCAGTCTAGGTGTGTTTCTTTGTAGTGAGCCTCAGAGAGACCGTTACTCAGTTTCGCCCAATTTGAAACACTGCTACTAGCGAATCCTTCCATGATTTTTTACAAATTAAACAATTTTATACATATATAATATACAAAATCATTAAAGCTGCAGTGTGTAACATTTGGTTATTTTTTTGTTGACGTTATGAAGTGTTTCTGGTCTTTGTGAACAGAAATAATGTAACATTATTTGTTTGCTGTGTCCTGTATCTCGGGGTGGGTGGGGGCAAGACGTTTTTACTGTATCCCGTGAAACTGCTGAATGACCAGGTTTGTTGAGCAGTAGGGTTTTTTGTAAGAATTTCTTTATGGATATGGAAAAAACAGGAAGAGACGCAAAGTGCATAACAAATACAAATCATTTATTAGACAAGGAGTATAGTGAGATGTTCTTAATCAGTGTTATCAGTATATGTGTGTAGTGAAGTGTTGGCTGCTGATTATTGTGACCATAATCATGCTGTAATCTACTCTTCTCATACCTCGGCAACAAATCCAGAGGCAGACATGTCACTCCCACATAGAACACGCTTACTGACAGCAGCAGGGGCGGTCATGTCAGTCATACTCACGCCGGTTTGTAGTCGTCTTGCTTTACTAGCGCAATGTTGCTGTTGCCTCCATCTGTGTTGACATAAAAGAAACCACTTCCTTTGGTAATGTCGCCGGGTGACACGAGATCTAAATATTCGCTCTAGTGAGAAACACAGAGAGTCGTGCGGAGCTGAGTTTGTCATGTAGAGATGAGGCAGTGTTTTTGTAATTAATCCAAATTCCTCATGGGGTAAAAGCAGTTCCACACTGGAGCTTTATACATTATTTATAGGTTGGGTTTACAAGGCCGGAGACATTTCTGCTTGACATAAAGTTTTTCCAGAATGTCTGAAAATGAAGAAATTACTGTCTACACTTATTGTCTACCAATTTATCCTCCACATGGGGATCACGAGAGAACTGGAGCCAATCGCAGCTGACATATGACAAAAGGCGGAGTACCCCTTGGATAGGTCACTAGGTCACCAGACACAGAGCCAAAAATAGAGAACAGTCATTCACGCTCACATTTACTCCTACAGTCAGTTTGGAGTGTTCAATTAATCTAATCAACAACCTGCTGGAGAAAGCTGGAGTACCCAGAGAAAACCTACAGAGAAAACCCCCTCGGGATTTGAACCGATGACCTTCTTGCTGTGGGGCAACAATGCTAGCCATTGTTCCACAATGTGACCCCAAGGATAAGGAATTATTTTTGATAAAATGTGTCAAAGAATTTCTGCAGCACTCTTCCAGATCTGATCTAATTTTGATTATATAAGGTGCAGTTTGTTGATGGTAAAGCTTTTGTTTTATGCAAAACACACATGGTCTGAATGGATTAAGGATAATCGTGTCTAGAATCTTAACATGTTTGATTGTTTCACCTACTTTAAGGCTATGTCATTATAACCAGAATCCAAAAAAAACACTTTTTAACATCACAATCCATACATTCTTTATTTTTCAATGGTGGAAGAATGTCAGTTTAAGGGTGAGGGTTAGGTTTACAGCCGATAAATAAACACACAAGCCTTATAATTTAATTCCAGCACATTCTTCATAAATCACTAAACGGTTTACTTCACAACCCTCTGAGGTCTCCACATACACTTATCGACCACTTTAAGCTTCACTAATGCCATCTTCGCCCCATTGCTGTTGTATTGGATTGCATTTCATTAACAGGTGTTCATATTGTTGTGTCACCCTCACCATACATCAACAGTAATCCCTCCTCCCTTCATCATAATGCCAGCAGTAGACTAATAGTCTCTGTTGGGATCTGTGATTTCAGTTCCTCTGACAGCACAAGATCATTAAGAACTCTTTGCATCAGAGGAGCAGCCAGTAAAGGTCGGCTGAAAATCAATTTATCCAATAACCTCGCACCTAAGAGAAGAGGATTTCCAGACTGGAAATGACGAGGTGGGAAGAGCCACTGACCGTTGCCAGTAATGGGAACTCACTTTCTGTCAGCTGTGACTCACTGGGTCATTTTATATTTCACTACACTAAATATTTGTCTGTTTGTTGTCATACATAAATAGATGGAGATATTTTTTCTATTTAATGACAGAATGCAGGTGGTAGGACTCAAAGGGAAAAAAAATGATATATATATAAATATAGATTTTTTTTTAATGCAGTAGACAAGACATCTCCTCCAGATATATTGTCTAGCTTCTCCCTCTCCCTGCTGACATCCATCTCCTCCTCTCATATCAAAATGTCACTGTCTGACGACACCTGTCACTGAGGTCTGTGATGAGTTTCGGTATGGAACCTGTCCAACCTTGTCTTCCCCCCCAAAGCTCCTGGCAAGTCTGTATCTGTATCGTATTTTCCTGTTGCCACCATCACTGTTGTTAAAATGTTTGCACACTATTGTTTTTGCTGTACTTTCACAGACAACAAAAAAAAAAACGGAGAAAACAAAGTGTAACAATGAGTATGTTGATTCAGTTTGATGTTGACTGATCTAATCTGAAGGTATTTGCTTGCTTGACAAAATATGGCAAGATTCAACAGCCAATTATCACAAGTTTAACAACTTGTATATGTAACTATTTATCATTAAGTTGAGTTCACTCGTCTTTTTAAGGCATAGGATTTGTTTTCTAAGTCCAACCACTGTAGAAGGTTATAGTCCCATGGATAAATGCAACCTTTGGTGAAACTCTGACTCTTTTGATTGATATCTTTTGACATTTTATCGTTTCTTTTACAGTTGTCATTTTTTAACTGTGCCTGCCATTCAAACACAGATAAAAGACTTTTCTGTGCAAATATCTGCCAAACCAAAAATAGAATAAAAACTCCCTGGCAAGAGACGATCCCATATGCCAGCCACCTGAACAGACAGAGGTCAGCAGGTAAAAAAAAGTTATGGGCTCTCAATCACATTGTCTCCCTGGCTTTTCAACTGTGCATTTGTCTTCATCCAACGAGCAAAACAGAGGAAAGACTAAGACCTCTCAGTTTCACACAGAAGGGAAGTGAACAGATTGACTTGAATCCAAATAACCTGATTTGGGGGATCATAATCACACTGAATGGATTAACACAATGGCTTGACTGAGCAATAACTGTAACAAGATACCTTTGCGAGGTGCACCATGTTAACAGTGAGTGCTCTTATCAAATCTAATTCGATTTGGTGAGACATCTGCTTCCTCTTTTCTGCAGGAACTGTCTCAGATATAGGTGGTAAATGTGATGGAGAAGCTTATAGGGCCCAGTTCTGTGCTGACCTCAAAGAGGCCCAGGAGTCCACATGTTTTAGAGCATCTCGGTTTTTGCAGCTACACTTTAAATTGACATTAAATATAACCATTGTCAAATGCTAATTTAAGTGTGTGTAAAGTACTAGCACTAATGGATTGGTCTTCATCCCAAAATCGTTCTGGCAATTTACTTAAAATGAATAAAGATGAGGAAATGAAGTATGAATGAGAACAGAAAGAAGGGCCGACTCCTGCTTTCTCTCCTTATGGAGAGGGGGGAAAGGGCTGTTGTTGTTTAACTGTGACCAGAATGATGAAAATGTCACTTGATACCGAATAATCTACAATTATATTATGTACACTGATGAGCAGTGGTGTTTAGCTTCTTTGGTCTTTGGTGTGTGTGTGTGTGTGTGCAGAGAATGTTACCGAATTTTACATGATTGAAACCTCATTTTAATCAGTCAAATTTGGCAAGGTGGTTAGTGACACACTGTCCTGTGGGGTGTCAAGTCAGAAGATGTACTTGTTATTGCTTTAAGCACACTTTACACCTACCAGCTCCATGTGGCTCTCTCTGTGTTTCCCAGTATAGCAGTGTTTAGAGCTTGTCTTGCCCTGTGACATTGCCATGCTGCACACAGGTGATGATTCATTTTATTTCCCGACAGACTGAAGCTAGTAAAACGAGACGGCAGCATAAAAGTTGCAGTATGACTGAAAACAGGAAAAGTTTCAGAAGTGACCTCTACTCCTCAAAAAACCCAGCCGTTCAGCAGTCACCACCCCTCCGCTGCTGCTGCTGTATATACTCAAACACTCCCTCGGTCAGGTCTGATAGTTATGCTTGACAGAGCCTGTTTTCAAAGGGAGGAAGTAGTATACAAATAATATTACATTTCTTAACCATTTATTTTCACAAACAAAAGTTTTTACCATGGCGTTGCACTTACAGTTTGCTTTGCCGTCCAGTTGTCCAACTTAATGACATTTGAGACTGTGCTCATCTACCATCATATGTTTCTACGTCTGGTTCTTTTCCTCTATAGTCTGGGTCATTATATTGCTCTGTAGGATGAACCTCTGATAACAACTGTATTACCTCCTGCACTACAGTATCATCAGAGAGCATTAGAGTGTGCTGTATCCAGAGACTGGATAATACATATAGTCTTAGGTTGTGGGGAGTGAAGCCAATGTGGAAGTGCCTGACACCTGCATTCTCCTGAATGAACTGTTTGTATAACAGTAAAAATGTTCATGAAGACCTTATAATTTCAGTTTGTCTTCAAAACAGCGCGTCCATTTTGTAAATCAGGGTCCCATTTGAAGTCAAAAACATGATAATGCACAGCATATAATTAGGCGATTGACCCATAATGATGTCCTATAGTTGCATGGTTGCAGGTGTAGGTGGACATGAGTGGATGAGCTCTCAGTCAGGCTCCACCCCCACTCTCCCAAATATGGTGTCCTCTGGTTTCAACATGGTGCTGGCCAAAATACTAAACTCAAAGTTTCAAAACAAGAGTTCACAAACCAGTGCGTGATGTTACAGTGGGTTGATTCTTGGGGTAAAATGTAAAGCAAAGGCATTTACAAAGGTTTTTGTTCAGCATTTAAGTGGGGGAAAAGGTGTTGCCACATTAGCTTACTGATGACTTAGATTACTGATGATGGTCAGTGCATTGTTCGGTCACATTTGATCATGGTTCCAAATAAGCAAGGTGCCTAAGCTTTGAAGTTGTCAACATCTCAAGGAGTTGTACTTGCTGTACATGCAGATGTTTTTCTCCAAACGTAAGGGGACCATGTGGAGTTTTCTTGAGAAGAAAGTTTGTTTTACGTTCATGGTGTCTTTGAGGTTAGAATTTACTTTCCCATAAAACGTTTGTGAAAACCTTTAAAGCCCACAGAGGGTGGGAGTGGAGTTGGGGATAATGGTGGCAGTTCCCACCCCCTATTGATTAGTGGAAAACTTGGAACCATTGACAAGGATGTGGTTTGCCACCAGTGAATAGTCATCCTTGTGCATGTGCAGGAGGAATTTACAACACAGCAACTCATGTACAATTACGATGCTCGTTAGTGCTTCCAGTGGTAAAAGTTAACTTTGAAGATATCTTTGATTAGTGAAAGTGAATCCTATGGAATTTTGGGGCTTTGGCGTGCTTCAGTGTAAGCTTACCGTTTATTAGGAAAAAGATGCATAATATACACATTAAACAAGGTATAGAATCATATAGGTTATGTCGGCCATATTCTTGCTCTGGTTTTTGCAATGAATGTTATAAAATTTACAGACAACATAGCTTTACAAATTATACACAGAATACCAGCTGTGTCATTTCTCAGGTGACATGTTGTTGGCCATAACAAACGCACAGCTACAGCGAAGAAGCAAAGCCCAGATATATAATCATGGCACCTCCCCAGCCAGACATTGCAGGGACTCATTACATGACTGCGAATGTGAAATTTCCAACGGCGACTGAGCGAGGGGGAAAAGAATGAGATGGTGCCGTCAACACAGGGTCTGGAAACAGAGGGTACCTCTGTCAAAGGTGTCAGAGTTCACGGGCAGAGCATGAATGAACGTACTCCCCCCCCCCCCATCGCCTTGCTTCCGCCTTGTTTTTCCTGATGTGTCCCCCCAGCTTTCTCCCTCTCTCTCCTTCTCTCTTCTTCTGTATTATGGAATATCACTGTGGGGCAGAAATCCCCTCATTGACGTCTGCAGGGCTGCATAATGAGAATAAATGAGCTGGAAGTAAATATGCAGGCTGTGTGCTGTTTGCCACTCTATACCAGTCAGCCCATAGGCTTTCATCAAAAATTAAGATGGATCGTGTTGCCAAATGCCCATAACAATGCTGCACAGTGTTTTATTTATCTAAAGCGAAATTCAAAGGCCATTTCAAAAGGCTTTAACGTGTACATTCATTCCCATTATTTATTTGTACATACGTCCTTATTGCTGGTGTTTATTTTATGTGCATATGATCGTTATGATCCAACATGAAGGACCACATTTGCTGTGTCATTTTGCAGTTTAACAAATAAACACAATTTATAATAATGTGTATATTGTGTCTTTAATCAGAGTGGAGGAAAACAAGTATTGAACCTTGTGTAGCAGCGGTGGTCCACTGATGTGAATTAGCTGCACCTCCTCCCCTCAGCCTCCTGTAGCTCAGTTGGTGGCTCTTTGATATGTAATCCAGGCCACACAGAGGCACTTTTTGTAACTAATCACTCTCTGCGTGAAGAGGAAAATATACTCCACATCTGAAATATTCATGAATATTACCAAGCCAAGAGTTGTGATATCAGATAAACTTGATACGCAAACACATTTTTTCTTTCTCCATTTGAAACTGAAAAACTGAGCAGCGCTGTGCGGGGCTGAAACCCACACAACACCGATGACAACAAACAATGAGTTGTCACGTTGGATTAAAGTGCCGCTTGTCGGCTCCGAAGCCACTAAAGAGAAAATCTCCCTCTGAAAGAGTGTGTTATCAAGCTGCTGGTCCACAAACACAAACACGATTTATATACCGCACTGAAAAAAACATGCATGCAAACAAATCCTGCATAAGTAATATTTTTGAAAGGTTAATGAGATGATAGCATTTTCATGGGGTCTTTTGGGACTTTGGGGTTAAAAAAAATACTTGTAATACTAACAGTAGGTTTGTGAATAATGAAGATGATAATGACTGAAGGCTTCTGTTGTACATACAGGTAACTGTCACTCTGTTAAGACTTACTATGAGTTTATCCGTGGGTTGTTGAAATACTATTTTTGATGGATTGCGCCTCTTTGTCCTGAGCTCTTCAGCTCTTGTTTTATATGCAACAGATGATGCAATCAAGTGGCAATCCGTTGGGATGCCACTCATCAGAATCTGAACTCCCATTTTGAATGCAAGGCAAGTTTATTTGTATCGCGCCATTCTTACACAAGGCAAGTCACAGCGCTTTACAGAAGCACGTAAATACATTCGAAACTAAAACAAAATAAAGTATAGAAATAAAAACAATTAAAAAAATTCAACAATTTAAAATGTTTAAGGACGTCATAAATTGAGTGAGGAATAGATTCCTTTTCCCCACAGACTTCCACTCAAAGGGAGATCTTTTTGCAACCAGTGGAGTCGCCCTCTGGGGGCTTTTGAGTTTATTGTCACCTCCTGATAGACTTCAATGAAGTTTCCTCAATTATTACAGTCTACGGATGCAACCTCTGTGTCTCAGAAACTATCTGGCAATATTGATACATTGCATCTTTTATTGCTTTTACTGTTAATCTCTCCTTTAGACTCTTAGGTTTCTTTGCAGCGTCGACAGTTGTTTGTGCTAGAACACCAGTCCTTCCACTAACATGACCGGTATACGGAGTTACTGCCCTGTGATTGCTCAAAATCTTTTGTGATGATACACATTCAGCTGTGAGGTTGTAATCAGGTGGCCACACAGTGGAGCACATGACTAGTACTGCATGTTCTCCATGGGTTTTCTCTGGGTTCTGCAGTTTCTTCTCACATGTCCAAAAACATTCTGAGGTTAATTGAACACTCTAAATTGCCCTCGTTTATCTCTATGTGTTGGCCTTGCGATGGACTGGCTACCTGTCTAGGGTGTACCCCGCCTTTTGTGCTACGTCAGCTGGGATTGGCATGTGGAAGATAAAGTGGTAGACAATGGGTAGATGAATGGATGGTTGGTTGTTAACAGAGCTGTGTCATTCTCTGTCAGATCACTTACAATGATCAATTTGGGGAAATCATTTTTTGACCAAAATGCCAGAGCAGATGAGCTAAAAAAGACCCACACAGAGATCATGTAACACAACATTGAAATGTAAAACATTTCCTCATGCTGGCAGTGTGGCTGCTATAATCTGTAAATACTGTATGTGTGTCTAAAAGAAAACCTAGATCTTCTGTCAGGGTTCGAACAACAGAGCTTGGAACAGAGTCAGATAGGTAAAATCAAAAATCCGGCTCTAGTGCTCTCTCAAAAACATGAAAACGCTATTAGAAAAGGCGAAAAACGTAACCTAGATCAACTTGGATCGTAACTCTAAACATGAACAAGGTAACGAAGAACATGGAGACAAAAACTCACTGACAAAAGGAAATGAGTGACTTAAGAAGGGGAAAGGGGACCAGGTGCTGACAATCAGGGAATGACACCAGGTGCAAACACTCAAGGTAATCAGACAAGACAAGGACGAGGGAGACAAAGTGCAGACCAACAGGAAACCCTAAACCCTCACCAAAATAAAACAGGAAATGACAAAAACGTGACTCCCAAAACAAACATAACTAACACATTTGCCGACGTGTTACATCTTCCACCAGTATGGCCCCAGTCTTATTGTGGTTACTGAAAATACTGATACAAAAACTGCAAGAAATGTGAATCGTGTAAGAAATGTATCATTCTAATTTCACTGTTGAATAAAATAGCAGTCCTCCAGTCTGAAATATCCCTCCAGGAACCAATATGGCTGATAAAGATACTGAAATCAGTTGAATGCCAGTGTGCTGTGGGCTATATTGCAGGGATACATCATGGCTGTCGACACATGGGAATCTTAGGCTGAGCACATGTTGTATGATCACTGAGGGCAGCTGTGATTTATTGCATGCAGGCTTTCTGGCTTCCACCACTAAACCTGCAGCAAAGGGTTTAGAATAAACCAAGAGCTTCTTCCACTTTCCACTCTAAGAATGTGTGAGCAGCATCTGTAACCTCCCTGTGGCTCCTCGTAGCCCCTCCCAGCATAGCACAGGAAGTGCTGCAGGCATAGTCGTAGCTTTCGATTCGTAATTAATATCAGCAGCAGGTTGGGGTGAGGGCGTTGTCCCGTGGCAGATTACTCTGCGTAGGCACACGTCTCCCCAGAGAGCACATAGCTCTGCGTGTGGAACTCCATCATATATGCCCTCATGGAATCTTTCATGAAAGCATCAAGGTGGATCCTCTCACCCAATAAAGGCTGGAGGATACCGTGGTGTCTGGATGAAAGCGGGAGGGTGGGGAGCTGACAATATGAACGCTGTTGCCATAGCAATCCAAATATTGCGACTATGAAACTTGAGCTGAGGTGGGAGACGGGTGCCAAGTGGCTGTCAGTCATTTAACAAAGGAGGAAATGGGTGAATAAGCTTTCCCTCTCTTCACTTGATAAAGATGGAGGGGTTTTTATCAGCATGCATGAGTGCATGGTTGTCCGCCGCAGTTTTATGGCATTTTGAGGTCACTGGGACGAGACGATCGATTCAGCTGTAGTGATGGATCCCATACTCTTAAATTGCTAAACCAGACAGATGTACTGTATTTCACCACTGTGAAATAAGTTTGAACATTTATACATTTCAAATTCTGTCAATTTATTACAAATTAAACAAATGAATTGCAGGATATGCAGTGATGTATTGCTATCTTTGCATCTGAAGTTTGTTTGACTACCTTTTACGATGTGTTTATGGTTTTACTTTGGTTCTACTGGGCTTTAACGGCTGATCCCGATTTCACGAAAACCAAATGACGGCTATTTTAAAGCAATTACACACTTGACTTTACACTGGGTGGTAAAGTCACTTTCTTCCAGGAAACCCTACTACCTAAGTGTTAGATACTGAACCTGTTGGACTTGAAAATGCATCTGACCATGCTTCGCAGTGAAGGACACAAAGCACGACAGCAAGAAAACACAAGGGCCAGAGTGATTACTCTACTCCTCTGAAAGAATTTACCATTAGATAATTACATTTGTCTGTGGTTGGATGCAACACAATGACTGTGTGATCATGCAAATAATTGCCTTTCCGCACGTACTCGGGCAGATGGGTCGACAGGCAGTATCAGATCTCAAGGAACACAAGTGAGTGCTCACAGCTAAACACATTGATGTTTGGGCACTAATTCATTATTGTGTGAGTGGATGTTTTGGATAAACAACATCATTGCCCTGGAATAAGTCATATGGTGGCTTTATTAGACCAAGAAACCACCTTTCAGCCATAGGTGAAATCCCAGGGTGTGGATGATGCACTCCACATGTTAGATTTGTTTTGCAGTTGCACACACAATGCTCTCCTGGGAGGTACATAAGCAGGTAATAGAATTGAGGCCACAGGACAACAAGGGTGTTATTTTGCCTTTTTCAATTAAATATCCTCGGGAGCCATTCTAGTGGGGCAACTAAATGTTTGGTAGTGGGGCAAATGCAGGCCACAGGGGAGCTGGAGGGATTGGTAACCAGCAGAGTGTCTTTAGAGTAGTTTACCAACTGATCAATAATTTTAGATCAACAGCCCCATCTAGTCAAGACCTAAGCCCTCGGGCTAATTAAAAAGAAACAATGGAAATCAATATAAATTATCTTTTACATTTGCTTCAGTGTCTTTGCACTTTCCCTTTTTAATATCTGGAACATAAGTCCAAATCGAAATTCACACATACTCACAGCTGTTAAGATAATTAAAAGATAATAATTACCAAACGTATTCTTTTTATATTTCCTGCTGCACAGCTATCACACATTTTCATCAGATTTTGCACATAAGAGTCTCTGTGTTGTTATCTTGACATTTTAAAACATGATAAGGAGACATATTCAGTTGGTGGGCAACATTATCCTTGCAATTCGCAGAAATGATATCAGTGTTTCTCCACCTTTTCCGAGTAGTATAAGGGAAATGAATATATATAAATCGATAATATAGCTGATTTAATGGTCACATTATTAGTTAATTAGTTAGTTTTCAACCTGATAGTGATTTTTTTGTCTTTCTTTGGGGAAAAAAAATCTCCTGCTTTATAAACATGAAGCATGAAATGTAAGCATTATTGACATCTTATGGTGAGATTACAGATCGCAAAACATTCCCAAGCATGTCAGGGAATTACATCGGACTTTGCATACCAGAAAGGATGTCCTCATCAACAAGTCTGCTGATGAGGGTCCCATAAATAAAGATGTATTTGTCTCTGTCAATTTCCCCCCACTTCATTGTAGGTTTATGCATATGGATTGATGTGGGAGGGGCCGTTCTTCTTTGTTTGTGTAATACACACGAAATGCGCGCTGTGGCCAATTCGTTTGTTTAGGCTGCTGTGGAAACAGGGGGGCGCAAGACGGCAGACCTGGTTAAGGCTAGGGTACATTAAAAAATGGGTTACAAACATACTTGTGGGCCGTATGTTACATTTCTAACCAATAAACCATCCGAAGTGTGACACACTCTTTGAAATGTGCCACACCTTTTGACTGCAAATGCAACAAAATAGCTGACAAACTCTTCGCTGAACATGAAAATGAAATACAATATGTATTTCTACAGAAAAGGCAGCGATTTAATCAACACAAGCGGAGGAAATGAAGTGTCATCGCAGCTAAATAAAAATCAACTCGGTTTGGAGGAGCCTGGTATCGGGGGAACTTGTTTCCAGTGCAATTTACAGCATGTTTTTTTGAAGCTGATTTCCTGTGTCCCTGCGTGCAGGAGGAGAGGTCCTGGATCTTGTTACTCGTCTTGTGTGGACACATGATCTGACGTACTGGGGGGTCAGCGTGTCTGTGAGGGTGAGCGGGGGGGGATCCACAAAGGCGTCGCCTGGAGGTCCGCAGTAGTGATTCAGGACTGGTTCTGTCACTTTGACAGAGAACAGAGAGGGCCATGTTGGTGTCAGCGGGGAGCCAGACTCTTAGATAGTCCCCACTCCTCCTCCTCCTCCTCCCTGTCCTCCTTCTTCTAAAATCTCTTTTTCATAACCTTACCTCACCATCTCTTCCACACAAAGTCTCAGTCATTAATACTCCTATCAGATATAATCTGTGTAATTAAACCTCATTATTCCAGTAATAGCATTAGCAGTTTAGTTTGAAATGGGAACCGAGCTAAAATGAAATCATCAATGTATTATTCAGAGAAAGGAAGAAAGCCGAGTGAATGGAGGCTTTTAAAAAAAGAAAAACTTTTCCTGGGAGCATGAAAAGAGATGGTTGGTTAAGTTGCCATGGAGATATAGGGCTACGTGGGATTCAGGAAGTCAATTAGCAATCTGGCTGCATCTCATTAAAATGTTCTCTGGCAGCGGTGTGTTGTTGAGGTTGGGATTTATTTTCACATCAGGCAGAATTGCTCTTACAAGGATCCATGGATGTCTTATCCTGCAGCGTGCTTCAGCAAGCAGCGGCCGGTTTACAATCCGTGCATCTGTGACCTGTCACCAGGGTGAGGGTTGACGACTCAGAGCTCCATTTAAACGCTCTAATGCAGCTATTGTGGGTCTCCAATGAGGTATAATCTGGAGAGACCACATGTGTTTGTCTCCACTGCCTGTGTTAAATCCAAAGGTGCTGGAAGCTGGGGGACGGTCACAAAAGGCCCGCCGATAAATCTGTCTGTGCAACAAAGTCCTCAAAAGAAACACACATGCACATGCACGTACACGCGCATGCGCACGCGCACGCCCACACCCACGTACACACACACACACATACACTTGTCTTTCTATAGTTGTGGAGACACTCATGGACCCAAACTTAAACAATCGCAACCTAACCATAATTTTAACCCTAACCCTGAAACCAAATCTTCAAACAGATGCATTCAAATCGGTTGTGTGACCAAATTACATCAAAACCTATGCAAATATGTGTCATAAGCTTCAGGCGGCATGATGCATGCAATTCAAAATGTGTTCTCGCATCAAACACTACACACAAGTTCTACTCATGTCACATGTCGCATTGTCACGGGTTACCAATAAGCTTTGAGAGTTTGGAGGACGCTAACCGCTGTCCTGACGTCATGACTTCGTCTCAGATAAGGAGGCCAGAATAAAAGCTAGAGAGATCAATGCGAGCAACTTAAGCCAAAGCTTGATGGGGAAAATACATAGCCACTCCTCCTTTTCTCTCTGCTGGCGGTAAAACTCAGGCTGCCGGAAACTACGTAATTGGTGGATGACAATGTTCCTGCAACAGGCCACACATTTGATAGACGTGGAAAATGTACAGATAAGCCTTAAAAATGAGTTGTGAGAAACTGCTAAAATGTCTTCAGAACAATGACTGTATCCTCACGGCCCTGAAAAAGACTCACATGCTCATTTACATGAGGCTCCAAAAATACTCTCAAGAAGTTGATTGTTTTTCTGTTTCACAGCTCTATTGTGTCTCGGAGGATCAAGAGTGGAGCGCGAGGAGTGAGCAGCAGCCGCCGCACCACAACTAAACCAAACCCCAGATGCACCATCAAGCGGCTCGTGATATTGCTTGTGTGAATCCCAAATAGATTCGCAGCAGCACTAATGAAAAGCAAAAATGCGCTCACCAAAGGCGGCGCAGACCTTATCATTGGCACAGGATGTATCATAACACATATCAGACCACAAGTATCTGGGAAAATGCTAATTCATTTCTCTTTCCAGTATCAGTGCCGGGACCAGATTCATTGTAGGACCTGATGATTCCACCAGTAGATTCCATTCATCCATTCATTCTCTCATTTACAAACGGCTCCCAGCAGCAGCGAGGCTTCCTGTCATTGTGTCTGACAGACGGATGACATCAGCGCGCCCTCGGGCAGCTCCGTGGATGCGACATCTCTTCCTCATCAAGCAAAATAAAGGGGGACTTTGATGGTATCGTCTTGGAGTCACAGCCCCCACACACACAGTCACTGTCACACAACAGGAGACTTCCATTCCCCAGTAATGGAGTTTCTGTCTCGTCTCTTTGTGCTCACATGAAGCTCTGATGAAGTCCTCCCCCTTCAACAAAACCTCTTCACCCCGTCTCTATATAGAACACCAGCCTCTGACTGTGTTTGAGTCAAATTATTTCCCACTTCAGTACACACAATGAATATTTATAACAAGAATTAGAAGATAGAATATGAGGATTATTCTGATGTGACGTGTAAATTTTGAATAATTAAGTGAGAACATGATAACATGTTTCTATGCGTCAAGACACTTGATCTCTGTGGAGTGGAAGAAAAGGCCAATAGACAAGATCACTGGTCTGGAGATAAATACTGGAAGACCACACTTGAGTAAATAACCTTGTTCAAAGTAAAATTCACCAATCATTATACCACTTAAAAGTTGAGTGAGGAACTTTAAAACAAGTTCACAAAAAGCTGATGAAGGCGATCAACTCCACACGACTCTCTTTCTCTGTGATTTTCTGTATAGCATGTGTTTAGATCTCGTGTCACCATGGCAACATTTCCCAATGACACACAGGAGGTGATTTGTTTTTATGGCAATACTTTTATGGAGTAATCAGCAACATGGTGCTAGTAAAGTGAGACATTTGCAAACAAGTCAGGATTACGACTGAAAAAAACAAAGAAGTGCCGACAAAAAAGTACCAAATCTGACCAAATCTCAGTCAGGATGCAGCATACAAAGACACAACAGAGGCAAGAGCAATAACAGTAACAACACAACAGCCCGGAGGGAAAAAAGGACCAGTGTCCTTCCCAGCGTGATGCTGTTGCTGATTCTTTATGACAGCGACCAAACAGGAGCCACTAGGAAGTCGAAAGCTGTCTGTTGTCTTGTAAAGAAATTACTACAGCCCAAGAAATTGTTTTTTAAATGTCACAGTCTCACTTTATACTCCCATGTTGTGTGCTCACAGCATTAGCCTCCAGAAGCTGGTCGATTTAAAGACTTTGGTGTGTGTCTGTCCTAATGGATTTGTATGTATTTATGTTTCTCTTTTATATTGGGTTGCTGTTTTTCATAACTTATTCTGCATTATTAAATGTTTAATAAGCAATTTCCTTTTCGTGTTTAAGACCTACAGATTCGGATTCTACAGTGATGTGAAAAAATTTAATGATTCAATTTCCTTATTAAAAAATATGCTTTTCTTTGCCTCCATCTCTCTCTTTTAGTTTGGAAGGCTTATTTTCCAAACATTATATGTATAAAGATATATAAGTGACTTTCTCTTGTTAAATCTTTTCAGTGCTTTCGACTTCAACAGTTTACCATCTGCCCTAACAAGTGTCAGGCTTTGATAAGTAGATTAACAGCGGCCCCCGTGCTAATAATTTGTGTCACAGTGTGACCTTGACTGGCTTGCTAAGATCAGTGATGTGCTGAGGGATTGATGTCACACATCATTTTAATCCTTAAAACATAATGTGCAGTTGAAGGGCGGATTGTGGAACAAAGATAACCCCAGATGTCTCTTCGGTGGTCAGCGACCGACACAAATTGATTTGTGGCCTCAGATCCATTGAAACCATCAAAGACTTCAGAGTGTTGCCTCCTCGCCCTGGCTGCGAGGGTGCTATTAAAAGTTGTGCTCTGCTGCCCTCTGTTGGCACAATCAGGAATCACATTTTCTGAAAAAAATAAAAATACACAGCATCATTTTTTTTGTAGGTTGTCTCAAGCGCCCTCCTCTGGCTGCATTTGTTACTACCACCCATCCAAAAGTGATGTTTGGATCTTTGTGTCTTCATGGTGAAATGACTAAAAATGATAAACTGTTCCTGATGTATTAACACCTGCCAACAGAGGGGTAGAAGGGACTGTCACCAGCAAAATTAAAAAGAAAAAAAAGAGTGATGTTTTTTAATTCAATATTCTTTTCAGGCTCCTCTTGACTTTGAGCTCCCCTTGCCACTGGGGTATCACATTATTCCCCGCACAATTTTCGCTTGAATATATAATTAAAGTCCCCTTTTTTCTACTATGTCAGCAGGAGACATTACACAGGGTCAATAGCACAGTAGTGATTTAACACTGGAGCGATGAATCCAGAGAGCCACTCCTTTTCACGCCCTTGAGCAAGGTTCTTGTCCTTAATTGGCCCAGTAAAAATACAGTTGTTCCAACGCGCTCCTGTGTGTATATATATATAAAACACATCATATTTCTTAAAGAGTTATGTGCTGAGGTTGTTATTAAAGAACTGCAGCAGCAATATTATTCTACTTTATGGTAGCAATAACATAAAGAAGTCATTTTCTTTTTGATTCCCCACAGCGCAGCCATATGCAAAGTAGGTGCTGGTCAGTGATTACTCAGTAATTCATCCTGTTATATATAAACTTGTGGCACACAGTTCAGTCCAGAGGGAGAAATGGAGCAGAAAACAGCATACAGCACTGCGTGCTAACTGTTTGGATTCCTTTAAAGAGAGAGAAAAAATATGTTGCACTTAACATTCTTCCCCTGAGGTGCTGGAGAAACAGTGTCTGAAGCCGAGTTGGGGATACAGACACATATGTAAATCCACTCCTCCACAGCGCTGGTACTAATTCCCATGGAGGAGCTCTCAAAACTCAACTCTCACCCACAGCAACTTCACACCAGCACCAGCCTCCTGCGATGTGTCAATGCCAGTCTAATCTCACACCCCACGCCATCTGCTGTAAACCACCCCCCCCCCCCCCCCCGCCACCACTCCTCCAATTTGGCATCCGTGGCTTCTCGGCACACATTGACCAGACTGACTGATTCAGGCTGGAGCACGCAGGGTTATCAGCTGAGACGCAGGCAGCCCCTCATGCGCACAACAATGTCACATATAGATCTTTATGTTTGTCATTACTGTAACTTCAGTGGCTGACTTCTTTTTAAATATTAACAAATCTTCTCGAAAGATTCAAACTTTCTGCCGCTGAGTGCTCCAGCTCCACATAACCATCTCTCTCTCTCTCTCTGTGTTTCCCAGTACAGCTGTATTCAAGGCTCCATCTCAGAATCTGAGTGCATCTGGCAGCTTTTTTTAAAAAAAATGAGGCCGCTCATCTCCTGCCTCCACCTTCACCTGGCTTACCTTAACCCTTAGTGCTCATGCAACACAACTCCTTATAAGGACATCCTGGGTGTGTGTTTATAGGTCACATATTCAGGCTTTAAAATATTTGTGTTGTTGAGTCAAAGTTATGATTCATTTTAAAATTGCATTTTTAGTAGAGCTATAAAGTAGCAATAATTGTGCAGAAGACAAAAAATAGACCGTTTATTTTTTTTTATTTTTGTTCATAAAAACGAGCCAAGTGAACTTTGAACTGTGACGTACTTCTAAATTTCACAAATTCAATCCGATTTGAAACATATTGAGTACTTTTCTCTCAGGTGTGTTTATATAGTTAGTGAATATAATTACGTTGAAGAAAAGGATATAAGACACTCTATAATGGACGTTCTTACAGCCTCTGTATATAATGTATAGTGATCTAAGGCTTAAAAAGGGTTTTTATTGCTGTTTGTCAGTGTATTTTTCCTTCTTTCTTGCATATTGTTAAGTGCGCGAAACGCTGCAAGTCATCTTACATCACACACTGTTTGTTATATTTATGTAACTGGTTGCCTAACACAGGCTGACTCTGATGAATAAAGATCTTCTTGGTTTAATTCCCTCCTATTTATATATCTTCCTGCAAAGAACCAGAAGCCACTACGCCTTCAGTTCCTGTAACGTCTTTCATTTGACCGGGGAAAGAGCGCTGCCCCCTCTCCTTGGAATATTCTCCAAACTCAAGACAGCACTATGCAGGTTGGAGTCTGACTGAAAACACAAAGGCTATGTTCCCATTACTATGACTCATATCTGATTTTTATGTTTGACGTGACAGAGAAAGCCCCCATTTTCAAAGCAGATTTGTGTCACTTCAGTGTGTAGTCCTCGATCAGATATACAGTATATCCGATCTGTGGCCATGCAACATCTTTGATAAGAGTCTTTTTTTGCTTCTATGCACGCACTGAGCATCGACATCATCGACCTGCACCACAAAAGTGCAGCAAAATCAAGCAACGTTGGTGAAGAGTGCTGTTCTCTACAGCTAAAAGTCACTCATTCATTTGATGCAATGGCTTTTGGATATGAATTTTGAATTTTTAAATAAAGATGCTTCATACATCACAGCAGGTAGCCTACATCGCGTTCAGATGCTTGAGTCTTGAATCGGGTTTGAACAATATGAGTATTTTAATACAACAACATTTCTGTTCACAAACACCGAACAAAGGCAGAATAATAACAACGAAAATCACCAAACGTTATGCACTGCAGCTTTATGTTTAATCTCATCCTAATCCTGCAAAAAAGAGCCATAAGACTTGTACGTAAATAAATAAATCAAATGAAGAGCTCTAACGTTGATTACAAAACTGTACAAATCATGCACAGAGTGAGAAAACCACACTAGTTTTTACACATTTATTTACACACTGGTCTATTCATTATCCCTTTCTTTGTATATAGTTATAGTAAAGTGTTCGTAAAGTAGTTGGCTTGCTCTGTTTGCAATAAACGGGACTGCATATAATTTTGCTGTTATTTTCTGGCTAGAAAACACAATTCAAGTAACATATTCCAACATAGTCTTCTGAACAACTACACAACTTCATTGTATTACATTTAAATGATTTGTGTTTATAATGTAATAAAAAAACTGTACAAAAAAAAGAAGAAATTAAACCGATCCTTTTTTTTAAAAAAAAAAAGGCATATACAAAAAAGATGAATACATTGGTGGACAGGATTAACATGATTTAGTACAGTGTGACTTTTTGACTTGTGTTGATTTTTGTTTCTTTGTTTTATAATTAGAATTTTTCTTTTCTCTCTCTCTCTTTGAACGTTTCTCCAAAGCTTTGGTTTTGCCTATTAGAGTTTACAAAGAAAGAAAGAAAGACAAAAACATGGAGGTTGAGCTGAAAAAGTTAACTCGCTTTTGAAGACTTGTTATTATTTTTATTTAAAAAACAACAACAAAAACCCACAAATGTGCTGTTATTTCCACTGTGTTATTATTTGGCAAAAAAAAACACCATTTCTTTTACACAATTTAAAATGCTTTATGGCCAACAAATAAATCAAGAATAAACATGAACAAAAACATTATCAGAGGTACATTTGAAATAAGCTATTGAAATAAAATATCCACCACCATTTTACCCAACAAGCAGAGATAAAGTCTTCCGTGTTTCTTGTAAATTGTTGTTAAGTCTGAGCAGCTCTCACATATAAAGGTAGGCTCTGCTTTTTTCCAGTCTTGATTTTGGCACGAGTCGATAAACCAAATGTTCTCCTGTTAGTTTTGTAAAGCCAGTATAAACTGTTGTGTGCTCACTCCAGTCAGAAACTGTAGTGTTTTTCATGTTTGTCGAGCTTCTCCACGTCTGCCGCTCTTTTTCTCCATTTGTACACACACACACACACACACACAAAAAAGAATATCAAGAAACACTGTGGCTCTGGTATCAGCCCCAGAGACTGGTGTTCTCGACGCCCCTCGTTTCTAAAGTGGTTTGAACAGAGCGGCAGACAGTGCTGTCCTTGCTCTCACGTTGTGTTTGTGAAGGAGTTACTGATGCTGTTCTTTCACTGCTAATGCTTTTACGTCTCCTCTCGCTGGTTCTTGTATAAATAGTCATTCTAACCAATGTCGTCGCCAGGATCCTGTTGCCATGGTGCTTTTATAGTTAGCTTTTAATTATTTTTCTAATTTGTGTCTTTTAACTTCACACTTTCTCCCTCTTCGTCTTCTGATTATTGTTATTGTTATAAGATGTCCTTTATATGTGGGAAAAGGAACTTTTGCTATAACAAATTTAACAGATTTATTTATTTATTTGCCAGGTCTGAGCTATAAAATGATCAACATGTCGTAGGCTAAAAATACACATATTTTACTCAACTTGATCTAAAACTGTAAGCTTGGTGCTTTTTCTTCACTTTGTTACTTGCCACAACTGTCCCCCATGGTAATATGTATGAAAAACTGTTCAAAAACATAACATAATTACATAATTACATATATACATACTTATACATGTTTTTTTCTGTCCAGGATGTACAACTGCACGCACATTTCTAATTGTTTGCAGAAAAGGGAATTTGCCATGTTTTACTTGGATATCAGGCGGCAGTAGTCGTGATAGTTTATCACAAGTATCGACATTTTGTGTATGTGTAACTATTGTGTTAAATTAATAAAAGTAATAACATAACAGGAAACATGACACAAACTCTTACTGGAAGTCTGTACTTGTATATAAATCAAATGAATTGTACTTTTATATAGAAATTGTATTGCCAAAAAATGTTAGTCAATATACAGAAAGATACAACGTTTTAAAAAAATAATTTTATAATCAACTTTGTAATAATACATTTTATGTGTATAGCAATTTACAAAGTGCTTAACAATCAAATCAAACCAAATCAAATATTTCAAGGTGTTATGGTAAGACGTGGCTATACCAAAGAATTCTCATTTCCTGGTTGGCTTCAGAGCAGTTAGTTTGTAACATATGGTCTATGCTTCCATGGATATTTCAACTCCATTTCAACAAAAACAGACGTTCCCGTCCATCATCTTTTCCTGATTTGACTCAAAGCACAAACAAAGGATGGGAAGACGCCATTTATGGCACTTCCAATCCTCCATCCATCCACATTTAGAGACTTACCTTTGACTAACAGTGAGGAAATAAATGCCATGGTGCACATTATGCTACATGTAATTCTCAAAGGAGATCACGGCAAGACTTAGACTTATTTATTATGTGACACACTGTATTATTATAATGTATGTCACACTTAGTAAGCTGCTCCTTTGGCTGCTGTTTTACATTACACTTAGGGATCAGTTGTGATGCCTTGCGAAGGGACCGTTTTCCTTGGATTTTCGGTTGGAGCAGTTTGAGATGCTTTTCTGCTGCAGGATATATAAAAATATTATTTTATGGTCCCAGTGGATTTTTTTCCTGGAAATACACCAGGTGTATAAAATAAACTTTTCAAGAACTGGGCTGAATCCTTAAAATGGATGTGTACAGTGTTCTAGCTTTGCAAGATTGACATGATTTAAGGTGTTTGTGTGCCCAGGCTCAGTGTGAAGAGTAAGGGCATCTTGTCCTCAAAGCAAAACAGCTTGTTTCAGCTGGAAGGTTTCTTTCTGTAATCTGTAGGCAGCAGTGGTTGCCAAGTAAAATGTTTTTTTATTTTTTTATTTATTTCTGGCTGTAGCATCGTAGACTGTATATAAAAATGGGTGAAGTGTCTCGGTTTCAAAACAAGCTTCCACTGTGAAGCCTCTGGATTCATGCTTTGACCGCCAACCACGTCAGTTTTTGGAAGTTCACCTACAACCTACAATCAGGCACCTACTGGATAATGCAGCTGTCAATTCTCCTCTAAATGGGAACATAGTTTACAAAAATGACTATGTGCTGTTGAAGAAACATGTGACTGAGACCATTAAATACATATTAGGCTTATTTTACCATAGGCTTCCATTCAAATGGAGTACTTTTGCAGATAGCACAGTCACCCTGGGCTTCACTTTTCAAACTGGAGGACTAAAATAATTTTTTACCTGCAGCCTATGAGCTTTCCCCACAGATTCCAGATAATCTGGACGACATAATCCGGTGCTGTATAAGAAAGTGTGCTTGGACTCAGTGGATGAGTTTCACAGCATCTCCGAAGAAAAAGACCAAATCGTGAGTCACATGAAAGCTTTTCACTGCAGTCCTTAATGGATGCATTATCATAGTTATTGCAAAGCTATGTTTTCAGTTCAAAGCAGGGGGGGGAATCCTTAGTCCACTTTCTATCGAAAAAAGGAATTCAATTAAAATAAATAAAAGTCAAGTTTGTCTTTCTGAGTTCTGAGCAAACAGGCATGTCATGAATGATGGCTCTGTCAGCCTTGGGGAAAAAAAATGTGTCCACAATGTGCACGTGGGCAAACACTGCTGCTGCTGTGGCTGCGAAATATTTAATTACAGCATGGGAGCACGTTTGCCACCCTATTTTAGCCTTGCTAACAAGCCCAGACAAGTTCCCAATTATTAGCACTGTCAGGACCACTTCTCAAGGGCTACAATCTTTAGAAAAAAAATGCAAAAGTGAGCAGCAGAAGGCCTTATTTGATTAATCGGTGCAGCCAGTGTAAAGTGTGTGGCAGGCCCTGAGGGAGAGAGGCAGTGGGTACAGGGAGCAAGCAAAGCTGGCTGAAGAAGCAGCGAGGAAGACTGTTGACAGTCCCCAACCTCATTAGAGGGCTAGTCAGAGGAGGCTATTTGCAGTGCAGTCTGCTGGAATGTGTCTCCACTGAATAACTGGAAGGGCTCTAAAGTCTGCTGGTGCGTTGTAGCCATGTCAGGCCGAGAGCAGAGCCCAAGTCTGTTTGTACCACTGCAACTGTTTTGACATTAATTATCCTCCCACGTCCTGCAGGCTGAAGCTCACAGCCAGCGACTCGCTTTATAGTGGTGTGTTTAATTTTCTAATTTTAGTTTAAAAATTGTCCTAATGTAACGTCAACTTTGTCTATCTAATACTCCATTGACGTGTTTTTTGGTCAGTGGGAATGCGTTTGATCGGCACTGAAATGAAACCTTTTATTTACACGAGGGCATTCTCGGATTTCAGAACCCGCTAAAGAAAGGCAATTAGCGGCATACTCACTGCCAGTGGTTTTTCTGCCCAGTGGTATTTTTCATTTCTTCATCTGGGTGTGAAATGTGACATCACAAACGTGCCAGAAAGAAAAAAACAGTTCGAGGACGAAGAAACAAAACAACAGGAACACAACGGAACTCAGTGGTCGTTAACATTAGTCATTTTTTGTTGCTTTTGTCTTTTGGTCCCTCATTCAAACTCGGTGTGTGGACATTCATGTCTTAGCACTGCGCCGGAAATGACACAGGAATGTGCATCTCTGCCAAAAAGGAAGCAGATGAAGTAGAAAGGACCGTGTTCACCCACTGTGCTGTACTTTCCCACTAAAAGGCCCTGACATACTTCCACACACATGCCGCGCGTGTCGCGGGACTATCCTTGGCGACTACGTCTTCTGTTGTCGAAATGTTTTTTCTGTTTGGAGAGCTGGGCTTATACTCCCGCACCCAACTGGCAGTCACGTCATGCACACGATGCACGATGAGTCCTATACCAGGGCCTTAATGCCGATCAGAACCTAACACAATAAAAACCTGTTTGCACTTCAGATTCCTGTGAGTGAATGCCGATAATCACGCTGTTCAAAAACATGGAATTAAACTTCTGTCTAAGCACTATATGGCACACATTCATCTTATGGCCGTTTACATGTAAATAGAATCTAACTTGGGACAACTTGGACAATATCAGACAATAGGGAGCTTTTCTTCAAAATTTCTAGGTATTTTTGCTCATTTTAGTGTGAAAGAAGCTGAAGGAATTTTCCACTTCTATTTTATTTTTTATCCTCTCAATTGTATTTCATATATAGAATATATGTACAGTATATGATGTGACCTTTTCTTCACCTGTGTAAAAAAACAAAACAAAAAAGCAGTGGCTGAACAAAGCAGAAATTGGCAGCTGTATTGTGCTGTACAATGTTGGCCTAACTCCACATCCCCAGAATTGGGTTGAGACTCTGCAGCACTGGTGACATCCTGCAGCTCAGGTAATGTGAGATAATACTGACAGAGCAATAACATTTCCACCTTCCCTAAACGGCTGCAGTGGGAGCGAGGCGTTTCCAGAGGAGCAGACGGGATGGTGAAAGTGGCACTCGGGTACTTATTTATCGCAGACTTCAATAAAACGAGTTGGAATCAGCTGTGCCTTGCTCATATCCCCAGTTTAACTGCAGCAAAACAAATTAATGCAGCTTTACCTGTGAGATGACATATCACCAGTGAATAACCTGTTGCAGGATAAAAAGGACTGTAAAATGTCGAGAGCGAGGCATTCTCCTGCTTCTTTTTTCTTTAAAAAAAAAAAAACGAGTGAAAAATTGTGTTGTGATGCTCCCAGATTGCAGTCAGTGAACACAACAATGCCTCAGCGCTCCCCGGAGAGAGAAACATTACACTATTTACAGCTCAGCTCTGTCCCAAGAAGCAGCTTGAAAAACAGCACATGTCACTTGCCAGTGGAATGCGGGGGCCAAAGTAATTGTGACGAGAGACACAATTATCAGAGCGGGGCGACATGCAAGAAGCAGTCACCACTCACTGCAAACTGTTCTGCAACAGCAGAACTCGCAGCCACTGCATGAGCAGCATGGATATAAACCTTCTGAATACACACCCAGCTTGCTTTACTTTATGAACGCTTTAATGTGCTTGCACATGAACATTTTGTGTATGAACAAGACAAAAAAAACACACAACTTCAGGAGAGAATAGCTTGTAAGTCAGTTCCTTTATACATACAGAAACTAGTGCAGTGCCATTCCAACGCCTGTTTTGTTTTTTTTTCTCTTGCATTTCAGACGGACGTGTCTTGAGTTTATGTATAAATTAGTGGCGGTGCACAGGAAAATGATCATTGTAATCTTGAAGCTACATATGTACAGCACTTAAAGCATCTCGATAGCTGCAATGCACAATGTGTGTGTCTGTTAACAATATATGATATAACTGTGTGATCAGGGATGCACAAACTCACACACACACACAAAGTGTGTAAAATGAGACAGCTGCAACCAGGTCGGAGTCTGACTAAAAACACAAAGCAGTGCCCATGAAAAGTTTTAGAAAATAATAAAAAAAAAAGGAAAAACGTTGAGCAGTTTGATGGGATAAATGTTTCTTGCCCCCGCCTGCACAAAAAAAACAAAAAACACTGCAGCTTTAACGATCAATACAAAAAATATGTAAAAGAAAGTCAAATTGTGTAGTGTGGTGTGTGGGCAGCCACCATTACGGAGAGATAAAATTTCATGAATAAATAACCAACACGAGTGCAGTATAGTAGACAAACTGACCTTAGCTTGGATTTTGCTGTATTTGCTGCAACCTCCTCACCATGACTGCATTAGTCAGATATTCTCACTTTCACACATCTTCTCACATTTCCCAGTTACTAATCAACACTCTGTATTATGTTTGGATCAAACCAACAACGGGGGGGGGGAGTTTGGATTGGCTGTTGTATGTGTATGTCTTTGTTGAAAGTAATGACGGATTGTCAGATGCAGTGTGACACAGTTAAACAGAACTTTTCTTCTAACTCCAGAGGTTGTGCACTCCTGGTTTCATAGCCTCTCCATGTGGCATCAGCCTCCTCTTCCTCTGCCTCGGTGTGTTTCACGGGTCCAGGAAACACAAAGAGAATAGACAAAGATGGGGGGGCGGGGGTTTTCCAGGAGACTGGATGCTGCACATGGACGTTTGAACCAGGTTTTCCAGCTATGGCTGTCAAAGGCAAAGATACCTGGAGTGCGAAGGTGCACCTACACCCTTGCAATACACTGCAGTGAACAAAGAGACTGAGGTATGAGACTTGTACATGCTACACTGAAGCAGGGATAACGCTCTGGAGCAATATCAACCTCCCATGATGCCCCTGGCCTGTGTCTCATAATTTACTATTGATGCAAACAACAGTATTGGCATCATAACTATCTATTATTGCTAAACCAGAGGCCAAAGTTGGGTCTGCAATGTACACAAATGTGCTGCTGCAGCAGCAGCAATCAGCGTTCCTCAGATGTTGCTCATTCGGTAACTGATCTATGTGCACATATCAATGTGTCAAGCCCTTTGTCCTTGAGTTCCACCCTGGAACTAATTTGCAGCCAGTTGAGGAGCGTGAAGCAGCAGCCGCAAACACACCAATTAAACTGACATTCAGCTTTCTGCTCACTTGTCTTTCAAAACACATGAGGGTTACAGTGCTGTAGAGCCTGCTGAGTGGAAGTTCACGCGTGAAACCCCTGGATCCCTGAAAGAGAGCAGAGGCAATAATTACTGGCCAACACATTTGATTTATTGTAGCTCCACAATCCCCTGGCATGCTTAGAAAATACTCCCAAGACCCGCTTGAATGTAATGCAAAGAAGCTGTAGCATCCCACATCTGTACTCTGCAGTGTTTCTGGCTTCATATTACAACATTAATATTTAATCTTGCTTTGGGTTTACCAAAACTAGATATGAATGAACTCTGGTAGAGTTCAAAGCATATTTCACAATGTATTCAAGGGACCATCCGTGTCAATTCTACCCTCTCTTGTGAGTGTAGTATCAAATAGAAAATGGAGAGAAGGCGACGTCTTGAGACAGGCAGAGTGACAACGTTATTGGTGAACTGAGAAGGGAAGAGATTGAAGGCAAACCTGATATCCTCCTTAAATCTGTGATTGAGTCCCTTCTTGGCGTATGCTGATGGCTGAGCCACTCATGAGCTTTAAATATCAGCCAGTCGATAGGAAGTCAAATAATGAAACGTAATGGCAGCAGAATTATGTACAAACGTGGCAAGCCGAGCAATGTCATCGTGAAACACGATAGAGTGGTGAGGCCTGACATTGTCAAATTTGAGATCACTATCAAAGGTCTTTCTTCGGTGGAGCAGTCTGCAGACGCATGATCAGATAACGTCTCTTTAAGGCAGTCATTCAAGGGTCTCCAGAGACTACAGTACATCCAGAGCAGCACTGCAAAGATCCTGATGAGAGTGCAAATATACCAAAAAACAAACAAACACACAAACCATTCTCCACTCACTTCACTGGCTTCCCAAGATCACCCATGGCACTACTCCCCCATCTGACTGACTCCACTGACCCCAACAAGATCCTGTTGTGATGAAGTTTAAAAAAAAAAAAGCATTTTTTCAGATCAAAAAAGATTTTCATCCAGACACACTTCTCACCTCTCTATCAAACACGCCTTACAAACTGTATATCATGTGACCATGTGAAGCTGATTCTCTCCTCTGCAGTTGTTTTCTCAGTTTCAGGAAGTGTTACTGACAATAATAGCGAAAAGTCAGAGCACTGATTTCTTGCATGAGGCTGGAATCAACATGAAACCATGGACTGTATTATGAAAAGGTGGCATAGTCTCCCATTTGTAAAACAAACTTACTTTGTGAAGCTTTGACATTTGGCTGGCACTGTGTCAGATTTTGCAAATGGAACTTTACAGGTGTCTGTAACCAGGCGACCACACGGTTTGTGTAGTGGTCAGAACACTTGCCTTTATAGCACAAACATACCGATCTCCAGTTTCCTCCCACAGTCCAAAAACATGCAGATTTGGGGATTTGGCAAATTCGAACCTGTATAAATGGAAATTGACCGTAGTTGTGAGAGTGGAAGGTTGTTTGTCACTATGTGGTGATCTGTCCAGGGTGTACCCCGCCTCTCGCCCCATGTCAGCTGGGATTGGCCCCAGCGCCTCCCGTCCTGACCTTCATGTGGAAGATAAAGTGATAGAAGATGAATGAATGGATGGATGGATGGATGGATGGAACCAGGCTCCTATTAGACAATACTAACTGACAGTCACTCTGGTGTCCTTTCATATGTGCTGTGCTTTACCGTCTATTTTCGTCTAAATAGGATCATAATCAGCTAAACTGACAGCATATTCTATTGAAGAAGACCTGACACTTGAGAGTGAGACCATTAACTCCTCAGGAAAATATTTACCGCCTGTTTTTTATTATCAGACGACCATTGATGGAACCTCTGGAGTCAGTGATGAGTTAAGTTGAAAGATTTTATTGAAGACGAGGAGAGCTGAGACAATGTCTGACATCGGGAGAGTAAGGCATCATCGCAGATCCTCTCAAGCAGCGTGCCAGGTCTGATACATACAGTTAGTAAGCCTTGCGATAGTGTATCCGGTCCAGATGCCTGGTGCCTTGGTATCTAGGGTGGGAACTTTTGTGTCTTATCATTAGTTATGGCTGTTAATATTGTACACCAGGTCTGGTTATAAGAATGTGTGCGTAATTAAACTTAAAGTGGGCTGAAGATTAGAATTTCCTCTCACACGCTAGTTTTCCTATTGCCTTCCATTAAAACACGGTTCTTTTTGCCACAGAATCACCTGTTGATGGTAAACTTCTGCTTCTGCTCCACATCCTAGGCTTGGAGGAGTAGATTTGTTAAAATATTTCTTTTTTTTTTTAACTTTACATTTATGCGTTTATAAGTAACATGCACGAATGACGCTGTGATCCCTTTATCAATCATATCTCTTGGAAATGGCTAGTTTAACCTAGGAAATAATATTAGGTATTACAGAAATGATAGTATAAATAGCCAGAAACAAATTTGCTCTCGTCACGATTTACTGTAACTTGCGAAACTGGGTCACGATAGTTTGTCATCTTGAGAAAGTGGGTCCCCGTATAAAAAAGGTCGGTAAATACTGCTTTAAGGAGCTCAGTGCCTGATCGAAAACCTCACAGAAGCCTTAAGACATGAATAAAAAATGTTACCATGTGTAGCCGGTGAACCACATCATACAGTACACACCATCGTATACTGAATGGCATTTGTAAAATGGACATTTGGAAAAATGTGGTTTCTAAGTGTCAATGTTCCCTAATGGGTTGTGCTGTAATCCTATAAAGGTTACAACAGACATTATCCATCAAGCACCCTCACAGCCTGAGCACTGCTATGGCTGCTTACCTTCTGAGCTCATGCTTTAGAAGAAGAAGTTGCATATTTAATGCTAATTACACAATAAATTAGCCTTCCAAGTTTTATAGACAGACTAAAACCTCTGGGTGTCTTCCTTTTTTTTGTCACCTACTAATGTGTTTCACACTGGATTATGAATAAATTTCTCTCTCAAAGAAACGGAATGTCTCTGCTTGCTGCGTTATGTCCCACTTGTGAGCACTACCTTGCATATTTTAACGTGAGAGCAACTAATGGGAAGTGTTGCATAATATATTGGAAACAAAGTCTATATTATCAGTTTTGGCTTACAGTTAATTATGTGACTGCACTACACTACAATGCTAGAAACAGTTTCTACATGGAAAAAAAAAGTCCTATATGACAATATTCCTCAATGCCATAAATACTTTTTGTAATTCAGTAAATAAAAACCCATAGGGCCAGGTTCTGACAAAATATTTGAAATGATATTCAAGATCAAGTTCTCTCATGTCTAGCTACTTGACTATTACATTTTCATTACACATTTTTTATTTTGGGCAGAGCAAACTCATGTAACATAAAACCTATAGCTTTAATGAAAGAGGATGTGACTGTTTTGGGCTTAAGTGGAAACACAGAACAGCCTAAAACAGTCACATCCAGTTGATTTTCTCTCTGGCTTGCTGGGACAGAGAATGCAACCTGAGCCACACTTCTCGAGAATGAAGCCAGAAACATCTTGATTGCCTGTTTGGCTGCAATATAGGTAATAAACCCTGCCTGTGTGCAAGTTCAACATTTGGTGCCACTGAGTTTTGGGATCAGTCACCAAGAACAAACACATTTTGGTGCAAGAGTACAGACACAAAACAGTAACAAAGTGGTTTCCAGAACCTTTGACCTCTGGGATGCAGTTGCTGCATTGCTTCCTGCAGCTCTGCCTCTCCTGACCGGTAGATCTAAGTTTTTACTGAAAAAAAATTATGTCAAGCTCTTTCAGATCTTGCCACAGTTCCTCTTGATGTAATAATAATGACATTCCAGACAGTTGTAATTTCAAGCTGGGAGCACTTTGATGTCTTATGATAACCATGCCTGCTTTGTAGGCATCACTTTCAGATCCTCAGTCTGTGGCTCAGAGGAGCTCACGGTTTCTTGAGTCTTGCCTAAAATTCTTTATGATTCAGAAAATGTATTTGCTGTATGGCTATGAGATACAAATTAACAGCACGTTAAAGTGACAGTTTTTAGTGAGATACATGAGATACGAACACATAGTGAGCAGCATACAAATAATGTAATGGGGTTCCAAAACAGAGGCAGAATAATCACATAAATCTGCAACAGCAAAAATTGCCATAAATAAGGCACTGCGGTGTATGTGTACGATCTTCACCACTACAATCTTGCTTTTAAAACTATGATTGGAAATTGACATTTGTAAACTGCTCACTTGGTTGCACCAAAGTCCACCCATCAATTTTCTCCTGCTCTATCCTCCACATGAGGGTTGTGGGGGGTTGAGAAAATGTTTCACACGCATGAGAGATGCTTGTCTATCTCTGCCTCATTTAGTCAGTTTTAATATACTAAGGGAGGCAAGTTTCAGCAGATCAACAGCTCATATTTTCTGTGACGTAGAATCACTGATTTTCCTTTTGGAAATTGTTGAAGGGGGTGAGTGGTTGGCAAACTGACAAACTTCCGTTTTCTTTGGTCTTATGGCCAAACAAAGCAATACATGTACTGTATTCTTATTGTATCATAGACTTAAACAAGCATATCTTTTGTTAGGTTTTAAGTGTGTAAATTGTGGTTTTTTTCCACAGGAAGTTCTATGGAAGTTGGAGTGAGCGATTCAAGCTGGATCCCAGGGCTGGGGTGTAGCCCTGACTGTATGTCAGTACCTCACTTCAAGAAACCTAATCTAACCCTTTAAATTTGTATTTAAGATGAGTGTCTGCTGCAAGGTAGAACATATATAACAATATCTGCATACTGTGCTGATATTGTTATTTCAGTGTTACATTTCAGGTCACAGTGACTTCGACATTTCATCAAACTTGCTGTGGGAGTGCGGCGTCAAAGTCTACTTCGCTGTTTAAAAGCAGTGTTTCATTTCACTCTAAATATGTTCCTTGAATTCAATCCAGACAGCAGTTACGTTTGTCAGCGCAGCGTAGTTAGGGAAACAATTTATCTTCATATAAATGTCATTTCCAGCAGAAAATAGAGCAAAGAAAGACAGAGCTCCTTCAAAACGAATCCAGCTGTCACATTGATAGGAATAACAGATGTTTGTCCTTGTTTACATATTCTTTTGAAAATTGAAAAAAACATTTTCTTTGAATTATAACATTAAAATAAAAGCACATAAACATGTTACATATAATTACTACATTGTCTATTGTTTTTCTGACAAAAAAAAAACTGCCTTACATTTACAGTCTGCAATTAAAGAAACAACACTTGTACATATATGACACCTAATGAATATGCAAGAGTGTTACATGGTGTGGTCTTGTGTGCAAGGTGTGATGTATAGTGCTGTCAGATATGATCTTCTTTCTAACTGTGTTGTAATAACTTGTTATTTGAATTACTGTTGCCTTTTTTTTTTTATCATTTTAAACCAGTCTGGCCATTTGTGTCTGAGCTCTGGCATCAACAAGGCATTTTCCTCACCCACAGAACTGCTGCTCCCTGGATATGTTCCTCTTTTTTTTTTGGACCACTCTCTGTAAACTCTAGAGGTTGGTTGTACTCAAAAATCCCAGTAGATCAGCAGTTTCTGAAAATACTCAGACCAACATGTCTGGCACCAACAACCCCGCCACATTTAAAGTCACTTCAGCTTTCAGCTTCAGCAGGTCGTCAGGTCGACCGTGCTCCTAAATGCATTGACTTGCTGCCATGTAATAGATTTCTGTATCAACAAGCACCTGTAGAGGTGTACCTAATAATAATACCTTTTTTTTACTTCTGTGGCATCTTCTTCAAAAGAGTCATAGGCATATTTTTCTTGTGCGTGTACTTTAAATTACAGTGTGTCAATTTTGGAACATTCTGGTTTGGGTTTGTGGTCAACTCAAGGGTTCGGGAAGTTCCTCTCCAACAAAGAAGCAACATCCACAGTGCATAAATACGCACGCATGGCAGAAAGAAAGGCTTGAACAGTCTTGCACTCATTTAAATTCATTCAGCGCTACATTATAAATCAGCTTCAGGAACTGAGGGGTGCACATATCAGACGCAGCTCATTGTGGGTTTTAGACTTTCTCCACAGATTGTCTGTCTCCTTCGCTGACAATTTTCTGTTGCACCTCTTTCTTTTTTCTGGAGATCGCAGGTATTTTGCGGGAATAATAACAGCCGCCCCTTCTTTCATTTAGCAGAACACATTCAGCAGAGTTAAGGTTGAGATGGTGACACGTCCTTGATTGAGTCAGACTGGAAAGATCGAGTGATGCACCGCACAGGGATGCATAATTGTGTTTCATAATCTGGAGGCCGGATGAAAGACTGCACAAAGTGAAAGCGCTTTATCAGTCAAGCTTTCATCACCATGTCAGTATTATTACAAACATCAAATGGAAAGTACTCCCGCCACAGCCTTGACCACCAACGTCTCAAACGCGTCAGTTCTCACCAAAGAAACAGCTGAGTCTTTTCAGTGAGTTCTCCATCCTCAAAAAGCCCAGGTGACATCTCAATAAAGAATATATGACCTTTCCCTTTCTCTATTGAATACATCATGTGGGTGCCACACACCTTGCCGCAGAGTGCTCTGCTCTGGTGTTTGTATTATTATAGAGGATGCTTCATTTGCTGGTGACTGCTGTAGGAAGACAGAGGATTACTGCTCCACAGGCACAACTCACCCCTGCAGGTGTGTGGCCCCCTGGTCCAATATATTTAATGGTATACAGCCTCTTTACAGGCCTAAGTGCAAACCATAAAAACAACATTACAGTGTTTGTTTTACAAGCACTTAGAGCTTTAAATGGGCCTCTGCTGGTGTTAAGTAGACACAGTTTACATTTATTGAGTAATAGTTACATTTAATAAGAAATGTACTGCGTGGTGGGAGACGTGTGTGATAATCACCGATAACGCCTTGAAGACTAATATTCTGACATTCATAATTGCATTTTAATTTGTAATTATGGGACAAGCAGGATGAAAAGTGAGTATCCAGTAACAGTAACAATTTACTCTTTGATAAAAAATTTTTATCCCATGTACATTTACGGCTTGAAGCATGTGTATAATATATACTTAAACAGTTAGCTGCATGGTCACCAAAGGAGACAGACATCAGGTTACTTAAGAATTCAAGAGGAGGGTTAGCACTGAATCATTGTGGGGACCTGTAGAGTTCTCTGTTGCAGAAACATGGACATGCCAGATCAATATTAACCCTGGGTTTATCTCTCTCCACTTTTTAAGCTGAAAATCAAGCGTTCTGTGGAAGTAAATCCGGAGTGTCACCTTCAGCTGGGCACTTTGACCTACTTTCTGCAAGTGTCACTCATTCTTCCACTGTCTATTTGCTATGTTCAAGTGAAATTAGTAATCATGGCATACTGTACATCATATACAGAACATCCACCACTGTATACAGAGTCTTTTCCTGCTGTACTCAAATACAGCTGGGAGACTGGCTAAGAGTGGGGTGATGGACCCAAGAGCAGGCAGGCGAAGACAGAAGGCAGCTCACCAGTTTATACCCTCCAAACTGAACTTAAATTGCAAGCTTTTATTTCACTGGGAGCTTTCCGCTCCATCTTAAAAGTCAGACAACAGAAATCCATTGAACAGTGCCTGTGTTCTTAAATTGTTACTGTGACCACAACTCTTGCACTTTGTTTGTCTCGTTGTACTCTTGTACATGTTTGTACAGTAGTTGCTCCCTTCCTGTTTTTTATTTAACTATGATGTGTGCTGCTGCCTTTCTTGGCCAGGTCACGCTTGTGAAAGAGATCTTGATCTCAATGGGTCTTTTATCTGGTTAAATAAAGGAGAAAAAAAAAAATATTAATGAATTAACAGACAAGATGAATTCATGCAGAAACTAGAAGGTAAGCGTCAGTGCGCAGGATGCACGCGGGAGGGAGTTGTGAGCACAGGAGTTAACACGAGCAGAGAAACAAGCAATAACTAGACACTAGAGTAAGAAGGTTTCTTCAGGAGAGCGGTGATGTTTACCACACAGAGGTCTGTAACAATGTGGAGACGAGTGACTGCAGAACCAGGAAATAAGTAGAGGTGCTTGATGATTAGATTGGGAGCAGGTGTGCTCCTGCCGCAGGTGAACTGATTGCATGCAGAGATGAAAGGAGGAGACGAAGGCGGAGCATGACAGCCTTGATAGTAACACACTCATTTGTTTCCTGATGTCTTGTGAGGGCGGAGTGTTGCATATTGTGGTGTTTCCCAACCCCTGGTCCTCAGAGAACAGTGCCCTGTGCCATGTTTTAGATGTTGCCCATGCTGCAGCAGCCTGATAATGAGCCATTCATTTGAATCAGGTGTGTTGTAGCATGGGCGACCTCTAAAACATGCAGGGCACTGTTCCCTGAGGACCAGGATTGGGAAACACTGGCATATTGCACCTTTAAAGGTGAACATACAACTTGTTTTATAACTCCCGGTAGGAGATGATTTTTAAATAGATCTATGACAAACAACTAAATGTTTTATATTAACACTTTCAGCCACACTAAGTGTCAGTGAAGCATTTTGCCCAAGGACCTGGAAATCAAAACAAAGGATGATTCCCTTTACCTCCCAGTTCACAGGCTGCATGGCATGTAATTGTGAATTGTGTATTATACTAATTGTGATATTAAATATCTAAATTAGTTTTGGATGCAGTTTTGTCAAAGTGACAGCAAACTTTACACTTCATTTGTTCAAAGCTTTACCTCCAAACTACAGTCTTGACCCTACAGGCTCTAAAACTGAAATCTCAACTGCAACCCTTTCCTGGGAAAGTCAACTTATTTTTTCCTTGAGAATGGAAATGTGAAAATGTACAATTCAGTGACAGCTGGGGAAAAGGCACACGCTGATTAGGACCATGCAACTGGATGGGGAACTCAGGAATAGGCACAGAATAGAGTTTGTTTTGTCATCAGCATTTTTCATGGCTGTGTTGAATGTTTACCAAAATCATGATATGTTTTATTCAGTGCATCATATGTTCATGGCTAAATAAGCTGTCATTTGTATCACACAAGTACTGTGTATCTTTAATCAATGTTACTTCCTTTGCAATTACAATTTTCACGTAAAGTCCAATTAATTTGGGCATCTGTGTTGCCTTGTGTTACATATGCTGTATGTGCATTAAGGCTGGAACAAAAGAAATGATCAAGGCTCAATGTTCTGGTGCCTCTGCTGTTCAGACCTAAAAGTCTTACAATAAAAACAAATACAAAATACAACATACACCTGCCAAACAGTAAAAAACAGACACATCAAGCAAATACCAAATACCATCAAGTTACAGCTAAACAGGACAATTGCGAGAAAGAAAAAACAACAACAGAAAAGCACTTTGTTGTTTTACATACATACATACATTCATATACTATATATATATATATATATATATATATATATATATATATATATAGTATATTAATGTTGCTATCAGTGTCTTTAAAGCCTAAAACATTTAGGAGGATGTTTTGGCTGACATTGAATGTACTACTCATGAGGAGGAGTTTGTAAAAGTGCACGATGGCTTTAAAATAAATAAATAATTTGGTTTCATGTCAGAAAAAGGCAAGAGCTTCCTTGCCAAAGGCCTTTGCCTCACACTCCAGTTTCCACATAACGGACAAACTAGCCAGACTGTGCTTTTGGTGATTTGAACCATAAACTAATTCCGCAAATTAAGACAACTGACATCCTTTGCGCTATGGAACGACTGACAAGCTATGGGAAAGGACGGGGCTGAGGAGAGGAGTCCTTAAATGTCACTAATTCTTCCACAATGAGGTACAACGAGGTCCTGTTTGAATGCCTTCCCCCATGTCACTTTCATAGCATCGTAAGTGGAGAGTTGACAATGTTTATGCTGATGTTCCTAAACACTGTGGATCCCATAGAAGTGGATTTTTTTTGACGGTAAACAAATATGCAAGGAACATCTGTCTGTCTGAGGAATTATGGCATAACTGTCAAACGGGTGATTTTGGCTGTTCTTGTGTGTGCAGTGACGACTCTGATGTTATTTGAATGAACCATAAAAGAGATATTGGTCAAATAATCGCACACACCTTGAACAGGTTCTGCATGGAATTTACACAAATAGACCTAAATCTAGCGATTGAGACCATTAGCACCTTAAAAAAAAAAGGTTGCTGAAGTTTAAAGGTGACATAGAATGCTTGTATCACACATATATGTTAGTTATGGAGGTCTACTTACATATATTAACTTGTTTTCATGGTTAAAATCCTCCTAATCGCTGCAAATGAGCCGTTCAAAATATCTCCTCACTGACGCTCTCGTCAGCCGCGCTGTTTCAGACCAAAACCACACCCCCAGAACCAGGACTGTGTTGTGATTGGCCAGCCAATGAGAGCTTTCCTTCTGTACTGTGATTGGCCAGGTACCTGGAAGTGACGTAATAGATAGGCCAGCTCTCAGATACACAGCTCCCCCTCTGGCACGGTGGATGCTCTGCATCTCAGCTGCCAGAGTAGTTCTTCTTCTTCTGCGGTTGAATGTACGTGTGGCGACACGAGGTATGGGGGAATGCCTTTTTAAGGCAGCATTGATAAATTTAATTGTTGCCAGACAACGCCACCCTGGGAATTTCACCCAGGGATTTCTTATAAGTGAACTAACCCCAAATAAAGGGAGGCACTGAGGTTCGTTATGCAACGAGACAGAGACGGTAGTTCAATAATACAAAAACACTTTTATTTACACAAATTTCTATTTTAAAAATAATATAAAATAATTACTCACGTAAGGGGACATATAAGGGGAACCAATCAGTGCTGAGACCTACAGCGATAAACCGTATCCAAAAGAAAAGGGGATCCCAGGAACACCACACGTGAAGCAAATAAAAGTAAACAAAACAAAAAAAGCTACAAAGTGCTAACACAACAAAAAGGGGACACCGTGACCAGGACACCAATCCACCACCGTAGGCTCAGCACCTGAATGGGGGCGACCAGAAAGCAACCAATTAGAAAATAACAAATAATGAAACAACAATAACTAATAACAAAAGAGAAATCAAAGAATTAAATGTGCAGGAATTATAATAATTAAACCCAATGACAAATAAACAAAATTCTATATAAAAGCAATTGGAAAGCAACCCATAATAACCCAAAACGAACGGAATAATTGTAATTATGGGTTACAGCAAAACAAATTACAAACGAAAGTAAAGAAATTACCACAAAAGAACAAAATCAAATATATGTTATATATCCTCTCATGCAAGTACACACACACACACACACGCACGCAGTTTAAGATGTGGCTGCCCACAATCGGAGACAGCGTTACCAAGCGACCTGGCGGAGCGGCAAATGCCGACGCAAGCGGGGCGATCAGTTCCGCAAACACACAGCTCCAATCAGGCACAGCAACCAGTCCAAATATTCTCTTTAAATGAGGCAAAGACCCTTTAAGTGAAGAGACAAAGCGGAAGCAAAGCAGCAGCGGTTCTAGGAGCGGATTAGTCGGCGCTGCGCCGTTACGGTCAGTCGTCCTACGATGAAGTGAACAAACAATGAGCGAATTATGAATGGCTGGAGGAGGAAGCTAAGACCACTGCACTACATACCGATCAGGCGATCCCGGCCAACACAGCGTGGGACGGAGGAATCACGCTCCCCGAGAGCGACCAGCGGCGGACAGTGAGCGGCACACAGAGCGGCGCACACAGAGCGGCACACAGCGCGCAGCCAGCAGCAATACCCAGGTGGACCTTTATAAAACAATAACATTAGCACTGGATGGGCGACATACGTGAGAAGTGCAGCCGGCAGCCCACCTGTAACCACACAAACGCGGAAATGGAGGAAGCACAGGAGTGACGCGACCCAGCCTCCAGCAAGCAAGGGGCTGACAGGTGCTTTACGCCCGCCTTTATGTGGCAGTCTCCCACGGTGATTGGGTGGAACTGCAGCACACCTGACAGTTACCAGGACAATGAACTACGTATTGCCACATACGCAACCGGATGTGCCTGGACTAGTGCCCGCACCGGGAGGCGCTACGGTGGTGAGAGGAGTGGTGAGGATTTTTGATGACGACATCAAACTACGGAAGTGCCGATCCGCTTCGCAGAGCCCAGGAAAACAATACAACACTATTTTCTCAGCAGTGGCTGAACTGTTTGTTCTGAAGTTTTAGGGTTTCATAAACGAGGTAATGACGCAGATACACACACAAACGCAGCGTTAATTGGAGCTTCCGGCCTATGTGGGCTTTAAAATCAAGTGAGAAAAAAAGATGCATTTAAATGTGTTTTTCATTCAAACTGGGTTCTGTTTGGCCACCAGTGGAGTCACCCCCTGGTGGCCAACTGCTAATTCCATCCAACTTCCTGGGCTTCAAACTGACATTCAAGACTATGTCAATTTTTAGACACGCTCTTTGACTCCAGCTGACGTTGCCTAGCAACGATACAATCACGTCTTAAGCTGTTAAAGGCAAATTACAGAGTATTGAAAACGACCCATGTCATAAACACAAGCAGCATAAATCCAATTTGATGGTGTTCTTGATGTTACATTTCTGCTTGAGGTGCACAAATACTGTAGGTTATAGATTTTAGTCATGGTCAAATAATACACTGGCGTACTTCATCTTTTAAATGTGTTTTGAAGGACATAGTGAAAGCAATGTTACTGCAGCAACATATTAAAAAGTGTATAATGGGCACATATGTGGCTAAGAGTGAAATGAATATCTGTTTCAATGAAGAAACCCCCATTGATCAAATTCATAATAGTGCTTGTGTTGTTGTTTACACCTTAGCCACTGTAGTTAGGAGGACAAGATGCATCCCGTTGTTTATTATAGTAATTATTCCCTTTTCTTGTCATGAAAATTGCCTCTGCTCAAAGTCATGTTGACAGCTGTGGCCCAATCACACGACATGCTCTACTTTACGTTTCCTCTCAAATGCAATCAGGAGTGTGTATGTGTACACAACTGGCTTTGTTTCTACGGACACTTTGGTCAGTTCTCACAATTCCAGCGTACTTTACTGAGGGTGAGGACTGCCGTGCGCAACTTTTAAATACAAACAAACGTCCGCTCCATTCTTCACGATGATGCTCCACGATGAGTAAACAGAGGAATAAAACAAAGATGATGCCAGTCCAACCACATCCCTTCATCCCAAGTGAAAAAGGACAAAAGCAGCCACAGAGTCTCAAAAGGGCAGCACACAAACTAAACATCACAGTCACACTGCTGGGGAGAAAACAATGAGGTGCACAGGGAGTTCTGTTGTTTATTTTATACCTTGCAGTATGGTACTCTCCACATGTACCCTTAGCAATGATACATTACTGAGGGACAGACTCAGACTTGCACAGCTTCAAAATACATTTCTTGGCAATTACGGTGCCACATACGGAGGCTGTGCAAATGTCATGGTCATGGTTCTCCATCACAGTAGTGCAGAGGGTAGTGATGTTAAGTGATTTTAAACATGTACATTCATTAAATCATTAAACTATGACACATAATCATGACATTTTCTCATTTTCGTTTTAAAACATATCCAAAAACTGAGGAGCTAAAGTGGTGATTTGTTCCTCTTTAACACCAAGGTGACGGCTGAGGGTCAAATTAAAGTTGATAGAAGTCTCTGTATAACTTTCTAATTGGGTAAGTTGCCGCCTGCAGTTAGACATAAAGGTGCAGTATAGGCAAGATGTGCTGTGCTTTGTTCTCGTGTGATGAATTCAACTTAAAGAAAGCTGGTATACATAGCAACTTTAGGAAATAACACAGAGAGGATCAGTCACTTAATCAGGAAGAAAGATGAAGCTCACGATCCCACACTGCACCCTGGAGTCATTTTGTGTATTGTTATTTTGATTGAGATAAATACTCCGGTCCCTCAACGCACCGCGTGACCACAGTTAGTTATGTTGGTGTGTACTGATTGAAAAGCTTTGTGACGACCATGAGAAGAGAGCAGCATGAATAGGAGTCAGAGGTTTGGCTTTATTTAAGATGCCCTACTTTATATTTCGACTGAGTTGAAAGCAGGGCTGTCACTAACAAGCAAAGTGTCCAGAGATAAAAATGACATCTGTTACCAAAAAACTATTTAAAATATACATAAAACTGTGTTGCATTTGGGTGACATATCCACAACCCAGACTCGACAGCATTATCTTTTTATGATGCTACAAAACCTGGCTTGCTGCTTCCTTGGCACTGATTACTGGCATTAGACACTAATTGTATCTGAAAGAGATTTATAAATACTGGAATGTTCAGCGTGTGGAGACTGGGACAGTACTTTGTTCAGCTTCAAAGCTCATTCTCACTATTGTTTCCTGCCATTGCCACTGTCACGTTTTTATGTCATATCTTTTCTTCTTCGTTTGCCAATATCAGTGAGAATATAAAAACAATTTTCCAAATTAGAGGAGCTATTCCTTTTTCAGCCTATAACAAATGACTTGGGTACAGTGTGTAAAATTGAGCAATTTTATTGGTGAAGTCTCATGCTGCATGCTGAATATTCCTCCTCTCACCGTTCCCTTCCAAATGTGTTGGAAAACCTATAGCCTTCACTTGTAGGCAGTTATAAAAAAGTGGCGGGACCTAGGCTCTGATAAAAAATATAAAAGCACATAGGGGTAGTGAAAAACAACAACTCATACAAACATGTGATTGTACACTTTACAATTTAACCCTGAGTACTCAGGCGCACCCTTGGTAAAGTGCTGTAGGAATAATACACAACTCCTTTTATGGACATCCTGGGTGTGTGTGTTTATTGGTCACAACTTCAGGCTTCACAAAATGCGTTTTTTTCCGTGCCCTGATATGTTGTTGAGTCAAAGTTATTATTAATTCTGTTGTTGCATATTAAAAATAAATAAATCAATGGGAATAGTGACACTTGGGCAGAAGTTTGTCTTCTATTTTTGTTCATAAAAATGAGCCAGTGTCAACATCCTTATAGCCTCTGTATATATATTTTAATATTGTAAGGGAAAAGAGCAGCCTAGATGCTCTGTGCTCTATGGCATTAATAAAAGAAATTCCAAATTAAAATAATTTCAACAAGGAATTTTGAAATGGCATCCTTCCTGGTATGTGAAGGACACTGTTATTCCTAAGGAATAACAAGATGCAGTCTCACCATCGGATCATTACTGAGAAAGTCTGCCTATACTCCACCATTTTTATCAGATATCGAGGATTAACTGAGCCAATCGATAAATCTTGATACTCTTTTTTTTTTTGGTCACATCAGTTGTGAATATGACAGCTTGGGGGGTGGGGGGATCTCCATGCCTGATTAATTGCCTGACCAAAGAACAATCTGGCTCTCAGGGGATTAGCTGGACTTCTGGCGGCACTCACTACTGAGATAAAACTGAAATCTATACTGCTGTGACAGAAAACTAAACATGAATGAATGCTGCACAACAGACGCGCCATATTATTTGCATCTCCCAGCCATCTGTAGCTCCATATTTCCCTAAATGTATGTTGCCTGTCACTCTCTTTTTTTTTTTTTTTATTCTTGCTGAGGATGAAGTCAGCTATTCTGAACGTGCTTTACCGTCGTCAGTGGATACAAGTGATAAGTGCCATGTTGTGGCCTGCCAATTGATTGTACAGTGTGACCATCAAGGCACAAGCACAAGACACAATGTGCAAGAACAATAACAATAATAATATGAATAATAATAAAAAAGATTGCATTGTCTGCAGCAATGTATCTGCTGCTCTGTACACTCCCTGCATCATTAAGACAATCAGGGCCAGATTTATGAAGCCGTTTGTGCCTTTGTCACACATCTGACACATTCTCACCAGATGTTAGTGCTGTGTTAATCAAAGCACAAGACAAGAACTGCAGTTTGTGTGTCATTAATATGAGTGTTCGGCACAGTGTCTCTCTTCTTGTTGGGATGGAGGAATGCACAAATGACAGGTTAACATGTCTCAGTTCTTTTCTGGATAAATTACCTGCAGTCCACTGGGAGTAGTTAGCTGATTTATATATTATATATTACAGTATATGTACATAGACATATCCATGGATGTACCAAAAGTACCCTACTTGTGTATCACACCAGTGAATTTATTTGAATTGAAAAACTCCGCTTGGAACAATGATTTCCTGATTTTGCTTTTCCACAAAAAGAATAACCTTCGAATCTGCCTCAGCCGAACTCGTCAAACCATCAGTCGAAAGAGACTCCTCATGAACTATCATGTATGATGATGTTTCCCAAGGTTTTAAAGATGACAAACTGTCTGACCCAATGAAACAATATACTGTACATTGCAATTACAACACATTTGTGCATATTGTAACATTTCTTTGATTCTTTTTACGAATCGACTGATGTTAAAGGCTGTGTTAAACAGCGGATGTTATTTTAAGTATTATTTTTAAAGAGCAATGCTTGATAAATTAACTAAAATATAATTTTATGCATGTGTTAATCAGTAAATCTTACGTAAAAAGAAAAGAAAAAAAAAAAAAACTAATTTATTCTGTGACCCAAAAACGATATTCCATGACTCATCTGTGAGTCATCCCGACCCAGTTTCTGGGAAGGACTAACATATGACAATGAACACATCAATAACACGCATTTAAGAAGCTGGAAACAGCAGATGTTCGGTGTTCATCTGGACTGGTCCAGCAGTGCTCTCATCTCAAGTTGTATAACTTCAACTTGCACATAATATTTCCAGGGCACCAGGTTATCTGTGGTGTCTGTTTATTGAGTCTAATAATGAGTAGGGAATGGGCTTTGAGGCACTTTCTGTCTTTTAAATACAATCTGATTTAACAATCTGACTGTCAACTTTTGACCGGGTCTCTCTGCATTGAAGTGCAGTAAACACGACGAGGCTATGCATGACAGTCCATCAGGATTTTCATTGGGCTGTCGTTTTCGAGTTGGCCTTAACACAAACACACAAACATATCAACAGTATCAGGAAGCGGGGAGAAATGCACAAAGTGCTCTTCATCTACTTCTCTTCTTCCCTTTCATCTTCTTTGCCGGTGCAGGTTACCTCTGTGGGGCAGCTGCTGTTTCAAGGCAGACAGCTCATCAAGATGAGAGAAGTGTTGGGGCAGGAACTTATCCGCTCACCGGCAGAGGGGGTCTAAGCACGCTTCCTGTCTCAACTCCATTCCACAGGAGGAGGATGATATATACACCTATATATATATATATATATGCCACTATATTTTTTTTATTATGTCCAATAAATGTAGGTGAATCATCTAAAAATAGAAACATGAGGTATGGCCTTTTTTGTACATTGATTTAACTGTCTCATACTAATACATCCAACAACAATGAGTAAAAAACATAGTCATGGAATGCAATGCTGATTATAATGAGCTGCACCATCAGGGGAAAAAACAAACAAAAAAACCACTTCGTCTTTTGATTTGTTTGATATTTGTTGCTGCTTGATCACCGTCAGTGCAGATACTGAGGGTATGTGTAGTGTCTGGGCAGAGCTCTAATCAAGGAACCAAATAAACCCTTAATGAGCTGCTGATGATGCGGGGGATTCCTGGCAGACGCGTGCTCTGGGTAAGTGGAGCGGGAGGAGCAACAGCTGTAGCCTCCAGACTGCGGGTCAAGCTGATGGAGTCGGTTATGTTTGCAAAGTCGCGGGCTTGTCCACACCAATATACTCTCTGCTGTGCTGTGAGCGATTCTTACAGTCAGGGAATATGTTTGAATTTCAAAAATGCTGCTGGACTGTCATTGTGCAGAATACCTAAAAATATACGAGGGAATGAGTCCACAGACTTTTTGCGTACCTGAGACCATGCAACCATGAATTAGATGTGTTAAGAATTCAGGTTGCCTCATGTCTGTCGGACCTGACTTGGATGGATCAACTCAAATCAGGAAGGATCCTTGACTTAGAGGAAAACCATGAATGTTGGTTATGACCATCTCCTGATGCTGCTGAAGAAACACAGTGTAACAAACCCCAAAACACTTATTAGTGAAGTTGCATGTTGCAGCTGAATATCCCTCACCTCATCCTTCCCTTACAAATGTTGGAGAAACTAGGTAGCTCTCAGTTAGCATCACAACTCAAAAGATGTTTCTTGTCCATTGTAGGCTATATATTAAAAACATGGCAGTCCAAGAATGGCAGCTTTAGTAGGGCCGACATATATATTCATTTGATATAAATGTAAATGGCTAATTCTGGGGTTGTGAAAAACAACATCATACAGAAAATATGCAAAACAATAAGTATAATTATATTTACTTTCTGCCAAATGAAAATGATTTCACCTTACTTTTACACAGTGGAACTTTAAGATTTGAAGCTTACGCTTGACAGTATTAGTGAAGTTGTCAGCGGTCTATCTGGGTCATTCTGTACAGATAGCCAAATAAAGGGAAGTGCCTATTCAGCATTATGTTGCCATGATGAATTGTTGAGCGATTTCAATAGCGCAGCTGGCACTGTGCCACAGAGGGGTCGGCCTGACAACTTCAGATGAGGGCCCGGGGGCAAGGGGATAAGCTGGGCAGGGCACCGGGCCTTGCTCTGGGCCATGGCCAGCTCTCTGAAGTGGTGCCACCAGGATCGGCAGATGGAGGACGATGTGAGGTGGTGCCGCGCTCCCACAGCACAGTCAGCCGCTCCGAAGGATTCAACCAGCTGGGCATTGAATCATCCCCAATCATCTGGCTTCTGTTACTGCAGGTCCCACTGGTGAATCTGTGACGTGTGCGACCAGATGGAAAGACAGACAATGCACAATATGTCCTCGTGCACTCCATGTGACAGAGCCACAAATGAAGCCGCAGGAGTAGCGCACAGATCCCGAACAGTAGCAAACGTGGTATTCTCCAACTTTGCTGGCATCCACTGCACTGCAATTACTTAACACAAACGACACTGTGCGTACAGCATGATTTATTTGACAGCTGTTTCCACAAATGTCTCACTACAACCACACTGGGATCAAACTGGCCTCTTAAAGTGCACAGTTAGAAAACAGTAATAATTAATGTCCATAAATGAACCCCCTGCTTCTGCATTTTAATAGTCAGAGTGCAGCGACTGGTTTGATGTTGTGATTTCCATCGAGTCCTCTGCCTGCCTTTCTCTCTGTACCTGTCACCAGCTAGTCAAGGGCAGCACACTCTTCAAACTCAACCCACTGTTTGTGCGTGCATGTGTGTGTGTGTGTGTGCTCTGGAGATTTAATGAGGCACACCTGGCCCTCATTCATAATGGAAGGCAGATTTCATATTAATTTGGTGGCACGCTCAGTGTCCAGGGTGATGTTGAACAGCTGTAGAGACCTGGCTTATGGCTGCATAATTCATGATAGCTCACACTGATTTTAAAACAAAAGTGGTGGAAATCTTCATTGTCGGAGCAGGAGACAGCAAAGAGGAAGATTACTCACTAAATGCTGAGTTAAAGAGTTGCTGAACCACAAATCCTTTAAAAAAAAAAGGAAGACAACCAGGAGGAAAATATGTCTCGGAAAAACCTCATATTTAAGCACAGTTTTTTCTTTCTCACTCCTTTCTTCCACTGAGGCATCTGGTGGGTGGCTGGGGTGACTGTCAGTGTGGGTGTAGGTGCACACTGCAGGAATCATGTGTCCCTTCTGTGAGCCTCTGCAAAGATCATGTTTGATGCTCTGTGCAGGAAGTTACTGCTCCTGGCCAAGACAGTCTGGCACATGAGCCTTTGTAAAACTATATATGTGTGTGTGCGCTTGTGTATCCGTTATGGGCCCAAGGAATGGTCCCACTGCAACCAACACAAAATCTGTGCAAGATAGAGTAGAAGTTCAGTAGCAGCAAAGACACAATCTATCATATTAGCTTCATGAATAAGATTTACTTAGAATGTTGTGTCACCTCCTTTAAGCTTGAGTTGTGTGCAGTAGCCCTTCTTGACAGACATCTAAGATGTTGTACCTGGAATCTGCTGGAGCCATTCCAGTTTGGATTTTACAGCTCCTAGCGCCAATGGGACCACCGTAACCAAACATCTTTGTTGGCATCTTCCATCTTGATTCTGGGACCTTCAACCCACACTTGGTGCAGATGTTTCTGTTCACTATTTCAACTCACTTGGTTGTGGGATTCAATGTATACCTGCTGTCATGTTCTGCACTGTCTCTGCTACTTATACACAACGTTCAAAGCATGTTCCCCGAAGGTTAGTTGCAACCAAACCAAAAAACTAACATTTAGAGAACGTTCCTTGAGGGTTAGGTAGGAGCCTAATGTTCCCTAAATGCTCTCCTGTGGTGGCATCCACACAACATTCCTGTTAGGGTCAGAGAATGTTCTCTGAAGGTTGTATGAAGGTCGTGACAATGTAAGGTTCTGGGAACTGAATGTGCAAACAAAAACTTTCTCTATTAACCACAGGAGAACCTTGGGGGGAACCTTCAGGGAACATTCCCGCAACCAAAAGGTAACATTCCCAGAACCTTCTGGGAACCAAAAATTGTTAGCTGGGTCAGAGGAATCTTAGCCTCAGCCTACACCTGCCTGGTGTGATAGATCCCAGCCTGGTGCTTGGTGCCTCTACCTTTGCCCCTCCGGCTCCTTCTCTCTGCTGGCAGTTGAATATTGTTCAAGGCAAATAATCTAATAAAAGCTGTGCAAAAGATTTATGTATGCAATGCAAAACCTTGTGTTGAACTGTCTCAACTGCTCACTTGTCTAGGATACAGCACACTTTGCCATGGACAATCAACAAACATGTACATGAGTAGATAAAAAATACTTTGGCAGTGGATAGCTAAACAAAATATCTAATTAGCATCGTCGTATAGAGCATTAATGACTTCTCATTTTCTCAGATTGACTCATCGGTCAACAAAGGTGAAGTCGGCGAATCGTTTGCATTGACCCAGCGGAGGAACACAGCTGTACAACAATGAGCAACTTTTATTAAAGGTCTCTGTAACATTAACAGTCAATATATTTTGACTGATTATTACTGCCTTACTTTAGAAGCAATGGACTGAGACTATTGTGTCACATATACATGACATGTAGAGGGTTCAAGATGTGTGGGCCAAGTGCAGTTGTTTACACTAACTGTGAGTAAAACAGAAGCACAACAACATAATACGAGTACATATTAGAATATAATGGCTTAATGGCCTTGTCGGTGCTTCAGTTAGGCCAGGGTTTCGTTTTTCTATTTATGTATATACAGTAAGTGCATATAGTGTTCAAGTGCATTCATGTGTATATTTTCAGATATTAACTCTGAACTCATTTGCCTTTCACTAATGAAAAATGTAACAGGAGATTGCGGCAACTAAACATCTTAACTTTTTGATGTGCTTTCATCTCCAGAGAATGCTCAGACAATTTATTTACCTGATATGAAGTGATCACTACACGAGCAGAATCCCTTGCCTGTGGGCTCCCATCACTCTCACTTCCAGCACATTTTGTGGCAGTGATCCACTTCTGCTGTCTCTCGGGATCTTTGGAAATCCGGTAAAATGTTCTTACCCTTTCCTTGTCCCTGACTGTTTCGGCATCCTGGGGTACAACAACTACCATATTTACTTTTTATGAATAGAAATGGGCTTGAATTTCAGTGTATGTTGCCAGGAATATAAGTCTGTGGACTGGAACAGCCTCCTACCCATAATAATTCTGAGTGATGCATGACGAGACTGCGTGACGTCAACTACCAGAGGAAGGAAGCTTATAGTCACAGTGCAAAATCTTGCAAGGTTTTGCAGGATTTATGTTTTTTTAAATAATCCTGAATTCAGACCCATAACTGGCCATGACCTACATGGCAGGGGAAAAACGTTAAATTGTGCACAAATTTGCTTTCATCATGATAGTTTGTTATCTGTTTGAGAAACACAGCGGGTTACGGTAGGGTTCATTTATAATCTCTTTATGATGATGATGACATTTCGAAGGATGTAACATCACTGCCCACACACTTCCAAGACTCCTTTAAGTTGGCATGGTTGTTGCCACTCCTGCTTGTTTAACTGCTTCTTCCTACTTTCTCAGTGTTGAAATGTCTACCTTGCGTTCTATGGTAGCGCTAATGTTTGAGTGATACCAAAAAAATCTGTAACCAACTGTGATGCTGCCTCAGTTGGCATGTTTTGGGGGAAACAAAAAGGTAAACTCATTCACAATAGCTGTCCAACAACAGCAAGTGTGTTCTGCACCTTCTTGAGCAGAAATGAAGAAAGAAACGTTCCTCAACAGCAGGTGGCTGAAGTCTGTGAAGACCTATTTGGTGACGGTGCATATAAACTAAAGTGTTTGTTTAACTTGTCACTCGTTCATCATACAGACATTCGCTCCCTGTGTTATAAAAGGAGGTTCATATGCACAGTCACACATATTCACATTTCTGTTGAGCCACCTTTAGCTAGATGTGCATTCAACGTGGCATTACTTCGATAAGCTTATATGCAGTTAATCCCCAGTTGCATTACTTTTTTTTTTTTGCAAGCTCTTGTATTTATGATTGAGTTGGACCACTATGTTAAGTCCAGCAGCTCCCAAAGATTCTCTGTGGGGTTAAGACGTGGACTCTGTGGTGATCATTTACTGTGTGAAAATGATGACTCATGCTCCCGGAACCATTCTTCCACAGTTTGAGCCTGATGAATCCTGGCTTTATCATCTTGGACTATGTCTGCTGACCTAATGTTTTTGCACATGACTTTGCCAAACTTAAACCTGACCAAGTGAAGCAACCCCAGATCATAAAATTGCCCCCCCGCAGGCTTGTAGTATAGGCGCTAAGCTTGATATGAGACAATGTGACTTTTTTTTGGACAGGCAGTGAATATGAACTCATTGATGCTGTCTCCTTGCTGCGAGTCATTTATTTGCCTCATCTTTTCTGTGTCTCTTCTCATCTTCTGATTGAGTGGAGCTGAACAGCCAATCACAGTGATCTCTCACACTGACAGACAGCGAGGCTTTTTTGATTCAACATGCAGAATCAGCTGTAAAACTGCCAGTAGGGCTCCTGTTGATGCCAACAAGGTTCAAGGCCCTGGACTTTAGGGAATATCATGGATGCATGGATTTTTATTTTTTTTCTGTGACCTGTTAGCTTTAGCATCAGTCATTTGGTGGATTTTTTTTTTTTTTACGACAGTCTCAAGATCCTGTTATTGCACAAACTGGCTCTCTATGGATTATTGTACATGCACCAATGCTTCTCCCTGAACGAGTGAAAATACCTTTCTGTAAGAAAGGTGTTATTATCTTCATCAATTAGATCTGCACACACAGAGAGCTTAATGTTCCAGACAGACCCAAGTCGTTGTGCTCAGAGATTTGGTAATCGCCTCAGCTCCTGTGGCCACACCGACTGAGATGCCAGATGTGAAATCTCATTACCCAGCAGTCCCATGTCCCTCCTGCTTCCCCCACCTTGTGGCCGCTTACTAATAATTCTCCCTTGACTTATTATCCTTTGGGCACACAGAAGGAATGTGATGCATTGCACACTGTCATGAAACAGGTACAAAAAATTGTTTTGTTGGTTTTACTCTCAGTTTCTGCTGCCGTGAAGGGGTGATGTATTGTCCGACAGGCTCCACAGAAACAATGCATGACAGTTTACAACAAAAAGCTTTGTGTCTCAAAGTGAAATATGATATTGATTGATAAGGCAGTGTGTTCACCTGACAGTGTGCCATAGGGCTGCATAGGAGAGAGTTTCTCCCTGTCAAAAGTATGGTATGGTAATAGTGAAAGTCAACGCGCAGATGTTTGCCAATGACAGACAGTGTTATTTGCAAACGTGGGAGCCAAATATAAATGAAGAGATTGATGTGTCCTTTGATGATTCCGAGAGATACATGGCATCTTGCAGGAGTGGACTCTCTCTCTATATCACAATACGTTGAATTACAGTATGATATTGTCTGGCAGGTTTGCAGACATGCTTGTGGAGCAGATGTGTTTACTCCATGGTGTTTATGTTTTATTCATGCATTAGACTAGCTATTGACCATATTTATCACATCTGCATAGATGCAGACAGATCGTATCTTCCCTTTTTATTTTAAAAAAACGCAAATATATTCATCACCGGGGTTACATGAGGCTGGAGTCTCCCAGCATGCCCTGGGTGAAGTCAGGATAATCTAGAGGAAATTTAGGTAACACGCAAAGAAAGGGGCCACTGAGCTTGGAGCTGAGCCTGTACGCCCCAGTGAGACACGTTCTGGCACCTCTGGACATTTTGTGATTTTGTTAATTAGCTTTTCTTCATCTGTGTCTTGGCAAACTGTGGCCTACTTACCATAATTACAAGCGCAACACAGTCGTGCTGAAAAAGCAGCTGTTTTGGTGCTTTATTAATGCTCCAAAATCAAATTAAACTGATTCGAGGTGACAGTCATTTAGGCAGGTTGTTTGAACCAAGTACATTTCCTTTTTGTCTCTCTTTTATGAAAATGCATTTCTCATGCATTTGCCCTGAGGCTCTTTGCATTTCGGCTCCTCCATTTGGTTAATTGATAAAGAGTATGGAGCATTTATCTGCTAAATCTGACTGGAGGATTTAAATTTTCTCCAGCTCAATGCAGAAAAGACAAAAACGCCGGGCTTGAGGTCAGTGGCCAACTTGACTCAATGACACTAAAAACCACAGACCAAGCCAGAAATCTTGATGTAGTTATGGACCCAGACCTGAATTTTAACAGCCACATAAAGACCATCACTAAATCAGCCTATTATCGTCTCAAAAACATTGCACAAATGAAAGGATTTCTGTCCAAACAAGGCATGGAAAAACGTGTTCATACATTTATTCTTAGTAGGTTAGATTATTGTAATGGTGTCTTTACAGGTCTCAGTAAAAAAAATCAATCAAGCAGCTGCAGCTCTTCCAGAATGCTGCTGCCAGAGTCCTGACCAGCAGCAGGAAAATGGACCATATCACACCTGTCCTTAAATCACTACACTGACGTCGAGTTTAAAATCCTGTTACTGGTCTACAAGTCACTGAATAGTCATGTCAGAGCTGCTCGTTGGGTATGAAGCATCCAGACCCCTCAGGTCATCAGGGACAGGTTTACCTAGTGTCCCCTGGGTCAGAACCAAGCATTTAGCTTCTATGGTCCTCACCTGTGGAACAAACTCCCCGAACACACTCTCAGCTTTTTGAAATCAGGGTTGAAAACATTATTGTTTAATGCAGCTTTCTGATATTTATTTCAATTGTAACCACTTCAACTTTCACATCTGCTTGTTAAATGATGTTTAATGATTTTAAATTACATTCCAATGTTTTATTAATTTTATGTTAACAGATGCTTTCTCTGTTCGGTGTTTCTCTGAGTTGAAGGGGGACTGATTAGATGAAATGGGAAGAACAGGTAAAAGAGCACTTGTCGAATCTTGGAGACTCGCGCTGAGTGGGAGTGTAAGCCCTGTGACTAATTTCATTTTCACATCGAGGACAAATTAGGGCAAACACAGAACAGATGAAAAATTCTTTGTTTTTATTTCTATAAATTTCTACTTTCTATAGTTGATTTTTAAAAAAATGATTTTGTTTTAATTTCCTATGTATTTACGCGCTTCTGTAAAGCACTATGAATTGTGAATGGCGCTGTACAAATAAACTTGCCTTGTCTTGCCTTTTCTACATCTCATTATCTGGTAAACCCTTTATTAAGCAAGCAGAAAATCAGACTGCCTTTATAATTAATAATAATACATCTACATTAACCACACTGTTGTTTTGCATAACCACAATCCTTTGCCACCTTTAAACCCTTATATCTTTGCAACTGTGGGGGAGAGGGAAAAAAGCGATGAACACAACGATGAGTTATATAGCTGCACATTATGAATCCAGAAGCACAGAACCTAAATAAGCATTCATTTGGAGGAATCTGATCATGATTAACTCCATTATTCACTCTCCTTTTAGCTCCGTTTTGCTCCCCACCAACTCCTGGGGGTAATGGCAGGCTCATTAGTGGCTCGGCACTGCACCTTGTTCACTCTCCTCTTAAACTTTAGTCTGTCTGCTGTGTAGTTGCAGTAGCAGCTGAGCAGGTGGGGTACAGTGAGCTGAAAACAACTGCCAACTGTGGCCGGGAACAAAGCTGATGAGAGTGCAGGAGGAGAGACATTAAAGTTGAAGACCATGAAGCCAAAACGATTCATTTAACTTAACTGCAGTTGGGTGATAATTAGCGTTGGATTCATCAACATAATCAACACTTTTAACCAAACTATAATTGCGGTGTACATGCATGGTAATATGTATTTTCAAAAGGATGCAGCGCATGAAATGCTTTTCTGAAAAATACATGTTTAAATGGTTGTGCGGAAACGTAATCAAATGTCTCTTGGATTTCACACAAATGAGTTAACTCAATGTTGACTTAGACTATTGGCTACACTTGACGCTCGCTGTGTTTCTCTGTGTCTATTATTTGGCACTGACAAAGCATAGCTGGTAACATTTATGTAAATATGCCATCCTTGAAGCAAAAGCTGTTTTTTTTTTTCGATAATCCTTGCCCTGATTTTATAGCCTCGCTGAAAAGCAAGGTCAAAACACAAGAACACAATTAAAATACCAAATTACCATGTTGAGGTTAATGATTATACAACTACAGTGACTTTACTTTAAAATGTTAAATTTTAAAGCAAAAACAAGGAACAGGTTAATTAAACATCACACAAATTTTGAATTGAAAGAATTTTGTGAAGAAACAAAGACGGAAATCAGGTGTCTGAAGTCTTTGAAATACTGTAATAAAGACAATGGGAACCTGTCACTAACCAACCTTGTGTAGTTGTATTGCTTTCTATTGCAGCCTTTACCAGATTTCTTTTTCCCCCAGACACGTGGGATGGGTTTTCAACAAAGAATATTAAATAGTCTTTCAGTAAGGAATTATGGTCTACATTGAAGGGCTCAGAGCTGAAGCCATGAAATCGCGGTGCTTATTGAGAAGCAAGAAACCAGTAAATCAATGATCTTTCAGCTGTTAATCAATCACACCTCACTCTCACTCTCATAAGACCATTGTAGCTTCATTACCGTTCAACAATTAACACTGCCAAGAGAGGGATTGGTACACTGACTGCTGTGATTAATGGGACTATAAAATGAGAGGGGAGGTCCAATGAATTTATATTTAGATGTTAATTAATTCCAGGATGGTAATTAGTTAATTAAAATGAATTAATTAGTTAATTGTAGGATATGGTGTCATGTTTTGTTGCTTCTTTGTTGCACACAGCATTACGACTTTGACAGCAGTAGGACAATTCAGGTTTTGTTTTGTCTTTTTTTTTGTTGAGAGAAAAATACTCATCAGTGTATCGACAGGAGAAGCTGTTTGTCTTTAAAGTTTTGACACTCCTTGGCCTCTGCAATGGCCTGAAAAATCACAATAGTGCTGGATCTGTCCTTTTCCGTCCTAAATCTTGTTAAAGTCTGTCACAAATCAGTGAGCCTGGTAATTGCTATTTGTACTCTCTTGTGCCCGGTATCACACTGTTTTCAAGCCACACAGTTTTCGCAGGCCCAGGACTGTTGGAATTGATTTTTTTTTTCTTAATCAGTTGTTTATAACCAAATGCATGGCTCCAAATGAGGTCCTAATTGAAAATGACTGTTTGATGAATGGTTTGGAATGGTATCCTAAAGACGCGCAGATTCAAATGCGCCGTTGTCAGTGGGCCGCTACAAATGCGGTGAAATTTCCCTTGTGTTATATGTTGTTTTCTATACATCTATTAATTTTACTGTGAACGAAGCTTTACTGCTGCGTTCCCCCCGTCAAGTTGAAATGAGTTGGCTGAAGCACTTAAGACATTACGAAACAAGACAAATGGATGTCTCTGAAATGCTGTTTTATTTTGATATTATGAGCATGGGTGACTTCACTTTATACTTTATTACACTGGTAAAAATGTTTGCTCATACTGGAGCAAAGTAAGAACAACACCAGTAAGCAGGCCGTTCTGAAATGATTCATGTCCTCACAGAACCTGTGGTGCGTAAATTTTTGTCTTGTCAATAAAAAAATACACAAAAAATACTCTTCTTTTATGAAATATCTATTTGAAAGTAAGCAGTGGTAGATTTGGCTTGTTCTTATTTGTAATTGTCTGCACCGAACCAAGATTTGTGCTGTATCGAGCCATTTTGTATTGATTTGAGTCAAATCACTCCAACATAAATAAATAAACAGCACCTTCCCAGAATCCTCGTGTAGCCCATGTATCTAGATGCATGACGGGAGAGGTGCACACTTCTTTCTTTATGTTTTGATTTATAGCATACGTCTAGCCTAGCTCGTCTTTGAGGCTCGCTTGTGACCTGAGAGCATAAAAAAGAAAACAAGAATCCTAATTAATAAATACATAAAGTATGTCACCAGCTGGCATGTTTTACTGTATGAGTCAGACTTTTGTTCCTACAGAAGTCTACACTGTGAAGTCAATAAGCCTGGCTCTGTGTTCATATCCTTTCGCATCCCGCCTCAGTCCACTGGCACGGTGAGAACTCGTTTGTATCTCTGCCAAAATGCTAATCACGTGGGAACCTGCAGCCCCACTTCCTGGAAAAAAAATAAAAAAAAAATAAAAAAAAAGAGAAGAAGAATACATTTGAAATTGGATCAAATTTTAATGCAGCAACCAGCAACAACACTGAGAATTCATGTAAAGTAGAAACAACAGCCATAATAAATAATGAGCGCAGCGGAGGTCATTCTCAGGTCATGGGTGGAGTTAAAAGGAGAGAGAAATCATTCTGACGTGCCTGCCTTCGATGTCAAAAGAGAACACATAGTCTTAACTGTTTCTCCAAACTACATGTGTTCTGACACCAAAAAAAGAAGTTTAGAGATGCATTACAGTTTTTCACGTTTGCCAAACCTCGAAGCCCCATTTTCAACTCAACCCTGTCAACTGTTCAAACAAATGAATCACATGGTTGGCAACATTTTAAATATTTGCAAATTGGTTGATACAATTGACAAAATTACTCTCTAACCACATCCTCATATTTAGCATGATAGGGATGTTCCAATCCTGATCTCAATTACTGAAGCTAATCTGGGCAGTTTATAACTGATCTGGAATCTGCAATTGCCCTGATTATCTCACCGCTATCTTTTACTGCAGCTGCAGAGCTTTCCACAGGCGCTGACCACGGGCTTCTTTACTAATAGTATATCCATGTATATCTAAGATGTAATGTGTATGTGTAGACACACACACACGCATGCTTAAAAGCCCTGGTATACTTTCACGCACAGCGCGCGTGGACCCAACACACACCGGGCGAAATTGCGTCATCAACACACACAGGCAGCCCAGATTTAGGAGAACGTTGGATGAGCGTGTGTGAACGGAACATCCACCCAACCAGTAGGTGGAGTATTAAGCTCTGCTCACCAAGCAGAAAAAAACCTTTCAACAACAGAAGAAGTAGTCGCCAAGGATAGTCTAGTTTTACTGACATTGACCTTCTTTTTCTTTTCTTTTTTTAAAATTGATGTACTGTACAGAGCTCCTATCTTGGCAAAATAAGTATCAGATTGGGGTTCAATATTGACAGATACCCAATTGTAAAAAGATCACTTTAAAGAGCAATTGACCCAGAAAGACACACAGTCCCTACATAACGAACAGTCTTTAGTCATTGTGAACACACCACCAATCATAAGTGAGCACATGTGTTTGTGTGGAACCAATTCAGTCAACGGCAAGAGTAACACCACACCACACAGCTACTACAACACCACAGGAGACTCATTGTTGATGTACAAACTAGTGCTGTGTTCACTGTGGGAAATACAACAGTCTTCCCACAATTAACCGTTTCTGCAATGCAAACAGAACCAGCCGAGACATGGAGCTCCAGACATCAGGTTACTTTGTTTTCCTGCACCACCATGGTGGAAGGAAAAGCCATGGTGCCAGTGCCGGTTGGAGTAGTGTTGCCAAGTTCATGATGTGGTCCAAATGAGGACCTTTCTGTGCATGGGTATTCTGCGGGCACTCTGCTTTTCTCCTATAGTTCAAAAACATGCAGAGGTTAACTGGACACTCTAAATTGACCGTAAGTCTGAAAGTAAGAGTGAATGGTTGTTTGTCTCTGTGTGTTGGCACTGGGATGGACTGGCACCCTGCCTGGTGTGTACCTCGCCTTTCACCTTATGTCAGCTGGGACTGACTCCAGCTCCCCATGACCCTCATGTGGTGGAAAAAGTGTGAGACCTTTACAATGCCTCCACAGTGCTTTTCATGAGTTTGAAAACAGCCAGAGAAGACATTACTCCAGACCTTCTGTAATACAACTTCTTGAACTTTGTGTTAAACTTTCCTAATCCTTCTCTGCCGAACGCCTATACATGAGAGTAAATCCACATGAAATAACTATAACACTATTAGCGTTGGATTCTCTACTTGATATCACATGATCACTGGGAATCAGTGGGAATCTTCTGTTGCCAATGGATTCCCATCACTCCGTCTTTCATGCCTGCTTTGAGCATGTTTCTTGGCAGTGATCCACCTCTGGCATCTCTCATGATCTTTGGTGATCTGGTGAAGTGCTCTCTCCTCTGCTTCTTGCCAAATATTTGGCACAACAGCGATCACACCATCTTCACATTTTATGAATACAGCTGGCGGAAAGACAAGTTGCCTGACACATTGTCTGCTATGCTGTCCTGTACATACATCTGTGGGTTTGAACAGTGTGGCTTCCTGCCAAAAAAGTGTTGTTGTTTTTTTTTTTATGAATGTTCCACGTTGGGATAAAGTAGAGGTCACGGGATAATTAATTGACCCGGTGCAGAACTATGATGTTGAAGCAGAAAGAAAGGTTGACACCGGTCACTGAAAAGTCATATAATGCAGATTATTTTGCATTTACATTGTTTTCATAAGTTCTTAAGTGCATGAATGTGAAAACATCCTTGTAGTCCATTTTTGTAGTTGTGTAATGTTGAGTCGTGTCCATGCATTCGCTGGCTTTGTGTGTTGTTAGACAGCACTGTTTGATTTTATGTAATGATACAACAGCTTTGACACAACTACTTGATATTGATTTGCGTGAGCGTAGCTGTACTTTGGGGTTTCGTGTTTGCTGTTTTGTGAAAAGGAGAGGGAATTTCAGGAAATTTTCCATGATGATATTTCACTTCTCGCATTATTAAAAATGACTGACTTTGTACTTTGAGAAAAGATTTGGGTTCTTGACTGACCCTTTTTATAGCTGACATCTTTTTGTAGCCACAATGAGCAGATTTGAGCAGATTTCCGTTCATACTCACTGTGTTTATGAGGTGTATTTTTCAAAAATATCACTGTATTGCTGCACACATTGCCTCCACTGTGGGGAGTTTACTCCTGGTATTGCTTTACAGGCCCCCATGGAGACTGAACACCCTTTTATCCCTTAGCCTCAAGTTGCAATCAGATAATTGTTTCTCAGAGCAACCATCTGAGACTGCAAAACCATGTAATCCCCCAGCGCTGCTCTGATGGCGCTACAATAACAGCAGACTGCTATAGAAACCCTAATGGTCTCATTGTGAGCTTGTTTCTGAAAAGAAATGCTTTTCAGAATTGCTTAGGTTAGGATAGAAACCATACATTCATAGTAAAGTCTTACAAAGATTACACGTCTGTGGGTGTTTTTTTTGTTTTTTTGTTTTTTTTTTTAAAAAAAGGTTTCACTTTTTAATCAAAGAGTTTCTGGATAAAAAAAAAGTCATTTTTTCCCCCTTCATTTAGGTTCCACAACCCGCTTTTCTGGTGGTGTGAAATTCAGGTTTTGCATCATGCAGTCTTTACAGCCCTACACTGAGATCGCCTTTGGCTTTTATCATGACTGCACTACCTGTCAGCTCCCAGACTCTGTCACGTCCCCTCCTTTGCCATATGGGAATTTTCTGTATGCATGCAACCAAAGCATGTGTTGTTTCTGAGTGGGCGCCTGTACGATGCTCTTACTGTAACACAAATGTGAGGGTCTGAGATTGCTGGGATCCTCCAGCAATGTGGTGATGTGACTGCAGAGAAGAGAAGAGAAGAGAAGAGAAGAGAAGAGAAGAGAAGAGAAGAGAAGAGAAGAGAAGAGAAGAGAAGAGAAGAGAAGAGAAGAGCCTTTGGGTTGACCTTTGGAGACAGACACTGTGAAATCACAGCCATGGCATTTCAACTAAGCCAAATTATATTTAGAAATGAAAAGACTAATTGCAAGAGAGAGCTCTAATTCCCACCTCTCATCATTTATTTCAGCTAAATCGTTACTCAAACTAAAGAATTGATTGAAATGTATCAAGGTTTTTTTATTTTCTTCTCTAAAACTGCAAATGTTCTGCCCTGAAATGTTGACCATGGACCATGGAGAAGAACTGAAGAGTTTGCATTCAGGTGGAATTTTCCACCTTTCCTTTGGTTTAGTAAATAGTCCTATTTATAAACTGTGTGTGCACTTGCTACTTTACAGGGTTTTAAAGTGTTATTATTTCCCCTTGGTGATCAATTTTTCATGACGGCTTGTGGTTGCAGCCCTTAATGCCTTTAAAAGCATGAAAGGCACAAAAAGCTTTTTCTGCAGATTGCTTTTGTTTTTTTCCTAATTTAAAATTTAACTTCAGTTTAAAAGAGCAAAATTCGCTGACTACTTAGAGCGCACAAATGTTTAAAAGTGGGGGAAGAGGAGCGAGTACTGCAATTTAAAGTCCTCTGCCACAGGATTAGCTTTTAACGTGCCTCTTTCCAAATCAGTATGTATTTCATTCATTTGAAGCCAAATCTCATTGTGTCCTCGAAGCACTGCAGCATTTTATGCAATTTGTGTCTTTCTCCTTAAAAAAAAAAGAAATAAAAAATCGTGCTTCATTGTGAATCATTTTCTTGTCTGTTTTCCTTCTGCAGATAGAACACAGCCTTCATGTAAAACTGAGTGATTTCAGTCATCACTCTGTGCACAAATCAGCCAAGGCCGCCGCCCGCAGCACACAGGCATTGGTCCGTCTAACAGCGCTGATGAGACGTGCCATGCTGTGTGCTTGTCTCCAAGGTGTCAGTCGTGTTACAAAGACAGGCTGGCTGGGTGAGTCCCATTCCCAGCCTGAAGCCTTGGGCTCTGTGCAAGAGCAGTTGACAGAGAGGTGCACATGGAGCCATCAGGAAAGAACGCCACTTGGAGAAGAGACAGAAGTTCAATCGAGGGAGGTAAAATTGACCATCTCTTTGCACATACACTAAAAAACCCAAGTTTACACTAAATCTACACTAAATTAAATGACTGGATGAATTGAAAACAATATTCAAATAATACTCTTTATGTGTACAAGAGATGGGTAAATGCAGATTAAAGTCAGGGTCTGTAATTTGCTTTTTATTCGCTTATTTTAATCATCAAAGGGCCAGAAAATGTCCTGTGAGTAAGTGATTTTGAACATTTTTCCAGAATAACTTTCAGTATCTGGCAGTTATTTACAAATTACTGCAATTTAAAATGAAGAAAAACAAAAAAAAACACTTTAGTTGTACATGAACACCAGATTTTGCGTGTTCAATTTGAACTTAGAACAATATAAAACGTATTTGAAATAACATCTGTTGGAGTTTTTGTCTCAATGTCCAAAAACAGGCAAATAAATGGAAACTTAACCTAACCTCCGCCCTGGTGAGAAAGTCGTGTAATGCAAAGTTCACTTGTGCACACGTGTTGTCAGCGATACACTCAGTGTTAAAGGGTTAACTTGAGAATCACTTCCAACTTCCCAATGTCACATTAGGATCCAGTTCAACACAGGGCCGTAATGCTTGTTTCCATAAAAGAAACAAAGCTGTGTGTGAGGTGGGACAGCAGAGAACTGGACAAATGTAACACTATCACTGTGTTGTTTGTTTCACATCTGCTTTCACATCATTATTACGACTGACACCATGGGGAGTGTCACGTTTGAACACAATCAGAATAACACATAATATGTCCAAACACATTTAAATGAAAGCCACATTGAGACATGGTGACATTTAAATTTACTTTTATATTGGGCTTCCTCTTCTTAAAAAAAACCAGCTCTGAAAACAATGCCAATTCCACTATCCCTCCATATATATCTAAATAAGTGTGATGTTTTTCTAAGCCTTTACCAAGAACCTGGAGATATGTGTGGAGAGTAGTAGGCAGACCGAACTTGAGAGGAGCTTGTTGTTGCTCCCTCCCTCATCTCTGGTGACTCATGGAAGTGGTTGACTCCTCACATTGTTGTCACTGCAGGATTTCAATGACAGGTGGCCATTGTTGGCAAACAGCTACATTGTTGTTGTTCTTTTTGCCGTCGACAATGAAAATCTCACTGCTTCCATTTTGTGAATATTAGTGCAGCACAACCTTGCCCAAAAATAACCACCCGCTTGATTACAGGTCACCAGGACACAGTATATTGACCAAGCTCAGAGTCAATTTTAAGAGGCTCAGCCTAAAACTTCTTTGGCCATCCTACAGGATGTACAGTTTGATTTCGGTAATTGTTTTTTGTTTGAACACAGTTTATGTCTGTGGCTCCACGGCTGAGTTTCATCACTGTCTAAAATAAATATCATGCATTTGGTATCAAAGAGGTTTCATTTCAAATGCAAAGAAATGTCATTTCCATCAAGAAAAAAAATAAGTACATCAAACTCTTCTGTCCCCTGCTGTTTGGTTATTCTATATATTTTGGTTTTCAAGTCGCAATTTTCAATTGTGTATCTTAATTTTTCTTCTCAGGCCAAATCGTTTAAATCTGATTCAGTACCGATTCAATTTAGATTTGACGGTTCACGTGAAGAACTACACAAGTCTTCTGACATCTGACTTTGATGTAAACGTGACTTTCCTCTCAAGCACTGTGCAAGCACACACATTGGTATGTATGTGTATAGATATACTTATGTATGCATATGTATAAACACGTATATCCTATATGCATACATATGCTTTGCATTCATGTTCTATGGCCATATGCCAGATATACATACATACAATTTCCAGAAAATTGGAATGGACACTCAGATCTCTGTGTTCACACAGCTCTGAAACAATCTGATCATCTAAGTCAAATCTATCAGGCTGAACAAACACTGGATGTGGACTCGAAAACAGTCTCAGTTTGAACAGAAAAACGCGTTTTACTGGTCTTGAATGACATTGTGTTTTTTTCCCAAAAACCATAAGGCAACAAAAGATACAAAAACACAAAAGAGGTAAAAAGGCTACTAGCAACTGATCTTAAATACAGGTAAGGAACTGGCAACAGACACAGGAAACTTACAGGCTAAATACACAGGTGGAGGGTTACACAGGTGAAACACATTAGAGCAGGTAATCACATAGGAGGGAAACTTTAGAGGAAGCACACACTGAAACAAGTGGCAATGGTAATTATTTCAAAATAAAACAGGAAACAGAACACAAGACTATTCAGGACGTTACAAAGTCAAGGGAACAAAACATTGGATGTCTCTTCATTAATCAAAACATCACTATAGAAAACAAATAAAAGTTCCATTATTATTATTATGTCTGCTGCTTGTTTATTGGTTCAGGAAATTCAACAAGCTAATCTGTGTTTCAGAGGGGGGAATAGCAGAAGTAGGGTTGGGTCCTCAGATTAAGTGAGCAGGGGCTCTCTTCCTGAGTTTTGGCCCTCGTTTGGTGAGAGTGGTTAAGGTTAATGAGACAGATTTGTCTGTGAATGCCTGAACTTGTTACAAACTCTCACAAAGCTTGGACACAAATGCACAAGGCCAGAAACAGAAGGTTTTAAAAGAGCTTCACTGACTCCTTCAACCAGCAAACAAAAGGTGAGCAGGAATGACTCAGGAAAAGGCTAAACACTAAGCTAAACTTGACTCGAAATGACTGAGAAAACAAACAAGAACATAAGCTAAACTGACACAACAAAAGATCTCTGACTTGGTTCAAACTTCAAGTGGCACGGCCATAAGACGCACAGGCAACAGGAAGTGGGAGAAGGGAGTATATGTAGGGAGTGAGGGTAAGGAGCACCAGGTGAAAACAATCAGGGAATCAGGCGAGACACAGAACAAGACAGACAAGGTGCTCACAGGAAGTAGAGAAAACTTCTTACCAAAATAAAACAGGAAGTGGCACTGAACTTAAACTGACTAACAGGAAGTGGCACTGAACTAAAACTGACTAACAGGAAGTGACACTGAACTAAAACTGACACAACTGACGGTGCCTGACAAAACTGAGCCATACAAAGCATCATCATACTCATATCTCCTCTGAGTCTGTGCTGTTTTGTGATTGTTCAGAAGGGAAGTAGCAACGATTTGCATAACATTGTGTTCATGTTCCCTAAATTTTATTGAAAACAAATGTGCAAAAGCAATTCGATTGCAGCGCAATGTGAATTCTTGGAGAAAGGACTGAATTAGGTGTGAGGTAAACAACAGCACAAGGCACTGTGTGTGTGTGGTGTAGCGTGTTGGGTCAGTCACATCTCACGCCGCCAGACAAGAGTCCACACTCTGATTACAGTGTTGGTCTGCAGGGGAAAGAGTGACAGAGACAGAGAGTAAAGAACCACACAGAGAGCGAAGAGAGAGACCGACTGAGAACAAGTGAGATAAATGTGACAGAGGGAGTTTTCAAAGTGGCTCCTGTGACAAAGTTTCAGTCCACGTGCACCGAAACGTGCACTGTTCCCCTCAACGTTAGGAATCCTGTGGACCTAATTTATATTACGCCTTGATTAACCGGTGAAGGTCTCTCCACACTTGGTCTGCAGAGAGTTGCTTGCACATTCACAGATACATTCCTTCAGTTCCTTCCATACTAAAATTAAGTTTCATTCAATTTCAATCTAATATACTGCCTTAGCACATGCAATCCACTCAAAAGTTCCATGCAGTCACCAATTTCATCCTTAAAGAGAAAGTTCAGGGTTTCGTAATTTGATTTTATGACCCAGACACTCGTTATAACTTACCCTGTAAAAACGTTCTTTAGCCACTTCAATAATAATAAAATCAAATCTACACCTTCTCAAGTCTACGGACATGGACAGCCTTTTCTGGCTGGAGACTCAAGTTTGTAACCTCCCTGCACAAAAAGTCCACAAGGAAAATCAACAGTTTAAGAATCAGGAACACAGGAACTGTTGGTCTACTGCTGCCGTTTGGTACGTTTGTGTCACTTGGGATTTAATACAAGGATTTTGTAGTGAGGAGTGAGTGGTTTACAAACTTCAGTTTCATGCCAAAAAAGGACTTGAGCCTCAAAGTGACATTGAATCGCAAATAGTTTCTGATGTGAGAAGGATGTGTGATATAAAAGCACTACATCTAGAGGCTCTGGATAAATGTGAAAGGGTGTGAATTGGTGGATAGCAGAAACTATAGCGTAAAGCCACAGAGTGGTCATCAAATCTTGAGAAGCGCTGTACGTAAACACCGAACATTCATCCCCAAAAACTGAAATGTCACATAGAAATGTATAAATTCATGTTGCTCGCTAACCAGGCGTTTCACCAGAACTCTGCTATCAAAATTTATACTTTGAACACAACTCTGAGTCAGCCTTAATTTGTATCACTTTATGGCAACAGCTCATTCGAGAGAACGCCTGTGATTTATATCACAGAAACGTTGCAGTGAGGGCGGCAGTAACACCGGCAACGCTGTGATGCTGACACCGACACGTGAGAGAGGCTCTGAAGTGTTTATGTCGCCGTCTCGGAGTCTCATGTATGTGTGACATTTTAAAATCCCAAAGCAAAAAAATGTTTTTGGTGTCGTGCTTGTGAATCATTGCAGGCGGACACTTTTATTCAAATACGCCTGTTGAGGCAGCCACATTCAAATGCTATAATAAATCTGCCCTGATAACACAACACAGCATGCAACCATCATGAACATGTCAGCGAAAGAGATTAAGCTGCAGGGGGAAAAATAAACGATTCAGAGATGTTTAATTTTTCAGGGATCATGTCAGGGCGGGAGTTTGTGTATTGACTGGGCTGAACGTGATAATAAAATTCACATCTGAGGAACACTGTCGAATGATTAATGCAACAGACTTGTCTTTGATTTGTATGCATTATGATAGATGCATACGAATTGTGCCGTGCTCGTCTTCCAAAAGACAGATGAATAATGACAAAGCAATGAGGTGTAAGTAAGCACAGCATGTGGTTTCCTTTACAGATGCTTAAATAGATCTATCATTCTCCTCTCTTTGCCGTCTCTTCCCACCATCTCTTCACTGTAGCTGTAAAACTAGACCGCTTTGCAGTGCATGCAGCAAACCAGTGCATGTTACTCATTTCTTATTCCATCCTGTTGAAATTCCACAGCTCCTTTCACTGTAAATTCATGTGCACGGATCAGAAGGGTGTGTGCTTCTGCGTGTGCTTCAGCTCTGCAGGCTAAAATTGTTGTCCACTCCCACCAATCTAGTCTGGGCTTCAGTACTTGTTGCACGGGAAGAGTAATGAGCAGATTCCTGACTGATGCTGTGAGCGTGCCACAGGCAAATGTGCCCTCCATGTGTCTCTCAGTGCATGAACACTGAGAGACCCCAGAAGTTAAACAAGTGCATCAAGGGAATCCAAGACATCAGGGGAAGTGATTAAATTCAATCTGAGATATGTTTATAACTGGTATTTTTGTTGTATTTATGAGAATATCCAAGGGTGAGAGTAAACCACACTTCATTTGGTAGAAACCTGCTGTTTAGTGTATGGATGCGCCCTTGAAAGCTAAAGTTCACACAAATACATTTTGTAATATGAGTAATGACGACACATGGAAGGTTTTCAGTCATGTGACACCCGCCGGAGTCGGCGTTTGTTTGCATTTTGCATCACTTCAACAATAATAAACATTTTAAATCCGACAGATGCAGAAAAACATCGGCATATTACATCACAGGATGCCAGCAAATCACCTGGAAACATGGGCTGTTACTGTGTGGTGCCTGTCCGGCATAATGAAGACAGACTGATCTGGAAATTATGAAAGACAGCACATGCAGAACTTAAATTTGACATCATTCATTCAAGAATGTAGAGTTGGAAATGCTCTGACTGCCGGATGGAACGAGCTAAACAAAAAAGTGGGCGAAAAAGAAAACAACTGAACAAAGTAGAAACCTGAAATGTTTTATTCAACACAGGCCACTCAGTGTTTCCTTTATATATATATATATATATATATATATATATATATATAAATATATGGAGTGAGAGGCACCTACTTCAGTTTTGTCATGACAAGAGCAGATTTGTGCGTAACATTCCTTCCACACCTTGTGCTCAGCATTACGACAACATTTCCAAGAGATATCTTTGATAAATGAATCACAATTGTGTTATTTTAAACATATACAAATACAACTTGAGCAAAAGTTTAAGTGTGTCACTGTCATTATTTTAACCGTTGATAAAATTCGACGTGCTGCTCAAATATACCCATGTTTTCTCTCTTTTCCTCTCCTTGGTGGCTGGAAGTGTGGTCATTAGATTTGACACGTATAAGTCAATGTGACTTACAGAAAAGGTTAACATTGCTAAGATCTGTTGTGCTGTGCTGGCGTGGTGGTAAATATCTGTCCTTTTTAAATATTATTTGCATTATTTATTGAATTAGGGCCGTGCACATTAATCAACAAATCAGCTCTCAAAGTATTAATGCACATATGCCGGAATAAGCACAACTTCTAAACTGCTATCAGTATAGTCCTCAGGGAGGTAACATAAAACAATTACAACGTGTCATCACGTTCAATAACAACCTGATCAACCTCTGTAAATCATTCAGACTGAAAACAATGTAATGTCTTTGGAGTTGACCTGGTCGGTTCACAAAAATAAAAGGTGTCAGAAAGACTCCATTAACATATAAATGATTTAAATACAGTGATTAGAAGAACGCCACACTTGTGTGCACTTAGGGTTAGGGTTGCTCACCCCCAGTGTTCTTCCCCAGGGATTGAAGCACGTCTAATGGCACAAATAAACAAATGTCTTCTCTTTGAATTGTCTTTTTGTGAAAGTACAACCCCAGTCTTGTCTCCTCATAGTTGTGTCAGTGAAACGTTACCGTGAAGGCTGCATGAGGAAGCCCTTACAGGAGGCGTTCCTCAAGGAGGGTGACGTCACGTGAAGACATGGATGGCATGTCTACATTGTCTCCCATTGTACCTGACCAATTCTTACCTGTCAATCATGATGTCTCACAACATTTTTTATACAGTAAAATAACTTACCCTAACCAAACTTATCAGAAATGTGAACATACTGTACATCAGGGCAATAGGAAATAGTCAAAATGACACAAACCATTTTGGATTTTTTTTGTTGATATTATTGCTTCGTCCTTCATTTGAAAATGGACTCTGTCAAGCAATACTATCAGACCTTCATCTGTTTTGACATGAAATAAATTACTTGTGTGCAGTATGGGAAGTTTGGCGGGGGGGACTCAAGATCCAAACACAGAGTTGTGAAGTCACTTGGCAATTTGATTCTAATGCACAATTTTGTATTTAAAACTTATGCGCTACATGTTTAATATGAAATACCGGCAAATGCAGTATCAGTATCACAACTGTTGCTGTACAATCTATGTAGTCTATAGTTTATCTTGTTTTCATGATGCTGTCTATTTCTTTTTTTGTCCACGTAACTCAAAATATGTTGCTTTTCTATCGACTTTCAAAAAGTGAAGCAGAATAAGGGCAGGTGTGGAACAAGAAAAGTGGCCGCTTGCAATTTAACAGTGCACTTTAAAGATGCACTCGGCTCACTGAGGCAAAAAAAAAAGGATGATTGCTGAGTTTCATGTACAGGATGTTTTGTGTTTATGTTTTGTGAGTGCAGCTGTTTGTCCTGCAGCTTCTCTCATCAGATGAGCACAGACAGACGCACTTGTTTGATACGCAACAGTTGACCCCAGGCAATCTCTCCGACTGTGAAACTGCAATATTTACTTGAACATTTTATTGATACTATGAAGACTTACAAAAAAAGACAAACAGTTGTGAGCAACAACAACGAAACGTGTACAAACCTTGTTTGTCTTTTACCAGTTACATATTTCTGTGAACTTGAATAAGTAACCAGCGAAGGAACATGAATCCAACTGGTCAGCAATGTGTTGAAACAGCAGAAGTCTGTACTGTATTAGTAGATTCTATTCAAATTTGTGTTGCTATAACATCTCTCTGAACTCCAGTGCCAGCTGACGTAGGGCGAAAGGCGGGTTAATCCCTGGACAGGCTGCCAAGTCATCACAGGACAAACAAGAATTCACTGTCACATTCACACCTACGGTCGCTTTAGTGTCCAATTAAGCTCTGGATGTTTTTCGACTGTGGGAGGAAACTAGAGTTTTCAATCACTTGCTTCAAATTTCTCTCACTTTTGAGGGCAGCTGCACTGTCTGTGACATTTCACTGTGTTTAATGTGTGACTAATTTTCTACACCCTTTTCATATAGCATGGTAATGATTTTGTGACTGACGGTGAGTGATGAGGAGACGTGAATTGGTGCTAACTAAGGTCCCTGAGTGAGTGAGAAAGTTAAAACATGTGACTTATTGTTTCAGATGAGACACCCACGTCTTTCCGGGGTGCTCGCTGTCTCAGTGACTCCCCGTTTGAGTGTTCATCCAAGGTTGTGCGCCTGCATACGCACAAAACAGCTTTCAACTTTCCTAGGTTCGTTTTGAGCATAAATCAAATGTCAGTGTATTTAAAGTGATAATGTATAAAAGATATGTTCCCACAATGTGTGTTTGGATAATATACTAACTGTCACTTCTAATTCATTACACTGATGGTAGTCTGCGTGTCTGGTCCATGGGGACCGGTCTAGAGAAACTAGGTAAAAACAGGTGGATAATATTATAGCTTAAAATCTTCCATTCCATTCTGATCAGACATTCATAATGATGTTTTGCACAATTTTAAAGTATAGGTGTTATGATATGGATGGATGTATACTTCACAATAAAAGCATATGAATGATGCAAACTCTGCTAAATCTATTCATATCAAAAACAGTGAAATGTATCTTAAATTAATTAGAATTTAATTTATTTAAATATCAAACAAGCTTATATATGAAATTTGATGTTGAATATAACATTTAATAATAACATTTCAAAAGTCTTTTTATTATTATAATAATCATAGAAATATTGCTAGCAAATACATTAAGTATTATATTCTATTAGCTTGCTGGCAGCTTGGACCCAAGTGTGACACCTCTCCATTAGACATAAGATTGTATTACCACAGTTCTAACTCTCCATCACACTATTACCGCGTTGTTACTGCTCTGTAATGAAAAGTGTTGCCGCTTTATCAAAACAATTCATGATATGCACTGAGGCAAAGTATTTTATTATGCTGCAACTCCTCAGTGTTTGAGTGAATGACTGTGACGTGAACATATTACTGGTGTTTGTTGACTTGAGTGGATGCGTGTGCAGTTGTAGACTGTGAAATATTTATTTACATTTCATTTTTTGGAGTCTGCAATTTACTGATTTATGTTTGTTATCGTACACAGGAAAGAAATGCCTCCCTCCTCTATACACCCGACCGATTTTTGAAATTGCCCAGCATTCAGTCACCTTCAGATTACCATTATTTCAGTTTACTCACCTATAAAGCCGTGTTTCCACTACATGGTCTCAGCTCACCTCGTCGTGGGCGGAGTCACCACAACAGGTCTGCGTGAAAGTGCCGCGACTTTAACACATGTTTTCAGGATTGTTAAGTCTTTTTAATTGATCTACAGTGTGATTCTTGTGTAGGACGTCTTGTTCGTGACTCTTCCTGTGACAGCACTCTGACCAATCAGTGGCCGGCAGTCTGACGACGTCACGCATAGTATCGGCTCAGCTCGCACGGAAAACTCGTGAGAGCAGAGTACCAGGTACTTTCGCTAATGGAAACGGAAAAAAAACGTGCCGTGCCAAGGCGTGCTAGTGGAAAAGGGGCTTTATTAAGTCTACAGTCAAACTTTTTTCTTAAGGTGTTGACTGTTCGTGTCATCAGAGATTAAATCAATATTGGAGAAGGATGGTGTGTTTTGACCATCCATAAACCCTGATCATACATCACAATGTTCCCAGTCTAATGTCAACAAAGCAAGATTGCAGTTTACAGTAGGGGCGCCTGACAAACATCAAATTAATTACAAAAAAAAATCTATACAAATAAAATCCTTTGCTGAACATTCAAATAAATAGAAAGTGTAAAATACACATCGCTGCCAAGCCTGTCACACGAAATGTAATTACACAACAACCTGTTTTTAAATAACCCACAGATGGACAGATAAATATTAGTATCTGAAGATTGCAGCTCTTTATATAGCACTTGCACATACAATAATAATAAAAAAAAATAATAATAATGATATAAAAAAAAAAAAAAAACAGACGCTCCCACAGCAAGATATGATGACAGAGCTGCAATCATGTGAATATGTGAGAATATGTTTTGAAAGCACTGCTGGTGGAGCCCGGGGTTGGATGTGACGTGTGCTGGATGTGATTGATTGTGTTGTTATTGCTAAGGACTCTCTTCCGGCTGCCTCCGGGACCCTTTTTCGATCCATCCACTGTCTGTTTGTACTGCTGCTCATAAATTTTACAAGCCATGCTGGAGCCCACTGGGACCTTAAACAATTGCTTTATTGATGAATTTTCTCTCATACGAGGAAGACTACCACACCAGACCGGCACGGGACGTTTCACTAACACAAAATAAATACTGCTGTTTTCCAAAAGGATATATATATATATTTAAATGTTTTATGTGCAGTGAGTATATGGAGGTGAGGACCACCACCCCCTGCAAATTGCTGGTGTTCTTTATTTACTGTTCTCATTTTTGGTCTCTAAAAAAGAAAATGCATCTCCGAATATAGAGGTGAAATCATGGTTTATGTTGTTTTTGCAACGTTGTTTCATTTTATTCCCCGTGGAGACACAAATGCAAAACTCAAACATTAAACAAAAAAAAGTAACACTTCAAGAGTTAGCCTTATAAAGGCTCAAAACAGCTTTAAGCACACACTAATAGATGAGATAGAACTTTTGCTTTATTGATGCATTTCTCTTGGAAGAGAACAGCCACTGCCGAATTGATATGGAACACCCCAATTATCGCAGCAGAGTATATGGAGGTGAGGACTCCCCTTGCAAATTACCGGTGTTCTTTATTTACTATTCTCTTATGGTCGCTAAAAATGAAATGCATTTCCCGATATAGAGGCGAAATCATGGTTTATGTTGTTTTTGCAAAGTGTTTTATTATATACCCTGGGGAGAAACAAATGCAAAACTCAAAAATACTTTATAAGTCCAGCAAACATGTTCAGGTGAGGACTTCCCTTGAATATGACTGGTGTTCTTTATTTGCTTGCCTTTTTCTGATCTCTAAAAATGAAGGTTTATCTTGGATGGAGTAGATAGTTAATGTTGTTTTTGCACTAATCTAAGTTGTTTCATTTTATACCCCGGGGAGTTAGCATTACACGCAATGAATTAGAGGAAGGAAGGAAGAAAGAGAAGAAGGAAACATTAATTAATTAAATAAACAATTGCTTTATTGATAAATTTCTCTCATTAAGACCACACCAGACTGGCAAGGATACAATCAACAAAAAATAAATACTGTTTTTTTTTTTGTTTTTTTTTTAAATATTGAAATGTTTATTTGCAGTGAGTATGTGAAGACTCGCTGTACAAACTACTGGTCTTCTTTATTTCCCAGCCTTTTTCTGGCTTATAAAAGTTTACGGCGGGGTGAAATAAAGGTTTATGTTGTTTTTGTGAGATCCAAGTTGTTTCATGTGGAGAAACAAATATGGAACTCAAACAGTAAACAGGTAACACCTGCAGAGTTTGCGTACGAGGACTTGCAGTCTGCGCCGCGGGAAACTAAATAATTAAATAATGACTTCTGTTTTTTTTATGAATTTATGAACATATGAGAGAAGACCACCACACCAGGCTGGAAAGTTCCAATCTACACACACACATATCACAGTTTAAAAATAAACAAACAAACAAATAAATATGAAGTTAAAGGTATATAACCATGGTTCTCAAACTGTGGTACGTGTACAACCAGTGGTACGCAAGCTTCCTCTGGTACTTGAAACAAATAACAAAAAAAAACCAATGATAATAATAATAATAATAATAATAATAATAAGAGTCACCTAATCTCTCGCTCCGTCTTAAGCCAATTTCACTATACCACTGTTTGAGGTATATGTGAGGAAGAGGAGGATGATGAGAGAGCAAATTATCTTATTAGGAATAAATCTGCCTCCGTAGCTGACTTTGCTCGACCTCTTTACGCCACTGTAATTTTAACATTGGTGATAATGGTGTTACTTTGAGAGCTCAATATTTTCTCAGGTGGTACTTGGCACACTGGACAAAGCAACATCCATTAGTGAAGTTTCATGTTGCGGCTGAATATCTCTCACCTCATCATCACCCTTCCGAGCACGTAGGAGAACAACTGGTAGCCTTCACTTACCATTAAAAACCCAAAAGGTGTTCAGTTTGTACATCAACAACAAGTCGACGTTGGTTGAGAAGATCAGCACCTGAGGGGGTCATTCTTTGGAAATGAAAGCCTCTATTATACATTGAGATGATTGTAAACAAACACACAAAGGAATAAAAACAAAAACATCAGTGTAATTACTTTAATTAATTCCATTTATGTAACCTACATTTTACACACTGGTGTAGAAGGTGCAGCAAGCTTCTCCTTGGAAATTACCGGCTTTCATTTTTCTTTTCGGTAAAAATGTAATGTATCCTTAGATGGAGAGGTGAAATGATGTTTTTTGTTGTTTCATTTCATACCCTGTGGAGAAACAGATGTGAATCTCAACGATAAAACAAATAACGTTAACATTAGAGACTCAAAATTGCTTTATTGTCAGACCTGCAGATTGTGCCGTTGGAAACATAAATGAATTAAAGAGAGTTGTGCAGATGTGATTCACAGAAGGTTTTGGATGTGAGTAAAAACACGAGGCAGATGTTACGGTGTGTGATACTATTAATAGACGCAGGAAGGCAGCGGGGGATATTGTATTAGTGAGAGGATTATTGGTGTTATTAGTTCTGTGCTACTAACCTACATGAGAGAGAGCAGTGAGATGATTTATTATGTCACTGGAAGGAAAACAAGCATCTTTAAATGGACGCCAGTTCAAGCCCCAACACAGTAACCTCTTGGAATGAGGCAATGAGCTGTTTTTTTAGAGAATAAACATTACAAGAAAAACATGTTTAATTCTTGCCAGGATCAGCTCCAGGTTCCTGGTGAGTCAAATGGGGGTTGGGGAAATGGAATACTGAAATATTTATCAAGAGTGTTGCATATTCAGCTGAGGGTCCTTTGTGCCTGCTCGTGTGATCTCTCACAACACGTTTGCCAATTAAATATTTATCGCATTTAAATAAAAAGGCGAGCGCAGGGTCTCAGCGACTGGTCGATGTAGTGTACAAAACTAGTGTACACGCTCCTCGGAGCATGTGGGGGAAAAAGTGAGCCATGTGCTATCTGGGATGACTGGTGTGGCGTCCCAGGAGGCTAGAGCGTGTTGAGTCTGTCAGGATGGAAATACGCGACTCACCTCCATATCTACTCACTCACAGAGACTGGAATCAGCCTCAGCTTAACCACTGTAGCGACTGAGGAGGCTGCAGCAGAGAGAGAGAGAGAGAGAGAGAGAGAGAGAGAACTGTGCCTGACCTTGTGCTGCAACATGCCGTCACATACACAACTGCACATGGAAACAAACAACATACCTGGATTCATGCTATATTTCAAGACACATTTTAAGTGTCCCATGTGAGAAATGTATTGGTTTAAGTCATTAAATCATGATGATGTGTTGTCAGAGGTCAAATTTTCAGTGCATAACGCTTGATACAGTTGATGTTGTAATTATGCCTCTGTTTAGTTGTTGTAACCAGAAATGATGATATATTATTATAATAATAATAATATTATATATTTATATATATACATATATGTATGTATATATATATATATATATATATATATATATATATATAATATAATATAATAATGAATGCTCTTTCAAGTGTGACTATCAGACCTGACTGAGGGAGCGTTTGTGTGTATACACCAGCAGCACAGGCGCAGGTGGGGTCTAGAGGCACGTATCCTTGACTGCGTTTTTTGAGCAGTAGAATTCACTGTGTGTGAGAATGTTTGTGTAAGAAACACAGAGGTGAACGTGTGGAGCTGATAGACTGAATCAGCATTGTGTTAACTCATGACAATGGTGTGAATGAGACAGACATGTTTATAAGTCACACATTACAGTTTTAAAGGTTTCATGTGTTTGGAAAGGTTCATCCTGTGATGCACGCTGTGAAGTAGAATGTTGTCGTTCTTTTTGTGGCATTGCACCGAATCCAGACGTTTCATAAAGTGCCAATACAGGCGACACAGACCTGCTCAGGCTTGACACATGAACCTTGAAGATTGAAATCCTACATTGTGTTGCTTTAAAATCAAACACAGCCACAGGAAAAAAACAACAACTGTGTTTTAAAGTCAGCAAAAACTAGGGTTAGTAAAGATTTCGGATCACCAAGAGACTTAAACATTTTGACTCTTAAATGAATAAAAAAATGAAATAAATGGCACTACAGGTATATATAGCATGTCACTGATAGACATGCAAAGACATAAAGTATAGGCATATTATAGTATAGAATATAATAAGTGTATGATTTTAAGAAGTTCAGTTAATTGCATTGCTGTCTGCCATTATCCCAGTGTTACCATGAGGAATCATGCAGCGTCTCCGATGAGTCGAAAGGGTGTTAACATTTCTATTCTGCATCATATTTGAATACTGTTAATTATTTCCAGAATTCCATCGGCTTCAACTGTGAATTTCAGAATAAATTCGATCATTATTATTTTACAGGCTATCATTTCAACAATTGGCTTTTCTGTTTTTACACATTTGTGTGTTACGATGTGAAATTACAACAGCTCTGGCTATTACAGGAACCTCTTGTCATGTGATTTCTGAAGTACGATTTATACAGTTAAACACAGAAAAACACTGCTAAATTCACATTAATTTAGGGCATAAACAGTGGAGTTACAGTAAGGCTCTTGACCCACGACCTCCCTGGCGCAGGAATACAGAGATTTTTCATGATTTACTTGGTTACAGTTCCATTAGCCTCTTACTGCGGCTCCCTAAAAGTCAGCTACATGCCTGTAGACGCCTGTTACATGGCCCTCAGACACTGCGTTAAGGCAATCTTGGGAAATTAGGGAGAACTCATTTGTGTCATTATGGCATAATTGCCAGTATATGTAGGCAGAGGCAATAAAAATGTGTGAAACTAATATTGGTTCCTAAAATCCTGTTTATTAGAGCCAATGAGAATCCCCCAGCGCTGTGGGTAAATTAGATTAACATGTAGCTGTTTCTCCCTTAGCTTGCCACTAAATTGTACAGGCCAAATGTCAGTGTACTGCTTGCTCACTAATAATAAAGCCAGGAGTTTGTTTTAAAGCATTTTCCGTTGTCCAGCCATGGCAAGGCCACTTTAATAACAGCATGTTCACAACCTGTCTAATGCTGTAGCTGATATTTTATTTATCTTTCTAAAAGCACCACAAAGCATGAATGTGGCACTCAAGGCTCTATCCACACGCACAAACAAAACAGCAATCTTTTTCTTTGTCATTTTGAAAAGGTTTTCCATAAACATGCTGTCATTTGCATACATATGTGTGGAGAAATACAACAAAACTGGAGAAGAGGACCTTGAGCGTACGCACATGGCATGTGCGCCGTGTACAGACTTTTAAAAATAGAGCTTCACTTGAATACACACTTCAATGTATACAATCACAGAAAGAAAAGTTATCAGAAAGTTAACAGATCAAACAATCTCCAAGCACAAGAAGAGAAGACAATGAGGTCAGATTATGACATCATCGTTTTTCCAAAGCAGTGTATAAGTCGTCATTAGACATTTTCAGACAAATTCAGGGCTAAAAAAACACTATTTCTGTGTGGAAAAACACAGAGGCGATTCAAATTTATCCAATTCACGTCGACTAATTTCCGTGTGGACAGCCCAGAAGTAAACCATAAGTGGTGGTCAGGCTCATGCTGGGAGAAGAAGGTCTGGTGAATGGAATTAGTTCAGTTAGTTAGTTGTTTTTTTTGTCACTATGAGCCAAGCCGACCCACTGTGACAGACACATCAACAATGTGCCAAACTTAATTAGCACAGAAACAGTCAGCGTGTGGGGGTAAAAAAAATAATACCTCATCAACATCAACAACAGCTATTACAACATGACAGAATGTCTCTATTGATGAGCGCGGCGCAGCGGGGAGCCCTCTGTAAATCAACGCATGACTCCTCCGAGGTTTAAAGGAACCACTTATTTCTGACAATGCCGCACGGTTATGAACTTAAACAGTGTGACCCTCTCCGTGTCCAAACGCAGCACTTAAGTGATACAGTGTCTGACAAAGAAATCCTGTTGACAAGCACAGCCGGGTGCAAGGATATTGACCTCCCGGGAAGGGGGGGACTTTCAGAGCAGTTCTGTCTCTGAAATGTAGCACCAGTTCATTAAAGGTTAATGGTGCATTGATGATAAGTTTTATCCACCTCCTCTCTTCTGGACTAATGATGCGCTGCTCACATTTTGACATCTTTCAGGTGCAGGATGGATGGTAGTCTCTGGGATAAGGTGCAGAGGCTCTGCTAGTGGCCTCTGCGGCAGCAGAAGCGCAGTTCTTTGAAGGAAAGCACCAGACGTTTTTCACCTCAAAGCACCTGGACTCGCATTGTTACTGCATGTCAGTAAATCTTCCTGGAGTCAAAGGATGAATCTGTGATATGTGACTCGATATATGTTTATACCCTCTCTCTAGCAATGCTTTAGGTTTTACAAGAGTATGTCATTTAAATGTTGCAAACATTTCTTTTCTGTTTTTTTTGCATATCCAGATTAGTCTGAACACACAAACACACACAGAACACGCTGCATACAATCAAAAAAAACGGATTCAATTTGCATTTTCTGGCAGCTCAAGTGTGATTTCACTCTTTTCACCCTTAATGCGGCATGCAATGACAAGGTCAAAACCAGTGCCAGAGGTATTCACTCACTCTGAAGAGCACTATGGCGGATAACGCACCCCTCACTGCACAGCAAAGCTGACTGTCACTACACTCAGAACACCCATAAGATACAGATGTAGGTGTTTCAAAAAAAATGAGGCCTGTTGCAAGAAGTGCTTTGTTTGGAAAAAAGACCAACATTTTTTAGTTTCCTTCTTCACTCATATACCCACTTTACATCTCCTAACAATGCCAGCCAGGTTTCTACTTCACTGACAAACCCAGAGGCTGAAGGAAGAATTAATTAGATTGGTCCTTTGTGCTCAGCTGTGCAATATCGTCTTGGCTGACTGTATCCAAGATCAGCTTTGTTAAAGGAAATGTTATAATGACTTCTGATCAGTTTTCTTTTTCTCTTCAACTATTAGAAACTGAAAGTGTACCTCTAATAAGGACTTTCTTCAGGGACAGATTGGAAATGAGATAATTTAATTGCAATTGCGTTAGAAGGCTGCCAACTGCCTCTTTGTCCAGGAGACTGTTTTATTGGCTTCTTGAAAGTTACTCTCAATTCTTGTATTTCAAAACTTTCTTGCTGAAGGTTTCACATAACGAGCCAAGCAGGATTGTGGATGAACAGCTATTCTCAGTGCACAGAGAGCAGTATGGCTTGAGGGGAGTGAGCATGTGCCCTAAAAGATGAGTGTTGATATAATATTTCAGTTTTGACAGCAAACTGTTCTTAAGTTGCTGTGACAGCCATTCAAATTCACGCCAGAAAGCTATCAAATGGAATGGATTATATGCTGCGTTTGCATGTCTACAAACCAAACTGTGTGGGGCATGACACACTTCCTCTGGCACAGGTTTGTAAGGTGGCATTCTGCCAAGAAACAAAGGCCCCAGCTCAACAGAAACACGTGGCAAAACAACAGGAACAGCTTCATAGTCTTGGCTCAAAGCGCACAAACCTGTGCAGGTAAAGACAAACAGCTGTGATGCGGTTGCTCGCTCGTTACCATGTGAAAATGCAGCTACTTATTGGGCTCAATGGTGGAGCGCATGAATAACACCGCTTTACGTCTCCGTGATCCTTCCTGCCTGAAAAAATGGGATGAATACCACAACTGGTTTTCTCTCGGAATCTTTTACAGTGCATCTCTGAATATCAGTTTGTGAAAATCTGCCCGAAAAGCCATGTGCAATCACTGAGAGGCTCTCAGCTACATGCACTATTGACTTTTCACCCTAAGTGGTCTCTGCTCTTCCACACCATTCATGGAAATGAAATATAAAAAAAAAAAATATCCCTTTCACACTGCTGTGGTTTCCTTTGCTGTGTCATAACCGATCACGCTGTATCATTGCAAATGCAACACATTTATTTCACCGTGCAGTATAAGAAAACTTTGTGTACAGACGATGATGTTGTGACCTATATTCAAAATTCATTCAAGTCATTCATGTTGCTGAAACACTTCTTATCTATTATTTTTGTTGAAATTCCAAAAAAAAAAAAAAGGCAACAAAAAGAAAGCTAATAGGGCTTCAACCGGCAGAGCCTGGCAGGTTGGGCCAGGTTCTTACAAATATCTTAAAATCCTAATTGGGTCGGTTCTTCAGTCATGTTGGTTGGGTCAGCCTGAGATTGTGTGTGGGGAGGTGAACATGCTCAGCAGGATCAGTGCCAGGTTAACTGATCGGCACAGCCGTAGCCAGTTGATTAATTGTGCTCTCCTTTTTAATGCAGTGGTGGGTGGACATGATGAGCGGGAGGTACAAACACAGACAGTGATGAGAAGTTCAGAGGATTTCGAGTGTGGCTAGCTGTGCACTCGAGCGATGGGGGCAATGCACAGCTGCATGGCCTTTTCATTTAGAGTGCGGCGTAATGTATATAAATGTGAATGAAAGCTCTCATGTCTGTCATTTACACTGTGTGTGTGCAGTCATAACTATAGCATTTATACTACCTGGATCTAACTCTGATGGTTTCACAGCAAAGGCCAAATATAAAGTATAGTTGCTTGGTTTGCCTGTCGCACCTCCTCCGGTGCACTTTGGGTCAGATGCAGGGTCTTCAGCTGGTGCCACCTTTCACTGATGTTTTGCCCCCTAGCCAGTACATCTCTGGGTGGGGGAGGGGCAAGTGGCTACATAGGGACGTCGCCCTGCCACCCCCTGAATCTGACCCTATTGGGGTGTCTGACCACTTACACTGTCCCTCCTCTGCTAGCTCCTTGGTGGCCCTCTCCAGACTTGCGTCAGTTGTTCCTGTCGCCCAGAAGAGCTGGATCACTGACCTGCCCACAAAACCCCTGCACCCGATCTCCACTGGGAAGATGGACGCTGCCCAACCTGCCTCTTTGCAGTCTGCTGCCAGGATTGAATACTTGAGCCAATTGAGATTGTGTGCCACTGATATGCCCTCTTGTTCAGGGAACAGTCAACTCAATCATGCAGCTGTGGACCACATCACAATGTCTGGTCTCAGAATTGACTGCACGATCTCGCTGGGAAAGATGAGTTGCCTGCCAAGGTCATTGCACATCTCCCACGCCCGATGCTGGTTTGCAGGATGAGTCTAACAACAAAAGCTGAGGACACACTACAAGATTGTATGCCCAATTTTACCCACGATTCACAGTTGGGCAGAGTCTCCACCACTCAACACTATAGTTGGGGACAGCCGGCATGGCCAGTTGGCACAGAAATCTGTTGTGTGTGAGGGTAACAGACACAACCCAACCTCAGTCGCAGTCAATCAAACATATTTGAATGTTTTGAGCCGACACAATCTGGAAGCAACTGGGTAGTGTGTACAGATTACCGACCCAACTGCCAACAGCCAATGAAAAAATGAGTAGGTGGGACACAGGAAATTGCGTCAGAAGACGATAGGACAGAAGACGGCAGTGGTGAAATGTGCGTCTGTTGAAACCGCTCAGTTAGTGTCTGCTTTTCAAAAGTGGTAACGACTGTGAAAGTTGTGTGGTGTGTCCCCAGCTTAAAAAGGAACCATTTATTGAGTAGCCACCAGGGAGTGATAATGCTGATTGCAAGAACAACCCAATTTGAATGGAAGTCTATGGGGAAAAAATGAGCCCAATTCTCACTTGATTTATAACGCCATAACCTTTTCCCGAGGAGTTAATGGTCTCATTCACTCGTTGAAGGTCTTCTTCAGTAGAACATGGTATCAATTCTGAAAATGATCTTCCCATTTAGAGGGAAATTGATGGCAAAGCACAGCACATATAAATGGACACTGGCGTGATCCACACCTAGTGTGATCTAACAGGTACAGGTGGTTGCGGGTGACAGCTGCAAACGTCTGGTTCAAAAAATTGAAATGGCGTTGGTCAAATTGCACATTACAAGGCTTACGTGTGTAAATGAGTGTGCTTTGGACACTCAGCGATGAGAGGTGGTGTGAAGCCAGCTCAGCAGGAGCAATGACAGGTGAGATGACTGGCTGTAGCCAATTGATTTCTCACACGCTCCTTTTTTTAATTCAATAGTGGATGGACATGACATGATGCAACTGCATGCATTATTTTTGAGGAAATACTGATCAGAGGATGAGAGAATTTTAAAAAATAATGTGTGTCAGATTCAGGCACAGTGTGGTTCGTATTCTGTTGGACTTGGCCACACTCTAGTTCAGGCCATAGCCCTTTGAACACAAGCAATCATTACATTCAGACCACATGGTAATGATCGCCTATCTGTGCACTACCTTACCCATGTTCTTTCAGCACATGACTGCCCTTTGCACAACAATAGCCGGGCATTAGCGAGCAGGTCATGTTAAAATGGCAAAGAAAATGCAGCCGACATTCATTCACGGTCAATGACCACTCTCAGTGTTCTGGGGTTCGTGTTTTGATTAGAGGACAAATGAAAGGAGGTGGGATGTATGACACGCATTTTACCAAAAGCTGCATAATTTGGTTACGGTACAGTTCAGCTCACCACGGTACGGTTCAGACCAGTAAACCCTGACCTGCCTGAAGTGTGGCATCATACCAGCGCAACCGACTGTAACTTGCCAATGAATTTAATGAAGAAAAGGAATGTGAAACAGTGAATACTGATATTATTCCTCTTGTGAATGGACTACAGTGTATTTAGTTGTACACTTTAGGTGCTGAACTAGTGTGTTAGCCGCCCAAACAGAGGGGTGTCAAACAAATCTGTTTATCTGGTACCCTTTGTAACTAAAACGATTGTGATTGATGATTTTTCTTTTACAATCATAGCACACACACACACATAGAGAACTGAACCAAACTCTACCACTTGGTTTAAATGAGGCTAAAGTGTGGCCTGCTTTTGATAGCCTCTCTTTAACATCCCGATATGCAGCAGAAGAAATTACGCTCAAATGTCATTCCTTTTAAAAGCCTCACTGTTCTGCATTTATCCATGTGAAAGGTCACATGCCTTAAACAAGCACAGGAATCTATGCCATTGCATGTTGAAATAAAGCAGCCTACATATTTATTTTAGCTCTGTATTAATTGACACCCAGTTCAGGCTGGTGAATGAGCAAATAGTGTTCGCTTTACTCACCACCTCCATGCTCCTTGAAGACTTACAAACTCACACCCATAAATGCATTATCTGTTTTCATCACATTTCCCATCACATTTTACATTGCCCAATCTCTTATTTAGTGCCTTTTAAGAGAAAGCAGAGAAAGCACCAAAACAAGGCACTATCAATTACTGGATAGAACTCATTTATTTATGTCAGAGTGCAGGAAAAACATGAAGCACGGATGTGATTAAATGTCTATCAAAACGGTAAAATATGCAAGCACGCAGAAGGACCATAACCTGAGGGAGAGGACGGAGATGAAACGAGTAGCTATGAGAGGACACCGCTAAAGTGAAATGTGTCGCAGCGTGCTGCACATAATGAACTAATTTGACATGTCTGACTTTAAACCTCCCAACTTTCTGAGTTCAAGGCTACCCACAGATTGTGGAAGGCTGCGTGTGGAGGTGTGTAATGGTTAATGTTTTGCAGTCAGCCTAATTTGTTTTTATCGCCATCTTTATGCATCCCTAACCTCCTTAAGCAACCTCCAAAGCTCCTTCATTTCTGCAGGAATGCGGTGTTTGATTAACACTCCTTTTGCAACTCTTCCGGAGTTCACTGGTCATGAAATGTTAGTGTGTAGTTCATGTTCAGGTCAGTGAAAGCAGCAGCCTCACGGAATCAAAGCCGAGGATGGCTGTGGTTCAATCTATAGGCTGGAAATTCGAATTCACTGAACTAGCGTCTGCTGCACCGGCTGTAAAGTGCCACTGTCAGATCTAAGATTTAATATGTAACAAGGTGCTTCCCTACAAAGAAAAGTGCAAGTTACATGGAGCTCATTAGGTGAGAATGGAAAAAAAAAAGATGATTTTTTTACAATGTAAAAAGTGAACTTCAAAATCCAGATCATTAATGAATAATAATTGAATTGATCTTGAGCACCAAGTGCTTTCCAAATAAGAAGGGAAAAGGAGTACAGAATAATGCAATTATAAAGGAAAAACAGCCCACATCGCCCTGAATGGCAAAGCAAATATAGAAAATGAAAGGTGATGATATGATATGATAGCTGATATAAAAACACAATATAAAATAGCATGTCAACATGAAAATTAACATATGTATAAAAATATAAAATGAACATGGACATTAAAACTATGATGCACTATTACTCAGGAGTTTTAAAAGTAGCCATATCTTAAACAGCTGCAACATTAAATTGATGTACGCATGTATGCATAAGTAATACATTGTCTTGTTTTGTTGTTATACTTAAACTATATATGCACTTTTGTTGAACACTGAATTTCCAGGAAACTGTAATGTAATAAAAAAAAAAAATATGTACAATTTGAATGTGTAATTAAACTAATTACTATTGCTGCTTCCTGGGGGCATCAAAGAGCATGTATGAATTCACTCTGTGCAGCTTCAAACAGACTTTTGCTTCTGGATCAGCCAGTATATATGTTTCATTGATAAAAAGTGTGTCTCGGTGCTCAGCTTTTGATTCATTTTCTCAATCTATTGAATGTTCTCAAGCAACTGCTGCATAGTGCACACGTTAGTGTATTAAATTTGCATGACTAGGACATGTTCTACCATCTACTGTGGGCAATTGTTGGCTTAGTAGCGATGAATATTTAATGACAATTAAGTTGTTTGTACAATGCAGTGTAATTTTACAGTTGGCAGAGGCTATTTTTCCAAATGATTAAAAATGGGGTTGACATGCTCACATTTTTAAAGGTTATATATTGAATTTTAAACATTAATAGAGCTAGTGTTGGCGTAATCATATACCGTAATCAATGGTAATCTAGCATAGAATGACCTTCACACAGAGTGTCATTGAGTGTTTTTTTTTGGTCTTCAATCTGAATAATTTCTCAACCTCAGAAAACTTGAAAATAAAGGACTCAGAGGAAGTCACATCCAGAGAGAAATCATAAAACATGTCTTCCTGTTATAGCACAAATTACATTTTTAAATTCATCCATATTTGTGTTATTGAAACAAATAAGATACAAAGTGTCATGAAGTGAGAGTTTGCAGCTTTGTTTGCTTCCATTACTCGTGCTAAGATGATTATCCGCTGCTTGCCGTTTGATGTTTCACACGTGGAAATTCTGAAAGCTATCAATCTCCTCATCTAAATCTAAGTGACCAAAATGTCAAACCAATTAGGTGCAGTGTTTTCTTGAGTGTGACAGAAATACACCTGCGTTGCTTTTAAAATGATAAATCTCACCAGGATACAAAAAACATCTGTGGTGCATCAGCAGTGTTGATAGTATAATAAAGTATTCTTCTTATTTACTTAAAAACGATAAAAAAAACCAAAATGAAGCAGTGCACTATGTCAGCATTAAAGTGTTAATTTAGGATATTTGAAGTGGGGCTGTATATACAGTCAATGTAATATATATGGGTTTGTTCCCTGTCAAGAAGCAGCCAGGCGTCAGTGCACTTGTGTTATTTTGTGTTGGCAGGTGATTGTGGTCTTGAGACATGAACATAACCTGCAGGTGCAGTGCTGAATAATGCTTTGACCCTTGCTGTTAGGTATTGGTAGGTAAGGTAAGGTATTGCAGTCAATCCTGTGTAAGATGTGGACATAATTAATAATAACTATGTATAACAATGTGCATCATATCATGAGGTTGAAGGAAATACACAGTTCTGTCATGGACAACTCTACAGCAACTGCTATACGTTGTCCAACTATTCATTATGTTACACCCTCATACGTCTTAAGTTGTACTGATGTTACACTGTGAGATACAATACAATATACCTGTTCTATGTTTCCAGATATTACATCTCTGGAGATAATCTGAAGACCAGGTTTGAAACATCTCACCGGATGTACAGTAAACTCATGCACACACTTGTACAAACACTCCCACGCACCGGTTTTCTCAAAGGGACCCGATTTGTGTGTTGCACTCTTCTTTGACACCAGACTGGGATTCAATGCTGAAAAACAAGCAAGCCCATCTATCACAAAAATACTTAAAATGCACAATACCTTCAGTAAGTAGTGACTTATTTATGAATAAACAAATATAACTTGGAAATGGTTAACAAATCAAAAAAAAAAGAAACAGAAATTGTAGTTGAAATGGTATTACAAGTGATTGAGACAAACTTATTTACACTTTATATTGTGATTAAGATTGAGATGGTATATCATCTTAAAAAGAGGGTCAACATATAAACAAACACACACATATATATATATATATATATATGTATATACATACATATATATATATACATACACAGGTCTTTCGAAATAGATCTTTAATCCTCTATGCACTGTATGGGAAACACTGTGCTGTTATATATAAAAAAGTTCTTTTCTACTTTTTCCATTTGTTTCACCCTTGACAAGTTTACACTGAGGTGCATCATCTCTTGTTTTGCCTTTGCAACACAGACCAAAAGTGCACAGATAAAAAAATAAAGTGTTATTCTCACTTGTTGTATCTCCAAATTTAGAGAACTGGCAGTAACAACAATACGCACAGTGTACTGCATTCTGCCAAGCCTGGAGCTTTAAAAATAAAAAAATAAAAAAATAAAAGCACTCCCTCCGCTCACTCAAAGCTGTACATCTTCTTGGGAAGCACTGTACACCTTCAGGTGCATTTCATCTTTCTGATCACTCTCCACTTGGTTTGCTTATTCTCTAACCTCCCACTCCACATACAGAGTCCTCACAGAGGCAGAAACTTCAAACCAGACGATGAAGAGAGTGAGAAAGTTCACCGTAGCATGAGTCTTTAATAATTCGACATATAAAACATTTTTTTTACATGTGCACTTCCTCCTCAGGGGGGGTCAGAATATGGATCAGTCAGCTCAAAACAATGCAGCAGTCACAGTTGTGGTAGTAAGCATGAAGAATCCCAGTTTAAGATTTTCTTTACATTGGAATTTCTTCTTTCAATTCAGTGACACTAAAGAGCACAAGACAAGAGCAGGGGTTCCCAATCTGCAGATGAGGTCATTGTTATTAGATATTTTATATAATTAATGTATATAATTGTTACACACATATATATATATATATATATATATATATATATATATATATATATATATATATTCCAAGGAAATGTATATTAAATGTAAAAGTACTGAGCCACAACAAGTCTTTGCAGCAGACTGGATGTAAAAACCCTACTGCGTCTGTTACTCACATACATGGTACAAGGATTTGACCCCGCTGTCTTGAGAAAACAGTGGCAGGGCTTGTCAAAATATGCTTTTACTTTGATTTAATTTACACAACAGTAGAGGTACATTACTATCTGCTCTGTAGCACCCCCTCTTCCCATCAAGTCTATCAAAAATATGACAACTGCCGTTTGGTCCTTGAGTAGGCTAAATATTCCTGGAATTTATAATTCCTGTCTCAAAATCTATTGAACATAAAATTGTGTTCGTTCCTCAGAAGTCTCCTCTGTCCTATGACATTCTCTATGATCTCTAGACCTGTGTCCAAAAGGTCTCCATGTACGTTGACAAACATTTAAATTGTGCAGTGGATTTCAGACAGACTATATTGACTTACAGGATATAAAACCCTAATGAGCCTAAAGTCTATTTCCGTCAACTCAGTTGTTTGACATTGTTGAAAGTCAAAGTGTATGATATAAATGCGTCTAGTCAGTACAACACATTTATCAGGCCGAACAAACACTGGATGTGGACTCAAAAGCACAACTCGACAACAGTCTCAGTTTGAGAGGAAAACACACCTTTTACTGGTCTTGAACAAAACAGGTTTCCAAAAAGCAACAAAAGAAACAACAACACAAAAGTAACTGCTCTTAAATACAGACAAGGCCGCTTACTGGTCGGCAGACAAGACAAACTAGCCACAGACACAGAGAACATGCAGTCTAAATACACAGGTGGAGGGATAACGATGCACAGGTGAAACACATCAGGGCGGGGCAGGTAATCACAGAGGAGGGAAACTTCACAGGAAGCAGAAACTGAAACGAGAGGCAATGATAATTATTTCAAAATAAAACAGGAAACAAAACACAAGACTCCTCGGTGTGTTACAACATTGTGAATTCCAATTGTAACATCCTGGAAAAAATGCAATATGCAACATTCTGTAAAATATCAGGAAACAAATATTACCAAAATACTACAAATATTATTATTGTAAATACAGTATATAGCACTGATTTGACATCACACTCCTTCTCTGTGTGATGTTACCCGGGCCTCCAAAGTGTTTCCAATGGTACACAAATGCAACTGCCACACCAAAAATAGAGCAGGTATATAATAAATATGCTGTGTTCAAATGGATTTGACTGTTGCGTTCAAGTGAGTCAATCTTAACGATTATTCTTTCTGTGTATATAACACAGTAGTCTTTCACCCATGGCTGCAGTGGCGTCTCTGTCCATTTGTAAAAGGAATGCATCGACATGTCTTGAGTTTATATGTTAAGCACTTTGAGTCACTTTATGTTGTGAACATGAAATGTCTCCACTTGCCTTAAAAAAAGAATCACTGAATTCAGACTTTGCTGTAATTCAGTACAGCGTGATATAATGTGATTCTCATGAGAGTAAAAATAGGGATCTGATATTGGCCACGATACCCACACCCTGTGTTTGCCAGTAATCAAGTGTGACTTGTATGATGTGTGCCCTGTCATTGCCAACAACAGCACACAAGAGGGTTTCTGAAGCACGGTGTGCTAATGAGGACATCCTGCCACTCATCCACATAATAATAAAGTATGTCACTCAAGCTAAGATGCAGTGTGAGTTTTATGCATTTTAACATATAGAAGAAAAGTTGAATAGAGGCTACAGTACTGCAGTTGATGAGAGCAATAAACAAGCGAGAATACACCGAGCATTCACACAGGATATTATTGTGAAAGGTTCCTTTCGGGGGAAGAAAACAACGTGTATAGTTTGTGCCATAACTATGCAGTGTTTGTGTGTTTATGCTGAATCCATGCATGTCATAAACCTCCGCTTCTTCATGTGGGTTGGTTATTTTCAGTCCTCAAAGCAAAAGCTGGGCTGCTGCTGGATTGTGGGATAAATGCACTGTAGCTCTGAATTCTGCACTACCGCATCGTTTGAACAAGTGGGCTTCAAATGTGAGCTAAAGTGTACCACGCCTCGTCATTTTCAAAAACACTGGATACATTTGCCCAGTGCTTTGGGGGAACACAAATGCACACTTAACTGCTCAAGACTGGAAGTGTACAAGGACAGACCCACTGTTCAACGTTATACTCCCTGTTTATGCATTGGAGAAAGGTGATCTAACGGGGATTTTCACACACAGCCATCTCTACAGTTTCCTACAGAGCTCTCCATGGGGTCAGAGTTGGAAAATGTTTAGAGCAAACGTTTGTGTTCCATTGCAATGACTTTGCATTGCCCAGGGAGCAATGGGGGATTGGGTGCCTTGCACCCCTACCCTTGACCCATCCCGGAATTGAAACAATGGCCTTCTGCAAAGTCCTCCCAAGTGTGGAGATTCAATGCACTTCATTTGGAGGGAACTCCAAGGTTCTGGCTACTGAGTTATGTTTGCCAGATGCCTGGAAAAGGGCCTGTCTGTACAGAAAGAGGATGTCAGGATTATTTTATCCATGCTGGACCTGGAGGGCACCAAACTGAAGAGAAGCAGGAGACTGAACCGGAGGGCATCGTAGGCGAATTTGATTTGGCATGTCGATTCATATGACAAATTGAATTCCTTTGGTACTTGTATCAACAAGGCCATCCCTCTCAAGGGAGTAGTAGTAGTACCACTTTGGGGGTCACTGCTAGAGTAGTAGGCATTTAACCAGAGCATTCACCTGGAAAGCCCGTCAATGGTCCTGTTGATCTAACTTTGGGTCACAGAATTCACCCTCGTACCCTGAAACATGACAAAGGTGAAACAAATGTTGAAAGGGAACTTTAGGTAAAGGAAAAAAAATAAACCTGACTCTCTGAAAAATGAGTGAAATAGTGATACATCAAAATTATTGGTTGAAATGTGGACCAAAGTCTCCAGATTTTTGGGAACAGAACTTACACACTGAAGCTTTAACAGATGGTAATTGTCACAATATCACTTAGGTTCTTTTCTTCTTTGCCCTGTGTCTAGTTGTTTTTCCTGACATCTTAAGTGCAATTCAAACAGAAAAGATCTCCTGCTGTTCCCGCTGTATGCTGTGAAACACAACGCTTCATAATGATATATCACAACACCTGGTGTGACTGTGACCTTTCTGAATACACTTTTGTGGTTTTCCACAGCGGCTACGAATGGCAAGGATGATACAAATCAATAAATAAAAAGAAATGCACTTTCCTCCCTGTATATTCCTCGAGGAGCCAAGCTGAAAAGAATATTTGTGACATTAGTCAGTGTGGTGTTTGTCCTCTCAGCTGTTAGGATTTGTACTGCTGGACAGAACAGCTTGTCCTGAGGAGAGGAGATCATTTTCAGTGTGGACTTCACTGTGAACTGGTCACTGTCCCTGTACATTTTTGAGTAGCTCAACCTATTGCTAGAAAATAACAACACAGCCTGTAAATGATGGAGAGAAAACCAGGTTGGTGTCTAAAGGGTTAACAACAACAGCATAAAGTTTTCTGGCGTGTCATATGAAGCTCGAGAGTTCATTTAGTTGCAGTATTCATATTTCTCCCCAGTTTGCACAACACAATCTGTGGCTGTAAGTAAATGATCACTTTGTGCTCTGTCTGTTGATTCCGTGCATAATTAGATCATGATGTGCACCACTGACAGGTTTATTGATTGATGTAACGGATCTGTAAATTTAGCAGCAAAGTGTGAGCCATGTGGGGTTTATGTATTTATCAGCAGATGAAGCACAGACAATCGATGCACAGCCATCGATTGTTTTGTTGTTTCATTTTCGGACCTTTTCTTCGGACAGTGAACAGCCTGGAAGCAGATGAGATTATAACCATTGTGGATTTTTGACTTTGCATTGGTAACTGATACCATGATGCAAAATGTTCTCTTCCGATTTACACAGCCGTACCTAAACATATGTGGCAACACATAGATTATATTGAGATACTGCACAGTCCAATTATTTATGTTACTGTACTGCATTAAAAATGTAGCAATGCTGGGACTTGTACATTGATTGTAAACGCACATTGGCTTTCTTTAGGACTGATGGTTAAAGTTCAGATTGAGCTACAGAAAGCGGTTCTGCACCTGCTGACCTACAGTGTCTCAATCCAGGAGACTTCAGCAGGACGTGTGCTCTCTAAAATGGATGTTTTCCTGCAGATGCAGAGCACTTAAATTATTTACTTCTTCACCTTAGTTACTCTTGGACCAGACAACCCCCACTCTGAAAAACCTCACCTAAACCAATAATACACCAAATGACCAAATTTAATGGGATTTCACCCCCGACTCACACATTTCTATCAGTCTGTCACGTGCCCAGAGACATGAAATATTCATAGCTCCATCATTTTAATATTTTAGTCAATCAAACGGATTGCACCACATAAGACTTACAACAATTATCAAGCCAGTGAAAGCAATATTTACTTAGCATGATGAGTGACAAGTTGGTGAAAGGAAGGCTGAGTGTTTGCTGCTCACTCTTTAGCAAATTCTCTCTCTCTCTCGCTCTCTCTCTCGCTCTTATTGACAGCATGTCAAGTCTTCCTTTGGGTTGAAAGAGAACGGCTGCCACAGCTTATGACTGGGTTGTTTGGGAGAATGAGATGATCATTAAGTGTACACATACACACGCATGCACATATTTCACACCGGCTGACAACATGCCAATTACAAACTGTGCTTCCACCCAGTAGATTAGTGTGGATAAAATGGGTAAAAGAGTTTAGAGTCCTTGTAAAGCAAATGTAGTTTCTCTTCTTAACACATTAGAACATTTTGGCAGAGAACACGTGAAAGTGTGGAGTAAGGTATTATGGAGTACAGACGGAACAGTTTCTCTTCAGTGTTCCGTCCAGGATTTTTTAGGCATGTCTAGAAATAAGGTTCGATGGCACACCGGAGCCATTAGCATTAGCTCCTCCTCAAATTCTGTAGCAGTTTACCCATTCAATCATGAGTACTGCACCTGCTTCCACACTACTGCCTTTGGTCTGCTAGCTAACTGAGATGTCTTTGTCCTGAAAAGGTGTCTGACCTCGATGCAAAAACAACACACAGATTCCTTAAAATGAGGGAATGAAGTAGAGAAGAAGAACAGCAAACTCCCGCTGTCAGGTTGCAGGACTCGATAGCTCTGTGTTTGTTTGCAGAATGTCATTAAACTGCGACCGAAATGGTGAAAATGTGGCCTAGCTACATGTTTGTTCAAAGAGAGGTTTGATATCAGAGTGTGAAGTTCAGCTGCTTTGATTCCACTAAAGCATATACAGTATATGTATGTGTGTGTGGTGCAGTGCAGGGGAGGACAGAACTCCCCCAGTCCAAAGCAGCTGAACATCACCTCTCTACATGTTTGTAAAAGAGGTTTCATTCCAGTGTGTTTATGTTAGTATTCTGTACAAAGACTGAAGAACAGTGATGTTCGCCTGTTTTGGTCCACACAAATATGTAGGCTGTGTGGACCTTCATTCATTTTGGCTGGTCCACACAACTTTAACAGTCTTTTTTGACGATTAAGACCTGGTTTTAGGGTTAGGGTAAGAGTTTGTTGTGATGGCTTAGGGTCTAGGGAATGTGTGTCCACACAAAACAAAACCAGCATGTGTGTGTGTCTTTGTCTCCTCTAGCGGACATGCCTCCAGCATTTCAGAGCAGAGAATGTTGCTGAATGTCAAATGATTTGAAACATAACTTTTCAACAGTTAGTGACTTTTTACTCAACATTCCAATATGGCAGGGTGGTTTGTTACACATTTTCCTGTCGGGTGAGGATAAGGTATGTTTCATGTTTTGCTTTACATGCACCTTAAGTGGTAGATCTCTCTTTCCCCCCTTCTTTGTTTAATGAGTTATGTTGACATGCATATTCTAGTTCTGTGTCTCAACTCTTCTCTCTGAAGATCATCAGGTATCATGTTAGTTTCACAGGAATCTAATGTCCGATACCAATACAACGTGAAACCGATGCCCAAAGACGAGTGACATTGTGGACCAGGTTGTGTCTGCAGCATAAATTGTCTGCAGACTCTAAATTGAGCATCCTCACCAGATATACCAGTGAAACAACTTTTGCAAAACAAAATGATTCATCTCAAACGACTATCCATTCATTCAGATTCTTAAGCTTAATTTGTAACCACAGTTGCCCCCTGATTTACTCAAAAGCTATTTGTCATGTAAATGAGTAAAACATGTACATGTACAGGACATGCTTCACTTCCTTCCTCCCCTAACACCTTAAGCAAAGGTGGCCATTGCACTTTGAAGTGTGAATTTCACAGTCTTAACATGAATGCTATTCTTTCCCCAGCTCTCTTTTATTGAGTCTTGTTTGATTCCAGTATTGTTCATACTACGTGGACTGGAAGTGGTAGTATGGCATTATCCTAGGTTTTCTTCACATATCCAATAACTCAGCCATGCAATGTTCTCCTCCGAGACATTGTTAGAAATCTCTAGTGGGAGGACGTCCCATTTTGTCGACTGACCCCAAAATAATCATCATCATTAAGTAAACATGTGACTTATGCAGTGATTAATAAGGTAATCAGTAGAGTTTCCAGGTCTTCATTAGACCCAGGGAATAAGATAGTGGTGTAAATCCATACGCTGATAAAGAGGTTACATCCATTCATTAGCTGCACCCTTTTTTTGGCTGGAGCCAAACACAGCCCACACTGGGCAAGAGGCAGCAGGGTCCATTTGTTTATTACACGACCAACATACAGAGACAAACTACCATTCACACTCACATTCACACCTACTGATAAATTAGAGTCTCTAATGTTCCCAAACCCAATCTGCATGTCTTTGGACTGAAGGAGTATGTGGACAAAATCCATTTAATTTCACAAAAAAATAATGTCAGCTCTGTAAATAAAACACGATCCTGTTGAAATATAATGTGATTAAGCGTTGGCAACTATAAGAATATCGTTTCCCATGGATTCAATTGATTTTGTCAAATAAAACTCTCTCAGTGTCAGAAACAAGTCAATGCTCCCTTCAAATAGTTGTACAATCATTTGAAACGTTCAGTATAGGAAGGTGCATTTTAATCAAGTGATGTGAGATTTTGATCATCAGGTGAGATGACCAACGATGGAACCTCTGGAGTCAGTGATGAGTTAAGTTGAAGGATTTCATTGTAGACAGCTCAGCGCCGAGGAGAACTGCGACACTGCCTGTGAGTAATTCAAGTTAAAGTTGGCTGAAGATTAGAATTTTCTCTCACAGTCATGATGTCACCCATAAGAATCCGAAGGGAAGCAGGGGAGCCATGAGGGAGCAGAAGAGCCAGACATGAGCCACTTAGAATCGCGAGAGGTTACACGTGGCGGTGAGAGCCATCATGGCTACACCCTATTGCTGAAATAATTCCAACCTCTTACCCTCTCTAAACTCTTCGTGTTGGACCAGTCAATAATTTACACTCCAAATCACACCAAGATATCAACCGAACACTAGAGGAACTAACAGACCTTAAAACATTCATCAATCACTACTTGTGTACCCAGCGCAAAATGGATGACTGATTGATGCCAATCTTTGAGCATTTGACAAGGTCAACTGATCCTGTCACCTCATCTCTTTTGATTTAGTTCATTTGGATTTCAGCCACTGTATGCATTACACACAGGGGCGCTATATCTAAGCCATTTCCACTCCATAGAGAAACTTGACAAGTTTGCAAAATGATCACAAAATCAATTGTATTATACATTACAAATGCATCGTCTTCGCTTCCATCTATCAACACTCTATCAATTGGGCAATATCCGAGATTCTGCCGACTGTTCATCTGGAAGAGTAACATATGAAATATCTTGGAATCCACATCTCATCAAATCAAAATGCACTATTCAAACTGAACCTTAATGCTACTACAGGAAGTACAAGACAGCCTAGAAAGATGGAATAAATGATCACTTTCTAGGGGGGTTGTGGTCATGCTCGATCGCTTGGACCATGCTGGGGCCCCCTTGACCCTAAGCTGGCATCACAGGGTCCCTGGGCAGACCCATGGCAAAGCTGAGCCTATACGAGCACCTCCGCCTTCAATCCAAAAATGAGAGATGAGAGGAAAAAGGGTCACCTCCCTCAGCAGATTGACTCTCTCCAAAAAGATAAAGGGTTGTCCAAGGAGTTGTCCAAGGAAGGACAGGTGTCTTACTTCCTTATACTATATATACATATTTTTGAACGTTGCATACGACTTTCATTGCACTGTGTGACATCTCCAATCCAGGTGACAATTCAATTGAAGTTGATATGAAACTGCTTGCACCAGAGATGATTTCGCTCTCTCCTCTTTCTGTTTTTATCTTTTCATATAGCTTGACGTTACTTCCATTCACGTCCTTAGTATCAGCACTATCCCATTTATCATCTCTGCAAAGGAGGTCTGGTTTCACCTCTGTCGGTTTGTTTATCTGTCAGTGGGATTAAACACAAAGTACACGATCTCGCTTTATTTTTTTGTGTGAAAGAAAGGTACATATAAATCAGGGAAGAACACATTGCATCGTGTAAAAGGACAAGGTCCAGTAAACTAAACCTCAATATTGTGAGGTTTCATTCATTTATTTATTTCATTTTTTTTTTTTGCAATTTCTGACAGTAATTGCAAAATCCTGCAAAAAAGTCTCAGTTTCCTCTTTTGTGAAGATTCCTAATAATGTGAACATGACAGACAGAGAACTGCACGGCCTTGGTTAAGGTATGTGCTTCACTGGATGCCATTAATTGCTTTGAGAATTTGAATGTTTTATTTCGGATTTTATTATAGCTTTTTGTACAGTGGAAAACATATGACGTTATTAACTTTTTACATACAATCCTAATTCGAATAAGAGTCTTTTTGAAAACCTATAACTATACACTGTCACTGCTCAATCGATGGTGGATGAATATAACCTTACAGTGGCGAATCTTGTACTTCCATATTGATTTCAATAACCTTACACTCATGCAGAGTTTGTCCCACTCACTAAATGTCTACTGAATTACTTTCAAAAAGATTGACAGAAATTACAACCCAAACTGCAAATGTTAGACCATTATTTCCACACTTTTTAGTTATTTTACTTGAGCTTCAGCTCAGCCCCTGAAGGTACTGATCCTCATGGACGTTTTCCTGAAGTCACTTAGTATTCCAGCTTATTTTATATTTGCATATGCCACACAACATTCAGCCCATTTAAAAAGAGTGACACTGACGGACGGACAGGCCGACTCTCGGCTGTCTGTCGCATGTGTCATACCTGCTATAGGAATCCAGATTTCTATAGCTTTTAAGATATACCTTATATGTGCATATATACACACATATGTACATTTTTAAATATGTTAATATAAAGGGACACTATCTTAACTAACTGGTTAGAGGGGCAACAGGACAGGTGCTTTAACACCACCTGAGGTCTATCTCTGCACGTCCATACACCCTTGATTTATTTGGACTTAAGTGTTTTGTTTGGACTTTCATTATCTTGATTTGGTTAGAGTTTTATTTTGCTCCATCACACCCTGCCAGATTGTGTTGTTTGTTCCTTGGGTTCTCGCCATCATTTTCTGACCATTGTTTCTGAGTTTTTGGACTTTATGTGTTCTTTGTTTTTGGATCACGTTTGCTTCTGAGTGCCTTTTTCTTTTTTTTTAACCCCCCAGTGAACTCATTTAATTTAGATTTGTTTTTCCTGCACTTGGCTCCTACATTGCAGCCATTTTACAACAGAATCATGGGATGTACCTTCGCACAAATCACAGTACAAAATGTGAATTAGTGCTACTTTAAACCTACTAGTTTTAAGATCACAAAACCTTCTTGGAACATGTGCGTCCATGTGCTTGTTCCAAACATGAATCTTGAATCCCCCAGGTGTGTTTCATAACATGAATATCATTAGAGTTTAAGCCTGTCTGTACATAAGCATGTGACTGAATCCAATTGTAGAGCTTAGACTTTAAGGAAAAAAAATTGCTGTATGATTTCAGATGGTTACATCATGAAAACAATGAATTTTAAATTAGGTGACACAGTGTTTATAGACCAAAAGGCACTCGAGCACCTGTGTGTCTGTGTGGTCCTCTACTGCACAAATACACTTCGTAGTGTAGCTGCTTGAATAAGTGCAGTATTTTTAGGATGAAATCCTCTTCCTCTTGTCAACATGCTCTGTCTGAGTGGACTCTGTTCCACATCCAATGGAGAGGATTCTGGATTCTCTGATTCACAATACGAGCCTAATTTAAAACATCACCTCTCATAGGCCAGTGTCACTAATGTACATCACTTCTGTCCCCCTTTATAAATAAATCTATCATACATTCCCCAAATCTACTGCCACTTATCTTTATCATACATATGCAGAGGATACAGATGTGATATACAGACAATATGGTTATGATTGAAATTGAAATATTTATTTTTCTTTGCACTAGCAGGAGGAATCTAAAAAGGTAATGGGCATATTCATCTTAAAACATGGACTTCTACATTACATTACATTACATGTCATTTAGCAGACGCTTTTATCCAAAGCGACTTACAATGGAATTGAGACTTCATTGAAAGTAAATATCTAAAACCAATGTTCTTAAAAGGTTGTAAGGTCATTTGTTGTGATCACTTCTAGTTTCTAGGAGGAAAAAAACAACAACAAAAAATAACTTTTTAAAAAGGATTTCTTACTTTTTTTCCACTTGACCAAAACAACATTTGAATTGTTTTAGGTGAGAATAAACATTTGGGCAGAAATGTCTGGCATTAAAAGTCTTTAAAAGTCTTACAGTTAATCATTGGAGCAATGTGCTTCTTTCCTCCTCTCATACTGAATGGTTGGTGCATGAGTCAGGTAATATGTTATTCATTCATTTATCTAGCAATTTTTGACATATTTGGCAGTAATTGCAATCTCTTGCATACAATTTTCAATTTATGATGATGTTAATTTGTCAGATGTGTGGGGTTTGTTTGGCCTCGGTGGAGATATTGTGCTCTATTGAATACCTGTATTTGATTCTGGAAATGGGTTATTTGTGTTAATTATGTCACTTAAACATGCTCCAAACTCAGCACAAAAATACAATTATCTTGGAGGTTTTGCTTTAGATTTACTCATGCACATTTTTTTAATGTTTTTATGGAAATTATGTTTTTTGTATTGCTTTTTTGTTTACGGCATTGATATTCTTACATTTTAATATGTGATTATGGCTTATTTTTAATTATTATAGTCAGTGAATTGTGTCCGTTTTTGTTTTGTGTCGTCTCTGTTGTGTGCTATATCACTTTTTTTATGGCGAGTAATACCTAACTTTATACTCGACCCTTTCTCCACTAATCCCTCTTGCTCCACCATTTATCTCATGGAGCAATAGTGGGCTCCTTCTCTCCAAATCCAAATGATTTATTTACCCACTGAAGATTGGTTGTTTGTCGCAGAAATTAAGAAAGAAAGCAAACTTGCACTGGCTTTAAACAGTGGAATGACAGGTGCCAGTAGGCTGGTGGCGCATTACTCTGCTGCTGCTTCTGCTTCTGCTGCTGTTGTTGCTGCTGCTGCTGCTGCTGCGATGGGTGTTTTCACGCGTCACCAGTGGGCGCTTCTTCCCTGCGCACAAAGAGAAAAGAGCCCGGGGATGCGTACAATGTTGAGTCTCCGCTCAGAGGAGGAGGAGGAAGCACCGCTGTCCTCTCTGCTTCTTGGTTGCGTCTTGTGGAGTGTAATCTGAAGGAGGTTTGCGTCCCGCGCCTGTAACCATTATCCTCAGTCCATCACTGATAGTGGAATTTATACCTATAAGTAACGGAGGCTTTGCTGCAGCCTCACAGAGCGAGTGGAGACACACTTGGAAAAGGAGCGGAATTCAGCAGCGCAGCGTAAAAGCAGCGCTGGAGCACAGTGCGAGCCCTTCTTTTGGCTTCCCGAGTTGCTGTGCGAGAGAGATGTTATTCACACATCCGACGCAGAGTGGGATTACAATCAAAGCACTTTAATGAAGAGGAAACGAACTATTGCATCCAAGAACAAGTGAGTATTTGCTCAGAAATCTCACACATTTTTTTTTACATATAAAGTCATGTGTTCTGGTGTGTAAAAATAAAGTGCATCACATACGACTTTATTAGACTGAGAAGGACATCAATTAAATCTTAAATAAATGAGCCTCGTCCATGTGGAGAGATGGCTCTCCGACATTCACCTCGGGGCACAGACTGTGTGCAGCATGACAGTGGTCACACACACACACACACACACACTCAGAGGATACTGATGGCTGCGTTTTTCTACACGAGCCTCAAATGGGTTTGCATGGTCCAACTGGGAATTTCCACTGTTGGGGCTCATTTCCCTCATCTAGGACGAAGTCCATATGGTGCTGCCCTGCTCAGTCACACATAACCACAGCAGCATCAGGAGTGGGGAAAAGAAAATCTCTCTGCCTCTCTCTCTCTAACTTGTTAAAGGGAATTATTAGAGTCTCTGCAGAGGGGAAAAAAGACTTAATGGTCATTTAATTGTATCTGAATGCCATTCACCATTATACAGTAATATCCTAACATCTGCATGTGTTTTCCTAAAGACTCACAGGATTATGATAGTTGCAAGAGAAATTAGCAGCTAAGACATATTCAGTTTTTCTCTGTAAGCCAAGTATTTGGCCACCAGTGGTCTGTTCCTCTTTTTTTTTTTTGTTCATGCAGACTGCATAAGGGCAACACCAACAATGAGTGAAAGAGAGAGACAAACGCTCAGTTTGCTTCATCTATAAACTATGCCAGTATATTCAGCAGGGATTCTTATCTTCCCCCCCCCCCCCTCTATATTCAGAGTTTATTTATAGATCCCTTTCCACCTATTTAACCAAATGAGAGGTGAAGCCTTTCATGCAGTAATAACAGCAGTTTTTTTTTTTCTGTTGCACCTTCTGTTTTGAAAAAAAGAAAACAAGCCCCTTTTTTTGCTTCAAGGAGAGTAGCAGTTGTGTGTATGGCACGGCCAGTTTCTTCCCTGACCCTGGATAAGGCGCTGAAATGACATGAAGGCAACACAAATGCAAAGGGAGTTACTGTGTATTCAAAGCTTCTCATATTTGACCTCCAGTCATTTATTTTCTTTTGTGGCTGTATCTAGGATAAAGGGTCTGGAAGTGTGCCTGGCTGATGATGGGGTTGAGAAATGGATCGCTGCTCCCCTGCTCTTTTAAGTGCACTTATACTCTTTTGCCCCTGTGTTAGAGGCAGCAGCAGCGGCAGCAGCTGAGGGATACAGCCGTGTTTAACATTGTAGGGAGTCACTCGGGGCGTCCTGCTGTCTTCATAGATTTTTTTCACATGAAACTACACAGCTGTATGGTGTATGTCTGCAGAGAGAGAGAGAGACAGAGCAGAGTGCCCTGCCCAGATGTTGAGTCAGACTGTGGCAAACAGATATTTAATATTGAGAAAAAATAAAAGGTGAAGGGAGGATATCAAATAGGTTGATGTTGATAATTATGACAATTGTCAGACAAATAAAAAATAACTTGAACCCAGACACAAAAATCAAAGAAGTAACAATAATTTGTGGTTTTAAACATCTTTATGGACAGAAAACGAGAGACGCTTCACACGTCTGAGGTAAAACAATGACAGCGGTTATGAATTATTCCTTAAAATATGAATGCACAAAGTATATGCATATTAATATGATTATCAAATCACCCATATATACATATATTGTTATTAAAATATTGACCTCGGTGGGTTCATGGGGAATATGATATCACAGGTTTTATGTATTCTGTGTAAAAAAGATGTTTGATAAGGTCGGTGCTCTTCAAAAGTGACATTTCACTTTCACATATCACCTTTTCATACACCGCCCCTCTCTTATATTAATAGTTTTATTCATTTATGCACCGTGCGACACATCATAAACAGGCTACGTGGCTGCTGTATTTTTTTATTTATTTACTTTTATTTTAGTGCCTGCTTGATTCTTGCTTAAAATAAAGCGTTTCATCTCCGGAGACAATACGCATTTACCCAATTCCTTCATGCTATAGGGAATGGGTGTGGTAAAGGGCAATTACATGGAAAAAGTGCACCTTCCCAGATGTTTGAGGCCCTTAAAATCTTTGCAAAGTTTCCCTCGGGCCACGTCCTTGTTTGTATAATAGAAAGAATGTAACACAACATTGAATTGAAGAGATTTTCTTGACCCAATTATTGATGAATAATAATGATCTTAATAGTAATCAAAACAATTGCAATTATTCGTTTAGCCATAATAAGTGATACACTATCATATAGACACATTTTAATATATCTTTAATATAGATTTTCCTCATAACAAATTATATATTTCAGATGTGCCAAAGGAAAGCACATAGCTCTAGTGGATTATGTGGCATAGGAAGAATTATTCACTCATTCACCTTAGAAATAGGCCTAATGCACTGTTGTGACCCAGTCAAGGCCAAACCAGGTCTAGATCTCAAAGTTCTCTTAACAATATATCTGTCTCCAAACTGCTTTTTACTTATACACCGTCGAGAAGATAGTTTACAGTGAATTATTGGCCTTTGGGTTTTCCAATCTGAGTGTTTAATGATATCTTTTTAGATTTTCATTCAGCCATGGTTCATGACTCATGGTTATAAATAGGGCAAGGCAATATGACTAAAAAGTTATGGTAATTAAAGTTTCAAATCAGTCACTATTGATAATTACCGTGATTAATATGGCCCATGATTACAGTTTACCATCTTATGGCAATCATGTGTTGCCTCAAAGTGTGTTTGCACAATGTATAAACATGATATCAATATAAAACATTGATGGATACTGAAGAATTGCCTCACCTTAATTATTCAAGAACAAAGCATGAAAACAATTTGTGTTAATTTGCAACCGAACATGAATAATCTATAATAATTAGACACACATTTACACAGATCTAGTTCACACAATATACTCCAACGCCATTGCTACACATTCAAATAGTGCATCTATATGTGACACCTCTTCTATTATACATCATTGACACTCATTAAAACCCCGCTGACATGGTCACCAGGAGCAATTTGGGGTTAAGTGTCTTGGGTCACATCAGCATGGAGGCAAGAGGAGCCGGGGATCGAACACGCGACCTTCCACAGTTGGAGTAAGACTCAATTTTCCTCCTAAGCCCCACGGTTTGCTTCTTTTCATTTCAGCTCAAGTATATTGCTCCTCCCTAAATTGCGAAACGCAGATCTTAATCTCGGCTTTTATCTGTAAATCGCTTTATTTAGAATGCACTTATCCTCGCTGGCTTGCGTGGAAATTGACTTGCGCACGGTTCTTCAAGTCAGTCAGAGTGAATTAGTAGGTATCAATGCACAGTGAATTATAAATTCTTCACTCACTGGCGAACGCACAGAGCAGCTGTTCATGGAGATTGAGTCCGTCCCTGGTGGCAGATCCTCGTCTCCCAGGTTCTCCTGCTGAATGGCTTAATGGATATGGCAGCAGACTGTCATAAAGACAATAACTAAATGGAGAAGAATGCATCACAGGCTGTAGTGAATTCATAAGCATTGTGCCATTGGTGTTCAATTTTATCAGAGTGAAGTGGGTTTTTGGTTTTTTTCGTCGTTGTTGTTGTTGTTGTTGTTTCTCTGTGTTGCTTATGCACTGAGTGTGATCTGAATACAGACCTTGAGCACGAACGCCGTTATGATGGAAGCGCTCTCCTTTTCTCCCTCCGTTATTAGATTCTTTTTGCAATTATGCTGCCCTCAGGGGGGGAATGAATGCCTTTAACCACCTTTCCTATCAATTATGTGCCAAACAACAGCCCCACTAACCAAGAAGTCATCTCATTTACTCTGGAATGTGTTTAGCCAATGATTTCCATTAGGTTTAGCTTCTGTGGGGGGAGAGTGGAGAGCGATGCCTCATTACATTTGGCAGAGCAATCTCTTGCTCGGTTGAGAAAGTCCGAGACAGAAAATGACTCCTCACCTTGATCGCCTTGAAGCCCAGAGGGAGTTGTTCTGACTTTTCTCTGCGTTTTTTCTTCTGAATTTGTTGAAGCTTCAGGTGATGTTTAGACCTGGTATTTTTTTTTTTTTTTGAAGGTCCAAATAAATATCACGTATAACCTCAAAATGACAAATATTTGTTATTAGTATAGAAAGTGTTTAAAGGCGTACACGTCCAATCCTGGACAGGAATGACAAAATGACAAATAGTGACCTTGCACCGGTTGTTGCTCCCAGAAGAATCGCATAATTACTGATCAGGTGATGTTTCAGACCCAAGAATGACGTGAAGATGGATTTGGCCCTGAAACGTCACCCGGTTGTTAATAAAGACCCTTTTGTTTCAAACAACAGGTGCGACCATAATCGATCCATTGGACACATTAGAGACTGTCTCCTCAGCTGGGGTCTGGGGTCATCTGATCTTTTTTATTTTTTTTTTAATCAGTGCACATATGTTAATTTTATAGCTGCCGCCACAAATTAACACTGATCGACATACAGTAGGAGTTCATTCGTGTTCTAGTTAACACCTATTTCATGTGACAACACCAAGGAGACACCTTTGATTGACATGATCTTCTTTTGTCTCTTTTCTCGCTCAGTCACTCTGTTCACTCAGACGCACATTCTCGCACACAGACACTCTGTGGGCATAAGAAAAATGTATGCACTAAAATACAATATTTCATGTTGTAATGGTGGATAGATTCTATTTATCTGAAATATTACCGACAGTGGTTTGTGTTGCATTTAACCCTCTGAGCATGAGTTGGCTCCTCGCACTAAACTAAGAAAACGGTATATTGTATGTATGTATGCATATGTATATGTAAATATATATATATATATATATATATATATATATATACATACATACATATATACATATGTGTATATATATACACATACATATACATATCTATATACATATATATATCACTTTGTTATTTTTAGTATGAGAGTTTTTCATAAAATAGACTACTTTGGGATACATTGGGATATTTATCACATTGCCAGATCCTTGCGATACACACACACACACACACACAAAAAAAAACCCCACTAAGATGAGACACATTTTATTCTTGACATCAGTGTGTATTTGAACGGTTGACGCCAGAGCCGATCACATGTGATCACAGGAAATGCATCAAGGCCCATTATATGCCAATGAGAGTTTTCTGGGAGCAACGACTGGTGTGCGGTTATGTTCCAAATTGTATTAAATGGCCATTGGGGCACCATGAGATACTTAAGCGCTCCACAGAGGACGACTGAAATATGTCCCCCCCTTCAAACTGAAATTCATCAAGTCAGGGTGACACACACGTCTTAACAAAATGGCCGTACTTACAGCTGTACAGTGTGCCGCATCTTCTAACGATTCCATTAATCCACAAATAAATAAACAAAGAAAATGCTAGAGAATAAAAATGTCACTGCAGGTGTTACAGGCTGCAGAATGAAGCTGTGCTCAGGGACAAACATCCATCACATCAGCACAGACACTGTGCACCAAACTGTGTAACTCCCAACCTGCCAAAAAAAAAAAGGCTTTTCCAGGTAATGTTTCTCTCAACCACCTTAAGTCTATTTGCACTGAATGGCAGCGTCGGTCAAGTTACTCAGGAAGTGTAATGACGACTCATTTAAAAAGTAATAATGAGCAAAGCAGTTAATTGCATTTTAAATATGTTTATGCAACAAATGTAAAGAAAATGACTTAATGAACTTGACCTCTGTAGATGTATTTGATTATCTCAAATCAAAACAAGTGCAATAAACGTGAGGTGACACAATTTCTACTTCAGAAATTTGAATGTAACGGGACTTCAGTTCCAGTTTAGTTCCCTTCTGCTTCATGCAGGCTGTGTATTAGGGTTGGACAGATGAATGAACCAGGCTGCAAACAGTCTGATAAAGTGATTCAGGCAAAGTGATTATTTGACAGAAGCAGAAGAATTATCTCTTACCGTCTCTTAGCAGCTGCAGCTTCATCAATTTATTTATTTCACTTCCTGATTAAGTGGCAGTCTTTTTCATTTTTCCTAAGTCACATGACATGCTGCTTTTGTTGTTTCTGTACGGGCAGCTGTGACACACTGCATGTGTAAACAACATGTTGTGTGAGATGCTCCACATGAATACTGGCCACAATGTATATATTTATTTTTGAATTCATCGCTGACAGCACATAGTAATATTACTTTTGTAAATACAGTCAAAAAGTTTTTATGGCGCTGAGTCCACTTAACTGAAATGAAAACACGTCAGCCTCTCAAAGAAACTCCCAACCTTTACTGTTTTTTCCATATTCCTTATGACAAGATCAAATCATACTAATGATTAAAAAACAAAAACATGAAAGAATATCACAGTAAAACAGAGGATTTCAAGAAAATGTCATGACATTCCAGCAACTGCCATGATCTCTCTGTCTCTTTCTTTCTGACACACACGCATACACACACCTGTCAGCTGCTTTTGGTTTGTGTTGTGTTGTGCTGTGGTGTGTATGTTAGTGATATTGTGTCAGTGTCACAAACAGCGTCATGTCTACTGAACTGAATAATGTATGGGAACCTCAGAAAAAAAATTGTGATCTAGTAACACCAGCAATCTCAGTGTTACTGGTACTGGGTACAATAAGAATATTACAGTAACATATTACTGCCCAACTCAGAGGATCTGACTTCAGCATCCCTACCGTAAGAAGACTGCATTAAATGCAGCACATCTCGTTTTGTTTGTGTGTTATTCTGTGTGGCTCCAGTTGAGTTGGACACCATGTAATCCAGCGTGATGGGTTTTTAGAGTGACAAAGCTGCCCTCTAAATTTTGAAAGACACAAGGAAATCCACTCTGAAACTCACTGCGCCTGGTATTTACACCAGATAAGGAACAATTACTGGCACAGGGACAGTTGAGCTACATTAATACCAGCCATTATGTTATGATCAGAAAAAATAGGGATGGCTCCCTCCCTGACAAAGCCACTGTGCTTCTACAGGGAGAAGCACAGAGGCACTCATGCTTTTCAGACTGACACCTTCACAAATCTTAGACTCTCCAGTCGGCAAAACAAGCGAGTGGTTAGTATTTAGGTCTATTTCAAGAATTCCAAACATAGTCCTGGGTTACTCGGCACTACAAGGTTGTGGTGAAAGGATAAGGGGTTGAGTTGAATGCTTAATCCTGAGAGGAGTATCAGTTTCCACTTACTGTGATGTAGGTCAGTGCTGCAGCAAAGCCCCTCCTGTGCCACTGATACTGCAATTCCAGCCTTAAAGATCTCGCTTCCACTTCCACATTAGAAAAGTTTTAATGGCCATTTAGGTCATTGATCAACGGATAGATAGGATATCTAATGGAGCAAATAATTCCCTGTGACAATAATATAGGTAATAGTAGACAGCGATATGGGTTCAATCTATTATCAGAGTATAATTATCAGATATTGTGATTGTGTCACATTTTCTCTAATCCAATAAGTTACTGTAAATGCCCAGCACAACATCTTTCATTACCCAGTATTCCTCTTCTATTCTATGTTGCACTGCCAACACTGGCCTATGACATGCTGTATCCATATATCATCTTTCAGTAAAGTGGAAGAATTCAGAAACAGCAAGGATCCAAATTGATGCCGCAGAAGCTAGGGTTTCCTGACTTGTAGTTCCTTTGCTCAAACCAAAACCAAAACTGGGTCCGACATTTCCCATGATGCTTTTTGACTCCACACCGAAAGTCACAGTTTTCGTTTTTTTACCGTCAATTGGAAAGTTGCTTGATATTTGAAATAAAACAGTCATCACATTAGTATAACGGTTCTAAATGTGACTTTTGGATAGACAATGCATGGCCATACAGGTTTCCATTGTACAATGGGGTTCATTTATGTATAATTATTCTTAGTAGAGGCAATGTTATAAATAAAAAGCCAGTGGTCCCATATGCATATAACAGATTAACTCATGTGCTCTTAAGTGTTCCTCAAGTGCACTCTCATTTCCACGTCTATTTGTGGACAGTTCTTGTCTAATATGGAGGCAGGCCACTTGTTTTTCAAGCAAATTCCTCTGGATTTCAAAATTGTTATATAGGGGACCCACTGTTCTAAGATTGCACACCACTGCAACACAATTCACAACACTAGCTGTAACAAGAACATTTAGTTTTCAAATGTGTTTGACTTTTGTACTGCCAGACCACCCAGTGGTTAGAGTGGATGCCTCTTTGCTCACCACTCAGCATGAAAGGAGGTGTAAGGGGAAATACTCTGCAATGGACTAGCATCCCATCCAGAGGGTAGTAAAAATACTCAATTTGTGCTTCAGAAACCAGAGATAACCACTGGCCAGATGCTCCTTGAAGGAGTATAACCACCACTATCCATCCTTTGAAGTGGTAGCCTACTGCAAATATAAATCTACAGTAAAAGGCTACCATTCTACAATGCAAAAAACGACCTGGCAGTATATCTCTCTTGTTTTTTTCTTACCTCCCCCCACCTCCTGCCCCTACACTAAACTCACAGACCCTGTACCAATCTCACAAAGTGTCACCAACTGTCCAACTCCTGTTTAAACAAGCCCACTCCGAACACGTCAAAGTTTCAGCGTTACTGAGATAAGTGACTGCAAAGTAATGAGTGAATTTCCAAACGTTCCTTCGCCCATACGATCGCAGCACCGTAATGACTTACACACAGTGTTCTCCTGGTGACACTAACGCTAATGACACAGTCAAAGTCATTGTCACAAGTTTGACAAAGCTTCCCCTGAGCCACAAAAGGGCAGATTTCACCAGTTGCACTCCTCAGGGCAACTAAACCGATTTATGGATACGGCCACACGACTACATTTTCATTTAAAAATGCATTCATTTTGTTCTGGATACACCTGCTGTCCACCCAGGCACATTAGAGCCCCCAAAATAGAGATGTTTAAAAATCCAGGCAAACACGGAGACCTTTGGAAAAGATAACACAGCCAACCACATTGAGTTCCTGATTGGTTATCAGATGCCACACACCAAAATGCTCTAATAACACCTTTTGTGTCATTAAATATTCTCTTCAAAATTAGTTTTTCATCATTAATAGTACTTTGTGAAAGGAAGCAAACAACAAGAATGTTCCCTTCTATTTTCACTGGCACATGATACCCCGTCAAGTAATAACATCTTATTCTGTAATTGTCCTCTCCTTTTTATTTACTTTTGCTTCTCGTTTTAGTTTGTAGTCTTGATTGTGTTCTCTGTCAGTTTTACTTCCACTGTGATTGTCTGCCCACCCTGATAAATGTCACCCATGTTCAGCTATGCCTTTTGTTTTTGCCTTTGCGCTGGTATTCTCCTTAATGGATTGTCTAAAACAAAAAGGGAAATAAAACCCTTTTGTTATATGCTCCAGTCTCTCACACTCCCAGTGTCCAAGTCTTCCCATTTCTGAATTCAATCGACTAAAATCTCTCTCTTTGTCCCCGTCGCTTGCATAGACACACAGATGCACGTTCAGACTCATTGAAAACATACAGTGCCCTCGAAGTGACACTGCAGTAATGGCAGATGAGTCATTGTGACAGGTTTGACAAAGCGTCCTGTGAGTCACAAAAAGCATCCAGGTGATTTCGCAGGCAGAGTCATTCTCCCTGTGGCAAGCAAAGTGATCTAAATTGTGGAAACTGTTGTATTACACCTTCCAATTGACAATTTATTGTCCAATTTGTATGTTTTCTGTCCTCTTCTGTTAGTAAAAATGTGTCATTTTTACTGTTTAACTTTGTGGCCTCGTTGTTGATCCAGGGGAATAGAAGACACATCTATATTAAAATGAAATAAAATAAAATACAATCAAACTCCCTGTTTGCTTTACATTCAATCATCTTTTTTAAAGTATGAAGTGGCATTTTGTGGAATGGTGGTACACAGTCTGTGAGCTCCTATTAATAGTCAAGTGGGGGGAGAGAGAAGTGTCTTTTGAGGTCAATCATTTTCTAACTCGTTTCTCTTTAAAGCTGCTGTATTGAGCTCGTTAGACTAGGGATGAATAACAAGAAGCACAGTGAAAGAAAACATTTTCACATGTGGCAGCTGCGTCTTCGTCTTCTGTGCCACTGGGCTGCATCCTCAGGTTTTTTTGTCTGCTGCAGTTTTCACTTTTCACCTCTCACTTCCTTTACTTGCATATGCCGCTAAATAATAAGAAGCAATTATGTAACTTAGCGGCGCTATAATCGTGTTTTCCTGTTGAATGCTTGTCCTATTTACACCAAAATGTCACATTTTAATCACATCCATAATTACTTTCCTTTTCAGATTAAAATCCTTGTATTCAAGGGAGAGTATTCCGTTCACAAGCAATTGGATGAGAGTCGTATCAGCCCTCAGCAACTGAAGATGATGTTCCCATGGAGACAAATTGTTCTGCTATCAATCACTGGATGCCTTGCAGGTAAGGAACTTTAACACGTTATATTTGAGTTGCACTGCACTTGTTGTCGTGGTTTATGTCAAAATGACACCTCTCTGAATAAACACTTGCTCTTTAATGAATGTTAATGACAGGGGATAGAGGGTTTTTTTTTCTTCCACCTTGGACTTAATGCACATCTCTGGTTACAGACAGATTAGGTGTTAAGCAGCATCTTATTCTCAGCGAGGCAGCTGTATGGCAGCGTTACTGAAATCATTTTCCAGATAGAGAAACATTTCCTCAAAGGTCCAAAACATTATGAGGCTGTTATAATTAAGTGCAATGTATATTTAATTAGTTGTCTCAGTGCTCGTGTGTAGCCAGCAACTAACCTATATCAGAGAATTTATCATTAAATTATGTTTTTTGCCCATTTGCACATTAAAGTCAAGACATAAATATTCTCTCCACGGAAAATCATAAATGCTCTTTTCTAATGTCAAGTGAAAAGAAAATATGCCTACATCACCAAAAGATTTAAAAATAATAATAAAAGAGAAACCAGGGGTCCTATTATTCAGGGAATAAATTAAAAAGGGCAGTTCATTTAGTTAAATCATTAAATCGTAATAAATCTCTGCGCTGTCTTCATTTCTCTTTTCAGATCACACAGTATTAAGTTACTTTTCTCTGCGTATCAGTGCTTGTCTTCATTTCCTGGTCTCTCCCAGGAGTATGTGTCTCACTTAGTACATTACTATGCACAGTTAAGTGCAGCTACGGTGGAAGGTTTCTGCTTCAGCTAGCGACTTGTTGTTAGAATGTTAAGCAGCATTCAAAGTCTTCTTGCCGTCCATGAACTTTAAATGATCAAATTCTTTAAGCTTACATAGTATCACATTTTTCTCATATTTTTATTTCTGTTTTCTTCCACTATTTCCATGTTTAAGATGGGGGTGGGAACTGTAATGTATGCACAGATTGAGACTTCGACTGAATTCATTGACGTGATCGACTGAGTGGTTTCATGTGAGGATTTACAGCTCATTTAAATGGTCTGGTGACAGCTAGTGTTTTGTTTCAGGGAACCTGTGGATAATACCTTGACTTAAAGTTGCGTTATGTAAAATGCATCACTTTTGGCATGTTTCTACTAGCTCGACTCATATTTTGCACATATTTTCCATTAGTGATAGAACCTGGTACCTGGTACTTATTTTAGTACCTGCTCAGGCGAGGTTCTGACCGTGCTGAGCCGATACTATGCGTGACATCGTCAGACTGCCGGCCACGGATTGGTCAGAGTGCCATCTCAGGAAGAGGCATGAGCAACACGTCCGACACAAGAATCAAAGTGGACAATGCCGAACTGTAGATGCGTTAAAGAGACTTAACAATCTTGAAAATCTGAGTTAATCTCCAACATATAGCAAGGAAAAGTCTAAAATCTTCCAATCATTTAACAGAGGAGTCTGGTGTATTCAGCGACAGCACTGCTGAAAGCCTGCGATCATGAGCGATGAGCCGCATCACAACCTCTGCCGCTGTATTTCAGTCAGACGGAGTCTGTGCTCCGGTCATGGAGGAAGTACTGCTTATCTTTTTTTAATTAAATGATGATTTTAATGATTCAGTACATCGAAATGAACTGCTTCACAAGTCACTAGTTTGTGTGTTTGTGTTGTGTGTAAAACAAATGTTTTACACACGTGACGACCCCACTCACATTGAGGAGGTACTTTATTGTAATGGTAAACCAACCAAGCCATGTAGAGTCGAGAGTAGTCTGTACTATAAAGTGGAAAGACGCCATTTGTGTCACCACAGACATGGAGAAACACACTTGTGTGTTGCGAGCAGGCTATATCAGCATTGTGTGAACCCATGACAATGGCCTGAATGTAACGAAAAGTTGTACACTATCGTTTCAGAATACAAACATTTGAACAAAATATGGTCATTGTCAGTGATTTATAAAAGTGCGGTTCACCTATTAGTGCCCTTTGGTGTTTGGAGGGACAGAATCATAAACAAACAACCTCAGAAAATTGTCTTGATGATAAAAGCTTACACTGATTAGGTTGCAGTCTTTATATGCGCAGCATTCCAGTGTCTATGTCCTTTACTGTTCCCTAGAGCAGTGTCCCTGCAGCACATTTACAGTGCACTGTCAGGGACAACCTGGGAGTTCAATCCCATTCCTTTTTTATGGCCGGTCCAGATCATTATCAGTATCCATGAAATGAACCCAGCACTGCATTTTAGCACAATCTACTTCAGTCTGCCCTTGTGTGACCACCTGGGATTTGAGCTAGAGAAACACTGACACTCCACCAGAATGTCAACCCTTGTTCAAATGACATTGTAAATCCCAATGAATGTTATTCAAATTGGCTCATGGGTAATTCACATGCAATTCTCAAGGGAGCACGATCCGAGCAGCCTCACCTTCCTAGGAGACAAGTGTTTTTTAGCAGGGCCTCGGCTGTTGCCTGTAGGTGCTATTTCTTATTCAGTCCAGCTGATAGCATTGATGATGACATCTGAAGTGACATGTTGTCCAACTCTATTTCCTTGGACCTGCACACAAACCAAAGTGACACCTTAAGATGTTTGCCTGCATGACATTTTATTTATATTCACATTAAGGAGAGGCTGTAAAGGCAGTGTAAAGTGAGTGAATCTGATGTGATAGCGGTGGTGTGACCATTTATTAATAGATCATTCGACACCAGGCTGTTGAAATGTAGCCTTGTTTTGATGTATTCTCCGTTGCAAGACACTTTTAAATGTGCCAAGCATCACAAATAGACAGAAAGAAGTGCCTCAGAGACTGTCATACGTGACAGCAGTCACGGCCCTCATGTAGACTTTTCATCTTTAATTGTGGGACCTAAACATTATTTGTGTAGATCAGCGAACACCTGGGTTTTGTCCGATGTGAGTTTTGTCAAATCAGGGTTAAGGACAGGGCAACAAAGCTGAAGAGCAGATCAAAGTGGCGACATCATCGACAGACATCTCACAGGAGTTAGCTACAAACACAGCTTTGATTGGAAATAGACCTCTTGTCTATTTCTTTTTTTTTCCCCAGACACTGAAAATTTGAGATCGCTAGATACCTCTTTCTCATATCCGATACCGATATCACAGTTGACATCACAATGATCATTCTACAGTCCTTTTAGAAAATTACACTTGTCTATTTTGCTTTTTTTCTTTTATCTTAAAAGTCCACATCACTTGCATCATCACTCTTGTCAAAGTATACATATCTAAATTTATTGTCGCGAGTGTACAATCTGCCTTGAAGCAATGACGGTCCTCACAGAGAGGAGCATAACCTCTTGTAAATGTAATGATGGCTGAGGGTCGCCAGCTCACTGTCAGCAAGAAACCATATTTAGATGCAGAGAAAACTTACATTATATCTCACTGCCCTCTGAAAGTCTGTGATTTCGAGACTGTCAGTTGAGACTGAAAATTCAGATATTCTCTTTTTCAGTAGGGATGAAACTGCGAAGTGAGAGGTCCGTGCTTCCAATGATTTGCCTTTGTCAACAAAGGGGACACACAGCTGCTCATCTGAAAGATACAGAGGCAGCTGCCCAGTCAGGCTCTGAGATCATTTTATCTTCTGCTTTGAAGTGGTGAACGGCTTTTGATAGCATCTGCAAAAAGATGTTGCGCGTTTCTTAATAAGAAACTATGCTATTATAATTAGCATAGTTGACACTCTTTAGATCGGATAGATAACTTGTCTCCCTGTTCAGAAATCAGGCATTTCATAATGTCTTAAGTGCTTCAATGAACTCCAAACTTTATGGATTATAGTTCACTTATCTACTTAAACAGCATTACAGATATTTCATATAAACCCCTGTCTTTGTTACACGATACGCCTAATTTTCATGCAGATAACAAAATGCTCAATTATATTTAATAAAAATCCATAATTCAATCATTTTTTAATATGATTTCATTTAACTAATTATCATATAATTAATTTCAAGTAAATGTATTATTCGCCTTTGGAAAAATCATATACTTTCAGGATGTTTTTAGACTGAATAGCATAATAGTTTAAACAGACTCATGAGAAATATAGTGTCACAAGGTTTTTTCATCGTGAACATTTGTATGAAGATGATTTTTTAGGATATTATGATGAAGATATTGGCTATGCATCTTGTTGGAACTCTGAATATTATGTTGTTGCCGTTTTGTGTTTGTTTGTTTGTGTTTGCGTTTTCAATTCTGTTTATCTATGTTATGGACTCAGTGTGTCTATGTGATATGCATATATATGAATAAGAAATGAGGAAACAAATCTGGCTTTCTAATAAAATATTACTTGACAGCAAAGAGAGCAAATTGTGGAACATTCATTTTTTTCAACAGCCAAGTCCAATTCAAACGATTCAATTCTTGGTGGATGTGACCCTAATTCCCTTGACAATTAAAGTGTAATGGCTTATTTGCATAACATGTTATGTCCTTGTTATTCCCCATTGGCATTGTTAAAAAAAAGGATTTTAATCATATCTCCAAAATTGGACCTGTCGCTATGGAAACCAGTGTACATAATGGGTGAAAATGTAGTTATTTGTAATAGTCAGTGTTTCACTCATTTGTAAGGCTCATCAGAAAAATGCAAGAGTGACAAAATTGGTCGGCATTAGCAGTTAGTAACACAATACGGTTAAATAATACAAATAAAATGACTTCACCCTCTAGAAAGCACATCGCATGGCAGTTATCCTGATGGAACTCCTTTGATTTTATTTGAAAAAGGTTTCAGGGAATAGCAGTCAATATACTATATATTGAAAAAGTAATACACTGTCAACAACTTCCCGTATTTCAGTAAGATTAACTGTTTGTCCTCACAATATATAGTCTCTTCGCGCAGTATTTTCTCTTGAGGTCAAAAAGACAATTTTCTGGCTTGTTCTACTATAGACTTCTCTCCCCTTTCCCCAGTCTGTACAGACGATGTCATATTTCAAGGGCCAAGATGGAGGACGGAGCCAAGTGACCTCATTTTACCAATCAACTCCCCAGACCAGCAGGCTACCATCACATGTGAGGCAGAGGGGAGTCCTCCTCCGCAGTACAGGTAAAAATGACCACAGAAATGGAACAGTCTCGACATTCATTCATTCCGACGGTGAAATTCCATTGCTGCTTAATTGCTTGTGAATCTTGATTGCCGCTGCTTGCATGGAAATCAAAGAGGTTACTGATAACGTTGATTGCCATTGATTTGTTAAAGAACAACGTTTTTTTTCATGCGTCAATTATGCACCGTTCAAGGAAAAGTGCGGCTTCAAAGATTGGCTGCTTAATTGAGCAATTTCTAATTGAAAAATAAAGAAGAAAAGAAAAAAAAGTCTATTTTCAGCCCAGGCTATGATGTGGGGTTAGTCTTAGGGAGCCACCACTGTGCTCAATGATGAATATGCCAACACTTTAGATATGAGCAAGGTTAACTTTATTAATGATAAGATTTAAGCCACGGCACGGATGAAGATGATGATTTATAACATGGTGTGCGGCTTAAGAAATCATTAGCAGAGAAAAGGAGATTCCAGCTACTCATTTGCACCACAGATCCTTTGATATCTCCGTGGCAATTCCCTCGTGGTGCAGGAAGCCGGCCTGAAAATGGCAGCTGGCTGGATTTTTTTCGTGGTAGATTGTGTTTCGGAGCTTGGTCAGCACCATGTAGATGCACAGCAAGCAGAGAGAGAGAGAGGCAATAACCTTGTGAGTGACATTCTACTAAATGCTTACATTTCCCATAATGTGTATGTGCTGAAAACATGGTCGAGGCACAGCAATGGGGGGTATCATTATACTTGTTGTGCAACTCGAGCTACCCCAGGATGAGGCCAAATCTGCTGCTTTTCACCGTATTATTTCACCCACAACTTAAGACCACTCTAACGTCACTTGTGTTGTCGAGGTTTTCTTATGTTAGCATTTAAGTGATTGTTCAGGGATTTTTTTTTTTGTGGCTGTATGAGGTACTGACACATCAGCGCTGACTTCACCAAGCAGTGTGAGACATGAGCGGTGTCCTAATTCAGGGTCTGCATCCTCCATTGGTCGCATTTGTCGGCCGGATGGTGTCAAAATGCATCACAGCACAGCGACTCGGCCTCTCCAAATTCAATTTGCCGGCTCTTTCTAGTGCGGCCGACAAATGCCCTGCCGCGAAGGGTCCACCTGCTGCAGCAAACCTTAAAAAACAACTTTTTTTAAAGCATCATATCACACATTCAAACCCTAATAAAATCCAGACCTTGGAACTCATTGATGGAGGCAGCAGTGGCTCAGGTATTGTGTGGTATCGCAGAAAATCACAGATTTTCTCAAAGGACTAAATCGGGTTGTCCTTGCCGCCCTGTTGGCAGCCATGTTTTCAGGGAGAGTTATTGTCCATGTCTCAGGATGGTGCCCAGCATGGTGATGCACTATGCGCATGCACAGCACAGTTAATGCTGACTACACAACCACACTGCAAAAAAAGCAGAATTATTTCTCGAACACAACAGCGAGACATGTTGTTCTGTGCTGGATCTGCAACTTTTCCCTGACCCTCATAAGAAAACTGATGCAAGTTAAGAATGTTATCTTCTTACTATAGCTCCACTAACTGAGATTGTATCCAACAACAACAGCGGACCAGATAGAGTGTGTGTCAGCGGCTCACGGCTCACAAACCTCACACTGTTTTCCTGCGTCTTTTGTTTGTTCGAGTGCACTGTTGTGGTTATGTTTTACTGCTTTAATCAACTGTGTGTCCGGCAGCAGAAGACAGTTGTTCTCTCATAATTGGACAGCCGTCAAGCTTAAGACAGCAGGTAATGAACACACAGTGATGCATTTATCAGCGTATGTGCCAGATGTACACCAAATCAGAAAAAAAAAAAGAGTGTATATTGGATTTGCCAGGCTGCTATAGTAAAATGATTATAAGAACCAATATTAATATTGCATCCTGTCTGATAAATGTGTAAAAAGTGATTGTTTAGTGTGTTGTGTTATGTTACTAACATTTAAATTGATTTAACAAGCTGCTTTATACAATTAAATTGGGTTTAAAAGGAAGAACTTATGTTTGATTGATCAATGTCTCACCATAGGATTGATATTTCTGATAATGCTTCTAAATATGCTATATTTCGTCCCTAATGTTACCTAATGTTAATGTTATTTGTTATTCTGAAGCTGATTGTCCTTGATTTGCTTCCCTTCAGGCAAGGACTTTTGTCCTGGTTATAAAATAAAAAGCATAAACCCATGGCCATTCATTTCACCAACACTGTAATTAGAATCTCAAAAGCAAACTCGGATTTTAAAAAAAAAAAAGCCTTTAGGAGGTGGTCACGCTGTGGTTTTCACCAGAGTCTGCAAACCCTGCACAAGCCTACAGCCTGCACACTAACACTGTTTGTTTAATTAGATATGCCAAGTGAGAGGGTATTACATTCAGAGCTGTACACTTCATTTTCTTACCTACTGTTAAGAAAAAAAAAAACATGTGTTTGCTTTAATATACACATTTAACATTATATACTGTTAATATTTCAGCTAAGCAAACAATTGCTCTGTCCATATCGGCTTAGTTTGTCATAAATGTCATTACTTTTGTAGACAAAATAAAGATTGCACCATATCAAATAGGAGGTTTTTTTATATTTTGTCATGAATATTTTTTTTGCAAAAACATAAGGCAAAAAAAAGCACATAAATACGGGCATAAGATGTGTCAATAAAACCTTAAACATGTTACAAACACTGTACAAAGAGGGCATTAAAGACCTGTGAAAACAGTGCAAAATGTGCAAGAGTAAAGTGCCAGACCTGACAGTGCTTAGTGAGATACATGACAGAGTTAACCTCTGTCCTTGTGATTAGTGTGCATCATATCTACTTTGTCATTATATATAGGCGGTATTTAAATACTAAAAAGCCGTGAAGAAAGGCCTAAGAGACATGGATGTAATAATTAAACAATTTGACACTGTCAGCAAACGTGACACAAAACCAGTAACACACCATCAGTCCCTCTGTGAATAATATCTGATTTCCAAATTCCGTGCATGTGTCTTTCAGCCCAAAGCCCACCAGCTCTTACTGAAGATGTAAATCTTCAAAAACCTCTGACAATACATAGGTTATTGTTACAATACAAAAAAAGAATGGCTCAGTAATTTCCTTAATTAGTGAAGTGCTGCAGTTTTTATCAGATTTTACTCGAACAAGATGAAATAGTGGATTTATCAGACATTTTTTGCTGCTCTGGAATACAACATGTTTGTTGTGCTGCAGGGGGTGGGGTCTTTGCAGCAGCAGCAGAAGGTGGATTTGGGATTGATGTCAGCAGCAAGGTAAATGAAAATAAAGCAACTTTGTCAGCCATCGCAGCGGCGTGGCGCTGAAGTGTGTTTTATGTGGGCAACTGTGGAGCTCAGTGCCTCGGAAGGATGAAAATATGCCAGAGTGAGTAGACACAGAACTGCTGACAAAGGGCTTTTAATGAAATATATTGACAGTAAGAAAAAAAATATACACTGTATAGTATCGCCAGCCTCATCTTTTGATTGGCATAAATCATTACCAGTGGCTGGAATTTACAGACTTTACAAACTCATCACTTTGCGCTGCAGTGAATGAAAAAAAAGGAAAAAAAAAAAAACATCAGCTGCCAACGAAAGAAGGCAAAGATGATGAAGAGTGGAAACTAGAATCTAAATATAAAAACATTTACATAATTACACCTGTAATTTTGAGAAAATTACACATTGGTGATATGTAACAGTGAAATGAGGGTGGATTAGTTTGGGTGTTTGACAAGTTTCAGTCTCGTTGATTTAAATGTTACAACACAGATGGAGAAGGCAGATGTGGTAAATTCTGGATAGAGACCATAATTTGCCTTTACGCTGATAGCGACTGTGAGTTACTGTTGCCATAGATATACCTGCACTACATGATTTTGCTTTTAACCTTCCAGAGCTCCATTCCGTTCCACTCCACCTTCATTTCGCCCACTTGGCAACATGTACGAGTGTACGAACCAGGATCCTGACAGTTCTTCAGTTGACAAATAGTCGAGTGTAGCTACAAAGCACACTGCAGGCTCGGAGCACTGCTTTATGAATACACACCTGTCACTGTGTTTACTATGAATCTGCTGTAACACAGCATCAAGGGTACAGCAGTGATTGGGAAGAGGGAATAAGAAAGTGCTCTGGCTGATGTCTGCGATCATGTACAGTATGTGACTTCAGGCAACTGTGTGACTCCACCTTTCAAAGCTGCTTGACGTTACAGTTTTGCCTTCAATTCAGCACATCTACACTATGCGAAGCTCTTTTTTCTATCACACATCTATCATACCTTTGCCCATGGGGACACATGTGGCGTGTAGGGATTGAACCAACAACCTACAGGAGGGAAAACAAATGGAATCAAGTTTGCTGAACAGGTGCTCACCAGAAAAAGTTGGAACAGGAATCCAGGGATGTGACTGATTCTGCATTTACGTCATTTTATGAAAGTAGGGCTGCTTCAATGACTATAAAAAATATGGTTACAAATTGTGTAATACAAAAAAAAAAGAAGGTTCCCAAAGATGTTAATTTACGGTGAACTACAGGAAGACCTGGGGGCAGTATCACTTTTACGTCAGTGCCTTCACTCAGGTGTTGGAAAATTCTCCACTTTGCTTGCTGAGGACAACATGGAAGAAAGAGTATACTGACGAGCCAAAAGTGCCGTTCATTCAATATTTTAAGATATTTCATTTCATTACAGGAGGTAGAGATTATTAATTGGGACACCTAACCACAATTGGTGATTCTTTTTGGAAATAGCTTTGTGCTTTGCCAGTAAGTACATATAGTAATGACATGGAAGTCTGACTCAAACCAATGGTTTGTGTATATGAACAGTTGCAATCCATTTGAAAACAATACATGTAAATGATTCCATACCTTATTAAAGATTACCTTACTTATACCTTAACAACATCCATTTCAGCGTAGAGATAATAATATATAATATATATATATATATATATATAATAATATTTAACTGTCTCTCATTCTCTTGTCCCCTCTGTTTTAAATACTTCTATATTAAATGTCTTTCTATTCCAGGCCTGATAAATAAAATCTGCTATGACAAAATTATTTTCCTGATGCACAACTCTGATGTTTCATAAATCAAAGAAATCAGCACTAAAAGGTGCATTCCTTAAGCCATTTTACAGGAGAGGGAAAAAAAATCTCACTTCAAATTAGACTGTGATTGTTCTGAATTCAGTCAAATACAAAAGGTCTTTCAAGCTGAGCTGATTTTTATATTTTGGAAGGTTACTGGTCCTTTTATGCGGTGAGGAAAATCTGTGACCCTTGGGCATTAGATCATTTGAAATGCAATAGGCTGAAAAATGCAGGACTGGTCTGAAATAACCGCTTATACTTTCACATTTGGAGAAGGCAGATATATGGACATTGATTTTTTTATTTATTTTTTTTTTTTGCCCCTCTGTGGTTTCTTGGTGACTACACTGAATACATTTGCTTTACATTTACAACCCACCAGCCACTTTATTATTAGGTACACCTGTGAGGCTGCTTGTTAAGGCAAATATCCAATCAGCTGACCACATGTGAGCATTTAGACATGGAGTGGTGGTCAGGACGAGCTGCTGAAGTCCAAACTTAGCATTATAATGGGTGAGAAAAGTGATTTAATTGACTTTGTTGGTGCCAGACAAGCAGAAATGTTTGAAATTTCAAATGCTTTAATTGTAATTGGGGAAAAACACCTTGATGCAGTATGTATTGTATAAGTATATATATATATATATATATACACATATATATATATACATATATATATATATATATATATGCACATATATATGTGCTCTTTACATGATGCAAACACTATGAAAACATATTTAAGCCATATCCGCGCACGGACATGCATGCAATAACAGTTGATGTATAACAAACAGAGATGTTTAAACATAAGAGACTAATCATATGTGAAGATATGGAGGTGTACTGAATAACAATGTAAGCTTTAATGTTGTTAAAATGCAAAATGTATGTGTTTGACAGAGATGAAAGAAGAGGTGGCCTAGAATATCTGCTGTACTGACAGTAATGTATGGACATACTGCATATTTGTGCACTGTATCTGTTTTTTAAAAACAAGGAGACACACACATATATACACAGATGCACAAATCCACAGTGGCACATAAAAACACTCACAGGGAGGTGTAAGAAAAAAAATGTGTCTCTGTTTGCTTTCAAGCCAAATGAGCATCAATTTATTAAAAAGCAGCAGCAATAACATTCTTAACATGATGGCAGAGAGAGGACTCTGGTCAGCAGTTAAATTTCCATTATCAGCTCTAAGGCTCTGTGCGTGTGTGTGTGTGTGTGTGTGTGTGTGTGTGTGAGTGTTCTTGTATGTGTTACCTCTTTCGGAGCTTTTCTAGCATAAACAATGACCTTGTCAGGACCAGTAGTCCTCATGGAGATTGAAACCTGGTCCTAATGAGGCAGAACATCATTTCTGAGGCACTAATTAAGATTCAAATTGTGGTAAGGTTAAGGTTAGGCATTAATTGGTTATGGTTAAGGTTTGGGATAATGATTTTTTTAGGCTGTCCAGAGGAAGGCATGTTAATGCAGTGTCTGAGGAAGAATAGCTGTGCAAACATGTGCGCGTGTGTGTGTGAGCCAACAAAACGTGGTCTACGTGATCACTGCTGTCTCTGTGGGTGTCGAGCCTCGAGGAAAGCCAGGTGACCCAGTGCTGCTGCAGTACAATCCCCAGTCTATTTGATGAGGAGACCTCATGCAAAATTGATGTGAACCTCAAGGTCACGGGGAGTTCATTTGGAGCATGCTTAGATCAGCACACGCCTGCAGCACTCCATGGCAAATAAGGCCGTTCTCCTGGACTCTGTCATACAGACTCAATGGGAGGTGCTCAACTGATGTGCTTTTAAATTCACCATGTTTTCAACTGGACTGACTCTACTCTGCCTCCCTCAAATTTACTAAAGCAATTACAAAATCTTCCTATGATATATTTATTTGCAATGTTTGACCCTTCTTAGACATATTGTTAGTAACAGTGAAAAGCTGTATGAAAAAGAAGTAGCACTAAAAAAAAAATCTAATGTCTCGATATTGGGTCCTCACATCCACGTGCACTGTCTCATTTGTCCAGACAAATTAAAAGTCTTGTCTCAGTAATAGTGAATAGGAATAGGAATAAACTCAGAGCAACACTAAAAATCCAAAGCAGACCCAGAGACAGTAAGTAGTTCAGTTAAGTTTAATGTTACCGAGAAGTAGAATCTTTGGTCAATGGAGGTTCTAGAGTGAATTAAATCAACAAAGGTTTTATGACTGATCCCAGGGGCTCCTGATGGATTCTCCACAGGAAAATCCAAATCAGAATTTAACAGGTGGCTGAATCTTGGGCAAGCAGCAATGAGACTAAAGCAGAAGGGAACACAATTACTAATTGCTCAGAAATGAAAGGGAAACTCGGTATTCAGAGGCTAAATACCACCACGGGAGTAGACAAAACAATCTGGCGATGAGTCAGGAAAGCAGCAGCTCTTGTAGCAGTAGTGACAAGTAGATGAGTTGCAGGTGATGAGCAGGAGTCCAGGTGAGCTGAGCCCATAATGAATCAAGACCAACAACATGAAGGTTAGGGAAAATGGGAGGATACAGACAGTACAATTTATCAACATTGTCTTTAAAATGCTCACAACCCCATTTTTGCAGGTTTTGGCGGCAGTTGGACCTGCAGGGATTTTCAGTATTTGCACCAAATAGGACCATAATCACTGTCAAAAGGGCAAACATCAACAAATTATTCTTCACCAAATTACATAAACTGTGCAATGATAAATAGACACTAAGATTTGTCGTGGGACTCCTTTAGAGTCTCCCAATCTGCTAAAAAGAGCGGAAAAGAATACACAGTACCACAATATAGCCAACAGTTGCTTCTAAATATTTGAGAATAATGTCATAAGAGAAAAAAGTCATGTGTCTGACAAGAATGTGCTCAATCAGAGTTATTATATATTATATTGTAGCCTTTATTAATCCCCCAGAAAATGAAGGAATTAGTACAGATTATATGTCAATAATCTTGTAAGATTGTTGGCATTCTTCCTCTGGGGTACCTATCACAGTGGTTCAAAACCTAAAGGGTGGAGCTGGACACACTGCAGTCAGTTTCTGGGTCACAACAGAATTGGAATAAGAAAGAGAATAACACTGCATTTTTAACTATATTGTGCATTACGTAAGAGAAAGAAATACTGGGAGTCCTTATTGTCTCAGCTGGTTATGGCAAAGCCTGGAAGAGCTGGGTTCCTTTGTCTGGATTATTCTTAAATGGTTAAGATTGGAGCCACAACGACTAAATTGTTCAGCTGTTTCGATAATTGATTTCTGATTTCAACCTCTTAAATGTGAGTGTCTTCTTGTGGTCCTATGTAACAGGAAAGTGAATATCTTGTGTGAGTGTGATTTGTGGAAAAACAAGACTTTTTTTTAATTTATTTTGTCAGTCAGAGGTTTGAGAGAACATTGACACACAGTATTTCATATTTTTCTGATATTTTATGGGCCAAACTCATTTATGGATCGATGAATGAATATTGGCACTTAGTTAGCCCTAGTTCAAATTGCATCAATGTTAACCAACGGACTGCACTGTTGCAGTACACCTTGCAAGTGACAGCAGCTCATGTGCACCTGTTTTTCCCTTTCTCAAATCACATCCGCTTTCTCTGGATTAACGCAAGTGTGGACAAAAAGGTAGAACTCCCGTGGTGACATGTTCCTCCACGTCGACTAATATCAGAGCCTGTCACTCTCTCTCTGCTGTGAGCGTAGGTAGGTTGGCTTTTCTGATTGTGTTGACACTGCAGCAACACCACTATACCCGACCTGCTGTCTGCTCCTGGGGTGTGTGATGTGTCCAAGCTAACCACCTTCCTCTCACCGTTTCATTCTATCATGCTGGGGGCTGTGAGTCTAACTAGCTTCTCATCCTTTCCTATTTGACCTCCCCTCTCTCTTTCCTGCACATGCTTTAATCCTCCCTTTTGGCATAACGCAGGGAGGAGAATTCAAATGGAAAAATACAGGGTCTTCATCAAGAAACACTTGAATGATATAACATGTCTTCTTAAATTGCCCAGTGCTATTTATACAGGCACATACAAGCTTTGTCCGAAAAGAAAAGCATCCAAAACTAGTAATGGTGACAAAAGTGACATGGTTAGATTAAGAGAATGGAGCTGTGTGGGATATCAGAGAGTAAAGAAAAGACAAAGCCGTGTTTTATCTTGGAGCCTGGATTCTTCTGTCAGGCAGGGAGAGCCCTGACTAGCTTTTAGACCACATGAAGCATCATTCTAACTGTATATTAGTTTTCCTGGATGTGTAAGACAAAAATATTGATTTTGTCCCCCCCCCCATCCTTATCACTGGGATTGTCATTTCATGGTCCAACATTGCAGAGACACACGACACACTGCATACCAATTACATTATTTCTTCCCAGGTTTCTATATGGAAGCTAAAAGTGATCCTGAAGGCATCACTTTTCAAATCTGGGTCATACTTTCCGTATATCTTCAGGGGTCCACGTGGCGCAAATATCATTATCTACCCATGTCTGCAGTGGTGCGCGTGGTGTTTATGAGCGCGGATGAGTGTGAGCACCTCCACATTTTATGACCATGCGGACTCGACCTGTAGTCGCATGCTTCCTGGAGCACATCACTCGCCAGTCCAGTTGGGGGTACACACTCTTGTTTTGGTTAACAGAGACAAGAAAAGAGAAACCATGGACGCTTGCTTGAGATTATGCAAGCAGTTGTACACCCAGTGTCCCCAAGAATTAAATGACAAAAATGAGGACGAACTCATGGTGAGAAAATGCCGCTACTGGAATGTACTGTATTCTCATTTTAGTATGAATAGCACCGTAGCAATCTGCAGCCACGGAACACAGACAGTATCTTCGGCTACTCTAGTGCTGTAGTCACCATCAGCCTGACAGCTTCCAGATTTCAGAGAATGAGATATAAACTTGCGCTCATTCTTCAGCGTCAACAGTGCTCAGTGTTTTGTCTCTGTTGGTAGCTGTGATTAATAGCTGTCACTTCCTGAACTCTGCTTGTATGACTGAATCTCTTGTGACCTTTCCTTGAGGGAAATAGTCTGGAGACAATGCAATATAAAGAGGTGTCACGGCAATAATTCTGAAGCACGCACAAGCACAAATTAATTAGAAATCACTCAGAGAGCATACACCTGCCAAGGCCGCACAGTCCATTTGTATTTGTAACTTTAATAAAATAAAGAAAAGGTTAAGACACTGGGTGTAAGGACTGACTGATGATTCAAATGCAGACTAATACACACAAAGAGGGTTGTCAATCAAAAATGGCAATAGTATCAGAATCAGAAAGACTAGAGGTGGAGACCAGGTTAAAAAAAAATAAAGACTTATTTTGTAGAAAAAAAGCTAAATGCTGTAACACTTACTGGATGCAATTAAGGCAAACTGAAAAGTGAAACTCATCAAGGGTGAAGCAGGTCATTTCAATGACGGGAACACACTGGAAGCAACACAATGTGAGCAACAGAATAAAACAGGAAACAATGGACAATGCTAACAAAAACATGACCTGACAGAGTTGATGTAAGAGGGATTCAAATCTAACTCAGATTAACACACATGTATACAGGAGTGCAAGGTTGTGGGACAACTTGTCTGCACTACAACATTGGTATGATGAGCTAAATACTAAAGATGATACTAACTAGGTCCAGGTCTCGCTTGAAAAACAGATTCTAATCTCAGTGTGACTCCCTAAATTAAAGCTCAGGAGGTATAATGCGGACGGTGATATATAAATCATGTTCATTTTAACACATTGTACGTGATTTGTGCATCTTTTTGAATGCTGGACTTTATCTTGTAATTACTTAAATTGTTCTTTTACTAGAAGTGCAACTACTCTGTTTTTTTCTTATCTGCTCAAAAGACCCTTTAAATTTACACAGTGTAATTGAAATCTGTCAGCATGTTGTCTTTAAATATCCTACTAACATTTCTTCCAATGGGAAATCTCATTATCATATTGTTTATTGTATTTATTTCGATATTGCATGCTCAGATGATCATCCTCCCTCAACAAAAAAAACAAAAAAATCTAAGTTATCATGCAAGTAGGTGAAAAATCAATAGACACAAATGTGCTCAAGTTTGCAATTGTTGCCAAGATTAATGACAAATAATTAAATACAAAAAAAAAAATAATGAAGCCAAGCTTTGGAAAACCTACTATAACAGTACACTCATCAGATAGTTTCCTTTTTCCTTACACCTGCTATAATACCAACCTTATATTCTGCATCACTCACTTTTTGTCTCCTCAGCGTAATGTAGGTGGCCCAATCAAATTGATCTCTGTGGAAAACACTTTGAGCGTGCATCTCCAGTGGCCTCAGCAACTGATTGTGTTTGCGTTTTTCCAGATGGTCACTAAACGGAACATTCATTGATCTGGGGAATGACTACCGGCGTCACATGTCTGGGGGCAGCCTGATCATTAGCAGACTGGACAAGGACCAAGACACGGGGCTGTACCAGTGCACGGCCTTCAACACATGGGGCTCCATCCTCAGCCGCAGAGCCAGCCTCCAATTTGCATGTAAGTGATCCCACAATTGCTTGCAAATTTCTGACACAGTCATGACAATCTGGCATCTCTTTGTATCTGCTGTGTAATGTGCTCATTGAGCAGGCGTCTTTTTAAAATGTATTATTCCATGTTCTCATTTAAATTGCCCGGGAATAGATTTCTAAGAGGGGCATTGGTAATCGAATGAAATGTCAGATGCAGCAAACACAGTGGGCGAGGTGGTTTTTGACTGCCTCACAACTCCATTGATTCTCATTAGTGGTTCCAACTCTGACAGCAACTCTGCCGAGTCTGAATTGACTCATATTTTGCCCAGACCCTGTGATCCAGACTTTAAAGCAGATGAACACAAATAGTGCTTTGGAAGTTTGTATCATTGTAAATCACCAGCCTCTTCTTCCTCTCCTGTGTAATATATACAGCAGATTGTGAGCAGATCACAATGACAGGTTGTCTGCTGCCTTTTTTTGTTGTTTTTTAAAAACAGACACAAAGAAACAAAAAGCTGGTTTGGAAGTGATACAGTAGGGTGGGGCCCTACCTTCCAGACAGGCACTGTTGTGACAAGCCTCGTCTCTTGATCAAGCCTGCTGACTATTGATTATGTCCCAAGGATGGAGAACCTTTCACTTCCTCTCAGGAGATGAGGCTGCCATTATCCCCATGGCTCAGTAATGAATCTCAATTGTGGGGATTGGGTGAAGGGCAGTATTGCTTGACATTTATTGTCTTGTCTAATGCACACTGAGGAAGGTCTAGAAGATCAGCACAGATAAAACTCTGCTTTTTATGTATAATATGGCCATTGCCCCAAGATGACACTGACGTGTTTCATGTTGCTTTGCCTGCCCCAACTTGAAGCTTAGTTTCCCACAGTTCACCTTTGCTTTAAAAACAACCAGTGATGTGTGGAATAAAATAAAAAAGGTCCAGTGGGTAAAATGTTTGAGGGTTAAATGGCAGAAATCACACATACAGTATACTCATACAAAATAGTTTGAATGGTAAATGGTTTGCATTTACATGGTGCCTTTCTTGTCTTGATGACAATCAAAGCTGCGTATACACTGCAGCTTTGCCATTCACCCACACATTCAAATTATTCAAAAAAAAACATCTAAATTATTGTGAAAACAGTTCTCACAATGCTGATTAAACATATTACAGTTCCACATGACTTGGTTTCTTGTTTCTCAGTAGGGTAGTGTTTGGATCTCATGTCTCACCTTAAGATGTCACCAGTTGTTACACACTGGACGTTTAAAATGTGGAACCAACCCTGGCAGACAAGAGCAGAAATCTGTGGCTTCAGTGAACACAAACTCATGAGCACTAATGTGTAATGAATCTCAGCAGCATGAATCCATGGAGCCAACCTGCCTTCTGTCAACAATCAGGCTGCTGCTCATTGTGTGTTCTTGTCACTGTTTGGGCCCGTCAATACCAATAAATCTTTGTTTAAATGCCACGGTCTGAGGATTATTTCTGACTGTGTTCATCACTTTATGGCAGCAGTTTACCACCTTCTAATGCTGGGGTCTCAAACTCAACTTTGATGAGCATCAAGTGTGGTCAGACGTGGGACAATCAATTGCAGCATTAAAAAAAAAAAAGGCTAAAAAAAAACCACATTTGTACTAAATCCCAACTTTTTACTGTCTTTTTTGTCTCACTTGCTGCCAGACACATGGCAGTGCTTCTTCTTAACGAAGGAAGCTGGCAGTTGAACGTGTGCACATCACGTCGCTGACATCCTGTCACTGTGTGGGTCAGGTGCTGCAATCCAGTTTTTTTTTCCTTGGACATTGAATGCACCACCAGCATTACTCTGTGTAGTTTAGATAAGATTATCAAAGCCAGACAATCAGATGCAGAGTAGTGCGGGTGATTCCTGTGAGTGCACAGATTCGTGTCCACCTTTCACTCACTCCACACTTGCCATCTTTCTGGCAGTTGCGCCTTTTCCCACAAATGGTGCGTTTACAAGAAAGACCAAGGCTGCAAAAGCAAGGTCTCTCTTGATATCTGGGGGAAGAGTGGTCGGCGGGGGGGTAGGAGTTAAAGTCCTGTTCTCATGGATGCTTCCAGCATGCTGATGTAGGTCGCAACAGCTTGGCCACAAACTAAGAGGATAATTGGACCCATTTATGGACTTATTCACCCCTGCCGACAATTGCGACGGTGTTACCTGAGCTGAACAGATTTGACTAAATGACCCTGCAGTGAGAGGTTCACAGACACAATATTTATGAGACCAAATTGATTGTAAATTGTAATTTATTTCATATTTATCTGTGAGGTTTTGATCCAGTTGTGTAGCACGTACGAGTGAGCAGAATGCAGCAATAGCTGACCAGTAACTGTCAAACCATTTCCTGGCTGATCACGAAGACAGTGCGACACATTTTTTTGGTAAGATTCCAAGTCTCTGGATTCACCACTCAGAAATGATTTGTTTGAATCTCTTACGAATAAAATATTAAAACTTGGCCACATCCATCATATCTGTGATCGATGTTTTGAAAGTTCTCTAACGCAGGGGTCAGCAAATAAGTCTGGCCGTTAGATGTTTTAGACAAAATACTTTTTAAAAAAGGAATAAAATAATGTCACCTGCCGTCTGTGACAGACTGTTACAGAATACATAATTCCTCCACTGCGTGTGGGTCACTTTGTTGGCCATTTAATTTAATGTCTACGTTTAGGGATAGGCAATTTTTTTTAGTAAATTTGTTCACAATGTGAGCCTTCATTTTTAAACTGCTTGTCCAGATAAAAATGCAGACAGGGTTTCCCGTATTCAGCAGTTTACCCCGTTCAGCAGACACACCTTGAAATAGCGTTCCCCTGTACCTGTGCTGCAGAGGACAATTAGTTACCCTGATGTGCTTCACAATTATCTGCCCTCATAAACAGACTCATTACCCATTTGTGTCATTAAAAGCTCTTTCATAACCGAGTTTGCTGTAAACAAGACCTGAAGGTCAAAGTTTGGGAAACATACAAAAAAACTGGGACAAACAGGCTATTGGGGGAACAAAACAAATGACCAAAAGGGAAAATACACATTTTCAAAATCCCAACCAACTCCCATTCAAAAAAAAGCAAAAGAGAAAGTCAACTGAAGGTGTTGACCCTCTGGAGACACAAAATCATCTGTGCTGGGTGAAACCTGCTTAAATAACCTTCCAGCCAGGCTGATTGCCTTCAGCTGTGGGAGAACACAGGTGTAACCAATAGCTCCTGATTGACAAAGAAACCTGTGACCTCATTGTAGTGTTGCTCTTCACGCGTGTGTTTTATGCAATATGTTTAATTGATTCATTGATAATGTGTCTTTTTTGTTCATACAACTTATTGCATGGCAGCTGTTTCACAGTCTCTAAAAAAAAAGCAGTAAGACAAATTTGAACGAATACAATGGGACAAGCTATGCCTTTAAATATGTTGTGATTCCTTATTAATTATTACTCTAATACATCCATGGTGAAGAAAATACAATACCTATGACACCTTTTAGATGATTGAGTTAGATCATAACTGTTCACTCAGGAGGAGGTTGTGTCCAGTATTTTAGATTAGATTTAGTTTAGAGAAAAAATAAAACAAAATACAAAAAGAGGGCAATCAAAGTGTATCTAAGGCCAAGCTGTGCTCAGGGCACCCTCTGCTATATCATGCAGTAATTCTGACACACATATATATATATATATATATATATATATATATCCAAATGTTAGATTAAAGTGACAACCCTAATTCATAGCCCTCATTAGCTTGAAATAACTAATGAACTAATGTGTTTTTTCATTTTAAGCTACAGAGGGATCTGATCTCATAAATGTTGCCATGATCCAAACGGCATGATCTGATATTGTGCAGTATAAACAATTGAATTGCTTTCATATGCAGTTCTGAGCAGGGGGGCGACCACTGCTCTGGTGTGTGGCAAAAAAATATAAAAGCTAAAATCAAAAATGTCGGACGTCGAACACGAACAGTACGGGAAGTCTTTTTCTCCAGTCACAGGCTGTGATTCTAATATAACACCTTTGGCATGTGGTAGAACAGATTGACAGCAGGTTGTGCAGCAGAGATGATGGTGCGATGCTCGAAAGTCAACGTGGAAATTGCAGAACAATTGCCTGGTGCTTATGTGGCATCGATTTTAATTCTTCCAGCAAATTACATGATGGGTCAGTTGGCTGTGTCACCTACCCAGCAGTCAGTTGGCTCTAAGCTGTGTTTTACCTCTTTCGACTCTTTGTTTATTGCTTCCATAGCCCGCCATGTTCACGTTTTGTTCACTCCCACCACATTCATCAGCTTTGTTTCCCATTGCACTAGGCAACTGTTTTCAGTGTAAAAGCTGTGATAAGCCCACTGTGCACCACCTGCCCAGCGTGAAACAACTGACAGACAAACTTGGCAATTAGATGGTGAATAGGGGCCATTTTCAAAGAGTTGGTAGATGCACAAATAGAACTTAATGGAAAGGGTGAATGGAAATGTGAGCCTACAATGTCGCCGCATGTCTCCCGATTATGTCAGTAAGCAACTATTTGAAAATAGCACATAACCAGTTGGATCCCTCTGTTGCATGTTGTCTTGTTCCCCATTGTGAGCTTTGGTGATTACACTGTGAGCCTGAACCATTTGGGGGAAAATAATGAATTGTTATTTTTTCTGAGAGATATTGTGATTTAAGTAAAACTATTTTTTTTATTATTATTATTTAAAAAGTTTCTCTCGCAATTGTCATGTGTCATATGTGGAGGGACAATTTATGGATATAAATACAGAGACACAGAATGATTCATAGTTCAAATGTTATTTTCTGCCTTTTGAGTAATCCAATATTTAATTTATTTGATATAGTTTGGGTGTTTATCAAAGTTGTACTTTCAAGGGGATTTTGAGTGAGAGAAATTTAAAGTGTGACACAGCATTTATACATTTGGGAGTCGGTGGTATCGGATATCGAATAGAAATAATACATTTCAGCCTTTATGATTTATTAATTGGGTTATTTCCAATTGGGATTTAAATTTGCAAATGATTCAACTGGATTCCAACTGGTGGAACATCATGCTAAAATAGCCTTTTTGTTCCATGAGACCTGTTTGATTCCCTAATGAAGGCTTGAGAAACACATTGCTACAAGGTTAGCCATGACCATGTCACATTAAAGGCAAAGATGTATCTAGTGTGTTATCTCGTAATAGAAATCAAAATAATTATTTTTCGTATAAAAAGCAAACATACACTGAGATGGATGTGAAGTGAGCAGGTAAAAGTATCTTCAATCTTGACCTCTGGATCAAATGCATAACAGGAAATGTGGCTATGGTGGCGCCACTGCCCAGACCAATCATCTTGGAGCTGTAACGGTCACTCTGTGTAATCTCCAGGACGGCTATTTTTATATGGCAGAGACTGATCCTACTTACAGAGGAACCACTGCAGCGACAGTGAGTTTGGCCTCTAGCTCTCAGAGTTACAGTGTGTGGTCAGTTCACTCCAGTGAAGCCCATTAGTCTCCTGCACAGAAGTCAGAGAGAACAGAAGAGGATCCCCTCCAGCACTGAGCCCGGCATCATCTCTAACCTTCTCTGTGCCATTTTCTATGATCTGGGCAAAGGAGTCATCCCGTCCTCATTTATAAGTAATTATTAGTCACTCTCCGTTACACTCTCTGTTGCTGGTATAATTATCAACCAATGTAATGTTGGGCTTCATTTCCCGTCATCGAGGCGTGTAAATCTCGCTCCCCAGAATCATAACTGACGATTGGAAATGAACTCCGTATTTACTTAAGCAGCCTGGTGAGATCAGAAGGACGTTGCCTCTGTCTGTATTTCAAGTCAGCCCTCTTCTCCTGTGGCCTCCTCGGTGTCCTGCCGTGACTTGGCTCTCTTTGATTCCACTGCGGTCATCAGAGAGCGGCTCATTAATCTTACCAACACTCTGTTCCACTTCTCTCCATAATCTTCCTCCTCCTAATTTCCCTTATCGGTCACACTGACTTTCTTTTGTTTGTGTTTGGAAGGCTTACTCTAGGCTGTTAGCCAGAGGCTGCAGACAGAGAACCGAGTAGACTGCGGCAGCTTCCCTCCATCAGTCATGAAGCCAGGGACGGTTTATCATCCCAGGTTTACTTTTTTTTTTTTCTTTTTTCCCCCCTGCCAGCAACTGTTCATTCATTTGCAGGGGAGAGAATGTGCTGAGAGTATTGATGGGGGAGCTAATGCCTTTAAGTGCAAGATTACACCACATTTAATAATGATGTTACTTATTGCTGCTGGCACCGCAAACTGTCATTTGTCATGCACACTTGCCTATGTTTGCTCAGTCCATGCACAGCGTTTCCCCAACCATCATTGTATCTCATTTTAGCCTAATCTTTTTGTTGTGTTAAGTGTTGTGTAGCAGAGTAAATGTCACCAAGTCGGGTCTGTCTGTTTCATCAGCACCCCAGATGCTTTTGAAAGTGTCAGAGGCTATTAGGAGGTGTCCCAGGACAATCAATGATGTCCTATTAAAGTCCCAGTGCTCAAAATATAACACCAAACACATGTCTCAGTGAATCAGTGACAGGAGGAAAACGTTTTTCCCCATTTTCAGAACTATCCTTTCCAATGACACCCCTGAGTATATGGTCATATAAAAAAATGCACTTTATGTCCATCTGATATCTCGTTCTGTGACGGTTATGTTTTTTTTTTTTTGAGCTGTCGTTTAATTATCTTGCTCTTGTTTGACTCATCAGTTCTTGATAACTTCAAAACCCAAACGGTGAGGAGTGCTGTCAACGTCCGCGAGGGCCAAGGAGTGGTTCTGTTATGTGGACCACCTGCACACTCTGGAGGTAAGTTTACCAAATGCCACTCATGTGCCTAGGCCTCTTGTTTGTTTGTTTTTCATTTACACGCAACTCAGAAGAATTGTCTCCACTTATTCCACATGGCAACCTTTGATGAATTACTTATTTACGCTATGTGTCTCTGAAATAGGTCTTAGAGAAATATTTTGATATTTTGGGTAAATAGGTTTATTTGGTTTCTTGCAGAGAGTTATTTTTAAAGATCAATACCACACTCACATCCATCCATTAAATATAATGTTCATTTGTCAGAGGATTGAAACTGGGGTAGGCAACATATGGTGTTATTTATTTATGTACCAAGATAAAGATACTTATAACAAGAATAAGAATACGAATAACCTGGAGAGAATGGTGTAATAGCATCACATTTTATGATAATGCTATAACAGGTCTATGCTACTAAATGTATCACAGTATTGTATGCTATTTACTGTTACCCACATTTGAAGCTATATTGGAATATAGTAATAGTAATATGACTCATGAAGTCCACCCATCCTTAGTGAGTAAGATGCATTCCGAATTACTGAGGCTAAGCTAACTTTCGCTTTTAGCTTTTTTTGTGCGGAATGAGTCGTTGAGTTACTTGTGTTTCGTTTCCTCTTGTTACTCCATCATCCAACAACAGTGTGATCAACTGTTTGAACCATTGAACTCAGATATTTTCAGATCACATCAAATAGTCCAACTTCTTCACTAACTTTGTGCCAAGCCCAGTCCTTTAAACCACACTACAATAATCACTCTCTCGAGGCACGAGTGGAGTGCAGAGGATGATGGGTAAGCATGGGACAATGGTCTTTGTAGTCATTCCCTTCTGCTCTGCTTCACTGTGGCAGACTTTTGCCCCACAGACTTTTGGTTTATACTGTCACAGGTCCTTGATGGCATTGACACTCTTGTTATTGTGTTAAATTGACAATACTGTTACATCCCTGCCTGGAGATGAGACTCAGCAATCGTCAGTTTTTCAGTGATCCTACCAGTTATTTTGGTTTTGGCTCTATTCAAACACACATGACAATATTATATTTAGAAAAATGGTAAATATCATTCTTCAGACAGAGCCAGACTATACGTGTCTGTCTATATGCTAAGCTAACCAGCTGGTGACTGTAGCCTCATAACTATGAATGTCCACATTTCCAGGAAGTGCTTCAGTTGTTCCACTGGGAAGCAGGGTAGGAAGTATTTTTATAAATGAGATGGTACAAATAGGAGATAAAGATGCAGAATGCTCAGCCCCACCACTCTACAAAACACTGTGAACATATGGAGCCGAGCATGCCCCACTCTTGATACAGTAGTTTGCACATTGGAACGACCAATTTCCTTCACAAGAGAACCGTTTGTAGAACAGTGTATTGTACAGCTGCTCTATGGGATAATGGGTCAGAGTACTCTGTGTGAAATGCAGTTTGACAGTTTTCCAATCCAACATAGGCTTATATGCAGTTGGCTGCTCGAATTGTCGCACAATTGTTTTTTTCTCACATTGTGAAAATGAATGCTGTTTTCTGCCTTTCTTTCCCCCTCTGCTGCTGTGTTTTTCTTCCTCTTTTTCCTCCTGGGTCTTAGCTGAACTGTCTTATACATAATATGAGGCATCATTTCCATGGACTCTTGCTGCAAGTTTTTTCCTCTACTCTTACATTCATTGTTTCATCTCTCAGATATGACTCATTAAATATATCATCGCAACTCTTATTTTAATACATTTGTATGCCTCTCTATGCTAGCAATAACTGTCAACAGAGGCATTATATAATAGTATTATGTAGCTGTCAGAATATATTTGTATCTATATGTATATATGTCATAGATAAAACATGATATTTTAAGAGAAAAAAACATTGATTTTGATGGTCAAAGGTTACAGTTGTCTTTCTGGTTTTTGTTTGTTTTTTTAAATGTGAGCCCCTGTCGTGACAACCATGGGGCCCTCTAGAGCGTGGTTGCTTTTTTGTATTATTTTCAGTCTTACTACAACTTTTCCACTCCCCTCTATATGCACTGACTTAAAACTAATCACTTTGGGGAATATCACTGAGTGATATGAGATGCAAACACTGCTATAGAGTAGTGTGAAACTGTCTGATTAGCTCAATAAGCATTGTGTGAACTCATTTAACAATGGTTTAAATGAAACAGATATTTGATTATATGTAAGAGTAACACATCCGTTGTTAAATGCTGACTTTAGTGTGAAAATTATTATTATTATTATTAGTGGTAGTAGTGGTAGTAGTAGTAGTAGTAGTATCTGTTTTGCGCTTTCATAAAAGCCCTTCTCAGTCCCTCCTTTGTTTTCAATGGTTAGGCAGTTACAGCCACATACAACAGTTCAAATGGAGGTGATGCTGACTCTGAACTATGTTGCTCCAACTGCTGCCTGATCAGAGGAACCTTTGTGTCTGCATTGCTGCACTGGACTTTGACGCTTGATCCCATCCAAAGCTGAGAGGCTGGCTCCCTTGAGGGGCTGGTGGTGATGGGGGGGGTTGTCGGAAGAGCTTGACAGTCACTGCATTCACCTTTTTGACTAGGAGCCCCCTCACCTCCAAAGTGGTAGATTATACTGCACATCTCCCCAGTCTTGCGAGTCTGTGAAGCGTGCACTTCTCAAAATGACACGGTAATTCATCACGGCGGGCCTCTCCTTTCTTGTGGTAGACCTGCTACTTTTGAAGGGTGCATGACAATATATTCCCACCTCTGTACATCAATCTGTCCATTCCTACCTTCATTTGTGCCTCCCATGAACCAAGTCACTGAGGGACCCAGGGAAAGGATGCCATGTGTCACTGACGCACTGTAATCCATTTTGTTTCGCTCCCTTTCCTGAAGTCAATCATTTATTCTGCAGTGATAGCAATAACATTTGCCGTGTCATGGTATCTCTTTTTTAAGGAAACTGAGATAAGAGTGAAAAACGACATGCCAACATTTTTAGGCTACCTGTTTTTTTTAATACCTGTTGAATTGAATGTGCCTTGAGATTATTCATGTTGTTATTCAAGTGAATTCCCCTACACAACTCAAATGATAAGTAAAGGAAAAATGGATGACTGGATGAATTAGTCAAAAATATACAGTTATGTGCACAGTTAATAGTTTTACTTGTTCTTTCCAGAGCTGGCCTTCGCATGGATTTTCAACGAATATCCATTCTTTGTCCAACAAGACAGTCGTCGATTCATCTCCCAAGAGACTGGGAGTCTCTACATCGCTAAGGTGGAGCCATCAGACGTTGGAAACTACACCTGTGTGGTGAACAACACCGTCACTAGGGAGAAAGTGCTCAGCTCTCCAACTCCACTGGTCCTCAGGAGTGACGGTAAATGGTTTATTCCACAGTTTATAACTTTGATGTCATTCTTCACTATTTTTAAATGTGACTGATTTTTGTCAGAAATCAGGAATCCAACCCATATCATTCTGAACAGCCGAAATAGAAGCACATTTATGAACGCCCAACAAAACTACAAGCAGCTCTATTTATCTCTTTAAAAAAATACACTATGACTTTTAAATAAAGGTTAACAGTATTTGGAAATACATTTGAGCCTTACATCTGTCAGACCTCCAGGCATATTATTATTATTATTATTATAATAACATCATAATTGTTTGATTTGACTGACCTTTATTGTCATGGTGAATTAAATTGTGTTAATTGCTGTTTTTTGGTACAGGCTTGTGTTATGTGGTCTGTGAGAATAATATGATTAAATTAAATGCAGATGCTTGTGAGGAGTTTAAACCAGTTATTCTGTATAAAGGATTATCTCACTTGGACAGACTATCGGACAGAATTTCACGAAAATACATTCCAACAAGATGCTAGAGCCTGTCTCATATAATTAGATTATTTTTGTTCTGACCAGAAAACAAATCACAGATCAGCCCTGTAATCTGTTTGTGGCAACACCTCGCAAATTACGTCTCTAACAAAATCACTTTTTAAAGACGAGTAAACAATCGTAAACTTAAATCATGCAAGCAAACTTATTTTTATTATTACTTTACACTCTGTATAGACTTTAATTTGAGGTCTACTTTTATACTTTTATATTTATATTTATACTTAAGTGTGTTTATGTTTCCTACAACTGACTCGTAGAACCCGCACAAGATTTCCAATGTGCCTGGACTGTCTGTTTAAGCACAAATGGCAAATAAAAACCTTGAACCTTGAACCTTGAACCTAAACTTGTGTTAAACATGTCTGACTATTTCTTTTAACTCCATACATATATCAGATCACATATCGCAAATTGAATGTATGCGTGTTATTTGAATCATATACACATAAATATTAAAAAAAAAGGCCTGGGAAAAAAATCTGCTAAAAATATTCAGAGAAATCTTCATAGATCAGTTGCATCATCTTCTACAGAGCCCTGTTGTGGGTACCATTTTGTGAAAAATCCCTTTTATTTGTATTTGGTTTGGTTGCATAAAACATAGAAATGCCACAGCTTTCTAGAGCAGGGTTTGAATGATTTTGTATGACTCAATCACAAGTTAAATACTAGTTATGCCTTGAGGTGACAGGGATGTGGATGCATTTCCACATTCTGCATTTCCGTACGCACAGACTGCTAGACTACTAGTAAAAGGGTATGCAACTATCTCTGTTAAGACATCTTGAATCCTTTAGTGACGCGGATATAAATAAAGTCATAAATTAAATCACATTGCCACAGGTGATAAATCTCTGCAAAGTAAGACTTTACCCTGATGTGTTCTCTGAATCTTTTATAAGCCACCTTTCAATTCCTTCCCTCGTTACCAGCCCTACAGTGGTCAAGACTTTTGTCATAGCTGTACCATTGTGTTACTGCTCTCACTTCGATACATTGCAGGTGTAATGTGTGCCTTCTATCAGTGATGTAAAACGCTTTGTCATCAATTGTCTCTCTTTTGCAGGAGTAATGGGTGAATATGAACCTAAAATAGAAGTTCATTTCCCCGATTCACTTCCAGCTGCAAAGGAATCGGTGGTAAAGCTGGAATGTTTCGCTCTTGGAAAGTGAGTGAGCCCTATTGTGCACATGTGACATAAGCTGTACGCTAATTAACGCATTAATAAGTATGAATTAGTGCTACTCAAGATGATTTAAAGGTCCAGTGGGTAAGACCTGAAGGTGACACCCCAGATAACAGCAAACAGAGGACTCTTCCATTCACCCTTGCCTTTTCTGGGGTGACCTTCACATAAGGATGTCGTTCTTCTTTGTTTCTTCATTCTCTACTGCGTTATCTTCTACATGAGGGTCTCCAACACATCGACAAACATACGGACAGTTTAGAGTGTGCCGTTAACCTCTGCATGAGTTTTGGACTGTGGGTGGAAACCACAGTAACTGGAGATAAACCCACACACATGGGAGAACATGCAACTCCAAGCACAAAGGCCCTTGTTCTGACCTGGGTCCTCTTGCTCCAAGGCAACAGCGCTAAGCACAGAGTGTCTCCCTGTTATTAATGTTTTTCGCGGACAAAGTGCACCCAATTAGCAACACCAGCAACTTATGCTCTGTAATTAACTATGACAGACACTGCTCTGCTCACCTGAGACATTTACCTTCAGCACGAAAGCCATAACCAGCCAGACCTGGCCACCATCAAACTACGCTGATGTGTGAGTCCATCGTAAAAAACGTACTTATGGGTATATTCAATTTCTGCTGACAAACACTCCTATTTATTACACACTGGACCTTTAAGGATGCATAAGCATGACATTACTCATTTTCAGATTCAGCAAGTCCTGTGAGAGCAAGAGCCACAGCATGAAAGGACAGAAATCAAAGTTATTTTAAGAGCTTCAGAAATCTGAGTAATCGCAGTTTGATACATAGGAAGCAATGTTTCCCGAGGCTTTTGCATCAAAAGCGGTTCTTCTCTGCTTAATCGCGCTTTGATCATAGCGACTGACATTTGCCATCATTTTTGTTCCTCTTTCTTGTAGCCCTGTCCCAGAGATAAGCTGGAGGAGATCGAGTGGGGTCCCTTTTCCCAGCAAAATCAAAATGAAGAACTCAAACGCCATCCTTGAAATCCCTAATTTCCAGCAGGAAGACGCGGGCACGTATGAATGTATGGCGGAGAATCGGCGAGGCAAAAATTCTGCGCGGGGTCGTATTTCATTCCATGGTCAGTGGAGCATTTCAAATTGGATGAGAGTGAATGCATGGAGAAACAGAACTAAATGTGTGCTCGTTACAGATTTCCACATTTGGATAGGGAACATGTGACCTGCAGTTTGAATCTCATTTGTTAGACATAAAACCTATTTGTCTATAACCTAAGTGGCATGATAATCCATGAAATTGCAAGATAGACTGTAGATAGACACTCCCCCCCCCCATTATTCCCAGTCAATATCCACATGCATTTACACACTTGTGTATTTCCTTGTGTTCATAATCAACTTAAGTTTAAACTTTGGTGATTTAATGCTAGGGCAGCTTCAACAGTATTATGATTTGTGATACTGCCTTTCACTAATCCACTGCTTGTATAATTAAAGTGGTAATCTCTCTTTTCCCCAAGCCAAACCTCACTGGCTCCAGACAATGGCGGACACATCTTTGTCCATAGAGGAAAACCTATACTGGGAGTGCAAGGCCACTGGAAAGTCTAAACCTTCCTACAGCTGGTTGAAAAATGGGGAACCAGTGATGGCTGAGGTATGGAGACCTGTTTAGTTTGAATGTTATACTGTAAGTAAAACCAACTGCAATGTGCAAATGGGCAAAATGTGAAACATAATGAATTCAGATGTGTGAATAGGTGTGACAATGGTGTGCTTCATATTCTATGGTCTTGGCAATCACCAGATCTTAAATCCATTTAAAACTAGAAGATTTAATCTGTGAGCTTTTGTGTAGATTGTGTTTAAAGTTGCAGTCAGCAGGATCACTTTAAAAACAGTTGATTGTCGAGTTTTATCTTGGTTATTAAAAATACTTACGTCTGGGGATCAAAAGCTCTATGTCCTGAGTGATTCTCATCAGATGAGCAGAGACAAACTAGCTTTATGCGCAACAGAGGACCCAAGGCAATCTCTCCATCTCAGAAAACTCTCTGCTGATATTGACACATGTTTTATTGAGTTTATTGTTTAAGTCTCCTTGAAGCCTTTTCCCTTTTTTTTAGGTTTCTTGGCAGTGTAGGAAGTTTTTGTTGGTGCTGGAAAGGAATAGAATGCAGAGTAGATGCATCAAGGCGTTATCTCTTGGTCACTTGATTTACATTACATGTTATCTTTGTCCTCCCCTTATGGTCATTGCGTCATTTTGAAATGACTTTTGCAAGAGACTGAGTAGCCTCTGTAACTCATTTACCAGACTAAAGACTGAATGGTTCAATATTGTAAATAATTTGGAGGTGAATTTCGATGTGTGATCTCTTTTCACACAAAGTATGATGTGATTAAGAATACATTACAATGAGCAGGACAAATATCACATCATAGGAAGAAACAGAGTCATTGTCTCGTGATAATGAGCCGCTTCTGCCACTTCTCACACAATGTGCACCCCAACCCCCTTACATACATTAAATTTGCTGTAAAAACCATATTCAATCTAGATTTGTTTCACTTTATGTTAGCACTGTGTATGTGGTTGCTCTTTACCTCACCAATATCATATCATTATTATACCAAGCTCTCTGGACGCATATACAATTATGTGAGAAGCCACTCCCCCCTGAGGATCTCTGACCGTCAGTGGGTCAAAAATCCAAGCCACCATTTTAGTTTTCCCAATCAGACCATAGAAAATAATTGATATTTCTCTCATTCACACTCTCCCATCATCTCTTCCTTCATTCCAAACTGAGCATAGACAAAATGCCACAAGGCTCTTTAGGCTTCTCTCTCTCTCTTTCTCCGCTCCGGCTGTCCTTCTCCTGTCATGGCGCACTGGTAATTGCTGCTGTGCCTTTGGACATAATAGACGGGCCTTGCCGTGGATATGCATAAGTATTCCTCTTTCCTCCTCAGGGCCGGGTACAAATCGAAAATGGGGTCCTTTCCATCGCTGCGCTAAACGTGTCGGATTCCGGGATGTATCAGTGTGTGGCTGAAAACAAACATGGCATTATTTATTCCAGTGCCCAACTAATGGTGTTAGGTAAGATGGCCTCCCTCGCTCTGCTTTTATGCCGCTTATCTGTCTGTGTGTTTGATCATCTGCTAAGATAAGATACAACCCAGCAGTCTGCTCCTGCTCCTCAGCAATCAGTCTGCAGACTCATTTGATGTCACTGTGGGCTCTGCTGGCAAAAAAAAAAAAAAAAAGAATATGATTGAGTGTCTCATTGTACTTTCAGTCATTTCATCTTATTGATTTGGATGCTACAATCGCATTGCGTTGTGGCATTGTGCATGCTTTGTCATGTAGATGTGGGTATGGATTTATTTGCAAAAGCTTTGATGACTTCCATCTGGCTCTAAGGGAAATTCAATTCTGTCCTGATACATATGATGACACTTGGTGTCCAAATGGTCGCTAACAAAATGTGATGATGAGAATGGATCATAGCTGCGACCTTTGCATTAAGTCATGGTAAGGGGGGATTGCATGTGTTAAGCATTAGAGGCATAGTTCAGGTTTGGTTTACGTGTGATTGTATGAGGCAGGATACTAAGCAGTTTACAAACTACCATTTTCAGTCAGAAAATGTTGTCTATCTGGGAGATCTTAGAATATAATAGACATAAGGGTGCTGCAAATTTAATGTTAAGTGTCTTGAATTTATTTGTCCCCACTGGCAGCCATGTTTTCAGTGAAAGTGGTTCCATATGTATTAGTATGTCATACGGCAAGAATAAAAAACAAAACAAAAACAAATATCACTTTAAGCTGTACAGCATTCCTCCTGAGTCAAGAGCTCACTAAATAAAGAAGCAGAGAAGATCACGATATTGCAAGGCTGATCTGCAAAGGTTTAGGTTATATTTTTGTGCCTCACACCTTTTCTTTGCTCCCCCAACAAACAGCTTCTCCTCCCAGTTTCTCCAAAAGTCCACTGAGGGCCTTGCTAAAAGCCCGCTTAGGCAGCGAAGTCATTCTTGAGTGCAAGCCTCAGGCCTCGCCCCCTGCAATTAGCCTGTGGAAGAAAGGCAACGAGATCCTGCAGAGAAGTGAAAGGTAGGTAAAAAGAAAATCTAAGTGCATATTCCTATAGCAGCTTTTATTCATATTCACTGCAGGCTGACTTGTTTGAACTGCATATTTGGCATTTGCGCAAATGCGTAGAATAAAAGTCTAATGAGCAGACCGAGAGCAGGGTAGCCACCGGGGAAACTGCACTTTGCTTGGTGCGAGGGAGGCAAATGCTAGCTGATTGTATCAAAGGTGCTTGCATGCAATATTTATGGAGATAAAATATTATCAAATGGAGTCACAGTTGAAGGTATCCGTCAATGTGTCCTTCAAATCAAAGTAAAACTCACACTGTTACACATTAATCTGGGATTGGTAAATAAGCTCTGTCACAGATTTCAGTGTTCAGCAGTCTCAGAAGAACAGAACACTGACATGATGCAGACAGTGAGCAACCTCCTAAAGTGGTGCTTCATTTAGATTGTCGTTCGTCTCAATCTGGCGTCTTAATAAATGCGACGGAGCTCCTGATCAGATTCAACACAATGCTAACGGACTACTTGGAGGTTGACAATTCAAAAATTCATTCAAATCAGAGGCAGGAAAATGAGACATCTGAGCAATCCATCTGTACACTTTTCATTATCCTAAATGGAGGAAGAAGAAAAGCTCAGATGGTGACTAAACCGCACTGCAAGTCCGCGCACACACCAAGAATTTGGAGCATAGATGCACACAGGCACACACAGCAAACAGCTCAAACCCACACAGCTCTCTAAAGAAATGCTTAACTTTGTGCTATATCAATCCGTCCCATGCTGCTAATTCAAAAGGAAGTCTGAAAGGGAACAATGCGAGGCAAGCATCTTGTCAAAAAAAAAAAGCACAGAGTCTCTTTAGTTGGCTGGAGCTGCAGCTACAGCTACAGAAAACTGTTCAAATTCCCAGAGCTGAATGACATTTAGCTCTCTCTATGTGAAGCCCACGTACCCTTTCAAGGTGCATAACACTGGGTGTCTAAGGACACTGGATTGGAAATGTCTCATATACGCAGTCATGCTGTAAATTGGAGCAGTGTTTAGAAAATGAATTCAGCACACATTTTGTCTCTGAATACCACACCAGTTAACAGTAGCGTCACCCAAATGATGAAAGACATATTTCATAATTACCTTTTTTGGTGACTGTGCATGCACAGAGCTTTGTGATATGCCTTCACATTGCTGTCCCTTGTTACCCTGAATAATCTGCAGAACTCATTGCTAGGAGATTTTTATCAGACCTTCTTTGGAAGGCAGTGGCTCAATGCAAACAGTATTTACAGTGAGGTCTTTTATGATCGAAATATGACATTTTTTTTTTTTTAATCCCATGATGATCTCTTTGATGGCATCAAATGCAGCACTGAGCAGGACAAGTAAGAGTTAATTGTCAGGAAAAGAGAAATGGTTTTGTGCTGTAATGTTCTTTTAATCTGGAAAACTTACACACCCTGCCCCACTGCCACACACAAAGACAGACAGAAACTGATAATGTCTTTTATGGGACAGTTTATGAGAAGCAAGTCACACAACTGAGTATGGGAAAATACAACATGGTACTTGACTGTGAACTGTTTCATCAAGTTAGCTGTTCCACACATTGACTCCTTCAGATCCAGCAGCTTGTGCTTTCTTCAAACCAACTTCACTGCAGTCCTTATGAGGAAGGACAAAAAGGATCCGTGGTCCATTCAAGACAGACTTTAATTATGTTTCTACATCAGACATAATTTTGTCAGAGGGAAATTCACAAACAAACAAAATGCACTCAAAGACCCTGGTAAATTTCATAAATTCTTCGTGGGTCCACAGTGCTGAATGGATATTTGCATAATCTGACACATTTTAAAAAAAATGATTACTTTTTATAATCAAATGAATAACTGAATATTCGTGCTCATCCCTATTTAGAACTTAGTTGCAGTTGGACATCTTCCTGTGGTTCGCTAAAACATCTAGCTGAAGAAATGTTAGTTTGGCAAAGTGTTGTTATTGCAACTGTGCTATGTAGGCGGTTAAGAAATATAAATTAATCAGGTCGAATGTGGAATTGTTAATTCAATTTGAAGAACCCGTGAACTGTCAACTACAAATGTGTTTTAAAATGGAAAGTTAATGGCTGAAGAAACTGGTAAAGCCAGCACAGAGAATAAAGCACTCTAAATATAAACTCTACACGGCTACTGTTTTGGATAATACATTTATTTGTAAAGAAGCCATTAGTTAAAGAAATGCATGGCTCAATAGAGCTGTGACTCTCTGTCTACTTTAAAGCATGCATTTTATCTCTGAGCTGCCTCTGAATCACGTGCACTTTTAGATTCAGCACGGCTCTGTTGTACTTTCTTTACAATATGATGCTCTTTTTAGCAGCCAGTCATATCTAAAGAAAACAAAAAGAAGTTAAGTAAATTTCACATTGTTATTCCATTTAGCCTCATTTCGGTACAATTGTGTATTATGTGTATGCAGTTCTATTATATCACATTAATGCATGTACAGTATTGGGCTTTTAATAAATAACCAGCAGGTCAGTGACCTCCCAGCATGATACAGGTAACCTCGCTGACTTTAACAACACAAACCTGTTAAACGTGTTTTATTTATTCATCGGTTTATCTGCTGACTCTGTTTGTAAAATATTTCTTTATTTAGTAATGTGCTGGTGAGTTTAGCTTACCACCGAGTTGAGGGGATAGGTCATACCACTTGCTGCTAACCCGCATCAAATAATTTATTTTTACTGGACTTCAGGGGAGAGCTTCATTGTACCAGGGTCAAGGTACTTTTTCAGTGGATTTTTCATTTTTGAAAAACGTAATTCTGGTGAAGTAGAACACTCTAACCTTAGTACATCATGGAGACAAATAACATTTTTAAATCTGACTCAACAAAGCTCGGCACTTGAGTATTACTATTGTGTCTTCTCTTGGATCAGTACAGTAAAATGGTGGTCTGCTTCCCTCAGGATTAGTTTGCTTCCCAATGGAACATTAAAGATCACCAATGTCACCAGACGGGATGCAGCCAGCTACATGTGCATCGCGAAGAACCAGTTTGGAACAGCTAGCACAACAGGGAGACTGCTCATCACTGGTGAGTGCTGCAAACCCCCTTTTCACTGAGTCATGCCACACCTGACGAGCTCCGCTACATCCCAGCGCACATACACAGTTTACACTGATAACGGTGCTAGATTTGCCTCTCAGGATTGGTCGTACCCTTTGAAACAATCATCATTTCAAACAGAAGACGCACCTGGAAACTGTTGGTTTTGATGATAGCTGCTTTTATAAGCTGTAGATATATAGCTGTTGCTAATTCTAAGTCGGTCCGTTCCACATGTTATATGCAATACATCCTCTTGAGGGCAGTGCTGAGTACCAAGTTGCAGGCATCAACAACCATAGCAACCATTTAAAAGGGTTATGTTATTGTGCTTGATCCAAAATAGAGTGAAAAAAGCACGTTTCGTGGCAGTGGAACGTAAGACCACTAAATGTAAGTCATCGTATTAATGGAGAATATTATTCATTTGTGTGGAGCAGCATTTTCAATATTTCTGTATGTCCGCCACAACTTTTGACAACCTGCTTCGCCGGTAGCCCCTTGTCAGCTGAGCGGCTGTCAGTCACTCTACATTTTCTGGCTGTAGGGATAAACCAACAAGCTCTGGCAGCATGTTTTACAGTTGTTTCACTGCAACTGTAGGTTGCTTCTTTGTCATTTTCCTGACTGGACTATTGACTCTATAGAGCACCCACGATTTCCGGTGGTATTGCTCCGTTTCATCCATCATCGTAAGCTCCACTGCTTGGTGCACTATGACAGACAAAATGAATGCGAAAGCATGGACAAAAGGCTCTATCTGTCTCCGTCTTTTGTTTTTGCTTTTTTTTTTTCATTTGTCTCTGCCATTAGACTGCTTTTTGCGACTGGAAACTGAAGTGTGTGTCACTTCGTTAACAGCTCTCCCCTTGCATCAAAGTACATGAAACTATTAGATTCTGGCATACATGAGTTGTTGATCCATTGCTGCCTCCATTTGCATGTAAAAATGTGCTACATGTGAATTAAGTGTTTGACACTTACTTACACAACACAGCAGTATATCTGCTACTAACATGTTCCCACAAGCCAAACATGCTGATATTCCCTATGGGTTAAGGTATGGGAGAGTGTGCAGACAACAAACTTCAGTTTCTGTCTAATCGGGAGATAAGATGATGAACATATTCTTAAGATACTGTACGCTTAGGCAGTAAGTTGTAAGTGTAAGTTTGATGAGCTGATTTGTTTGTTTTGTGGCTAAAATATTGTTTTTCCAATGAGAGTGAGAGTCTATATCTCAAGCTGGGTCTTGGTGCAGAGGGTGAACATAGTAAAGTCAGCAATTACTCTGTGCCATTATCTTACACAAACAAACTTCTGAACTATCACTTAAATGCTGACTCATATGTAAGTAATAAATGTGCACAGGGATCATGAAAGAAAATGGATTCATTTTGAAAATCCACTTACTTTAAAGATCCAAACGAGAAAATGTATTTGATTTTCCAAATAATTGGAAAAGGGACCATTTCCTTTTAGTTCTTTCAAAGTAAATTTCAGCCAATTCCACTGGATGTTCAGCTTAAGAATATCTTCCTTTGTACAGTTCTATATACAAGTTCCTCCATTAACCCTAAACCTAAAGCAGATAACAATGTTACCTTAACGTAGACTCTTTGAAATCAGGCTATGGATATGCTACAATCTACAGTAGTCATTGTGTGGCTGATTGGTGTACAGTTCATTTACAACAGTAACAAACATTTATAATCAAATTAATATGGCTGGTATTTATTATGCAAAACAGCAGCAAAGCAAGCAACAAACATGATCTTTGATTTAGTTGAAGGTCATTATTTATGGATGACATAATATGTTCATGCAATCCTCTGTTCCATCTGTTCTCTGTGTGTGTGTGTAGCCACCCGACTTATTTTTCTCATTAGCTTCTATTCTTCTCAAACACCGACAGCTGAACCATTTAATGTCATACAATTTAATTACGTTGACCTTTCCTCAACATACTGTGAGGCCTCCAATCTGCAGCCATCATCAGTGGGAAGGTGCTTGCATCTCTGCTATCCTGTTTTTAACATTTTCTTCTAAATTGATCCCAGAACATGGAGTGCGAAGTGTGATGCGCACATGTCATTAAATGTTGCTAATGGCGAGACTTGAAAATGTAAGTGCTTATTAAATTCAGGAAAAACACACATGCACCGGTAATTTAAAGACCGTGTTTTGATTTAGCCATGAATTAGAGTGAGGTGGCAGTTGTGGAGGTCACAGTGGTGTTAAAGGTTCCCACAGCAGCGATATTGACATGCGTGCGTTGTCATTTGTTGTCTGGCCAGAGCCCACCAGAATCACCATGAGGCCCACTAACATGGAGATTATTGTTGGCGAGAGCATCGTGTTACCCTGCCAGATTGCCTGCGATCCAGCTCTGGATGTCTCTTTCTCGTGGGCATTCAACGGCCAGCTCATCGACTTCCAGCAAGACAGCGATCACTTCGAAAGAGTGGGCGGGGTGAGTCATCTCGAGCAATAAACTCATACTTTCTCGCTATTCTGGGATTAATTGGGACATACTGTGCGGTGTGCAAGGGTATGCTCTACTGCCCGGCTGAGGGCTTCCATAATACTGATATTAACCAACCAGAGAAACCATTCATTTCCCTGTGTTCATTGAGGCATGACAATGAGACAATGAATATATATATATATATATATATATATAAATAAAATACATATATATAAAGGTTTGCTTCATTTTTATGCTGTTAAATTCGAAATGGGTGGCACTTTCAGGTCCGTGATCAGGATCTTTACCTTTTGAATTGGCTTTGTGAGTTACACACCTGTGGAAATATATTAACAAAATGCCATTTAATGTCATACAGAGTCCTTATTAATGAAGTCTTTACACTTTTCATTTCTTCAACTTCTAATGCCTGTGCCTCAAGGGAGAACACTTCCTTATTATCTCCTTCTGCCCATAATTGAATTTAAATACCTATTTATGAATCTTGAGCACCAAAATAATTAAGTAATGAGCTGCCTGGCAATAACTAAGGGCTGACCTGGCACCAGTGAACGCTCATTTGAAATCCTTATGTCTCAAATAATGATAAGTTATTCTTCTTTGTTCAATATTTGTTCCCTTTGATGAAGGGCAAACTCATTGTTCAGTGCTTGTCGGAATGAAGTCGCAGTTATTTTCTCCTAGTATAGGGCAATTTATCATACTCAAGGTCAGCAATCTGATCGCCGCCATTCACATGTTAAACTTTGGCGTCATCTCTGAGAACAAAATGTCAATTTTTAATGACATTGAACTCCATGTAGGCATACAATGTGAAAAAAAAAATGAAAATCCCCCCCCCCGTCCGTCCACAGAGATTACCAGTCCCCCTGCTCAACAGCTTCTGATGAATTAATTAGCATAATTACAGCAAATATGCCTCCTCACTTCCTTCCTGCCTAAGCAGGACGCCACACATTCAGTTGCAAGCTCTCAGGTTGGCCAGGTGGCGGCTGACACCGCAGAGAAAATCAGACATGGCAAACACTGCGTAAAAAGCTGTCAGGTGAAAAGGAGAGGAGATGAAAGGGAGAGGAGGAAAGAAAAGAGAGAAAGAAAACGAGAAGTGAGGAAGTCTCTTTAGCTCATGGCTGCATAGAAGTGCCATTCAGTGTGGCTCTGCTTTGTCAGATGCTTTAGAGAGGTGGAGATCCATGGGGCATTCTTGTCCAGGTGCTGCAGAGTGAAGCTCTGATCCACATGCCACCGGAGGGTGATGAAATATGCTATGACTGCAGCGAGTCTTACCTGGCTAACCCCCCTCAGGTGACTCCATTCTAAAGTAACACACTCCTTTTCACAGGCTGACATGCTTCATGACAGGCTGCTTCAAGAGGTGACTTTCAGGTGGTAGATTCCTGTGCCAAAATGAGTACAGAATAATAGGGTTTGAATGTAACCTTGGCATGCTGTGTATGTATTTTTAAATGACAACACTGGTGATCGGGACTGAAGCAAAAATGCTTTTCAATCATCAAATTGTTGTTTTTTTTGTTGTGACCCAAATGGCAGCTGTGTTTTCAGTCCATATCTCAAGCTGGTTTCCAGGGCAGGGAGAGCAGTCTCTGAGTTAGTGTTTGTACCTCATACTATCACACCTAATACACCTAAATTATCCCTATAAGCTGTTTAAAAAAACTGAACTACTTTATATACTGTGTGCATCAATTAATCTTAAAATACATATCTTCAGCAGGAACACATAGGCTTGGGGCTGAGTCCCTTGAAACAGGGCAGGCATGGAGACGGACCAAGAGAATGTTGATTTTGCTCTTTTCATTAGATTTATTCACATTAAACAAAGTACAGTAATAAACGATGGCAATGCAGAATCAGCTTTGCCCTTAAAAAATGTCCTTCAGGTAGCCACAAATAACACAACTGTCCTTATACAGACAGGAAAGTGAACAACATTTGTTGTGATGCTTTGTTCTCTTCCCTTGTGGCCACCTCCCACATGTGGCTTGTGTGAAATAAAAATTGCTCCTTACACTCAGAGTTCTTCACACCAGACTTGCTTGAGCTTCCATAATTACAAAATAATCAGCAATTGTCTTGCCAATTAACTAGACTATGTTTATTTATGTGTGTCCTGTGTGTAGCTGGTGGGGGTTGTAGGGGCAGAAGGGGTGGGCGCATGCCTGGGTAGTGCCTGAAGGACAGCCAATAGCGTTATTTGTACCAAGTACATCTGCCATGTCTGTTGTTAATGTTTGAAGAGATGCAAAAATCAGTGGCCTGGAGACAAAGGGATTGGGGCAGAGCTTATTATAAATTCTAAAGCCTCCCTGAGCCAAAAGCTGAGTGATGAGTCAAAACTATCTCTTACTATATACTTCATTATCTATAACACTTTATCACCTTTACTGGCCTATCTGGAGCAATTTCAAGATGATGCTGTGGGCAAGAGGCAGTGTCACCAGTCCTTTCCAGAGCTTAGCTGTGTTTTCTAAATATAATATTCTGTTGCAGAGTATATCAGGAGACCTGATGATTCGCAACATCCAGCTGAACCATGGAGGGAAGTACGTCTGTACCATTGACACAGACGTGGAGAGTCTGTCCACCTCTGCCATCTTGGTTGTCAAAGGTAAATATAAGTCATTTCATCCAAAGGCTTGTTTTTGATTTGCTTGCAAATGAATTAGGACTGAACAACTAATTGTGTTGCAATTTGAAACAATGCCATTAGCAAATCATATACACTGCACTTTATATATAAGTTATATAGCACATCTGAACCAGGGTATATTCAATTTTCAATGGTTTTCATGCTCCTATTTCACTCACTCACTCACTCATTCAGTCTATCACTTTATCCTCCTCATGAGGGTCGTGGGGGGCTGGAGCCAATCCAATCTGACACGGCGAAAGACAGATACACCCTGGACAGTTAGTCCATCACAGGGCCAACATATATTTATTAAACACATTATAAAACAGGTTATGGGCCACACAGTTGGTGTAGTGGTTAGCACTCAGGTTCACGACCGGGTCGGAACAAGGGTCTTTCTGCATGTTGCATGTTCTCCCTGTGTGTGTGTGTGGGTTTTGTTCGGGTTCTCCGGCTTCCTCCCACAGCCCAAAAACATGCAATATGGGGATTGGACACACTTAATTGACCATAGGTGTGAGTGTGAGAGTGAATGGTTGTTTGTCTATGTGGCCCTGTGATGGACTGGCGATCTATCCACCGTGTACCCCGTGCCTATTGCCCTATGTCAACTGAGATTGGCACAGCGACCCTCATGTGGAGGATAGAGTGAAGATGCAGAGATGGATGAATACAGGTTATAGACCTTAACTCCACTGAGAATCATCCAACGCCATCATAAATGCGAGAGAATAGTGAAAAATAAATGCAACTGTGAACTGAAATAAACGGCCTGCGTTTTTCACATTTTCCACATTCTCTGTTCGTGGGGAGACGCGTCAAAATTCTGCACAGGCATTCATGACTGGAGTGCCATTTGAGTATTGTATTATTTGAGTGCTGAGTTGTGCAGGAGTGGGCAGTGGCGGACTTCACTTGCCCCTTTAGACCAAACCAAGACCATACCACAAGCTGGACTGTAAAGTGTTTTGCTACAGGGATCATGCGTAAACAGACTCCCACAGAAATGGGTGAAAATTTAGGAATTTTACAAAATATACATGGAATCTAGTGGACCTCACATGGATGTGGAAAGAATGACCAGGGGCCCAAGCTTATCCAAACAATGCCAAAGAAAGTGCATATCATATTTAAACTAATGGCAGTCCAACAAAATATTCGAGTGTGGGCCTCTTTTAGTATATATTGTAAAGCTAAACTGGACCTCAGTCAGACTGATGTCAATTTGTATTTATATTATATACAGTTAGTTTGCTTACTCACAGCCATTTGGGACTCTGTGGAAACTTTGCTTTGCATGTGCTTCATGCGTACAGCTTGTCCCTGGTGATTTGCATTGGTATTTATGTCCTTAACAAACAGTAATAGCTGTCCCGGGTGCTTTGTGGAGGCAAAGTTTACCACAGAAAATTACTATAATTGGCTCATTTATACATTGGCAAAATATCATGGAAGTGTGTGAATAATGGAGCAGCAGAGCAAACAGCATTGTAAATCTGGCAACAGACATTTGCTTTCTTCTTTTTTTTCTCTGTGTATTGACTTCATCATTTAGTCTTCTCACGGGTGTCTCCTCCACCCTCTAACCCCGTTTTGCTGTCCTCACAAATGATCCCATCCAGGTTATCTTATCCACCACTGATGATCCCATGTTCAGTAAATCATTTGGTTGCCCTGCACATCACACGCACACAGTCAAAAGAAGTCCCTGAATGCACACAACAAGGACGTTGACCTTAATTAAAGAGAGTGTGATGGCCTTGAGGTGTTACATGCTGTCTAGAAGTCTTTATGAGTTTTGTGAGGGGCTTCTTGTAGAGGGCGATCACCTCATTACGTTCAACCTCCTTGTTCCCTGATTGATTTAGGTCCTCCAGGTCCTCCAGACAAGGTGTCTGTGGAGGAGATTACGGATAGCACAGCCCAGCTCTCCTGGACTCCTGGAAGAGACAATGGCAGCCCCATCACTGGATACATCACCCAGGCCCGTACGCCTTTTACTGTGGGCTGGCAGGCTGTTGACACAGGTAGCATTAAACTCTCTTCTTCTCAGGCTCAATCCCATTTCACCTCTTACCCCTACATCTTAGCTTTACCCATCCATTTTGCGTGTCATCTTGTGGATGTAGTGTGTCATGACTCCTGTTGAGGCAGAAGGGCAGGGTGAAGGAGTAAGGTGTGACAGCTGATTCACACGTGCATGGAAAAATCACTTTGAACGGAGCACTGTCAGGTCTCGCCAAACTGCATTGTAGAGCCGTTGCCACACTTGGCTTGCATTGCACGCACCCCAAACTGAGAAATGTTAAAATTAGAACATCAAAGTGGTGGCACAAGCAGCAGCTTATGAAATAAGAGGTTTGATTTTAACTCCTACCCCTTGTAATTCAGTTCTAACGGGCAAGTGGTTGTGATAAAAATGGGAAATTGAATTTTTATTGTGCCTTTATATCCTTGCATGCATTCTTGCCCTGTGCTTGTATTCACTTATTTATGAATAAATTTGAGACAAGTTGCATGGTAGCCTGATTTCCTAAGGCTCTCATTTACACACTGCAGTGCCAGAGGTGATCAATGGCAACACGCTGACAGCCACAGTGGTGGGTCTGAACGCCTGGGTAGAGTATGAGTTCAGAGTGGTGGCTCGCAATGCTGTAGGCCTGGGAGAGCCCAGCCCATCCTCAGCCAAGACCAGGACCGAGGACGCAAGTATGTGAAACTAATCAACACGCCACATGCAACATACATGTAAAATAAGCTACTAGCTACGCTAAAGGTAAATTGCTGTAGGATACTGATTGAGTCCATCCAATTGTTAGCATATTGAGATTTAGAAAAAATAATGTAGTGGTAAAAGAGGCTTTTTTGTAGATGTTTAAAACTGAGACCACAGCTTTTTTACTTGGGAGATTCACACATTCAGTATAATGTGGGAGAATAGCTAGGGATGTTTAATAAAGCATGTGCACACAGTTGCAGGGAATGGTGTTGCAAATGCTACAGTTCAGCTTCTCATTTTAAACTGAAATTACAGAACATCTCACGACAAAATTCAACTCCAAACCACACAGTGAAATCACAGTACCTGGAATATCTGGAATATCCAGAAAAATGCACCCTAGTGTTCAAACACTGTCATTGTTAAGATGTGCAGTAAATCCTGGTTTAGTCATTTTTCTGTGTGCAGACACAGTTTATATAACTTGCACACACCAGTGTGGCTTTGTCCCTTTCTCCTGCCATCATGTGTGCAGGATAGAGAGGGAGAGAGAGGAGAAACAGCGTGAACACTTATCAGGAACTAAAATATTCAAAATTGTAGTTATACATGTTAGTCATATTGTCCACACAACTGTCTGAATACACCTACGTCTGCAACATTGTACAGTTAGTCAAATTCACTTTTTTTCAGTACATGATCTTTACTCACATATAGAGCTGCATAAATACATAATACATGTCACATATTTCGTGGATCATATTTCCAGGGAAGTGGGAGAATTATCTTTTTTTTTGTTGGATTTGAAAGCTCTGGGAAAAATGGGAAAATTGAAGTTCCCAGGCTTCAGCAATACTAAGCATCCACACAAGGGTGTCAGACATAAATGCCGCTTCAACCGTTTGCTATATGACATTAAATGTGATGCTTGACTTGCTAAAGGATCCTATAAGGACATGCACAACTGCTCCTCCACCTCCACGATCAGCTTTGCCATCACACTGCAGTGCACAAACACAGAGCTGAGTGGGAGCAGGTGTGGAGAGGGTTGACTCGAATGCCATTTGCAAAAATTACAAATCCATTGCTCTAGGTTTACGCACAGTGACATTTAGGCGAAATAATTTATTCACTCGACTCTGTGGCATGTTTGTGTTTGCACACAGGGAGGGAGGGATTTGTGCAGTGTAAAATAGGAGTTCGTATCTGCGGCAGGCAGGCTTGTCATAAGGCTACAAGTACAGTTGAGGCTTGTCGCTGAGCTTTGTAAACGGTGTTCTAATTGCCACCCTCTGGGCTTTACCTCTCAGTTCCTGATACAGCGCCTACTGATGTTGGAGGAGGAGGCGGCACAAAGTCTGAATTAGTGATAACATGGGAGGTAAGTCATCTGTCACATTTTACTGTTCTCTCCATCACTTGGTAATGGTTTTGCTTAATTGTGCAGAATTGAATGGAGCAATTTTATGATCCACATTAGTGAGTGTGTGTGAGCGAGAGAGAGCAAGAGAGAGAAAGAGACAGAGAGAACCCTTCTCCGGCTCAGCCTCAAAGTGCCATTTCTCCCTCCAAATGCAGGGACAGAGAGCACTTCCTTTTCAAGAGTTCTGCACTTTAGTTACAATTATATAGCCAGACAAGAGCAGAAGATAAGGTAAAAGGTGATTGCAGAGTGTTCTGGCACAGAAAGAGGCTGTGACTAATCACAGAAGCCCCTTGTGGAGGTGCAGCGCCGAAACGCACCCGTCTGTGTCTTTGTCTGTATGCGTTTTAATATCACTACAGTTTTGTGTTTCGCTCCCAGCCTGTTTCCGAGGAATTGCAGAATGGAGAGGGCTTTGGCTACATCATCGCCTTCAGGCCTGCGGGCACGGTCACATGGACCCGCGCGGTCATCTCCACAATCGGCGCGGCGCGCTACGTGTTCCGCAACGACACCATCCCGCCCTTCGCACCTTTCAATGTGAAAGTGGGGGCATACAACAACCGAGGGGAGGGGCCCTTCAGCTCGATTGCAGTGGTGTATTCAGCAGAGGAAGGTATGGAACAGTTCAAACTATTATACCGCATAGAAACAGTTATTGCCAAGACTCACCTTGCAAACTGGACAGGACTATTTCCACTTTTGACTTTATATATTGTCTGTGGTTCAGACTTCACAGCCCAGCAGCAGAGAGCAGTGCTAACAAAAGAGAAGCCATAATCTTTCCTTATGACCTTGAATAGTCATGATGAAATGAGTTTTGTGCCTCCAGTGCCGGTATTTCCCTCCCCTCTCAAGCTCGGAATGTCAACTTGATATTAGTTATCATGCCGGTAGATTACAGGAAATCCTAGCAGACACTTACCACACCGAGCTGTCAGGGAGGGAGGTATCCTGTTAATTGAATTTGCGGGGCAGATAGTCTTCCCTTATGTCAGTCACAGATCCCATTAAAAGAGAGGGAGGGAAATAGCTTTTTTCAGTGAAACTACAGCTACTACTACCTTTTCTGTGCCTTTTCCTTTTGTTGCTATTAGTGTGTGTGATGGGATTGGATGAGTGTATGGTGTTCTCACCAGTGCTCTATTTCTACAGTCCCCAGTGAAGCTCCTAAGAAGGTTAGGGCAAGAAGTGTGTCTGCAGCAGAAATTGAAGTGATCTGGGCAGCCCTGCCTGCCATCCCTGAAAGAGTACTTGGATATGAGGTATGTTATGCCTCACTACAAATCATTCTCTTCCTTCTTGTCTCTTCATTTCTGCATGAATTATAATTGAGCTGACTTGTTTATCAGCTCATGATCATCCTCGTCATTGGTCCTTACATTTTTTTTCTCCCGCTTTTTCTTTGATACTGTAGTGCACAACCTTTATATATAAACAACAACAGTGTAATGAGTTCACACAATGCGTATTAAGCCTAGCAGGTCCTCATGACTCTCTCTGTGTTTCTCAGTATAGTTGTGTTTAGTTCTCACCCTGCAACATCCCCACACTACATACAGAAAGTTTCTGATTTCATGTCAAAACAGAAGGAGGCAACAGCAACATTTTGCTAGTGAAGCAGACAAGTTGGAATATGACTGGAAACAAAAAGTGGCCACGAAAAGTTTGAGAAGTTTGTCTGAATTCTATTGCTGAAAGAAAAAAAACCCAAACACAAATGCTGCTTCATTCAGATGTGACGGTACACAATCAGTTTTCAGCAAACAATAATGTTCCATGGTTTCTGTTCATGTAGACCAGAGGCAGAACAATAAGATTGTCAAGAACCAAAATCACCAAAAGGCACATGCAGCTTCCACCACATCTTCTTGTGTTTCTCTGCAGAGATTCTGCTTTTAGCACAATACTATAATATCACAAACTGACCTTAATACTCTGGTGCACTAACAGCAAGCCCACAAGAGGAAAAAAAAAAATCCTTCATCCTTTCAAGAATGCAAAGAGGGCTTTGCTGGGGTTTTTTCTCCCCCTGCGGTGCTCTTTCAATATCTGTCACCTCTGGCCCCTTGGCACAAAATTCTCCCGTTGCCATAGCGCTGGCCATGTTGTCCTTTTAGAACAGAGCTCATTTCTCCAAAAGTGATTCTGGAGTGGATTGAAGCTGCTGAATCTCAATCGGCCACCAGCAGTATTGGTCCGGAGCTGTGGATTGCATGTGTGCGATGCTCAGGCTTTAATTAGACATGGTTAGGACTGCAAATTCAATCCATTTCCAGTTTAATGTAATCACTTATTACTGGTTAAAAGATTACTGTAAACTGAACTCCGGTCCTTATCATACACAGCTCTTATTGATGAATTTAAAATACAATTATTTGTGGGAGATGGAATAGTGAGAGTATCCTGGGGGGGGGTTAGTCTTCACATTCCAATTTAATTATTGGAATTAAAGTGACTTAATACTTGTGTCATTTAATACCAGACACATAAATATTGAAGATGACCGAAAGCAAGCGACAAATTAGTCTGATTGCTTCATCAAATATCACTTCACCTGCACCCATAATTGGAGGCTAATAGCCTGAAGGCAAGCAAACTCAGAGTGCGGATTCCTGCCTTACTGTAGATTTGTATTTGTACCAATAAAGCATTTTGAAATATTTGTACACTATTTTTTTTCACATTTGCCTCGAACAAAGTAAGAGCTGAGGTAGTTTTATTGAACAAATGGGCAATAGTCATAAATATTTCTTACTGGGTCACTTATCCTATGACCTACTAATGTCTTGTTTCTATAACCACCGTGGCTGAGAGGATGTGCATCAGTCATCGAGACTCCACTTGTGATAAAAATGCATTATTCATCGTTGCTCCCTCCTTCTCCTTCTGTAATACAAACAGTATTTCAGATTTCATGATGGAATATGAATTTCAATAACACATTGAAATGCACCACTCCAAAAAAAAAGGCTGTTTGTGTCCATATGAGGGACGTTTTGCTTCTTTTATTTTTTTCTTCCTCTCTTTCTGCCCAACAGGTTGTGTACTGGGAAGACGACACAAAGCCTGACACTATTGGTAAAGTACGCATATCTGGAAACGACACAGTGGTGAACATCACGGGGCTGATAGCGAACACAGCGTACTATCTCTCTGTGGCTGCATTCAATACAGCTGGCCCCGGGCCGCAGTCGGCACCCATCAACACCACCACAAAGAAACCACGTGAGTCCACACTGCCCCCCCCCCCCCAACAGCCACTAAAATCAATTCTGAATGGTCCTTGTTCATGAACCATGTCAACCCCAGTGCAATGACGTAATACTGTCCTCAACACGCATAGAAATCTCTTCTGCCTTGGTGGCTGTAAAATTTAATCTGACAAGAGTGTTTTGCTTTCACCTTGGAAAAAAAGGAGGACAAGAGAAAACTGTGGTTTTTAAAAGAATGCAGCTGCATAGACAATTCATGTATTTAAAACAAACTAGCGATGTAGAGACAACCACAGGATGCTCATATTTCATGTCACCAAAATAATTCAGGGTTCAGCTTTCTTTTTCATTTCCTGTGCGGCTCGAAACTCAGCTCAACGCACGGCAACTGGATAAAATCACATGCAAATAGAAAAAAAAATGGACAAAAGGAAAATGTCTTCAAAATGTGCAAACATATGGAGTAGGAAAAATAAGCTTAAAATTAAATCAAATTATTCCAGGGAACTTTGTGATGACACAGGCAGTAGTATTTACTAGGTGCAAACAAAATCTACACTAGTAGGATATGTTACTGTATGATATGATGTATTGCACCTACAAGATGAAATACAGGACCTGTCAGCAGAGGACATTAACAGCTCTTTGAAAGACTTAAATCATTCAAGAGTAAATAGGGTGAATTTATAAGCTAGTGCATCTACATAGAAAAGCATCAATAATGTAAAAAAAAGCTGGACGAGTACAAACCATCTTTTCATTAATTTAAAGAGTGTAGGGTGTTAATGCTTATTGTCATTATCATAATAGGAAATCAGTATTTTAATTTTTTTTTACCTAATCTTACTTTTCAGCAATTTTTTTTTGTTCCATTCTACTTTAATTTTATGTCCTCTTGTTTAGAAAGTGATCAAATGTAGTTTGCAAACTAATAATTTAGAGATAATTTAAATGAGACTTAATTAACATTTTATCATCAGATTTATTTTGTAGATCGGTCATGACATTACACAAGTTTGGTTGGAATGAAGCAGCAAATGTCTCCTTGATGCCGCTAATGTGCAATATGACTCGGTCACAATAGTGGAGCTGTGAACATGTGCTTTCTTAAAACAGCCTGAGGTAACAGCTACAATATTCATATCCTGTACCACAGTGCATCTTCACCTCTGGTTCTTTTTCCAGCCCCTGATCGGCCTCCCCTCAAAATACAATGGACCATGATTGGCTCCACACTCACGCTGCATTGGGATCCTGTAGTAGCCATGGAGACAGAGTCAAAGGTCACTGGATATTTGGTAGGTCCCAGCTCAGCTGCTAATGTCTTATTTATCTTCACAATCAAGGATGACGTGTTTTATTTAATTTTTTTTTTTGTTTGGCATTCGCTTATTATTCTGCATCACCCTCTCTGGCCTCAGGTGCTGCTGAAGAGACATCGCTATAATGACATCCAAACAATCTTGACCGACAAAACCACTGTGGAGCTCAGCCTCTCTGCCAATGACAACTATCTCATTCAGATCAAGGCCTCGAGTGAGGGTGGCGAAGGAGTGGGCAGCGAACCCATCCACATCCACAAATTAAGTGAGTCCACTGTTCTCATTACGTCTTCAAATCACTTCCCTTTTTTTAAAGCAGTGAGTGCAGATTCAATAATTGACAGAGAATATTTAATTTGGTTTCATTGCATCCCTTTCCCACCACATGTAATAGACTTATTTCAAGTGCGAGGGGGGGGGGGGGAAACGACCTTTTTAGAAATGCATGCGTGGTGTCATCCATCTCTGCCATTGGGTTATTATTCCTTGTTGACTAGCTGCACAGCGCTACAGCATATAAAGCAGCGCTGTGCTCCCTCCGTGCTGCTGCTGTGCGAAATTGTGAGGCGGCTCAGTTTGTCACTTGCCTCTTTGATGGGTTACGAAGTTAATCTTCTCACAATACTTAAATAGCTTCTCCTGTTGAAGACGAGTAATAACGTACCGTAGAAATAAAAAAAAAATAAAAAATCACAGTTGCCGTTTGATTTATGATGACGTATGAAATTTAGAGGCTATTACAGCAGAGGGCAGGTTTTTCTTGGTTTGATTGGAGGGGTTATCTGGTTCTTCATGAGCTGCTTTGCTGTACTCTGGTTTCAGGTATGGGAGCACGAGGCTCAGGAGCGAGCCCCCTTGGCCCGTCATTCCTCTCTGCAGTCCTCATCAGTGCACAGCTCTGCTCCGTCTTCTGGTGATGTCTAATCAGAGCTTACAGGGCGCACAACCCCCCTTCTCTCCTTCCGTTTCTTCAGTCAGCCTGTCCTACATTAACCCTCCACTGGACTGGCACAAGGCCCGGGCTTCAGTGGCAGGACAAGGGAAAAAAGTGGAAAGGACTCGACTGCACCAAACTCTTAAAGGGACCACACCACTTCTTTCATCAGATTGTGATGTGATGATTTGCGCGCATGGTATCTTTTTGTATTTGCTCCTGTGTCATAAATGCGGTCATTTTCAAGGTTTCATTTTTGGAAGTTATGATGTTTATCTTCTTAGTATCTCTGCAGATACTAATGCCTTAAAATCCATTTTAAACATACAGTCCATACCAAAGTAGGTAACAGAGGCTGCTTTCTTTATGGTTCCTTTAACAATTTATACAGTGTTTTGTAGATAAACGTTTCAGCGGAATGGTGAAGTATTGGTTGTGTCCATATTTTATTTACCTCAAATTCCATTTTTAAGGGCCCAGTGTGTAAGAATTAGTGACATCTAATGCCGAGTGCAATAGATGCCCCCACCACAACCCCCGGCTTGGCCTGAATGAGCTCCTTGCCCCAAAAATAAGACAGTGAGGTTTTGTTGTTTTGCCATAAAATTGGAGGACACACTCTAAACGTCCTCCTGGGCAGACAAGCACAACACCAAACACATCAGACATTTGGCGTGTGGAAGTATTTCCAGTTCTGCACCACAGATGAAAAAGGAACAAACAAATCTGTGGACTCCCTTTTCAAAGGAATGGCGTGTCATGTAATATTTATTCGAGCATGATTTTTTGGAAAACGTTGACAACCCTACATTGAAGTGAGGTTTTTGCCTAAAATACATTTAAAAAGGCTTACTCTAAAGGTTATAAAAACAAACATGTTGATATGATTATATTCATACAGACATACTTATGAGTAGTATATTCAATTTCTGCCAACATCCTAAATGTTACACACTGGACTTAAAAGTAAACCAATCCTGAATAAAATTGCCCTCATCATTTACAATCACACATTCAGTTTTTGCAGCTTTTGCCAAAAGAAAGACTCCATTGCAGACTTTTACCAAGGTTTTTCAAATACATGAAAAATGCAGAGGAAATTGATCAACTGTGCCTCCCACTGACTCATCTCTGAGCTCCAATTTAAAATGAAGTCCGTATGAGACACACATACTCCAAAGCTTTAGGTTAGCGCACAGTACTCTTCTTCTTTTTCCTGTTTCCCTCATGCTCCTCAAAATAAATGCCCATCACACGCTGCATTCTCTGTCTGGTGGAAAAAGCCAGGATTGTAGAGAACAGAGAGACGTTGTTGTTATTATGTCAAGCAGATCCCATGCGGAGTGTTCCTTCTCTACATTTAGATGACCTGTGTTCCAGATACGTTCATCATATCACCGAACGTGCACCATATACACCCAAGATGACCAGCTGACACAGTGCCCAATGGACAACCGGATATTAGTGCCTTCACGAGAGCTCTTTTTTTTCTTATATACTGTATAACTAAAAGAAAGATTCATGTGGCAAAGGAGACAGTTTTGCTTTTGTCTGTTTTCACAGACATTAGTTACGAGGGACAGGAAACTCAAGATGCCCATTGTTGGAAAGGGAATGCTTATTACATTTTCATACAGCACTGGAGCACCTAAGACAAAATGGGTTGGGAGCTTTAGTAAAACCGCAGTGGATTGAGATATATGGTGGACATTGTGGGCTCAGAATTTATGGTCTGTGATATAACAAATGTATGGCTCCATTCTTGGCACAACTTATGGGCTATTAAGAATAATTGATGCTAACACCGAGGTGGTGAATAGAGCTCTGACTGGAGATGGAGTGAAAGGCACAGCTGTCATTTTACACCCACCCCCATCATCATCATCATCTATTGGACACATACCAGACTGAACAGTAACAACAGAACATAGGAACTAAGGGAGCTACTTTATTTATTTTTTACACCCTTTGATCACGTGGATGAGTCTGTCGAAAGCCACCCAAGTGAAAGCCGAGCTGTGATTACCGCGGTCCTGACTATGTTCACGTGGATGGGGAAGGATATAGAACTGCTACACATTACCGTGCCTTTGCTGAACATGGGGCTGTGTACGGTCATTAGCTTGGAGGCTGTTGGTATTTTGCACTCTTTACCCCCCCCATAACCCAACCCCAAAGTCAAATGAAAGCACAAGGAACTGATTCGAGGTGACTGGATGTGCTCGCTTTGCCGTCTGGACAGGTGTGCGGACCTCAGAGGCCAAACAGCCGACGTAATCAGGCTGTCCTATCTGCTCGTTGACTGGTTTCATAAAGCTCTGTGCTCTTTGATTAGACTGCTGCAGACCAGTCAATGGGATATCGATTTTCCTGCCCCATTATAACTGCTGTCACAATTCCACTGCTTGATTGACTGATGGCTACGTTCCTATTGCACTTGTTCTGTTGTGTAACATTCACTGATGTTTCAGATGCCCTCCACGACCAGAAGACTTCAAAGACATTCTTTTTTTTGTGTCTTGTTTTTTTTTTTTTACCTGAAATCTCATATGTATTGCTTAATTTTTTTCAGATATTTGAGTGTTTTGTCGTGTAGTGGTGGATTGGTACTTTGAATTGGAGCAGTGACCTAATACTGATTGGCTGGTTTTGATTCTTTTGGAATTACACATTGAACAAGACTCCTGTTGGGGCATTGAGCTCCCATCAGAACTGTATTTTCTTTTTTTCCTAACTACAAAATAGCCCAGTCACACCACAATTCAACACAATGAAATCTCATGATTGAATCATTAAATTGTCAAGTTAGTGCTCTATTAAACCTGTTTGGCTGCTGTTATTAGCTCCTTATTTGAAGTGAAATGACTTTTTTTGAGAAATCCTGAGATGGATTTTGACGATAGAAATATAGCTTGAATATGGTTTTGAATAAACCAAATAAGAGTGAATTCAAAAGTCCAGTAAGTAAGAATTAGTGGCATCTAAAAGTGAGACTGCAGATTGTAATGAACGGAGCACAACTCTCCCTCTGCCATGTGTGTCAGGGAACTACAGTGGCGTTTGTGACCAGAATGGATGTAATTTTTCTAAATATGTGTGGCTTCTTGTTCAAAATGTGAAACACACGTCCATTTTGGGCTGCTGCAGAAACACAGTGGCACAAGATAGTGGCCTGGCTATAGCAAGTCGCTTGCTTAAATTACACATTAAAAGCTTAATCTAGGAAACTGGACAAGTTTCATTTTAAAGTGATTTCACACTTATACAAAGATCACATTTCTGCCAATGAACGCTCCAAATTGTTACACACTGGACATGTGTAAGATTGGTGAGAGCGTATGTATAACAGCAATTCATATTTGAGTGCTTTTTGTGATAGACTAGTTCACAAACTAGCTTTGTTTCACAAAAAGGATGAAAGAGTGGATTCATTTTCACCACACTGGTGTGACTGGGCTTAAAAGTAGCTTGTGTGTTGATCCAAATTGTGTTAATATTTCCATTGTTATCCAAATAAGGTAACCTCTGTGCCAAATGGTGAGCTCATAGGTTATTTATTTACAGTGCTTACATGTGTGCTTTCTCTGAGCCTTCTTATTTTGTATAGTTGTTGTTGTCGTCCTTTCCTCTTACATACATAAGAAGCATAAAAGTACAGTTTCTGGCCTTGGGCTTTATTAAATACTACAAGTACAATCTAAAAGAAAGTGAGAAAAGCAGATTGGAGCCACACTCTGAAGTAGTGCAACATAACACTAATATCCGCACTGTAGGTTCAGTTAGATCAGTTTCAGTGGTGGTTGTTTCTAGAATGAGTGTACCTGGTGCAGTGTAAATAGCTTGCATATATTTTTTAAACATGGCCATCGAAGACAACCCGATTGCTTTTATAGTGTGTTCTGACCTTAATACTGGTGTATTAATCAATGATCTCTGTGAGATACTGACACATAGAACGGCATTTTCATATTGAAAAGTAACTGTTTTGTCTTGTATACTAAAAATGTGCATGTTAATAATTGTTTGTGAATTTGTGTTGGATTTTTTTTTCTAAAACTATAACTTAATAAAAATGTTTATTCCTGCCAGTGGCCCGCTTGTCAGTTGATTTATTACTTTGCAAAGTCTTCAATTGCAAATTCCAACTCATGCAAGTTTTGATTACAGCTAAGGCCCCATGTGTTACTGTTTTCATTCCTTTTAATTATATCATGCCTTTATTCAAAATAAAGCTTATAGTTTACCACAGAATGAGTCAAGGTAATTGCTGCTGTAACCAGGAAGGTTGATTAGTTTCTGGATCTTAAAGTAACTAAAGTAAATAACCTGCATTTTCTTATATATGTACTGTACTTATTTACTTACTAGAACATCAGAGGAAAATAAAGGGAAATATGTTGGGTTAGGGTAATGCATTTTTTTTTTTTTTTTTTTTTTTAACAGTGAGACTATAAGACAGTTTCATTAAAATACTCAAGACATTGGGACATTAAAAGATTAATGGCAACACTGATTTACCATGAAAGCAGTCAAGCAAAGTCCATACGAGCTAAACGATTGGGTTCACTGAACTGAGACATGAATCAGGCATCAAGACTGTGACCAAGAATAGTAAATGTGACCTAAAAGACAAAAAATGTATATTTATATACTTTTTCTTATTATCAATCAAATTCCTGACGGTGTTTTGGATTCTAGGAAGGGACAATGGTAGCTCAGTGGTAGCGAGTCGTCTTAATTCCTGGCTTTGCTAGTCTACATGCCTATGTGACACTTAAGCCCACATTTGTGCCGGCAGCATGTGAATGGATATGAAAGATGAGTGATAGAAAAATGCGCTACACATAGATACGCTGTATGTATGTGAGTGAATGACAAAACTGTAGTGTAAAGAATCTTTGAGTGGTCCTCATGACTAAAAAAGTGCTATATAAATACTAGAATTGCTAGAATACTTACATCTAAAACCAATCATATGTATTACAATAATGTACTTCATTTCAATGAAAAAATGTGGGGACTTATATGTATTCAAATAATACACAAAATACAAATGCTGGAATTAATACAGGTACTACTGCTGGAACTAATATTATGTCATGTGTTAATGAATCGCATTTAACATAAATGTTGACATCAATGCATGATTCAACTACTCCATGATCTGAGGCGAGAATCACTGAAAGTCTCTGCTTGTGTAATTCACACATCACTGGTAAACAGGACTTTCCTGTGTGATCTAAACAGAATTACTCTCTGCCATCGCAGCTTGTAGAGCTTGTGTTTGAGAATATAATCACCCAATTCATCAAAGCACAGCTTTGCACTGCCTTTTTGCCCCGCATTTTACCCATCATTAGCCCCACACAGACACCGTTTCAATGTAAAGATGTGTCTTTATGTCTGAACAGAAGTCGTCTGTAAGTAAAACACAAGCTGTGTGATTTGAACTTGTGCTTTTGTCAGGAAAGGGTTGCTCATTTGCTTTTATCTTTGACCTTGTTTGGGTTTTATCTGTGAGGAGATGCAATCTATTATTCATGCAAGCCACTGAATGTCCTGTTGCTATGAAAAATGCACAATGGCATTTCTTTTCTCTTTTAGGGGATATTTTCTCCAGTGTGGTGGAATTTATGTTTTAAAAATGGCTATAAAGACAAGAGGTGGCTGTATTTCACTCATTCGCAAATGATCATGTAGGTTTTTCAAAATGAAACTTCACCTTCATTTTTAGTCTAAACTCAAATTGTATGCACAAGGCATTTGCAGTTATTACAGATGCTTATAAATGATCTATGATTTCACTTCAGAATTTCCATATGTGCCTCAGAGTTTGATAATTTAATCATCACTCATCTCTGTTCCTCAAATTATAATTCGCCCCCATAAAAAAAAAATCCATTCATGGCCAAAGAGCTTGGAAGGAGCTCTACATCTTTACATCTGTTAGTATTTGCAGATCTATGAATATGCAAATCAGCCCCCACCTCTACTTGCAGACTGCAGCTCCATGAAATCCAAAACCAAATGTTTTGTTTGCGACTGTAGGCTACATAATGACGAGTGATAATCCACAACAAACTCCTAAGTTAAGGAAGAAGGAATTGTGCAGCATTGCCCAGAAAATCCATGTATTATAAGCATCACTCGCCAGATGAAGATTATTCATTGTTGAATAAGACCTTTGTCTTGATTGCTCACACCGACTTAGCCATCCTAGCTAATTAACTTTGAAAATGCTACACCTGTCTTATACGGTCATTTATTTGCAATCATAAACAGATGTATGCTAATGCTAAAAGCCAAACCCCAAATGCTACTGTTTACTTCTAAAACAGCCAATTTTCTTAATTTTCCTTTTTTAAATGCATTCCATCTGCTTCACTTACGGATTTATCAAGCCCCTGAAATTGAGAATATTGGAAATGCTTCTAGCTCTGTTTTGGTTAGAAAATATGCAGCAGAACTGACTTACAACTGCACGATTAGCTGTGAATCAAATTAGGGGCTGTTTCCACTTGTTCATACTATTTTGAAGGATTAGATAACACAATTGCAGAGGAGAAATACATATTTATTGTATACACGAAGCCACCATGAGAACAATATGTGGAGAGACAGAGCAGTTTGGGATTTGAAGAGGAGTCCGCCAGGGATGTGAAGCGTCACCAATGCTGGACAAGATCTATGCCTTAGACATCACAGAGGAGTCCGAGGCAGGTGTTGTGATTGGAAGAAGATGCATAAGCAACTTGAGGTTTGCAGGTGACACTACACTACACTACTCTGCAGCTCTAAAGAAGACCTCATGGTGCTACACAGGTCTGCTGCTCAACACCAAAACAATAGAAATTATGGTAGTGGACCCTAGTCGAGAAGTTCAGACAGGTTTCAATTTAGAAGGAGACACGCTTGAGGACATGCAAGACTTTATATATCTGGGCTCAGTGATTAACACTGGCAAGGCATGCTGCAAACAAAAGATCACGTGAAGGCTAGTCATATAGCCAAGAGCAGCATCCAAGGCATGGCCACCATCTGGAAGAGCACAGCCATTAGTAACAACCAAAAAGCTCAGGATGATCAGAGCAATGACTTTTGCTATTGCAACATATGGATGCGAGTCATGGGCAATGGCCAAACAAGAGGAGAAGAAGGTCAATGCATTTGAGATGTGTGCATATGAATGCTTAATATGAACATCCTGGCAAGAGCACCGAACAAACACCTTGATAGCCAGAAGAAATGGGACCGTCTATGGAGGGGCTGTTTGTCACAATGGCCTGGAAAAGCTGCTCATTGGGAAGACCACCTCAAGCCTGGCTCACAACTGAATCACCAACTGGACACAGAGAGAAACCAGTATGCATAATAATTTAGCCTACATGAAGTCATCAGATGGTAGCAATTGTTCAACTTTCCAAACCGATCAATTAACCAAATGCAAGTATTCCAGTGCAGGTGCTAGCCAATGCAATTTGTGCTCAAATAATGCACTGTCCAAATAATATAGAGCTCTCAAAAGGGGTTGTTCTCCAAGCATTTTTGTCTTGTTTATCACTTTAGCAGCAACTCTTGACACAGGTCTGGTAACTTCTGAAAGAAGCTACTCCAGCACCAGCAATAACAGTCTACACCGCAAAGAAACCTGAAAGGAGTCACAAAATACACATCATAAAGTGTCAAAGAGTGTCAAAGAGTTTCAGAGAGGTAGAGATTGCCTCGAGTCGTTCATATACTAAAGAAGTGCAAATGCGTCCTGCAGCTTGAACTGTTTATTTCTTTATTCCATTCATGTAAATATAAAACACTCTATACAGACATGTATACCCAAGGTTTTCAGTTTGTTTTTCATTGAAAAAGGTCTTTATAGGTTTATGTGTCTTTTCACCCAGGATCACTGAGGTTTGCAAACTTCAATGTAAACATGCTTTAAAGTTTCAAAAAGGCAGATATTTCTATTCATATAGTATCAAAAGTTTATTTTCCACAGGAACCATTCAAAAAAGATTCAGTCTTTCAATAACCTATGCTTTATTTATGATTGAAGGAACGAATAACACTTGACACGAGCTATAATAAATGTCACCCGAATAGAAAGGTAAGTTTGACTGAAAAGGTTATAATTCAGTTCAATACAGATATTAATTAGTTCCTCACTGTTTGAGAGTTTGATGAAAATCAACCTCATTCCAGTGTTAAATATAACATTTCAGCCAGGATAAGGTTCGTTTAGAATAAAGATGAGTAGAAAAACCAATACTATTATTGCAATAAACTAGATTGTGTTTTTGTGATTGTGCAGATTGTCATTAGTTTTAGAGATGTATGATGCACATTTGGTAAGCTAGCCTTGGACAAAATCAGGCTGCTAATGACTTTATGCAACAGTCTCATTTAATGGAAGGACATAGATGTTATTCCTTTTAATAGCAAGTAAAGGTGTATTTTAATAAATTGGTGTTGAAAAACAAAAGCATACTGTACAGAGAGCTTGATATCACACTGGTGGCCATTACAGTTACGTTAGCAAAGAATTGATTACAGTCTCTCAGGTGTGCTCAGGAATTAAATTAGCCGCTATATTTAACAGACTGTTCACTGAAAGAAGAAAAAATGTGACGGGGTGTTAATGTGGTTTTACACAAAGAAACCCAGCCATCTGATTGGTCATACTTTTTATTCTACTGCTCAAAGAACCCGGTCATTTAGACGTTCATTCTCAGCCCTGAGGCTAACAATTCGTCAGTTTTGCTTGACAGAGCCTGTTTTCAAATGGTGTTGAACAAATAACGTTACATGGTTTCAGTTGTTACTATTCTGGCTTTGTTTGGCAGAATAATATGAGACAAACAACACAAATCACCAAAATGTATGCACTGCTGCTTTAAATGAAACACTCTCAAGTCAAAATGTAAAATGATTCACTTACTTGTATCACTTATTGTATGCATGTTTAGACTAGTACAGATGGGTTTCTGCCACATCTATGGAGATTTCTTTCCACGCTCTTTTTTTGCTTTTTCCCTTGGTATTAAATGCTCCTTCAGTGTTTACAAATGAGGAGGTCAACTTTCTTTTCAGACAACAAGGGAGGAGGCACAGGAGGAAGGTGTGGAAATTAATCACTGAGGTTTATTAATGAGAGGGTATCTGCCCTGTGTGGCCAGAGAATAATATAAGAAGGAGTGATCAGAGGCGAGTTCCATCCATCACTCTGAAAACTGTGTGGAGACACCAACAGTGCAAAGCTTTTAGCGATAATAATAAAAACCCCATAGCGTATAATCATTACGATCTCAGACGGGCTTAATTACTAATGTTTGCTCGTGCTCCAAAGGCAAACCTACTTGAAAACATTCAGTCTGTGAGTACCGGGATTAATTTCTGTTTTAATAACCCTGGATTTTGACTATTCTGTTGCTACTTTCACCCATCACTGACAGAAATGTACTAATGATCTGCTATTTACATCCAGAAGAGTCAGCAGTCACAAGGTTTGGCTGAAAGTGTAACATCAGCCCAAGATAGGTTTCAGTTTAAAACAGTCTTTACCTGGACTGAATAGGTTCAGTACACGGTTTACACACAAGACCAAGTAAAAAGGTTCAGGTAAAGTAGATTCATGCAGGGTGAAAAACGACTCCTCAATTACCAGAAAGTATAAACTGGTAGAGAACAAAGGAAAACACAGGCACTATATACTGAAGGAAGGTGAGATAACAAGACAGAGGTGAAAACAATTAGGGGGCAGGTGTGGGTAATAAGAGCAGGAGGTACAACTAAACAGACACATGAGGAAGAAACAGTACAAAATAAGCCAGGAGGTAAACTAGACCATCATTATAAATCCAGAAACACAAAGCAAATCCAAACAATGAAAAAACTCTTAATATATACTTTAATATACTTCAATTTTTTTTAAGTTAAGCTTCAGTACAGCATTCACTGATTTCAAACAAGATGAACTGCAATGTGAGAATTAGAAACAATACATTTATTTTGAGAATTCAAAAGAAACTACTTTGACCTGAAAACAATAACATTTATTATTTTGCCCTACAGGCTAATCTTTACGAAACGTGTATACTGTCAATAATAGAAAGGGCATAATCAGCTGAAATAAATGGAAGGAAATGTATTAGTTGCAGTGATTTATTTATTTATTCATTTAGTACAAGTGTGTTTGTCTGAGAGAATCGAGTTGCATCCTGTGAAAATGGCCAACCTCAGGCTCTGTGCCACGGACTGAACGCGTCTTGCACCAGAAAGAGTCTACAGGGACTCTTAAAATAAATAAGTCGGAGTTTTTAAAATATCAGATTGTATTTACTGTATATTCGAGAAATATCCTCCATCTCAAATTTGAAAAAGCATGTGTGGGAAAATCTTGAATGTTAGAGAAAAGCAAAGATGATACTGGAAGCACAAAGTGGGACAAGTGTCTCCCTTCCTCTCCGGGGAAGTAAAAGGAGCTTGGACTCACAGAGAGCTCCAGCCAAAAAAGCCACAGCCATGTTCTCCGATCTCTCTCTGCTCTTCAAAGGATGAATTTCACGCTCTTTCCGGGAGGCCACTGGTCACAAGTGGAAGGCTCGGGAAGTGGTAGCTGTACACTGCTGGTGTTTAATTGGATGACTTCATAATCAGTCCTGCAGGGCTTCACATATGCTGCATAATAAACTGCCAAAGAGAAAAAAAAGACCAGGGGAACTAGAACGTACATAATGTGGCATTTATAAAAAAAAGTAAAAGATACATACTAGATATTGTGGTGTTTTTTTTCCCTTTCAAACTTTGTAGTTCTTTAAGATATTTAAAACTGTAGTTTTTTTTTAAAATATATACAAATATTTGTCACCTTCCAACCACTGTCAAATAAAATTCACAGAATGTCGATTAAGCCTACACGACTCTGTGTTACTCAGGATAGGGGTGTATAGATCTTGTGTTGCTCAACAATCCCAAGCTGCACCCAGGAAGGGGTTTGTTTAATGTCAGGGCAGACACAGGCAGCAACATCATGTAATGTCACAACATAACAACTTGCCTGGATCATGATGCCTGAGTTACTTCAGGCATATACTTTTACTTAGTTTGGACTTTTTGTTGCTGTGTTTGCTGAAATTTCTGTTATCGACCTCTTTGTTTCTGGTTTCTTCTGGTTTTCTGCTTTCTTTGTGTCTATTTTTATAATTCTTATTATTGTGTAGTTGTTCCTAGTGTGTTTCCCTTGGTTTTTACGTCATGCGTCCTGTGCCGCTTTATCTCCACTGTGATTGTCTGTTCCACCCTGATGTGATTCACCTGTGTCTGGTGAGTTTCACACATGTTTAAATATGTTTGACTCTCTGTGCTCCCCAGTGTTCAGTCAGTTCATCCTTGTTTGTTTCCATGCATTTTGGTCACTGTTTCAGTTCTTGGGTCCTTCATTAGTAAAGCAAGGCAGCTGTGACGGAAAACAAAAAGACGTGGCCACAAAAAGATTCAGAGGTGAATTCTACCCAGTCATTCAGCAGTTTGACGGGATTAATGTTTCTTGTCTCGACCCGTCCCTGCTCTGCTCTCCCACCGTTAGACGGTTCGGAACCCTGGGCGACTACTTCTTCTATTGTCAATTTTTTTCCTGCTTGGTGAGCAGGGCTTAATACTCCACCTACTAGTGGGGCTGAAATTCAGTTTGCACGCACACCCAATTCGCACCACACACAGTGCTCTTTACACCAAAATCAAAAATCGGCCTACGTGTTGCACATTGATGACGCAAATCTCGTCATGTGCATGATGCGTGTTGGGTCTGCGCTCACTGTGTGCGGAAATATACCAGGGCCTTTAGAGAATGGATGATCAAGATTGAAGACAACATTTGCATAAATACTTTTCCAGCAAGGTCGGTTTTTGTATTTTTTTTCTTAATTTCAGAAATCTGGATAAGTGATTGAAGAATGTGTTTGTTTGTGTTTTATCTTTCCTTCCCTCAGTGTGCAGCACTGAGCTACCCTTGATATCAGCACTTAACCCCCATTTGCCCTTGTGCTACTGCTGTGTGGCCAACAGCAGACTTGTCACATGTGCTGGGCAGCAGGGGATGTAACTTTGAGTGAGAAAATGGCATCCATCTCTACAAAGATACTAGACAGCGTACTAAAAAAAAAAAAAAAAAAAAAAAAAGCTTAGCACTGGCTACTGAATGCCAATAGCGTTTTTATTTTCAAAAGGATGACCTAGATCAGATAAATGGAGTTTGCCAAGCTCAAAATGTGACCAAACAACAATCTGATGTTAAAAGGATTGAAAAGACCCTGTAACCTTCGATGAATATCTAAAGGTGCAGCAACAAGAGGCAGAAAATAATTCTGACATGTATTCATGCTGTCATCATCAAGTTCTTTTCAAACTCACCTACATCAAATGGGCTTATCAGCATACAAGCCCATGTGGTCTGTTAATAGGAGGATGGATGCAAATGGTTGTAAATGCCAAGCTCACATTTCACTGGTGACTCCAACCACCTGACCTTCTCCTCGATTGGCTTTGTGGCTCTAACAACGTCAAGCTTGTCGCGTGGCCACTAGAGATTCCTGTCAGGAGAGGCTGTCTGTCTGTTTTCAAGCCTGTTCTTACATTATGTTATCAGCAATTACCTGTTTTATGATTGCTTGGTATCTCATGTCTCGTTCACCACTGTCTAACTGTATTCTGTACTTGTCTTACTTTGTGTGCATCTTGTCATGTATATTATGTTTGTATGCAGTGTTCCCAGCCAGGGATCCTCAATCCTGGTCCTGGGGACCCACAGCGCATCATGTTTTAGGGCACATTCACACCAGAGCTTGGGCAGGTGTAAAAAGCTCATCCAAACTCCTGCGCAGACCAAACCTGAAAACGTCTTGCAAGTGAATCCTGGTGTGGTTCGCTTACAGTGGGAAATGCAAACAGACTATCCAGCGAGCCAAAGAGAGGAACCAAGTGCTGTGGACTATCCTGGTGTGAATGCACCCTTACATGTTTTCCTGCTCCAACACCCACTGATTTATATGAATTGCTCGTTAGCAGGCTTCTGCACAGCTTGGTGATTAGCTGACCCATTCAATGATGTGTGTTAGAGCAGGGGGACATGTAAAACATGCAGGGCAGTGGTTCCCAAGGACCAGGATTAAGAAATCCTGTTCTAAGCACAATGAGGGTTTGGGGAAATTTGATCGTGTGGCCATACAGAACAACAATTGAGGTCACATCTGGGATGCCTCCCAACTTCCCAACAAAAGGTTTGGCATGTTTGATTTATTTTCCCCCTTTCCCGATGTTTCTGTTGAGCAGAGAGCACATACATGGACACTGAGACGGAACGGAAAACCAAAGGCTCAAGTCGTAAATTTTTTGCCTATGATATCTCAATTATATGCTTCTTAACACTGTTAGACAAAATAAACTGAAAACCCTTTTTTGTTTAAAATTGTAAGTGGGATGTACTTCTTGCTGTGTTTGATCCAACACTGTATTTTCTATCAGGATCTACCATAGAGCAAATCAGATTCATGAGCCATAGTTGCTCTGAGTGTTAATCCTCTGAGCCTGGATTCATTATCACTCTGCAGTGAATGAACAGAAGCAGCTGTCACTTGCAACTGTTCAAATGGTTTAATCCAAAATCATGGTGTTTTATATGTAACAAACATGTGTACATTTGGATTCTTGCAGATTATATTGTACATGTCAGTGACGGCTGTGTAACACTGCTCCACTTAACAACTAGATGCTGTTTTTTCTGTTCTCCTGGAGACTGTAAACAGTTAGATTTGCTTTCCTGAAATGAGTAAAGTAGATTACATTTATAACACATTGTACAATACAGTACTCATGCTGCACTTTTGGCAAATCTTCTTTAATATTTTAATTGCCGGTCTTTGCAGCGCAGCAAATAATACCAGAGCATAGACGTTGGTGATTAAGACAATGATGGATGATAACGGCTGAGCTTTATAATTTTTCCTTTAGGAATTGTATCTTAAGGATTATGCCAGTGCTCAAATACTAAACCTTAATGTTTCCCAAGATCCAAGCAATAACAGGCTGATATTAAATTAAAGATAGGCTGCCTGTACTCCTTCATTAAGAATAAGTGAGTTTTAAGATTTTCATCAGAAGCTCTTTAGGTGGCATGTGTGAATTTTCTCTATTCCTGGATGTCATGCAAATGTGATGTTGATCACATGTAAAGAGCTACGAAAAGACGAGACATTTTCTTATGCCCTCTTACCAGGATTATGCATGTTCTAGACGGACTGACTCTACAGTTATTCACTATCGAAAAATGATGACTGATTTGGATTAGTGTGCCAACTTTCTGTCAGTGGGGAGATGCAGGTTTGATGTAGCATTTAATGGTAAATTTGCTTAAGTGGTAAGTAAACAGCTGTCGGCTATATAGCAATAACAAAACATGGAAACGTGTGTGTACTCCTGTTTTCATGGCTTATCATCTCAAATCTCTGTGGTCTAAATTTTAAAACAGTGCAACGCAGAGCTTTAGGTGATTTTTGTTGTTGATGTAATTGTTCTGCCTCTGTTTGGTCTTTGTGAACAGAACAGTATTTGGTGGGGTCTAAAAACAGGCTGTGTCAAACAAATGCCATTAGATCTGAATGAGGGAGCGCTTCTGTGTATACAGCAGCAGCAGCAGAAAATTAAGGGGAGAGTGGAGGCAGGAAGCATTTATGCCATCAAACTTCTGAATGAACAGGTTGCAGCAGAAATAACTTATGAAACCTTTCATGGGCACTTATTTGTATTTTCAGTCATACACCAACCTGTGGCCATTTCACTTTCCGAGCACAATATCGCTGTTGCCTTTGTCTGTCTTGACATAAAGCACATCATGTCCTGTGTGCAGTGTAGGAATGTTGCCAGGCAACATAGGACCTTAACACCGTCATACTGAGAAACACAGAGTTGTGTGGAGCAGAAAGGCTCAATCTGCATTGTGTGAAATTCTTGCTCAATTACACAGTCAAAATTAAGCAATCACCTTTACAATATTCATTTGTGTCTCACTAGAATTACTGCCGTTTCATGTGATGAGTTTTTTTTTTAATTCTTATTTTTATAAGATTTAAAGATCAAATCCTTCTTATGTTTTCCATGATGGCAGTTGTTGGTTGTTCTAACATGCTTTTCACCCACTGACAGCTAAACCACTTGAGACACCAGTATTTAATTTAGACACCCAGGTTGCCATGAAGCGTCAGTGAAAACCACTGTACCAAATTGCCACAAACAACACTTTATAAAAATAGTATGATAATAAATGAAAGTGTTTTACATGAGCTATGCTGTCTTGCCTAATGCTTTCCAACATCCTACTTCCTGCAGTTCAAAACATCTACTTTGGTTTATCTAACAGTTTTGTGGTTATATCATCAAAAAAAGCTATTTCAGCCTGCTATGCTGCTTGCACCAAGTCAGTTTCTCTTTTACGCACACAGCCTTCACACATAGACCAAAGATTACTAACAAGACATCATATTTCTGGCAACTTGCTATAAATATTAATTTTAAGTTTGCTCTACTAAAGTATGTTCAAAAGCTATGTCTGCTGTTTAGATTATTATGATGATTTGTCAGTGAACAGTTGTCTTGGTGTCTTTGAAAGAGTCCTATTCTTTCATTTATGTTGTCATATAAGGAAAGCTACCTTGTCAAACAAGTGCAAAGCAGGATATTGATGCCCAACCATACTTAATACCTAATGATCACAATGTTTGAGCTTCTGCATCAGTGAAATGTTCCCATTCAGCTTTGGTTATTCCAAAGTAAAAGGAGATAACACTTCTTGCAAAATGCTTGGTGGTGTTCACTGTCCTCCCTATATTTAAGCCTTCCTGAGATTATGTACATTCAGTTATTCACATACCCTGTATATGTGAATGGCAGAAAAAGATTTAATCACCACTTCTGTATGTTACAAAAGCAGCTCAACAAAATGCATCCAGTGTAGCACTGTACATTACTTTGGATCACCTTGGTAAATGCACGTCATTACTGCATAAAGTACAAGCCAACATATCGCATGCATTTATGTCCTGTGCTTTTAATGCATTTCAACAAGATATTTATGCAGACTTTGACAGCCTTTAGATATGTGCATTGAGAATATGAATGGACATTTAATTGAGCATCAACCATTAAAATAAAGCCTGGCAAAGGACAACACTGAAGCAATGGGTGGTATGGTATTAACATTCCTACACTTGTATTATGTGTTAGATCACTCTGTCCAAACTGAGGCTATTTCCATGTATATTATTGTCCAATTATTGTGTCCATTGATAAATATCCTTCAGGGAACATATGATGTTTTTAGCTGCTAAGTCTCTGTACAATATTTCTGTTTTCAATCCTGTTTGAAGCTTGTCTTCTGGGGTAATATAATATCTTCAGTCTGTTCCTGGTGTTCATGTTGTCCTGAGGTTTTACTGAAGACTGGAATGCCAATCATGGAGACTTGTGACACCAGAAATCCCTGAACTGGAGTAGCATCCTCACCTCTTCATTATGGTGTAATTAAGCCTCTCATACACAAATGTGGAGTCTGTATGCCTGTAGTGTTGGATTCTCAAATAAATTACAACTACTAAAATACTAGCAGGATACTTGCTTTGTTTCCCCCTGGAAGTGAAACATAGGGGGAAATGGAATATACAGTACTGTATTTGCCGAGATGTGTATATCAGCATAAAGATCAAGCTGCTGCAGCTGGTTATTGTTGTGAGCTCCTGCTACATTGGGTTGGATGAACTCACAAGCACAGGCTGTGGCAAAAGGACACAACTGTGTGATGTTGCGTATCATTACACTAATTTAATCCCCCAGCAACTCCCTCACATTTCAATTTTTTGAATTGCTGAATTACAATTTGCACAAAGAGACCCGATATATTGTGAATAAGCCATGAACTGATGTCTTAATTTACTTTTTTTACATTGTGTGAATTCATGCAAAGGCACATACATACTCTGTGGAAGGCGCTATACCAACTACAATACAAATGTGGTAGGGAAGTAGAGTGAGGTGATCATAATCTAGTTCAGCACTGCCGCTTACTTTTGGTTTCAACACTGGGCTCTCTTGATCAGATGCCGGAGATTCATGGCAGGACCAGGATTTAGTGAGGCCTGTCGGGGCTGGAGAATGTGAATTACGGCTCAATGTTCCTCGACAGTGCTGAGCCGGTGGCTTCATCCGTTCTGACAGGCTCTTGACTGTGTGTGATGATGAGAGACAGCTCTGGGTTGGTGCTCGGCACCAGCTCTTCAGCTGACAATGTGAATTATGGAGACCCGAAGGAGCAAGAGCATGCATCAGCAGACCCCCATTCCTATTAATCCTGCCCTCAAAGGTTCACCGCAGAGACCCCCAGACACTCCTCACTGCGACTCGCATGCACTTCAAACACTGGCTCAAACATGATGGTGAGCAATGGACCTGAATGTTTGACTGACACCTGCATCAGCATTTTCAATTTATTCTGCATCAAAGCATAATTCTTCAGACTATATTCACTGATAATGGTCACTGAGCAAATAAACGAGATGGACAATGTTTTTTTCTTAAATTGTATTTTGCCTTCAATGGACAATATGCTTCTGTGGGATCTAAACTATGTAATAAATGCCTTATCCCCTTAGCCAATCACTTGGTATATGTGAGACATAAAGCTCCACAGCTGCCTCCAGAGTTGCAACCTGTAATTGTGCATTTTAGAGTGGCCTTTATTGTAACCAAAGACTCACCTACGCAATAGCCATGCTTTTTAATAAGTATCTTAATCTTAATAAGTTTCACCAGCCAATAATATAGGTGTAAAGATTTAAACAAACTTGTGAACCAGATTTGAGAGATATAAAATTGTGTATGCCTAAAAAAAAACAACCTTATACAGTTCATGGAAAATTGGGCAAAACTGTTTTCTAACTTTTGTATTTAGGTGGAGGCTAAATAAAAATCATGCCATAAAATGTTTTGTACTAAATTCAAGAACCTTTATTAACCCCTATAGGTGAAATTAGTTTCACAGCCAGTAGAAACAAACATGAATGACAAGACAGCAAACACAAGAGATCACAATAGGCCATTCAAAAGTCTAATCGCTGCTGGGACAAATTCATCTTTTAGGAAGAAATAAATCCATAAATCTTTTACTATGCAAAATAAATAAAATCAAATGAAAATCACTCCTTTTATTAATGTTAACAAAACCATGTCAATCATGACTGCCTATTTTGGTTGCGAGTCTTTTTCACATCAAGTTGCTGCTTTCACAAGCGACAGTCAGATAACTGTTGTCACGCTGTCATCAATGATGCAAAGTAACTTACAACACAGGCTATTGTTAACTAATATTAATTCAACTTTATTTACAGGAGCAGCCTCTATTGTTCAGGAGTGGGGAAATTATTTTGTTCTGGGCCATGAGTGATGTTAAGAAACTCTCACAAGGCTTGACTCAAATGCACAAGAGCAGAATCAGGATTGCAGCAAACAAAAGGTGTGCTGGAACAGCTCTGAAAAAAAGGCTAAACACTAAGCTAACTAAATCCTAAACTGAGAAAGAAACAGAAATCTTAGATTGACTACGACAATGATAGATTTTCTCTTTGTTCGAAGCTTGAAGTGGCACAGACACTGACAACACACATTTGGCACTCTGGCAACGGGAAATGGTAGAAGGGGGTATATGTAGGGAGTGAGGGTAATGCGCACCAGGTGAACACAATCAGGAAATCAGGCGACACAGAACAAGACATACAAAGTGCTCACAGGAAGTAGAGAAACCCATTACCAAAATAAAACAGGAAGTGACACTGAACTATTACTAACAAACACAAAATAAAACAGGAAGTGACACTGAACTAAAACTAACTAACAAAACTGACGGTGCATGACAAGTGAATTCATTAAGACATACTGTAGAGAGACAAGCTCACAGCCAGAAGGTCAATGGTCACCTTCTTCATCTTTGGTGTTTCACGGTGTTGGAATCCATAATGTTGCATTACTGTCTGAGTTCTCTCCGAGTACTCCCACTTCCACCCTCAGTCAAAGGACATGCATATTGGAGATTGGTTAATTGGAAACTCCAGGTTTGAATGTGAGTGTCAACAGTTTTGTTTCTGAATGCTGATCCTGTGGCTGGTGAAGTGTCCAGCTTCCCCAATGTAGTAGTTTTCAATTGAATCATGATACTACCATAGTTAAAGTGGCAGTAACGGTTGTTTAGTTCTGGAAAACTGGTTCCTGCAAACACTGACAAAAAACATGAAGCCATGAGTGACGGAAGAACGTATAGATGAAAGGATTCTCCACAGGCCACCATCTTTGCCGTTGGCCTCTTGAAGCAAACTAAATTGTTTCTTGAGGTATTCTTGTACAAGACGAACAAAGGCTTCTTCCACATCGGGGTTGTGTTTCAGAATTAGCGCTTCTAGTCTCAAGCCAAACTCTGCCTTAAGGAGTTTAAATATATGATCGGCTCCTTTCTTTACCTCCCTTGGGTCAGGACAATTCAACTCCATGTTGATGACTCCTTTCATTATTTTCTCTACTACAGCGTTGGCGTACATGGCTTTTTCATCATAGCAGTTGGCTTTAGTAATGCACTTGTCAAGCACTGCAAGTGACACCATGATGACATTATGGTGGGTTTTATATTGGATATGGCTCATGTTCACTTCATCCATCATCTTAGGAATTTTTTTTTTGTTTCTTTTTTCTTCAGTTGAGGGTTTGTTTCTTCTTGTTTATGGCAGTTGGCATCTGTGACGTTCTCCTGTCTTTCCTTTGCCTCTTATTTTGCTTCCAACTCCATCATTCATATTTCTCATGAATAAATATCTACTCTCAGAGATAATAGCAATAATGCATTCTTCAAACAATTCTTCTTCCAGGCTGTACACTCCGTCTTCTAATAATTTCCACCAGGTTGTACACTGAGAGGTGAAATGCTGGAGTGACGTTGTAAACTGCAACATCAAAGCCTGTTCACACTTTAGGTCATCGGGTTCATTCTGCTTCCTTAATCCTCAGCCAAAATATTACCACAAAACACATGCCACAGTTGAGAAAAGCCCCCAAAAATAATCATTACAACTCACAGGGCTCATCCAGGAATGGTGTACTTTGACTTTTCTAAGCATTTTGAGTTACTATGGCAAAGATGATCACCAAAAATGTGAAACAAGTTCCCATAGGAAAGAATGGGTAAAGATAAAAGGCAGATGAAAGTCTCTACTGTGTGTAGAATCTTTTACAGTAGTTGAACTGTGATTATGACAGTGTTATTGATTCTGACAGTGTTATTGATTATGATGTAATGCTGTCCTCCACAGTTTGAAGTTCTTCTTCCAATTATTAGAGGAAATGAGGACAACTGCAGTGTGAGCTGAACAGAGTAGGTCTTAAAGAGGACATAGCATGTTCCGAGATATGGAGGTGTACTTACAAACATGAAGTAGATTTATGGTCAAAAACCTCCTAGACGCCGCAAAAACGAGCCGATGTAAATGTCTCATCACTGACGCTGACGTCAGCCGCGCTGTTTCAGACCAAAACCACACGGACTGTCTTGTGATTGGCCAGTTACTTGGAAGTGACATAATTGGCACGTCAGCTCTCAGACCCGCAGCTCCCCCTCTGGAAAGGCGGAGTCACCGCTAGCAATTATCAAAACACTGAGTAATGCCGTTGTCGCGACCGCTCGCCGTAATCCCTTACACATTTGATCCGGAGTCTGACCCACAAGACCAACAAGACACTGTGACAAGTGAACCACCTCCATCGGAACGACTGCTGCAAGACGCCTGTAGTTTGGATAACGATGTGGTTACTGAGATGATAAACACACATACATGCAAATGAGCGTGTAGCTTAGCCTGTAGCTGGCTATCACTAATCCTAAATGACAAAACAAGCACAGAAAAACAGTTTTGTGGTTTGTGAAAATTGTAATATACGTATTGTTGGCAGTGGCCCTGTGATGGACTGGCGAACTGTCCAGGGTGTACCCCGCCTATCGCCCTATGTAGGTGAGACCCTCTAGTGGGAGGATAACGCGGTAGATGATGGATGGATGGATGGTATTGTTGGCACTGCTCCTTCCTTTAGGTGAAGTTTGGTGCTGTGTCCTGCTTTATATTGCTACTTTCGTAGAAGAACTACTCTCGTTGTAGCTGCTGAGTGTATCGATTGTACAACGAGAGTAGTTCTTCTTCTTCTACGGTTGAAAGTAGGTCACCGGATGTGCCTAGACTCAAGTGCCCGGAGGAGTGGTGAAATTCGCCAGTGACGTTATTAGTCAACGGAAGGGCATTTCCGCTTCGTGGAGCTCAGGAAAACAATTAAACCCTGCACTCTCAGCAGTGGCTGAACTGATTGTTATGGACTTCTAGGGCTTCATAGACGAGGTAATGACGCAGATACACACAAAAACACAGCGTTAATTGGCACTTCCGGGCTATGGACTCTTGACGAACATGACGACTTTATCAGCACCACTGTTTGCTAGTCAATAAAGCAATGTCAAAACAACAATAATTTCCTTGGGCTAATTTGATGTTTTATGGCATGGTTGTTTAGTGGGTTCATTGTGTGACGGAATAAAGGCTTTTAGAGTCAGTATGACTTCAACAAGTCTGGGAGAGGTGTACAGCCTGTCAGAAATTATTAGGAGGAGAGATAGAAGAAAAGTAAAGAAGGAAGATTGGCAACATTACAGATGCAAATTGCCCTAAAATGTCAAAGAAGGAGAAGCAGCTAATGTGTTCTTGTCTCCCTGGCCAACAGGTGCTAAACAACATATGGGGGAAGTCATGAGTTGACTTTGTTATTGATATTTCTTGTAAAGCAATGGCTAGGGTATAAAAAGTCACATGGAAAAGGTATATTACAGTATATTGTCTTTATCTTCAATACTTGGGTCTATTCTCCTCAACAACATTTTAGTATCTCCAACAAAAGAACTGTGTTGTATCATCAAACATCAGGCATTTGGAGCTAATGTATTTAAAAATCAACATATATTCATACAAATGAAACAATCTTGTGAATCTGAGCGTTCACTGAACCCCAGCTTGGAGCCACTGCTCAGGGAGATTGAGCCGTTGCCTAGAAATGACAAATCCTGTTGTGTGTTCCTCACTAATCCTCCCTTTGGATGGTATATGCATCACAGAGCTTGGAAATACACCACCAAGGCAGTGAACAGTGACGCCCAATCTCCAGGAGACAATAGAATTGGTGAGTGTATTTTCTCATCTCATTCCTCTGTCAAGTTCACATGCCCACACACACACACACGCACATTCACACCCTGGTGCCAACTACATCCCCCACATCGAGCCCTCACAAACCCATCCGCCACTGCAAACTACCATATTATGACAGACTTACGTATATGCCCAAGGGTGTTTGTAAGAATATGTAGAAAACAAGCAAAACTTGTACAAAGCAGTTTGTATCATTTATATTGCATTTTTGAGGGTGATCTCACTGCATAGTATGGTGGTAGGTATTCATTAATTATTAAATCCACCAACATGGTATTTGCTTTCATCTCCTATCACATTAATTCAAAATATCTACTGAAATGTTTGGGAGTCCATATGTGATATGAAAGCTAATGCAGAAATTATTACAGTATTGGGGTGCCATTGCTATCTCGCAAGAGTGTATCTCACCATAGCAAGTGGAGATTCTGAGGAGTGCATTAGGGACTATCCTGTTGCATGTATGCTGTCAGCTAATGTCATTACTTGGAAAGTGCAGTCTCCAGTGTTGGCTTGTCTAAGGTTAACCCCTCCATCTCACACACACACACACATACACAGAATGTGTAATTGTTGAATGTATCCATTTCACTTTCAGTACATATGTATGTGTCGATACAGATCTTTGCTAGACACTAATGAAGGTTGCGATTGATTTCACATTCCAGGCATGCTCTGTTTTCCTAGCTGTCGGATCGAGATGTTCCAGCACCAAAATGTATATTGTTGCACTAATCAGTTGATTTGTGTGCCCAATTTCTAGTTGTCTGGAATTTTTATGAAGCCCATCGCTTGTATTTTGTTTTCCATGGAACACACATACATTTTTAGTTAGAAATTAATTTCCGGAGAAGTTAGTGTATAGTGTATGAAAGTACATTTATCAATGAGAGGTTTTAACCTCCAGGGAGGACACATTATTAAAATGAACAGCTCCATGCTACTTTGAGCCAAACCTCCTCCCTTTCTTATGGCACTATATGCATTTGATTTCACAAAATTAAATTACTTTGATACCAGTCACATTTCTTCCACTCACACAACATCAGCATCATCTTTCATTACCTGCTGTGCAGGTAATGACACATACACACACACACACTCACTCATAAATACCGTGGATTATTCTCCTGCTGTCAGCCTGCCTGCTGCCTCATGAATTTAGTGCTGCCACAGTGCAGGGTGGGTCATGGAATTCAAAGGGAGACCTGTTGAAACTCAGGTAGATGAGGAGAGGAGGAGGTAGGGTATACTGTATGCGAAGCATTCTATAACTGCAGCCCCTGCTACACAGAGACAGGGGTCTCCTGCCCAAGGCTGTGTCTGATTTGCACAGTGGTCACATAGATGCCACCGGCAGTATAGACACAACTCTGATGAATTATTGACACTGTAGCAGAGGTGGAGAAAGATACAAAGGACACACAGTGACATCTGGCTTGGGAGCTACTCTGGCTTGACAGTGGAAGAAACAATTTAACTAGGGATGCACAATATGGACTTATTAGGGCTGTCGGTATCAATGTGTCAATCATGATTAATTACGGTTGGTTGGTTGGTTAAAAACAGCTGATTGTGAGGTGGCAACCAGAACAAAACCAGCCCTTCTTAACCGAACCCTAGTTTGTTTGCTCGGAAAATCCGGTTTGTTTGGGTAGGATTGCAAACTCTGGTCCGCCTAAAAACGGCAGTCTTGGTTCGCTTCAAGTGAACCAAATGCAGGAAGCAGACTACAACGCAGGGCATTGTGAGTAAACTTAACCAAAACATACACACATATCTGATGTCCCAAAGTCTGCCGTTTAGTTCCTTCATCTACCCAACTCTAATACACAGCCTATAAAACAGAGAGGGCAACTCATCTCGAACTCCTGCAAAGTGCAAATGCTGTTGCATTCAGATTTCTGATGTATATACATTGTGTTGTATCAAGCTTATTTCATTGTGTTTGATCAGAAATAATCAAATCAATCTACAAGTTCATAAAGTAACTTTCTTTGCATTCATTCAGTTCCAAGTCAAGATAAACTGGTAGAAGTTGCTTGGATTGTTCATAAGGTCTTAAAAACTGATTTGCAAAACAATACAATGTTAGACATGTGATGAAAATGTTATAAATCAAATCAAATAAAATGTTATCTGTATAGCTCCCCATCAAAACATACATGTTCTTAATGTACTTTACATAGTAAGGCTGAGGTCACAATATTATAGACAGAAGAGAAGAAAGAATAGAAAAATGTGTTTTTCACATTTGTTTAGGGCATGGTTTCCTCAATCCTTTAGATTTCCCCTGCTCCAGCACACCTGATTCAAATGGTCAGCTCGTCACCGAGCTCTGCAACACTCTCACAACGACCCATTTGAATCAGCTGTGTTGGAGCAAGGAAAAAATCTCCAACCTGCAGGGCAGTGATTCACCAAGACCAGCCTTGAGAAATCCTGCTTTAGGAACAGAATGTTTCTAATATTCACGTTTGCAAGTGGTTAATCATGCAATAAAGAACAATAATTAAGAATATTAGAAATAATTCAACAAATACCAGTTCATATTTTCATATTTTTATATAAACAAAAAAAAAGAGATGTTCATATCACCTGTAATTTACACCAGGCTAAAGGTAAAAACAAGATGTAGTGAGCACACATTAGTATTCAACACTGCATATCAGGCTTGACCTAACTAACAACAGACAACAGTTCTGACTCTTCAATTGTTAATTTGTTTTTCTTGTAAAGCACAAAATTATGATGGATGGATCAAAACATCTCATGGAAACGTTTGGATACACAAGTAATTAAAACAAAATTCAAGAGGATCTTAGTATGCTAATCCTTTGCAGGATGAAAAGCCTGTGGCTGTTTCATCAGGAGATAAAAAGCAAACCCAATGACAGAAGGTAAAAAGCACAAAACATTTTGCATGAGAATTGTTGCTGTTCCCTACTGCCCAAACATGGTTTCAAAAGCTTTGCAGATCACTGTCGCTCTGTGTTAACGACTGCGTGTGCAGTAACCTGTTTTATATTAGCATCTGCATTTAGCTGTAAAACTGTTGAAATAACATCAGAATCCCATATGTCTGTGATAAAAACATACGTCATTTAGTATTAGCATCAGACAAATAGGTGACTCTATACATTGCATTTATTATATAATAACTATGCAATTCACTCCAAACCAGTGTCACTCTTGTTTCCTTTTCACATCAGAGGGTAGTACAAATCACATCATTTAATGTACATGTTCAAAGAGAAGCACTAAGTGTGGGTGATACTGAAAAACAAAACAAAAGACATTGCATTCGCTGCAAACTAGTAAAGCAGTTTAATAGTCTGGTTTTTAAAACTTGGAACAGATGTTGCTCTAAATGGGCTATCTTCAACTACAAAATAAAACCAAATAGCATACGATCAACACTATTCAGATATACAAATGTATTTAAACATATCTAGATTTCTTTGAAGTGTTAAAATGTTTTTCTTCCCACACATTATACATTTGGAAAGTAGCCATGGCTTTAGAGAGTGTAATGCAGTAAGCTATTAGCTTGTGAAATCCTGTGTGCTCAACCACAGAAAAAGACTGGCCATCAAGCTCACTTGACTTTATTGTTAATTGTTTTACTTTTTAGCCCATTAGTTTTCCATCACCTGTAGAATGAATACATCCTACTTGTTTCTTGCTTTTAGCATCAGGAGTTGCTGCTTCTGCTGCTCCATATTCTTTCAATACAACGTCACGACAGAGACCTTTCGGGGTAAATTCAGATGAAACTTGCAGTCTTTTCCCCTCCTTTTTTAAATCCCTGCAGTCGGCAAAGACATTTTGCGTTGTGTTAGCTCTAATGTGGCTCCTTCATTTGCTAAGGGCTCTACAGCAGCGCAACACTTTGATGTAATGAGCGTAACAGCTTAGACTAAGGACTGTCTCTGCAGTGTAGTGACATTACTGCACTTACTGGGTCTATTTATTGTATAAATCAATGTTATTTGAATATTAATGATGAAAAAAAAACTAACACATTTTTCCTGTTATTGGATGATAATTTATTGGACCTCAAAATGTGCAGAATTAAGCAGCGTTTTGAACAGAGATCAAGAATCTAGGTCACAGGCTTCTTTGTTAATCAGGAGCTATTGAGTGCACCTGTGATGTTCTCTCACAGCTGAGGGCAATCAACCTGGCTGCTAGGTTATATATGCAGGTTGGAGAGCTCCTGCTCAGTGGGTTTTGTGTCTCCAGAGGGTCAACACCTTCAGTTGGCTTTCTGTGCGTCTGTTTTTGAATGATAATATGTGATGGTTGTGTTTTGGGGATGTGTTTCTGTTTTTAGTTTGTTTCTGCCACTTCCATTGAGTCCTGTTTTACATTTTTCCATGCATCATTTTGATACAATTGGTGAGAAGATATGGGGAGGATGACTGTCTTTCTAGACAACCTGATTCATTCCATTTCTTGCAGTCTTTTCTTTTGTTTCCCTAACTGCCACACGTCACTTCAGGTTTAGTTTTCTGGGGGAAAATAACAGCAGTACATACAGGCTAAATGTTGATTGCAGATATCTAAATTGTTTTCGCTCCTCATATCTCACCTGTTACATCTCGCAATCATTCATTTTTCTTTATGATGGCTCTAAACCTCACTTACAAAAAAAAAAACAAAAAAAAACTGTTGCCCAAGTTGTGTTTTAAAGTCCAGTCTTGAGTGAAAAGACACATAAAAACACAGTATATGACGACAATAATTCATACCAGGGGAAGCAATACATGTTAAATCAAAACCATCCAGAAAATGGTGGAGCAAGATGTATTGCACCCTGTTTATAGCATTTTGTGAAATCTGGCCCATGAAAGGAACATTTGACCAATCACTGGGCAGATTAGAGAAGGCTGTTGTCTGTTTTCGATATGCTGTTCTCCATATACTGGAGGTCCCTTTGGTGGGGGGAAAAAAAAACTTACTCCAGAATGAACTGCCTATATTGCAAAGAAACCTGAAAAAGTGAAATAATTAAATCAGACACATGTAATAAAATACAGCGTGGGTGGAGCATATCAAAGACATCCCAATTATAATTCGAAAAATGACATGTAATACTGCTCATAGAATTGAGTCTCATTTAATATAGTATTACATTGACGATTCTACACAATGTGGATAATACTGTACATTATTATGAGTTTATTCATTAATGTTCTGTACATTATAAATTGCAGTACAAGGCTGTAGAAATTCTCCACAGGTGGGGTTTGACTGTGTACAAAGCGTATAAAGCTTCATGGTTCATTCTTGACCTTTCATTGGGTTGGGGTTAATCTCCTGTAAATGTGGCAATCAAACTGGATGTGCTTGCTTGCTTACTGAGACAGAGAGTAGTCTTTGTACAGAAACTGAAATTAAGGGAATCGATTTTGGCCACTTTCTTATCATCTGCATGTGAGGCACTGACTCTTCAAAGCCTTGTGCAATCTTTTGTGCTGTGAGAGTCTGCAGGACTAATGCTGCCCTTCTATTCTTAACTAAGCAGGAAATCTGAAGTAAGTACTTTTTAAAGAACTTGCTGTGCATAGCATTCGTGTTGGATGAGAAACACAACTCTCTGAACCTCTGGTTCATAAACCCCACAGAGAACACAAATTTTAACTTATCAAACTTGTTTTTTTTGTTTGGTATTTGCATTTATACTATTTTTTTTTTAAAGACATTTGTTAAAGTACAATATGTGGGAGAGTTTGTATGGAACAGTTCATCTGCAGGTCAGTATGTGGAACTTAACTGTGGCACAAATTGTTTTTTTCTATGTCCGCCGGTCAATTTACTCTTTCACAAAAGATTGTACTTGCTCTGAATCCTACATCAAAATACTGTCAAGTGCGCTTCACAGATCCTGCTCAGTGTGTCAAAAGTCATTGTTTGCTTGTATACATAAACTAACCAAGATGAAATGCAGTATTTGTACTATGCATATACATTATGTAAGGAAGATTTGGGGAAACTATCAAATTATGAACTGAATTGATTTGTGAAGTTTAAAAAAATGTATGTCAAAGTTCATTTCAGTATTTACTGTAATAGAAGAACAGTGATTTAGATGGCAACAACACACAGAAGTGGAGCTGTCTGCTATGCAAGACATTTGTTTTTTGTACTATGGTACATTATGTGTTGTATAACTCTCTTTTAGCGTTACTTGTCCAAACTGCATCCAGGAAACTTGGAGCTGTGTGGTGCAGACACAGGCAGGTTGTCGCATGCATGTTGTCGGGGAGTTGTTTATGGGAGAGCACACATTTTCAATATCTGACAATCTGCCTCCGCCTCACCTCATTTGTGTCTGTGTCGCACTGTGCAACGTGGAAATGTCATCACAAAACACTCTCGCTCTACTGAAAAATGGAGAGAGGCATGTGGAGCTGATGAGCTTCATCAGCATTATTTGAACTTATTGGACGGTGTTTGACTGTAGTGGGCCACATGGTTGATTCAGTGGTTAGCACAAGACCCAGGTTCACAACCCAGTCAGAACAAGGGCCTTTCTGCATGAAGTTTGCATGTTTTCCCCGTGTGTGTCATTTGCGGATTAGGCAAATTGGACACTTAACCTCTTCCTCCCAGCAGCCCTCGGTACTGGGGGCTAAAAAACTCACTGACACTTATTAAAGGCACGCTTACCTTTGATCAATATTGACATGCTGCATACTCACAGAAAGCTCAGAAACTTGACTAAAAGCTCATAAAAAACATTCTTATGTTCACCAAACACAGACTAAACAGCGTAGTCCTGTTGAGGTCTGCTCGATAATAGAGACTTCACAGATTACAACGGTACCATTTATATCACTCTATGACCAAAACTCACGGATCCAGCTGCAAAATAAGACCAAACAACAACTCACTTTCAAGATATACAACCAGAAATGTTGTCTTACCTTTGTTGTTGAGCAAAACAAACTGTTTTCACCGGAACAAAACTGCTTCTAACGGAGAACTAGACTTCCCAGCATGCTTTGGGGCCTCTTCCTGGTCTGATTGGTCATTCCAGATGGCCATTAGCTTGTTTTGATTGGAGAAGGGCGAATGTCCATCAAACTACGTCATACGCATTTGCGTCCTTCTGACGTGCGAACGGAGGGATCTACGTGCATTGGGAGACCGCAGCCTTATCCTTTTGGCTTTGATGATTAAAACGAGCTGTCAATCACCCAGATTGGCCAATGCTAGCCAGAGCTATGGCCCTGAACATGCTGGGTTTAATAATTTTTTTACCAATAGTAATCTTAAATGACATAGGCATCGCTTTACTAAAACCTCTGTAATTTTACTCGGCTTCCCTTCAGCATCATCAGACTTTGCACAGCTAATGTCCACATGTTGTTACATGACTTCCATGAGTTTTTAAACTCCCAATACACATTTTTAAAGGTGATATTTATTTTAAAATGCAATATTTCTTTGGGCGAGGGAAAAAATCCTTCATTTATTGTGGGTCCCACCTGCATTTACTCTATTTAGTTTGGGCATGTCATTTTCGAACAGGGACCCCAAAAAGAGGGTTAGGGGGGAAGAATATGAGAGCAAATGGTTGTCTCTAACTCACCCTGTGATGGACGGGTGACCTGTCCAGGGTGTACACCGCCTTTTGCCGTATGTCACCTAGGATTGGCACCACAGTGCCCGCGCGACCTAGTGGAGGATAAAGCGGTAGAAGATGGTTGGATGGAGGAATGTACCGCGTCTTTGTTTATATTTAAAAAAATAAATAAATACACAAAGTAGTTGCACAACCAAAAGTAGACAATGAAACTACAGCCATTGCTAATTGTATTGCGTCAAATTGTTGAGCCGTTACATTCTCTGAAAATGTCTCAATCCATTAAAGACCAAGCCGAGGACTTTGACAAAACAGGACCAGCTTTCCTACTTTTTCACTGGACTGAATTATTTTTTTTTTTGGCTCTGGCCTTTCCCCCCTTTTGGCAAATGCTGCTGCTGTCACACGCTCATGAGCCTCGCCGAGCTCTGAATACAGACATTAGCTGTCTGTCTGAACAGCTCAGTCAGCACAATTCCTGCTGCGCAAAGAGTCTTTGTCCTGAGGCACCAACCCCCACCACCCTACGAAATTCTCTAATAGCACTCCGCTTGATGTGTGAGAAGCCCAGCTTGTGGTAGACCACAAAGCACTGGATCATTGTTTGCTGATAAAACACTCAACACGATGAATGCATATACGCGGAGTCCATCTCCGGAGCAATGACTGCAGATGAGATGCGGTAGCTGCTGGTCGATTTCATTACAGACACTTATAAAAGCATTGTGTTTACCGGAGAGTGTGGTGACTTTACTGGATACTGTTTCCCAGGTTGCATTTCATATTTTTCTCCACCCTGCACAGGCAGAGGTTATCAGCAAATAGGATTGGGGAGGATTTTTGGCTCATGACTGTAAAAGGATAATCGCATGACTCCAGCAACACTTCTCTCTGAAGAGCTCACGTTATAGTAATTGGACTGTCTTCTCCACGTAAGGAGGAGAAATCCAGTGTGAGGCGTGAATGTTAAATGCTGTGCGTTCTCCCCACCGCAAGAGACATGTTTCCCTACTGCATTCTACTGCAATATCAGTAAACAAAAACATTACTGTGACTTATTTTACCACATCCTTACTGGACCAAAAATGTGTATAATATATTTCTAAATAAGTATGTAATGACCCCAAACTCAGAATTGGTTCCAGCAATTGCCATCAAAAAGAGATGTGCATGGAATACATGCAAAGATTTTTTTTCTGCTGACTGTGAAGCGAAAGATAAAACAGACTGAAATGAGGAGTGTCACATTAGGTGCCAAATTATGCATCAGATAGCAAAGGCATGGCTGCTGACTGGTGTGCAGTGTCGAGCAGCGAAAGCGCTCCAGGAGGTGAGGTTGGAAATTTGTCTCCTGCTGTAATGGAGTCTGATGACTTTGTAAAAAGGGAAAGCCCTTTTACTTTTTTAAATGCCAAGTTATTAAATTGCTTTGTTTTGTGTATTGTAATACACTAAACAATATCACCCTGAAATACCAGTACGCTGTTGGATGAATGGATGAAATGACTGAAAAGTCGTACTACAGGTGAACTCATCCAGTAAATACTAGCTGTTGAATCAAACCAAGGTTGTACTCTGTATGGTTGTTTTAATTATTAATTATCTATTGATGGTTTTGCTGCATTATAACCCACCCATCTATACCACTTGTAACTTTGGCTGTCAGAGATACAGACCTACAGAATGGGATTTGTAGCCATATCCTTGCTGCTTTGAACCATTGTTCCACCATAACAACCTGATATTGCCACCTCTTAAGTATTGAATATATATGTATATGTTGGCTGGTTGGCACAGGAAAAAAACGGAAAACAATGTACAACTCTTAGTGGTGGATCACTTGGTTCGTGCGTTGATGAAGGACGAAAGTAGAACATATTTCAAAATAAAAATGGTACAGCGTTCAGTCCCAACAGAAAAGAGGGAAAAACTACGCATGTAGTTCAGGAGATGATGTGAATTGTATTGCACCATTCGCCTTGGTTGTGCTGTCTTCTACATTTGTGGATTTGAACAGTATTGTCTTCAACGTCTCTGTGTTGCGTCTTCTGTGTTTTGCCCTGAAGTGAACAAAGTATAATACCGTGGGTGTGATGAAAGCTCTGATTCTGTTACATTTGCTCCCACTGGTTTTCCATGGTGTTAAATTTGTTCCAATAATATTTGTATTAGTGTAGAGGGTGATCCACACATATTTCTGGATTTGAATGCGTGTTTTGAGATCCACAAATAAAAAAAATCCCATTTGTAACTTCCACTGTGATGAGAAAAACACAGTTGTGTGGAGCTGATGGGCTTAATTGTATGAACTCATTTGGCACTGATTTGATATAAATTGACATTCGTTTAGTTATGCACTACACTCAAGACTGCAACTTGTATCTACAATAAACTGTCGATACAGTAAACAACCAAAAGATCTGCCTGGAATGGATGTTGAGTTTGGCTTCATACACAAAACTTCTCCTCTTGACACATAAAGAAACAGGCAAGCTTGCAATGTCAGCCTGGAGAGAAGGCTTCTCAAAAAAATGTGTTCCAACTCAACACCAGCAAGAATCAGAACACATGTCTTAAGAAAGATCTCCTCCTGACAATCCAACAACAGCAACATCAGCTGTAAACAAAAGGTGCCAGTACCAACTGAGTGCCAAGCTCGAAACATAGAGTGGAAATATCAGCCTTACATTCTGCGATATGGATTACATGCCTTGAGCAGGCCTGTCACTGTACTGGGTTTCCCTGACAAGCTGTTGCATGGTCACAGCCTGTATAGGCATATGCAATGTAAATGCCCTTTTCATACACAAAAACATACCGCTCAGTGTGAGCTGAGGGGTATTCCAGAAAGCGGGTTATGTGAGAACTCTGAGTTTGTTAACCCTGAGATGAGGGAAACTCTGAGTTATCCGTTCCAGAAAGAGAGGTAACTTAAACTCTGGGTCTGTTACTGCGGTAACTTACTCTGTGAACATAACCTGCTCGCTGGCAGGTTTACTATAAGAAACCCAGAGTTTCTACCTGTCTTCTCCCACACGAAGAAAGCAGTTAGACATGGATTGCCCATTCATTAGAAATCCAATCGACATCGAAGCCGTATTGATCAGAAATGCATTACGTCGTGAGAGAATCTTCTGACCCAGATTAGACGTTTTGATTAAAAATAAAAGACAAATTCACATGTGATTTGGTTCTTCTTTATTCTCTAAAAGTACAAAAGCAACAGTCAGGATTTGTAATATAGTTCCAACTATTAACATATTTCACATATTCACCTGTTTCACCATGACAATGCACCCACCTCAACTGGCGTTCAAGTAATAGAATTTACAAGTCTGTTTTTCTGATTTGCCGGTCCAGGTACACCATTTCTTTCTCGGTTTTTTGAATGGTTTTCATTAGGTGCACCCTGTACAACTCTTTTACCGGCAACTGGGAAACATATGGACGACATTTAATTCCTGCAGTTCTACATACAGATTTAACATGGTATTGACCGAAAATCTCACTGTGTCAAGCTGTGCTCTAGAAGTTGATGGACCCTCCTCTTGGTGATGCCCAACCATGTTCTGTTGAAGGACAAGAATGTGCTAGTTTGTCCATTATCTATGCTCATCACTTCAGTGTACATGTCAAACTCCAAATTCCACTCAAGAATGTAAATGAATATGAATGGGTAGAGCAGTGCCACTAGCTATACATAATCATAAGACACACTTCAGTAGGCCCCTCCGGATCTCTCCCTGTGGCAGCAGACAGCGTCTCCTCCTCCTCCTCATACATACACATATACATATATATATATATATATATATATATATATATATATATATACACATATATATATATATATATATATATATATACACACATATATATATATATATACACATATATATATATATATATATATATATATATATATATATATATATATATATATATACACACATATATATATATATATATATATATATATATATAAATATATATATAAATATAAATATATATAAAAGTTTTATTTAAAAAAAAGACATAAGTGTATACTTGCATCTGATGTAGGCACTTGTGTCCTGGGGGGTGACAGGCTCAGATGAGCTTCCCCCGGGGATGCCTTCAGCCACAGGGCGACCCCTGTATTGGCTGTATTCAGCCCCTGACAGAGGTGGTGGAGGTGGCCCTCCACCCGTTTTTCGGGCCTCTGCCTTCTTTCTGTTGGCTGAGCAGAACTCAATGTTTGCAATCTGAATTAATATTTACGTTACGTTTAATAGCCTTAGTCAATTAAAAATAAAAAAATAAATCAAAGTGAGGTGCAATCATAGCCTAGCAAAATATGCCTTACCTTTTTGAATGATGTTTTTATGTTTCATTTTGAGCTGCTTCCAAGTCCTCTTTTCTCCTGTTGGATTGCACCTAAATGAAAAACTCAGATTTCATTCCTACTTATATTCATAACTATAGGCTATGCTACGATCTTACGGTTAAATGTTACGTCAATGGAATAGTACATTCAAACTTACGCGTTGACTCGGGCAGCAATTTTCTCCCATGCGTCTCTCTCTCCTTCGCTGCTGCAGCTGTGTTGCATTCGCGGCGAAATATGTGCTCATATTCTCCGTAGGCCAGCAAAAGGATCTCCAACTCCTTCGCACTGAAATATGTTGATCTTTTTTTTCTCGGTTGTCATGGTGACTCGTGGTATCGGGGCTCCATTGATGATGGCTTTTTATAGTGGTTGTGCACGCGCGTACCTCGAGGTTAACATACTCAGAGTTGATTGAACTAACTCTGATCAGCTGTTCTGGAACCGGATACTCAGAGTTTCCCGACTCAGAGTAAGTCAACTCAGAGTTCAGGGATAGACTCAGAGTGTGTTGAACCTGCTTTCTGGAATACCCCTCAGGTGACCCAAAATAGATCATCATTTTAAAAACAGCCCCTTTCTTGCTTGCGTGATTAGCTGTTGCACTCCAGCAGCCCAGGGTAAAAGAAAAAAGCCTGTAATGCATTTTTATTCTTAAAGACTTAAATTGAGGAAGCAGTTAAAGTTGATAACAAGAAGTCAATCATAAAGTGAAGAATCATTGAGTCAATAGTGCAGAGAAACGATTAACATCTCAGCTGGAGCAAGCCCAATTGGTTTTGATGGGTCACAGCTTTAAATTCTACACAGGACCCCATCTTTTTGTCACATTTACATAGCTTTACCTATTTTTATCTTGACCACTGTGAAAAAGTGAGTGTGTGCACCTTATTTCCATCTCCACAGATATGCGTGTAACCTAACAACCAAGTCAATCAACAGAGCCAGCTGTCATTATATGCACAGCCATGGCTATTTATAGCACCTCTATTATCACAGATTTAACGCACACATACTTGAACTGTTCATTGCACACTGCCAAGTACACTTTGACCTGCAGAATAAAGGAGCTGGGAACTGAATCGCTAACCCTTTGGTTAGAAGATGACCTGCTCTAACACATGGGCCAGAGCTCCATTAAAATCAACACCAAGGTTACTTGAGATATTGCCTTGTTTTCCTTTTTTGATACCGGTGAGTTGTTGGTGCTTTTACGTTTCTCAGACATTCCCATACAGATGCTGACAACAGGAACGCGCTCAGATATACAGTAGCTGATATGTGACCTGATGAGACTTGCTTAGGCAGTAATGATCACAGAAGTTCAGAGGTCACAGAAGTGTTAGTAATAAATAGCATAATAATTTTAAAGGTGGACCAAAAAACGTGTTTCAATTCGGGTGATTATCCAATAGATTGTGATTTTCTAAATTTAATATGCACCAATTTAAGTTTAATAACCTCACAGCAGACAAAGCTCTGCAACCCTCCATGTGATCTCTAAAGTTTGCACCCCAGGTTGGGAACCATGGTGATGAGGAACACGGGGCAGAGAGCTGTGATCCTGAAATTTATATAATAGGCTTGTGGATGAAATTTGACACACAACTCATTTTCTAATCTAATGTATTAACTGAATTTAAATTAAATTAATCTGCTTTTCATGGCATCAGAATAAGCCTTTTATGTGTACTTTAGCAAGAGTCTTGCTTTGCAGGGGCAACTGTCTTATGTTTCTATAAACAAACCCAACAGAGTTTGGGTTTGTTTCACACAAATGAAGAAGAATGCCTTCAACCCATTGCTGCCAGGGCGACACCACTTACAATAAGATCTGTTTGAATGGAAGTCTACAGGAAAATGAGCCTACTTCTCACTTGATGTCGGTAATTCCACGATGAGTTCATGGACTCATTTTGTCTTCCAGGTTTTCTTCATGAAGACACAATGTTAATTTTCTTTTAATTCTGTTCCTATTTAAAGGAAGATAAACACGTTAGCGCAGCACACATGCATGTGTGATTGACAGATGGTATCTGTAATCTGGTGCCTGGTTGCAGGTGATGTCTGTGAACGTCCTGGTTGGTGGGTGGCAGGAGAGAGGTGAGAAATGGAGTCTTCTGTTCCACTCTGAAATCTCACCTTTTGATTGTGCTAATTCAGCAGCAGGAAGGTGCATATTCCTTCAAATCAAAAATGACCTAATACAATTGTAGATTATTTAGTTTTTAAATGTTTCTTTGCAGCTATTGGTGCTTAGTTATGTGTAATAATCACTAATGGCAGATTGATATTGTGAAAGAATGTAAGGGAAACGCTGAAATATGAAGCTGTCAAAATGTCTTTCACGCCGAACATCACAGCAACATCTCGCACTGATGCCATCAGCTCTCCGCTCAGTGGTTCCCAATCTTTGTCCCTCTCTGGGTGTATAGGAATTTAGATTGCAATGCACAGAGAGAGCTGTGGTGTATTTATTGTATCACCACACCCTGGTGTTCCAATCAATACTTAGATTTATGTGCAAGGCTGCAACATAGTTTTACTCTCACCTCCACACTGGAGGGCACTTTAATTGGTGAAATCTATTCCTCTGATTAGACATAATTCACACTGGGCATTGTTTAATTCACTTGTAATTAAAGAGCTGAGTAAAGAGACTGGGCTGTTTAATTAATTAGCACTCAGATCCATCACGTGAAGATGGAATCTGTGGCACATTCCGCTATTTAAAATTCACAGACAAAAGTGAGGAATATGCTGCTCGTCTCTAAAGTGATAACATTTACTCAGAGTAGACACAATGTCTTGGGCTGCAGCGCGACATATGCGATCAAGTGTAAACTTAACACGAGCTGATTGGATACACTTGAAGAATCAGGCCACACGTTGGTTAATTAAAATTCGACACATTTGCATAATGTGGCAATCTAAACATGGAACCGACCTCATTGTACGCACACCTGCAATTAACATGAGATCCTTGTCTGAAGATGGCACGCGGATAAGGGAAATTCCATGTTCATGCAGGTGCCTGGTCTGCCTGGTCTGAAAAATGTCACTCAAAACCTTTAATTTGAAATGCTAATTCTATTTAAAGGGCATTTTCAAGCAAGTTAGCAGAACATGCTATGAAGGCTAAGATGGAACATACAACACTGAAAGGGTGCAAGGCTTATAAAAAGAAATACATACATACATACAAAGCCTTACGCTGCAATGATAAATCGATTACTAAATTAATCTTCAACTATTTTGATAATTGATAAAAAAAAGTGTTTTTTTCTATAATCAAAACAAGCTTTCTGATTTTTCAGCTTCTTAATTGAAGAATATTAAATATGTGAATATTTTCCGTTTTCTTTGCTCCATATGACAAATAAATAATTTCAACAGAATAATCTTTGGTCTGTGGACAAAACAAGACATTATAAAACATAATTTCCAGGTTTGATAAACACTGATCAACATTTTTCAACAGTTTCTGACGTTTTATGGAGTAACAATTATGAAAATAATTGTTAAATCGAAACACAATAATAGCAAAAACATAGATATAAAGATATAAGAAGATTCAAAATGTAAAATCATTTGAATACTACACATAATAAAATGTGTGACAGACATTTTCACAAGATTGATCCATTCCTGGCATATCAATATTTCTTGTAGTGGCCAAAAAGAGCAAATAAAGCAAATGACCCATATTCATGGTAGGCTTTTAAGCCCTCCACGCAGGGCGATGATCTGTCTCTCCACATCCATATGATGGGTGGAGACAGTGTCTGCTGATACTAAAAGGTTGTGAAATGTCCAACTGGAGCCAATTAATAAGCTAAAGTGATTAATCGGTTGCGTGCTGTAGTGTGTAAGGGCATACAAGTTCCATCTGTACATCACAGGAGATCTATTTTAAAACGTAAGGTGCTCTAAGCAGTAGTAGCTGAATCTAAATATGCTTCCATTTTGTTATTTCTACATTCACAAGCTTCAGTAATAAGAGGAAACAATGTAATCAATCGTGATTAATGACAGCAAATTATTCAATTATTCATTCAGTTAACAGCCCTATGCAAACAGTTGCACGCTTGGCTGAATTCATTACAAGTCTGCATTATGAGTCACACTAAGGTGCAGATGATCATAAACACTTAAGCCTGGAAGAAAACTTGCCATATCTCGCCGCACGGAATCCAGTTCTTTAAGAAACAATAGATTTCTTTGGAGTTATAAATGGAGAGAAAATAATAAATGTATTTTGAAACGTGTATGCTCCCATTTTTGTTGGTCAATAAATACATGTTCTCACTTTTTCTCATGTTTACTATCACCTGTATTCACATTACATCTATTTATTTTCATACTATACTTTTTATTGACGTTATATGCAAATCTATGAATGTTAAATGACCTTTTGTAGTAGGTACATCATTTCCAGTAATTTGAGTGTTAAACACTTTCACAGTCACTTCCCTTCACCTCAAATGCAACATGTTTGTTTCCCAGCTCTGCTGACCTCATTCACATATTTAGATCTGATCACAAAGCAGGCACAGTTGCTCATTAATACCAGGTGCAAATACAGAAGCTCATCATTCAATGTGGATCTACAGATAACGTGCTCATGGAGACTGCATGTTACAACCAGGACTATTTGCAATCTGCCTCAGTCCAATCCAGACGAGTGCAGAAAAACAAACGACCTTAACTGTGAAGAAAAATGATCAGAGCATCAGTATCAGCAGCAGCTTCAGAGCCTCCAGTTAGTGAAAGCAACCTCTGCTCATTTGTATTTATGTGTTTTAAAAAATGTTCCGACAGCTCTCTGAGCACATTAAATGGGATTGTACTTTAGTGGAAAGAGTAATATCATCATTGTCCCTGGTCTTAGCACACAAATAACTGTGTTATAAGGACACTCGCTGATTTATATGGATGTGATTTTAAAAAGGATGTGACAGTGTGCTGAAAACACAAGACGAGGCTATGAGACTTCAGAGGACAGGAGGGACGATTTGCCATTACCTTCTGAAAATTGATTTCTTTTTGTGCGTAAATAATTTAATGTGAGATTAGTTTCTTGGTGTGCATTTTGCCTCTGCTGGGTCTCAATATCCCCCTAGTCTTTTGAAAAAGCTCAGTTTAGCCCAGTGCAGCCTTTTCCAGGCATGACGGACACGGTAAAATGTTCAGGCAGGTTTTTAAAACAAGTCTGGGTAAACATTCAAAATCAATCTTATTTGATTCATTAACTACTGACCATTTTTGAGCTGCAGTGAGAAGAACTGAGTAATGTGCACTAGTTGCAATGAGTAGTTATAAAATCCCCCTTCACCTAAAGGAGAAAAAAAATCATTAAGTTCATCATCAAGTTAGCATGCAAAGGGCTGATTCATACTGTTAATGGCAGCGAGTGTATGCATGTGTCTCTTTACAAATTAGTGATGAGAGAGGAGACGCCACTAAAGGCAATACAATGATGAACAAGACACAGCAGTTACTATGTGGCTATGACCTACTAATGTTGTTAATCAGGGGAATTGACCGTGCATGAGAAAGCAAAATGTTTCATGACCTCATCATTGCTGCTTTAAATGATTACAATCAACTATCACAGGTCAGCGCTTTTTTTGTTGTTTTGTTTGCCCCACACACTGCATCTCCATTAGTACAGTGCAATGCACCAGGGACCGCCTTTACAAATTGCATGTATCACCAACACAGGTGCTTATTTGTCATGCAGTGTGCAGCATATGCTCGGTGTCCGGGTACTAGTCTAGCTCTGGCCCACATTAGGAAAACTGGTATTCCGTAAAATATTAAGCCTTGCAACACATTTTCAGCTCCACCAACTCCGTTCATATTAAGGGTGACAAACAGATGGGAATGTGAAAGCTGCGAAAGGAGGCAGGCTTAAGGCTGTCAAGTCAATTGTGGGTGAAGTTGTAATGCTGCCTATGCTAAACGATCCCTTAATCAAGCACAAAGACCGATGGAGCTCCATCTTTTCTGCTTTAAGTAACCGAGGAAAAGAACACTATTCAAAGAGGCTTCTTGTTATCGCTAATGAACACATTGTGTTGGATCACGCACATCAAATTTCACTCAATCAAACCTTTTGAGGTGTATCGCCCACAAAAAAAGGCCTCTGATTGTTGCATTTTAAGGTTTGTAGTGTTGACAACTTGAGTTGCAAAAGTAATAATCAGTAATAAAAGCTGTTGCTTTTCAATCAGGAAGAAAAAACGTCTAGAGTGCCTTCATGATTTTGTTGTTTTTAGATCAAAAGATCTTTAGAAAACAAGAAAAGAAATCCAACAGGTGATTACCTGACAAAAGTGCTGCTGTGACAAATATGCAGCTATTAGTCACACAAAATAAAAAAATATATAAAACATGATTTAAAGCACCACCGGCCTCCCACAACCCCTAACTCTATGGCACTGAACTGACTGCACTGTGCACATTTGTTTGTTAATGCAAAAATAAAACTGTAAACTGAAAACTGAATGGAAATAAATAAATAAATGGGAAATGTATAAATTAGATGAGCTGCATTCATCAGAACAATTACTTAAGTAGAAGGCTGCGTGTCAATTAAAATGATTAGCAGCAAGGACAGTTCACTTTGATTTAATAGGACATTGAAATAGAAAAACATGTTTGCTTCTTGTTAAAACATTTCTTAGAGCCACTGCAAATTTAGTCCCAGACTAGATTTCATTCACCTCAAAAGGTTGCAGCAGAAATCTCAGTTTTCATCTCAAACCTCAATCTGCATAAAATCATCCAATTACAGAGTGTAAGTGACATTAGTCTACTTTACTTTAGAAATGAATACAGCATACATATGTGTGGTGGTTCGTGGACTGTTATCACTGAATTTAAAGTGGTTGTCCCAGAATGCATTGATTATAACAGGGACTGTTAATTATCATCTGTTGTCTAATCCACATCAGGGTTGTGTAATTAAATACAGCATTGCACTATATATAACTGCAGCAGTGCACTGTCTACATAACAAATATATAGAGAAGTATCTAAGCTGACAAATATAATTGGAATATTAAAGCTGCGAGCAGCGTTGTGCGGGCTCTCGCAGCCGCTGCCCCCGCCAGCAGGCCCGGTAAGCCCTGGACTCTGTGTTCTGCCCGGGTCACTTGTCTCGTATGTGAAGTTTGGTGCAGATTGGTTAATGTATGGCAATGGTATGGGTCACTTCCTGTCTGTGAAGACCTTACTTCCTATGACAACATTTTGACCGGAAACTGAAACTTTTACTCTCCTGCACTGAGAAAATCAGAGTTTTTAGCCAACAGGGACTGTGGAGCCGTTAGCCGCTGCATTGTTCGGTACGTTTGTCACGTAGATTACTTGGAGTGAAGGATTTAAAATGTCACATTCACATAGTAAGACATTCTAACTTACTGGTGGAGGCAGCGTGTCATCAGCAACTCCCACAATGCTTTACTTTATCTGTGGACTTTGGTGATGGGATGGTTTACTTGTCAACAGAAAGTTTGATTTTATTAGGCAAGCCTTTTAGAGCTGCACTAGTAGAAGGTAAAGGTTAAAGGAGATGGAAAGATAAATATCTGCACATCTAGTCAGCATCTCTTCAGTGCTCGTTGAATGGTCGAATAAAATCCTTCAGTGTGAGTTACATGCCAAGCAAACCAAAACTTATTTACTTTCTACCTGTTTTCAGATTTTAGAATTGAATCATTTTTTGGCATGTGCGTGGTCCAGCAAATTAGACATATGCATACTTTCAAATCCAAATTATAAGTGGTTGTAAAGATGTTGGCAAGGTTCCCAGTGGAATAAAATATCACCATTGTAGAATGAGTGCTGGAAAATGCATTTCATTTTTTACTTCATTGAATGGCCTTTAATTTCAATTTGAAAATTTTTTACTGGGCGAGAACAATGAAGATGTTACTTTCTGTAGTTCTAAATTATATAAATTTTAGTCAAATATGTTGTTTTTTTCCCAATAACAGCAGCTTTGTAAAGCTGTCACTTGTTTAGTGAGTTTTTTTTTTAAAACACCTGGCAACAAATTTAGCACAGTTTCCAATTACTTTTTCTTCGAGACATTCCCCCATTTTCTTTACTTTTTCAACAGTGAATAAATAAATAAATAAATAAATGCTGATAGAGTTCAACTGTCTACCCTTACTCATGAGCAGATGATGGACAAAGAAGGAGAAAGTACATCAAAATTCCAACATCATTCATATTTTTGTGCATACGCTATTTGCCTTGCTATGCTATTTAGTGATTGTGTTTTACAGCTCAGCTTAAAATTGACCACTGATTTTAAAAAAAAAAGTATCGGTTATTCCGTCTAGAAATTCTAAAGTTACCCCCGTCCCTGTAACTCACACACTAATGATTCAATTGTCTCTGCTGCAACCTAAAATACAGCAATATGTCACTGTCAGTTGAGCTCCTCTGCTCCCGAAACTCCCTTACGCCTGGGGCACACTGGCTGTGTGAACACCATGGGACTTTTCTTGGAACAGCTTTTCAAAGGTGGGCATGTAAACAGATGTGGTCAGTCACATGACCTCAGATACAGATGCAGTAGCTTGCATTAGATGTTGTGGTGGCACATGCATGCATCTGTGATTCAAAGCTTAAAGACACTCAGCACTACAGACCTCCAGGATGAGTTTTTCAGAGCCAGTAGTTCTCAGAACGTACACTGCATACGTTACAATCTATACTGTTGAAGAAATGTTGCATTACTGTTAACTTACTAGTCTAACAGAAAAGAGGCCACATTTGTGTCGCTCATAGTACCCTTCCTCTCCTCTGGATTTGTCTGCTCAGCATTATTTTTTTTTTTATATATATATTTTGGTGCTGTATCTCACTGTAATTGCTGGGGAATGTAAACAACTTTGCTGCCCAGGAACAGCCTATAAAACAAAGAAAATGGTAAAGACGAATGGTAAAACCAACACCACACACTTTTAGTGGCTCATTAAAGCCTTTTTCTCTACAGAGCTTCCCCTACAGTTTATATTTATAAACCTTTTATAGACATCCATAGATCAGCCACTAAATCCTCACTGTCGTAGAAAGTCACCACTGACACTCCCTCCTCCGGTCCCCTCTCCTGGCCATGTACATTTGTTTTCAATGTAGCCAGCAAACACAAGATGAAGTGGAGCCATGTCCATGACAGTCGGCATCTATTTTGCATGCTTCTGTGTCCTAAAATAATGCTATCACTGCCTTGATGTATGTGTGTATGTGTGTGTGTGTGTGTGTGTGTGTGTGTGTGTGGTGCTGTGAAACAATGTGTGTTTCTCATGAGACCCAAGACTTCCTGATTCTGAGGACACTGTGTCAGTGTCCTCAGCTGGTTTTCTGCTAACAGACAGTAAGGGGGAGTGGAGACAGCCCCCAATCTCCCTGCAACAAGCCATTTAACCATCACAATGACTCAGAAGCTGTTACATTAAGGTAACAATTCTGCTTTAAGGACAATTGACAGGGATTGCAGGGATTACTTATGGTTACGTATTAGTCTGTACTTTGCATTTTAGTAAAAGGCTTCATCATGATACTGTCAAAAGTGATTCGGAGACACTGAATCAGTGTCCTTCAGTAGAGCTGCAACCTCCTTCATTTATATAATAAGTGATTAATCCTCACACTCTTTGTCCCAAAGTCACATTGTATTCCAGGCTTTCTGTCCAAGATGCATGTAACAGGCAGAAACACTTTTCCTTCTCCTTCTCTTTAAGCTATTGTGTGTACGCCTGGAATAACTGCCCCCAAAACATCAGTTGTCTTTGTAGTGAAACTGTAAATTTTGGCTGTTTCTTGCTGGCTAACTTCTGGCTGGACATGGAGAGGCATACTACCTCCTGAGGCAAAGATTTCAGTGATGCCCAGCATGAGCACAGGCGGGGTGCAAGAAGGTATAGGCAGGCCCATTAATGACAGACAGGTATGCCAGTCAATCATTGAATGTGGCCGGAGTTAAATGATGGTGCATATGCAGTATTGTGAGAGCTGCATACACTGGGCAATTGGTGGCCACTGGGATGTGAAGAGGATTAAACCTTGGCTTTTAAACTGTTCCATAACTACTTTCTGATTCCTTTGAAATTTCACCTGCAGACCAAACCAACACACATTTGCCGCATCATCACTTCGTTAAGCTTTGGCTATATGTCACAATATTTATTTGAATCGACAATTGCATACATTTTTCACCAAGGTCTTATTGTATTGATGATGGGAGAGTTGTATCGCTGTGTTAATTTCTTTTCCAGCACATCCCAAAGATTCTCAGTGGTTTGGTGCTTGGGGGGTTTTAGAAGCAGAATTTTTGAAGTCTTTGAGAGACTGAAGAGAGGAACACCAAAAAAAGGTGGAGGGCTCTTATCACTATGCTGGCAATTAATCCTTGTGTGCTCCAATTCCACATACAGTGCACTGCTCCTGTGTTGCTCTCTCTAATTTACACAGTAAGAGACAGCAGGTGTTCTGGACAAAGTAAACAGAGGGGAAACTGGAGGGAGGGAGACCTGCTCATTAGACCTGCGCCGGTCCGATATTATGCGAGTTGCACACTGTACAGAAAACAAAGGGGGTTCTCTCTTGGTATGCAAAACCTGTTTAGCCTTCCCTGTCAGAGTACTAGGCCGGGGCCCAAGGTCACGCTTCCTGTGGTAGGCTTTGCAAATATTGCTGTACCCCTGAGGTGTCAGCAAGCGAGAAAATGAACGTGTGTTCTTCAGCCGCCTCCTGTGTGGGATACATGGCTGACTGTCTCAATCATCCCATCGTGATCTCAGGCAAACGCTCCATTATTCAAAACATTTGCCGTCTCCCATATGTTATACTGTTGTGTATAATAACTTATTCTTCAGCTCAAGCACAATGTGACAAATTGGCACGGGAACATCAACTGACACAAAAGGTCTAAACCCAGAGAAAAATCTGCTGACTGTTGCATTTGTGTGCCATGAAGGAACTCTCGGGAGGTCAAAAGCTGAAGATAACACTGGAGACATGGTGTTATTCTTAGACTTGAAAATCTGAGTAGTGCTATGATAACTTAACTGATCCTTATATGTAAATGACTTGAGTTCCGCTTGACAGAAATGTCTTGTGCAAAAGTAGCATTAGGGAAGTCTTGATATATTACTCTGGATCTTGGAAGTACATTTGTGAACCCCCTTGACTACAGCAGTGTTGGAGCCGCAGCGTTGTGCTGCAGCTGCAGTATAATTAACTTACTGTCAGATGTCATCCAGTTGGCCTCCAGACTTGTTGCAATGACCTTTTGCATAATTTGAACTTTCTCTCACTGTTACACATACATATTTTATATTGTCACATGCTGTTTTATTTTTACGTTGGCTGCCATTAGCATGCAAACCTTTCAGCTGTCCATTTGGCTTTTGTTTGTTTTGTTTTTAATCTGGGAAACCTACCAGTCCTCAGCAACAGCAATGTGACCCTCTATGTTTCTTTATCTACTTTTTCCGTTTCTTTTTCACAGATTTTTAGCTACACAATAAGGCCAACAATCTATTACAATAAAACCGTCGATCAATAATTATCATGATAAATGTCATACAATTAAATATTGAGTTTTGCTCAAGAAGAATTTAACTGACAGACAGAAGAATAGAAAACAAATTGTGTGTTCTATCAGTGTGTTGGCACTGTGCATTAACATTAAACGCATGATAAACCTTTAGTGTATATTGATACTTGAGAAAAATCTGAATATCTTAGTATAATTATTGTCCTAATTAGCGTATAGTGGTTAATATTTGATGTTATCACATGACAGCACACACTGAACACCGATGGAACTGAAGCTTGACTTCGGAAAATTATATTGTAACTCAAATTGCAGCTGCAGCAATATTTGTCAGAAATAATGCAGTTGGATAATTTAAACAAATCATTTAGCCCTCCCATGGACTGTTGTGTAAATGAAAGCTTGTGTGTGAGGGACTATTAAGACTGTGTAAGCCAAATGTCCACATGTTATTCATGTCTTGTGTTTGACCCTAGATGTCAAATGATATTACATGATAAAACAAACAAAAGAAAAAGATTTCTACACTAGAAGTGTCCGGTCAGCATTAACCTCCTGTTTTTTTTTTCCAGCCATTGATGTCGCTGCAATTGACTGTCCAAAGGCATCTTATAAGTCATGGAAATGACAAAGGCTGAATTGGAGCATGGAGTTGAACATATAACGTGGCTATAGGGGCTGCAGTCTAGAGCAGGGTAGTAAATAAAAGGCTAGCACAGAGTGCAGTGTGCTACTAACAGATGGTATGTGAATAGGTTTATAAATGCTTGAGTAGGCTGTCAAAATGATGTGAGCTGGCATTTAACCATTTGGGATGAATGGAGGAAAAAATATAATGTGATAACTAAGGACAGTGCTATCTGTTCTGCGGCGATGAGTAGGAAAGGGAAGAAAAAAAAAATGCTCATCTTAAAGTATGGATTTATCTGGAATAATGGCTTTGATGGTGCCTTCAAATAAAGCATGCCATTTTGTACGTGTCACATGTTGTGATCAGTAGAGACGTCTGTATGGTATTCCCACTTCAGAGATGCCTTTGAGATACATAGTCCTGCCAGACTTGCACTCTCGAGGATCCACGTGCTTCCTTTTAAACAAACATTTGCATTTGCATTTGCATTCGCCACACATCTGTAAGTGTTTCAAATTGTGTTCATGCAAAGTGCATTTCTCTGAAAAACACATTGTCTGTCAAGGTTGATTTTCCAGCTCAAGGTTGCAAAATGCTGCATTGACCTCAGTCCACTCAGTATTGGTCTTTACAAGATATCCATATAAAGCAAGCGGAGCACCCTTTTTGCTCCTTGTGCCTGGAATTGTATCAATTCTTGATTCTTAAGAGCTTGAAAAAACATGTATAACAGAGCATTAAAGGTGTGAAAATGTATTTTCTTTTTGTTGCTTTTCAGGGACCACAATGTGACTTGTTATGAAATGGAAACAATACTTTTCAGTGCCATTTAAATGCAAGATTCAGCTCATGCCTGCTCTCTGCAGATTACATGTAAATTTGCTCTCACAGGAGCATGACATGTAAAAATGACAGGGTGGCCGGGTGTTAGGAAGAAAAGCTAGTGGAAAAAAACTGCTCAGCCTCAGCACTTGACATCTAATTAACTCACAGACAAAGAGACAAGGCCCTCGGACAACAACTGTATGTTTCATCTGGAGCGTGACTTTACTTCTGTTAATGCGCAGCCTGAACAATGACATGCCCTTGCCTCTTGTGTCACCACCCCCAGTCTCATGACACTAAGCAGCTCTGCTCGGCTCCAAACATGTATTTGATCAATCCCACACAGCAGCTGCACATTTTACCTGGTCATCACTCTTCCCAACAGCCACACTGAGACCTAAAGTAGTTTCAGGGCTCTTATGCCCACTGAGATGCATTTAAATCAGGTTTGTGACAGTTGTGCGTACAATATATGCAAGCTATGAATATAAACGCAGGAAGAGAGAAGCTGCTGAGGCGGAGAGGATGTAAAAATGCTGCCACAGATAGAGATGAAATGTGATGCGGAGTGGCTGGCATTGGAAGTGCTGCTGGAGCTGTAACACGTGAGAAATGTTTGCTTGTGGCTCAGCAGAAGCAGATAAATATAAATTGATTGGAAGTGAACTCCCACGGTGCTCTGTGCCATCGTGTTTATAGACAGGTGGAGATGCAGAGTGAAGTGCTGTGGGCTTCGGAGAAAAGAATCCCATTCGCATTCAGTGTGGAGTGTGGCACTGCTATGCTTTTGCTTGCATTCTCATGGGGCAGATATAGAAAAAAGCTGAAAGGGATGATGGCCTGCATCTGCCCTGAAACATGTTTGAATAATGAATAGATTACAGAGATTGAAAGTGCCACCTTACTGGAATGCACGGCTAAAACGTTATAGTGGAACAGCCAATAGGAGCAGCCATGTTCTCGCTTAACGTTCCCATTATTGGTCAAACCTTTGCTGTGATTGGACAGATTAAGATGCAGAGTCCAGATGAGGTGAGGAAGTGGCATTTTCTCTCTGATCACTTCATTTGCAATATGCAAAAAAAAAGAAAATGTCACAAGCTGTCAAGGAGTTTAACTGAAACATGTGTTTGTAATGTTCAAGCATGTCTTGAATAAACCTGGTATAATAAACCTTAGCGGAGCAGGGTTCCACTAATACCTGTGTGTGTGTGTGTGTGTATAGACTGTTCTTCTCTATATGTGACCCTGTGATGGAATGGTAAACTGTCCAGGGTGTACCCCGCATTTCACCCCTTTTGTCAGCTGGGTTTCGCACCAGTGCCCTCCGCCCTCCGCGACCCTCATTTGGAGGATAAAGCGGTAGAAGATGGACGTATGGATGAATTTGATTTGATGCTGAAGCTGAATATTTCTCAACTCCTGCTAGATGTAACATTACCGCAGTTTGGCGACACTTGATGCCTCGCCATTCAAAGTGAAGGAATGCAAAACTAAAATGAACAATGATGCAAAAGATAAAAATGGAATCCTCTGTCACCGAGAATGCTCCAGCCATGCCAAATCAATCTCCTTTTTAATCAAGTAGCTCTACTTCAGCAACAACTTTAAAGTGAGATGCTGAATGCTGGGGTCCTTTTTAGGAATTTCTGTTATGCCTCACTGTGTCACACACACGGCAAAGAGGGCCAAGTGTCCTTCGTTCATTGCAAAAGTGTTTTCCAATTAAATTTCAAATGCCATGACAATGCTGACCTCCCCAGGCATTGTGTGAATGAAAGTCTCCCAGGACTGCACACATTATATCTCATTACTGACAGTGCTGGTCACCTGAGACACCAATCAGAATATCTGAACACTGAAGCTATTGGTTTCTCTCATAGTAGTTTGCTTAGATTGATTGGATTTGGGCTACACGTGCACAACTTGTGTTATGTCAAACACATAATGCACTCGAGAGACTTAAAGTAGAATCCGTTCAACTTTTTTTTGTTTTGTTTAAATGCTCCTCGGCTAATGATATTTTTTTACTTGCGTATCTCTTCTTTCTTTGTTTTCATTTGTAGTCTTGACCACTTCAAACATGGCTATCAGCAGTACCGCACTGCACACCAGATGGTTTCCTAATTTGGATAAACTGCAGATGTAGAAAGGATAGATCTCAATTCTGTGAGTGTGACCACAGCAATCGATGCAAAAGGAGCAACATGGGTGGTGGAGTTAATGATCCAAAATGAGGGAATTTGAAATCCCAACTGGAGCTTAATTCAGTGGATGAGATATTTAATTAGAATTTTAAAGGCATTCAATATTCTTTTAGTGGAACACATTTTCAAAGGGTGGCCAAAAACTGCTTTCCTAGTCAGTGGAAAAAAAGGCTGGCAGAATCTTTAGTTACAGGATGTTTTGCTCAAGCCGGCTGTGAAAACTGAAGTTGTCTTAACTTTTTGTCCATATTGTTCTGTCTCTTGCTCTCTTTCAAGAAATAAATGCACCACTCTGTATAGTGATGTCCATCCATTTTCTACCGCTGTAACCTCCATAGGAGGGTCACGGGGGGGGTGCTGTGCCAATCTCAGCTGATATGGGCCGATAGGCGAGGTGCACCTGGACAGTCCATCACAGGGCCAGATATATACATATAGAGACAAACAACCATTCACTCTCACTCACACCTACGGTCAATTTAGAGTGTCCAATTTACCTAATTCCCATATTGCATGTTTTTGGACCGGGGGAGGAAATCGGCGAACCCAGAAAACCTGGGTCTTCTTGCTGCAAAGGCTAGAGTGCTAACCACTACACCAACTGTGTGGCCCCTGTATAGTGTACATTAAAAAGACATTTTAGCAGTCATCCATTTTCGGACTGTACATCTACCATCTATTAACTTGTGTTAAGTGTATGACCCCGTTCAGACCTGAAATAATCCACTTATGTGTTGGTCTAAATGCTCCCAATCCATCCTGAATGAGTGCTTCGAGGAGGCATGTGGCCACAATGCTGAGCAAACAAGACCACAAACCTTCCTCACCCGTTGCCATTTTATCGTACACTAATCATGGCCCATATTTGGATTCATTTGTAGCCACAGACATTATCTTTGATGTTATCATTATAAGGTATAACATTAATGTTAACATCTTGTTTCATGTCACAGCAGTGGGTGTATAGTGCTTTGATTCACTCAGCTCTTAACAACTTGTTTTTCTCTGTCTCCTTGCCCGTGCACACACAGACACAGACACAAACGCATTGACATCAGACACATCTTTACAGCCAGACTGTAAAATTATTTTTTGCTTTTTTCCAGAAATCATGAACAACTATTATGCGACACACTGTACCATGAGAAATATCCACATTATGAGTGGCTTGTTATTATCTATATAATTTTCAAATTATTCGTATAATGTTGTGCCTTAATCTAACCAGTCTGTGACCATAGCAATGCCATATGGACAAATCATGTATTGTGTTGTTTAAATTAGACTTTTGGGTATTTTCCGTATAATGTTATATAAAAAGAGGACTCTATTGTCATTATCCATGACAAACAAGGTCCAAGGTTTATTTGTTTGTAAGGGTAAATGTATTGTGCAGACTGGTGATACAGAAACAGTAGATGGATCTTTATTACCATTGTGCTGAGAGAATAATGAAAATGTGTCTTTATAGGACAGTGTTGAAATATTTACTAAATAAAAGAGCATTAAAAATGTTCAATAAATAAGGGTATAAAAGGATAAGACAACACAGAGTGCAATACACAACTTTAATTGATGCAGTCGAGTATTTGGTGAAAGGGAATGAACCGAGGTTACAGTTATTGGAACAAAGCTGTTTTAAATTCTGGTTGTTTTGCATTTAATGGTCCTGGGTGGAATAAGTTCACTCGTGGCTGGTGAGGAAGGTGTGGCTGCTTTAGCTTTGTGAGGAAGTACAGTCTCTGACACTCTGAGGTGTGCTGTAATATCCCAGGGATTTAAATTCACCCAGCATCTCTACCTGTGCACTTAATATACAGAGCTCAAAGAGCTCAAATCACATGGATCTTCTTTGGTGTAAAATCAGTTGCTTGGTCTTTACTGTGCTCCAAGGTCCAGGAGCCACATGCACAAAAAGAATACATCCACTGCTTTACAAACACACAATGGAGTGTACAATATCCTTACTGCAGTGGTTGTGCACTCTGCCTTCATGAAAGGGAATGTATGTAAAGCAACGACTATACGCATTCAAATCGTGTACTGCAATTGCATATAAAAACACTGCAGAGGACGGTTGTCAAAAAAATTGAAACATGGAAACAAGGTACTGCACTTTGATTCAAAGTAAAAGGGTGTCTGCTCTGAGCAGCAGTAGAGTCACAGCAGTGGAGAATTATTGCATGACGAGAGGAGCAATGTGACAATGACCAACTGTGAAAATATTATCTTAAATATTCCACCAACATGTGCTAGAGGAACCGCTTTGGGTAACTTAGACTGAAGTTTTCTATTTTGCTTCCATGTCTAGGAGAAAATTAGCCCCACAGTCATATCTTTTTAGGTATGATAATGTGTTGCATTTCCAACCCATGGCTGCAGCTTTCTGTGTTTGAATAACTCTTTTGGCAACCTGTGTGCTAAAAGTGCTATGTGGTGGATGGTGGTGGGTGTTGCAACAGACCAAAGCACCAAACCATGATATGAACAAAGTGTGCTGCCTGCAAATGACAATTGTGAGTAAACTGGCTCTGTTGTCATTTATCAGCCAATACTTCAATCTAGTGAAGTATTGGCTATTGTTTCCCTTTAATCTCTGATAATGTAACCATATTATTCCAAGACTAAACACATTTCTTACATATAGCTCCTTTGAGTCTGACTGTGAGCACATTAAAACTGAGCACTTAATTTACCACACATGACATGCATTACTCTGGGACAGTTTTCTCTGTTTATGTGATATGGTAATGTAAACACATTACAACTACCTATCTTTCATAAAGCACATTATAATCATGAATATTTACCTGCTGCAATAACAGTCTGTCAATGTTGTTTTGTTTTTTTCACATGAACATTAGCGATCATTCTTTTTACAGCCAGTGTGACTCTGAAAACAAACCACCAAATGAATAGATTTTTTCGGGCCTCTACATCGAAGATGAGCACTTCTTTTGTTTCCCTTCTTAGCTGCTACGTTTGCCATGGTTCTTTGGGAAGAACGTGTCAGGAAGTGTATGTTATAGTCATTAGCATATTAATTTTTGGAAGTCATAACAGGATTTGACACACAGAGTTCTAAACATCTGGATATCTCTATAGGTACTTTACAAATTTTGGGAGTATGCCATCTGTTCGTGTGGAAGCTGCACAGTCGTTCATACACAAGGCCCCAGGTTATAAAGGGAACACTTGGCCAGATGTTGAACTTCCTCACTTGAGAATAGTTTGTTTGTAATCAGTCTTCTGTTTGTCATCTGCAGATTTTATGACTGTGTTGATGTAGAGTAGAGGAAAACAGTCATGCATGAAGACTTTACAAGAGTCTGAGGCGTATCAGGAGTATCGATGCAGTATCAATAATTGATGAGTGTGGCTTTTAAACCTCTATTCCAAATGTTTTGGGGATATTTGTGCATAAGTGAACTATTCAAGCCCAGTTTTTGCACCTGTTTATGGGGAAAGATTGTATCAAATTAAATCAACATTTTGTTCATATATTCAAGATGTGTGAAGGTTATGTAAAGAGCTGTTCATCGTCGCTCCATCATCTGTCGATCACTTGAGGCAAAAAAAATTGAAATGGGTGAGAATCGGTCTCTCAAAGCATTTCAGTGATGATGGGGGTTAGAGCAACTGGGCAGTAGTTATTCATATAGTTCACTGTGGGTTTCTGAGGAGCCTGGATAACTGTAGAGGAGGCAGAAGAGGACAACAGGCAAATGCTGTGGGAGGTTAAAGATGTTGGTGAAGACCTCTGCTAGTTGGTCTGCCCAGTTCGACCTGCCATTTCAATGGTCACAGTGAGCAACGAAAGTGGCTCAGAGTGTTTTCACTGCTGGAGCCTGTGATTGTGTGTCTGTCCTTGTAGTTAGTTATTGTCCTTGTACCTTTCCACACACAGGGAGTTGTCGTTACTGTACTGCTCTTCTTTTTGCTACCCATAGTTTTCCTTGGCAGCTGTGATGACTTTTCGTCCTCTTCCCTCCTGCCTTCTTTTTACCCTGTAATTGTATTTATTTAAGTGAAGTTTGCAGCACAAAAGTGGCAGTTTAGTATCCTCAGCATATTTAGAAATTACAATCTGTGATGTCAAAGCAATCCCACAGTGCTGACAGAGCCTCCTCCAACATATGATAGAAAGGCAACTTTGTGGGCATCTGGAATATTGAAATGCATATCCAGGATGTTTGTCAACCTCATGGTAGTTTTTGAAGAATTTAGTCAGAACAGACTTGGGCCTTGTCCACACATAGGTGGGTATTAAGATTTTTTTGGAAAACCTAGCATGTGTGGACATGAAAACATAAAAACCCATGTTTAAGTGCTGTCAAAAGTAGGCCAACAGGTGGTGACATATCAGTAACTGTAAAGCCTTGTTGGTCAAACAGATGGCAGTCAGAAAAACTGTCACTACCTGCAGATGAACAACAACAATAGAATAAAAATAACAATTAAAAAACCTCTGTTTTTAGTCAAGTTAGCATTGATAATAACAATTACAAAACTCTTTTTTCCTGTAGGCACAAAAACACAGTGAGTGGAGATCATGAAAATCTCCATGAAAGGAGTTTTATGAGAGGCAAAAAAAAACCATGAAAAGCTTTAAAACATGTTATATGTTAGTTACATTGGGTCAGGTTGGTCGCAGCGCCTCTGATCAACCCTCCATCTGACCTCAACATTTCGTTGTGCAATGACAATAAAGATCCTTTCCTTTCCTAAAAGAAATATACACTGATGTGTGGATTTGGATAACATGATAACATAGTTAAAATATCCTGAAATTATATATAATTTTGCCTTTTGTGTGCTTTTAGTCTGCCAGTTGTTGAACTGGCAGGAACATGTAGAAATATCTTATTATTACTGATATAAACTCCCTCATTAACTCCCTCAGTAACATTTGATACTAATCACCTTGACATTGATAGACCACCTGTGTTAACACAAACTCCACCTCTCTACCTCTTCTCTTATCCCAGTCACTTCTCCTGTCTGTTCCATTGATGGAGAAGTGAACCCAGTCAATTGCAGTGACAGGGTTTTTCACATCAAGCCAAGTTTCCATTGTTATCATTACATGTGATCTGCAATGTCAACTCCATCACGTTCTTCTTAAACTGGGTGTTTGTAATGACGAAGCTTGAAGTGGTATGTTTGTAGGGGTTTTAGCTTAGTTCCGTGTGGGGCTCCTGCCCCTCTTCCCTTTGCTGTGTCATCTTCTCTTGTACCACAGCCTCAGGGGATGATGCCGTCTCAGAGCTCGAGTTAAGTGCCGCATCTCTGGAACAATGTAGTCTTTGATAGTCTTTGATTCGCGGTCGCCGTGAACAGCTGTGATTGGCTGTAACAGTGCCGCATGGTTGCTAGGTGAACACCACATTGGGTGTGAAATGGTAGAGTGCATTTGATGTCCGGACCAAGCCTGAGCGACTACTAACCAAGTATATGGCTCGAGCCTGACAGGTATTCTTCTGCTTTGGACCCAGTTAATCTAAGATACACTGGGCTTTGAGTTACCCTGTCCCTGAAACACAACTGTTACCATGGTTATTGCTCGTTTTCCCTGTCGACAGTGCAAATTAAGCATTACTTCAGACAGAGATATAAAATAAATCCCAGACAAGACATCACAAGAACAAATTAAGAAAAGTTGACCTTATGTTTAACCCGATCTACTCTATATGATTTGGATGTCCTCTGAATATAATTCTCCGAGTTGAGTTGAGTTGAGTTATTTGTTTCCTGTCATGACATAAATCCAGAGTGTGATTTTACCCTATGTCGCACTGATGATGCAGGAAGACAAACATCCGTGAATCTGTCCATGAGTCAATCAAGAATCAATTTCCTCCACGGAAATCTCATCATCCATTCATTTAAATTTACTTGTGGTTATCTGGTAATTAAGAACAAAGATGGTGTTGTTGCTATGGTTACCTGCATACACCTTCCCACAGATTCCATATGGTTGTTAACAGATACCTGCAAATCAATTGTAAATGCGCAATTTCCAGTGTAGTGGTGCAGAAAATATCATGATAATTCAATTCTAAACAATTGCTCTATCAACAGCATGGAATCCTAAGCAATCTTATCAAAATGAAACCTAGAGGCTTGTGAAACAGTGTGGCATTTTTATTTTTTTTAAATTTTACATCAACGATGTTTCTTTGACCACAATCATTCTTCTTTTGCTTACTCGAAAATGACAAAATATCCTCTCTTTAGCAGCAAAAGGGAGAGGGCAATAATGAAAGTATGATGGCAGGGCCCATGGTGAATAGCTGTGGCTGGGGATATAGGTGACATCTAGCACTGATGCTTAGCTCAGTGGTGGTTTGCTTAAAATAGAAAGCTCTTCTTAAAAATGAAGCTAGAGGCACCTCAAATGAACTGCAGTCACTATCTCGCCGTGCACACTAACTCCCGAGGCAGCTCTGCCTCAGGAGGACAAAATGCTTTTGGGCTCCAAGGATGCAACTGCCAAAAATGGCACATTATTTCTAATTGGTTAGCCATAGCTGTAAAACTGTCAGGGAGCATGTGGCTGCTAAACTTTCAACATCACTCACAAATATATATTTTTAAGATGTATAGCAGAATATTCATTTTATCTTCCAAAAATTAGTTTGTGTGTCCATTCTTTTTCGTCTTCTTGCATTCATGGAAAAATACCCTTTTCTTACTTTGCCCCCTATGGAGTAATGTGCAGAACACTTTAAAGGTTGAATGTATTATGCCCTTGGGAAGTTAAAAGGTTGGTTCTGTTCCCTGGAACATCCAGTATGTTTGACTGTTAGTTTCTATTCTCTATTGTATATGTGCTGCTTTGTTTAATTCTCAAATCATCTCTGCAAAATACTTTTATTGTCAGTGGTGGAAAACATGCACAATCCCCTTTTCTGCTCTGTGGCTGAGAACTGTGGCTGAGCAACATATTAGCGACAAGTTAAGCATATGTTATTTTTCCAGAATTCCTTCTGTCTACTTACAGGGACAGGTTTGGTCCATAATACTGTTCCTCTTAATCTTGGGTATCTGTGTGTTGTTGTGCATCAGTGATATCAATACGCTGTGATAAAATCTCATAAATAGCCTTTATAATTCAGCGAACACAGCTTTATGTTTTAGTCATTCTATTAGTTGACTACCAACATTTTGAAGTTGCAGCCCCAGTTCACTGAGTTGAGTAAGCATATAATAAAAATATTGTTTGGGACAGCCCTAGAGCTGTCTCCTCTGTTTATGCACTAAGCCATGTTCTGAATCAAAGAGGCCTTTATTTTCATCCCAGATTCCAAGGTTACTGCTCCGATATGTGACCCACATTCTAAACACTTTGCACAATAATGGCTTATGTCAAACTTGGATACATTCTCAGAGCTTTGTGAAGGGAGTGAACATAAACTGTGGCTTTTCAGGAAGCCTCAAAGCCACACATTTTACACACACACACACAGGTCTCCTATATTGTAGGGATTTACTCACCGTTTAGTCGCTGTCTCTCTGCTCCTTTCCTGTGGTGTCTCTGCCAACGATGAGTGCAGCGTGGACATTCAGCAGACATCACTACAGGAGGTGAATGTGAGACCACTTCACTTTCATTAAATGTGTATATTTACCCTTAATTAGGAAGTATTCTTGTGCAAACACAACATCCCTCATGAGCTCATTGTACAGTGCGTCTGCTGTCGGTGGCTGTATGGAGAGCTACTGACTGGTTTGAAGCAAAACACTCTCCATACTCTTCACAGGTACCCTCTATAGGCTGTCTCTTTCATCAGCACACACCCCCCGAGGGTACAGAGCATTGAGCTCTCTTACTGCCGAACACTCGCTCTCCCCTTCTTTGTCCATCTGAAGAAACAGCCCTGCATGTTGTTCCGCTGTCTTTTTCTCTGTGTAACTCCTGCGTTCCTTTTCTTTCCTCAGGAACAATGTTGTAAACCTGTTTGTTTTTTTTATGGCGTAAATCAAAGCAGACAGACTGGTACCATCAACCAAATCAGATTGTTGATCTCAGAATCAAACCTATATCTGCATCTTACTAACATATTCAGTGCTATTGCGTGGATCGAAAGGCTAAATACATGATGATAGGGGTTAGGACTCAAGCTGGTTGAGAAGGGGAAAAGTGGAAAGCAGAAAAAGCACAACTTTATTTCCATTTTTTTGTTTTACTGCATAATTTTTTCTCTTTTGGGCTTCAATAATGTAGTTAAATAAATCAAAGAAAACACATTATTAGTCACAGTGCGAAGTGCCCCTGACTCATATAAGAGGGATGTTTATTGAGGAGTAAATTGTTTTGCCTGCTACATTTTGTAAGTAATTGCTGCATGGATTATGTTCACTATAGCAGATTTTTTTTTCCACCTGACTTGCTATGTTCTTGTAAGGCAAAGAAGTCATAGGCAGGTGGCCCGGGGAGCATGGAGGGCAAACAACAAAAAAACAAGACTTTGACACATAATTGGAAGCCTTATTAGCTGCTTTAAGCTGCTCTTTATTCTGTGCACTGCCTTGTGTTCACTCGTGTATATTTGGTCTAAAAAGAGCTGTGACTGGATTATCAAACAGTGATGCAATGTTCAGAGAAGAGGTACTTTTTCCATTCCCGTAAATGTTGTGATGTAGCTTCTTGATTTATATATTTCTTTCTTTTTATGCTTCCTTGTCATTTTATTTTGTCGTATGTGTTTTAGGCTCTTTCTATCAGAAATTAAGCAGCGACTGCTTCCACAAGCACAATGTAACGCCACCAGTTTTGTAAATCAGGCTTTATCAACCAAAGACTGTGGGCTTGTACCTGTGATTTGAAAGTAGGTAATATATGTGGTTATATAAGGTTTATTATTGTAAACCCCTTTGGTCTCCACCCACAAAGTCATCATTGTCACTTTAAAAACTAATGCAGGTCTTTCGACAGAATTTTTGCAGGAAAAATAACTTGGAACACAACACACACAATAATTAGAACACAAGTCAAACACCAAGGACACTCAGTACATACTGGACTTGATTTAATTCTAGTTTCCTTTAGAAATAGGGTGAAAAGCTAGAACCACTGACACAGAGCTGATGACAGCATTCCAAGCCAGAGGCTTTCATTACATGGACATGATTGGCACGATCATGGTAAATTTAAAATTGCATCAAAATTGTAATTTAATTGCTAATGAGGAAAAAATATATTGTTGGAAGCCATGACCCCAAAAAAGGATACAGTGGATCTAAAAGACCCAGGCTATTAGGAAGGTATTTATTTCACTTGCTGTTGCTTGGCTATAAATCACATTAATGGGCCCTGCAATAAAAAAAGTTATCAGTAATGAATGTTCAAGTTCTCATCTTCATCCTGGCGGTCGAACAATGTAGAAAATTCATGGCCAGCTCTCAGCAACACATTGCTTGGCAATTGTTTCTGACTCGCATCGGCCATAGACAGTCAGCAAAGCTCACATGGGCTTTCAACAGCAACAAAAGCGCAGCTGACAAATGTGCCACTTCAGATCTGAACAGCTCAACCCTCAAAATAAAGACTGCTATTTTACATTTGTTTGCCTTTGACTTAGAAGAACTTTCTGTTCGAGCCCATGGCAACACACAGCTTACTCCTCGCCACTTTGAGATAGATGAAATAAAGTCGGATAAGGACTAAATTACACAATGAAAATCGTACAAAGCAGAGGTAGGTATAATTAGAGGCTTTTATTGATGATGATGAACAAGTGGATCTTTTTCTGATCTATTCATGGCGATCCAAACTCACAGTCTCAACAGCACTGAAGAGATGCTTGAAACGCCAGGAGCTAGTCTTACACAGATACTCAACTAAGTATGCATAATGGTAAAAATAAAAAAATTGGATTATACTATAGTACTCTCTATTCTCTGACTTGCTAATAATGTTGCTACATTATTGATTTACTGATTTTGAGATTATACACTTTGAGTTTGTCTAATTTCTTAGTCTCAAAAGCCAGAGAATCCTAAAAGTCAGAGGAAAATGTTTCTTTCAGAAATGTTAAACTGCATATTTTCTACATATAGCATAGGGCTGGGTGATATATCATATATAAATACAATTTCAGTATGTTTAGGCAATGCCTCGATATATGAGATATTGCTTGTCGTTAAGCTGGCCTTAGCTCATGCACAGTTTTATTTCTTGTAGTTTGTGCTTTTCACAGGACAGTGTCATTGTAAATACTATAATACAATAAAATATAATATAAAATAAAATTGTCTATTGTTTATGATCTGTGTTATGTACTTAAAATATAGCTAAAGAAAGTGGTAAAGTTTATTTACAGTGCATCTTTCACACAAGTACACACATTAAAAACAAAATGTATTTCCTTTCATATTACATATATTAATGTTAAAGGAATAGATTCAATGAAACTGCCTATAAATGTGGTCACATTCTGGTTTAAAACAAATAAAAAATTGAAGAAGCTGAGTTTGCTTGTCTGTGATCATATATTTTATCATGTTGTGATAATACTGTATATTGCCTAGGCCTAAGACACACTATCACAGACTTAATAATATCTGTACATTCATAAATACAACTTCAAAACAAAACGTGGGGTAAAACGTTTTTTCCAAAGCAAGCGATGTAGTTTGAAGTTGAGTTAGCTGCTGTGACTGGATTTAATTTACACCTAGTAGGAAATGTCAAGAGTCTTCCTTGGATTTATGTAAACAATCTGGGTGAGAGCTTGATTTTACAACCAGCACAGCCAGGCTTTATATAGTAGAAGCAAGTAAATCATTATCAATTGACTGAAACACGACCAATCCAGCTGTACCATGAATTCCTCCTCTTTCTCTCATTTTCATATTTTCTTTTTGTGACTTATATCAGGGCAACATCTCTCTTTTGTCTTCATGACCAGGTTATTGTCTTTTTTTTTCCCGATTTGCAAGGCAGCACACGTCCAGCAAGACGTGGGTCCCACTGAAATGACTCCTAAAAATATCCATCACTGCAAATGACACCTTTGGTAGTGCTGATTCACTCTTTTTGGGTTAATGAAGTTATATGCCCCTGAACAACCACCAAGATGCTTGCTAATGTCTTTTAATTTGCAAAGATAATTACAACAAGGTTCCACTTGAAAATCCATACATGCCAGTATATGGAGCCAGAATCGACCGATCCAAGGGGGTAATTATTTCTCCCTCAGATTCTCTAATATATAGATACATCTCGAGGGGCTAATGACACTGATCAAGTGATTAATGCAATAATAAAGCAGTCAGGGTTGAGATGACATGTGTACAAGATATAAAATACGCATTTGTGTGCAAAGCCTCATGAATGCTAATGTCCTCAGCGTCACTTCTTTTCAGCATCTGGTTTTGAAAATATCAACATTTGCATTCGGTGCCTAAAGGTGCTGGGGAAACCAGGTTAGCATATGCCCCAACATTATACAATCAGCCAAAGTTACACGTGCTTTTGGGCGCAGAACATGTTGTGCGTGTTGTCTTAAGGTTAAAGACGTGCGCATGCTCTCACCCATATGCGTACAAGACATGTGAGAAGAAAACGATGGAGTCTTAGAGGCAAGAAGGGTCTAGACATAATGTGTTTAATTATGTACAATGTTCATTAAAACATAGCTCACAGCCTCTCCAGAGGCATCATTCCTGTCAGATTAGTGGTGCTGAGATATGGCTGGTGCTGAGCAGAATCAGCACATATGGTCTGTCTGCTTGACAACACCGTGACCCTCAACAGATGTGCTGGGTTTTTGTTTTGTTTTTTTTCTCTTCCCTGGTGTTAGATTTGGCATCTTTGTCACACCTGTGTTTTCTCTCGGGCTGCTACAATAACTTCAACAAATGAGCCTGTTGGATTGGCCCTCGGAGTCAACAAAGGATTCTGGGCATGCCAGGGAAACACATTTTGATTTCATTAGGAAGGCTGGCTCCATTGTGGCAATTATTATTCAACGGCTCCCTGAAGAAAACGATAAATTATGCTTGCGAGATGTTTGCAGGATGATTGCGTGACAGAGTTTCTAAAGCCACAAAGAAGATAAGTGTTTTGTGTCCTAAATGGTTCATATAATAACTTATATAATTATATGTATATATAACTATGTAATTCTTCCATAACCTACATCCCCAGAAATTTGCATTCAAATCATTCCCTCACATTTCGCTTTCTAGACTATGTCCAATTAATATTTCATTGTATTTTTTTGCTGCATGTACTTGTACATGCATTTTTACAATTACCAATACTTGTTTACCGTGGCTTTGTTTGCAGTTTTTGTGTGTGTCTAAATCCATATACTGTTCTGACTTGAAGATTGTTCTTGTAACTGTTGCAATATTATTGAAAGTGCACTGTATGTTTGCACATAATTACAGTAACGCTGAATCTGACTTCACTTGTGGTTGCCATGAGACAGGAAGAATGCCTTATTAATACAAGTTCCATGAGTTGTGTTTGAATAACAAGATGCTTTGAGCAGTTCCCCTGTCATGAATATATCTAGATCAAAATGAGCCACTTGTAAATTGAGTTGAACTGCACAGATGTTCTCTTCAGTTAAATCATTGTAGGTATGCAAATATTTTCCAATACAAAATGTCAGGGACTGGCTGTTTCCTCACTGGAAGAATTATATATTAACATTACAGTAATAGTTTATGAGCACAAGTACAGTGTGTCCATGAGCAGGCTTCATTCGTCTACATAAATGCAGGTTGGCAGGTTGAGTTCCTCATGTGCAAGCAGAACAGGAATGCAGTACAGGTTACAAAAAAGATAGAAAAAAAAGAATTCCCAGCATCAAAACAAAAACAGGTATAACTAGGGATGCACCGGAATGAAAATTGTTGGCTGAAACCGAAACTAAGAAATTATTATGCCAATTCTCTGTATCATTTCTCTATATGCACTGCTTTATCCCCACATCCAAGTAATGATTTTTATGACGAGGATTAGTCGTAATGAAGTGCAGGGGCTCCGAGTAGATCTTAGTAAAACGTGTTGACAGAGCGTAGATTTCATTGTTTTCACTCCGTCGGTCAGTCTCAACCTCTTTGTGTAGAAGTCGCGTCAGTGCTGCAATTAAGGGAATAACAGACGCATCAGGCGAGCTGTTTGGTGCGAAGAGAGAGAATGTTCTCCATTAAGATGTGTGACATTCACTGGTGTGAAGTGAAAGTCGCGGGGAGTTCATAATCTGCGCTGTATGCAGCCAAGTTTCGCATTTGCTCAAAGAGACTTTCCAACATTCAATTCAGGTGGTGTTCCATCATGTACTCACATCTAGTTGGAACAGTTTTATTGGTGTTCCAAACTGATCTTGGACAGACACTAAGCGGGAATAGACAAGTGCATGCTGGCGGCAGTTTTTGCATGCGTTATCACAACATCCTGTTTCGATCGCGTCGTTAAAAGTCTTTCGGTGGCCGAATTTTCGGTGCATCTCTAGAAATAACCAACGGATTTATCTTTAAAGTATGCTGGTTGTTTGGACTGTGGTTGTTCAACATAATCCGAGCTTCCTCTGTAATGAAAACCAGCTTGAGGTACAGCTGCTCACTCTCACTGAAAACGTAAATTCCAGCGACAGAGCATTTCAAGTCTTTTCGGTTATTCAATATCATTAGACAGTCTTTTCCAACAGCAAACGCAGATTGTGTTGGTTTGTGAACCACTCACACTGGCAAGCATTGGTATTGTTTGGGCTCCAGCTCTGTTTGGAACTCGGTGAACTACTACGCTTTCACACCAAATAACCAGAAGTTCCACAGCCCGACATGATCAACGGCGGGCTTTGCTTCATAAGTAAGATAAGTAAACATGACAGTGGCACCAAAACAGAACACACTGGGCATCTGCAAGTTAGAATTCAGGGAACACCCAAATTCTGACCAAGCATTTTGTCATTGCTTTGGGAACTAGAACTGTGCCAGAGCTGTGCCAGTGTGACAGGGCTATCCCTTCACCAAAGTCCATAGAGAAAATGACTTATTTTACATCATGGTGCAGAAAAGTTTTTCATCCATTGCTGCCTCCACTTGTAAGTTCAAATTTTGTGAATGTGTTATTTTTGTGAATGTTTGCAATCCTTTAGTAAGTGCCAAATCTTACCTAACAAGGCAGCAGTAGAACAGTGTCCCCTTAGCTTGTGTGAACACAGAACAATGAGCACCTGACAAACTCACACTTTCCATTCAGTACAGGCTGTCTAATGATGAGACTGTATTCTTCCAGATGCACATTTTATCAAGTGAACGTTTGCTTGTGGCTAAAATCTGCTTTCCCTTATGTTCCCATTGGCAGCTACTGTATGCTTTAGTGAGCAAGCATTAATTTTTTCAAGCTGGTTCCCTGGGTAGGTGGCACGCATGGGATACAATTAGCACAGTCATATTTATCTATTTGTCATTACCTCATGCAACCAAACTTGAAAAAAACTACTGTTGCTCATCACTTCAAAATCAGGTTCCTTTTGTTTGCATTTGATCTGGGCAAAGATTTCAGACTTTGCACAAAAGCGCAATAAAATATTTCTTCAATATGATGATAAACTAGTAATTCAGACAACCTTTTGAGTATTTGCTCTTTTAAAATGTCTATACATTCTGCCTATACACAGGTTTGGTTTTTTTTCTAGTATGTCTGTCATCAAAAAATGTATAGGGTTACCAATCCATGATAGGAGACATGTGGCAGATTGACTCTTTAATTTCAGCTGGGTGGAACACTATTTCTTTCAAAACATGTAAAGCATTGATGATTAGGTTGAATGCGGAGACTCCCATGACAAATGCTGCTCAAATAAATAACATATGAATGCTACATTTCATTATTAAACCTCCCGTCGCCGAGTATCACTCATCCCCTCGTATAAATGTTTCACAGGTATCAAGGAAATTGTGCCATATGTATGTGGAGCATAACACAGTAGGGACACTGTGGCCAGTATTTCTGAGAACACTGAATATTGCTGTTCTGTAATACAGGTCTCGTCTATATGGATATGTGTCTATCTTAAGTAGCAGCTGTCGGCTCTCACTAATCCTCCAGCTTGATTTAAATGTCAATACCTCTTCATATGTGCACAGGCATAAATCCGTATGAATGAAGTGGGCAGTGGTAACATCCCCAAGGAGGCAAGAGGGGTGAAAGTGTGTGGGTGGTGGTGGTGTGGTAAGGGGGGGGTTGACGATAGGCCATTGGCAGCAACAACAAGGTCCATAGATTTTAATGCGTATACCCTAGTGAAGTGCCATCTGGAAGAAGTCTAGTGCCTATGGATTAATCACCTGAAAGTTCATTCCCATCTTGAATTACTCATCCTGCACTCACATCTGGTTGATCCACTGATGGAAGCCACATGTCTGTGTATGCGAGGCTACATCCATACTGCTCCATTTCAATTTAAAAATGCATCAATTCTGCTCTGGATGTACCTGCCGTCCACATCCCCCCGGCATTATATAGCCCCCCCCCCCCCCCCCCCAAACAGGGACATTTTAAAAATGCTGCTGTCTCCTTTAAAAACTCTGGGGATGCATTTTGATCGCGACCATAGACTGTAAATAAAAAAACAGACTGTGGGGTGACTCTGCTGGTTGCAAAAAGAAGTCTGCTGCACTTCCACTCAAGCAGACTTATTTTTGCAGTGGGAGAATGTGCCTTGACTCCTCAGTCGATTTATAACGTCAGTAAACATTTGATCGTTGATTTTTCTTTTGTTTTCTTTGATGTCCCTGGTCAGTGGAAATGAGACATACATTACAGAACATATGGGTGATTGACAGTAGAAGCCTGGGTGTAGGTGAACTTCCGGTTGCAATATGTCACCATGGTGCTGGCCAAATAGTGATTCTGGAGGCTTCAAAATTGGTGTTTAGATTATTATGGGTGATGTCAACAGGCAAAAACTGGAGACCCTTGGGAATGGTGATACAGCTGCCCGCATTCAATTCCTGATTGGTCCTTGTGAGCTGAGATCTGTCTATGCTAAAACACTGCAGAGGAGAAAATCAACTTCCTGTTCATACCGGCACACGCACGCTCAGTGTACCTGAATGGTCCTGAGATATATGCATTTTCAGGCATGATGAAATCAGATTTTTCCGAAATTCGGCCATATTGCTACGGAGATTATATTTATTGGGAATAAAGAGTTTGACGGTGACTGGCAGAGAAGCTCGCCAGCATGGGGAGTGGAGTGGGTGGGGGAGGAAACGGTTAATGGATGACCACGGGTGCACACAGATAGACTAATGTGAGAGGAGGAGGCAGCACTATAGGGAGGATGCCACTCTTCTGGGGCGCTGTCTTGTGGAGAAGCTACATGGCTGAGATTTATGATGTGTTATTAGAGGACTGTGGACAAAATATTGTTGCCCTGTGTATGTGGGACATGCTTGTTGGGCTTGCTCAAACTCAGCGGGTGAAGCTAGAAAACACAGCAGTGCTCTCATATCTCAGGGAGTTTCACTGCAGTGCTTCTTCCTCAAGCAAACACAGGTGGTCTGTTGTCACTATGCCATATCAAAAGTAAGGAATAAATAGCAAGTGTGTTTTCTGAAGAGCGACCATACTAAGAGGGTGATTTCCAAAATCAATAATCTCTTTAATTGAGTAGTGGCAGCACTCTGTTGCACCTCACTGGGTTAGAAATTAGCTCTCCATGGCATGCTTACAATAGCAATGGAGAAGAAAAAAAAAACCAACTATTTATGCTGTGACACAGATTAACAGTGTCATGTTGTGGTGAGAATGATGCATGGGAAAGAAAATATTTAAAACAACTCATGTTGCAGACCTTTTGCATTCTCTGCCTGTGGACAGCAACATTAACATAACATAAAATGTTATTCTAAAGGGGGAATACTGGAGGCCCACTGGTCTCAGGCAGAGAGGCTTTATAACCACGCGACTGTAAAATCCTTGGCTTTATCACAGGTCATTTGCTCTCTCTTCCCTTATAGTTGCAGCTGATAAAATATTTTTAAAAAAGGCAATGAAATGCAATCTAATCTAGGTGCCTGTAATAAAATTAAAGGAGGTGTAAGAAGAATTCAAATTGTGTACTTACAAATTCATTTGACACAAAACCAACGTCGCCACCAAGGTCCCAGCAGAGATCATAGACATACTGACAAATAGTTTGTGCTGACTATCATGATATTAGAATTTCAAACTCTATACCACTACCCAGGAAAATAGGTGTATTATAGCAGGTTTATTCAAGACAGATGCCTGAGCATTACACAAGTCAAACCCATCAGACCAAATTTGAAGCAAAATCATAATCTTGCATCAGCAAGACTATTCCTTAAGGGAAATCAGCAAACAAACCATTTACTCAAGATGTGGCATCCAAGCTGTTACAAAGAAAGGTGTCATTCATTTTGCAAAGTGCCTGATTAGGAATGTTTTTATTTTTTGGCATTACAACAATCTGAAGCACTATAATAATGCTGACCTTATAATAAATACAGACTTTTGTCCGCAGAGGCCATTTTGTTCTAGAAATTGTTTTTATTTTTTTTATTTTTGTGGACATATTTTCTGATCTTTGGTTTATGTAAGTCAGGGTTTTTGTCTAACTTAGTTCAGTTATTGTGTTAGTTTAGGTTTAAAGTCACGTTAAGTTCATGTCACCTTTGGTGTGGGTTTGATCCCCTTTTATTTTGGTAAACGTTCATGTCTTCCTGGCCCGTGGTTTCTTCATTCGTCTTGACACACCTCCCCTAATTCCCTCATGCACTTCACCTGGTGATCCTTAAGTAATCACTCACACCTGCCCTTGATTCCCTCTTCCCTATATAGAGTCTCCAGTCCCTTTGTCATGTGCCAGAGTGTCGTTTATGCTTGCAGAGAACACGTCAGATTTTTGTCTTGTCAATTCAACTTTTAGGAAGAAGTGTTTTTGGATTTTGTTTGTCTATTCAAGAGGACAATAAAGACCCTTGAATCTTTCATCGTGCCTCCTGTCTTGTGCATTTGGGTCCAAGCAGTGTATTCACCCTTCCTAACAATGGGTCATGGGACAATGGACATCACCTTTCCAACGGGGTCTTAAAGTTAGCCAAACTTACGTCAAAGATAAACAAAAAGTCAGTGACAAATGGTCACACAAGGTCTGTTAAATAAAGCAATACATCAGAGTGCTTTCACTTAAAGTCATACCCCCAAATGAAGTGGTCATTTGTTAACTGAACCCGTACTGGAGTGAGTAAATACATGATTTCAACGATGATAAAAAAAGCTAAGATTCCGACTGAGACTTATCTTGTAATTTTTATGTAAACTTAAATGTGAATAGAGCCCAGTTGAAAATCAACTTCAATCCCTGTCAAATAGAAAAGTGCAAAAGCACTTGAGAGGAGACTCCTTTTATCTCTTCTTCACCAGAGTATCAGCAGAGAGAAGAGATGAAAACAGGCTAAACAGAAAGAGCCAGACAGCAGCATCAGATGATGATGACGATGAAAGCTTTGCAGGTGGCCTTGAAAGACGGGCTGGTACAACAAACGCGTGGTAAAGATGGAGCAGACAAATCAGAGCAAATGAGCCTGAGAGTTTCTTTGGCCAGCACCAGCTTAAGATACAATGTGCTCCATTTGCAGAGCTGCTTGCAATCAACGAGTACAGTATGTGATGGTGTATAAAACTCTGAGAGTGGGAAAACGATCAACTCAGGCAAGAGAAGATGAAGAGGAGCAGCAGGATGAGATGTTCTCATAAATGACGTTTCCATCACACTCAGTTGCCACTTTCTTGATCCTATGTTCTCCTGTAGGTTGTACAGAATCTAGTTTAGGTCCACAAATTAAACTGTGATTAGATTTGTCCAATCAAACTCCTTCGCATTCCAAGATGTTCGGCAAAGTCAATTACATCATATCTATGAATTTGACTTTCTTATTACATTTTCTTTCCCCATGCAATTTTTAAATTAGTGTAGGAGCAGAATGCATTGAGTTGGGTTTAATCAAGTGGAAACTACCAAAGCCCCGTGACTCTGCAGCAGGCAATCTCCCCAAGCCTTGAAGCCTATTGCAATGAGCCAAGGCTTCATCAGGCTTATGAACGCTGTGTCATATATGCATTACAGCTGCACCACTCTAAAAACACATCCCACTGTCTACCTCATATAGGTAAATGCCAAATCCACAAATTCCCCCACATGGCCGAAAAAAATAACCGTGAAAAGACGTGTCAGTACTTTCCAGGATCTTCAGCAATAAAAAGCTGTATGAATGATTTAAACTAGCATCTGTAGAGGCGCATCAGCTGTCAGCTGTCAAGAGATGAAAGCCTGGATTGGCTCATAGGACTTGATGAGAGAATATAGTAGCTGGGTATTCTGGGACATAGAGTGGAGGCAAGCATGGCGACCAGCTGTCGTAGTAACTGTCGGCACTGCAGCGCGTGGCGATGGGAGGCCTCGGGCACAGAGGGATGCTGTGACAAGAGCAAGAAGGAATTTAGCATCTCAGCGACTGTGCTCAGCACAGCTCAAGCCCTTTCTTTTCAGGATATTTTATATCAAGTAACCAAAAAACATCTTCAACTTATTTTATCAGACCAAGTCTGCAAGGGCTGGGGATTTTCTTTGTTCCTTCATTGTAATTTAGGGCACTTTAAAAAGATAGGGGAAGAGCTCTTCTTCCCTCACATTGTTTCAATAACTGTGCCAAGGCACAGTTGGAGTGCGCTCACTCAGCTTGTCAAAGGGTTTTGAACTCTGCCCTTCATTTATGTGCTCAGACCTCGCTGGGTGTCAAGGGCAGTCACGCAGTGTTTTTGAAGTGTGTGCATATCACACACGTATCCTCTGTTTAGACTATTTTCCTTACATACAAAAGTGATCAAAAATGTTCAACCTTGCGCACAAAAATTCTGCACAAGGTCTGTAAAGAATATGTGATATGAAAATCCTGGTTGTTTGAATTGTGGATGTTTGTGATGGTTACACAAAGGCCTTTGATCAAACTGCCGGGGAAAAATGAAAACATTTCTTGCCGATCCAGACTAGCTAATCTGATTTGAACCCCGTTCTGTGGGTGGTTTGAAATGTGATTACATTTCTATGTCTACAGACACATCTAAGTCTGAACATAGACTGCTCAAATCAGATCTCAGATTGTCTTCAGTGTCATTCTTAACACAGCGCACAACTTCTAAATCAGTGACATCACTGCCACTGCTGCACAGCAAAGCCGGCTGTGACTACAGCACGGAACATGGTAGTATGCACTATACCAATCTCCTCTGTCCCTGTGTTTCTGTTGTGCGATGGAGACGTTCGGCACCGCAACTTGACAGCAACTTCAACAATTGTGTGGAGAGCAAGATGATTTTTCGCTAGTCTTCCATGTTTGAAAGTGGCACCACAAACTACATTATGCCTACATTATGACCATGCAGATAGATTGATCATGTCGAGACACAAATCCAATTTGATAACTTGCAGTTACCGACTGCCTGAAAATATCTTTTTTCGAGAAAAAAGATATTCTTTTGGAGAAGCAGCAGGGGAAAGGCAGGTCCACACTCAGTGAAAACGTGGCTGCCAGTGGGGTAACAACGGAAAGATTTTGGCAACTTAACTTGAATGTCTCACCGAATAAATCTATGATTTCTTAAAAAAAATGCAGCGGCTTTACCCTGCTGTTAGACAACCATTTCAGACTGGAAACTAAAGTCTGCGAGGCTTTATAAACCACTCAATTCCTACATTGAAGTTCAGAGACAAACAAAACCATTTTGGATCGCAGCATATAGGAGTCTTTTTAAAATGCTTTGTTTGGATTTACCTAAGTGACACAAACTTACAAAATGAAGAAGCAGTAGACCAGCAGCAGTCGTCTCTTTCTCTTCCCATCAGAAAAGACAATCGAAGTGGCGAACAAGGTAAATTGGCATAGATTTTATTAGGTGAGACTTTTCCTTAGCCATGTTTTCACTAAGAATGTGCCTGCCTGTCCTGCTGCTTCTCAGCATATCGGCTGTAAGCTGCTGACTGTCTGCCTTATAGAACATAAACATCTACTCTCAGTCTGAGTCTTCCAGTAATAAATGGTGAATAGGAAAATTCAGAAATTCTGGCTTTCTGCTGGGTTGCTATTCATTTATCTGTTCTCCACCCTTTTTATATAGTTAGAATACTTTAACTTAACAACTCAGTTTTCAATAAACCTTGAAAAATAGTCATCACTTCTGATCTTTATAATGTGGTAACAAATCACCTTCAGAAACATACCCTCTGCATTCAGCTTGTATTTGAACTCAAACTACAAATTCATTTTTTTAAATCCAAAATGATCCATTGATGAATTAAATGGTTTGGGTTTATGTGACGCTTTTTCAGTCTTGATGATCACTCAAAGCAGCTTTACGCTACAGTCTTGCCATTCACCCATTCACTCACACTTTCATACAGCACGTATATGTCTTGCCCAAGGACACACCGGCATTTGACCTTCAAGTTGAAAGACGACTCGTTCCACTACTGAGCTACCGTCGCCACGGCAAGTGTGAGGATCCCTAACCCTAGCAATGACATGCATGTATAAAATCAAATGTCCTGGTCCAGTCAGAGGCTGACAGGAACAAAAACATGTTCAGAACAAGCAGGAGACGCTTGTCTACGGCACATACGCGACAACTTTTCGACGTGATCTGATGTCGCCGTCAGCTCTTAGCTGTATCACTTGCGTCCTAGAATAGACCGGAACCTTTATCCAAGAACATCAGATACAAGCAGCAATTCAGAACTGACGAGTATGAATGTAGCCAAACTCACACCCACTCAGCCACATGCAAATACTCAGTCATATTCAACTGAGCCTCCGTGCTTGCAGAGAGGATATTGCCATTGGGTAAGAAGAAAGGAGATGGATAGTATAATAGTATGCATGTAAATTGATGCATGTAAAAAGCAATCTGACGAGGAACATAAAGGGAAGAAGCTCAGGCGGATTCCCGCGTGTGTGTGTGTGTGTGTGTGAGTGAGTGAACAAAGAGCATGGGTAAATCAGCATCATGTGTTGGCTCCAGCAGGCCTTCTGTGTGGTCAAGGCGTCACACATTTCCTGTGGCTATGTACAGTGTTTTGGCAAACTGTTCTGAAATCCATATGCATCGCCCCAGAGACAGTCATGGTACAAGCGCTTAGCACAACTCGGTTTGCGCTCCCCTCTTTTTTTTTTTTGTCTGGCAGTTTGAGCACCGTATTCTCGAGGGCGTGATGCGGATGCACCACGACACTTCAAAGACGGAAAACTAGCAAAGGGGACACTACACATCATCCACAGTTGGCAGTGTAAAACTGTTTATGGACCCAGAACAAAGCTACTGTTAGAGGAAAATTCCAAGGATAAAAGCTTGCTGCCTAACAGGAGATTATATCTTTTGAGTGTAAAACACTCTTAAACACACTTAAAAGATTTGTGGCCGTAGTTAACACTTAGCAGGCTCTTTATCTGACGTATTTTATCTGCAGTACTGCTCGTGTCAGCTTTATCGTTTGGCAGTGCATTTGCTGTGAGAAAGTGGAGAGTTAAAGAATTAAATTGTGAGTATACAAAAAGCTCTTAAGAGGCTATACTGTGTGTGAAACGTAAGCTTCTATTAATTGCTTTACAGATTTAAAACTAAATAGAGCACCTCCATGTGAGAGATCATCAAAATACTAACCACTCTAATGCAGTGACGAGAACCTTATGATACAAAGTGTTTATGACACGAGTTGGCATAGAACAGTGGTTCTCAATCGTTTTATACCAAGTTAACCACCTGAGAAAACCTTGAGCTGCAATGTTAAATTACAGTGGTGTAAATAGGCTACAGACGTTTCACAGGAGGCAGGTTTATTCCCAATAAGATGATTTGCTCTCTCATCATCTTCCTCTTCCTCGCATATGCTTCACAGGAAGCTCTCGTACCACTGGTGGCTTGAGAACCAATGGCATAGAACACAGCACAATTAAAAACCGAACAATTTGCGAATTTGCGTTGTATCAAGTGGCAGTTTCGATTCTGAAAATGAAACGCTTTCATGTGCTGACGAGAACGGCTTTCAGCAGATAAGTGTTTGGGTGGAGAATTACAGGGTGTGGGTCACTAATCTCCATCTCTGACAACATGTAGGCCAACTCTCGCCCCAGTGCGACACATCTGCCCACTGTGCTCCTATTTCATTTCAGTCAGATTTGCAAATTACAGCTCGTCTACTTAAAATGCAGTGGTTAATGCTGATAAAGCTAAGAAGCTGCCATTTAAGTTGTCACTTTCCACAGCAGAGCAAATCAAATCAGAGGACAGAGCTGCGTGAGAAAGCAAATTGCAGAAAACGAATGACGGTGTGGCTTACAATCTTTATTGTGTTGAATTTATATTTTTTATTTTCTATTTATATATGTCTGTGCAGACTGAACAGATTTATAGAAAGTGAGATTTATTGCACTTTCTGCAAAAAGCGGTGAGACTGTAAGCACATCTTTGCACACAGTGGATGTCATCTGTCTCCTGTTGCTTCATAAATACAGTTCTTACATTGCCTTAGCACTAAGTCAGTTGATTTTTTTAAATGGAACGGCAGTGGCTCGTTCCATAACTTTAGGATGGGAAGATGAAGAAAAAAAAACAAAAACACAAAGCCTGATATGCTGGAATACTTTGGCGAGGAGCTGAAAATAAGATCTATGCTCTTATCTGAGGGCTTAGTTGCTCGGATGCCAGATCTTTCTTCAGCAAATTGGCCCTCACACATCGTCTTGGCACCATCGTGAATCTGTTGTTATTCTCTGCATGATGCACAATTCCTCTGTGAACACAGATCTAGAACCGTTATGACCATTTGCTCACTTTTTAACATCTCGCATTGCTCATATCTGAATATTTTTGGCAACATGCTCCCTACAGCATTATTACATTAACTAACAACATTAATGCTTTTCTAATGTGTCACTCTGCGTGATAGGGTGTTGGGAGAAAAGGGTAAGACATTTTTGTGTGACTAATGTTTTTTCTTTCATATCTATTGGTGTTTTTGAGTGAATTTGCATTGCTCTAATTGCATTAATCAACCACAGCAACAACAAATCAATATTACATTACATTACATTACATGTCATTTAGCAGACGCTTTTATCCAAAGCGACTTACAGTGCCTAAAGAGTCCAAAGAGTCTAAAGTGCATTTAAACATTTGGGTACAAATAAGAGCTAGAAGTAAGTAAGAGCTTCAAGTAAATCAAACTATGAAGTGCTAGTCATAAGTGCGATATATAGTTTTTTTTTTTTTTTTGTCGTCGTCGTTATCGTCTTAGTCGAGGTAGAGTCGGAAGAAATGTGTTTTTAGTCGGCGGCGGAAGATGTGGAGGCTTTCCGCTGTCCGGATGTCGATGGGGAACTCGTTCCACCATTTGGGAGCGAGGACAGTGAACAGTCTCGAGTTCTGTAAATGCCTCTGCGATCCTCTCAGTGAGGGGGCAGCGAGCCGGTTTGCCGATGCAGAGCGAAGTGGGCGGGCTGGGGTGTAGGTTTTGATCATGTCCTGGATGTAGGCTGGACCAATATTTAATATTGTTATATTATTATTATTATTATACTTTCAATATGCAATACAAGTTATTGTTTCGAAACAAAACGTACGATAAATGTAATGACTTACTAATCATAACAGGAAATATGTCATCCTACTTAGTTTGGTCACCAATTTTGATATTCTGAATATGAGCTGCAATAATCCATATTGCAGCATATTAATAACTTTTCTTGACTACAAACATAACAAACATCGACCATTAAGCTCGTCCCTATGATGCATCACTGGTTATGGCTTAAATAACCAGATTTCCCTGTATCCCACACACGAGATGAGTCCCTCCACACATTCATAGTTCATCGCTTGGTGAAGTGCGCTTATATTTATACTGAAAAGACAAACATGTAAAACTTTGGAGGACATCAGAGGTTTTTTTGAAGGACATCACAAATGCAATCGCTGTAACAGGGTGGGACTGAGCACGAAGACTGATGTTTATACCTGACAACTCTCTGATGCAGTCCCACAGAGGCTTGCCCACTGATGTAATGTGAATAAACACGTGAGTGGCAGCAGGAGAGAAAGCGTGAACAAAGATGGGTCTGAACTCGATCAGCTGTCTGCCGCTGTCAGAGCACTGCATTTCTCAAAAGCTGAGGTCGCTCCATGAGTGACCTTTGCGAGTGGCAGCATGTGACCTGATTTGCACTAAAAAGACACGTTTCCCTTTTGAAGCGTCAGACACAAGAATCGGCTGAAGCTTAAACTTTAAAAGGTTCCAACATGAATCTGATTTCCCCAGGAGCATGGTTCCTGCACAACAGCGCACTTTGACTGTAGGTTCACCTTAGAAGTCTGGAATGTTTTATACAATGAAGGCTACGTTTTCCCTCCTGGGAAGCGGAGTGACCAAGTGTGTAGAATTTGAGTTGGCACGAAAAAACCTTTTCTCCCTTAAGTGTTAGTGTTTTTTTTTTTTAAATGTGGTTGTATGATGTACTGAGACACGGTCAGAGCCTAAATGAGCTTAGAACACCTAAAACCAGCTTGAGACTCTGATGCTCACTCTCACCATACATCGCTTCCAGCAACGACACAAGGAAAAAGAAAAATATTTTAGCCACTTAATAAAAAGCACTTTAAATATTATGTTTGCTGATGTTTGTAGTCTGCTTTATTTTGATATATCTAAATGACACAAACTTACCAAACAAAGCAGCTATTAATTATAACTCATAACTTATACATGTGAGCACCGAAATCTGCTGATTAAGATACAAAAGACAAAAATGAAAAAGTTATTTTCAGGTTGCATGGTGCAGGGTCCATGTTTTAAAATGGTTCTTGGTGCTCGTGTGTCAATATCATCATTCAATCACACCTCTGAAAACCTGAACTATCACTATCAACAATTTTTTTAAGCCTGAAAATTTGATCGGATTAACAAATGTCTAAAGTTAAAGATCTCTTTGCATGAAGAGCTACAGCTCACTGGTGTTTTTTTTTTTTGTTTTTTTCATGTCTTCGCACAGAACTGCTGCTGTGACTAAAAGCTGTTTTGTTTGCCTGCCAGTCACTGAAAAGTCTGGGACAACAATACAGGTCTGATGAAAGATGTCTTCAACAGAGCAGTTACACAATATACTATGCTACACTTCAGTTTGGCTGCCATGGTTCGGCTTTTCCTGTTATCTCTACGGCAAGATTATTTCCTTCTACAGTTGTTTCCGTTAATTTACATACAAAAGAGCTGGTCCTCAGAGAAACAGCTGTTGTCATTTTACGGGCGCTTTGTTCAGGTGCCTTGTAGAATTGGAGCTCTTTCTTCTGTAAATCAGATACTGTGTGAGCCTCTACCTGCTGTATCAAAGCCAACAAAAAGCTGAGAGGGAATCTCACATGCGTCTATCACAGCCCTGACTGAGTGTCTGCACCAGTGGCTCTGCAGCCTCCTAAATTTGCACGACAGCAGCAGGTCATGGGAAAGCACAGTGAAGGAGAGCCCAAGGAGAGTCACTGGGGGACAGACGAGGCGAGGCGCCATGTTTGTGTTTCTAGGCCAATGATGCATGACCTCTCTTTCACACCCTGCTGATTGTTTACTGTGCTTTCATGCACAGCATTGATGTTGCCTGTCACATGAAGTACTTTCACTGCCCTCCAGTGGCTCCCTATGAAAAGCACTCTCTCAATCTTTTTCTCCCTCTCTTTCTCTCTCCGTCTCTCTCTCACACACACACACACACACACACACACACATGCACGCACACACACACTCCAGCATGCCACCGCCCAAACCAATTCCATCAGTGCTCACTTGCACAAATGTTCCCGGAGCTGAAATGACAGGCTCCGCAGTGACGATCCAATAAATGTTTACTTACCTCACTGCTATCATCATTTCACTTTATCTCATTTGGTGTCCCCAAGGCACGACATAAATTACTTTCAATGCAATTATGGAAGTAACCAATTACAGTCCCTTGTCATTTTATTGTGCAGCGTACAAATAAGCAGTACAACCCTGCCTTTTATTGCTCAAAACAGTATTTTTTAAGACCCAATTGAACGCAGGGAGAGATCTCAGCAAAGCAAAAGCAGATGTGGTTGGGAGGGTTTTTTTCTCCTCTGAGCCAAACCGTGAGGAATGCACAACTCTGGTGAGAGCTTCTTATTTTGGGTAGAGAGAGTGTCTGTGTGATGAGGAGACGGGGTCAAAGGGTTGAGGGGTTCATTACTGCAATGGGTTCACATGAAAAGTGTCTGCAATTGTGAGGTCACTGACCATGCCGACTGGAAGAATCTCTCAGCAGCAGTGCTGGGGTTTGGAGCTGCACCCTATGATGATGACGATGATGATGATGTGTGGGCATATGTGTTAGGGCAGGAGCGGCGGTGGTGGTGGTTTTGGGGCGGGGGTGTCCAGTCAAACAGCAGGGGGCGTTATTGTGTTGCCAGACTTGCAATCAGAGCACAGGCGTCCTCCATCGTGTCTGGCCTCTCTCACTTTCCCTGAACCACGGCCAATCAGATTGAGACGGAGACTGAAAATAACACAACACACAGGCTGGGGCGACTGGCTCTGCGTCCTTTTGAAGCTTGTTTGTTTTAATTTGGGTGTCTGAATTACACTGGGATTTTAAATTTGCCTACAAGGGAATCAAATTAAATCTGCTGTTTCTGGACAAAGAACAGACAGACAGAATCCCCACGGAAAAGGTTGTTTTGGGTCAAGCATGTTCTCTGCACATCTATAAATGAAACCTTGTCAACACATAGTGTTTTGTTGAATACGTAAAATACCCAGGCTAACAAAACTCAATCTATTATGCAACCGAGGCAGAATATGTTACTCTCTTTGTCCAAACAAGATTATCTGGTAAGAAGTCACCAACAACACTTTATCAAAAGATCTATTCAAAATTCTCAGCAGAGGTTCAAGGTGCACATGGATTTTTTTTTTATCTTTCTTTTGAGATTTTCAGCCCTCAATATTTGATGCAGTGATATGTTCATTTTCAATTTGAAATCCAAAAGGTTTCACATATTCAGCGTGTGTGCTGTCTTTGTTCCAGCCTGCCCCTGTTTGAAATTTAGTTGACCTTCTTATTATAGGCACGTTGTATGGCACTTTCTGGAAAATGTCAAGGCCCTCCCTTTCACTGACGTAAGGATTACCAGGTGTTGACCCAGAATCCATTATCTCCTATTAGCGCCTGTCTTTCTTTTCTTAGTGTGCATGCATGTGCGTGTGTGTGTGTGTGTGTGTGTGTGTGTGTGTGCACTGAGTGCATATGGCTTTTGTCACTGCTTTGAAACAACCTTCTAAATATTAAAGTTGAAATAAAAAATATAACTTTTATTGACAATGGGGATGTTTTTATGCATCTTTTCAATTTTCCAAAAGAAGAGATTTTGGACACATGTTTGGAAACAGCATCTAAGCTTCAGGCCTCTGGTTGGCAGTTGTCCATGTTCCCAGTCTGTGGTGGTGGTGTGCCTCTGACTGGTTTATTGTCAGTATAACAACATCAAGGAGATGCTTCTTTGTTGATGATTTGTTTGTTTTGTCTCTTCTGTTTCTTTTCCACAATCCCAATGACGGAGGAGACAATTTACTGAGGACACTCTTCTAACCTGAACACCATTTAAGTGTATGTTTATAGGCATTTGTACGACTAGATGCCATTAAAATGTGTTGTTTGCTCTTTCATTAAAGCGTTTTTTTACACTAAAATTAGTGGAAATACCTGGGAGCCCATGTAAACTTGTTACAAGGCAATAGTACTGTTCCCATTACCAGTGGTTGTCTGCATTTTTTTTGTTTGTTTGTTTTTTGTATCACCCATAGGACAATGGAGGGTGAAGTTTTTTTTAAGGGCTAATACAAGAAAATACAATAAATACAATAAAAAAAAATAGAAGAGTGCTGTCCCGAGCTGTAAAAAGTAAGGTCCACTAAAGACATTCATGACAACCACGACAAACGGCCAGGAGAGGAATGTGCAACTGGAAATGCCAACAACGAAGCAGATAAAGACAACATGAGTGCGTTCATGTCAATCGGAGCCAAAGATGATAAAAACCTGCACGCATTGCAGAGTCATTTGATCAAACCCATGACATCACTGGTCAAAATCCTATTTAAACCTTGGATTTGGTTTTGTCCAGTGGAAATAGAGCCATCATGTCAGTGTGATTCAACAGTGCAATATGTGCAGAATTATCTCCCTGCAAAGTTGCCCAAACAAGCACGGTTGCCGTGTCCTTGTCTCCGTGAAATGAACTGCAAACACAGCCGTGCTCAAAACAGAGGGATGATCCGATTCCATGTCTTTGCATGTGAGCTCCTGCTGATGCAGCTACAGTGTGTCGCAATCATCTTCAGGTTGACAGGTTACAGCATTAAATATTGTCTTTTTCTTCAGACTTTGCAATGTTAGGTTTGTAGGCTTTTTTTCCTTCAGGTCATTTTTCCCAGTACCAGGTGCAGGTTTGTTGGGTAGCATTTATTTCCCATGATATTTGACAACTTCAATTCTTACTTTTTTTTTTACTCTGACTGGATTATCTTATTATTACATTTGGTTGCCTAATAATGTTGGACCTGTGGTTGAGACAGATTAGAAGATTGTACGTGAAGTCATTAGTTAGTGCAAAAAGGCCTCACCGTGGATCACAGGATCTAGACTCTGTGGTGGAATATACAGTAGATGGGTTGAGACGTGGTTGTTTAAGCTGACATTTGAGTGACATTATTGTTCAAACCCAATGACTATGATGACCCATATAAAAGACTTGATGACTTGCTTTTATTTATAGTCAAAAGAACAAAGGAAATCTGCTGCCACAGTTTAGTATCCCTGTCTTAGTTCATTTACACACTCGTCCTCCTCTTTCCTTCTCGTGCAGGTTTTCCTTTCCCTCCCACGCTTCACAACAATCCGTCTTGCTAATATTACATTCCAACAGCAAAGGCTGCAAGCTGAGAAACTAGTTTCCACTTTAAAAAGGGATATTCTAACTTGGAGAAAGCTGTGACTCAAATCATCATTTTGGTTTGGTGCGTCAATTCAAAACCTTTGGGCAAGGCACTGAACCCTAAACTGACCCTGATGGCTGCTGTGAATGATATGTGTGATAAACTTGTTTATATTAGATTTTTCAACTCAAAGTCTTGATACTTTGGTAAAAGAAAGTGTGCATTTATGTGGAGTTCCATCCACTGCTGAAATTAATTAATATAAGCATTACAAAATGTAAACCCTGTGTTACCACAGAAGAAGAACAAGAAGGTGACAACTTGATGACATTAATAAAGAATGCCTTTAGCTGTTGATAAATGATTGTTGTTTTTGTTGCTTCCTTCTGTTGTTGTAGTAATATTTTTTGCACAAAGTCAAGGAATGCTGTGGATCCCTCATCGCTCCGCACATACAGTTTCTCACCTACCAATTTCCATTGGAGTGAAATGTGTGCGCTGCAGTGAAATTTCATAATTTTTAAACGTCATTATTTATTTTCCTTAACCTGTAATATTGCATCCATTTGCGTTTACTTTTTTTTTTTACATGTCAACTTTTGCAGCTGCCTCAGTAATAAACTTTGACAGAAGATGTAAAAAAAAATATTTCTGTATTTTTATTCAATGTGCATAAAATCTATAAACAGAGTGCAAAAAGAACACTTTTTTTCCTGGGGAGTTAAAGCTGGCGGCTTCCTCTCTGTCTCTCGTGAGTCGATTTGTTTCAACCACCAACAACCATGCCTCTCTACACTCAATAAAATGACTCCCATAATGGAAAAAACATAGGGACTTCTGCACACTGTATGTTATGTAGCAATTAAAATAATGACAAAGGTTTGGAGTCACACAGTTATGAGCGAGTGCTGAAATAAATCACAGATGTGGATAAGCAACAGCAACAATCTGGCTCTGCAGCTGTTTAACCTCCCATGCTGCTACGTGATACTGCAAACTTGCACACAACCTATGAGCATTACATATAAATGTATATAATGTTTGGGAAATGGCAATTAATTGTGTTTATATTATTATATTCTATTATCTCTGGTCTTCTTGGGTACAAACGATGTAACATTATTTTTATGTTGTGTCGAGCAATATCAGACCTCACTGATGGAGCGTTTTTGTGTATACAGCACCAGGGCATTGGTGAGCGGGGACAAAATAGTGTTTATCCTGCGGTTAGAAGTGGGCACTTCTTTGTGTCATACTCCAACCTGTTTCGCTTCATCAGCACAATGTTGCTGTTGCCTCCATCTGTCTCAACGTAAAACAAGTCACTTCCTGTGTTCAGCGTGGGAATGTCTCCAGGCAACACAAGACCTAAACACTGCAAGAAGCACAAGGTCATGTGGCGTTTGATCAGCATTATGTATCTGAGTGAAGTCATTTTGCCATTTTTTTATTATCGTAAAAATAATACGCAAAATAAAAGTTGTGTCTTTTGTGCTTCATAGGCTTCCAAAATGTCTCTCCAAATGTTTGATATCGTGCGATGCTGTCTTTAATGTGAAACCCATCCCAGATGAGCCATTGAAATCTGGTGAAGCTTCACCCCAAAGAATTTCTCTCTCTGCACCTGGTGTCTGTCAAGCGAAGCCATTACAAAGGGCCAGTTGAGGCGTATCCTTTAAGAGGGTCATGTGTTCAGATTTGCTTTCACTTTTTTTCTCCCCTTGAACTTCTGAAGGATGATCGTGAGCTTAAATGCCACGAGCAGCTCATGAGAGGGTTAACACACATAAAAACCAGCTCCAGCATCCTCCTGTTCCAGCAATTCAGCAGAGCATTTAGCATGAACTTTGTTTTTCCCTGTGTGTGTGTGTGCGTGTGTGTGTTCACTGCTGTTTTCCTTTGACCGAGTGATTTAAAAAAGATTGGCCGTGATGGGTTTGTCATCTCACAGAGGTAGATTGAGTGGAATGAAAATGCGTTGCCAGAAGTTGCGCTGATTTAAAGCAGCAACAGACAGCAGAAGATACTTGGGGATGCTGATGTGTCTGCTCATCATACATTTTCTATTAACTTGTGGAAGTCAGCTGGCCGTGCACGTGTCAAATAAAAGAGGAATCAAATCAAACCATGTGTTTTTTAAAAATTGACGTAGCCTAAGACGTGGGAAAATGGAGAAAGCACACAAAGGTTTGAAACCTGAATGGCCATCATGGTGACTCAACAGCAAAGTGAAGTCAGGTGTGTACAGTATGTAAGTCTATGATGAAATGAGGCTACTTCTGTGTTGACTGTGATGTATGCAGCACCACTGACCTCAAAACGAAATACCCCATAGGGACAATAAGATGTATTGAATTGAATTGACATTGAATCGTAACGTATCATATCGCATCATGTCATCAAGTACATGATTTATAATGTCAGTGATCATTTTCCTGAGGTGTTTATGACTTAAGGTCTTCTTATTTGCAGCATGATGTCTATTTTGTATATTATGGTCTTCTCCACAAGGGTTAAGAGAGAGCCTGGAGCCTGACTGACATAGGGCGAAAGGCATGACACACCCTGGATAGGTCGCCAGTCCATTGCAGGGCCAACACACCATAGATATGAACAACCATTTACTCTCACATTCCAATACAATACTCATTTATTTCTATAGCACATTTAAAAACAACCAAAGCCCTGCACATCATTTCACAGGAAATGAAACAATGTAAATTTCAATGGCATGTAGATTTAGGAATCATCAGTGTACAAATGAAAAAAGATGCCATACTTTTGAATAAAAACACCAGGGACAACAGATACAACTGAAATAAAATGGGCCCCAGAATGTAGCCTTGGGGGACTCCATGGTTCGGAAGTCAGAATGCCGAATAGGAATTATTTTGAAAATGTATTATATTTCATTTTCATTTCCCCTGTAGAACAATTAAATATATAAAAAATGATTGCATCCTTTGCAATTTACTGTTTGCGTTACAAATTGCAATTTTGTTTGGAAAAGAATGAACTTTATTGTCCTACCAACCATTGGGTGATGTCACAGTAGGCTGACACTTGAAACTAAATGTTAGCTGATCTTGCGACCCTTTCTTGTTCTGTCACTAAATTGTCTTTTATGCAGCTTCTGTATCTGACTTAGTTAATTATGTGAGCATGACCTTTCAATATAATTGCCCTGACACAAGTGAGTACAACCTGAATATTCCCTAATGAGACATTAGATGAGGTTATATGACATTACAGATCCCAGTGTCTTTCTCCCCTCACCATCGTCTCAGCTGATTGTTGTAATACTTGTAATCATCGTTATTGTCCTCATTATCCTAATCAGCACTTTTAATCACCACCACTGCCATGGCCTCCACCTCTGCAGCCACACTACAATTATTCACAACTGCAATTGTCATCACCCTGTCATTAGCATCATCAATATCCTCCCAAACAATGCTAAATCTCCAGTGCTGCTTCTGAATACAGCAGCAAACTGAGTTTGCTTATGACTTAAGTGTTTGTTGTTGTTCTGTCTCTCATGGACGGCCATGAAACCAGTCTTGCAATCAGCTTTCAAAGTTGCAAAAGTAAATAGAATAATAATGCTCTGTCATTAGTGTCACTGATGGGGAAGGTTTCCCTCTTGTTTAACTGTGCACACCTGATTTTAATTTGGAGGAACAACAAACTAGCTGGCTGAGTGCCAGAAGCAGGCTTTCATTCTCTGTGCCTCCTCATCTTCATCATCCCGAGGCTTCTTGTCAATGTAACCTGGCCCAGATAAGATTGAGAGTGCGTCTGTCGACTTCAGTTTGAATGCACAAGCGGATTCTCCCCTTTTTAAAAAACATTGTCTTCTCACTTAACATTTCTCCATTGTGTTGAGCTGTATCACTTATATCGTCTTTATTGCAGCCCTGAGGCAAGAGGCACCGCTACGACAACCGTGTGTCTTTTCCTCTAACACTCCAACTGCTGTTCAGACATGTTGCTATTATCTGTCTCTATGCTGGATGTGTGCATTAAGAGATTCCAGCATTCCTCACAATCCTTCCTCTCTTTTTTTTCCCCTACTCTACTTTTATGGATTCCGCCTTCCTGTTCTCTGGGTTTTTCAGAGCAGACTTAGGTCAGAGAGATGGATGTTGTGTAATGAGTGTAATTGCTCTAATCCTTCCGTTTTCACAGCACTTTAATTTGTTCATGCTGTTACCTAATCTTTATAGGGCCATAATTTGTATTCTGTATATGATTACATTTCCTCTTCCAGTGGTTTTGGCAATTATGGGGCTTGCGCTTTCATGCTGCCTTGTGCGAAAACTTGTTGTTACTTTGACACCAACTTGTAAATAACAACATGAAGGCGAAAACCTGTGCGCAGAATCCATGTTAACAAGCAAACGTGGCCGATCCAGATGTTCCCTTTTTTAACGCCCAAAGTTTTTTAGCTACTAACCTCCACTCACACATTTAATTGAGCTGTGTGACGTTCAATTATTTGGTGCCTGCTTGTCTCAGACTCAACATTTGGATGATTTTTCACTCGCAACACATTCACACTGAGCAGTCGTCCAGCAGAGGAAATGTTCGCCATGTACTTTGGCTTTGTCGTGTGCTGTCTGTGAAAACTGGCGGAGTGAGTTTAGGTCAGTAGTTGTTTATTTTGAGAACTTTCAGACGGGGAGAAAACAAGCTCCATCACTATCGCATAGCAGTTCCTGATAAGCTCCACTAACCATTGTGTCTTTTCTTCCTTCACCCTCCTCTGCCTCTCAGATGTGCAAATAATATGTGGACGGTGTCAGCCTCATCCTGTTTGAGCCTGAGTCAATATGTTTTCCCATGCACAGTTAAAGATATATTATGTAATATCTAAATACTACTGGTTAGCCAGTGTGCTGCCTTTTTTGCACTTTATACTCTACTCTCCTTGTCTCAGTGTCCAAGCAAGTGATTTATTGAGTCAAATGTGTCTGCCTCTGCTACACTAAGTAGTGATATGCCCCGTTTCATTTAGTCAATATTAGGTGTTTTCCAGTTGACCTATTACATAACAGACCAAAATAAATGTGGCTGGCTGCTTGTTGTTAGCATGTCGTGTACCACTCTGTCTTCCTACCATTAACTTCAATATGGTGTATGCTTTAAGATGACTGAGCATAAATTCAGTCTCCTCCTTAGCCAATTTGGGTCCAGTTAAAGTCCAGTCCAGTTTTGACTCCCAACCACATTACCTGGTTGTATTTTTCCAAGTTTGATTTAGTACAATTTCAGTCACAATAACATGTTATGTCTTTTGAAAATCCTGTTTTAGTCAGACTAACACAATAATTAGATTTATTCTTACATAATCCCTGACTGATGCACTGAGATGTCTCCGGGCTCAGCTCGTTTTTGCAGCACGCGTAGCAGCATGACTCCAGCGCGATACAGTTTTGATCACCATGCGACTTTGTCAGCACCATTTGAGGAGGCAATGCGGCAGCGAGAGTGTAGTGGATGCCCTGTTAGACTCATTATCATCAGAGGCACATTTTTTTCCCCCAGTCACACTGGCTTCAGTACCGCAAATCCGCTCCATCTGATTCTCTGACTCCTCGTTTCCTTACTGATTCTGCAAGGAAAGTCCCTCCACCAGTATCTGCAAGGTCTAATTTAGCTGTCGTCCCTCTGTCCAGTCTCTGGTCAAACGCTCAGCCCACATGGCTGAAGCCATGATGTAGGGAATTACTTGACCTGGGTGCTCACGTACAAGCCTTGGTTGGGTAACAACAGTTTAATCTTCTTTGATTAAGCAGCTCAGTTTATTAAAAGCCCTTCAAAGGGTTTCTCGTAAATGCGTCTGTTCGGCTCATTAAGAATGCTTGTTTGTCTGAAATTTGCATTCATATATGAAAACCATGCTAACATAGATTGAGGCCAGCCTTCCGCAGATAATCATGTTACAACATACTGCATGCACTAAACATGGCAGCATTCATCCACCTCCCTGTAGCATGTCAGAAAATCCGTGAGGACACAGACCAGGTGGCGTCTGAGAAGGAGTTGTCCTTTTTTGAGATGAGAATGACAGAATGAGTCCCCAAAGTCAAGGGCAAATGCATTTTGGAGTCCATCACCCCGGGACTTTCTTTTTTTTCCCCTCCTGCTGCCACTGACTCATCAGCAGCGTGACCTGCAGTTAAACGTGTCAGGTCAGACTAAGCCAAAGAGGCATTTTTGGGCCACGGTCACTACCGCAGTGCAGTTCCTCAAGTAATTTCACTCATTGTTATGCTCCCAGTGGGTAACTGACCTGAAGTGTGAGGGATACAGAATGACATTTCCACACATGACCACAAAATAACAGAAAAGCAGTTTGCATTAGTGTTTTACCCATTTGATTCCCGAGAAGCCAAACCAGTGCGTGTGTGTTGACAACTAGAATATTGTGCAGCAGGGACCAGAGTAGTAGTTCAGTGTGGTTAAGAGCTTTTAAAACAAAGCATGAGTGTAACCTTTAATATTGTCTGTCAGACTGAGAGAGGCTGCTTTCAAAGGAGGAAAAAATAGAAATCTAATCCCTGCAGTCAAGTAATAGCTGAATTTAAATGCTCACATTCTCTGACCTCATTGAAACCTGAAATGTGATATAAAATAATGGTCTGGAGCTGTAAAGGTAGCCAGCAGTCTGAGACTTCTGCTGCTGCTGGGAGCCAGCTAATGTTGATGCTAAACAGGAACAGATGCCGAGGAGCTGATGCAGGAAGCAGAGTCATACTGGTGTTAATCCCAAGGGGATCACATCACCTTGCATGGGTAAAGCTGCCCAGTCGGGGTCAACACCCTCAACATCTGGTCTCCGATGTTTCACGCTTAAAAGCAAGGTCAGTTCATTTTTAGGATGATTCTCTGCTCAGTGCACATCAAAGAAACTCTTTAACATACACACCTGAGCCCTGTTCTTTATACATACAGTACATGCATACTAATTCAGGTGAAACACACATGCACATAACATAACATCTATATACAGTCTACAAGAGTAACCTGTGCTAATAGCTTATATAATAACACAAACCCAATATCCTGAAAAATGGTCCCAAAAAAAGACAGTTAAGACTGATAAGGTTACTCAAGTAAGGCTATTCTGAGAGGTTCCACAGTCAGTGGGTTAAATGGCAAAGGTATTGGTTATAAAGTGTGCAGCCACCAAAGTCTTTAGTCTTCGCAAGCAAGGATGGGTCATGGCTCATTATTTTGTGCCAGACATTATAAAAAGAACTGACTGGCATTTCAAAGACAATGTTTCTCAGAGCAGGATTGCAAACTATTTAAGTTTACAGTCCATCATACAGTAAATAATATATAGTGAAAAGATTTAGGGAGTCAGGGGAAATCTCAGTTCAGCATGGCCAAGAGCAGAAAAAAAGTGCTAAATGTGCATGAACATTGAGCCCTCAGGCAGTACTGTATGCAAAACAATTATGCTACTGTGATGGACATAATCGCATGGCAAAATGTTAAATGTTCCTCTATGTGGTTATGGGTTCACCACCCAATTTTAACCCCTACCAGTAATATTAGTCATCATGGTTGATTTTATTCACTGTCCTTTTCCTTATTTTGGTATTAACAATAAAATAGTAAGATGTCCTATTTACTAATATTTTATTTCTGTACTTTTTTTCTAACTTGGTGAACATCTTAGTAGTACATTTGCATATTTAACCCTTTAACACCGAGATTGAGCAGATTTTGCATTACTGCAATTACGTGGCGGTTTGTGCGAGAAGTTGAACATCACAACCAACATGTGGTTATTACGGTAATTTCACTCGTGCTGTTGCAGGAAGTCAGCGTCTTTGTCACCAGAGAGGAGAGAGTTAAAAAAACTCCCGTATATAGTTTCCATTTTTTGGCCCGTTTTTGGACATTAACTTTCCAATTTAACACATAAAACCAGGCCTTCATGTTCAACTATGGTGTTATTTTCATTTTAAATTGTTAATACACTATTTTAACATGCAGTAAATTGTAAGTAACTATGAAAGTTATTCTGGGAAAAAGGGCAAAACCACTTAACTTACAGGACATTTTCTGGCCCTTTTATGGTTAAAATAAGCAAAAAAAAAAAAAACAGACATTTTGAGGCTTAGGTGTTAAAGGGTTAATTAATTAGAGAAAAAATCTCAGGACACATCATCAGTATTGCACCCCATGATCCTCCTACGTTACATTACATGTCCTTGTCCGAGGAAGGCCGTGCTACCATGGTACCATTGATGACGTGCATAAAACCCAAAGCACAGTTTACATGACATGATTATTACATGATTATTTTTACATTGTGCATTACATCCTTCATACACATGTCCTCTGTGTCTTTTGTCTGCATGTTAGTATGCCGTCAGTGCGTGTTACTGGCATCAACTGTTTGTCAGCAGAATTTATGGGCAGATTTGTGTGTTGGCTTTCGTTTTCATACATGATGCAAGAAAGAGACTCTTAGAAAAACATTGCTTCCCAGTGTTACTCGTGGTCAAAACAAACCACAAGGCACCTTTGAGTCTATAATAAACAGAGCAAACATTTCAAGTGCCCATAATTAGAGAGTGGAAGAAAAAGTGATGAGAGTAAACGAAAGACAACTCGTGGTTGACTTCACTGTTCACAATCTATGAGCGATGCTAGCCGTTTTAAAAGTAAAAAGGAGTCAAATGGGAGAGTTTTTGATCAATGTGTTACAGCAGTCATTCCTAGAGACTGAGTCAGGATCCCCAGAAGGCTTACAGAAGATTTCTGGAGAGTGTCCAAAAAAATTTGCAGAATTATTTTCCAGCCTTTTCCTTTTTGCTATATCTGCAGTAAATCCTCTGATCCACATGGGGGAGCTTGTTCATTTTTCATCATTGGTTTCTGCCATAATAATCCACTATTCAGCAGCCATGTGTTGGGAGTTATGATTAATTGATCAAACATAGATCTCTTGGAATACGAAATAAGAAATAGCTGCTTTAAAATAATATTGGGTGTTACAGAACTGGCGGTAAAAATAGACAAACACATTATAGCATGCACAAATTAGCTCCTGTCACAAGACATATTGTTAACTGGGTTATGGAAAGTTTGAAAAACACTGCTGTAGAGATCATCTGCTTGAGATTACTCCGTCAAGACAGTGATCAAAAGCAGTCAAAATAGCACCCATGTGTATATTTAATAAACTGGAAATACTCCCCAACAACGTTTGTTTCATTGGTACATGTCCTAATATTTATGTAGTCAGCTAAATAACATTGTAATGCCTGGTTAAAATAGCCATGTTTGAATGATGGGTCATCCTCCACATGAGGGTCGCAGGGTCACCATCGCAGGCCAGACACACAGTAGATTAACTTATTAATATCCATACAATTGAGTGACTGGAAAAACATGTAAAGCGATTTGAGTGGTTGTCAGTACTAGAAAGGCAGTACTGTACATGTATACAGGTTATTATACGATACGATTAGATATTGTGGGAGAGGAAGAAGCTAGACACTTCACAAACCAAGCTCACATCTGTTTTCCATCCTTTGTCTTCTTTCTCTTCTGACACAGGAGATTGTTTGCATTTGTGATGTTAGTTACACGCTGTGAGAGTTATGGATTTTGGAGGAGACTGATTGGGGCAGGTCCAAAATAGAAAAAGGAAACATTTGAAGAACTGACCAAAAAGAAATAAGCATAAAAAGATTCTCTTTTTTTTTTCTTTTTGCTGGCTTCCGTCCTTCTCCTCACCTTTTACTGTATCTTGCATGTGTACAATGGTTGAAGAGACTTATATCATGAGCTGTGCGATCCACAAGACGTCATTGCAGAAACCAGACGGCAAAAAAAGATGTTGTCTGGCAAATACACTTGACATTTTTGTCTTGTGTGCTCCTGCTGTGCAACATAATCTGAGTTTGTGTCGCCTACGTAAATCTGCATGAAGGATTAAAAAAGGTCGCGAAATAACTCATTTGAAATCACGAATCAAGACTTAAGGAGGCTTTTTATTCGGAGAGACCTTTTGTTAAGTTCCTGAAATGTGTTATTTGGCAGCCATGTTTTACACCACCACACATTTAAAAACTATCCCTCTGAGTTTCAGGGTGTTGATCTCTCATGGCCACCATTATTTTAAGTTTTTTTTTTAAAAAAAGCTGCTTTGACGATAGAGCATTCTCTGTAAGGAGGTTAAGAGCTTTGTGGGGGCACTGGTAATGGCTTGTCCAATTTTAAGCAGACATCCTTTTCCATAACTGTTATCACTGTAGAAAAGTACAGCTGAGTTCAAAGTAAAGAAAAAAAACATTTCACCAACAAACACTCTGTCAGTGTCCCTGCTATTTGTATGTGGACCAGCTCCAGGTTTTGTCTCACAGATAACAGCCTTGGCTTTCTGGTTTCTAATTTATGGCGAGAGTCGTTTATTTTGTAAAGCATTGAGTGGAAAAGGAAAAATAACAATCGTGACATGTTGAAAGAGCAGCTGCAAATGTGACTTGTGCCTAAATGTGCCTCTGAGGATAATGTGAGACATAATGCAAACGCCACAAAGTCATATGCAAATGTCAAATCACTGTGGGCATTGGACAATGCAATCAGCAGAAAAAACACATTTCCCGACTCTAGCTTTATCATTCGTGTCCATAATGTTCGATAATGTATAAAGTGAAACGTTTCCATTCAAAATGTGAACATAGCTCACATTATTATGTACACTACAAGGCCAGCCAAACAGGTCAGTGACACTGAACATTATTCATCGTTCATGTGAGTGACACGTCTCTGGAGCAGAAATGTCTCATTAGGCAGGTCGGGACCTGAATGATGGCTTCTTGTTTCCCCACATCTCTCTTACCTGACAAGCAGCTCTCAGGCTGCAGGAGCAGACGTGCCTCAGTTGTCCCGCATGCATCCATCCCTGCATCTGTGGGTGGATAGTGTAGAGCCAACACACAGATAAGACATTTGATTTTCTGGCCTGGGAACAAGAGAGTGTTGATCTTTTTGAAAAAAAAAAAAAAAAACCTTGCTGCGATAAGAAGACGCGATAACAAGCAGCCAGATTTAAAAAAAAAAAAAAAAAAAAAAAAACTAATAGATTCTTCTCCATCATGTTGTTTTCACCTGAGGTTGATCACGACACCCTGAGGTTAAGATCTTACATCACCCCGTGAACCTATTCGGATCTGGATGGGAAATTTGCTTTTTGACATGAAAGCTCATCTCACTATGTAAATAGCTCCCAGATAAAGATAAAGAGATAAATGTGTACCTGAATAAATTCACACTTTAATGAGAGGCTGCTTGACTAGAAAGACAAGTTAGTACTTTCAAGCAGCTGAAAGTTTTGTGGGATATGTAGACAATGCTTAAATGCTGATGTTTAACAGCTCTACTTTTATCATGTTCAACATCTTGGCATGTCAGCATGATAACATTTGCTAGTTTAGCATTAGTCTTTCAAAAGAAAACATTCCCCCCCCCCCTTTTTTTCCTTTAATCCTAGACAAGCAAAAGATGGATTTACAACACATGACTTAGCAAAGTACTGTAGAAACAACATCAGAAGACAGCATCACTTTTTTCCCCTCTTTTTTTTTTCTCTCTGTGTTTCTATGCGTGGGTGAGAGGCAGGTGAGAGAGAACTGGGTCATATAGAGTCTACAGGGACGATAGAGGTCCAGCATTGGAGCTTTAATGAATGCTCCCACCAGTTCATATGAGTCAGGACAGTGTGACAGTGAACCAGCATGCACCCAGAAACTGAGGAAGCTAAACAGAAAGTGGCCTTTGTTCATTTGATTATTTACACCTGTGATTTTCCCACAGTGATCCATCAAAATGGCTGCTCATATGCCACAGTATATTGACATGGGTAAATCTCCCACTGCACACCTGACTTCAATCAGCCTATCATGACTCCCAGGTTGCTCCAAATCTCCATTGATCAGAGACTTTTTTTGTGACTAACCCATGTTCTCCGCCTTTGTACCGCTTCCTCCGAGTGCTTCCTCTATTTATTTTGTTCACTTTAAGGAACTTCATCTCTGTGAACTGTGAAACTGCCTCTAAATTCTAGCTTCGGTGTCCTCACTTTTTGTCTTTAAAACAAAACTTTTTCCCAGGGCCTTCCAAAATGATTAAACAGAATATTTGTGGACATAGAAAGAAAAATGGTGGAGCTACTTTTTCACCACAGTCACTTGGTGAAGTTTGAAGAAAACTTCTCCAAGTGACCAAGTGACCAAGTGACGTGAGTAAAAAGATTTTGAAATGGCAACCATCCTTTGAATAAAAAAAGAAAAAGAAAACGTTGGTGGAAATGAGAACAAAAGCGATTTTTCATATTTGAGACACATTTCTGCAACTCACGCGTCCACCCTGTGTCCTTTCCCTGACCCCTATGTTGTCCTCTTGTCTTTTTCTTAGTTAGTATCAACTAAACGATAAATATGGTATTTGAGACTAGATACATTTGTAAATTAGAGATGAATGACCTAAGATATATAACCTAAGAAGTCCTCCTGGTGGGAATAGGTCATTCATCCATTGTCTACTGCTGTATCCTCCACTGGAGCCAATCCCAGCTGACACAGACAGGTCGTCAGTCCATCGCAGGGCAAATGGGAATGTGTCTTTGCCAAATTTCCTGCCAGTCCATTAGTTAAAGATATTTCACTCAAAGCCAGAAATATAAAACTTGTGGCAGTTGAGGAAATGTCAAGAGATTCACAGAATTCACTAAGATCTGGGGAGCTGTGAATGTCTGTATGAACTTTCATAGTAGTCTGTTACTGAGATGTTTTCAATTGGATCACAATGACTAAAGCATTGGAATTCCTGTCTACAAATATATTTACCAGACCCAAAATATGTTCTTGACACATCCATGATACGAATATGGTTAAAAATATGAATCCTGGCTGAAACTGCAATTGTAAAACCTTTACATGGAAATATAAATAAAACATACTGAAGAAACGTTTTATTATTTTGTCGGGACATTGATTTATGTGCATATTTTATTTTTCCTGCTTTTACCATCCAGTAAAATGTTACCAAATGGTCGGCACCTGTGCATTACTTTGATTTCCGTTCATTTTTATAACATAGTTTGTTCTCTTTGAAGCTGCTTGTGTTATTTTACAGTACTACAAATACATTTGAATCGCCCCTTTTTGTCATTACATATTGACAAATGGGCTCAAATGACTCCGTTATTTAGCTTAAGTCCCCTGGCAGTGGCCTTCAGCAGGGCTAAGTGAGGTAAGCTTTTGAAATACACTCTGCAACGAGGAATGCTCTGTTTGAACATTACTTGTACTTAATCTACAAACTCAGCAGCATGCAAGGCAATAGGTCAGAACGTCAGGGAAGAAAAGCAACGGGGGGAAACTTCAGATGTGACTTTGATACACTGTAAGAGCGCAGCACGACGAGAAGAATGCTCTCCCCAGAGTAGAGATCCCATTTCCACATAATCTCGGCCTGTTAGTGGGGGTCCTGCAGCTCTCTACCAGACTTCCTCAGGACAACAGAGAGGTTTACTGACCCATCCATCAGGCCTGTTTACATTCCATCCTGTAAACTCTCAACTAATTCTGTCTCAACTGCCTGACTCTCTCCTTTGAATTCCTCGCAATGGTGGTGGCACCCATCCCCCCGCCGCAGCTCTTTGTTTATGTATTCCATAGTTGTTCCAGATGTTGGAAATGATTGAGAGTCAGTGTTCTGAGAAATCACTTGCAGCTCAGTTATGTGAGGAGCTTTCATCAATGACACAGATCATTACAGTTTTACTTCTCTACTGTGTCGGTGGCAGGAGTGGAGGCAGTCGACTAAAAAGGCATAAAACGGTAAATTAGATAATGATGATGGATCAGGATACACCGCAATGATTCTCCCCTGCTGGGTCCTAATGGTATTTATTATCAGGAGAAGTTGAATGTGACTTTCTTGGGGAACTCTTCAAAGGGGAAGAGCATCAGCTAATTCTGACCACATCAGAACAGCGACGAGATTATCGAGACGATATGCTGTCTCCTCGCTCATGTGTCCTAATTGCAGATTTAAGACCAAAGAGACGACAATGTTAATCAAAGGCAGAGACAACCCAGATCTGTTCTGCTATCACCTTAGAAACTCAACGTGGTTCAGCTCAAGTGTGAGACAGGGTGAAAATTGAAGGGAGAGTGGAAAATGAGGGGAACTTGTTTTCAAAAAGTTTTTCTTTTTACCTAAATTAATTTTGTTTTTATCAGGGAAGGTTGAAAGAAGACGGGCTTATTGCTTGTCACTGGCGCCAGTAACATTTCAACCCACCCAGCCAGTAAAACACAGCACTGAACAACTACTTGCCAGCCACAATTAGACTGTGATATACAAAAAGGTCTACTGAGACTCTCTTCCTCCACACACAGAAATCGATACCTTAAAAAAGTAAGCACCTAAACAACATCAAAAGTGTAATCCATCACTTTCACTGCTGCTACTTCTAGTTACCAGTAGTAGTGTTTGCTAATCAGTGCTGCCCTTCTGTAGCTCCACTCTCTTTCTCCTAATTTGACCCAAAAGGAACATTAGCGTTCATCAATCAGACACACCCAAACAAAGCCCAACAATCTATGCAACCTTAACCTCAGAGTTGGGCAGGTATTGCTAATGGTCCACAGCCTTTTAAAGATAGCCTCGTCCTTTGCTGCACTGCACACTGCACATAATAGATAGGACACACACACATACACACACACAGGAGAAAGTGAGTCATTCTTTCTAACAGTTGTAATAAAGCAAAAGTTTTACTTTCTGACACAGAGATTCACCAAGAGTGGGCCGTGGTGGACAGGGTTATTAATTATAAAACTTGGTTATAGCTACATTCACGTGGATTAGTTCCTATGACTGAATTATAGAGCTGCTTTGTTTTGTACCTGAGATAAGCAGAGACAGGATTTAAAGCAACGTAGCATTAGTAAAGCGAGACAGCTGCAAACAGATCAGAGAACAGACTGAGAGCACAAAGAAGCACCCGAGAAAAGTTTAAGAAGTAAAGTCTACTGCTCAAAACACTTTCAGCAGTTTGACTGGATAAATGCGTCTTGTCTCTGTCTGTCCCTGAGCTGCCGTTGTATAATGTCCCATCCTTTTCTGTTCACAAAGACCGATGAGGCCGAATAATGACAACATCAACAATACAAGTCACCAAAAGCTACGCACTGCGGCGTCAAGTTTGTAAATGGCTGTTCTACAAATAACATAATTCATGAGATATCTCCGTGTGTAGAAAAACCATGAGTGCCAAAGGGTTGACAGTCAACACAGGAAATGCTTTGTTGCACAGTTTGAGATTTGCCACAGGTGAAAGAGAAGGATATCAAGCTAAAAGACAAGGTTACGTGGTTCAAGTGCTGTGGTGGGAGGAGCCACCACTGATCAACAGAAGAGAGGAGGTCTTTGGATCGAGCTTTAAATGAAGTCACTTAATAGAAAACAAATACCCCATAGAAAGAAATAACTTGTTTTGGGGCCAAGTTACCAATTTTTGTAAGTGGTCTTATGTTTAAGTGTTTTTTGATCAGATATGACTCCTGACTCCATTTACAAAGTTGTTGTTATGTCCCAGTGAGCGGCAAAGTTATGGTTCTCTGCACATTCATTTAGATCTTTAGAGTCTGGTCTTGTTCGTCCAAAATAGCTGCCTGGGGGCCTAAGCAAGATGGCTGCCAAGTGGCAAAATGTTCGTAAAAAGGACTTTTGTTTTTTACATTTTGTTGTATTTTTCTCTCAAAACTATTCCAACTTTCTTGAAATTGAATGTGTATGTGCAACAGACCAAAACAGCAATGGGATGCGGAAAAAAAAACAACCTGTATTTGTGTGTGCGTGGGTGTGTGAAACAGAAAGAGACAGCAAGTGTCAATGCTGTTTTTGTTTAAAGCCCGAGTAAAAAAAACTTAGCAGGAAATCAGCCATTTCACATTGTTAGTCATTTACCTGCTGTCAGTCTCTGTCAGTCCCCCCCCTCCCCCCCACCAAAAGCTGTATTTGGAAAATAAAAACAAATTAAGTGTTTTGTCATTCAAACATCAGAAATGGAAATGATAAGAACATTAATTAGTTTTCTGTTTTGTTTTTGCCCTTAAAAGACAAAATATTGATTCAACTTAAACTGCCAGCTGAAATCATGGCAAATAAAAATGCTCTTTGCCCTCCTGCATCTGTGTGGCATTTGAAAGGCATTTGAAAGGCAACAAAACATCGGGCTTACGTCTGTTTTAAGACACAGATAATGGCAATCCGACCACCGGGGCTGCGACACAGTCTGGGAGCTGATATGGTTGATGTCAGTCAGATGGGATCTGTTCCTGCCTCAAGTACAGTTGTCACTGTTACGAAAAACAGAACTTTTGTGGCTTTTCGTGAAATGAACAGAATCCGATATATTCCCCATGAAACCCAACAATGATGGTGAGAAGCTGAGAATTTTCATATTGAACATCAAGGAGGAATTTGCCTATTTTAGTGAGCTGTTTATATTTTGTTTGTTTGTTTGTTTTTTGTTTTTTAAAGCACTGTATAACCCTTGTATTTTACTAGAGACAACTTACCAGATTTATTATGACTTTGGCTCTAATTAATCCTGCAGCCACCAAGTGTGGTAGTTTAAGTGGTTGAAATATGACCTATTTTTTGCCTCCCAGTCCAGCCTCTAACTAAGACATTCTTTAGATAAATAGCTTCTCAAAGAAAGCTCCCCTTTCCTGCGGTACATGTAGCAGCCCCCCCCCCCCCCCCCCCCAACCCTCACCCCCCACCCGTCTGTGACAACTTTGATGGTCAATTATATTTAATAAACAGTTAGGGCACGGAAATAAATCAATTTCAGGAGGGCCTAATCCTCCTTCTCAAGCAGACTGTGAAGCCGCAAGTCCTGAAGAAATGTTTGAAAATGAACTGTAATGGAACACATATGTCATGCAGCGAAGGTCCCTGCATGGTAGCCCCACATCCCGTCGCCTGCCGCTCCCTCCCTACCAGCTCCTTCATCAAGGAGTCACATGCAAAAGCAAAGACACTGTTCCTCGTCCGTTCAGTATATTTTTCCAACAGATTTGCGGATGATATTTAGAACCGATGTCATCTGTTCATCAGGGCCCCTTTTAATTATGCTATCACCCTGGGGCTTGACACAACACATGACAGGGCCCAACTTTCTGCAGCAGATGCCCAGCTCCACACGTGTGGTTGGGATAGTTTACAAACTCTTGGGCTGGAGGTTTGCTGCCTTCACCAGTCTGGTTAACCCTGAGTATATCTGAGAGACACTCCAGATGCTGCTGGTGGGACTGCACTTACACAAACAAGTCGTTGCTGACTACCATTATAAAGAAATGACTGTTTGGAAAGTGCCTCTTGCCTTAATGACTTGTGCACTATACACATCAGTGGGAGCTGCTCTAAAATGTTTGGCCTCCACAATTCTTCATTAATTTAACTCTTTAGGCGTCTCACTCAAAGGCCTCCTTGGTTATAGAACATCTTGGTGGAACTGCTCGATCGCGAATTCGGGACCAGCTCATGTTGATTTGTGCGTCTGTTTTGAGCAGCTGATTGTCCATCACCTAGCAACAGTAGACGGTTGGGGTGGCGATCAGTTGTTGTTGCTGGTGCTGCTCCAGAAGGTTAATGATGACCACGGGGATACCACATGCTTCCTGCTCGTCCTCCATGGTTTGGTGGTTTCAGCAAGCAAGAAAATGAGGGGCTGGTGGGGTGTAACCACACAGCTGCTAAATCAAAAAATAAAAAATAAAAAGGAAGAAGAAGAAGAAGATTCCTGTAGGAATATAGGATTGCAGAAAATCCTGTCCACAGCTTGACTGAGGTGTGAGTGAAGTGTGCAAATAAGTCATTTTCAGACTTTTATATGATATTAATAACAGCCTTGAAAGTGCTGTTGATGTTTGAATGGTGTCGGATATTAAAAGAGTGGATCTGTTGACGGTCTGTTGCATCTGTTTTACCACAGGCATGTTCAACATGTACCAATTTACTATTAATAGATTCCCATGTGTCCCATGTGTGGAAAATGTGTAAATAATGTTTATGGCCTAATTAGGATTCCGCAAAGTGAATCCTCGCTGGTGCAAGGAAACACTGATTTGCATCCTGCAGGTATACAGTAGTAGACAGACTGCAAATCCTACAGGGAGGAGTGTGCTTAGGTCAGGCTCACATTCATTTATATCATGTAATGAAAGGCTTTATTCAGGCTTGTGAATGTCTTCATATCTGTGTCCTAAGCTGAGCTGAGCTTAACTCTCTCTGCAGGGAATCAGTAAAAGCCTGAAATCACTGGAAAAAAACATCATCCTTTGGTTCTGGCACTGAAACGCAAACATCATATGATATCTCACTTGCATTGCTTACTCTATCACATACAGATGTGGCTTCTCTTTATTTTTGGTCAGCTCATCTATTTGTATTAATACTCTCGAGCAACATAGATTATGCATTTGATTATGACTTTTTTTCTTTCTTTCAGGCGCGGAAGTTTATCTAAATAGTTGCGGTGGAGTACTCACAGCCACAGTTTGACAAATAATATTAGATTTGCGTTGGAAGAGCCTTAGTTTGTGCAAATGAGGTTGATTTTTTTGTTGATTCAGCTGTTTTTTTTCACTTTTTAACCATAACTACATACAGTATAACCATTGTTTGTGCAGTATATTCATTGTTATTATTATAAAGACATGGATGTATTTACTGTCTGTTTTAGGTCTTTTCCATAGCAACATATCGCAACTACTTTTTTTATTGATTTTATGTTTTATACCTTTTATGTCGAAATGTGCTCTGTGATACTTTATACACGTTTAGCGTGGCAGCATGTTAATATCACAGGCTGAGGCTGATGGGATCATCACTACTTTTGCAAGTACGCTAATAAACTATATGAGTGGACAAATTAAAATGTTGACCTGTTTGTGGACATGAAGTGTTTAATGACCAATCCACTCATTCCTGTCTAACCAGAGTCCAGCAAGACTGCATGTAACAAAGTACAAAAGAAATTATTCCATAGCTGTTGAGTCATTTCAGCTCAATTCTTTTCCTGCAAATCACAGATGAAACCTCAAGCTCTGGGTTATTCACACCAGTTACCAAAGCCACCGTTATGTATTGTAGAAATGAACATTCTCTTTGCAGTTCTATATGTATTGTGCATACATTATAATGTTGTTGTTGTTGATGCTTAGCTACAACAACAACAAAAAACTATCAATGACAGTCCAAGCTTTGCATCAAATAAAAACTCAGGAGATTACCATCAACAGAGGGCTAGATCTTCTGGGGACCACGAATGTCTGTATAACGGGACTAAACCATCTAATATTTGTTTGGTAATTTCATGCTGGCAGACCAACCAACAAACTATGAGAGCAGCTGCATCCGAGCCCAACTCTGCAAGCATGGCAAATGAAGAGTGGTTTGATTTAGGCCCAGTCCACACATTTTCTGCTTCTTTTTCGTTTGCATACAAACTGTGGGTTTGGTCTCTGAAAACACACAATTTGGAACAGGTGCTCAAGTTTTCTGATGGCCTAACAAAGCTTTACAGTAATGGTCACATCTTCACCTATTGATTTGACAGCACTTAACAGTGGGTTAGTCCTTAAGAAAACAGAGGTCAACTTTATGTTGACATTTTGTCCTTAAACTCAAGGATATCAGGCGGGCTATTTTCTCAGACATTACACAACTGTTTCTGCAGGATCACTAGCGCTTCAAATACAATACAAATATTTGTACCGCTCCTTTAATCAGTAGTTCTAGTCTGATGATAGTGTCATCGCATTTGCACCCTCTCCCCCCCACAACAAGGTCAGGATATGATTTGCTAAGAATCTAACTCATCACCTATTATATTCGTCAGTCATGATGATTTAATGATGTGAAAACTTTCCATCTCATATAGGCCAGATAATTCGAATTTACCACAGATGTTGCTGATTTGTTTTTTAGCACAGCAAGTGGTTCTCTGCCGCTCTACTCGAAGAACAAAGTCAACGAACTTAAGCAGATTTGTAAGGAGAAATGGGAAACTGTTCTGCTTTGTAAGAGAAAACACGTTTTATGTCAAAGCCATGCCTTTCTTGAGGTTTTCGCTGTGTTCTCATGAGCAATGACGCTGACATGGCTCTTTATAACAAACGCTCGCCTGGCCACAACACTGAGAAGCATGACATCACAGACTAACGTTGAGCTACGCTGGAGAACATCCAGATAAAAGTGGCAGGATATGCAAGCTATTTAAGCCCCATCTGGTATGCGGACTGTGTTCGCAGCCTCGGAGCTTTATTACATGTGGCATGAAAGGATTACAGCACAACGCCTTATTTAGTCTCCCTTGAAGATCACTGACTTGGACTCGCTGCATAGTCAACATTTGACCCGGAGGGCATCGGGGCAGCCAGATGGACAGCTCACACAGACCAGAAGACACATCGCTGCTGTGTATAAACTGCTAATTCTTGGCTTCCACACAGTAACGGAGCATCAGATGCTCCGCATATCATGTCACTTCACAGATAAAAACAAGTAAAGTTAAAAAAAAAAAAAAAACATCATGAATATGAATGTGTTGGTAGCACAACTGAGATTAAAATAAAAAGAAGTCAGATGGAACTTTTAATTTCAATCAGGTGCACAGAATGCAAAGAAAAACACTCCTTAAGAGTATAGGGATTGTTTCCATCAATGATTAATATCAATCTCATTACATGCTTGTAATTTTTCTTACAAAAACAAAACCACTGGAGTCTGTCCGCAAAGGTGTCATCTATATTAAAGTGAATATGAGTAGTGTTATCGATCAAAAGGCACACACATCATTTTGAAATAGAAAAGGCTGGTTTTGATAAGCATCACCGTGCGCGAGCTGCCATTCTCAGAGTTCCTAATGATGTCCTGATGGACCTGTGATTGTGTGAGAACACATTAGTTCTGCTTGAGTTCAACATTCAACCTGTCTCATTAAGCTGACACTCACATATCTCCACTCCCAAACAAACTTTTATTAAATGTACCACTTGTCCCTCATTTGCATAACAGTAACTCCTCAAGAATCGATTCACCCAAATTTCTAAAGAAATATTTTCACCTCGACTAGTTTCCTGTTTCAGATTTGAAGGTCCAGTGTGTTTCGGATAGTCCAAAGAAAGCACTATTAACAGTTTTACTTGGCCGTTTTTGTCTGGTAATTTTGCACAGGAAGGCCTACGGTATAAAAGTGGTTTTGATTCTGAGGCAATAAAAAAGCACTTTCCAACTTTTTTTAAAAATGTTTTTCTTTCAGGAACACACATACAGCATAAGTCGCATCACATCCATGTTGAAGCAGAGACACTAGTGACCCTTTTAACTTTTCACATAAGGAAGCTTGTATCGAAATAGCCAAGAACCTAGAGAAGCATTCAACAAATCAAAAGGATGAGGAAGAAAAAACATGGCTCCTTATGATGCATACATATTAGGTCATGGGCCAAATATCATCATTTTAAGATATGGGTCATCGCTGTTTGAAAGGATGGATGTACAATGACGTACCACATGCTTTACCTTATTCCATCATGGGATATATTAATGTCACCAGGGTTGTGGATTATTATTATTGGAGTATTGAATGACTTGAGTAAATAACCATGCAGGGGCTATGCATGCATAATGGCATTTTTTCATGTGTTCATTGGACTAGTTCAATCAAAAAGCTCCCTGACCTTTGTTTAAATATCAGAAGTGCATCCAAGATAAGCAATATGTCTATTTTGTGTTTGGATTAAACTTTAAATGTGTATTTTTACACCTTCAAGGCCAGGGATAGGTTAGGTTATTTGAAATCTCACTGTATGACACTGACACATTGTCAGCTCGCTGTCACTGGAAACGTGGCTGCAAGCCACGGACGCAATGGAAAACAGATCATAGCCATTTAGCAGAAGGCGTAACTAATAAAATCAATACCTGTTTTATGTCTATGAGACATAAAAGAATATGTTTGCCTGGAGAACTGACGTTTGTGAACCTCTCCCCTCTCCCAGTACCAACGTTCCATAGAGAAAAACACTGTTTTTAGCTCACAGAGTCACATGAGCTGCTGGTGTACTGCTGCCTGGTTTGGTAAGTTTATACCACTTAATTAAATCCAAACAAAGGAGTTCATACACTGAAGTCACAAAATAACCCATATGAACTTACTTGTGAAGGCAGCAGTGCATCAGCAACTTCTGTGTATACCGTGATACAAAATTGTTGATTTTCTCAATGAAATTTTGTTTGGAAGTGAATCCTTGCTTCAAGCTAGGTTTTCACCTAGATTCATTTTTTAATGAACTAACTTCTACAAACTTTTACAAAAGCTTCATGCTCATTGTGAAGGACTTCACAACTCTGTGAAGTTGAGCGAGTCAATGGGAATGAATGGAAAAGATTGCAGGCTGCTGTGAATCAATTGTGTTGCATCTCGTCACGTAATGTTAATGTTGTAATGTAATCATGTTTAGAGTTTTGATGAGTTCCTGTTGGTCCTTTGTGTCTCTTTATGTTGAGTTAAAGGCACTGTCATTTCCAGTCTTGTCATGCACTTCCTGTCTTATTTTGTACTCATCTTTTCCCTCTGGGGCCACACGGTGGTGTAGTGGTTGGAACAAGGGCCTTTCTGCATGGAGTTTGCATGTGTGCGTTGGTTCTCTCCGGGTTCTCCGGCTTCCTCCCAGAGTCCAAAAACATGCAATGTGGGGATCAGGTAAATCGGACACTCTAAATTGACCATAGGAGTGAGTGTGAGAGTGAATGGTTGTTTGTCTCTATATGTGTGTGTGGCCCTGCGATGGACTGGCGAACTGTCCAGGGTGTACCCCGCCTATCGCCCGATGTAGCTGAGACTTTTCCCTCTGTTTTCAGATCCTGACTTCCTCCCCTGTGTGATTTTTCCCTCCATTGATTGCCAACGCTGCCCCTCATTGGTTTCACCTGTGTTCCCTTCCCTCGTGTATAATTAGTCCTTGTTTCCCTTGTCTTGTGTCGGTTTGCTTTTGTCTGTCTTGCTTCACAGTCCTCCTGTCGTCCAAGAACCACGTCACTGAGTAAAAGTTAAGTTTTTGATCCTCCTTGAGAGTGTCTTTGGTTTGTGGAATAAATTGCTTTTGTTTACCCTACTTTGGAGTTGAGCATTCCTTGTTGTGTTTAAAGGCCATAAAAAATTTATAGATTTGACCTATTTGATGTTGTGAGACATTTGTCTCGCTACTGTTCGTAAACCACTTTGTGACATTTACATTACATGCTGTCACTGCACAGCATTTAAATGAGATGTACACTATCTACAGAGAGAAAAACCGGGATGCACGATTAACATTTCCATATTCTTCTAGTTATTCAAACCATGCTCATTTGTGTGTAACAAGTAGGTCGGAAACCAGAATGCTAAATAGGATATTTGTGTTATGTACAATGTATTTACATATTTTTGCACATAATATGCTGAACCAAAGCTGCACCGTGTTATTTTGGGCCCAGCCCACACACTGCTCCTTTGTGAGATTTATCACAGACCATGATCCACAGAAGAGCAACCAGCATCTAAAATATCCAAATAGGGAGTGGGCACATTTTTTTTTTGTTTTATGAACAGTGTTTACAGGAAGCTTGTCCTCAGCTGTGGAGTGGAGCTGTGTTTGCTTTCACATTGCTCCAGAGAACATAAGCAGTGATGTTATCTCCATTCCCAGGTAGAACAGCAGCAGCAGCAGCAGCAGCAGCATTGGCAGGCAAATGCTCCTCTGGACCGAATGGAGTTGAGGTATTTTCCTCTCAGGCATGTGAAGTAGGACAGTGAGAGGTGTGTGAGCAGCCCCACAAAAATGTGAGCGTGACAGGGTCTCGCATACACGCACACACACGCACACACACACATATATATATATATATATATATATATATATATACACATATATATATGTGCTATATGCCAAAGCTGTCTGGTTGGTTTTCCTAAGAAAACTCCTCTTTCTGCATGGACAGGTGTGCATGTTTTGTTTATGACTGCAGAAACAGTGCTTTCTTTGATGAGCATAAACAAAGGAATGACTGCTGCAACCATATGTGCCTCTGTGGTTAAGATCAGCTGATCAGCCGCTCTTAATTGTCGGAAAATCACAGATGAAGCTCAGAGGGGATCAGGCCTTTTTGTGGAATGGATTACACATTAGGCATCACTGTCAGTTTCCACCTATTCTCCTTTGCATTTGAGACTGTTGTTCTGCATTTTCTGGGTGACATGTCGTGTCGACTCACGTGCACTTTGGTCAACTGCTGTTGTGACAGCATCTTTCTGTTTCTTTCTTACTCACCTTTTAGGGAAGTTAACATTGTTGTAGTGCTTCCTGCATGTTTTTATATTGAGGGAAGACTCATCTGTGGGACAAAGACATTATCAGTTCGCTAGCAAATCAAAGGCAGTAGCGTAAGAGCAGGTGCAGTAATTCACGCGTGAACAGATACAGCGCGCTGAGGGTTTCTCTACTATTATAGCGTTTGAGGTGGAGATATGCCAATTATAGCTCCAGTGCATCATCAATTCCATTTTTTTATTTCTGCAGTACTTTGCTTAGTTCTGTGTTCTGTCATTTACCGTCACATTATTCATCCAGATTGCATCCAGAGAACTTGGAGCTGTGTGGAGGCGTGTGAGACAGATTAGCACCCGCAGACATGTCGTCAGGCAGCAGTATCGGAAGATCAATTTCGTGCCAAGCTAAAATCGCGATTGTGATAAACAAAATAGGATTGTGAAGTCCGACTGAACTTCTGGGTAAGCTGCAGAATCCACTTCTGAAACTTGTCGTGGCCGCTAATTGGTATTTCCAGCCATACGAACCTGTCTCACTTCACGCTGTGTGCTGTTATGTTTCGTGGAGAAAGTCGCCGGAGACATGAAAGCAAAACACCATTAAAATGAGAAACACAGAGAGTGGGGAGCTGACAGACTTAATCAGCATTGTGTGAACTCATTTGACAATGGTTTAAATGTAGCAGACATTTGTTTGTGTAAGTTATGCACTACAGCTGTTTTAATTGAGGCAGAAGACTGTGTGTGTTCCACATCGCTCATAGGAAAAGTCTTTTTGAGAAAACAGGTCTTTTAAAAATAGGGCCTTCAAAGTTTAATCGCTGCATAACTCGCTCAGTTTTTTTTTTTTTCTCAGATCCGAAAATGTTAATTGCCTCACAGCTGATCCCTCAAATGACTGCAGATACACTTGTGCTAGAGACAGAGGACGGAGCAAAAAATGAAATAATAACACAATAATTAACAAAGATTTGTATTCATAGAACAGACGTGACAATCCATAACATCTGAGAAGATGACAACAGTCACTTGATTATGGGGACATCTGTTCCGATGAGGGCTGCAATTAAAACATCGAGTCTAAAAATACCTCAATTCAGCAACTGTTCAAATCGAGTCAAACGCAGACCAGTGCTGTCTGTACGGGAAAGCAATAACTATGACCTCAGTCTGTTATTTTGGTAATGGCTAATTAGAGGGGGCTTGTTTCCGATTAGCTCCTAATGTTACTTACACAGACCGTTGCCTTGTTTCCGTGTATATTGAGTTATCCCTCAGCGAGCCCCTCGCACTCCTGCACTGCTTGAATAACTGGTTTGGTGTTTCCAATCAGACTGTTTATTTTTTGTCCTTGATCACATACGCTGTCATGACACTGTAGGTCCATTATTCTTGGTGGTTTTTAATCCCAGTATTTGTCACCCAATGTGTGTTTAAATAATCACTAGTGTGAACATGGACTGAGAGAAACAGCCCCGAGAAACGACTGATATTTAGAGGAATGGTTTTAATTATTCTCAGAAGACCGTCCGTCTGTGGTCACACTTGCTGACCTCGCTGAATGATGGAGTGTGTAATTTCTCTGATTTCCTCTCATCGTGTTTTGTTTTATTAATAAGGATTGAAGGATACTCATTACATTCCTAGAAGGATGACAGTGGACTGTTTATCAAGGATAAAAATCAATGCAGCAGAACCAGTGATATGGATTCTTTTTCATTGCATTTTCTTGGGTTCTCGATTATCCACAGTGCAAACTAACATGAATTTACACCTGATGTCTTTAATGCCTTCTAGTTTTTACACCCCAACATTGCCCTCACACAGCCAGGGGCTACATTGACAACACTGTTTTTTATTTAAAAACATGTGAAATATGCTATGAATAAGCCTGCCTCCCACAGGATGATGGCATTTTCAGGCCCCAAAATGGGTGGATTTCTGTGTGACTTTAGGGTCTTAATGAGGTTCTTATTATTGCTTGCATGGATGTAGCCATAGATTCAGAGAGACAGTATCAAAGTCGAGTTCCTTTAAAGTAATCGGAGTTTTAACGATTCATGTAAGGGAGTTGAATGAGACTGTCCTCCAAGGAAACGTACATATAGGTCGTATGCAGGATCTACGACCTATGTTTACGTTTTCAAAACCAGCGCAAACGACCTATATGTACGTTTTCAGTTGGAGGACAGGTTGAATTGAATTCTTGTTTTGATCAGGTCCTTTCTGTGTGGAGTTTGCACAATCTCCCAGTGTGTTTTGCTTTCCTCCGAGTATACCAGGCCACGTCCCAAGTTCAAAGACAGGTAATTGGAGACTCTTAATTGATCGTAGGTGTGGATGTGAATGGTTGTATGTTCTGTGACTTGCTGGTGACTTGTCCAAGATCGTTTCAGCTTCCTCCATGACCCTCAAAGAATAAGTAATAGATAATAACTGACTGTATGAATAACTGAATGATCATTCATTGAAAAATGAACAAAACAACACACAGGCTGAAAATTATACTGTGAATGATATATATATATATATATATGAGAGCCCAAACAATAATCCTGAGCTCATCTATTTTGAATATTATTAGACTACGACATGCATGAACTGAATTAAGGCCAAAATAACCCTTTAATGCACAGTAGATATGAAATATGAAAGTGTTGCGTGTGAAAGTGTTGTTATTTTTGTCTCATTGCGTAGTCAAAAACAGTGTAATTCATATGATGAGTCACTTTCAGGCTTATAAATAAAACAATGGCAGAAATAACATTGACAGCCTTGGGTCATTACATTCAGATTTTGACCATGTTTGCCGAGGAAGAACAATTGCATGGCAGAGCTAAAAGAAAAATGGAGCATCAATGTTATATTACGATATACTGTCAAATTCATCGACAGTTGCGCTCATATGATGTGACACAAATGTAGGCAGAGTGGTCACTGAACAGCTTGTGGCAAGCGAGTGGCACAGAAATGTTACTTCCTGTGCAGTCAGATCATCTGTTTCTGTTGAGTTGCAACCCGCGCTTTCCTTCCTGCAAGAGCTCATGAAAAGCTCATTTTCTGGGTCACTTAAATGTGCTGCTGATAAGAATTCCACTCTCATCACAGAACTCACGACAAATATGAAGATAATTGAATGTGATGTATATACCTCAACTATACCAGGAGTTGTGTTTGGCGCTTAGGAACTGTAGTGCATGTTAAATGTCTATTTGATTTTGTGTTGCCCAGCAACATTCCTGCGCTGTATACGGGGAGTGATTTGTATTAGACAGACAAAGGCAACAGCAGTATTCAATAGTAAAGCAAGACGACTGCAAACAGGTTGGAGTATGACTGAGGTGAAAGAGGTGAATGACCAGATAAATGCCTCGTCACCTCTGGCAGCCAAAAGTGAGCATCCCTGTCTGAAGCTGGTTCTCAGCACAGTAATGAAGAACCTCATATAACCAAAAAAAATTTAATTATTCCTTTATGTATAAGCAATCGACTGTGGTTTGGTTGTGTTTCCAGAAGTGAAAGGACTCTAGCTCCTATCGCCCTCATGTGCAAGCCTGAACCATGGCTCTTGGATAAGCTGTCAGCACTATTGTCACAGCTTGCCGGTTCATCGCTGCTCTCATTTTCAACAAGCTTTCATCATAGCAGCTTTTATCTGCAGCTCCAATCCTGCTGTCACCCTGCTTCAGGTGTTAGACAAGAGCAAAAAAACAACTTCTCCAACACCTCAGACTGTTCACTGAAGAGGTAGAAGCTGTTCAAACAAAACACCTAATATGATGATAGAGAATCAGAGTGCGTCATTCACTTGGATGTAAAGATCCAATTAAAGCTGCGACACCGGATTGTGTTCGGCCACGTGGGGAATCAAAAATAAGTTGTGAACAAAGCCCTGTCATATCTTTGCCTTTTAAAATTAGTTTGTAAACTTGTTAGCAAGAAGTCTCTTATTTACATATGCAGCAGCAACATTAAAATTCATTTGGAGTCCCAAATTTTGCTGACTTGCAGTATATGGTTATTATTCACTCTCTGTTTTAGATCTGTTCTTGCTTTCCACGAAGTATTGTGAAAATTATTTGATTGATTAGCTGCGAAGTTCTTCAAAGTTCTGTTGCAGTGGTGAAAGTTGTTTTACATTCTTGCTGATTCTACTACCACACCCTTTATCGTTTTAATTTTCATCAGTTTCATGCATCCATGAAAAAAAATAAGTAAATACTTGAATACTGAAAATATTAACAGCATAAAAGTTATTCTCAACCCTTTAACACCGAGCGTAAGCGCACTTTGCATCACCGTAATTACGCAACGGTTTGTGCTATCGGGAAGAATTCCAACGGTTTCTGAAAGCTGAGAAGTTGCACAAAATACGGTAACTCACTCGTGCTGTTGCAGGAAGCTGGCGAATCAGCGTCTTTATCACCAGAGAGGAGAGAGTTGGAAAAACACCTGTTTTTGGACATTGAGGCAAAAACTCAAATGTTATTTTAAATATGTGATTGTTACTTACACCATTTGCATTTGCATTTGCATCATGCATTAAATTGTAAATGACTACCAGATATTGAAAGTTATTCTAAAAAATGGGCAAAAGCACTTACTCACAGGACATTTTCTGCTCCTTTTTATGGTTAAAATAAGCCAAAAAAAGTCCAGAGGCTGAGGTGTTAAAGGGTTAAAATATCATTGGCTTAAACTGGCATAGTTATATGAAGTGAGCCTTTTGTTAAGTAACTAAAATGAGCATTTAAGTTGTCCATGTCCCAAACTGGCTCTTGGTGCTTTTCCTATGGCGCCCTCAGACCTGGTATTAACATCCGCCCTGAGTGATGCGGGAACATGCAGACATCAGATACAGATCCGATCACAAGAACCACATGCGGAGGTGGTTTGGGAATGTGTGTGGCCACATTCTTGAGCATGAATGAATACAATCCATCCTCGGGATGAATTAGAGACCGCCTTCTCAGCTGACGTCCTCGAACCTGCTGAAGTTTCAAAGTGAACTGATTTTTTTTACGCTAATCAGCGCTGTTACGTTATTTTCTGTCTGTATGTATTTGAATACAGTGCGGGTGAAGGAAAGGAAAGGGATCTTTATTGTGATTCCGCAACTGAAATTGCGAGGTCAAATGGAGGGTTGATCAGAGCCGCTGCCTCTAAGCACGCCACCGCGAGGGACCAACCTGACCGAATGTGTGTCTAACATTCGAACATGATTTGATGGTGGTAGGAAACCGGAGAGCCTAGAGGAAACACACGGGGAGAGCGTGCAAACTCCACACAGAAAGGTCCCAGACTGGGAATTTAACCTATAGCGTCTTCTTGCTGTGAGGCAACAGTGCTAACCACTACTCCACCGTGAAGCCAGATCCAATCATGTGTGGTCACAGAAGATGCATTCAGGGTGCATTTTAATGCTAGATAGGAACAGTTGTACCTAACACTATCCACGTTTAATGGATGGATGTTACACCAGCTCTCAATAGAGCCTCTGTGTCAACCAGGCATGAAAAAAACCTGAACTATCCCTTGGCATTGACCTTTGTGGCTAATGGGTCACATGTCTCATGCTAGTGTAACCATGAAAAACTCTCCAAACTAGTGTTGGATCATCGTCACCATTCCTGAGCCTGACATACAGTTAAAAAAAAATAATAAACTGAGACATACGGTGTATAAATAAAAGGTATTAAGCATGAAATGTGCCGTTTATGAATAAGGAGATGAAACACGTCCATATGGTTTATCTTTAAATGTCTCACTCTCAACATTTTTTTCTTTAATAAGCCACAGAGATAAGATGTGCCAAGTATGGAGGTTATTTATGGAGCCAGCGAGAACAGAGCTTCTAGAAAATCAGCAGCTTCACAGGCTTCAGAGAGAAACTTTTGATTGGAGATTTTCAAGTGCCTTCCTCCCTTCCTCCATCCCTCCCTCCGTCCCCCTCCTACAGAGAGAATCATCTGTTCCTAATATTACACACTTGTGCCTTGAAAACCTCTGTAACGAATGCATTGTGCTTGTCCATCCAAAAAAAATGCTGAAGGCTTTGTACAAAGCTCTAAAGCACACCACAACCTGCTGTTAGTTTCAGGTAGAAACTGTTTTGGGTTTTTTTTTTTATCCGAGCATACGGTGTCAGACGCTGCTTATCACAGTGAGCCGTTACTCAACCATGAGCCATAGTGTTTTGGTCATAATTGTTCCATCAGGTCCATATGTTTTGTTCTTTTAAGAATAAAAACGGATTTAGCTGCACTGTGGGACAGATGTGATCAATAGATTCTTCACACGGAGGAAAAAAAAAACAAAAAACAGCGAGTCACTTTATTTATGGATGAGTCAGCTGTTGGCAAAAGTAGAAGCTTCTCCAAGAGGCTAAGGCTGTGTCATATGAACTGGGCTTTCCTGTACTTTATCATTCAAAACACATGATTATCTCCAGTAGACTTATGAAAACTCATGCAGAGTTTCAAAATAAACTATGAAATGAAACAGTTATGCTTTCCATCCAGGGGCCATACAGTGTATATAAATACGATACACATTACAAAAATAATAAGTCAGTCATTCATTATCTTATACAAATTGTTGACTGTACTTTTCTTGTTTTCATCACCGTCCTGGAAATGCCATGTGCAACATCACTTAAGTGAAACAATGATGCTCCAGTTCAGTCGGGACGACTGATTTATGCTTTAATCATATTTTCGTTCTCGTGCTGCGAGTGCTGTGTTAATGCTGGGATCGGCTGGTCTGATCGTGCCGCAACGCACTTAACTCGTTATCCCATTGGCTCTTTGCTGTCTTTTTAATGACATATATCCCATTCCCACTTGATTTCAAACGCTTTCACTAGTGTTTCATCGGCATTCACTCCCAAGTTAGTTTTGGGTGACATGCATTCATTTTCCATCCATTAGCCATGAATGTTTAAAGTGAATATGTAGGAGCAGTGGGGGATTGGGTGCCTTGCTCAGGGGCACTGCAGCCCTTGGCACTTCCCAGGATTAAACAAGCAACCTTCTGGTCACGAGCCCAATTCCTTTCCTCTAGGCCACGGGCTGACATTTTCTTCACACCTTAGAATTGCTCACTTGCGAAAATATACAAACTAGTAACAGCTTCAATATTGCAACTGAGCTGATTCGTGTTGTTGTTTTGTTCTTCCTTCAAATAGTTTTGTTTGGCAACAGAATAACCAGCTGGCAATGGTGATGGTGTTAATCGCCTTTTCTGGTGGTTTCACGAAGGTTAAAAAAAATCCTGGATATACTGTATGTGCTAATTTCCGTGTGAACGAGGCTTTAGGCGCTTCATGTCATGGTTTATTAACTCTCCTGTCATGCATGCAACACTGTTCAATTTGTTAGAATTTCATTTTTAGCCACTAGTCAATGACAACTATTAAATGACCATAAATAACCCTGAGACAAATATATGTTATGAACTATTTCACCCAAAAAAAAGGCACATTTTAAGTTGAAGTTTGAGTCAGTTGATAAGAGGTGAACTCAATGGAAGAGTCCACCCTCCTTTGCAGCTCTTGGTTTCGTCCATTTCCTGTGGCTCTTGTGGCACTTGACCAAACTCCACCTTCAGACAAATGTGGGGCCAAACCAGGAAGGAGAACTGGACTGTAGCGTAAACGGTCATGCACAGACAAAGAGATATAAATGAATACAACAAATAAAGACCAAACCCTGTGTATAGTCTCAAATGGGGCAGTAAACAAAAACTAAAACAAAAAGGCAGTCAGTGTAAAGTTGTGACTGCAGGAAAAATAACAAAAACGTGGATATTAATGATGTCAGGGTGTGAAGCCATGAAGTGAAAACAGTGTGAGGTTAAGAACAGTGAACATTCCTGTTTAGTTTTTATTGTGTGGCTGTAGCTATGACCATCATACATGCAAAACCAACCACACTTACAACTAAACGGCACCTACATAATAATTAAGAACTGACAAGTTCATTCATGCATAAACCAAGAAACAAATGGCGTGACAGACAGGTTCTCTCACAATAATTATTATAATAACAGCAGCAACAGCAGCAGCAGCAGCAGTGGTAGAACCAGCTATAAAAACTTGAAATAATGATAATTATTATTTTTCCTTTGGTCCAAAAGATCACTTCAGCCAGAGGCACGGTGTCTGCACGTCTGTACCATGAAGATTTAATTAGCTACTGGATGTGACTTGAGATTTAGGTCAAATTTTGTTTCCGAGACTTTGACTTAGTTCATTTAAAATTGGTAATTGTGCACTTTTGCTTTTGGGTAAATGCAGCTTCCAGTGACCCACATCCTGCTTTTAACCTCCAAAAAAGAATCTAATGTGGGAAGTGGAAAAAAAAAGAAAATATTTATTGGCTTTTCTTCATAGAGGTTTGTGATCGTAATCTTCTAAGCAACTGCAAATATTTTTTTGCTGTGGATCTGTTTCGTGTTTTCTGAAATCGATTATCAATTGTGTTAAGCCAGACGCTGCCCCCGTGGCACAGTGCGATCGAATCGGTGTGCATTTCAACAACACCGTTGATGACACCTGCATTGTGTAATCAGTAGCAATTGCACTTGCATGTTCACGCCTGCGGGTATGTTGTGATGGTTGAGCTGCTGTTCTCTGTCATAACAATCTGACAAGGCCAGGGCGGCTGTTTGGATCCCACCATCTGTCAGCTGTGAGGGCAAATGTGGTGCCATTGCTCGTCCATAAGGTCACGCAGAGACCTTTACCACAACAGCCTTTAAAGTTACTTATTCATTAAAGCCGCAAATCAGCAGCACTCCCTGTGTGAAGGGCACGGTAAGTTACTGATGTTTGTAAGAAAAACAAACCGTACTATTGGCGAATAAATCATTGTTGGTCGAGACTCAGTTTTGACAATATTACTGACTCCCAAGGGACTTGCAGGCGCATGGGAAACCACAGCGAGATGGATAGTGTATTCCTTTTGTAAGTACATCATGTTTCAGCACAACATGAAAGGGCATCCCGAGGAGCAATAACTCATCTTTGCAGTTTCCCACATGGCCCTCATGTCTTTGACATATCTAAAGAAGAGTGGTGATGATTACTAAATGGCCCAACTCCAAGGCCTTATAGCCGCACAAAACGCCCTCATCACACACACTGAAACCGAGATCTCTCTGTTGCTTTACAACAAAGGCTTCAAGTCTAAAGGTTCAGCAATAAAAGCCAGAGACACACATCACTTTGCTTTGAATACTTTCTGCTCAACTATTTAGATTTATTTAATTGTAGCAATCTATAAAGGTCTCTAATTTAATAAGGTAATATACTCGACTCATAAACAAATGTCCGCTATATACAAACCACTGTCAAATGACATTCACATAATGCTGATTACGTCTATCATTTCCATCCAACTATTTCTGTGTTTTTCACTATAGCAGTGTTTAGATCTTGTGTCACCTGGACATATTCCCGTACTGCACAGCAGAAGTGTTTGGGTTTATGACAAGATAGATGGAGGCAACGGCAACATTGCACGAGTCAAGTGAAACTGCTGCAACCGTGGTTGGAAAAAGACTGAAAACACAAAGAGCTGCCCATGAAAACTTTCAGAAGTGAATTCTATTGCACAACAAAACCTTGTGAAGCCATATTTTTTGCATAAAATATCCCTGAAACGACATAACACTGTGATCTGGTTGACCGTAGGTAGCCTGGCTCTGTCCAAAGGCTAACGTTCCCCTTGATTCCATGCTTTTTGGAACAAACCAAATGAAAAAGTAAAGGTTTATTTTAGGAAGTGTGCTCCAAAATGTCAGACTTTTCCATTAAATATCAGTTGGAGCCACAGAGCCACTGGAGGCTTAAATTCTTCGATGGAAATAATCTTCAGATGTTACTTTGACCTGCCGGGCTGGTCAGAGCGTTTAAATCCTGTCTGTCTTGATCCTTCACTCACAGTTTAGGTTGGAGAAGAGGGATTAACTCTTATCTCTCCTGGGACGCTGTCTGTCTTTTTTCGCTGGACCCAACATGGACTCATCTCAGCCCTCTCGAGCTGTTGCCACTTCACCCAGCATCATGGAAAACCTACCTAAACAAACCATTCGTGTAGATACCGTATCACTTTCACTCAACGTATACTGTACCCTACACATCCAAATAAATTCACACTCATACACAGCACCTTCCCGCTTGCTATGGCTCTCACCCAGCCTACAAAAACAACAGCTTATTCAGTGTGACTCCATTTTGAGAGTAAACATTTCTCCATCTCTGCCAGACCAAACAAGCGACTCTCATAGTAAACAGCCTTGCACAGACAGGCAGCTTGTTTGTTCTCGGACTGGAATCATAAATCACAGGCAGCAGGTTGGTCCAGAGGTCGAGAGGCTGAGTGTCCTGCAGCACTGACCACACATACTATTCCAGCGTTTAAAAAAGCAAAAACGTCTAAAGTGACCTGGTATGAAAATAAAACATAAAAAGTAATCACTTCCTGGAAACTGGTAGAAACAGGTGTTCAAGCAAAACAGCAGGGCTCCCTTTCATTTTATATTTGTACTTTTTTTTTTTTTTTCCTCCATCTGTCTCAGTGTCTCTTGGCACATCACATGTGTTAAGTGTGTTAAGGAAGCCATGACCTAGAGAGTGCCTGCAAGGAAAAAATATATGTAATCATACAAATCTCAGTATGAAATGGTCTCCAAACAGAACAAGGACCTTTGACGTGACTGCACTGGGAGGTTTTTATTCTTTCCACCCAAAGACATCCCATAACATCAGTATACGATTACCCGCAAGCTCAGCTGTTCTTTGTCACACTTTGTTCATGGAGTCTTTGATAAGCCCTTGTATTTAGTTCTGGATAATGCACACATGGAAAGGTTTTATTGAGCATAGCATTGCATAAAACTTGGATTTCCGAAAGAGGAGAGCAACTGGTAGGAGCAGGTATATCTACTGAGGACAGGGTCAAGCCCAACGGGAGCGGGTTCTGTCTAGGGCAGAGAGCAGGAAACCATACAGTATCATTTACAATTCAAATGCGTTCAACACTATAGGACCTCCTGCTGGGCCTCCAAATGTAACCAAATCAAAGTGTCTATGTGGGAAAAGAGAGTGATAGCACACTTTAGTGAGCAGTGACAGGTACATTTTCATTTCCATGTCACACATTTGTGATCCGGTTCAATTTTCAATCAACTTTCACCTGATCAGCGTTCTGCAAAGTCTCACTCGTGGTTTTGGTGCGAATGTCCCCACAAGAGTACTAAATGCTCACCTAAAGTTACAATTTGTAACTTATGGCCAAGTCCACTGGTCAAACATTCAGGTCTATGTACTCAACTTTAGCAGTTCATCACTTATAAATACTTCTGTGGGGTATTTAATGCACCATATCACAGTTTTGTATTGTGAAAGTATATTGTATTACATTAAATTGTATTATATAGACAGACTGCCTCCAGGGAAAATGTTCTGTTTTACTGAGGCAGCACATTAGTCAACAGTTTAGCACCTTCAGGCAGAGAGTGTTCCAGCTCTGCGACATTCAAAACACATCTGAAGATGTGGCCGAGGACAAGCCAGGTCTGTGGACAAGTCTAACCACAAGGTGCAATTTACACCGGGCATATATTATACGGAGACAATGTGCAATAGTGCATGTTGTTATTTTGTGTCTATTTGTGTTTGTACTGTGCACCTGTGTTGAAGATTTATATTACTGTATATTAAGTGGCTTCAATCTGGCACATTTAGATGTGAGAGGTCCCTAGAAACAAAAACAAAAAAACATAGACTGCATTCAAATCAGACTGTGCAGTTGGGAACACAGAGCCTCTAACATTGTGTCAAATTCTATGTCACATAAATTAAATTTTTTTTTTTTTTTTATATATTTTGAGTAAAGTGCCTCCAAATACTCAGCCAAATATCAACAATCTTACAATAAATTCACTTTATTTATTGATAAATCTATTAACTTACTTAATTACTTAGACGGCCAACACACTACAGTCTATATTAGAAACATTTGGACAGCGTGTGCGCACTTAGTAGAGTCGTTACGGTAGCGAATCCCTTCACACTTTCGCCCAGAGGAGTGATGCCTTCACTGACCGCAAGAAATGCTGCTTTTACTCCATTGTAGGCACGAGAAGAGCATGTTTCAGATATTTTGGTACAACAGTAACCACGAGTGCAGAAAATGATCATTAGAGAAACAGTGTATTGTATGTTGAAGCATAAATAACCACTGTCATCTTTCACTTTTAACTTCAATTCTTGATGTATTAAGTTTAATAAAAGTTTACCTTGTTCCGGATTACCACTTATTTTTGTTCCAAATTTCTTTAAAAAGTCAGTTTCTACTTGAAAAGTTAATTAAAAGTAATTCTTTTAATACTTTAAAACTTTTCCCCAACTTTTTTTACGAGGCGCACCTGAAGGCACCAAGAGTCTCGGTCAATTAGTAGAGTTGAGACAGTGAAGAGAGCCTGTAGTCAGTGAGTGTGTTTGTGTGTGTGAGCTGTGAACGCTCCACCAATGACCAGCTGAAAACGCCCCACTGCTCCGACTCAGACCTGCGGGGGTGGGGAGCGCACAAAGTTTGGATCGGGACTTTTGAGAACCATGGGATTCGAGCTGGACCGATTTAAGGAGACCGTGGACCCGGATTTCAAATGCAACCTGTGCAATAAAGTCCTGGAGGACCCACTAACGACTCCGTGTGGCCACGTCTTCTGCTCCGGCTGCGTGTTGCCGTGGGTCGTCCAGCAGAGCAGCTGCCCCGTCAAATGTCAGCGGATCTCCACCAAAGAGCTGAACCACGTCCTGCCGCTGAAGAACCTCATCCTGAAGCTGGAGATCAAATGTGACAACCACGCGCGGGGCTGCGATGCCGTGGTGAAGTTGCAGCATCTGGCCGAGCACGCAGAGATGTGCGAGTACTCCCCGGCCAAGTGCCGCAACCGAGGATGCAGCGAGGTGCTTAGCCTGCGGGACATGGATGCTCATGTGCGGGATACGTGCGACCACAGGCCGGTGGGGATCTGCGAGAGCGGCTGCGGCTTGATGCTCAGCCACAAGGAGCAAAAGTCCAATGGCCACTGCTGCGTGAGAGCGCTGAAGGCGCACAACAGCGCGCTGCACTACAAGATCCTGACCCTGGACAGAGAGCTGAAGACGCAGACCATTAAAGCCAACAAGAGGGAGAAGTCGCTGCTGGCGCAGCTTTCCGCCGTGCACAGTGAGCTGCAGATGACTGCGCTGAAATATCAGAAGAAATTCACTGAATACAGCGAGAGGATCGACTCTCTCACCAAAAGTGTGGCTATCTCGTGCAAGGTAAAAAAAAAAATCACTCATCAGGACGCACAAGATACTTTCACCCCCTCTCCACTCAAAACTGATTTCTCCCTGTCACTCAAGTAGAACTTAACTAATTTATATGCAGTGTTTATAAAAACAAGTGAAACCAGTAAAACTCACCCACTTTATCTCAAAATGTGTCTTGGAATAACTTTCAAAAGTTCTCTCTGGCGTGTTTTCTCTTTAAAGCTCCAGTGTGTAACATTAAAAAAAAAAAAGTTAAAAAACTACTCACAAGTATGTTTGTCAGTTTGAAGTACATATAATCTCATCAGAGATATAATTTGTATAATTTGTAAATCATCACACTTATTTCAGCCAAAATGTTTCCTACACTCTGACTTTCCTCAGCTCTGCTATAACTTTTTGTTGTTTGTTTTGGAACTCTGAATTGTCAAACACAGGTAGGAAATATTCAGTATTTTGTGTTTTTGTGTTATTGAGTGTTTCCATTTTATTTTATTATAGTATTTGTATAGTATAGTATTTAGTATTTGTCATGACAGCTTGTTGCCGTTTCTCCATGCGTTCTGCCGCTAAAGCTCTCCGGGTAAAGTAAGATAACAATTCCCATGATCCCAGTGGTGCATCCTTGACATCATCACCAACATCATCATCAAACTAGGTCTTTTGTTATTGTTTTGACTGAGAGACCCCTAGTGGCAGAAATTAGACTTTTATATGTACATAATCCAAGAGTTGTGCTTTTGCGCTGGCTTATTTCTACAACAGCTCAAATTGCTTCTTAAACTTAAACAAACGTTCTGCCTGGACAAACCCAATGCTCTAACCAATTTGCAACATCTTTATCCTTTGGGAACCTCATCAGCTGGCTGACAACGTGGCACGCTTGTCGACAGTGATATCCTTTCTGGTATGCCAAGGCCACCATAGTTCTCTGACACCCTTGGATAAGGGAGTAGTTAGTTGGGAACTGCAGTGTCACCTTGAGATGTCACTAATTCTTGCAGACTGGACCTTTAATCATATATCATCTCATTTTGAGTGACCCTCAGTGACACGCTGCTGTACAAATGTAAACTTTATAGGCTTTTAAAAATGTCCAGCTCTCCAGGTTTGCTTGCATTCTGGGACTTGGTATCTCTGTTTTATTGGGCCTCCATGTTGTTTTGGCTCAGGAGTTTAACTCATCGCAGATGGAAATGGAAGTCAAACTGTTTTTTCTTTTCCTTTTTTCTTTGTTCCGACTGTTTTCCCTCGTGGAGGAGCAACTTCTCAGGAGTTTGTTTCCTCACTGTCTGCTTTGAGACACGGATGTCAGCTGTGCCTCTGGCCAGCTGGCAGTCATTGGGGGAGGGCCAAATATTTACTGCAGTTCTGTACACAACAAGAGCCAGTTTCCACTCACTCTAATGTCCTGTTCGCAGCGTGCATGTTCGAGGAGCTCTGCCCTTGCAAGTTCACCCCTTTTTTCCTTGTGAGCGTCATAACAAATTAAAAAACGGTGGATGTAGCAATGACACCAAAGCTAATGTGGTGGAAGTATATTGACTTTCAACGGGAGCTTCAACTCAAAGGACTTCAGAGCTGCTGAGAGGCCTTTAAAGGACAGAAGTATTCCTGATGCTTATGGCAATTTTCCACTGTACAGTTCTGGCTTGACTCCTGCTTTTCCATTAGGGATAGTACCTGGTACCTGATGCTTTTTTTAGTACCTGCTCTGGCGAGGTTCCAAGCTTGCTGAGCCAATACTAACATGTGACCACTGATTGGTCAGAGAGTGCCGTTGCTGGAAGAGTCATGAGCGCGACGTCCGACACAGAAATCCAACTGTGGAACTGTAGATCAGTTAAAATGACTTAAAAATCCTTAGTTTAGTTCAGTGTCGGACGGAGTCTGTGCTGAAAAACATTCAAATAAGCAAAAGCACACAGCTGGAACTTTTGTCACTCATGTCAAACAAACAGGACCTTCCTTAAAATCTTCTAACTCTCTGAGAGACCTCATAAAGTATGTTCTTAACTGATAAAGTTTAAGCAAGATACATTTTTAATGTTTGTTACCTTCTCTTTTAAGGGTTTTATAGAAATCTCCATTGTAAAAAAGTATCAATATCAGATAATGATACAATCCTATGCTCAGGAAAACATGCCAATAAGTTGAATGGTGCAAATAACGAAGCCTAATGACCAGTTATTAACATCGTTGAGAATGCAGGGGTTCATAAGTCAGGCTTAATCATTTGAATTGGGATGGAGTTGGCATACAGTTGCACTGCTGCTGTGATCAGGAAAGGGGAGTGGTCAGGTCAGAGTCACTTAAACTCAGTTATTTAAGAACAGGAGGAGGAGGGGCTCTCAGTTCACTACAAATTGCACTGATTGAACACACACTGCTGACAGTGAAAGATGAAAGGTACCCGCTGAGCCACATAATCAGTCCACACCATAAACCTGTGGATGAAGGGGAACTTTTCTCGGGCTCATTTAATTTCACACATTTTTGCCAGTGAAATGTCTAAATTGGTTTCAGAAACTCATAGGACTTCGCTCTCTTCTCAGTTATCTCTTTTTTTATGCCAGGTGATTTGGTTAGTTCATCATATGTGGCTCTGCTCCCTGCAAAAAATGTGTTTTCCAGTAGACTGGGGAATTGCGCAACAGAGAGCACTGGTGTGGGGAAACGGTGAAATTGCTCACGTTGGTATGAAGAGGTTTGCTGAAGTCTCTAGGACAGCTGGTTGTAATTGTTCAGTTGACTGTGGCATGGAAGTTATTGCACTGAATATATACACCGAGTACATTATTCCCAGTGAAATCCAATGTAAACAGAAAGAATGGAGTTCTCTCTGCGGGCACACCTTTAACATACTGTACATAGAAAACAAAGGACATCATAACGGAAGAGGAAGAGCAGGTTTGGGGGAGAAGAAATAACATTTAGCGAATGATGAGGTTAGTTTAGAAGCTTTTTCGTATTGGGTCCAGTCAAGCAGTGGATGGATTATTTAGAGGGAGAATCTCAAAGCACACATGGCAATATGAAACGGAGCGTCTCGAGTGAGATTAGCTGTGGGAGGCAGGCAACTCACAGACTGCCACTGAAACTCTCTCAGAGCGCATAGCTGGAGTTCCACTCCTTCCTCAATCGTCTGGGGCTTTCTTACATATGTAGGCTCCAAGGTTATGCCATAAAAATAGCTGGTTTGTCCGTGGCATCGACGGACATCGTAACCATGTAGGGACTAAAACATCTCTGATTGAGAGCTTGTGTTTTCATGTTAACATGTTTCTGATATCGGTGAAGTTTAAAGAATATGAAGGAGGCAAAATGTTGACACAATATACAGAGGTTACTTGTAAACTGGCCCCAAATATTGGTATTAAACTTAAATGATTTGATCACTGGTGCTACAGATAAGGTTTGTTTTTAAAAAAACGGTTCATCTGTAGACTACATTTTCCATGAAGTGACAAATCAAAATGCAAAAAAAAATGGAGGAAAATGTTGAACGTTGTTTCCCAAACCTCAAAATGATGATGTCCGGAAATGTTTGTCGACCACAAACCAAATATAATATTCACTTTGCTGTCATAGAGAAGCAAAGAAACCAGAACAGTTCACATTTAGGAAGCTGAAATCAGAGAAGTTGTTGTGTGAATCTCATACGGAACAATAAGTCGATCATAAAAATAGTTGTCTACTTATTTAGTAATTCATTAAGCGGGGCACTACTTTATGACTTCATGACTCCTTGTGGTGGCACTTAATCAAAGCACTAAGGGTAGGAAGTAGGCAACAAGTCGGGCACATCCTGCACTTACTATTTGTTGGAAGCTTTTTATAGTCTTTAGTTGGACATATTATGTTATAATGTATCATTATATGGTCTGACAATGTGCCACAGAATCCCTGCATCTCCTGCTGTGAGGCACCGGGCAATTCCCACGTCTAATGAGGAAATAAATGTTTTGCTCACTATCATCAAAGCTTTGTATGAATAATTGAACATAAACATTGCTATTACAACACAACTGAGTTCTGCAATGTATTAACAATACACAGTTTGTGGCTCCAATTCTACAAATTATGGGGTCAGTAAGTTGCAGAGTTGGAGAATTAAGGTTTGATATTAACATCCATCCACAAAAAAAACAACACATGTGACTTTATTCTTTTGCATGCATGAACACAGTCCATCCTCAGCTGACATCTTTTGACCTGCTGGAGTTTCCCAGTATTTTTACACGTCTCAGAGCCCATATGTTAATGTGTTTTCTAGTCACTGCTACAATATTAGTATTGATAAACACATGAATTCATGTCCTAATAATTAAAACAATACTTATTTATGTTATAGCAACATGAGTATAGCTTTGATTCACACACCTTGACAGTGGACACATTTGTCCGGTCAGACGTGTTCTCACGGACAAGACATCCATGTTTATTTGCATATCGGGTGGTAACATAAAATCCAGTCACATGTGGTCACAGGAGACGTTATTGGTGTGAACACTCATCCTTCACACCGTCTACTTTTAAACGGATCTCTCTGGACGGATGTTGATGCCTGTGTGTGTGTGTGTGTGTGTGTGTGTGTGTGTGTGTGTGTGTGTGTGTGTAGTTCAGTGAGAACAAAACCCACAGTTATTGCAGGGCATACAGAACACCATACAGCCCCGATCACGTGTGTGACGCAGGCGTTTAGTGTTGCTCTGCTGATGTAAATGTGTGAAACCTGACTCTCCAATAATAAATCAAAACCTATGATATCCCCACTGACACCTCCTATTGACGCTGAATCCAGGTCAGATTAGATTAAATTTATGACCTATTTAACCACATTGACATTGATCATGGCTTTCTTGAAAGGCACAGTGCAGGAACAACTAAACAACGTGCATCCCTGCCCCGCTGTGTTTCATTGTACAAAATATCTTTCGTGAGAGGGATCTCCGGCAGATTTGCTGTGACACATTTGTTCCTCGAATCACTGTCAAAGAGGGAACACAAACCCGTCATTTCATGCGACATTTGATGGGTAACCTACTTTAGTTTGTTTTTGAATCTCTTCAGTCGCTCTTCAGCTTATGCTTCGTCTGACAGATGGAGATATATTTTTTTAAACTACAAACTATGAAAATGAGGCAGAGACAGTGAGGGGAGGGGGATCAATATGGCCCTAGCTATGTGGAATAACTGACTGAAGTTTCCAATTATAGTCCTGAAGTAATTTTAACCTTCTTCAGTGAGCATGGAATAGCAGTAAACCAAACAAGAAAGCTCAGATCTCACTCTGGTTCACTTCAAGGCTGCTGGAATTGCTATCACACTTTCCATTTAGTGATTCTGTCTTCTTCTGTCTTCTTTTTCTGGTGTAGAGCGTCTATCAAAGTCACAAGATGTCAAGAACGCATTGAAGCTCCATTGAATTTGATCTGAGCAATGAGGGGTTCACTCTGATTAGGCTAATTGTGGGCTCATTTTAAAGCATGGCATCTATGAGATACTTTAATGGATTTATGTGCTCAATTACTGCACTCTCATGCACGGGTGTCAATTGGATATGACAGAGATCACATTAGTAAACACAGCTCAGGTGTCAAACCAACCAATCCTTCCATATTCTAACATATCGTCCTGCCTGCGCCCAAATGTCCAAGATGACCAGGTCACTGAGTTTTCGCTTCTTGCTCACAGACCAAAAGCTCTTGAATCAATATTTCCCTTTTTCGCTCTACATTAAAGTATCTGACGCTGTAATTAGGCACACTATGTTAAGAAGAAGTGAAGCCAGTGGGGAAGGCAGTTTGATGGAGGGCAGACTCGGAAACTGTGACTGGACCTGAGGTAGAGGATCACGGCGAGTGTGCCAAGTCACCAGAGAGCAGAAGTCCACTGCTTTCTTTCTTTACTCAGCTGCCCTTTTCTTATACTTTTTTCCAGTAAGGTTAATGTTAAACATTTGTCTCCTTAGTGTTTGTCACCAAAGGATGGCTGTTGACAATGATTGCCATTTGTGTCGGTTTTATAGACATACCTAATGTTTTAGGAAATGCACAGCCTCCTGAAGGATTCACTTTATTTTTCATGGATTAGCTCAAGTGTTTGCAGATGTGTGTGTGTGTGTGTGTGTGTGTGTAAGGAGGGGGAACTCTGCTTAATTACTTCTTAGTTCATTGTAATGACTCTCACAGATGAAATGTTAAAAAAAAAACACCTTTAAAACTCTTACCGACTTGTTTTGAGACTTTTGAGATTCTGTCTCGCCCGCCTGAAAGGAGCGTCTTCCCGCGCTTTGCTTTTGCCAAATCCTCAGTATAATATTCCACTCAACGTTTTCACTAAATGGCCAACTGTCTTCCTGTCAACAATAACGGGTGCAGGCGCCGTAATTTGGAAGAATGTGTCACTAATGTGGCCACGACATGGTGCAGGAGTGAACATTCCAGCATGGCCTGACACGCACATGAGGGTCATTTTAGCCTATATGGCAGTCGGGCTACTGTACACGCCAATAATATCTGCTTTATATTTAGTCCCACTATGCTGCAGCATACTGGAGTGGCAGCTGAAATTATGTTGCCTCATAACTCCCCTCTAAGTCCTGCTTTAAAAAAACAGATTAAGAGCTGACTCTGCGATTCTCCCAGAGTTCCCCATGTCATGTTGCTACTGAGTAAGTGGTCCACTGGTGTATTCATTTACATAGGACAACGGTTTGTGAGAGGGAAGGGCTGAAGGTGCTTCTTTGAACTGGTCACTTGTGCTTCGTGGATGAACTAATTATAATTTAAGACCACTTGCTTGCTGCAGTTGCCTTTTATTGTGGAGGAAATCCACAGCTGTCGTTAAATCTTTAATATCCTGCAGCTAATGGGTCATTCTTAATGGTGCAAGTTAAAATGTTAGCCCTCAGCTTAAAGCGGTGGTTTGTAATGTGTTTCTGAAGTGTAGCTTTATGTTTATGTGTAGTGGATCGACAAATATATTAAGTCATCTGAGTAAAAACAGGGAAAAGTCTCAGGTTGCAGGAGAGGGGAAAAGGTTGCAATAGCAGCGCCGAACATCGCACCCTCTCCTGTCTGCTGTCATCAAAGCTCCACCCTCAAAACACGACATGAACCTTGCCAGTAGACATGACAGTTTGTGACACATATGCCAGTGAATCAATCGCTATGATGTGACATACTGTGACGGCTTCAGACGCCACACGGGATGCATGGATTTTATCGCTGGCTATCGGGACATGAAGAGGATTTCAACAGCTTTACATACACAGTGATTTAGAAGCTGATGGACTACAGCTGATGGACTAAAGTTGCCGTCTTTTGAGAAGCAGATTTGCTCGGAAATAGATCAGCTGTTTTGGGCCTAATGAAGATGTGAAAAAAAGAGGTGTCATTAAGCCTCTAATCTCTTAACTTACACTTTCCCATCACTCCTTAATGTGAAGGGAATTGCATCATTAACTTCCTCCTGCCCCTACACCTTGCTCCATTTGTAATTGTACGTGTTTCTGCCCCTCAGTTATCTGCTAACAAGAATATATTTGTCTCTGATGTGTTCTCCTCTCTACGTAACCAGCTCAATCATTCTGCCACTCACCGGGAGTCGTTGATAGATTATCATTTTGAATAACCTCCTGCCCTGTCTTTGTTCACGTGTCTCTCCTCTGTCTGTCTGTATAGGAAGGTGAGACTAAAAGCACGACGGTTGTCCTTCTCCGCGAGGGTGGATCTCTGGGTTTTAACATCGTAGGAGGAAGGCCATGCGTGGTAGGTTTGAAAACCGCGAGTCTCAGAGAGGTTTCATCTTCCCCGGTGATCAGCCAAGTGTCATATGGCAACTCAGGAATGACTAGCACTTACTTAAAGCACCACAGGCTCTCTCTGTACTGACTGACGCAGCTTAAGACAGTGAAGCATGTGTTTTCGACTCTGTGGATAGATGGACCGCATCTATCAAGTTTTATTGTGTTTATATATTGGTCTGGTTTAGTGGATTTGGCATGACAGATTAAAAAAACTGTAATTAGTTTTATGAGAGTTAAATCTGGGATTATGGCTTCGACCGCAGTTGTTTTGTCTCTAATTGAGGGGATTTTGGTGGTGAGGTAAACACAGAGAAGGGAAAGGGTCTTTCATCGTGCCCAACCTTTCACAGCCATCATGTTTCCTGCCTCGAGGCCCCGCAACGAAAGTCATTAATGATGCCTCCTGCTCTACTGAGTGAAGGGTTGAACATATCTCAACGCCGGTTGCAATTCGGTCTTCCGTACATGGATCGTCTTTCTGCAGGTCCCATTGAAACAGGACTGTGTTCAACTGTTACAGGGTTCTTTTTTACAGCCACAGTCGTCACATGCTTTTCCATATATTATCACAATAAAAAAAATTTGGTTGCTGGAAAATTTGGAAAAGTATTTTGGTAGCTGACCTCATGATCTTGCAAATTTGCAACCTTTCTCGCTGTTGTGACAGAACCCATGTATCACACTCAACCATAAGAACGCACAGATAATACTTGGCTTTTCCTTTGCCCGCGGACCTCAAATCAACAGTCTGTGTTAGAAGCCATTCATTAAAATGGAAATAGCTAATATCCCTGTAGTTTTTGACACACATGTTTCATGTGGCTGTTATTTTGGCATGGCTTGGCAAGAGCAATCAGCAGCCAGGGTTTGCGGTCTGGAGAATGAGCACTTTGTCCACAGCTCTCAAGATTGGCATAATTGTAAGGCAGAGTAGTGATCTTATTGAAACAAGCATTGATAATTCACTGTAGACGATGGCCCTGGGAGAGGAAGCAGGCCAGAAATTATTAATTAGAATCAGCACTGTGACTGAAGTTTCTTTAAGGATCCAATTTAGTTGCTGCTCTGTAGCGTTGTCCGTGGTCTGTTTTCATACCACTTGGATTTAGTGATTTAAAAAAAGCGAATTAACTTGTTTTGTCTCTTCAAAATAGCTTTATTCTATTTATTCAAATGTATAGTTACTCTACTATTACTCTTCCTGGGTTCCACATTTAACATTGAAACAATACAATACAGTACAATAAATCCACAATACCTCATAACATAAGAAATTATATAATGAACTGTCTTTTCTTGGCATCAGTGGTGGGCAATCCTCTGGCTTTATGTCATGAATTTGTGTTATTTGATGATAAAAGTCATCATTGGCCTTAAATGTGGAGATCATGACTTTTCGTGCTGCATCCCTCATAGCAATGATCCATGTTATGCCAAGAACTTGATGTCAGATATAGCTTACGTATGAGTTTTACAGGGAAATAATTGGCAGGAGTGTTTCAACTATTTCTGTCTCCCTAAGTCCCAAAACATAAACAGCTACCAGTGCTCACTTCAATTCAGGGATGGAGCCAAACTACAATTATTGTTCTACTAGAGTTTTCTGTACTTTTGTGTAAAAAGCTGTCGTGTTATGTATTGATGTCTTTCTTTTGTGTAACAGCTTTGTGAAAAAGTGAAATATTCAATAGTGTGTCGTAAATGGCGTAAATAGATAGTAGACAGTAAGTTCACAGACTTGTGGAGTCTGGATATCCTTGACAGTACATGTCAGCACTGGAAGCAAAGGTGACAATTCAAGTGGCAACTGTGAGTCAAAAAGATTGCGCTGATTATTTTTAGAAGATCGGCCACCCTTTGAAACCTTGCTAAATTTAGTGCTGACATCAAAGCAGTTGTCAAAAATTATTCCCCACTGCTTCTGTCCTCAGCAGTCTAAACACTGGGCTGTGATTATTTTGGAGCTAATAACTGCCATTTGTTCCACAGGATGATAATGACGGCACTTCAAATGAAGGGATCTACGTATCCAAGATCGTTGAAAGCGGTCCAGCAGACAAAGAAGGTGGCCTTCAAATCCAGGACAGAATAATAGAGGTACGTTGCCTTCCTCAAAGTGTTTCCAAAAGAAACAGAAGCTGATGTGCATGTACATGTGGAACTTGGCTTATACGACAGCTGCTGCCTGGCCCCCGATGAGATGATGAGCGCGCAACGTTTCTGTTCCAGTGACCCTTGTAAATGGCACTCCAACTGAAAATAGCAAAAGTGACAAATCAAATGAGCATTTTACATGATGAGGCTTTTATTTCAGCTCAAGGATGTAACATACAGTACTTCTCCCAATCGACAGTCAGCGAAAGGCTTTATAGTTGGTTGAGCTAAACCTGAGGGGAGGATGTCTGTCTTTGATTTTGCTGACTGAGATCATGGCCCTGTGTTCTTTTACTGTAAATCCCCTATGACAGAGCTGCTGCGCGGTATCCTCCTCTCGCCTTAAAACAGAATCTTGTGTGGAAAAGCCAACTCACCCTAAGGTCAACTGGAGGGATGATTTGAGAAACTCAACAACACAAAGGTTGCTTTTAGGGAACGGTTGTCCGCGACAAACTTGCACAATGGCTGCATTGAGCACAGAGGTTTGTGTGGATTACAAGTGTGTATTACCACGTGCCGCGTGATGACAAATATGGTTTGTTGCTGGGTTTATTGTCAAACCTCAGCGAAATTGCTTTGGAGCTTTATGGGCAGCACATTGCACACAGAGATGTTTGTGGAAAATGTTTACAAGTAAAGATGACTCTGACATCTGGACTGTGTTGATCACTACATTTATGTTGATTCGCTAACAACATAGTGCCACAAGTCCGCTGGCACATGCCTCGCCCCCGGGAGTTTGAAGTAGTATTGTATATGCGGCGAACACCGTTACTAGGACGTGACATAGTAGTCCTCATTCATTCCTCCGTCTTCAAGTAACACAATCAAGGGTCTGGAAGCTCACTGCAACTTGAGATTTGTCATGAGATCCCTTAACAAAGGACAGGTTGAACCAGCAATACACTTGGATCACGGGGGTTTGAGGTCAAGAGAGTCTGCAAGTGGGCCACAAGCTAGAGGCCACGAGCTTGATGACGAAGTGGAAGTGTATCTTTGCGCTCATCTTTGCAGTGTCTGTTTTTATGAGCTTGCGTGCATGTGTGAGCACAAGACAGTCGGGGAGTCATGTTAATGGGCCAGATGTTGCCGTTACTTGAGATGATATCTTGTGTAGGATTTAGTGTTGCGATTGACACTCGCAGCCATTTATCATGAGTCGACTATATAGCTCGGGGATCATTTTGCACTTATGTTCGTCTTGTTGTCGAGCTATTGTAAACAAAGTCACGAAATCTTCCGAACAAGAACATATGAGCAGAGAGGACGTGAAGAGCCTAAGGAGGTCGCGAAGCACCCTATTAAGTGACCTGCTCTTTTCAGGAGATGACGGATTACACGACAATACCCAAACAAAATAAATCATTCAGCCATTGAGACAGAAATGTATAGAAAATGCAGAGTAGTGTTTTACATGTGTGCTTTTCAGTGGATAGGAAACCTGATAGTGAAGGTGGTTCATATTTCTAAGACTCTTTGTTGGCTGGTTTCAGCAAAGAAAATGTTTTTTTTAGACCACAATATGAAATGTAATGTTTGTTGTTGCATATTTAACCTCGGGTGATTGGATGTATGAACATTCGCTTATAGTCATTTATCAAGGGAATTTAATCCCAAGCACCTGAAGGCAGTTTCATCCACATGCTTTGAGCTTGTGGGATCAAACTAACAGTTTGTGACTTCAGCCGAGGGAGCATCCTATGCGGGGTGCAGTGCTTTAGAAAAACAGATGTCTTCAAATCAGGTTTCACATCACAAACCACAGGAATGTCTTTGCAGACAAATACTGCCTGACCTCACACAGAGACGCATAGGCAATAAGAAATGTATTATTATTCAATATATTGATTTCTACCCCACCTTTTGCCCTATGTTAGCTTGGATTGGCACAAACACTGCCCTGCAACCCAAAATGTGCAGATTAAGATAAAGCGGTAGAAGATGGATATTGATGATTCCTTATTCTATGTTTTTATCTTGCAGTTGGCTAAAGCAATGTGTTCAAATAACATTTGACAACAGCAATTATCTAGAAATTAAACCCCTTGGTCTTAGCAATGTGATGGTGAAAAAGTTGGCATCTCCAGGGTAAGAGTGAAGATTGCGTAATTTCCCCCCCAGTTGTCACATGTTCGCCAGTAAAACTTTTCAAATTGACCACTTTGTGATTCTCAATGAGTGAGTTACTATTTGACCAGTTTCACGTTACATTCTTTACTGTTGACTCGGGCTGCAACTATCAATTATTTTCATAACTGAGTAATCTGGTGATTGTTTTCTAAATTAACTGACTGCAGCAAATTGTGATGTTCTGGAACGTCTTGTTTTGTCTACAAATGAAAATGATTCAGTCTTAATGATTCATTTGTGATATGAAGCAAATATATATGTTCACATTTAAAAAGCTGCAAAATCAGAAAGCTTGTTTTAGTTCTTGAAAACAAAAAAAAACTTGATTGATGGATCAAAATTTCGTAATCTATCAATAACAGATCAATCATTTCAGCAATACTGTTGACGATAAGATATTGATAGAATTTTGTGTCAACCGCTGCGTCACCGCCGTCATTTTCTGTGACGGGGAAATGGAAAAGGATTGTGTTCATCTGGAACATGTGAAATGTGGCTCACAAAAATGTACCGGGGTGAACATTTTGACAGCCTAGCATAATGTTGTTATGGGGATCAACCTCTTTGTAAAAGGACAATCATATTACACGGAGAAGTGAAAAGTGTTTCCACCTAAGCAGACAGAAAAACCACAGCTTTGACAACCGCTACAGAGCTGTTTTCTCTTCCTGTAGTCGAGGTGTTAGTTCCACTAAGTCTATATGGAGGTAACATGTACATGGTGATCCACAGCTAGTCCTTCTATAACAGGCTCTTAGCGGGGGAGTGTGATAGCAGATGGCTGTCCTCTAACTGAGCTACAGACTGGTATAATTCAGATCATGAATGCCTCCTTGTTCAATCCAGACATTTTTCTCATAAAAACCCTTGAGACGTGTTTGCTTTTGCGCCGCATGTTCAAAAGTCTTCGCACTCTTGGTCAGGATCTGTCCACTAAGGTTTGATAAATATGTTCGGATTCATCAGAGGTTCTTGTCCAGAATGGATAACTTTCTTTGTATGTAATCACATACTCTATCATTTTCTTTCCTGTCTCACACCAAGCACTGCAAGACGTCCGGCAAAAGTTTGTTGCTTAGTATATTCCCATAGAAATGACTTTCCTCAATCTTTTTGCTTGTGCGATATGACTAAGCCAGTGTTGCAATCTCAGGATGTTCATGTCTGAGCTCTCGGGAAGAAAGTAATGCTTCTGTCTGCGTAGACTTCTGAGTTTGAAAATAGGAAGAGAATGGAGACGCCAGGCTGCCGTTGGAAATGTCGCCTTGTAAATCCTCCGCAAACATTTTTAGGTTGCAGAAGGTGACCAACAACAAGTGCTTTAAAATAAACTCAGGTTTTAATATGGAGGATGGGGTCATGTGTGTTTTTGGCTTGGACAGGGACCAGCCAGTAGGAAAGTGTCCTAGCTATGATGATGTTCACATCAATTTATAAACTGGATGTCATTTGATTCAAGAAGTGGGACTTGAGTACTGATTTTATTCAGTGTCCACCTCACAGGGTGTCTTAAACTTGAGCCAAAAATAGCAGTAATGTTTGTGCTGGCACAGTTCTGTAGCAGATGATGCAAGTCGAATTAACTTACAGTTACATCTGTTCATTTAACCTGTTTGAGATGCATAACATTTTTTTGCTTGATTGCATTAAGGGACAGCAGGAGGAATGTGGTGGAAAACAGTTAGGGGTCACAATTAAACGTGTCTGAAATGCAAAATAAGCTGCTCTAAATACAGGGACTTCATTGGCAGGAAGGATTATAAGTCCCAAACTCATTAATTTATTTTAAAAGTTCAGTTTCAGCTGCACCTATAGCCCAAGTTAACTGTGGTTGATAAAGTACTGTGTGGCTTAAATTATTGACATTGTTCAAGCTTTAAACTTTGAGAAGAGGGTGATTACTTATTATATCAGGGATGGAAGTACTCAAGGCAGCACATCTGTAGTTTCTTTCTTGCCATTAGCTGTGTGAGTTGCGAGGTGACCCACAGTGAGCCACTAAACACCTCAAAACCTCCCTGCAGTTATGTATCAAATCACCAGGCCAGAGACGGCTCAAAAGCCAGTGAGACAGCACTTAGCAGTGAGTGACAGACACGCGAAGTGAGCTCTGTTGGAGGTGGGTCTGGAGTGTGCATGTTAATGAGCCTTTATCCCGTCTTTGGTGTCAGACTCTCCATCCAAGGTGAGAAAGAATGAGGTATTTGAAGAATTTTATGAGAAACATTAAAGACAAAGCTGATAATTATTTCAAGATTTTTTCCCCCCTCATGCATTCCTGATAATTGCAATGCTGTTGGGTCAAAAAAGGCAATTTAATCAGCCATTTTTAAAAAAAAACAATCATCATTGGCTAACGTTTTTGTTTTTGGGTAACTTTCACTAAATCCCACGCAGTCATTGGAACTTAATTTGTCATCATCAACGAATTAATTTTACAATGTTGTTGGTTCTTTGATAACCGGAATAATTAATTTTTTAGTTTATACATTATTTTTATTCATAATATGCAAGTGCACTGCAGTGAGGCACAATATCCAGATTGAAGAGACACATCATACATGCTGTTTGAGAGAGGTTTAAGTTGAGCATTTTTTTGATTCATATGTTTTTAATTAAACTGTTGTATTGTATCAGATGAAGGGGAAAAAAACTAACTCTTTTTCCGCCATCCTCTGTACTGGTTTCCAAAGATCGACATTGACCAGAGAAAAACCTGTCCCTGTTGACCTCTAGTTAAATGGTAAATTCAATAAGAAATCAGGAATAAAATTGACAGTTACACAACAACTTTCTAACTGTGTATCTAGTGTTCCATCAGACGTCCTGGATTTAAAAAAAAAAAAAGAAGAAAGAAGAGGAGAATGGTGTGATTGACTCAATGTCACGAATAACATAGCACATGACACCCTCAGTATGACATGTGCCAAAAGTTTCCCAGGTGTTATTTCTGACCCAGAGGGCGATGAGGACAGTTGTTACCCTAAGGGGGATCACATGTTGTTTGGCATTTCTGAGGCAAAAAGCAGATCTTTGTTAGGCTCTTTATTAAATTTCGGCCCCTTGTGCAGGCAGTGTGTTTTTCCCTCGCAGAATGTGGCCCTGCTCTGTTGCTCCTGCCTGACCAAAGACAGGATGAATCCACCAGCCAATCCTTTAAAGCAAGCCACATTCCTGTGCCCCGTGGTCCAGCCGAGGCAGGAACGGGACATTAACAACAAATCTTAACTTTAAAAGAGTCCGTAATCAGCTTCTGGTGGAAGCTGCTGCCCTTTGCAGAGTTTGTTGTAAGAAGTGAGGACAAGTACATCTTTGTTTTGCAGCACTCCACATGAGGAGGCGGGGGGGGGAAAAAAAGTTTTTAAGATGTGGAGTCGTCTCAGTCGAGAGATGGTGTGAGGTGAACTTACGCTTCACTCCAGCCAAAAGTTTGCTTTTGTCTCTCTCCCTCACCACACACACAGAATATTGTATTTTCCACTCAGGTTTAAACAGCTTGCGTCCTCAAAGCCGTGCCGATGCCTGATGATTTTTGTGGAGACGCACAGTCTGGGCCTACTGTAAATGTGTTTGCTCAGCTCCAACACGGTCTCTGTCGGCTCCTTGTTCGTTGGAGCTTGTGGCTTAATTTATGGCTTTTAAAAGGTTTCTGAAGGGGAGCAGAAATAGACAGGTGTAATTAAGGCTAATTTTCCTGCCAATCAATCACAGGCCTTGTGTAAATGGATCAGCAACAATCGGCTCAGGTTGCTCCGCCAGCTGCTCCTTGTGTCAGCTCCTGACCCCCAAGCACAGACTGCCCACTGACTCCTAATTAACTACCCTCAATTAAACCCTAATAGGCTGATTAACAGACCCTTAGTTGTGCTGTAATGGCCCGTCGTTTCCTCCCAGTGCCCCTCTGAAATGCATCCTGACTGCAGCATGTTAATCACCGCCCACTCGCTCTTTCTTTCTCTCTCTCTCTATCGCTCTCTATCACTCTCCATCGCTCTCCCCAACACTCTGTCCCTACCAATGTCTCCCTCCATCTCTCTGTCTACCAGGGCAGAGACTGGGCTTAGCACACTTGAATTCCTGAGACAGAAAGTCAGGCGCCATTTTTAGATAAACAGACTGACAGACAGATAAAGTGAAAATAAATAAATAAATAAATAAGAAGCGCCTGTAACTCTATCACTTTAAGCTTTTCAACACACTTTCTAACAAAATGATGACAAGTGCCTGGGAATTGGAACTTACTATTAGGACAAACAGTAACATTGCCTCGTAACCAAGCAAAAGTACACATTAGTGCAGTTTTACTAGCCAAAACATCCTCTAGCATGTGGAGTTAAGCTTTAAATTTCCTTCTTTACCTTGGAAGCAGCATTTGGCACAAGCGTCTTATATCCTCCTCCATTCGGTAGCTTTCAGTCCTATCTCAATTTTCAGCTTTCAAGAACTCCAGAACAGCTATTAAATCAACAGTCCCTAGTCTGCTACAGAGCTCTTAACTTCTTAACTTGTTTGTGGTCTTCTTTGTCATGTGTGCATGTTTTTTTTAGAGATGCAAATATTTGACAACCACTAAAAATGACATTTTCAACTAGTGTTTTACTGGTTTGTAATTATAGATGTCAGTCAAGCACACATACCAAAGTATTTTCTGGGTCCAGCTTCTCTAATGTGAACATGTAATGCTTTTCTTTGTCACATGGTAGAAACCTGTACACCTTTTGACTTTGGAAAAAAAATAATTGGCAGTTGATAAAAAAAATTAATCGGTATTTGCAGCCAAAAGATAACCCATAAAAATCTGCACACGAGATATGTTTTGCCAAACTGACAGCATAGAAATCTGTTAATATTCTATTCTCTCTGTCTATTAATTTTATGATCACAGCCTGTATCTCACAGGGGATCCCAACAGAAATGAGAAACAGTGGCACAGTCCTAAAACCATCGGCTTTTCATTAGAGTTATCCTTCTGTTGCGTCGACCACAGTTTAAAATGAGTGTAAATCTTTGCTTTCTGCTGCAGACGAGACAAAGCTCACTAATCTGTACATGAGGGACAGAAATGGCACTCGACAGTAAAATACTGTGACATTCGATCAAATGAACGTGCTTGTGTCGACATTAAGCCTGTATGGAGAAAGTTTGCTGAATTCCTGTTAGAGTTGATGGCAAACATTAAAATTAAACTGGGACTGGTGATAGAGAAAATGCGCCTTGCAGAGAAATTAATTAGGTGGAGAAACAGCATAAATCACCAAATGCTGACAAGCATGAATCTTTGTCTTTTTTCCCTGTTTGGACTGTTACATAAACTTATTTGTGTATAATTTCAGCCGAACAAGGCGCACACTTAAATGTCATCTGACTCAACAACTGGATTCTTGTGAGACTTGTTTTATGACCAGTGCCAACATCATAAGGATACACGGAGGGACTTTCCTGTTTTACTGCACATATTCTGTCTCTGGCAAAAGTTTTGTTTTTTTTTGTTTTTTTTTAAATGTCTAAAGGCCGACAGCAAACGAAACTGGGCTTGTGAGGCGCTGTGTGAACCAGCATCAGTCCTTCAGTAGATTATAGGTTATGGATTTTGTTCATCTATCAAAATGCCAGTGTACGCTTGTCTCCCTCTCATATGGAACCACTACAGTCGCTGCTCCGTTGAGATGATGAAGTGGACCTCGTTTCTTTTCCCACTGCTTTGTAGGACTTTAATCCCAACTCCATGTTAATCATGTACAGTAGGTTCCAACTCTTTTTTTTTTTCTCTGACATCAACAGTCAAACATAAAAGGTTTATGAAATCTGATTCCAGCTCTGAGCTTTAACTCATGTCTGCCCTTAAAATCTCAATAAATCCCACTCTGAAGCACTTTGTCTAAACTTCTAAACTCATTAAACTTCCTCGCAAGTTAAAATAAAAAAAGTGCAAGGCTGGCCATCTACAAGGGCAGCGGGGTGATTTACATGAGTACAGGGTCAGAGTTAATTATTTTAGCATTAATGCTTTGAGCTTACTTGAATTAAGGTACTTTACATTCTCAGGGAGGTGAAGGGACGTGCTTCAGGTTGCTGCCCTTGCTTCTGGGGGCAGACAGTGTCACGGTGTGATGAATGTGGTGAATTATATGTTACACATGTGCGTTCAGCAGTCCTCTGCGCTAAATCTCAGCTAAATGTAAATGCGTAGGAGCAGCACAGTGCACTTGACCCCTGATATGGACATTCCGCCTCCTGTTATGGGGGGGTGGAATCTTAAAAGCCCATTTTACTTCAGCATACACAGCCTAGAAGTGCATCCCCACGTCTGAAGTAATGGCCCAGCAAAGGGTGCTGTGAGGGCAGCTTGGCTTCAGATCCATATTGAATGCCAATCAGAAAAAAAGGGGGTCATATTATGTTGTGAAAATAGAGGACACAAGTAACACAAAGTTTTTAAAACTTCACTAATGTTTAGCTGTATTCACTGACAGCGAACTGTGAAACATACGTAGTTATGTAGTTATTGTAGTTATTTTAATATGGACGAAATATTTGAATAAATAGATGTTCTGAACATCACTAACATCTTCTGGTATCTTTTATTTACTGAAACATTTCATAATTTAGTAGTGCATGATTTAGCCTCATATGGATAAGTAGAGTACTGGCACTTGTTTTTTTCCCTACTTCACACATTGCACCAAAGCATCTGAAAAGAGCCGTGTGCTAGTATTAAGGAGACATCCCAGACGGATGTTTCACCTCACAACAGCAAAAGTAAATGATGTCATCATGTTTGTGTGTGTGTGTGTGTGTGGGCGGGGAGAATAACTGAACGTCTTTAAAGAGTCACGTAATATTTGTTCAAACTTGATCTTTGGAAAAAAGCATCAGTACTGTTCCTTGTACCTAGACAGTATGAACTGTCTGTGGAAATCTTTTGAAGGTTTTGGCACTAACGTTTGCTTCGGCTCATGCAAGAATTTTAGTAATGATTATTTTTGATGGTCAAACATCAAGGTCACCCTGACCTCAGAAATCACTTATTTTGCCTTGTGAATGTGACGCCCCAGGATCAAAATGAGGGAATTTCATGACCTTTGGTATTGGTACACTTGGATTAAGAGATAAACTGAATTGATCTTTGTGGTCAAAGTAGATTTAAGTAGACGTCACATACCTTTAATGGCTTGCCAAAGTGCTGTTTTAAGAATACAAAGAGCACTCAAGCGCGTGTTATTTGAGTCTGTATTGCATGCATTGCTGAACTGAACTGAACATTCACTTCAATAAAAAACAAAATCTCTGTACATTCAGAACAATAGCATGACAAAACGGTATCACCCTCTCACATCCAAAGTGCCAGCCTGACCTTCAGAGCAAGTGTGAAAACATTCTGAACACTAATCAGGCTGCAACGCTGAGGTCATATCCGACACTGTAGCCAACAGATGTTACATTTTATTTGGGCTTAACAGATGCAAAGCACACTGACATCACTGTACATAATTGTCCCTCCTCTACGTGACAGATGTTCACTAATATCTGAGCTAATTGGACCTCAGGAACTCTTCTATAACACATGTGCCTTCACGATGCAAATTTCCTTATTTAGTTCTGCAGTGTAAAATGGATACAAACACCTGCTGTCTTTTTTCCTCTGCTTTTTTTCTTTGCTGACTAATGCTGATGACACACCACGCTGTAGAATTGCCAGTGCTCCCAGCTTCTCATGAGAAGGTCTGAAGCTCCCCTCCATTCAACAGCCATGTAGTGGAACCGTCCGCCGCTGCGCTGCCCTTTCTCATGCAAATGTGTGCAAATAGAAAACATTGTTCATAAGCGTGGTTCTCTGTCTGTTACGCCACCCTGTGTTGGCCTTTCTCTTGTTCCCCTGGGAGAGACGTTTTCAACTGTTACCTCTTTGTCTCATTCAAGACTTCCTCTGCCTTTAAAAAAGAAAAAGAAAACACATCCTGGAGGAATGGCCAGAGCTGGCTCATTGAGCAAGCTTTTCAGGGAGTGGGAGAGGAAAAAAAAAAAGAGAGACGTTCTCCAGGCGCCTCCCACAGACATCCTATCCTCAGAGGATGAGTTATTCTGTAGTGGGAAGTGAAGTGTTCTCTCTCCCTTTTACTCCCCTCTCTCTGAGAATATACAGTACATGTGCTCTCATTGAGGACACTTTCCACTTTGCTTCTTTGTCACATGGAAATCACAGCTTTTTCTGAATCATCTTTCTGTATTTGTGGATATACAGTGCCCAGCCAAGAAAGGTCACTCACTCAAAACTTGCCATGAATCATTTTTGATAAGATCATGCAATGTCACAACATTTGCAAAGATTTTGGGTTAATGACTGAGTCTTCTCCAGCACATCCAAAGATTCTCATTGGGGGTCAGGTCTGGACTCTAACTACAGGTATCCTGAACCATTCCTGTACACTTGGAGCCTGATAAATTCTGACATTTTGGGGCACATGACTTTGCTGAGCCTAGACCTGACCAACTGAAGCAACCCCATATCCTAACACTGCTCCGCAGGCTTCTACCTCTGCACTTACCCAAATATCTCAAACAGATGTGACTTTTTGTATAATTTGAAAGAAGCTGCCATGACTTTGAATCTCACTATTCAATACCCACTTGTGAATAGGTGTTCAGTTTTGTAGTAAAAACACGGAATACACTACTGCGTTTGAGCATGAGCTTGGTTTTAATAAAAGCACATGTTTAATAACTTGTCCCTTCTACTTGCTCTGATCTGCTCTGCATTTTGTCCTGCCACCTCGTACCTGGGGTTTAAGAGGTTGTGTCCACACATTCCTGTAGATTAGTACGGCAGTGCTTAGGCAGAGAAAATAACTGGCAGGCTCAGGAGAAGCCCGGGACCACCGGCCGAGAGCACAGAGCCCCGTGCCAAGGTCAACGCCAAGGTGTCAATAAAGGTACCTGTGCTCCCCGCTAACAGAGGGGTGCATTGATCAGAACCTCAGCAAGAAGACACTGTGTAGCTTTTAATCAGGGAGTAATGCCAGCGGACACAAAATGTCTGCCATTTTGCTGCATCTTGGAGTGAAAGCCACAACGATTTTTACCCCCCCCCCCTTCTCCACTCTGTGTTCCAGCCTACCACTTGGCCAAATGTGTGATTGATATGTGCAGGTGGTAAAGGATATCCCCCTGAGGAAGAAGTTCAAGCTAACTTAAAAGAGAATATTTTCCCTCCTCGCCATCTTATAAAAACAGTAGTCTGCGAGCTGAAGTCAGAGAAGGCCAGGGAAAGAAAAGGAGTGTAATTTAATGTCTAATGTCTCTAACGTCATGCCTATCCTGGCCGGACAATAGGCCTTTGTAAGTCCTTTGAAGGCCCTTTAAAAAAAAAAAAAAAAAAAAACACTCATAACACCATAAGCCCAGCTGCCTTGGGCTCACTTTTAAATACAGGGAAATTAAGCCTTTTGTCACTCGAGTTTCCACACTCCCCTCCACTGTGACAGTTGAAAATAAATGGAAGGAGGGTGCCGATGCCAAGAGAGAAGATGGAAAATTGTTTTGCAGTGTAAAGCAGGGAGCCTTTTCTTGTGCAGCGTGCTGAAGTGTTCCAATTTGTGTGTGCATATGTGAGTGCACATAAGCTGGGAAGAAAACTTGGAGTTGAAATACAATCATGTAGCCTACCTGGCGTAAAGATTACGTTTTAAGCTCCAGGTATGGTCCAAAAAGAAGCAGAATTGGGTTGTGAACATTTCTAGGTTTTGTCCACAGAGGACCTATCCTATTGTATTTGGACAATTTGTCTGTAGCATTAGGGTTAACACACGTCTTGAAATTTTGATTGCTGCTCAGGTCTGTATCTTTACTCTAGGTCACCAATATCCCTCAGACGCGACCCAGATTTACACCAGATACCTATTTTCTCTTTTGTTTTCATATCCTATGCCATCACCGAGACTTATTCTGCCAGGACATGCACTCGTGGTGATAACACACAAAAAGGCATATTATGAAAAAAAATATGAGAGCTCAGGAATCCTGCTACCTGAAGCAGGCTCGATGCAGATGAAGGGGAATTTGGCCACAAGAAGTTGGAAATGGCATGCTCACTTTTGCCTTGAAATCCCTTCAGTAGATGCTTTATTTTACAAATATGTACCCAAGAATCTGGAAGAATGGGAATCTAATTATCTTTTTTTTTCTTAGCCATTATGAAAGGAGACAGCCTGTGGACTCTCTTTGAGAGGGAGGGAGCTTGTGAAAGAACAAGGTTGATTTTAACACTGTGGCCTCTCTGCTCCGTAGCCATGCTATAACAAGCCAACAGCTGCTGTTTCTCAGTAAAGGCATGCTGACTGCCGGGGCTTGGTTTCCACACTCCGTGGATCTTACACAAGGCCCTTTATTTTTGGGCTTATGACTACGAGAAAGCACACATACGCACAGCTCTGCCTCTACCAGTTTTTATTAGTGATAGAGATAAAACGGTTTATTCATGTCTGACGTGAAACCTTTAGTGCCCGGATTGGCTATAATGTTGGCCGTGCTGCATAGCTGCTGTCTCAGTCTGGAGTGGGAGATTTTCAAACAAGGTATCTCAGGTAAAGGGTATGCGTTGTGCTCCACTACTCAAATTCCTTGAATTGGAGCCAAAGAAATGTAAGACCTCTCCCAGCTGTCCCCTGGCACATCCAGACAAGGCCTTTATCTGATTTCTTGTGCAGTTTCAGCAGCATTGTTGCAGGTTGGGTCTGTGCACAGACAGCAGAGAATGGAAGCTACTGGAATGGCAACTAGGAACATAGTGCCCTGCTTTTTATACAATAGGTAAGGGCCTTTATATGTAACCACTTGATAAAAGCTACTAAATTTGATGGTTGCAATTATACACTGACTGGTCAAAAAAGGGGATTAAGGAGTTAAGGTCTGGACTCTGAGGTGGCCAGTCCTTGGGTGAAAAGGATGACTCATGCTCCCCGACTCATTCTTTCACAATTTTATTTGTCATCATGGAAAACCTGAAAAACCCACTCATTCATCATGTCAGTTGACCTTATTTTTTTTTGGTCACATAACTTTGCTGAATCAAACCAACTGAAACAACCCCACATCATAACTATGCCCCTACAAGCTTGTATGGTAGGCACTTAGCCAAATATTATGAGTATGTGACCTTTTTTTTTGGCAGGGTGTATTTTCAAACATTATCACCATGTGTTAAACTTGCTGGAAAAATAAGAACCACATGTTTGGTTTATTTCTGTTCATATATATACATATAGGCTTAGCAAAACTGAAAGCCTGTCTGTCCCATCTGGACCTCCACCTAGTCCCTTACCGCCAAGTAGCCACTTCGCGACTGCAGACACATGCCACTTCTGCACAGTAGAATACTGACTCACTCTCCTGCCCCCAGAAAAGAAAAACCTTCCTTCTCCAGCAACAAAGATTTCCACTTCCAGAATTCACATAATTCAGACACTGATAAGGAAATGCTCTTGGCACCGACTAACCGCTAAGTTCATGATTCAGGTCGGGGTTGGAGAGAGAAGTGGTTCCAGACTGTTAATTTCTGTCACAGCAGAGTCAGAGCCCTGTGATTATTTTGGTGCAAAGGTCTAAATAAACCCAATGTGGGTCATAACCTCACTGATCTGAACCAAATGTGCACCACTTTGTGACCTTTGTTGAAAGACTTACCATGCTAAGTGGCTGGATATGAGGTGCTATAGACTTTTTTTCCCCCCTTGTTCTGCCATCACCGTCTTGTAAACTCTCTGGTAACAACATTCCAACAGTAAGAACAGAGCTGTGCACAAGCTGGCCTGTTTCTGCACTCAGGTTTATTTACACAACATCATTTGTCAAGGAGCCATCAGGCAGGTTTTTAGACAAATACACAAATCCTCACTTGAGCCAACCTTTGAAGGCTCCCTTAAAATGTGTCTAGACCAATGCGTTTCTGGTGGACGCCTGTCCCTTTGCAACCATCCTTTTGGTTTTCATTTCCTCTGTAGCTCCATTGAAACCACGGACATCAGCATGTACAGTATGTCACATACTTCATTCAAGTAGGCAAACACAGTTCATTATCATGGGATTCCTCTGAAGGCTGAGTGATTCATCAAGTGATGAAAGTTAACACTTTCAAACATGTTCAAAGCCAAAAGGACTCTGTCAAGTGTGCCATAGCCACCTCTATGCCTTTCTTCCGCAGGAACAATTTACATGGCCCTTCAAATTCAGTCAATATTTATGTAAGCGTGTACATGCGGGACTGGTTGAAAGAGTATGGATCAGACGTCTCTTTGATCCGTGGCTTTCTTCTGACTTGACTCATAGAAGCTTCTATCCAGGCTGGGGTTAATCAGATGTCAGGCTGGGTGTTCATGGGTGCAGCTTCATACATGGAAGCCAAGGCCATAGCTTACTTTGTCCAGTTAAATCCCTTTTGGTGTACAGATACTAACAAGGAACTGAGGATGGGACAGGAATGGGAGGATGGGAGCACGACTACCTATCAAGAACACATGAGTCCACACAGATCCTTTGCAGCTTATTTCTAAATGGCCTCAAAAGGCTTCTAAATCAGTTATTCATATAGATCATGTGCTGCCTTTTGACGTGAGTTAGCTTGAATCCTTTTCCACCCTCCTGTAACTGTAACAATCCATTCATGTGCCATAACGTCACCGAGAATAGCCAAGACGTGGCTCTGCTGGTTTGAAAAAACAAATCTTCACCTTCTTGTACGGAGAAGAACATGCCAACACGTTGAGGTCAAGGCCTATAAAAAGGGCCACCACCGGTTCTGCAATGGCGAGGCCCAACTTGGAGATCTCACAGCGAGCTCATATTCTAGTGCTTAATATTTACAGACTAGAAAGGGGATTAGCTTTCCCCCTACAATAACTGGAAATGTTTTCTCAGATGTTTTTGCACTCATTTGTCTGGCAGTAAAAGCACAAAATCACCGTCATTCATAAATGGCGGCTGTGGTTGTGTGTCTCCGCCTCTCTCTGCTGTGTTTTGCAGCCCATGAATTAAATTACATGATGCAGAAACTCTAGGGGGCCAGACTGGAGACTCCACTCACTCAGCAGTGAGGGGTGGTGAAATAACACTCCTGCTTTGCCTTTTCCAAGAGCATTCTCTGCCATCTTGCTGAAATGACAAGTTGCTGCCTTTGAAAGCCTCACACACACACACGCACAAACTCCCTCTCACTCTCTCTCTCTCTCTCTCTCCTCAGTGTCTCTTGCACTGTTTGCTCAGATGGTTCTCTCCTCATCTTGACTGCACATTTATTCCCTTTATTCTCCAAACCTCTGATTAATCAAGTATGACTCTCTGAGGAAAAAATGCAACTCGGTGGTTTTGATGCTCCGTTTCTTGTCAGTGTGTCCAAATATGGAATGTTTGGAGCTAAATATTAAGTCTAGATCTTTTGGAGGGAGGAAAAGTCAATGTCATCGTGTTGGTGCGTCCAACATGAACGGTGTCAATGTAATGTCTTATGCACTTGTGATTTAGAGTAGACTCAGTCAATCCAATCGGGTCGACACATGACATGGAAGTTTAAAAGTATGTCTTGTTAATGAAGTGTAGCGCAGTGGGATTTTCCCAGCATGTGTCTTGTGGGCAAACACCTCAGGACTCTCCATAAAGTTTGCAGTTTAACATATTGTGGGAAAGGAAAGACAACTTTTCATGTGGGAGGTTGAAGTGCCAAAAGAGAGGGTTCATGTGAGGAGAAGCAACACTTGGCTGCATATTATTTACATCTCTTAAACGGGTTTTCACTAATGTTCAACCTAATGCACCTGGTAGTAGTGTGACCCAGCTGCTGCTGTTGTCACATATAGTGTGGAAGATGTTACACAGGCTTTCACAGCTGACTGAGCAGTTTATCCAGCTCCTACACAAGAGTGAAAGTCAACACCGAGAGTAAAACGGCACGCCTCATCACCGGAACAAAAATCATTCAGGCGAAACCAGAGGAGGAACACTCACCCACAAACTCATGATTCACTTTACTTTGTGAGCTTGTTTGTTAAGCTAAGGGTTTTTTTTTTAACCTCCTCTGTAGAAAAAAAATTATTAGTGCTGTTCATTCCGGAGCTTAATCTATAAATAGTCAACAAGCGTGTCGTATAGGAGAGGCGCTATGCCCTAACAAAGGAATGAGGCTGTCGACATGTCAGGAGAAAGTGATCAAGACTGCTCAAAGCTCAAGAGGATGAAACTTGGAGCTGTGAACCAGCAGCACCTGAGATGAATTATAAATTATTCAGAGTTGAATCAATGATAAAAACAAAAAAACTATTTTTCTCTCCCTCATAGCCACATCCCATTTACAGCTCTGCACCATGTTGCCATAAGCCTTGGACTGTGTATATTAAATCAAGGTTCTGCTTTGTTGCCAAGTAAAGGAAAACATCTTTGCATGTCAAGCTTAATAACTCGTGTGTCCACGTCTCGAACCCTATGGAAATAGTCTGACGAGGCATGCCCGAGGAATGCATCGTTCGCGTATTTGGTTTTTACGAAACTATAAAGACGTCTGTGTGCTCGGCTCAGGTTTTTAGGATTCAGTGAAAGGAGAAGATTCGGTTTTAGGGGCTTTTCATATGTAGTATCTGAAAATGCACGTTTTTGTTTTTTTTACCCTGGTGCTTTCAGGGTTGCTGAAGCCTCACGGAATTAACGAATGAAAAAATAAAGAGAGTGCATATCTGGCACTGCAGTCCTACATCTATAAAAAAATATAATGGGGTTGGGTCAAGGGCTGGGGTGCCCCTGAGCAAGGCATCCAATCCCCTATGCCCTCCAGGTGCAAATAAGTGCTGCCCACTGCTCCATGTTGACCAATGGCTTGTAAAAAGGATGGGTTAAATGCAGAGGTCAAATTCGCCATCACTAATTGGTGTGTTTGCAAATTTAAATACTTCTACTTCACTGCAGCTTTGCTGCTCCATTTTTGTGGGGAAAAAACAAAACAGCACTGTCTAGGTGCATTCTACATTTAAAATCCAAAATTAGGGGGATATTTAAATGATTGAAGTTTAATGATTGATTTATGGCAATAGTTCCAGATAGGACACGTCTGCTTCTGGATCGGTCTGCCTATAAGTGACTTGGAATCGAGATGACGAGAGGTCCGAAGAGTATTTCCCTCGCCCTAATTTTAACCCCCAACTCAAAATATAAAATGTGAGTGCATGGGAACAGCCCCCTAAAAAGGCACAAGGGTGGGAGAAATAGCAACAAGTTCTTTGTGAACACATTCAAAGAATGCTGAAGCCTTTGACACCGGTAAATGGAAACAAAGTGAGATGTTACAGCTCACATGCGTTGCAGATTTCTGGCTCGAGATGTTGGCTGTTTGTCAGGAAGAACAGCAACAGGGGTTTTTTTTGTTTTAGGTGCAACATCTCAGCTGTGAAGGCTTGTACTTAACAGGCAAGTTTTATGCTGATTATCAAATGTGACCACGCCATTTTGTCAAGTCTGCACAAAAGGTCACATTGAGGCACTGAAAGGAGCTTTGCATACTGTAAAACAAGCAGGAGACAAAGGCGCTGGATAGTGTATGTCTGGTCACCTTAAAGAAAGCCTGAGAAAACATCCCTGTACAGTTTCCCATGTGGTGCACAGGGAGACAAAAGCTCACACAACCATATTGGTGAAATAAAATATGGAGGAAAAAGGAAGGGGTAGAATTAAAACAGGATCTCACTATTCCTGCTGGTTAATTCAAAACCTGTAGTTCCTGGACGGCTCTCTGTAGGCTGCCTGTCTGCTGCATCGCTCTAACAGGCAGATCCCCCCAGTTCTGCTTATCTAAGCACATCCAGTCTGGTCCAGTTTTAAACCCACTGCTCACTTTCAGCCCCAATGTTTCCTCCTTTTGAGCTGGATGTGTGGTCCATTGTGAGTGTGGTATAGGGCTGGCAGCACAGGGACCACCAGAGTGAAGAAAACGTTCAGTGGGCTCCATCAGCAAGGGGGGCATCAGTGTGGCCTGCACCAAAAATCAACATCTGTTTTGAAAATCATAGTTAATACCATTAATGCACTGAATAATTAAATGTAGCAGTGGAGTTTCCTTTTTTTAGGAAATGCCTCCCACAGAAATACTGTATATTATACATAAGTCACACAATCCTGGGCTGCTGAGATACCAAAATGAGATATTGCTTTTTAAACCACCTATCAATGCTCCATAAGAAGCCTAGGACAAGAAAGGCATATATTATATGTGGCACTGTCAAAATTATTGCTTCAATCATTGTCGTGAATTTCATACAATCCACAGAAGAAGCAGCCACCAAACCCACCCTGGGCAGAGATGGATGTGAACAATAACAACATTCTAAACATTCTATGTTATGTAGTGTCTGCTCGTACATATTCCTCTTGTTGTATTTGATTTTACATTTAAACATCTGCTGTTACAAGCATGAGTATCACGATGAGAATATGTCACAACTAAATAATTAGTTATTTGGATCAGTGATCCATATTTGGGAACATGTGAAAGAACGTCTTTTTAAATGCACCTGGAGCTTATCCAAGTGTAAACAGCCCTTGTTTGTGGATCTTTGACATCTATAAATCATACCAAATGGATTTAGTTCCTCGTATAAAGTTTGCAAAGCCAATTTTTGTCATTTTTGTTTACATGAATCTTCAGCTCTTTTTGCTTTGCTTTGCTGTAAACTCACAAGTGAGGTGGCAGAGTTAATGAAATTGCAAAAAAATAGTAGTGTATGTTCACTGAGGCCAATACAGGTTCACTACAGGTTGTCCTCCCATCCACACAATACACAATAAATCTAACAGTGTTAAAGTAACACCAAAAGACTATATGTAATTCTTTACATTTATAGTTATTAATATTTGGGAAATACAGACACAGTTGTATTACATTGTTCTAAGGATTTTTATACACAGTAAAGCAGTCAAGCAGTGTTAAAGTAACACTAACATACTCAATTGAACTCATTATGTTTGAATCTTAGTGTTATGTTAACGCTAAATTAAGTCTCCCCTAATCAGAAATGGTGTGATATTGACACTTTAGGTGTTACCTTAAAAAGCATACCGTGTCAAGGAAGGCAGAGGAATGATCACATCATCTCATTTGAGGTGTAACGGGTGATGTTCCCACATGTTAAAATATCACAATCGCTCTCAGTGTTTAGCTTCTCGTTACCATAGAAAATGCCGGTTCTGCCTCGTTAGTTTCCTTCTGCATGACTGATTGATTTGATGTGAATAAAGGTGAAACAAAGAAGATTACAAAAATCTAATACAATTATATCGATTTTTAAACTCATATTTAATTGATAGAAAGTTACATACATAGACATACTTGTGTGAAATAGCGGAACTGCATCCTTTGCTCAGCTGTAAAAGTGTGTTTCTTTTTTTTTTACCAATATTGGATATCAATGAGTATCTGAATACTGTACCAGCTCATTTCCAGTGTTGTAATGTAAGTGTAAGTACAAATACTTTGTTACTGTACTTAAGTACAACATTCACGTACCTGTACTTAACCCCAACTCAAAATTAAAAAACTAATTTTTTATTTGTTACTTTTACTCCATTACATTGTATATTTGTTACTTGTTACTACCAAATAAAATCAGAGGAACAAGAGTTGGTAATGGTCTGTATTTATATAGAGCTTTTCTCGTCTTGAGCTGCTTTACACTACAGTTTTGCCATTCACACGCTTCAACATGGGGTTAAGTGTCTTGCTCAAGGATACATGTAGCAGGGGCAGAGATTTTACCCACAACCTTCCAGTTGAAAGACGACTCGCCCCACCACTGAGCTACGATGGCTCAATCATAACTCCTCACTTTTTTAATACTTTTACTTCTAAAAGTCCTTTTTATATCAGAAAACGACTTTTGATACTTCTGTACAGTAAATGTCATATAATTTAAGACTTGTACTTCAGTCATATTTTAAAAAGTGACTCTGACTTGTACCAAAGTTATTTTCTGGTAAGATACTTCATACAAGACTGCTCATTTCATTTCAGATTGAGACTATTATTTACATTTTGTGGCAGTCACGACGTGCAAAAGATCGAGAAATGAGGCTCAGAAGTCACTTGACGGCACATTAAGCGTCACAGTGTTAACATATGAGTGCAGTTCGGTGTCCCCGCTGTGTTGGTCATCTTTCACAAAGACACAGTACATGGGATAAAACAAGCAACTACAGTATGTGTGACATCCTTTCTTGTTCTTGACGCCCAACATCTGTCAGGGGTGATGTCACGTAGTGCGATTCTGGCATAAGATGTTTCTCAAAGCTAACTTTATCTTTGGTCCAAATTTTCCGCTTCCTGCTTTCCGTCCTTTGAAATGAACGTCAGTGTAAATCACACTGGGGTCTGTTGGAGAAGTCACATCACTGCTAATGAAAATATGCAGATAAGTTACGCCACATCGTGTTTAATTCCACAGCCTGAAACTGCCTACACTTGATTTCCATGATAATGTCGATGCTTGTAGATTCTGGCGATTACTGAATCTTAACATGTCAGCAGAGAACTTGGCAGTGAACCCCCCCCCCACTCCCCCGTGCGCACTGTACAACAGATCTGCAGCCATACTCGCTTTCTTCCAACTTGTAGGAAGACTCATCCAGCCTCCACAGCTTGAGACGGGAACAGCTGGGAGGCTTGCATGTCACAAACACATTATTAATGTGTTTGAGTAGAGCATCACTAACATTGCCAGAAGAATTCTTGCTCTTCACTGTGTCCGTATCAGGGCTGTCACTTTTTGTTTTTTGTTTTGTTTATCTTAAACTCCCATATCTGCTTGAACCCAGGAGGAGAAAGTTTAAACTTGAACCTAATTTTTTTTTTTTAAATTCAAAATGTTCAAAATGTACAGCCTAGACGCCCATCACCTCATCTGAAGTAATTTGTGCATCGTCCAAAAGAGGACACAGTGAGTGCAGCTTGGCCTCAGATGCACTTAAATAAATAAAAAGTGATTGAAAAAAATTCCAATTACTTTGTTCTAAAGACTGTGGTTAACTGGGGTTGCTGTGGGAAATGGAGGACACGCACAAACTAAACAAAATAATCAAAATATCGTCACAGGAATAAAGTGTGTAATGTCAAACTGGATTGACAGCCTGCGTTCATATCCTTATATCCATATACTTTTGATCAGCACGTCTTTAGAATAATAGGGAAAGAAAATGTCATGACCTGTTGTCTTTCAAGCAACGTTTTTCAAGCTATATAAGCGGCTATGTTTCACAAGTTTGATGTCAGCGGTTCTTGTTAAGATCACATGAAACTGTGATCCGGAATTTAATTTTCTATCTGTTTGGAAAAGGAAACACCTTGGCTTAAAGTGAAAGGAATTGTTTTTACAAGTTTGTTCAAAAGAGAGCTGTCCTCAGTACTGTGTCCCATTTTGTTCCAGTCCAACTGTATCGTTGTTTCGCTGAGCCTTTCGAGCAACATCAGCGCTTTGGTCACATTAGAACAGCTGCACGCAAGATGCAGCATTGTTTTCAGTTTTCCATTGAGGATTTACAAGTGTCCCAATTAAACTAATCATTTAGCTTTGTTTTATTTCAGTCGTCGGTATTTTCTTCACACCATGAAAGAGACTTAATCAAAGACAAAGTTGCTGGTGACTCGGCATGCGCTCCTAAATCAAGTCATCAGCCTCCGAACGCGGTGATGACACAGGCCCATATGACACCATACCACGCTCTGATATGCTTTTTGTCCACAGAACAAGAGAGTGTCATTCCACACATTCTTTAGCAGAGCCTCTGTTCTCTCAGGATGACCTTCAACTTATCTCTCCATCAGAGCATGTCTGGGAGAGAGGAGGAGGAGGAGGAGGAGGAGGACAAGAGAAGGGGGTTGGGGTGAAGGGAACGATCACACACACACTAAACTGGTCTAGCTCGTCGGCAAACTAAACCCCAGAGAGCTTGTTCATGTTATTCTTTTTGTGAGTCTACTATGACTGCAAGGAATAAAATCTCTGTGTGTGGTTTGCGAGTGTGTTCTTGGGTTTTAATCTTTGCTAAAGCCCATTTAAAGCGTTAGAACTTTGGAGTCTGGAAGTTTTGTAAAGTGAAGTATTTTTTTTGGCTGGTTCTTCCACCTCTCTGAGGTTCTATTTTTGGAGTTAGCCTTGGGTTTAGTGCTTCATTTACACGTAGGTGTACCAGAGAATATGGAATCAATTGAATTATTATTGAGTTTCACAGTTGTTGAGGTTTACACTAGACTAGACAAGCAAACGCTCACACTACGATGTAAGATTGAGGTCATGAAATGGCTGATGTTGCTCCTGTGGACGACTGGCTCAACTTTCATTTCGGTCTCTCTGGTTTCTCCAGGCTTCCCACAAAGGAAGCCGACTTGAGAATTTGGAAATGCCTGCCAAGCTTGTCTCCACAGTGATTTTACCGCTCAGTTACCCCCCAAGTAGAAGAGGGTCCTGAATAGTGCTGAACTATTTGGGTAAAATATCTAATTGCAAGTTTTCTGCTATATACTGCTATTACGATTTGATTATTACCTCTGCCAAGGATTTTTTTTTTTTTGCTTGTTAGAAGGCAGCATACATCAAAAAGCAAGAAACGGACAGATTTTTGGCAGATGTATTTTATGGCCATAGACTGTGTATGAAAGAATGGATGGAGTCCTTCGGTATCCTGGGAAGAATATATGAGTGAACACTAGTGTGATTCACAGCTGGTATCATAAATTTGAGCATGGTTGCAGGTGACGCCGCTGAACTCAAGCTCAAATGATCAAGATTCTGGAGGCTTAAAAATGGGAGTTCAGAATATTTTGGGTCATTCCATGGCCAATTTGGTTGTAGCCCAAGGTAGAAATGATTAGATTCTGGTGGAAATGTGGGAAAGCTGCTTTGTGCTCTCTGAGGGCATTCTCTGGTTTGTGATATCATTTGTAAAGTCAAGCTTCAGTTTGGTTTTCACTGTGTTGTCAATTTTAAATTCAATAGAGCATTACTACAATGTGTCGTCTGAATATTAGCTAATATACTATAAATCAAAGATACAAATTGTCAAAGTATGTGTTTTATTCATGCATTATTATGTAAGAACTGAATTGCTGAATTTGTTAACTGCATTGCTTCAAGTGTTCAGCCCCAGTCTTGACACTTGCTTCATGTACTGTTGTAGATCAGGTTCTGGTGGTTTCTGCTTCTCCAAGCACTCACGATTACATCCGACTGGATGTAGGAAACGGTCCAGGATTTTCTGCTCCAACTTTCTCTATTTCATGCTTCCACTTTCATAGTCAAAATGTCAGTCTCACTTTATTAAGTCATTTCAGCTCTGTTGCCTTCAAGAGCAGCACTAAAGCTGTCACTCGTGCATTATGCAGGCCAAGGATGCACAGAGTTCTGTTGCTAGAATATTACCTCCTGCCTCACAGTTATGGGGTCCTTTTTGAGGAAGTGAATCTAGGTGCGGAGAGGAAACTGCCACTGGCCTCTCTGCCTTGTGGAGTTTGACTCGCGGATCTGCCATCATGTAGTAAATACTTTAACTGACTTGATATTAACACATGCTTTACTGCTGCGGCATTATATCAGAACAGAGGAGAGTTACAAAATATAAAATGTTGCACTTAGATATGAGGTACCATTACATGGAAGCAAGGTTAGAAATTGTTTTTAAATAATGTTCCTGAAATTGTAACTGTCTACAGATCGCCACAATTTATTCCTTGGATCGTAACCTACATCCTCCAAATCTGTTCTTTATTTTTGAGTTATGCTGCATACATACAGACAGACAGTCAGACAAGCGAACAGAGAAACATGGCTGAGAACATCGAACCTTTGCCACTGGTAATTAACGTCAAAACACAAGGCAAAGCAAAACCAAGAGAAACATCGAATCCAAGACGGAATCAAAGAGCAAAGGAAAACTTGAGTCTAACTGAATTATAACACATCAAAAGTCAGGTTTCAGGGTCCAGTGAGCATGACATGATCAACACATTGACACATTTCTGAAGCTCTTTGTGTTTGCAGCCTAGTTTGAAGAGGGTTTGGCAGGAATGGGTTGATTCTTATTGTAATGTTTAACGTATTTCTATGAGCAACAAAAAAGAAAGAAAAAGGAAAACAAAAAGGCAGTTGAAGCAGTAAAGCAGTGGATTGTGGTGATGCTAACATGGGTGTTCATGTTGTTTCACACCCGCCACCACCCTGACTGACAGATTGAATAACTTCACGCTCCCAGTAACGGCTCAGAATTACCCAAGAATGGTTCATATTTTGTTTGTGGAGAAGGATAATAGTCGTGCGGTGGGCACTCATGAAACAATCATTGTGCATCTTGATTCTAAAAAAAATATACATTTCATATATATATATAAAATTGCAATATTACGAAGAATATTGTGACGGGAAAATATACAGTCACCATTGTCATCTTCTGGAGGTGGGGGGTGGGGGGCGGTTAACTAAAGCCTTGTAGGCTTTTCACATAACTCCCTCTTATTGCCCCGTAAAGCCTGATAGGCAAACGCCACAGGACTAATTGGAGAATGTGTGACTCTGTACTTGCCTACAGCCAAGGTCGCTGGGTGTCATAACCCAGCTAATCAACATCAACTGCTGGCAAATTACCAACACATGCTGCCTAGTTAGAGTAGAGGGAGGAGGGTGTGGGCCTGGGGTTGGTGCAGCAGGTGGTGACTGACTGACTGACTGACTGATGCACCTTCAGGGGCCGTACATGCAAAAATGGGTGCGTATTGGCTTTTTAATCACAAATTTTTGGAAAAACCTGTCCCAGAGTGGAAAAATCTGCAAACGCCTCCCTTGCATTATTGATTTATATCTGAAGCAGCTTTTTTAATGCCACGTACAGGCCTGGTATGCACTACAGCCCTTAGAGACATATTGGGGAATCTGTGTGGATGAGGACATTTCTTGAAATGATGCCATGTTTATGGAAAAGAATGAACAAATAAACAAAAAAGAAAGGGATCATAAAGGAAAAGTTCTGTTTCCTTGTGGCTAAGGCCTTAGATTACATTTTGTGACGACTTTTGGTTGTCAGCGCTGCTCTTATTTTCATACTTTCTTTTTTCATTGAAGACGCAGACTGAAATACAGTTGGTCACAGGATATTTTCCCTCTGAAGATCAGTGGACTTGAAAGACCTTTTTTTTTTTGGTTTTTTTGCAGGACCTGCTGCAGTGCAGATTTAAACAGTCATCCTCGCCTTGCAGTCGAATAGCAGAGCTAAGAATAAGAAGAGGCCATTATGCATGGATGAGTCCCAGAGCACATTATACATTTGTCAAAGCCATGAACAGCTAGTTGCCCTGCGCTCCCTGTGCAGTGCTCTGCCTGCTGAAAGCTGCCCAGACGACCGCTTGACTGTCACCAGAAAATCTGAGTTGGAGATGACTCAGCACTCAAGTTCCAGACGAAGCTCAGTGCCCATGTGACACTGCTGCTCGCTGCTCTCCATGGCAGAGAGAGGCTTGTTGTTTGTGGCGACAGGCCGAGTGAAAACTGCACAGTCCCCAGACTTGCTCTCCACTGCACTTGTAATTAGCTTCTCGTCGTTTCGGTCGTGATTTAGACCTGGAACCTAAAACCCCGCTGCCCCAACAGAGACCATAAATCTGGCTAAAGCCCGCCCAGTCAGAGCGCAAAGCGGCCTGCAGAGAACCGTGAACTAAAGCGGCGTTCATGTCCACACAGTTGAGCCATTCTTACTTCATTAGTACGCTACACACACACACTCACTCTCTCTCCCTCCCCCGCCTCCCATCTACCGATCTGGCTGAAAACATGCAAATGAAATATAACCTCTTCTCAGGAGCGCAGTTGATTTAGAGTGGTTCTGATTGAGGAACTGTAGCAGGCAGTCATGTTAGACTTGGCAGTGTGGGTCTGTGCCGAGCTGTGCTGGGCCAGGGAAGTGGCTGACTGAGTTAAAGCTTGCCTCAGCATCCAGCTGGAGCCGAGCTCATCTCTTTGGTTTGACTCGGGCCTGAGTGAAGCAGCAGATGATGTGTGTGTGGGATTGGCCCAGGCGGAGGTGTATTTACATCATTAATATCTCCCTGCCCTGCGTGGTCACATTGTTGCAGTTGGACATCATCGGTTAGATCAGGGAGAGCGATGTTTAGTGGCTCCGGTAATGACCCAAATTTCTTTTGGTGTTTTCAAAACTGTCGGAATAAATTACGGTCCCGACTGCAAACAACATTTCAGCGTGCTTGGTTTTGCTGCTGTTTTTTGGATTTGAATTGCAACTCGTTTGTTAAAACTAACTTGTTTAAATGTTTAAAAAAAATACATGAAGGCTCTTGAAGCACTTGTTAATATCAGCGACAGGCTCCTGGACTGTTTTCGTGTGTCTGTCTGGAGAATAATTTTGTCTGACAGCACAAAGTAGACCTGCTCGATTTTGGGTATAAACGTCTCACAAATAGGATGTGATCAGAGAGAGAGAAGTCGACTTCTCCAACTAAAGAGGAAACAAGTCTAAGCGAGAGCTGTGTCAATATGGGTAAGCTTTCCTGGAGATGGAGAGTTTGCCTTGGATCATTGTGCTGCATATGAAGTCAGTGCATCTGTCCGTGCTCATGATGAGACTCAACAGTCTGTTTCTTCAGCAGTCCTGCCCGCTGCAGCTTAAGGATTTGGATTGTTAATCACATCAGGAATTACACAGCACAAAGACAATGACATAGTATCACCTAGAAAGATCAACCATAGAAAACTGTGTGTGATTAGCTTGCATGTGCAGTTACTGCACCGGCAGGAACTTTCTAGCCCAAAAGAGCTGCCGGCTGCTTCTGTTGGAGGTTCATGACCGTCGAGCATCTGGACTGGAAAACCAAAACATTGAAAGCACCGTTTATATTAGACAGTCATTAGACCCTCTGTTGGTAGAAAACAATGGTTAATAGCTGAATTTAGACCTCTTAAGCAAGTTCTTTTTAATGTACTTTCTTTTTTTTTTGCTGACACTGGTGATTTTAACACAGTGAAGCACTTGCAAAAGTAGAGGGTAGAAACATTACAAACCCGTTTATTACCATTAGCCATCATAAGTGACTGTGTGTATGGCCGTAGCAGCAAACCCTGTGAGTGTACTGAACTGAGCAACAGTTGTTTTTATTTATTTGAGACTCAATAATTTTCGTGTGTAAAAAGGACTGCAGGTAAAATATATGTATTTTTTTTTTGTATAAATAAGTAACCAACATATCTACTATTTTACTATAATAAAGTGAAAGTCATGGTATTTGAATTATATCTTAGGGTTTTACATACAGTCTAGACCTAATATACAATAATAACAGGTATTGCTGCATCTGGTTTGGGATTTGATTAGAGTAAGATTAAAGGGAAAAATCCAAAAGTTTGAATTGGCATTTAGCAGTCTCTCAGCATTCTTAAGTCCAGGAATGGCTGAGTTTCTACACTTAAAAAAGTGACATGACATACATGACATGTATGTCATGTATGTGTCACATTGGCATCTCTGATGTCTGGTCTGTTTTTGGTGGGACAACACCCTCTTCTTTGGTGCCCACCCACTAACAGGTGCCACTGCTATTCTCAGTGCGTGTTGCTCTATCGCTCTTGCATGTTAATGCACAGTGCTGGGGTCTGTGCCTGGGTGTGTTTTTTAGCATTTCCCGATGTCAGTTATCTTCTGCAGATCCCTGAAATTGCCAGACTGCGGCTTGTTCACACGCTCGCAGCCTGGCACTGATACCTCGCCTTGAAAGAAGAGCTGTATATCAGCCCTTAATTTGGCACGAACGTGGCCGATCTGTTTTGTCGCCACGCTTGGACGGCACGTAGTGTCAAAGCAATCAGCGTCGGTGGAAACTAATAGCACAGATGAGCACACGGCCGTGTAACTTCATCTCCGTCCTGTACATGCCTTCGAGTGGATTTACCCTGATAACCACATGCATAAACTAGTGCTGAGTACATTAAAAAAATATATCCAAGAAGCAGTGTGACGGCTCGTAAACAGTCTTTATTAATAGCCAGCGCGTTCAGATGTCTGAGTTCCCTTTGCACGGCAAGCAACCAGGAGGTATTTTTGCCTCCTAAAACACTAGCATGCTGTTCACTCCGTCCCGTAGACACATAAACCTTCTCTCCTGCCCAGTTTCATGTTTATCCTGGATTAGGTCATTTGTATCCTTGCACCTTAAAGCCCTGCTTTTAGCAGCAAAACTGAGGGCTCTGTCTAAACGTCTGAAGCTTTTTCTCCTCTCGATTGTTCTCGGGTGAAAGACGCGGTGTGCGGTTTGCTCCCTCTCCCATCTCGGCTCAAGCTCTACTTGTGAATTGTTTGTTTATGCGATAGTCGTGAGGGGCATGTCGCTCACATCCAAACATCCTGCAAACGACATGGGGGTTTTAAGTATGAAAAAGTCGTAGCTGCCTTTTAGTGTGTGTTTTCCAACTGTGCCTGTATGTGTGTGTGTATGTGGTTTACTCTTGAAGGTCCACATTCATCCACTGAGGCCTAGTGGTGGCCAGAAAGCTCAGCGAGCGTACAACAGAGCGCCTGTTGTGTGAATGCTATGAAGCTGCGTCAGCTCCTTTGGGAGGGATGTAAAATATTTTAAAAAAAATTGCCTCGTTCAAGAATCCATTTTCTGTTTTCAACATTAAGTCCTCTTTAAGCCTGGACTGTGGGCCCACTGAATCAGCCGAGCACATTTTTGAAGAACAGACTTAGGCCCCGTTCAGGCCTGGTATGAACATCCGCCCTGAGCGATCTGATCGCATGTGAATAGCATGTTGTACTGCTGTTCAAAAGACATATAAATACCACCTAACCTAGTACTGTAGAAAAAAGTTGAGACAGCTCTGTTTTTGTCACTCCCTCCTTCTCTCTGTGTGTGACTGGGGTCAAACTAGGTCAAATCAGGCCTGCAGTGTTGTGTCAATTACTCGGAGGTCCACGGGGGGGGGGGGGGGGGGGGCAATAGCTGTTACACACTGGACCTTTAAGAAGACGCATTTGTTAGTGCAGCAGAGATGTTTTGTCGTCAGCACTTGCCATGTTGTCAAATGTAAAGCTGAAAGTTTATCAGGGCGACATGAATAACATGCACGCCCGAGGAAAATCAAGGAGATGCAGCCGAATGCGAGGTGTTTTTAATCAGGCTGTGTTTATACTGATGATAACCTCACATAGATTAAAGCACCAACATGACAATCACTGTAATTGCCTTGAAAATGAAGTACATAACTACTCTCTAATTCTAGGGAAAAGTTGGCTCCTGTGAACATCACACCATGTCGCGCGGCATCATAAACCAAACGCTTTTTTCAGCCCTAAAAAGTTAGGTTTATTTTGAAGTCAAGAGAGCGTCTCTGTCAACAGGAACACCCCTCTCACCAGACTGGGTTTACGAGCTCTAAGTGAAGAAAATTGCTGAGATAAAATAATGAACGTTTGTGTATTTATTGGTTTATTTAGCTGTTGTTGTTTTCCGGTCCGGAGCTATTCTCTTCCACAGAAGCCAGCGTATAACTTTAGTTCAAACACATTCTGCCGTGTCAGTCTGCTGCTGTGTCAAGTTAGTTTGCTCAGATTGTTCAAAAGACGGCTGAACTCTGAGGCAGGGAAGTCAGGGAGCAGCAGGGGAGAGTGATGGATAAAGGCAAAGGGGAAAATAAACAGAGGGAGAAGGAGCCGTTACAAGCCAGTGCGACTCGCCACTGCTAATGTGTAAAACCTCATTTGTCTGCCTTCAGAGGTCACATCCGCCAAACGTTCCTCCTATAGAAAATCATTTTAAAAGTGACATTTTCTTAATAGTCGTGGAGCCATGTGCCTTCCTCTGCCTTTGTTCCCTTGCTGCTAGAAAATCCATGAAATATATGGCGGCACCTTGGGCATTGGGGAATTATCTGACCATTTTCATCGCTTTCAAAGTCAAATCCTGTAACAAACCAAAAACAAAGAATGTGAGAACTCTGCATATTGTGTTGTTATTTCCGCCAACACAGATGCATTATTCATAAAAATGTGGCCCCGCTCTTTAATCAGATTAACATCAAATGAGTTGATATTATACGCGATGGCTCCCAGTTTGTGGCTCCTCCAGTTTTTTTTTCCCCGTCTCTGTTGCTGTTTTCACAAGAGTAGACCCTTTTTTTTTCTCCTCCTCATTCTTCTTCCCTCCAGGTCCCTGTAGGTTTGATTTGTATTATATCTCTTAAATCCGCAGTTCGCTACGATAGCATAACTCTTCATGATGGCGGGATTTGGGTTAAAGCTGCTGTCAGAACAGGATATCTTGCTAATGGGTTCAGCAGGCCTTGTCTTGGCACAGGAGAGGACACGAGACAGAGACGGAGGGAGAGAGGGGAAGCGAGAAAGTGGCAAACGAGAACAGAGGGCTAGAATTTGGAAACGCACTGATAAAGTCTTTATTGGGCTTAAATTGACAGGAGCGTGGATGATGAATTTGTGCAAGACGACGGTGCTCTGTTCTAAGTAGATTGTTCCAGGACAGTAGACCCCTCTCTCTACCACTCATCCTCTTTCTGTCCACCTTTCTTTCTCTCTTCCTGAGCAAGGGAATGAGCTGGCCTGACAACCATGCACAGCTGCGCCCACAGCTGTGCATCGGCCCACAGCAGACCCTGTGCTTTATCAGCTTGATTGGTCACATCTGGCATCATTGTTCTACCTTTATGTTGTCCAGCTTGGAGCAACAGGCTGAAGGGGGGAGGGTGGAAGGGCAGGGTATTAGTGGACATGGATGGGTTGTGTTGTGGAGTGGGGTTCCTGGGGGCAGTGGTACTGGAGGCTTTAGCAAAAAAAAAAAGCAACATGGTTGTGTTTTCATATGACGTTTGTTTTTGTTCTCCGTGTCCCTGAGGTCGTCCAGCACACGGGGACAAAGCACTGTCTCCACTGCAACACTATTTCTGCACTCAGACGTGTACCACAGTGTGGGAAAGAAGTTGCCTTTGGACTCTTTAGGCGGAAAAATGTCCTTTTGCAATATTCAATAGCATTCCTGGTAGCTATAGGGCTGGGCATGATACATATCAGCACGATATTAACAGAATGTCACGAAAACAACCAAATCATAATGAATATGCATATGTATCATGCAATTAACTGATTAGTATAAAAAAGGGTGTGTGTACAGAAATATCGAATGAAGTCCGATTTTGTCCACTTTGGTGATCACAAATCTCATGTAAAGGTGGGAATTTTGGTCTGATGGCCTTTGACAGGAGTGACCTTATGTACAACTTAATCACTAAGTTAGTTTCAGTTGCACTTTTCATTTACTTTACTGCCTCAATTAAGTATGAAAATGCTTGGAAATCTTTGACTTATTTTTGGATTTTTTTCCCCTGGGTTTATATTTAATAAAGACAGGTCTTTTTTGTTTGGCCTGTGCAGCACCACTTTGAGTATACCGGGTTGCAGGATAAAGTTTTGAAACTCTGACATTACGAGTTAAACTTTAAATGCCTAACAGTGTCTCAGATTGCAATATTTTTACAGTCCTGATTTAAGTCCCCGTCTCACTGACTTTTTTTCTACGTTGCCGTATTCATGACTTAGACACCAAAATTGATATTTGAGGGTTTTCCATACTTGTTTCTAAAAGTTAGCCTATAATCAATTCTGATTTTAACTTTTTGCTGGTGCAGTTTTTTTTATATATATAATTTAGTTTCAGAGTGTGAGAAATTTATAACCACTCTCGAGGTTGTGGCAGCTTTCTGTGGGGCAACTGGGAAAATGTACATGAAATAGGGTGCAAGAATAACAAAAGCAAGTGACTACTTGCTTTGTTTATGTTGGAAATTACTTTCCTTTGACACAAGCCTCTGACACGGGCTCCTCTCATCTTTCCTCACACAAGAATTTCTTCATTCCCAGACACAAAACCTCACACCCTTTGAGGCACAGACCCTTTATTTTCCATCAGCTTCATTTCCTGCTTTCCCTCTTTTTTGCCACTCAAAGTTGAAGTCGGCCACCTCGCTCAAGCTGCGTGCTGCTACCGCAGAACGCAGTGGAAGTGGCTTTCACTGTGAGATGCCTAGAAGCAGTAAAAACAAAGCCAGTAGTGACAAATAAGATCAGGACTGTTGTACACATGCAAAGCAGCGTGTTACATGGAGGCTAAGTAACAAAGGGGTTTTTAAGCCTCTGAACGCTGCGTAGTCGGAGCTAATTCTCTGCACATGTGCTGAGTAGTATCCCTCCGGCTCTCCAGTTGTGGAGTCGTGATCCAGATGCAGATACATGGCTCTGAACTGAGCTGACCTCTCCGTGGCACAAGGATCAGCATCGGGGACTCGTGCCCGTCTGATGACATTGTCTGATGACGTAGTCTGCAAGTGAAAAATACGCACGCCGGTTCAGCCATCATAGCTGCACGGACGAGTGTTGAGTGAGGAGGACAATTGTTCTGTCTGTACATTTCTTTTTTTTCTCTCTCTCCAAGTACATGAAGTGTAAACCTCCAGCCCCCCCCCCTTACCCCCCAAGAGGAACCAGCTTCCTGCCATGCCTCCATGGCTGAAATCAGATCCCAGCTCTGCTCAGGCCTTGTTTTTCTTGGCAATTGCCGCACACAGACACTCACACAGAACTGAGTCTCCCGACCGTTTCCACCCACCACCCCGACCTTTGTATTTTTCCCACTTGCTCCTTCAGACTCGCTCATCTTCATAAACTCACATGGAAACGAGGCCTTTATCTGCTTTCACATCACCCAGAGAGTGCAAATGTTTTGCTGACAAAAGCTGTGTGAGCGCCGGGTCTGGCTGTCTGTTGAAAAACAGAAAAAAAAAAAAAAAAAACCTGTGATGAGGCAAGATGCTATAGACTCTGCATGTTTCTCCAGCCATTTTTGGGCTGTAATCTGAGCCCAGCCCATTCAGCCAGCACATATTTTAATGACATTTAAACATCTCCAGATGTAATTTGAAAAGGATCCAAACTAATGCGCCATGAGACGTTTGAGATATTTTCTCTCTCTGTTGCAGACTGATGCAACATGTTTTACAGATAAGTTTTACAGTATGTTTTCCATCCTCCTTTGACACCTAAAAACCTCCTCAAAGGCTTGTGTTTTGTCTGTTTTGGTGTGAACTGTAATTTGTAAATCCGAGATAACCAGTTTACAAAAGGTGATTGACACCATCCCCATTGCTAGTGGATGGTCTCATCTTTTCTACCCATCTGTCACAAGTCTGAGCAACAGTGTTACACTGGTAACTGTTTTGTATCCTTTATTTCTGTCCCTCTTTCGATCCATCTTTCAGTTGATTTAATTGATGTAATAAAAAGTATTTAGCACTGACACACGTTGTAAAAAGTCTTGTAAAAGAAGATAGAGAAAAAAGAAATTAGCATGTCCACTTGGGTATTTTGTTCCTACTGATGCTGATTGGAGCCAATCACGGGTGCATTGCAGAGTCAATTGAGTGAAAGTCAAAAACCTGTTCAAACTTGGGTAGCAACTGTTGTTTTGACCAGGCGGAATAGATTATTTGTCAAGCAGGGCGGTATTCCACAAGGTTCACACTTGGGATTATTGGTTTTTATTATTTTATTTTTCCTCCTTGTTTGGAGCTTTAGTATCCCCTTGTCTTGGCCTAAGTGCAGCTAACTTGACAGAATATGAGCGACGCAAAGTAAGCGTATTGTTTTCCAGCGCAGCTCTGTGGCTTGTGGGAACGAGGCCGTAAAGAGGCTCTGAATGACAGAAGCGTGCACTCTGGTCAGTCTGCTCATTGTCGTCTGGTGTTTACATGCCTTTGGCCCTCGTACCACAGCCATTGCCCTGGGGCAGTTAAAACTGCAAGCCCGTGAGTTAGTGCTGTCTGTTGAAAAGGTGCTCTGTCTCAGGATCCCAGTGCTGCAGAGGAGTGCTGAATGTGTGTGTGTGTGTGTGTGTGTGTGTGTGTGTGTGTGCTTTTTCATGGCTGGGCGGCTACACAAAGCTCACATTCCCACTGCCTGTCTGCTTGTGTTTGTGTAGTTCTATGTGTATATATACATATGAAGGGGAAGGGGGTGCACTACAACAACAAACTGGACTCATCAGTGACATTAAACAGTCCCATATTTCAGGCGGGGAAAGGCAAAGGCAACTGTCTGTTGCTCTGCATTTTCATTTATTTTATTCCAAGTGCATGCAAGTGCAATTTGGTTTTAGCACTTGAAGGAAGCTTCCGCGCCACAAGCACATTAAATCCCGTATCAAACTCATTGTTGCAAGTTTTAGTTATCTCAGGCTATTAACTCCAACAGCTCCCACTGTGCATCTCTACCCCCCTCTTACCTACAGCAGAGCACAAATGAAACCCATATGCCAGTCGCACAGTTACTGAATCAAAAAATGACCCTATGCTTGGATTTCCATCTATTTGTCATGCGTTTGTTTTCCACTGAGGCTCAAGCGAGCGCTACAAAGAGCGAGGACGGGGTATTGAGAAAGAGGGAGGAGTCTCATCCCCACTCTTCTTACCCAGCCAATGACGTTATCGCACAATTATGGCTGTTTTAAATACATAAACGCGTTATGTTGTTATGTAGTCGATGTACAATGACCACAGGCCGCCGTCCTCACCGCCTCACTGGAGCTGTCACACATGTCTCTGTCCCCCTGTTCATTATGCAGGGACACAGCTGAGCCTCTTTTTCCACTTCTCCTAATTTGATTTCATGCTCAGCTAATTTTGCAGCTTGATTTGCACCGTCACTGTTAGAGGTACACTAAGTAATTAGTATGTCTGATTAATAGGGCCAATTTGATTAAATAATAATCGGCTGATTCTCAACTGTGTAGGTTTAAGTTGTGCATTTTGGTTTTCAGAAACTTTATAAATGCTGCTAATTGCACTAAAACTTTGTCTTACAAGAGTTTATTAGACCGAGTTTATTTTTTTTTTTTTACCTATTTTATGTATTTAATTTATATACTATTTTATTCAAGATCTATTAGTGCATTACAGAGGAGACACAAAATGCTTTTTGTAACCCAAGACCTTAATATGTTTCAATAAATGTTTGTTCCAGTTAAACATTTGGAAAGTAATTGTTATTATCTAAAGTAATCGTTGACCAAATTTTCTGTGGGGTTTCTTGAAGTGTTAAGGAAGTTACGACCAGAGACGGAGCTCATTCCTCATAGGAGAAGAAGACGAAATGTGTGCTTAATGTGTCTGTGTTGTGTTTTGAGAGGCTAAATGAATGCAATTAAATTGGTTTTGAAAAAGTGTCATTCAAGAATCAGGATCTAATTCCAGATAATGACAGCAATACTTTATTGAAAATTTCAATCATCATCATCATCATAAATACCCAGCCCCAGGCCTGACCTATTAGTCGGTTGTCAGCATCATACAATGGCCATTGACTGCATTGATTTCTTAACATCAGCAATGGCCAAAGCCCCAAAAAGGTGAACCCAATAATCACAGGATGTTGTTGTTGTTGTTGTTGTTGCGCGGTGTACAATGTTGTTGTTTTCCCAGCTTTCCCATGACTAGTAATTAAAGGCATGCGATGATCTAGCAGGAGGTGGGGAGATATGGTTGGTGTGGAGGTGATGGAGGGGATGAGGCAGGGGGCTGTCTTCTCCTCAGTCCACCCCTCCCGCTGTGTGTGTGTGTGTGTGTGTGTGTGTGTGTGTCTCCAGCAGAGGCCAAATTAAAAGCCTGTGCAGCTCACATTCACATTCAATTAAAAGCTCCCCCTCTGCGGCCAGAGAGAAACAGCTGCAGAGACTCCATGCTGTCTGTTCTCCTCAGTTGTTGTCGAGAAGGTTGTGGCTCGTCTCCCGTCGGAGGATTACACCCCCTTGACAGACACACACACACACACCCACACACACATTAGACACTGAGAGTGAACAGTAAAGATAACGTGAGCCAAAATGACATCCAAATGTTGACACGAGCGTCGGTGTCCCTGTTTCATCGTTCCCTTATCACACTGGCATAATAAGGCGCAATTACAGAACAGATAGCACAACGTGGAACACAAGCTGGTTAGAAAGGGAAGTGAGTAATAGCTTGTAAACAGATACTCTCTGGGTCGTATTCTTTGATGGAAAAAGATGTGTACCTCAAAGACCTGAATGAGGCCGTCCACAATTATGCATTATTTACTGATTTGAATGCCAGTCAGACTTTCCACATCAGAAGCTCTGATAGGACATCTCGCCCATTATCAGTACCCCGGCATGAACCATTGTTTGCTCGCTGCAGAATTGTTCATTGTGTTGTGCGTCTGTGATTTTTTTTTTTTTTTTCTTCTTCTTCTTCTGCATTTTCAGAGTGAACACAAAGGAAAAATTGGCAGTGAAAGCATCATGTGTCTGCTTATGTATACAGTGGAAATTCAGCTGGTGGTCTAGAACGTAAGAGCGTAATGTATACAGTGTGTTAAGAGTTTGATTTGTAAGTGGGAAGTGCGCGCTCAGTTTTAAACGGCGATGACTCAAAATGACACAGGAGAGTTAAACAGTGCAAATGTCTTCAAACGCATATTCATCAGCTGTAAACGCTCACTAAAGTTCAGGTAATGCTCCTCCCGTGAATTCACTTTTTTTTGCGTGCATCACTTCAAGTTTAATGTTAGGTGGCTATGTCTGAGCCACACATATAGGATGGGAGAGATGATGAGTGCGGTCAGTCATGGCTTCCACAAGGTACACGCCAGTTGGCTGTGAGGGGACGAAAGCCAAAGTTTCACGTCTGATGCGGCCTAAATTTAAACCTGTGGACAGACGAGTCTAGCCAGCGGCCTCATTCCAGCCGCTGATCATCCCCAGCTTGGAGGGAAGAAACACAGAGAGAGAGAGAGAGAGAGAGAGACGGCTCTAGGCCTTTTAAGTCTGTCCTCCTCCTCCCAACACTCCCTCCTCTGCTCTCCTTCTCTTTCCTCATCTGTTTTCGCCGTCACTTCTTCTTTAAACTCTCGCTTTGAAATGACACGTAAAAACGTATGTTCTCTGGCCTTCAGACTCAGCAGCAGTGCTTGGAAACTCTGTATATGTTACAGAGTGCTGCTCGAATTGTTGAGGTGAAATATAGGGCTCCAGCGGGGACTCTTTATTTCCAAAGCCTTTCATGGTGTCTATTAGCTGTGAAAAATGTTGTCATTTTTTCTTTTCTTTTTTTTTAACTAATTACCCACAACATTTCCCCCTAAGAAAATGCAGTACATCTGGCTTCTTTAAGCTTCTGAACACAAAAGATAGTTTTGAGCATAAAAGTTGTTTTCATTCATTATTTTTGAACTCATAGGAGGAACGTTTCTAAGAAAAAGAAAGAGACAAATCCTCGGGCGCATGGGAAAAGATGTGTTTTATAGATTGAACTGGAGCCCAGTTGGTTTGTTTTCACTAAACCAGTTCGTAAAATGTGAAGGAACAAAGAGGGACAGATAGACATGATAATGGACTAAAAAGAACATAGTATACTGAGAACAAAGCACAGCAGTTTTGAGCTCTTCTGGCGACTTGTGTTGTTCATGTTGTTTTTATTCTGCCTCTGTTTGGTCACTGTGAACCGAATTGATAGGAATTATTTGATATTACATTGTTCACTGCTGAAGGAGTAGAATTCACGTCCGAAACGTTCATATTGAATCTGTTCGCAGTTGCTGTTGCTTTACTGCACAATGCTGCTGTTGCCTCTTTTGGCATAAAATAAATCACTTCCCCGGGAATGTCGCCTGACGACATGAGCTCTAAACACTGCTGTACTGAGGAACACAGAGCGAGTCTTGTGGAGCTAATACGTTTCATCACCATTGCGTGAAATAATACTTCAAATTATTGGCCGCTTGATTTTGATGACTTCCAGTGAATAGAGGGTAGCCAGACACGATGCGCAGGACATACTTGTTTGGGGTTGTAATAACAGGAGTGTTTCGTTCTGGAAAATGTTGGCTTCGCCCTCCCTGATGTACTTGAGCCTCTCCTTATCTCCCCTCTGAATACTTTGGCTCCTCAAATCATGTAATAGATGGGCTAATTTAGACAGTCTCAGTGTAGCATTGGAAAAAGTTCAAAAACCATTGACAGATGTTCACAGAAACAGCACCACTATTATGCTGCATTCGCCTGCTTGGTTTTTATTGGCGCTCAGAGAGTCCGCCTGCCATTTACGTGACAATGGAAAAAGAGCTCTAACCGTGTTAGAGCGTGTGTGTGTGCCTCAAACGCCTCAAATGCAGCAGATTTGAGCAGAGTCCCACATGGCTTATGTCTTGAAGTAGCATCAGCTGGGAGCTCAACAGACCTCCGAGTCAGACAGCTCAGACACAGACGAGATATGTTTCCATTCTGGCTCTGTCCACCTTCCTTCCTTTCCTCTCTTCTTTCATCCCTGTATTTCCATTCTGTCTGCTCGCTCTCTCCCTCTCTTGCACTATTCTTCTCCTCCCTGTAATCATGGCTCTTTGAAGTGGGCCACAGAGATGGATTAGAGTGAGACCTGCGGGGTCTTTGACCTGGGGTGAGCAGGGGACGAGTAATTAGACGGGGAATTAAGCGGAAGCCCAGCCCCTCTCTGTCTCTCTCATGAATTGTATGCTTCTTTATCCGAACTATTACTTTGCAGAGCTTTAATGTTAGTTATTTGTCGAATGGTTTATTGCAGCAGCATAAGTGCTTTTATATTTTTTCCTCAAAACAATGCGAGTACAGTGGGAAATGTGATTAAGACGTGGTGCCCCATGGGGCAAGGGCCCCCTGCAGCAACCCAAGTTAAATTATGGTACTTTGCTGTGCGTATCCCCCCCCGCACACTTATCTGTCCTATTTAATGAAGGTGAAAAAAAAGAAAAACATGACCCTCATTTTGACGTGCAGTTTCCATGTGGTTTACAAGTTATTTTACAGCTTAGTGGCATCAGGAATCAACCTAAGCCACGTATAGATTACTGGCCCACATTGTTTAAATCTGATTAATGTTACAGATGAGATGTGAGTGTCTTGCACCTGAATGTGACTGTCTGACTTAAAATGTGTTTCTGGTATTGAATTGGGAGATACTGTAGATATGATGAGATAAGATGTACCTTTATTGTTCCCCCACAGGGGAAATTCAAAAACGGAAGCTACCGGGGTAAATTTGTGCGTGAGATTAAACTCTTGACGATGACAAGCTCCTCTTTTCTTAGACTTTGCTGCTAGTGGTAGTTGGTGTTGGTGATGGTGATGTAGATACTCCGCCGTATGGATTATCATGTGACTGTAATCTGCATTTCTACCCCAAGTAAAGCCCCATTAGAGTCTTCAGCTGAGCTTGAAGAACATGCTTACCATTAATGAAGTAGCTGACAGCTGGAGCGTGTTGAAGGATTTTCAGCTGGAGTAAATTACCAAATTGGGGGGATGGGGGAGATTGATCTCCAGTCAATTAAAACAATGTCCAGATTGGCTCCAGTCCGATACTTGACATCAGGATTGGGACATCCCTAGTAGATACAAAGCTGTGATATTGGTAATGGGGACATGACAATTATAGTGTCAAGCCATCTGTATTTATATCCTTCAACTTAAAGATAATTGTGTTCATTATCATGACAGCAAAAGTCCTCTAACCTTCCTGAAGGAGGAGATATTGGAAAGGGAGGACAGATGGAGTTTAAAAAAAAGTTGTCAGTTGTCATCCAAGTGAGTTTGTCATGGCAGTTTATATTACATTTACTGTAAAAATGAGCTCCATAAAAAAAAAAACGTCAGTGTTGTTACATTTATACCAGCTTTACCCGTTGCTCATGCTTGAGTAAAATGCAGATAGTTGGCAAAAGGTAACTGAGTTAACTGTGGGAGAGAGAGAGAGAGAGAGAGAGAGAGAGAGAGAGAGAGAGAGAGAGAGAGAGAGAGAGAGAGAGGAGAGAGGAGAGAGAGAGAGAGAGAGAGAGAGAGAGAGAGAGAGAGAGAGAGAGAGAGAGAGAGAGAGAGAGAGAGAGAGAGAGAGAGAGCGCCCACCAGCTGAGACGAGCCACTGTCATTAAACGGTGGCTCGTCTAGACCGTCTAGCGCCCACGTTTCCAAATATGGCTATTGAGACACCATCTCTGTCTCTTTAGGGGAGAGAAGAATGAACCCAAATCAACCCAGAGACAAGTGACATGAATACCCTGTGCTCAAGAAACTCATTTTAAATTCTGCATCTCTGTGTTCTCTTCTTTTTTTTTTGTTCTGCAGGTAAGAAAGAAATTCCAGTGGTAGAAAACCTGTGATCGCACATGTAAGTACTGTCACAGTTGTGGGCTTCCTGATACGACTCTGTGTGGGTGTACACTTGTATCTTTGTGAGATACAAAAAAAAGACGTACCAACCTATCCTTGTGGGGACATTTTGTCAGTTCCCCACAACTTGAATGTGCTTTTTTTTAGGGTTAAGACCTGGTTTTAGGTATGATGGTGTCCTTACTAAGCTATAAAAAGAAGTTTGTGTGTGTGTGTGTGTGTGTGTGTGTGTATACCCCCAAGGTACCTGTTGTTGTGACAGGCTCTTGACTCCAGCAGTGTTGGAAGACGGTGTGTAAATTGTACCGTGGAAGCTACCCATTCCTTAACCTGTGTCTTCCTAATAATGCCGCACGTCAGTCAGAGCTGGCCACTCATTACAGACACAAGCTGAGGCCTCCTCTCTTTCTATTGTGCACATGCCACAAAAGGAGTCATTTACCGGTGGTAATTTAGTGCCAGGAGGCAAGTATTGGCTGTGCGATAGTAGAGACTTAACCTGTATTGACTTACTTGTTTGCATAATCCTTAGGCTAGTGCCGGAGAGTTACTTTGAATTGGATCTTGTGATTGTGACAGGTTAATAGCACAGATGAGTGACTACTGGCTGTAATCCATACTAAAGCTGGAAAATAAATAAGAGAGAACACTTTTCAGTTTCATATTGGCTATGTTTACATAGATTATAGAAGAAGAAGAGATTATAGAACATTTTCTTATTACCTTAACCAGTACAGGGCCCTATTAAACATACCCAGTAATCAGATTGAAGCTATATTAAAGCTGTCAATACCTGTGTACATCTTGTATATGACACGGCATAACAACGTCCTTTTCAGGTGAACTCCATTGTCAAAGTATCTCCTTATGGGCCCTGTTAGAGCATGCGTGTGCCTTTTCTTTTCCTGTTATTCTACTCGTTTCTCAAACCCCCTTTTGTTTGTGCTCCAGAAATGTAATTGTACACAAGAGGTGGACTGGATAAAAGTGTCAAACCGTGTCTGTGTCTGTCTAGAGAGGACAAGGAGGTGTAGAGGGTTCATATAGATGTAAAGAAAACCACAAACAAACGGCAACCGGCAAAGTTCATCCATCACGACAAAACAAACACACACAGACAAACACAAACCCATAACTCTTGCTTACATGACCCGCCTGTCTTTCCCCCCGCGACCTCAACCACATCCAGGGAGCAGAGGAGGGGTAGATGACAAGGGACTGTTGAAGATAAGAGTGTTTACTTTAACATTGTGGGGAAGTTGTAGACGTCCTTATCATGAACAATGAACAAAGTCAACAACGGAATGAGCTTAATTTTCGGTTGTCTGCAACTGTTTTCAAGAATCTGACAGGAACACAAACAAAGACATCAAAAGGGAAGATGTCAGATGATTAAAACAACGTTTATGGAATATATGAAGCTTCTCCTCAATTAAGGTCTGTTTACTGCTGTGTTATATCAGTGCTGGATACAGGACAGAAACCTTTTTTTTTTTTCCATATTGGCAAATAAAGTGTTTGCACAGTAGCATGGCTGGTCAAGAGGCAAGAATGACGTAGTGGTGTTTCACAGTCGGAGCGGTAAATCCTGATGTTCCATCTATGCTCAACCACAAGAACAGAAGCGGCAATTACTGCGCTACCGTAACCATGACTTTTTTTTTTTTCATTTCATTCAAACTGAGGTGCCAAGTGCAAGAGTAATAGAAATGCACTCTCACTGTCCTGAAGCCTTTTAAGACTTGACCTTCTGTCCCTCTGATGTCACTGCATTTCAAACCCAGGGACCTTCATTCATGACTGGATTATATCCCCGTATTGCCTGTGATGGGTGACATCATCACTGCTTTGCCCCGTGATGTTTGCGTCTCTTGAGAAGAAACAGCTGCGTCGCCTCAAAGACCATGTTGAGGGTGTATTTCGGTTCCTTGGGTTAATCAGATCATTTGAACTCTTTTCTCTGTAGAGGACCTGCCAACCCGACGGCTGGGTTCGGGGGTGCAGAGCGTGTTATGCAGGCTCACATTCAAACTCATTTCCCTTCCAAACCTTTATCCACTTTGGCCAGACCACACATCCTTTAACGTTGATAGTTGTGCTGGCTCGCTCATATTCTGCCTTACACACAACCACGCAGTTATGACCTCAGATAGGGATCACATTCAGCCTTGCTTTGCTGCTAACTAACCCCAATTGCAGTGAGGGTTTACAGCCGTGCTGAGATTGAGGTACCCCTCAGTATTTATAAACAGTTATGATCGCATTTGCGAAATGAGGTGAAATTAGTATTTTTTTTTCTGTTGGGTCAACAAAAACATGGCTGTCAAGCCAACCAAATTTGCACTGCATTTTCCAAGTTCAGGCAGTTAAAGCGGTTTCCTGCTGGCATGGCTGCCAGTGAAATGCACAGTGGATGGGTTGAGCAGAAGGTTACAAAGGGCTGCAGCAGTCATGAAAAAGCCTCATGTGGGCAGCTGGTAAAGAGCATAGCCGGGCGCTTGTAATGAGTAATAAATCCAGGCCTGTTTTGGACGGCTTTGTGCGCTGAATAGCGAGGTTTTGGTAGGATCGGTTTACAGGGATCCTGCTATGAAAGTTGTGTATCTTAAAATGAAGTTGCACCTTGTGCTAGGGTCATGTGAAGACAAAAACAGATTGGTGAATCAATTTCTGAGACGGGCAATTTTGAAATATCCTGCCTCGTAATATTCAGACATCTACAATGAATTTGCGAGGGGCCAAATCCGATTGCAAGAATGAATTGTTGTCTTTCTAATTGGTGTGGGCAGAAGAGCCAGTCATGTGGAGGGAGGGGGGGGGGGGGGTGTCAAGGCTCTGCCCTGTGCTGAAGCTGAGAGGCAGTGCTGGGGTGGGAGGAATGTGCTGTTATCAGACAGAAAGTGAGAGGTACGGGTGGTGACGGAGGATGGAGGGTTGATGTGCCACGTGAGGCAGAGAGAGGTGATAATGAGCCTTATCTTATGGTTCCACATTCCCTTTCACGCTATCAATGCCATCTGCTTAAATTCACTTCACCTACACGACCAGTGACTAACTGGCTGCCAGGACGTATTTCTTTTTTCTTTTTCGGTTAAAATCCCTGAAATGAGTGTACAGTTAAATGTAGACACCAGTGGTTGGCATTTGCTGATCAGCTGATTCTGAAGAAAAATGATTGCAGCTCTGGTTCTGGATGCTCATCAGCTCACCATCCTCATCTGGGTGAATTATGGCAGCACTTTGGCGGGTGAAATGACAGCTTGGTGTAAGTGGCTGGCAGCATTACTGTCAGATCTGGCTCAGATGCCATTTTACCCTTTAAATGTGTGAAACCCCAGTTACGAGAGTCAAAAAAAAAACAAAAAAACATCATTAGCTTAAGTCGTTTGGAAATGAATACAAGGTCGGTGACATCCATCATGGGAAAAGAGCATTTGTAAAGGAGCCAGGCAGTTGTTACTAAGAAATCCTGAGTTTAACAAGAGTGCCAACACATCGAGCTGTGTACCACGGCTGTTAATTTAACCTCAGAGGACTGAAGCACAGCTGGAAGGAGCCTTGTTTGGTGGATACAAATCCTCTGTTACAGCAATGCCTAACCGTCAAAGCAACTGGATACATTCTTCATACTCAGGACATGGATTGGTTACAGAGTCCCTCGCCCTATTTAAAACCTCCATCTAGCAACCGAACCATTATTTGATCCAGGAAGGAGTTGCTCAGAGAGTAAAAATGCATGTGGTTTTTGAAGACCAGAGGTACTTACAAAATAAAAAAAAAAATTATAAACAAAAACTAATTCAAAAAGAATAAAGGCCTTTCCAGACCACATTGCTCTTGGGGCTTTTTTGGTTTGTGTCTTGTGTCATACAAGTTTGATTCAAGTATTGTTTGTATTTCTGTTTGGCTTAAAATTGAAGTAGGTTTAACAATAAAACCTTGGTTTGGATGTCCAAAGGCTTTTTTCATCAATTTATGGTTAAACTTTCAAAAGGGAACTCAAGAGAGCGACAACAAATTGCAACCCATGTGACTGCGAACTGGTGTTTTGAAGCCTTGAGTTTCTGAGTCAGTGCCATCGTGGTTTATTAAAACAAGGAGAAAGCCGGTTTTTTTTTGAAGCGAGGGATAATGTGCAACAGGAAGATATTACTGAGAGCGCAAGAACAGCAGGCCATTGTGCCTTACTTCTGCTGTCGATCACACCCCAGCCACACCCTAAAGCATCCCCTGCTTTATTGTCAGATTTACTCTAAATGTCGTCATAATTTAGAAACTGGATATGTTGCATTGGAAGATTGCAGGCACTTCCACACACATTTCACTTTTCTAACCCAGCAGCATTTATATGTAGTATAATCCATAGGTGAACTCTGTCAAAATCAATGAAGACAAAAACAAAACAAACTTGTTACAGCATAAACATATATATGAGCAGAGCTGAGTAAATGCAGACAATGGAAGGGATTTGAAAGGATGAAAATCTTAGGGTCTGATAGTGGAATCTAGAATGTGTTTTGGATTAAGAGACGATGATGGTCATGAATGTGCTGCAGCGTGTACGCGTGTGCTGTGCAGTGCACAGGCTGCTTGTTAGTCCAATGTCAAACATGTCCATCAGTGACATCCCTCGCTGCTCTGCAGGCGAGCCTCCCCCCCTGCAGCTCTGAAGCACATTTCACCTCTTCTTCCTGTGTTTACCTCCTCAACCTCCTGTTTCTCGGCCTCTGTGCTTGTGGCTTCTTCTTCTCAATTAGCTTCTGAGTTTCTCAATTTTCAAACTCTCCCCTCTTGGCCCATGCCTGTGCAGCAACTGCAAGTAAAATTTGATTATTAAGCATCACTGGGAATAACTGACTCTATACATGGTGTTGTGGTTTTGTTTTTTTTAATAGTCATGCAGCAGCAGCATTTGTCCTGACCTCTTTCTTCCACCTTTGGTCCGATTTGCTGACAAAATAATGCAGATCATCAATCTGTACGGTCTGTATCTCACTCTCATGCACATTTTCAGCACAGACTGGAAAACTCAGTGTGGAAAGAAAAGAAGACTAGTACCATTGTCGCCTCTGGCTGCTACTGAGGCTTTTGCTCCAAATCAAATTCACTTAAAGGGTGCAGGGTTAAAAAGACAGTACATGGCTGAGGGAAAGGGAAAGACGCACGAAAACTCAAGGGTCACATGGGTCTAATCCCGATCCTCCTTATCAGGGCTGACCTGTGGGCGGCTGTGTGTTGATATTGACCCTGCAGGGGCGCTTTTGAGGTTGAATCGCATTTACTCCCCCCCCATTTGATCGTACTTCAAAGGTGGCGCAGGGAGTGACAGCCACCCTTTCTTTCATTACCAGGAGCTTTACGCTAATCTTTAAGGGGGCCAACCTGAAGCCCCTCCCTCCCTGCATCCCAAAGAAACCCACACATCCTCCCCTCCTTTTCTTTACGTCACGGGAGGCTAAATGCTGTGTAATCTAGGTATAAAAGAGGCTTAATCTTGAGCAGTCCGCTCATGTTCTTGTCCACACCACTACCTGAAGCCTGAGCTTGTGAATTTGTTCATCAGAGCCAGGTTGCTGGGAAGACCCAGCAGGGTATGAGTTAAAGAAGTTGTTAGTAAAAGTACCTCTGACGAACGTCGTATATGACAAATAGAGACGCATACATACATCCCCTTATTATTAGGTGGGTTTCCATCAGAGATTGATCAACAGAGGTTGAGAAATCAGGGCAGCAGATTGCTGACACTGTCAATATTCTGGCCGTTTCTATTTCTTTTCTCCATTTGATCAAATATGACAGTTTAATCATAACAAATGACGTAGAAAATTGCTTGAAAAAAACATTAATTTAACAGCACATATGGGTGATCATACTGATCAGCATTGAATGTATGATTGTATGCAGTTGATCAATAAACTAACCGTCAAATAAACGTTTGGTAGAAAAATGAAAGTCTCGGGGCAATCAGTAGCGTTTATCAATGGTCTGAGAACAAAAATGTGTTTCCGTACATTACAAGCTGTAATCAGCCAATTAATTAAATAGTAAATGGCCAGTGGTGATTATTAAAAATGTCAAAATGAGTCAATCAGCAACATTACCTCCAGTGTTCATCGGCCTGTTTTCATGCGCCTTCCACAATTCACTACACTGGAAAAATAGAGAGTAAGTGTGGACTGATATGGAAAATTTTCTTGACGTATATTTAAAAAAGCAAATTTTGAGGAAAAAAAAAAAGATGGAAGCAGCAAACGATCACACACTTTTTGATCTTGTTTTTGCGCCACCTACTGCTTATTAGTTGGACTACATTTGAATGGAAACCAAACTATTTAAGTAGAAATGTGATAAAAACCATATGTTAGAGATCGGCTTCTTCATTGACTTGATAAAGTTTTGGACTATTCATTATCAAGTGTAAGCTCAATTGTAGCCTTAACATGACTACACCAGTTCTTGAGATGTTTGTGTCCCAGTCTTTAAATCACTCAAACGTGAGACATGTTTGCCAAAGGGGCTCTTGTATTCTTCACACGGAAGTTGTAACTTGTCACTCAAAGTTAAAGAGTAACCTCTGATCAGCGGCTGTAGATTAATAGCACTCTGAGTTTTTTTTGTTTTGTTTTGTTTTTCAAATGAACAAGTAGAAACATATTAAGCACAAAATAACTGACACATTTGGAATCACAAACTGTTCAGTTTTCTTTAAGGGCTGCATAGTTTTTGTCACATGCACATAAAAACCAGTTCTATTTTTCCTTACTGCAAGTAACCAACAAGAGGATTTTCACTAACTTCATTTTCAACACTCAGACTCTCAGCAGCATGAGAGCTGATTTGCCAAGGGCCTCTGGAAGAGAACAAGAAGTGCTTGGCTTCAGAGTGCAACACTGGTGTGAACTGCACTACTTACCCCAGGCCTGTTCTCTCTATAATTCCTTCCCTGGGAATCTGTGATAGATAAAGATCGATGTGAGGAATGGAACCATGGCCCCTTGCTCCAACCCTTTGCTTCAGCCCTAATGCCCCTTGTTTCATCCTGATCATCTGCTTCTTCCCTTTCTCTAAATCCCAATTCATCTTCTTATGACTTGCGGTAACTACAGCAGCTCCTCAGCTTCGCCATCAGAACAAGCTGTTTACATTGGGCCACTTGCCCCTGACTGCTGTGGCCCGGCCTCTCATCCCCTCGGTGAACCCAGGAGGAGCAAGGAAGCCCATCGGGCCCACCCCGGCGTCCACCCGGCTCGTTGTGCTTTGCCCCAGAAGCTCACAGAACATCCATGATTTAATGACTATAACTAGGGCTGCAATGGCAGAATACGATATAACAACAACAATAATAATAATAAAGAAAACAGCTTCAACCCACAGATCACTCTATGATAACTTAAAATTTCTTGGCTTGGTTGGCGGTTTCTGCAATTGTATACATACAGTATATACAATATTCAAATTAGGCTTATTAATTATTTTCTAGTGGCAGCTCTGTGTAGTTTGGATTTGGAAAGCACAAGTTTATTCATTGTCAGGAGGTCTTAGTGTAAAAGCACGTCTCAAAGCCTGGCAGTGGTAGCACATGCTGTTTTCAATGCCTGAGGGTTGAAAGAGAATGAAAAAGTGTACTACTCCCCCTTGGCACTGCCATGGAGAGCGGAGTTATGTTTGTTTACACACAGGCAGCCACGGAGTGCTGTTAAGAGTTGCAAAAGACCCCTCTACTCGAGCTGATGATGTGTTGCGTTGGGTGGGGTCACCCCCCCCACCCCAAATCATTTATCGGCCCTCGGACCCAGGTGCTTCCTGTCTGCCTGCTGGAAAAGTACGAAAGCCGCCCATGATGGGCCAAGTCAACCATGAGCTTTGTGCCGTTGCTGCTCCTGTACGGCCCTGTGGGACCAGCAAATGGATATTAAACCGCCAAACCAAAAAAAATCTCTCTATTTTCCTGCTTTTCCCCATCCCACGCTATTTGCTGTTCACTTTCAGTTCAAGAGATACAATTCTTAAAACATCTGCAGAGAGAGAGAGAGAGAGTTAACTCTTATGTATTGTATTTTTTTCCCTCCCTCCCTCACCTCAGGTATGGCTCGTTACCCTGGTAAAACAAGCATATTTTATACTTAAGTTCTAAATTAGCCTGACGGTGTGTTGTGCTGTGTTTGCTTTATGTTACTTTTTTTTTCATTGTTCCCTGGAGGAATGCTGGAGTTGCGCTCCAGTGGTAATAATTCCAAGACAAAGGAATATTTCTGGCCAATATTCTCACAAATGAGAAGGGATTTATACGTTTTAGTGCCAGCTGTGGCAGTTCCATAAATTATTTATACACTCCCTTAAAATATGTATTTAATATGGAACTGGTGCTGTTGTCTTTTTTAAAGAACACAGATCAACCTGGCTGTGCCTTATGTTTGTGTGTGTGTGTGTGTGTGTGTGTGTGTGCATAGGGGCTCAGTTCTGTGAAGCTCATTCTTGAGTCATGTCCAGCTGGCTTTGCCCTAATCTGCCAAAAACACAAAACTGGAGGGAGGGACTGACCCCTGGTGGCCACAGTGTACACTTACAATTTCACAGTCAATTCACTGCGTTTAGCAGCCTGTAACAAATGGTAAAGTCCCATAGTGAAAAGAGCCTGTCACTTTTAGTTGTTGTGGATTTTCTCTTTGAAGCCTCTTCACCACAGTCACATTCATCCCCTTCAATTTACAAGCTGACTCACCTCTCCCCACCTGCCATGCTTATGTTTTATGTCTGACACAAAAGCATTTAAGCAACAAGCCATTGATTTATGGCTCGTCTGAAAGGTGTAATTTGAGGTTTCTGGTGGAAGCTCCGAAGGAATAAAACCTGGGTGTCTCTTTGCTGTCAAATCACGCAGCGACCAGACGCCGGTGTGATCATCATTCGCACCTTTTTTCCCTTCCCACAAAAAAAAAAAAACCCTCCAAAGGTTTAGGCTTCTCTCTGCCTACAGGAAAGTGGAGAGGTGACAGAATATATTAGTAACACCTCTTGTTCTTCTCCTCCTCCCTCTCCCGCTCTATAGCTCGAGTCACCACAGGAGTCTGTGTGAGAGGAGTAAGTGAACGACAGCAATAACGGACAACCCTGACAAGCAGGGGAGTATATTAGCTGCTCATAAAAAGAGCTGATGGCACTCGCTGGCATGCTGCTCCTCCATTGTCGGATGTTTCATTGCCTGCACCCCCCCCCTCCCCGAGGATATCTCCTTGGTGATGGGTGTAGTTAAGGTGATGTTAATTTCCAGGTACGACCGTCAGACTCGTCAGATGCCAGTTGTGTTCTGGCGTCTGCTGATAAGGCCGAGACTGGCTGGAAACTCAAGGTTAATACCTGCACAGTCTGGGAGACGTTTGCTTTTGCCTCGGGCTAAAGTTGTGCAACCCCAAACTTTGTTTTCCATTTGTCCAGTCCAACAGAAAAGCAAAGGACTGAATTTCCGCACAGTCTTGAGAGGTAGTTAACAGCCACTACTGCAACAAGTCATACAAGTCCAGTAACAAACTATACATTGCGTTATTACGTGGGGTTTTTTCCTCTTAAACAACTATATTTTAGGGCTGGGCAATAAGTCAGTAATACCTTACAGGTCACTCAAAGGCAAAAATAAGTCATATTAATATTTTTAAAAATCTGTTCTGCCAATGGCTAATAAATAATGGGCTCATCTTACATCTGATTGAGTAAACAGTGAATAAATAACAGTTAAACTGTTTTTTACAAAATGTCCGAACTCAAAGACACATTTATGGAACAATTAGGGTTTGTCTCTTTGATTTGCAATTTGTGTCTGCCCTGCGGTACATCTATTAGTTTTAAATAAGAAATAAAGGTCATAAGAAATCTAAATTAAAAAAAAAGTAACTAACCAGCATTCAGCAAGAACAAAAATGTGTAAATTTAGAATAGATATCTGTTGTCATTGCATATTCACACTGTATAAAATATACCTTTAATCATCTGATTTGAAAATGTTAATTGTGATGACCTCATCGTCCTGCCCTATCATATTTCCCTTTTTGGGTTTTTTTTTTTATGTTGGAGCCACATAATGCAGCCATTGCTTTCTAAAAACAGTACTTTAAGGTCAGTGGGGGTCACAGCCATTGTGACCCTGAGAGTCAACCCACACCTCTGTGTGAGCAGTGACCCGAGCAGTGACTTGCCAAGGTCAGTCACTGTCCACGTTTGTCCCTGTCCTCCTCACCACCCCCCACAAATGACACTCCTTCCCTTACTTTGACCTGCAGACCTTCAGACAGTTCCGATGGCGTCTTTGTGAGTGCATGAGCCGGTGAATAATTACAGTTGCATGGAGGCAGGCGGGAGCTGTGACCCACTTTTTAAAGTTTGGCCTGAATACCATAACTGACGTATGTGTGACATAGTGCAGAATACACTGACATTTAGGACTTTTTATTTTCCACTTGAATGAGTTGAGGGATTTTTTTTTATTATTTATTTACTTGGTTCGGCGCCGGGTCTAGATGTGCTGATAGACAGGTAGAACCCTCCTGGAGCCGGCTGTGGAAACACAAGATAGAGAGTGAGGAAGTGGAAGGGATTTGTTGGTGTGCGGGATCTGCACAGCTCTGCTAAGATGGAAGTTTTCATTTCCTCAGGATAGCACTGGCTGTTTGAACAGGTGGGCCATTCACCCACCCCCCCACCACCACCACCACCACCACCACAGGGCTGTAAATGCTCCAGGCTCTTTCATGTTGTCCAGTTTGTGCTCTTTCTTTCTCTCTCACTCTCCCGGGCGTTGCATTTTTTCCAGTGGACGGCACAGCAGAGGTGCTCGTGCTCGGACGCCGACTAATCTTTGTTCCCAGCTTTCTCTGTATGCATCGTACAGATGGCCGATATATTGCTATTATATCCGTATTGTGAATATTGAGATTTTGGATATTGTCATATCATCTTATGGCATCTGTGATGTCTTTTCCTGCTTTTAAAGGTTTTGTCCAAAAGTAAATATAATTTATTTAAGCATAAAACCCCAAGGAAATACACTGGCTATTATTTCAAGTTGTATTTTGTTTGTAGTTTTCATGGTATTATTTGTTTTATTTTATTGAGAATATACGTGTCCAGCTTTTAATTGAGTTGTATCTGCATATATTTGGACATAGCCTAAAACCTTCAACATGTCATTTATAAGGCATATTTCCCAGGCCAGAATTGACTCTCATTCCCCCGTCACTGCTGTTGTAAGAGCTCCAAGCAGCCGGGCTGAGAGACACGGAGGATCCTTGTTAAAGGGGGGAAAGTGAGCATCTAAACACTGTGATAACAGAGCAGCAGTGAGGAGGAGAAGTGTGTGTTTTTGCGCGGTGTTTTGTGTGTTTTCCCCAGGGGCATGGATTCACCCAGACTGAGTCATGCTCGACTGGAGCCGCGGCTCTGGCTTGCTATGCTCCTATTCCCTGTTTTTCCTCTTTCCTCTCCTCCCACCGCCGACATAACCAGCTGGGCTTCTGAAACATCCAAACAGACAAACACACACACACACACACATACATTCGCTGGAGAGGCACTTGATGGGAGAGCCAGAGGGGGGGAGGGAGGGAGGAGTGATGAAATGCCAAAAGTAGTAAGGGCAGGCGGTATGAGGCCCACATTGAGATTGATGCGCTGCTGTAGAATCTAGCAGGTAAACACTAGTGTGCCCGCCTCCCTCCCCCACATGACAGCTCTCTGAGACTACACCACTTGTTGAAGCCGTTTCCACAAATTCTCAGTTTGCTAAAAGCTACACGCCCCCTCTTACTTCATGTTTGTGTGTTTTTCTTTCTTCCACTTACCTTTTCCCTCCTCACCGTCCCCTCTTCTGCGCTCTTCTACTCCTGCGACAGTCATTGCACATTTTCCGAGAGTGTTTTGAGGCTGCACAGTGTTAAGGTGTTCATTTACAGTATCACCAGTAGGTGGTGATGTGACTCTTTAGAAGCTGTATCAGCGCTGTCTATGAGAAACCTCTCTTCCTTATTATTTCCTTATTACTCTCTTTCTCTCTCTTTTGTCTTCTTGTAATGAGACAGATGAATATGCATTTGGCTGTAGACACTGTAGAGCACACGTGGAATCCCATGAGCTCTGGGGGAGCATGTGAGGATAAAAGAGAGTTTCCTGTTCACGAGGGAGCCACGGAAGAAGAGACACACTGCAAGGGTGTTGACTAATGACCTGTTATATCAATAATGCGCTGAAAAAAGAAAAGGGTTTTTACAAACTTGTCTGAATTGCATCCAAGTTGGAATGAACTAATTCATCAGGGTGTCACCAATTGAAGTAATCTTTTGTAAGTTTGTCAAACGCAGGGTACAGGCACATTCACTTGTGGGTAGACTGCAACTCCACTGCAATATTTCAGCTATAGCACAGGTCATTGTATTGTAAACAGTTCAAGCTGTGTGAGCATTATAAAAGTTTTTCTGAGAAGAAGAAGAAGAAGCTCTTTGACTCCTTGGAGAACCAATGTAGTTTTTGTTTTTTTGTTTTCTTCGTGGAAGGTGATAACCCGGTATCTGTCTGAAAAAGAGTCATTTTGAAGAATGAAGTCGAGAAACTGGGAGAGTAGAGGGGAAATTAGACGACAAAGGTCAGGTGACTGTGCTACAGAGCGGGCTGTTCATCATGATTCAAGTCTCTTTCTGCCTTTTTCTTGTTGTCTCTGAATAGTCTGACCTTGTGGATATAACCTCAAATTTCATGACCTCTCGTCTGAGCGAGAGAAGATGAAGCGATCGCAGAGGGTTGTTCATTAGTTACTGGATGGTGCAACAGACCAAAACCTAAACAGTGAAACTACTAGCCATTGGGGTGTGTATATACATACTTTAACAAAGATGTGCTTTAAATATTGTCATACGCTGGCAATAAAACTCCCTTGAATGGATGCACTAATAGTGATAAAGATAACGATAGATTTCTTTTCTTGTGTGGATTCTACAACCCTGATCACAGCGTTCGACACTATATATTGGTGGAGATCCGAGACTTGGGGCATATTTGTGATGTAATCGGGAGTTAATCTCTGCCCGTTTTGGCTGATCAGCTCCTCGGGGGCAATCAACCCAGGCATGCATGTTAGCCTCCCACCGCAAACACGTGCATATCTGCAACTCTGCCATCCTTCAGCCTCCCTAACTCCCATTTGAACCAATAATCTCATTACCAAAGTGAGCATGCCGTGAGAACAAAACCCCCCAGTTCACCTGAGCCCTCGTCTCGTTTTCATTACACATCAAGAGCAGCATTAGTGCCTGTTGGACGGAGTAAATCATATTCTTGGCCTGGCGTGGGTTTCATTACATGACTGTGTGCGTAAATGAGCTGCTTGAGCGGCCAACATTTGGACACCCGACCCGTTGATATAGTTTAACTCCAATGCAAGAGGAATGATTTCATGATTTGCTGGCGTTTCTTGGCACGCTGTCCGATTATTTCAGCATTCAAATTCTTCCCTTGCTAATCGGAAAAGATTATCTCAGATTGTTAAAGAGTTGAAAGCATAGAGTGACCTCAGAGGGCTGTTTGCGCAATGTTTAATCATGGACATTTCCACACAAAATCTCATTGATTCAAGAATTGAACTGGAATTATAGCGTTGTTTTAATTTGAGGCCCACTGAGGTGGACAGAGTGAAATCTTTAACAGTAGGACATCATTCCTCCAAGAGAGCCCTTGACACTTTTGGGATGCAGGTTGCCATGGTGATGTTGAGAAACAGGCTTTGTTTCCTTGGTGACTACACAGGTCTTGCCCAATGTGCATGAGATTCATTGCTGTTAGTTGCTGCCCTATCTCTGTGTGTCTCACAGGTCTGCATTAGGACTATTTGTCCTGTTAAAACCAAAAATAAAACATGTTAAAATATAATTCTATGGAAAAGAATCTTTGTCTACATCTTCATCTATTATTCTGAGCTATGGTCTCATTAAGAAGACACTGGTTAATGTTTTGTTTGTTTTTTTTTCCCTGTTCACCTGTGTATTAGGAAGCCTCGGTGCAGTGAGGCGCACGGGGAAACAAACGGCATCAAAGCACGTGGGGGGGGGGGGGGTTAGTGAGACGTTAGTGAGACATGTTAACCTGTAGCTCTCAATTAGGAGCAGGGGGAGTTATTCCCCCAGAATGGGCTAATGACATGACCCACTGGGACATGAGAAAGGGGGAGGGAAGCTGCATTTGGGGAGGTTAGTAGATAAATTATGTCATCTTTTTTCCCCCCACCGGTTCGGTTGAGTTGATTTTTAGGCTTTTTGTTGTTGCTCGTCATACTGCACAAATTGATATTTGCGTTCAAGTCTCTGATGCACTTCCTCTCTGTGTTTCTTCACCTAGTGAATACACACACACACACACACACACACACACACTCTCTGTCTCAGAAAGCTGTTGGCACTTAAACAATTAAAGATGATTTCATTGTGGAGTCTCAAAAGGATTGTTCTCGGCAACAAGAATACAATAAGTCACAGAGTTGCACCAGTCCCGTTTTTCCTTCCTCTCTGTGTATCTATGTGGATTTAGCACTTTAGCACAAGTATTTTCCCCGTATGCAACGAGATAGAGCAGCGTAAAGAGCAACAGTAGCAAGATCCTGCAGACACTGGTATTTATCCTCGCGGCTGCTTTTGTATTGTGCTGGAAACAGCATAATAGAAACCAGGTGAATGCCATAATTGTTTTGGATGCAGAATAATGCAGTTTCTTTGCACTCTAACTCTTGTCAACTGTTTTTCCCTCAAATAGCCCAGAATAACATAGTGAAAGGAAGACTTAATAGGATATTAGTAAAGTGTGAAAGTATATATTTTTTCTATATATCTATTACTGCATTTAAAAGGTTGAATATGCAGTTTTTGTTCGCTGCTAGTTATTACAGTTAAGCATGATTTTCAGACCAAAACAAAACAATCATGACCGCGAATGCCTACTTGAGCCAGTCAAATGTAACCTGGTCTTATCTCTCGCTCTTGAAGCCCTTTTTAGCATTTCTTTGGGAATAAATCTGGAGAGTCATCTTCAGTTTGACCCTGATGAGCTACTTTCATCTACTTCAAGTGGAACCTGTGACCTCATCATCATGACATACACGTCGTATACAGGGGATCCTGAACTCGCAGCTTTCAGCAGACTGAGGAATTAACCGGTTGTGAATACGATGTGTTCACATGTACTTACTTACAATATTGAGAACATGTGCTGGTCTATTGTCCATGGTTTAAGGTTAGATCTTGTCATTGTGTTATCGACATACAAGTCTGAGTTCTGTTCAGCTCTCACATGGGAATAATCTCAGTCCTTTTGTCTCCAGTCAGTGTTTCCTTAGATTTTCTAACTTAATTTTACAATAGCTTGTGTATTCAATGTTGAGACCCAGGTTTATTCGTGTTACCCAGCAGCCATTCGCTCCGGCTGCCAGCACAGTCAACTGTGACTGGTGCATAATACCAACTCGCCTCCACCATCCAGCGGAAAATATATTGATTTTTTTTTTTTTCCCTGACTGAGGCACATCCACTAGCTCGGAAGCAGTTTAAATGATTGGTGCATTAGCAGAGAGCGTTAGCAGGGAGTGTTAGACAAAGCATTAGTCAGCGCTCGACTGAGTTCTGCATCGGGAAAAGCTTTGACAGAGACGGATGAGGCTAAAAGAGTTTGGAGTGTGAAGCTGAGTGAAAGAAAAACTCACACCCTGACAAATAGGCGAGAGCTGGTTTAAGAACAAAGGCAATTGCTATTGCATTATGGACTTTGTCGCCGACACTGGACTGGACACTTGCAGAACATCTCTTATTATGGACTTGCAGCTTCACGAGTATTTCCAGCTCGAGACACGGAGGCTCACTCTCACTGGAAACATTTTTGACAGTGAGGACACAATGAGAAATTGATTTTTGCTACTCAATAAATGGCTCGCACAATAAAACCTGCTTGAGTCTAGAACATCTTATAAATATGTTTGTCGCTTTATTTCCGCATTTGACAGCTTTATGTGAAGTGGCCAAAGTCTGTATTTCTCTCTGTGTCCCTGCGGTGCAGCCGTGTTTTCAGCGAGAGCAGGCATTTGACAACAAACACTGAGAAACATTTCACACCTCTGAGGTAATATAATTCACAGTCATTGCGTTTGTGTGATGCATAAACATCAAGTACAGAAAAGAATATTGTGATAATTATTGTTTTGCCGAGAGCTGCAGACATGGATGTAGATTGTCATAGTATGTGCATCTGTATTGACAAAAACTACATTTTACGCTGTTGTGGTTTGATTCTGAAAACAAGAGATGTGCTATGACATAAAGTTGCTCCGCAAACAATAATAAGCCACGTTTAAACACGACTGAAGGTTTCTAAGGATGCATGGTGCATGTGTGTCCCTGTACACATCCTCCTTGCTTCAGCCGCCAGCTGCTCCGTCCTGTCCTTTGTTCAGTGAAGTTTTCAAGGCAGAGGGTGGGGGTCACCTGCTGATGGGCGGTCAAGGACCTCTCACCTCGCCTGCTTCTCAAAGTGCCCCGTCCCCCCCCCTGTCCCCCGTCCAATGAAACGCTGCTTGTGTCACAGCTTGACTGACAGCTACAAAGTAACAACTGTGTGCACTGAGGCCCTAAACTCACCCCTGTCACTCAGCTGTCCCAGCACAATGCCGGGTTTTTCCATCCAGTCCAGCCAGACTCTTTGTGTCCTCATTGAATTACAGAACAAGTTTGTTCTGTGCACTCCTGGAGTAATTGAAAGCACGTGATTTTTAAAACAAAAATAATAAAATAAATGTGGGGATGTGCACCAGTGAACGGGACTTCAACCAACAGGAGCAGTAGGGGCAAATGGAGCCTGTGAAAGATGATACTGGCATGTGGCATCTTCATGATGAGGACTTAAATGTTCCCTTTGTAGGTGTTAAAAGTGTAGCCAGGACTTTGAAGTGATTGGAAAGATTTTGTCGAGTTCGAGATGAAATCATGTTCTGCTGTAGACAGAGCGTAGCCTTTTAACATGGCCTTGTCTGGTCGCCTGCTGGGACACTGACGGGCTGTTCTACTGTACCTCTGGTCCCTGCGGCACGGACTGAAATATGATGAAATAGTCTGCCTACTCTGCCTCTTTTTATTTATTTAAGATTTCTTTGGTATAACTTTATTACTTTTTTATTGTTTGCCTATTTGAAAATCCATAATCCAAACTAAATCCAACACATCACAGATAGTGTTCCGGTCGTGTTTCAGGATTATCTCAGGCGACGCCCACACTGCTACATTTGAATACAAATAGGATCTGTGTTTCAGACGCGTCATTTTTATTGGTATGACGTGATGTAAAATATAGCAGCAGCTCCACAGGGCAGATTACTTCATGTAAAATAAATGAAATGTGTCTGTTAGCTTTAATATTGTGTTGTCATTTTTGGATATTTTAAGTCAGAAATGTTACATAATCATATCTTTGATATACAAATGAAAGTCGAGAAACATCAAATTTGATGGTTTTAACTACATGATAAAAACAAAGCAACAGAAAAGCAGCAAATCCTTTGCAAAAGTCAGAGGAGCTGTTCATTTTGTACGTCTCAGATTTCCAATTTCTGATAATTCAGTCCTGTCACCTTGGACTGAAGTGACGTCTCTACCAGTGGAAACACACGTAAGTGGGACAAAGGCTAGGTATTCCATTAACGGGGGGCTGGGGTGATCCTGCGGCACGTACACACATCTATATCTGTCTCTGCAGTGGCCCCCTTCTGTCACGCTGAAGTAAAAACCGCCAACAGACAAAAGATGGTGTGTAGGTTACAGGCTCACGCACTCAGTAGGGGAGATGGGGGTAAGGTGCCTAATTATTGCTTTTTTTTTGGGGGGGGGGAGTGTCCAGGCTCATCAAAGTGTCCTCTGTTCTCATTACGGCCCTTGATTACCTTAATCCTCTGTCTCCACTTAGGCCTGTCACACACACCGAAGGATCTGAGAGGTCAGAGATCAAACCATCCCCCTTGCTCACGCCAATAAAATCTGTGTCTCCTCATAACACCACAACCATCTCTCTGTCTGTCACTTTGGGGGGGTGGGGGTGGTTGATTGATTTGGGGAAAAATCTACTTTTGATCATTCTGATAGAGACTGCGAATTGCTATTTAATTTGCATTATCAAAAGCCTCAGTGTTAGATTTAACGCAACAATTAACACATGAGGAGCCCTCAAATCACTGTTATGCAAGGATTTGATGAAAATCGCAGCCTTTGCTAATATGGACATAGTCTTCTTATTTTGAAGCCTCAAAATTTGAGATTTGACCGTCAGCTGTCAAACCTCTCGACATGTGTCGTGGTTTATTGTCTAGTTTCCTCTACATTGTGACATAATTCACAAGATGTATCATTGTGGTATACTGGCAAAGATCTGAAACAAGAAGTTGACACCATGAACTCATCAGGAAAATGTTTACATGTGTTGTAAATTAAATGGAAAGAAGCCCATATTCCCATAGAGTTTACATTTTGTCGGCTGCTTTTTAGTTTTTTTCGATCTCCGTTTGCTTTTCTTTAAATTTGCCCTCTCTATTGAAGAGCCCTTTTAGCATCACCACATGATCACTGTGCTCTTAAAGGCAGCATTTGCAGGTTACTTGCTAAGTAAAAGTTGCATCTTGGAGAAAATGACAGTCATTGGTTCCTTGAAAGCCCAAGTCTGTTTTTCTCCCATTCCATTTGGAAGGGAATGGTGTGCAAAGCAAAAGAAGTGCCGGAGGGGGTAGGCTGAAATTTGCACTTCTTGCTATTGCCATTCAAACAACTCTGTCTCTGAATCCATGTTGGTGGGAACAGTGCTTGAGAAACTATATTTGGGTTAATGGTGTCGCTCGGAGCATCAAAGCAAAAAAAACTGCACTTTAGGGCAATTTTCCAATTCCCCGTTTGATGTGAAATACACTGAGCCCACTGCCTGAATCAGATGTGAAATGTTTTCAACCTGTACCGTCTCATACGCACTAAAATTAGCATTACTTGGCAGCCAACTGTGTCTGTAATCAGTGTATATAATGTCTTCCATTTGGAAAGATGTGCATGCTGAAACAAAAATGGCAGTCATATGGTAAACGTCTGGTTTATTTGAAAGAAAAAAAACATGGAGAAATCATGATATATGAACCCTTATTTGCAATTTTTATTCATATTATATTCATATTATATTATTTACAGCTTTTGTGGGGTTGATGTAGTGAAACACATTGGCACCCTAAATGTTTCTATTTGCATCTAGGTTGCATCAAATCTATTGATGTATGTCACCAATTTATTCCCATTCAGACTAATGGAATTAGCGTTGACTGTGTTAAAATCCTCGCTGTTTTAGGCAAACGGGACATTTTCTTCCCCTTGGATTCTAGTGGTAGTTGATGATTCAATTTGCTTCGGGCAAACCTGGTTTGTATTGTCACCGACAGATGTGTCACGGAAGCATTTGAGAGGAGTTTATTGGCAAAATCTGATTCATTACAGACTGCTCATGGATGTTTGCATAATGTAAAGCTTTAAAACTGCTTTCGTAGCAGTGGAACTCTCCTTCTCGATTCTGTCGTATCTCTTGTTGCCGTCTCCGGAGCTGTGCACCAATTAGGAGCTTAATGAGCAACATCCTATGTTGGACAGATGAGCAAGGAGAGATGAGCTGGAGTTGTCATATTTGTCTCAAAGTGTCATTGGATGTTGTGTTTGAATGTCAGAGAGTGGTTTACAGACCGTTTGCATCTAGATCACAGTGTTGCCAGCAATTACATGAATATTACAGGCATCTAATAAGTGGATGTTTTACTCCACTTGGGAGATTTATTGTAGTTTTCAAAAGTTCAGAGATGAAATAATCTCAAATATGTATTATTCCTCTACTCACTTTTACACAAATTACCTCGATGGACACATTAAGTGTTGATTGTTGTCATCGAGCAGCCTCTGGAGCCTGAAACGTGAAGAGTAGTGCACATCTTTCTTTGATATTGCTCACTGGCTCAGCTAAAACAACAGGGAGGCTCTGAATGTGGTCTCCATTGGCCATAAGGCCTGTGAGGTCATCGCATCACCCTGACTAATGGGCCACAGGTCGTGTAGCCGGGAGATTTACTGACTGGTCAAGACATCCAGTTAGCACCGCTACCAATTTCATGAGTGCTGAGGACAGGAACTCCCTCTCCAGGGCAGTGGGTTCATTTATCACCACCGACTTTGGGCAGTTAAGCGCAGCCATTCGTCCGAGTATTGAGACGTCTGAGTGATTTCCACCAACATGTCAGTCACTTACCTCCCAGTGACCTCCGCTCTCACTCAGAGCTTTTCATTTGGAGGAGCACGGTGATGTAATGAGATTGAGCATCAAACGACGACCTTTGACTTGAACCCACTCTTTGGAACCTTTCACTCACAACAGGTGGACGTATTTCCTCTTTCCACAACAAGAACTGAACCCAACTTACTGCAGCGTGTAGAAGATGCCAGGGAGTCGGCCACTATATCACTTCCACTTCCAGTATTTTCCTTGCTCAACCCTTTTATATTTCAGCCCTGCTCAGGGGGTGATAATACATTTCAGGTGGCTTCTGTGTGTGCAAGCTGTGCTGTCATTTGTGATTGGTGAAGCGACGGTGCCAAAAGCACATCGGGGTGAAGTTAGGTACTCCAACTTTGAAAGCAGTGTCAACACCTGCATCTAAACGAGTGTTTTGGTTTCCTATCAGCAGTAATCCCCATGGATTCTACCATATCCAGAGCAGAGGGTTTTAAACAAAAGTAGTGTAGGAATGTGGGTGTAGCCTAAGACATAAGGGTTCTACCTAAGATAGAGCTATCCCGGGCAAAGGAGTACCTCAGGGCTGCGTTCTTGCTCCCATTTTTACCATTTTTCACGTACACCAAAAAATATAAATCTTCACTTCAACCTGCCAGTTGCATAAATATGCTGATAGTTGGACTTGTGCACGTTCCACAGTTAACTATAGTGTTTTCTTTTTCTTTACATTGCTGAGCCTACTAGATGGCGTGAAGACAGTCATTTTAATTAAGTAAGCCTAAGAGGATGATTGCATTATAATCTTCCACTTGTGCTGATCAATGATCAGTCTTTTTGAAGGGGCAAAGGAGTTTATATATGTAGGAGCCTTATTTGATTGCACACACAATCCAATCCCCTGTCATTGTATTCATTAAGTGCTCTGCACAGTCATTAAAAAGCCTTGTGTTCAGTTTAAACACTTCTCTTAACTCTCCTGCCCTTTTTCACTCAAGTTTATCAACTCGAAAAGAAACCGCCGCCCGTGCATTTAAGACAAGAGCATAATTAGCCACCTCACTACAGCTGTGCTCACCTGACACTGTCCCTGCCCGACCAACGAAACAAGCCACGTTATCTCCCTGTCATTCAGAAATGTAGCTGTGAGTGAAGAAAGAGTACAGTTGCAGAGGAGTCTGCAGCAAGTGTCCTGGGGTTATAAAGTACAAACAGAAATCCAGAGAAGAGCACGCTGCCAAAGAATCAAAACCTCTGAGAAGCTATGGTTATGAAAGTATAATGGGGCTCGGTACACTTCAAACAATAAAGTGCATGTCTGATTATTGAACAGCATCCAAAACTCTCTACTTGAGCTTTTTCCTTGACGTTAGAGTCTGGAGTCTGTCTGACGAGTTTTCATTTGTAACTTGCGCAAAGTTGACAGTCCACCAAGCACAGTCGCTCGCAGCAGTCGGCGACGTTTGTGGAGAGGAAAGCGTCAACAGTCTGTCCCTCGTTTCTTCTCAGACTGATTTGTCTCAAGATTACAAAGACGCAAAAGAGAGGTCAGGGAGGAAATATTGTCACCACCTGCCTTATACTTAATATTGCCATCTAATAAGCCATGCCCTGCGTGTTTTAAGTTTAACTAAAGAATGTTCACGGTTTTATGGACCAGAGGGAAGACTTGTAATTCTTTAAAGACGTAGGAACCGAACTCTGTATCACTCATACGATGACTTTAATGTGTCGTGACTTTATAGTACCCCCTCGTATGATTGGTCAGTCTGCTCTTCTTGTGATGTAGGGCAACATTAGTTGTATCAGACGAGCCAAAAGGATGAATGATCACAGGCCCGTATTGTGTGAAGGCACCTGGCATCACTCAGGTGTGTCGCATCAGTTGCTAATCTCTGCACCGGCTCTCCCTCTCTTGTGTAACATCAGCTCTGAACCTCCAATCTCCTCCTGACACACGGCCAAACCAAAATATTTTGCACAAGTGAATACCTCATGTATTTTCTTTTTATCCCTGATTAAGCAAAATGACTGAATTTATATTAAATCCCGAGCACATGCTCTCCCAAATATGTGGCTGTCAGCTACGATGCAAAGCACAGGGGTTGTCCAAAGTGGCATAACTGAGGATTTATGTCTTTCTCATGGACACTTTGGCATGAGTACACGGCTGAACAACTAACAATGCATTTCATAAATGCTCCGCTCCGTCTTCTCATCCGGAGTTCAAGGAAAATCTGGTGACAGATTTGAGTGACAACTTTAAATTAAAATTTTAATAAAACCTAGACAACTGTTGTGACAAGAGCCAGAAAATACAGTAAAAAAAAAAAGGACTCTTTAAGATTACCACATGTAACAGAACCTATAAAGAGTGTAAACTGATCTTAAAGTGCAGATGCATATATTAAAAAAGGACAAACACAAGAAACTTCAACTTAAAGTGTACGCTTACACCATAAACTGTGGATGTAAGGTCTGCCAGGAACTAAATTGCCACCACGGGCAACTCTGTTTGAACTCACCAGATATACAATGTCAGTACACATTTTCCTGAGAAGTCTCATTTGGTAGTTTCAGGTCAGTTGAGTAGGATGCCTTCTTTCGTTTTTAGTAAATTATGCTCTTAATTTGGAGGAAATAAAGCAATAAAGCATGCACGCATTAGTGGAAACCAGTGTGTTTGGCAGACGGCATCATTCACAAATCAAATCACCAACCTCAAGGCTTCAAAACAGGACTTCAGATTCTCCTCTTACAAAGTACAATGCTATTACTGCTGTTGGAGCTGTCCATTCTTAAGGCAGCTTGCCTTATGGCAGTGATGGCACCGCCATATTTGTCTATTAGGTGTTACTGGATACATTTAATATCAATAAATAAAGCTTCTTATCCAGTAAATATTATCTTTTAAAGTGTTGAATTGAAAGGGTATCAACACCGTACACACTTTGTCAAAGTAATCCCATTGTCTTTATCCAGTTCAGGGCAACTTCCATTTTTAGAAGCTACCTGTTCTGCCTACTGTCTCTGCAGTGTGTGCACACTGGCTCCATCACCCAGTGTAGCTGGAGGTTGTTGTTTGGTGACTTTGGCTGCCAACATGCTGTGGCAGCCAGGAGTGATGAAGGCATGGGGGAATAAGCTGGTGACAGGAGCTCTGTGTGGATGCCAGCGTTGGCAGAGTTTTATGCAGAGCCATATATTGCACTGAGACCTGCTCTCAGGTCTAGGAGATGTGGTGAAATATGGACTTTTTTTTTTTTTTTTTTTTAATAAACCAAGAACTGTGTTGACAAGCACCACAAGTTACCTTCTGCGGGAATGTTGTGGCCGTAGGATCATTAGCTGTGAACAGTTGCTATAAAAACATTTTTAAAGCAAGGGTTTGGTGATGATTTTACAAACCCTGTTATTGCTCATTCTTATGCAGTGTCTAAAAATGCTTCAAAACACATCCAGAGACGTTTTTTAACCAAGGCGTTTGTGGGGCTGTGCTTCTGTCATGTCCACCGTTACTAAGCAACCAAAACCAGGGACCTGCTGATTTGGTGCACCAACTAATTTGAGCTACTTCAGAGACAGTATTGTATGTAAAGGCGGTCTGAAAGTGGTCACCGAATATGAAAAAGTGGAGATATTTTCATCTCAACGTGACACAGAGCAAAGGTGTCGCTCTCATTTGTGGATAGAATTTATTTGTGTGCCCAAAGGACACTGCATGTTAACTCCCCCTCATGGAGCTAAATACAGATTTACTATTCTTTACACAGGCACATACTCTCATGGTTTCAGTCTTCACTGAAACCAACTCTTTGACACATAATCCACCCCTGCGTCCACTTGACACTGTTCGTGGCTCATTCACAAAGCGGGAACATTGTCGTCTGTCCTCTTTTGTGAGTGAAGTGCATTTTAAAGTGGAGAAGTTTTCAGGTTCTGGCAGAGGGACAGTGATGCCACTCTGGAAAACGATTATTGCTTTTTTCCGTGATGCACCTTGGTGACTTCACCTCAATGCCTGAAGCTGTTTTCGTATGCAAACGTCCAAGGAAATAAACGGTGATTTTTCTTTTTATTATTTATTTTTTTGGTAGCCCAAAGCTAAATGTATGTGTCTTTAACTGCCAGACAGTTGATGCCGGGGAACATCCTTAGGGAGCTTGTAAAAACCACGCAGGTTTTCACATTTACATCTCCTGTACAACTAAACAGATACATTATATCCCCCAAAATATCCAGTTACACTGGGACTGTGTCTTAGCATCTGAGTATATCAGTCTTGTTAAATATTTCCCCACACTTAAGTCATTTATTTGAAATTATAGTGATGGGATTATTAGTCGCTTCAGTCTCCAATTAGACAGTTTTGGTGGTTGTCATTCCTGCTGGCTGTGGTCTCTGTTGGCTCAGGATCTGGCTCACAGAGTAAATAGGAGTACAAAGCTGACAGCTGTCTTATAAATTATGCACAGCCCAATGTTTCAGAGGTAGATCCACACAGGCACGCACGCACCCACACACACACACACACTCACACAGCGCTCCTCGAGAGCTCTGGTCCCAGTAGTACAGTTGAGAGAAACTGGAGACTCATTAAACTCCTCCACACATTTAGTTTCCGTCTCTGCCCCGTTCGGTCCTCTGTGGGTCCCGTGTGTATCTTGTATCTGTCTTCTTCACACCGTCTTTTAACATCCCCGGCTGTGTCTGCTCTCGTTCCCTCGTGGCGATACTGTTTGCTCGAAAAGCGTTCACTTTACACTTGGAATTTGAAAGCAAATATTCTGAAGTTGGATCATTCACTGGGTAAGACGAACCATTAGCATCGTCAGTGCTGAGGAGAGAGCTCATGAATGACCATTTTTTAGATGCATTGTGCACGTCGTCATGAGGTGTCACCCATCAACTGCAGGGAACATGTTACACTGAGCCAGCAAAGATTCAGGGACAACATAAAAAAAAATTCAAATCAGTAGGAGGAGGCACAGATTTGTGTCGTAGGGTCGGTGTGATCCTCATTTGTACCAACTATTTATGTCATGTTCATTGTACACTTGAAAATCCTCGTTTGGGCACACATGAGCCTTGGGTGCCTAAAGACTGTAAAGTTGCAATGCATTGTTTAAACATTTGCATGACTTAATTAAGACATTTTCCATTTTTCTATATGTGAGTGCCGTATCCTTGACAATATTTGCCAATATTTGGCATTTTTGACCCAGTGCAGCTCTCTCCTTTGTTTTTCTTGTTGTTTCTGCAGAGTGTCATACAGGCTTTTTCAGTATTTTAGAGGACAGCAGGTCTCAGAGCCCCTCTTCCTTTTCCGACCTCTAGTCACTTGATGTGAAATGACAGTAATCCTCTCTGCTGCTGCACAAACCAATGACACTCTATACATCGGACAGGCCCCACAAGCACATTTTCCTCATGGATTAACAATATGTAGCCAGATAAGTTCTCTTCCTCTCACTCAATCGCTTCACGTCTTACTAGCTTACTCCCCCACGTTTGCCCCCCTCATCCTGTCGTCTGGACAGTGCATTAGAGTCGTGTGAGGGAGACCTGAAAGTCATGCTTTTTCCTTGTGTTATCACTCAGTCATCAGTGTCCCGTTTCTTCACGTGTTGCCACGTCGTCACCTTCTGCAGACTCTGTCTCCAAACCCGGTTAAAATCTAATTTCTTAAGCCCCCTTCTCCACTCTGATCGCTTAAGGTCTGGCTTCCCATGATGTGGAGATATAACGACATAGCTTATAACATTTTGCCACATGTGGCAGGCTGAACTTATGTGGGAATCTTCACACTATCATTTTAAAGTCTAGGTTGACATTAATTGGGGTTTGGTTTTGTCTGAGGCTGAAACGTGAACTGCCATTTTTTTTGTCATTTGAGCCAAGGCCAAAATATAACACCCAATTATCTATAGATTTTTTGTTTTAAGAGGATCTGTGCACTTCAGCTGAATCTTTGAATCGAAGGGGAGTTTATATATAGTTTATCGATAGTGTATCATATGGAAAAATACTGTACTGTTTATCAGTGTTTATAATCGGAATGTAGATGATTGCCTTTCTAGTTCCGTCATTGATCGTATGTCAGTGTGCAGGAATGATTTGAGGCATTTTCTGTTTTATATCAGTAGATTTTGATTATCTTTCACAGGGAGGTTATCAATGCATTCTGTGCTTGTGTGTTTGCAGTACTAGGCAAAAAAAAAACTCCTGAATATATTGTTTGAAAAAACTTGGTATGTGTGGTATGAGCCTGAAAGGAACCCATTAAATATTTGGAGCAGCTCAACTAGGGTGGATACAGGAATGTTTTTGTCTCTTCTGTAACATTGCAAGGATTGGAATTTTTTAACACATTTGTGGATAATGCAGAGCTCTTTGTACATCATATGTACACTGGTTACATTCGGTGTGGATGGTCTGAATGTAGCATTGGTGATGAGTGTGTTTTTACAGTTCTGGACATATTATGGTCAGACAAAAGAAGCAGCCGCCCAGATTGTAACTGTAAGCTTTGTCCATGATGTGAGGAGCACAAAGAGATCAGAGGCAGTCGGAGGACGACATGTTAGAGAGTTGTAAACCATAGGAACAATGCTCGAAGTATAGCCAGCGCCACCTGATCCCTGCTGCACTGGCTCTAGTTAAAGCCGTGACTTAAACTGGGCCCAGTGGGACGCAGACACAACACCAGGCAGTGGCTATGAATAAGAATGATCCAACCAAGCATAGATCAAACACACAGGACCCAAGCAGCACATTGCTAATTGGGAGTGGAATTTAGTATCCCCCAACTCTCTTGTCTCTATTAAAAGGAGAAAGGAAAAACAAAGAAATGCTGGTGTTTATTATGACAAAGTGCATGGCATTATTATTCCTCGGTCTTACTCCCCTCTGAGATTAAACCTCTGTCTGGATCAGTAATGAATAAAAGTGTGTTTGTGTGCGTCTGTTTGTCTCTCTGAACAAAGGTGTAACCAGTTTGATTTTTCGAATTATGTTGCCTCTGTTTGGTCTTCATGAACAGAAAGGGAGCGTTTGTGTGTGTATACAGAGGCAGCGCAGGGTCGGGGTTGTACTGAATCCACTTCCAACTGCATTATATGGGTGTGTTTGTGCAACTTTGACCAATTTAATTCAGTACAATTTCAGTCCGACTAACATGTTTGCATGTATATGGATTGAGTCTGACTAACGCAACCATTTGTGTCTTTTTAATATCCTTTGACAATGGTTTGAAAATAGTTATGAACGACAGCTTCTCCTGAATAAAGGACAGACACTTTCAGCTCCTCCTGGTTGACTTCTCTGCTCCTTGTCCATACTTCTGCTTAATACTTACGGCTTTTTTTTTCTTGCCACAGCTGCCATAAACTTCAGTGCAGCTGTTCATATCTGAGGCCTGTCTCCGTTTCGACTTAGTGAATAGGATAATCTCAGTGTGAAAGAAAGATTAGTCGAGCAAGAGCACCGGCTAAAAAAAATTCTCCACTGATCGCTGCCCCAGGCACAACAGCTCAACTAATGTGAGCGGAGAATTAGTTTCCATGCTACAGTGGATGAAAGTCTGAGCCTAAAAACCCAGACAAGCAAAGCCCACAGCAGTGATTATGGACGACTGTTAAGTTCGCACAGGTACGTTTGCAGCTTGCCTCGAGGCAACTTTCTGCCACCATCACTGCGTCTTCGTCTTTAAGAATCGGATCTTTCTCGCTTTTTTTTTTCATATTGTCCAGGATTATGTGCAGTTTATGTTGTGGGAAAAGGTGAGCGTTTATTTGAAGTCGGTGAAGACTTGTTAGATATCGGCTGCACAGGACCAAAACATAGATTAAATGATTAAATGAGAAAAAGTGAAATTGTATTAGCCAAATTCCTCTGCTGAAGTGAATTAAAGTCAACAGTAAAGTCTAATCAAATTCTCACAAACATGCCACGGAGGCAGGAGGGAGTTCTGCCAATATTTAAATGATGCTACAAGTGCATTTGTACAAAAGATTAGTTTGTGAAACATCATGCCTATTTCACTAGTAAAATATGGCCAAAGTTGGGTTCAGGTTATTTAGGATTTCTTATACTTGACCTTTACTCCGGATGTTATTGTTTTTCGGTGGCATTTGAAAGCAACGGCATAGGATTTTACCTGACATTTGACTTTAAAACCTTGTGCTAATAATGCTGAAGCAGCCGTGAAGCAACTGTGGAGGTGCTGATAGATAGGGATCAGTGGACACATCTGGCAAGAGGAAGATTCACTATCAATAGCAAGTCAGCAGTTCTCCCACTAGACTCCCACACCCCCTCTGCCGTGAAATCTATCCAGGTATGTAGCTTATCCTTTGTATTTCACCATGGGGTCACATATGTCCTGCACAGAGAGGAACCAGCTCTGTAAGATTTATAGAGCTGCTCTACACCAGGCCAGCAGACTCAGTGAAGGACACGGAGAACCTCACTGTATTACCAGAACTTGCAGTCATAGGGCTCAGCGTGCGTCTTCCTCCTAAACTCTTCACTTTGGTCACGGCACCTGCACTTGTCTTCGTCCTGGCAAACCGGGGTCATCACTCTTATGTCCTTGTGCATCAACTTGCACAGCATGGCTTGACTTCCAGCCTTTTATTGATTTTGTTCGCCGGGCTTCTTTGTCTGACACAGGAACACCGGAGGTGTCGTGTATTTCTTTGGGGCCGACTTGTTTCATGCTTCACTTGCGGTGTCTCCTTGGAGGGGTCACATGACATCAACACATCTGTAAACTTCATTAAATCTCGTCTCTGGCATCAAACAAACAGTCGAGGAAAAAACATGATACTGAAGTGCAAACTGTGCTATTTTTTTACAGTCTACTCTATTATCATATTATTGTCCAAACCTACTGTCACTAGTCATTGTGACTAGCATTGGATTTAGGTTAGAGCCCAGTTTCCTAATTATTCCTGGCTTGAGTAATAAGCGTCTGCTTCAAAACGGCACATCAAGACAAGACGGTGGCCTTCGCAAAGCAAGAGCCACGCCACGTGAAGCTTGCTCTAAGGCAGGGGTCTCAGTCTCAAATGACCTTTGGACCACTGAGCGTCTTGTCTGACCAGTAGGGGGCAAGACAAGTGACAAATATTTTGGGAATGATTCAGTCAGGGGTGGGCAATATGAGCTAACAGTGATATCACAACATTCAATGATATCGCAATTTTAAAATAAAAGTGTAATTGTGATGCAAATCTAATCTATTTCTAAAAAAAAAAGATGGATTGAAATTGATTGGAGGGCCACATGTGAGACCTCTGCTCTAAGGCTACACAATATTAAATTAATTAATAAACCCAAGGAGAAACAAATCACATCATCAGGTAAAAAGCTGTTTCCATCATTCAGTTTTAGCTGTGCTACACAAATCTAATGATGCTTATTGATCAACAAGACTGACTTGCATGATGTCAGCCTACCCCATTTACCAGTTTGTCCCCCCCCTTCATGAATGATCAATGAGAGGCTGCTTAATAAACATGAGGGGGTGTATGGGGGGGGTTATATACCCGAGCTCCAGCATCAGCCTCTATGAGCTCAGCAGAAGGCTGGAACCAAGAGGGAGAGAGCATGTGAGGCGAGGAGGAGAGTGGGGGGAAAGAGTGTGTGTATAGGAAAGAGAGAGAGAGAGAGAGAGTGGAGAGATAGAGCCACATGCTGGAGAGGGAAGTCTATCCTGTCAGCTAAAGTCGCTGTGTGGCAGTGGTGGAAAGACAGTGAGCTGACAGAAGAAAGGAGTTCAGAAAGAAAGAGAAAAAGGGGAAAATATCTACCTCTTGTCTTCCTCTCTCTTCCTGCCTGAAGTGGCTGGAGGTAGAGCCTGGATGGTGTGATCTCCTCCACCATGGGATGCAGCCTATGTACCCTGCAGAAGCCCCAGGAGCAATATAAACTACTCTATGAAGTCTGCCAGGTACTGTGACCAAGCTTGAGGAGGGGTTTTCACACAGAAAACTTCCCCCTCAGTTGTTTGATTTCTTTCTTTCTTTCTTTCTTTCTTTCTCGTAGCTTGCTTTTGTATGTCATGGGTTGTTTTCCGACTTGTTAAAATGTAGTTGGAGTTTGCTTGCGCTGACATCTCAGAGGGTGGGGGGTCGGCGCTGGTTGAAAAAAATGTGGAGTGTAGTGTTTGCTGGCTGGAGCGGGTGCAGCTGAGCAGCCTGAACTTTTGGTGGCAGGGGTCAGTGAGAGGTGGTGTGCTGTGCTTAAAGGAGGAGGGGTGGGGGGGGGGGGGGGGGTGATGAAGAGGTGACAGCTCTCTCAATGCGTCTGCTAGTGTGTGTGTGTGTGTCTGTGTGTGTGTGTGTGTTTGTGTGAGCCGACCACTGCCCACCTCCTCATTGTCAGCTGAATGCTGACTCGGAGCTTTCCGAGCTTTAACCCCTGTTTGATTTTCACCAAAGTTTATATTTAACATCCTCCTGCCTGTTAAGCACTTTCTTTGAGCAGGCATGTTATAGATGCACCATTAACAAGTAGAGGGAAGATTGTCTTTGTGGGGTAGGATTTGCCATACCTTTACTCTTTACATTTTCTTTAAATTGAAACTTAATTACAACCCTGATTATTTCCAAAAAAAAAAAAATAGAATTTTAAATAGTCTCTGTAAAAGTTTGGGTACCTTAAAAGGCTCAATACAAGGCAAACCTAGTATTATTATTATTGACTTGACATTTTGAGTTTTTTGTCATTTGCCAATAACATTATCAAGATAAAATACTTTCAAATCATTCAAGTTCAACAAGTTCATTATTATTATTGCCAAACTGGAAAATTGTAAATTTGGGTTTTCCAGAATTGGTTAAAACAGAACTTCCAACCTTCCAACACGTCATCTTGGACCTTGGTAAACTTTGATTGCCATTTAACAACAACTTTTTAAAGAAAACTTAACTACTGTCAGGTGAAATTAGATTTAGTTTTTGACATAAAAATGACAATAAAGGTATCTTGAATCTTCTCAACAACTTTGAAACAGATGAATACATTATAAAACATAGTCATGGATTGCTGCGGTCCTGAAACTCAAAATACAAACACGTGTTTTTGCTTGGGCCTCTTTGCCTAGAGAAGCTGTTCATTATTTCAAAGAAATGAACCATCATCCACCTTCTCTGTCTGGATCCTCTCTGCCCTCAGATGAACTCAGCGTGAACCTTGTGCAGCTCTCGAAATCATCCATCACTGTCCACTCTAACATAAAAAGAAAACATGTTTTATATTAAAGTCAGGTCTGAAGTCTTATGTATTCCGTCCGTTGAGAAGATTTTGGTGTATCGTTTGCTCTGTGAGTGACACGTGGTGCCCCCAGAACCCTTTCTTCTGTTCCTCTCCAGGCTTTGCCACGTTGTCAGCCTTAATTGAGACAACACACTCACTGAGCACTGCTTTATTCATGTGTGTGTGTGTGTGGATTCAAAGGCCAGTCCAGTTTAATGAGTGAAAACAGTGACCTGTCTGACAGTAGAGAAGAGCGTACCACTCTGACACACTGTGCTGCATCATGTCTTTGAAGACTGTTTTCTGTAATGTGCTCAAATGTGATTATTATTTTTTTATTTTTTTTCATAGTCTCCATCTTTTCATCCATAATGGAACCCGGCCAAGTGTTATCGTCCTGTCACACCAAATTACCTCTCCTCTTTGCTGCAGAGGCTGCAGCGTGGCTAGTTGCTGGTTCGGATGAATGTAATGATCACGCTCTCTGTGTATATCACTCATTATTCTCCACTGAAAAACACGCCCCCCCTCCCCCCAATTGGGGGGAAGATAACAGGGGGTGTCTGTCATCGTGCCTCTAAAGAATTGGGCTTTGATTTTCATGGGCAGAGAAAAAAAAAAAGACTTAAGGGTTTTGGCTTGTCTCAAAGTAAAGATGGCTGTTATGCAGTGGCATAATAAATGGATTATGGGTGCTAACACTGAGGTCACAAAGCCCACCGCTCCTTCACCCTCCAACTGGCCACTAACAGCAAAAACATGGTGTTTGGAAGAGAGCTGTCACTTTCTTTTGTTGTGCCGTCTCTCTCCGGTCACGGTGTCATCCCGCCTGTCAATTATCCTGGATCCTGTGACCCCTTCTTCTGTCCGGCTTCTGTTTCATCTTCCAGCGGCCCGGCTGCTTCGTCTGACGCTGTCAAGAAAATGTCTGCGCGCAGGTTTTTACTTCACAAGTCGTTTGTCATTGCGCTGCCCTCAGACAGGCCAATCAGCTTCAGCAACTGGCGATTATTTCTGGTGTAACATGGACAAAAACAAAACAAAAAACGTGCCTTTTCACCCTGCATTTTATCGCAAAGCTCAGTGATGTTTGTACTCGTGGAAGGATGGTCAAAAGGTTTCTATCGTTTTCAGTTCCGATTGTCATTAGTGGTCCTGAAAGATACAGGGGAATGGTGTTCATGGCCTTTGTCGCTAAGGTTAGAAACTGTCATTAAACATTGCAAATTGATCGCAGCTACTCTCGGAGTAGTTGGTAAACATTCCTTGAACAGTTTGTCTATTAAACCAGTTTTATGTGAAACTGTAGATTTTTTCCACGCCCTCTGGACAATCATTATATAGGCCCTACGAGAATGTGCAGCCATAGCCTTTAACTACCATGACCATCACTGGTTAATGATGGCCAAGTTCACACTTGTGTTGCCTGCGCGTTCATCCAGCACAGCCAGTACATATATATATACACAGGTTAAGCAGTTATTGTCAATGACTGGGAATGGAGTGGATTTGAAGCAGTTCTTAAGCCTAAATGTATTCTTTCTTGCTCAACACTTATGATTATTGTTGCCTGTGCTACTTTTTCCCTTGTTTTCCTCATGGATTGATTTTGAATGAACTTTTAGTGAGAGGAGAACAGGAAGCACAAGAAATGGAGGTGGTCAGTGCGTCGGGTTGAATCCGCGTTCAACCGAATTCCATGTTTTCTTTTATGCGTCTTATTTTATGCACAGTACCCATTCTCACCCGTTGTTGTTGATCCATGTGTAAGGACTCACACATGTTTTGGTGGGTTCAACTTAACTTCTTCTGGGCCAGCGTCTCGTGTTGCTGGATTGCTGTGTGGACCTGTTGCTTCACTTTCCTTTTTCGCTGAGTATGGTGGAATATTTCCGAGGTGTCGTTCCAAGGTCACCAACCAATGAAATCCCGCTGTGCAAATACTCAGTTGCAAAAATTGTCCAATCAAATCACATGCATGCATCAATGCTCCAAAAAAAAAACACTGTCCACATGGAGCTTTTGGACACAGTAGTAGTTTTTTCCCCTTTGCCGTGTTTTTTGTCCAGTGCCATCATCAATGGCAGACACCACATTGCTTTGTGAGTTGTTTGCCAAGCATAAACAATTGCAACTCTCTGCTCTCATGACAACAGCACCAGCACTGGGCGTCACGCATACCCACCATCAAGCATTAAAACAGTGCATTATGTATTAAATACCTGTAGGATACTTGAACTGGTCACATACTGACATACTGCACTCATACACAAGCTACAACTCCAATTAAATTCAATCCAGTGAGTATGAGGAGCATTTTGTGGCAGACCCTGGTCCAGTCAATACATCACGTATGAAGTCTGTATGATCCTATTTTTCACAGCAGGGGTGGTGTTAATTCTCCTCGCTGATAATACAAGCATATGATGAGGGAGTCTGGCACAGTGCCCTCTCTGCTCCTCACCTCATCCCGTTCAGGAATTAATAATCCATGACCACTTGAAATCTTTCCAGGTCATTAAACACAGCAGCTCTATAACTCCCATGTTGGATGCATGTAAAAATGTGGTTTTGCACTGTTTTATACAAGTCAACAGACTGCACAGCCTTTTTTCCGTTTGGAGGCATTGAATCAGAGCTGACAGAATCACATGAAACACTTGGTTGACTTCAGCAGTTCGTTTGAATAGAGGTAATTAGGAGCTTTGCTATCTGCATACATTTCTTTCTCGAAGGAAGTGTGCGCATATTAATTGTTTTCTTGACACCGCTGAATGTAAATATAGCCATACTGGAGATAAGGAAAATTCATATGCTGTGCTTAATGGATAGTTAAACGGGTTGATAATCAATAGTCGTAATAGAAAACGGCCTGTCCTTCACTCCAGCTACAGAGAGCTGACTTCTTCTGTGAATGGCGTTAGTATTTTTGCTTGATGTGCGCCCTCTTCTGGTATCAAACTTGACTACACAGTATGTAAGTTGAAAAGAAATGAAAACAAAAGAAAACAGACCCCGTCATTTTATTTATTTATTAATGTTTTTTTTTAATTCTTAATACAGTAAAGCAACTCATGAACATCTCGACTGGATATCAAAAATTGATCATTCGTATTAAATGCACAGTATGTCGTAGATATAGGAGTCAAAGAAACAAAAAATGACCTTGATCGATGTCACCGAAAAAGCAGCATAGGATCATGGGAATTGTTGCCTTGTTGTCTCGTTTGTATCCCCTGTGTGTTTGTGCTTTGAAATGAGAACAGAAAGCCTTTATTGTCATTGTACGAGATGATGATATAAGTAGCAGATTCTTCTAAAAATGGGTTTGGGGAGAGCTTTGGCAGCAGAACATGTAGCAAACGTCAAAGAGTATTCACGATCTATTAGTGACAAATATGCACTAAAATAAAAAAACACACTGGCTAACTAGTAGTACGGACTATTTCCTTCCTCCCTCTGACATTTGGTAGTTGGTTTATCCCAGAAGTTATGACAGAGACGTATGCAACCTATGACAAATGAGACCAAAACAAAACGGCCCATTACCTTGAATTGGATTACCTTGACATTTCAATGCATAAATATAACATATTATATCTTTAGACACAGCCAACGCAGCATTTCCTGACAAGCGTTGGCCCCTTTCACTGTAATTATTTCAGGCCTGAGCTGTACTGGCCTCGGTGCTCTCTTTTAAACTTGACCCTTCTGACAGCAGTGAACCCCTCGGCCTTTTCTTCAAAGCGAAAGGTAAGCGCCATGTGGAGATGTAAGCTCAGCTGCTTTTGTCACAGACTTTAAGGTAGAGGCCTTGGAAACTCTGTTTGACAGTCCTATAGGGCTCTTAATCTCTCCACAAGTACTCTGTAATGGCTCTGGCGCCATGCTGCGGCTCTTGCAAGAGCCAGAGTTTAATTAGAGCCTCAGCACAAGCTTGCTATTGAGGGACTGATCCATGCCGAACTGATCAGGCACTGGTCTCTCACTCTCTCTCTCTCCCTCTCCCTGTATCTGTCTTTCTCTGTCTATTTTCCTCTCTCTCTGTTTCCTGCAGTGGAGCAAGAAACATTTGATCTGCTGAGTTTAGGAAATTTACAAATGAGCCCACTGGAACTTCTCTGGATCCGAGGCTTTACAAGTGCCAAAGCCTAATTAATCATGTTTCTGATTGAAGGCTGCAAAGATGTCATCTGCAGCTCGGGAAAACCATGCTGTCATCGAGGCAGATGGTCTCAGTGTGACACTGTCTGGACAAGAGCGAAAGATGAGATGTAAATATTTGTACAAGAGAGTTCCTCACGAGCCAAACTCCTCCTCACCCTACTGTGAGAAAGTGGTGTCTTCAAAGAGGCTGCCCAAAAAAAGGATGCCACTCCAGTTGATCCCAACCCCCTGCAATGAGGCTCGACACAGGCTACGTATAAGCAGGGATCACCGCTGGCCACCGTAGCCTGACACTGTGTGTTTTTAATAACGGCTGAGACCGGCCCTGGTGTGCCGTCACATCTGTTAAACACTGGAGCAGGTGGCGAGCTGCCACAGGGGAAAACTGCCGGCTGCCCGTGTACTAACTGTTGTTAGTACACAGCAAATGACAGGGAGGGATCACAGCGACAGCACACATTAAGAGCACCAACTGATATGAAAGAGAAATTATTATGAACGTTTTATTTGCGAAATGTGTCCACTGAATAATTCAGCGTATTTATTAAATATATTGAATAAGTCTATCGAAATGTTCTGTTTAAAATGCCGTCACCATGGCCACAGTGAATGAATGACTTGTGCACCGCTCGCCAACTAAACCCTAAAATAAAGAGTAGTGTTGGATTGTGACACTGAAAATATTTGTGTGCATTGTGGGTTCACATTCATTTAAAAAAAAGGATAAGTCAGCACATCTCTGACCCATATTGAAGTCACAGATGTTATTTTTGTAATGTGCTGCACAGGCAAGGCATTCTGATCTTTTTACAAGGATGGATGAGCAGGAAGATTTCAGCTGCATCTGGAGACTAAAACCAAACGTTTAAATGACATATAAACACGGTAGCCTGACTGAAACGTGATTGGAGATTCTCAAAGTCACACCAACCCATGAAGAAAATGCGATGAGGAGTCAAATTTCCATTCAGTCGGACAAGATTCGGACTCTAGGGGCTCTTGCGAATTGCCAGATAATCAGGCTTTAGTTCGCTGTGGAAAGAAGGATGGAGTGTTTCCACATTATAACAGACAATTCCATGCACACTTCAATTTAATTCAAACTATTTGTTCCCAAACCATTTGTGTCACAGTGCAGCAATGCAGACATTACAGAACATTTAGAAAGCCATTTTAAAAAAAGGGTAAAGACAATACGTCCAACATGTATGTGTGATTTTTTTTTTGTACTATTTAAATTGTAGTTGTAGTTGTAAATATTAAAAAAAAACACTCAAACTAATCGATTATCAAACAAAAGTGATGTTTGATTGACGAATTGACTCGTTGCAGGCCCAAGAACAATGAAAGTGCAGCCATGGCAATTTGCTCTTTATATTGTTGGAAATGACTAGTTTGGTTATCTATTCTATATTCTAATTGGATCCACAGAAAGATGATGGTTATTAGTGGAACCGATGTGTAAGCATCACAGTTCGTAAAACAAGGGATGGATGGAGAAACCTTTAGTGGAAAATCCAAATTGTATTTGTATTAATGATGATCATTTCCTAATAAATCCTTGACACGGAAGAACCATCTCTTCCATTTGAGTTTTTAGATCAAACTAGGTGATAATGTAATAGTTATGACCGCGTAGTATCGTATCGTAAGTCAAATGAAGTTCAACAGCATGCTCAGACACACTTTATGCCTTCTGTTAGGCTCATTAGGCATCCAATGGATAGTGTAATGGAAGAGATTTGAATTCTTATCTGATCAGATCTGGATATGCCCACATGAGATTAGGTGAAAGTTGTGTCTCTTTCAGCAGGTGTTAGGTTTTAGCCAGATGTTTTCTTATCCTCAGTAAGCTCACACACTGCAGTGAATGAAGACTGCTGTGTTTTCAAGACACAGATTTCTGTCTGCTCAAGTAAAAGAACAGTACACATCCATACACACACACACACACATTGGCAGGTCCCTCAGTTTTATCTCTTTCTTATGAAAATGTCTTCAAAGTGAAATAAAAGAGGGATTAACTGTGTTTTCAAGTAGAGCGACCCATATTCAAACTGCCTCTCAAACTTTATACACGGGCCCTCTGAAAATAAGCCATCCAACTCTTCATGCTCTCAATCACGTCAGCGCTCCTCTCCGCTCCAAGATCCTGACTTTGAAGAACGCGTCTTAAGGTTTAGCCGACCAGAAAGAGTAGGCGAGCGCGCTGTAAAGAGAGGTTTCCGGGGTTTCCTCTGCCTGGCAGTGTTTCCACTCTGTTCACCTCAGTGCATTTCCCTGAGGAACAGAAACAGTGGCTCTGTAATGATGTTCTCCTCTTTATTAAAGGGATTATGTGGTGAGGAAATGACCGAATTACAGGCTAATTTCATACAACGCAGCCAGTGAATCGACTTGATATCCTTCAAAGACCTGTCTGCATAATAATGATAAGGAGTGTGAGTTGTGCTATAGTTCTACAGTTAGACTTTTTATTGTCACCTTGACTTCCTGTCATAACTTCCTGCTGACATTTTTAATCTGTTCTGCAAATTGTTTTTTATTATTTATGTGTTGTGTTGTGTTGTGTTGTTGGCCAGTAAGTAAACTGCTTACCATGGATGCATAACAAGCGGTCAGAAAACTCAGCTTTGTTACATGATTGTTTGAATGGAAACAAAGTTTTAGTGAATTTGCAGCTTTTATCAAGTTTCTGAGAACAAAACTGGCAAAAAAAATCTACTTTTAAGATGCTGACCATTAGTCAGAACTCACAGCATGTGAGTTCTGGACAAAAATGACACCCCAGTGAATTTGACAGGCAAGGTTGGATAATTTACTGACACATCTGATAAAATTCTAACAGCAATTAATTAGCTAACTATTAACATCCCCGCATGCTTACTGTGTTTAAACCTGTAGACAACACTGCAGCTTTGTTACAGATGTGCGAGCAGTAACTCACTTCACAGACGGACACTCAGTTTATCTATTAACTTCAGCTGATTGCTGACGGTGTCTCTGGGTTCTCATGAATACGAAGGCTCAGTTTCAGTGAGGCCACCTGAAGAGATAATAAAATAGATAAATAAATAATGCCGGCAGCAGCAGCAGCAGCAGCAGCAGCAGCGCCACATCTACTGTAATATGGTGAGAGATTGAGTCTACTGCTTGGCACATGAGCATATTTGCAATCACTGAGCCCACACACACTCACACACACTGGTTCGTGCAGCTACCCTCTTGAGGTCTCGCGTTGCCTTCCATTCATTTGAACAGCCTAAACAAATCCCTAACCTTAACCAGTTAATGCCTATCCCTAACCCTTTACCGAACCACAATTCAAATCTTAACCAGTTGCTCCGAAATCAGGTTATGCCTCATTAGGACCAGAGAGGCTCTTTGGTCTCCATGAGGATTACTGGTCCTGACAAGTCAGTGTTTATGCAAGAAAGGGTCATATAGGGGCAACGCATACAAGAACACACACACACACACACACTCACACACTCCCATGTCAACGTCTCAATCCAGATGGATTTGCGCTTCAGCGATGAAACCAGCACGCTGCGCCTCGCAGCACCAGTGACCCTTGCTGCCCCTAATTATTACCCAAAGGGCTGAAGACTGACATAACGTAACCATGTGAGACATCGAGGAAAGCTGAAATCTCTGATTGCTGTGAAAGAGCTTTCAATGAATTGTCCGCAGGGATACGGCAGGTTTCCGCTGGGGTCCACTGTTGCTCTCAAGGTCAAATGTGACATTTTAATTGGCGAAGATATGCCATGAAAAACAACAGCTGCAGCTGTGTGAATTCCAGACTCGCGGTACGTTGACATGACGTTTGAAATAATCAAATATTGTATTAGTCTGAAATAGAACAAGGCTTTGAAGTACACGTAAGCATGTGTAATTTTACTAAAGTCACCAACAGATAACTGGACCTAAACTCACCTCTGGACTTTGACCTGGAAGTTATAGAAGAAGCTGGTGCACAGTAGAAGAAGACAACTGTGAGGAAAAACGTGGCAAAATCCAAAATGCTACATTTTTGGAGTGACAAAAAGCTCCAGTGCGGAACCTCTATCATCCACCCTGTGCCATTGTCAGTATCATACAACTGTATGTAGCCGCCTTTAGCAATCAAAGTAGTTGTACGTTGTTTTGGTCTGTAACATAATCAAAGTAAAAAAAGGGGGCGAAATACCGCCACCTAGTGTAGTGGAGTCGGACACACTTCATTCAATAAACTGATTTTCCACTTGAGCTTGTGTTCGTACAGGACAGTAGTCCAGTTAAGTGCTGTATCTGTAGCTCGCATGGAAACGTAGCGACTGAAGTACGGCGTCTCTGTTCTATTGCCATTAAAATGGATTCGACAGATGAACACCAGAGGTTGACAGAGTCATTTCACCATCGCCGTGGTGTGTCAACATTAACAACAGCCCAAGTGCTTTGTATTCGCACGGGGCGAACCTTGTCTCTGATGACACTTGGCGACGTATTCGTTCACGTCTCGGCCCTGTCGCTGTCGTCTGCTTCTGCCACAAGCGGCTGAGCTGCCGTTTTGTCGAGGCGGAGGGTTAACCTGGCATAGTTGGAGAGCTCAGCGGTGGCAAGGCATTGTGAATTGTGTCGTGGGGAGTGTTGTGTGTTTTCTCTCAATGCGCTGCAAAGGGCTGATCTGTGTCAGAGGTGAGCACAGTGAATGGGGGCCATGGGAGCCCTCCAAAGCTGGGTGGAGACCCCCCCACACACACACATACACACACACACCATTGAGAGTGATGGGGGTTTAAAGGCTTTGTCTTTGGTTCAGTGCCTTCAAGGGGCTCTGGGCAACCAGGTTTGACTGCTGGAGCCTGCACGCAGAGAGAGGAGAAGCACAAAGGCGCTTGTTTTTCTCAGCTGATGTGCAACATGACGGCTCGCTGTGGGAAACAAACATGGTCCGAGATGTTAGGAAGCCTTATTGTTGTTACCAGTAGCAACAATAAATAATTTAATTTCGTGTCCAAATGATGGCCTAATAATTGTCAATTAATCATTGTTGTGTTTTGTATCTTAATTTCCAGCTTTTGGAACAAGTTGTGAATGATGATCATTGGCACTTTGATATTAAAGATCATTTAGAATTATAACAGTGGTGATGCACAGCTTCTGAATGAATGTGGAGGAAACACTCGTCGGGGATAGTTTCTCCATTTCTTCTTGGGCCAGTCGTCTTAAATCTCAAAGCTCTTTTATATGGATTTCTACTTTTTATTATCCTGCAATATGAAAACCCACTTTTCTCAGTGTCAAATTATTCGACGCAAACCGCAAATAGATGAGCTATTAATTTTTTTTGGCCAACATTTGATGTGGAAGACGTAGAAGTTTGAGTCCACTGAGATGATCCAATTATCCCGCTGGCCCGGGATTAGCATTAATCTGCTCTGGTTATTATCTTTTGACTTCTACATTAACTTCCAACTTTTTCCACCATTCCTTGTCCTTCCTCTGTCCTTCTGTACACACACACAACAACGCCTCTATATGTATGCCTTTATAGAAATATGTTCTCAGATGTTAATGTGTCTATCTCAAAGTCAATTTTTTATATATATATGAATGTATGTATGTACAACCCTAATTCCCTGGAGGTGTTGTAGTAATATTGCTGCTACTCTTGATGTGCAGCACCACAGTTAAGTCTAAGAACTATGGCATGAATTGGAATGAGGCAGCCATAAGCCGGAGGCAAGTGCAGCATTCAGCCACATGTTTATCAGAAAATGGACTTGCATGTGCTGTATGTTAGATGTCGGAGGAAGGGAGACGGGATGCTGAAGATACAGTATGTGACCTGCAATGCTATATGTAGCACTGGTGCGGGAAAGTGGTTTTATTCCTGGAAGTCAGTGAAAAGAGCCCCAGGCTGAGATCCTGTCAAAGCTCTCAACACATCCAGGAATCACAAACCAACAAAAGCTTCCGTATGATGTTGTGACTGAAAGGGAAGCAGCAGATTTTTTTTGTAAATCCTCATAAAGCAAAAAGGCGAGTCAGGATGCAACATGCATGCACTTGACTGTTCATGAAGTTCATTAAGCTGCTGCTTATTATTTTACATTCCCAGCTTTGTTTTTTTGTGAATTTCCAGCAACACATACCGTAAAATCCTTTGTGTCCACTTAAGTCTCCTTTTATATAAATTTTGTCTCTTAAATATCCAGTGTTTAGGATTATAGTGACATATAGTGACACTGCAGAGTGGAGCGAACAGAGGAATCAGAATGAATGTCTTATTAGCAGCTACAATGTAGGTAAATATTTGTTCTATTGAATACAAAAGTAAAATACATTTCTGCCAATAACTCTCACTGACTAAATGTCACACACTGGACCTTTAACTCTCTTTGGATCCTCTGATACGCTCTATGGAGAGCACGGACTTGAGAGGACCAGCCCTCATCTTTCATCAGCACACAAAGGCCTTAAGGGCCTCTACCAAGACTAATTAGCCTCTTCTCTGCAACACGCCATGGCTTTTTGCTGAAATTAATCTTCACAGGCTAACGTATACCGCACGCGATCAACTGTCTCTGATGGGGAGGTCATATTCGTCTTCCGCCGAGAATTAGTTTGCTAAATGAGGGCTCCTCCCCCTGCGCAGCCTCAATTAATGACCTTGATTAATTAAGGAGAGACTGGAGCTAATGAAGGTCTTAGTCGGGTTTGGTCCGACTGTGACCCTGTAAGCAATCAGAGGCAGTGATGAGTGGTTTCTCTGCTTCGTTTGTTGTGGGCACAGCTCTTCATGTGAGAGCTTCATCATGATGCCAATTACAGCGGTTTGGTGAAATGAATATCCTCTCGAGTCCAACTAATCAAAATGGAAAAAAATAATATGTCTTCATCTTTTTTGCGTCAGTATAATGATTTCATTCTTGTTCAACAAAATACACAGACCTATCCTAATGTTCCAGTATCAGACTGGACACATGGCTAACATGGTGGATCTCATGAAGATGTCATTTAATCATTTTTCTTTCATTTCAGCTCAGTGTAAACCCTTAGTTGTCCTTATTTCTCATTTTAATGTCACACACAATATACAGTACAGTACTTGTGCTGATTGCCACAGTGATAACTTGTTTAGGATCTCAATTACTTTTAAAGTCAGCGTCAGCATTTGACTAAATGTGAGGCTGGAGCACTGCTGAGATAGCAGCATTTCCAAAAGCTATGTAAACATTTTGCAGAAGCATCTACAAATATATACATTTAAATCATACAACTATGAATAATAGTGCTACACAGGCATGTACATGCCAGAGCTCCACTAAAGGAAAGTGCTAAACTGCTCAACCATGCAGCAAATAACGTACGTGAGTGAGGGAAATTGTCTGTTGTCGTATCGTAATGGTTAACACGGTTACTACGTGACTAGCCGAATTTTTGCGAATTACCAGCACATGGCTAATCCCTTCCCTTCTGTTTCTCATTCATCCTCCAGGTTAATGGCAAAGACTTGTCCAAGGCCACACACGACCAGGCAGTGGAGGCCTTCCGCACCGCCAAGGAGCCCATCATGGTCCAGGTCCTGCGCCGGGCTCCTCTCCCCAAACTGGTCAGCCCCACCGCTGACACCCAGGTGTCGGACACCAGCACTCAGACCGACATCACCCTCCAGCACATTATGGCACTCACCAAGCTGCCCCCTGCTTCGCCCCCCATGACGGAGCTGGAGGAGTATCTGCTTACAGATGAGTGAGTACCAGCTCGGTTCATAAAACGCAGAGAGAACCCCCCTGTAGAGATGGCCATGGCCGTGACTTGCAGCTTAAGTCGGAAGGATTTTTTCGAGCGATACCTCTTGCAGAAAGTCTGCATTTATAGAACGATGGTAGATTTCAAGTGCAAGTCCAGTTGCTCATGATTCAATGACTTTTTGAGAATGAGAATCTATACTGACATCAGTAAAACATTCTAAAGATCAAGTTCATGTGTTTGTTTTGTATCCAGAGATTGCAAAAAAGCTAATCACATAACAAATGTACAGGCTCAGTTCCTACAACTGACTGTCAGCATGTCATGTTTTTGGTTTTTTTGGAGGAACTCCAGACTGGGGCGTCTTGTCTCTGAAACATGTTTAGTCCAAAAAAAATAGATATAATAGTAATGTATTCAGGACAGGTTGTTATTAGGATTCAGATTGTTTGTGGAAAAGGCAAAGAACATGCTCTCTTGCCATGATAGCTGATCTTTTAGGGTTCCGTCGTGTCACTCTGTCCTGCAATCTGGTGTCACTGATTCGTCTCGATATTTAGCCTTCTACAATTCTAGTCTGAGGTCAGAACATGTCAGTGATTGTATGTAGTTGCATATTCGAAGAGGTAATACAGACAGTGGACCTTTGTTGCTTCACTTCCCAAATGTTTTGGTGAGTGGAACACTCACGTGGAAGAACAGAGAATACTATTTGAGAATGACTGACCTGAAAATTGTTTAAGGAAATTGTTGAAGAAAACTGATGGTGCATCGTCCTGCACCTGAGACTTTTAGCTCCAGAAACTTCACTTTAAATGAGATGAAACTGTTGAAAATCTTGGGTGTCAAACCTCAGCTGTGCTGGAAAGGTCACGTTTCTCTCAGACACATTTCGACCTTTTGCCATAATAGTTAATTAAGAGAGTGACACCTTATCTTCGTCTCCAGACCGCACTGCCGCTGTCGGTATCACACCGGCTCTGTCCCTGTCACTTGTGGGAGATGACAGCTCCTGCGGGGCACAGCCACATTAAAAATATGTTTCCTTTCATTTGTATTCACGACTATTCTCTCTCTTTCTCCTCGCTCTCCCTCTCTGTCTGTGTGTGTGTGTGTGTGTGTGTGTTAGGCCCTGGAGCTTGGGGAGTCTGTCTCCATTTTACAATTTGTGGTAGTAGCAGCTGCCCTTTAATGAATAATCATGATTTCTATAATTGATTTCAGAGTCAAATTAATCACACAGCATGTTCATTTGTGATTAGCCTCGGGGTGTAGCCTCGATATATCTGATTCAAGACTGATTCCTACATTGACTTCCTCGCTAATTCTCATTTATTTTTTTAACTCTGGGGCAAAATTAAATGCAGATTGACAAATGTGTCGGTTGTCTCCCTTTTTTTATGTGTGAATTTTTCGCTTTTCCAATTACCCTCTCTTTCTCTTGTCGCAGGAATCCTCCGGGACATGCGTACTTTGACCCAAATGACTTCCTGGAGGGAATACAGCAGGACATAGAACGCGAGGAGCTGGAATATGAGGTAAACATTGTCTCCACTGTCTTCTCAATGAATGGTTTTCATTCATTCAGACAGCAACTGCATTATTAGTCCATAAGCAGACCTGAGGTCACCTCTGTGTCTCCACTCCAGCAGCCCTGCTGCTGACCACAACTCCTGATATATGGTCGTTATTGACAGAGTATTGTACCTACATGCAGACACTGACATGACTGGCTTGTTCCAGCAGATGGAAAACAGCGACATTGTCGCTTATTAGTGACATATAGCTCTTTTCTTGGCTGCGGCGCAGATAATAGGCTGGCAGTGATGAATCTTATGTTGCACGCTAACAATGCCACGATGAGGCATTGATCAAGCCTCTGTTTTGCTCCCTCTGTGACCTTCAACCCCATATACCCCCCTCCCAGTAAACACCAGCCTGCCAACTGCTTAATTTTAATAATATCCACCGTGGCAGAGAGCCGAGGGACTCAATCATGTGTCTTGTAAATGATCTAGTTTGGCCGTGTTTGTGTCAGATGACTTTTATTTAATTTCACACCTCAGTGTGGATCATAATGTTTATTTAAAGAGCAAAAATAAATTGGCATATTGATAGAAATAGATGTTGATGTGTGTGAGACAACCAGTAGCAAACATGGCCAAAGCAATTGGGTGATGCCTGTGAACCAATTTACCTGTTTTCACTTAGCAAAATGTTCATAATCAATTCAAAATCATGATGTAAATCACTAGTTTGCGATGTCTTTGTGGTCAATAAGCACCTCAGAAGATTTTTGATTTCCTAAAACTTTAGATTGAACTAATAAACATGACACAAGAGAGCTTTAAATGTGTCTAGTACCTGACCAGCTTCTGGTTGCAGGTTCAAATATACCATTCACACACACACACACAGTGGCAGTGGTGTGGATCGTCTCATCAAACTCTCTGCAAGAGACCAAATGAAGTTATTTCATAAAATGTCAAACGATTCATTTTCTTCCGAGACAACTCGTTCTTTATGAATCCTCTCGGAGCTCGGCCTCTGGCCTCAAAGAACGCCGCCGCTCGTATCTTCATCTGTATCTGTGAGATTACAGGTGCTGACAAGTGAAAGACGGGACTCTGCCCGTCTGCTGTTTGCCGCGTCGTCTGTCATCCTGTCAGTGGGCCTCTGAAAAAGCCAATGGCTTCCCTGAGTCCACCTGAAAGTTTCATTACAGTGATTGATGGATCGCTGTTGCTCTGTGATCCCATTACTTAGTCAATATATTCAATCTGTCCAGAAAAAAAACACATTATCCTCTCAATTTTGACAAAGAAAACAAAATGATTTCAGAGGTGTGGGATATTAATTTGTGCAATTTGTCTCACCAGGAGGTGGATTTGTACCGAGCAAATATCCAGGACAAGCTCGGCCTGACCATCTGTTATAGGACTGATGATGAAGATGAAGCTGGGATCTACATCAGTGAGGTATGTGATACAGGGAAACTCTCAGATCTATTTATCAACAGTGAGTATAGTATGATATATATAGTATGATAATGTTGATTATAAAGTGTAATTGTACAAAAGGTAAAGTTTAAAATGTAAGACAGATGGAGTTTTTGAATGTTTTATTCTCTGTTTTCTTTAGGTTGATCCAAACAGCATTGCTGCAAAGGACGGCAGGATTAGAGAAGGGGACAAAATCATCCAGGTAATGTCTCAATGTAATATAATGTTTCTTTTAATGCCTTACTTGCTTCTAAATTAATCTCAAACATAGCAATGAAGCATGTTTTTTTTCAATTGTTCTTTCTTTATCTGTCAAGATCAACGGTGTTGAGATCCAGAATAGAGAGGATGCTGTAGTACTGCTGACCAGTGAGAGCAACCAGAATATCTCCCTCCTGGTGGCCAGACCAGAGATGCAGGTAATTAGAAAATGTTTTCACACATGGACTCCAAAAATGTTTGGGGAATTGGGTCTGGATATTCTATGGACCTTGCAGTTCATAGAGAGGGCACCTGGGCCGTGCATACAGTGGATAGGATACTTCTCCTGCTGTTATTTTCACTTAGGCTCGTCCTCACACTCATTATCCAGAGTTTTGACTTTGAGTTGCTGGCAGGAGAAGTTCAAGAGAATATTTGCGTTTCCAGCCCTTTCAGACAATCTCTGGCATTTTTGTCCTTCGGTGTGTGTCTAAGAGAAGCTTGGGATTATCATGGATGTGAAGTCTGTAAAAGTTTATAACAAGACAGTGCCCTATTTTAATGTAAAGTATGCTGTGTGTTTCTTTTAAATGTGAATATTTGCACCTAATGAGGCGTCTCTTCTCTCCGCTGCATCTCAGCTGGATGAAGGTTGGATGGATGACGACAGGAACGACTTCCTGGATGACCTCCACATGGACATGCTGGAGCAGCAGCACCATCAGGCCATGCAGTTCACTGCCAGCATGCTTCAGCAGGTAAAAATAAATGACTTTGTTTCATTCTCCATAAATTAGGAAACATTTGTGTTGTATATACAATATGTATATGTAAAATCCTATCACTACAACGAAAATGAGTAAAATGTTGGTATCGTTAGTCACTGTTACATTTTATCAGTGCAATATCAATTAAATTCAGCCTTTATTGTTATTCTGCATCCAATATATACAGTACGTCTGAATGAAAGTTTTTTTCACATTATCCAAGGTACACAGTACAAGGCTGACGGGCAATTTCAGACAATAGTCTCAAAGAAAACCCACACATTTAATGCTGCAAATTACATTAGTACTTGCGAACGCAGCAGACCAGAGCAGCATGGAACATGTCAGTTGTTGCTGGTTGCAGGTGATGCCTGTAGACCTTCAGTCAAACCTTAAACCAAGGATTTGTTCTGCAACTGGAAGACTACGCCTTTTTTCATATACAGTCTATAAATGTCCCTGGAATTGTTTACTTTGGTTACAGGGAGGTGATTTTGGGTGGCATCAGGTTATGTAGGGCCCTAACCGCTCCTGACATCCATATCTCCACTGTCTCTGAGCTATTTCGTTGTCTCTGTTTACAGAAGAAGCACGAAGAGGACGGAGGCACCACCGACACAGCCACGCTGCTGTCCAACCACCACGAGAAGGATAGCGGAGTCGGCCGCACGGATGAGAGCACACGGAATGACGAGAGCTCAGAGCAGGAGAACGTTGGTGATGACCAGACCACAGCCTCCAACACGCTGGGTAGCTGCAGAAAGCTGACCTACAGCCAGGACACGCTCGGCAGCACCGACCTGCCCTTTAGCAGTGAGTCATTCATCTCTGCAGACTACACCGACACAGACTTTCTGGGCATCCCGGCCGACGACTGTGAGCGCTTCAGGGAACTCCTGGAGCTGAAGTGCCAGATGAGGAGCAGCGCAGCTCAGGGTCTTTTCTACCAGAGCGGAGGAGCGGGAGGTCAAGACCAAGAGATCGTGGATAAGGAGCTGGAGCTGCTCAACGAGGAGTTGCGCACCATCGAGCTTGAGTGCCTCAATATCGTCCGCGCTCACAAGATGCAGCAACTGCGGGAGCAGTGCCGGGAGTCCTGGATGCTCCAGGACAGCGGCTTCCGCAACTACAACACGAGCATCGATGCTCGCCGCCATGAGCTCTCAGACATCACGGAGCTTCCAGAGAAATCAGACAAAGACAGCTCCAGTGCTTATAACACTGGTGAGAGCTGCCGCAGCACCCCACTGACACTTGAGCTGTCTCCAGACAACTCGCTCCGTCGAGGAGCAGAGAACCAGGGTCAGGCTGGAGCATCCAGCTCCAACAGCAGGATCCCCAAGCCCCTCCTGTCTCCTGTGCAGGAAGTCAGCGGCCCCAGCCGGAGCAGAGGCTCCTCCAAGGATCAAGATGGTGCACTACAGGCAGAAAGCAAAGAGAGGAAGTCGGGAGAGTCCAGCAAGTCTGGTCGGAGCTGCTCCCATCCACATTCACCTTATAAACACGCTCACATCCCCGCTCATGCCCAGCACTACCAGAGCTACATGCAGCTGATCCAGCAGAAGTCAGCAGTGGAGTACGCCCAGAGCCAGATGAGTCTGGTCAGCATGTGCCGGGACCCCATCTCCCCAGGTGACCTGGAACCCAAGATGGAGTGGAAGGTGAAGATCCGCAGCGACGGCACACGCTACATCACCAAGCGCCCCGTCAGAGACAAGCTGCTGAGGGAGCGCGCCTTGCGGATTCACGAGGAGCGCAGCGGGATGACCACAGACGACGACGCCATAAGCGAGCTGAAGATGGGCCGCTACTGGAGCAAGGAGGAGAGGAAACAGCACGCCGTCCGTGCCAAGGAGCAGAGACAGCGGCGCGAGTTCATGAAGCAGAGCCGGGCCGACTGTCTGAGAGACCAGAGTGGTGCCGAGGATAAAAAGGAGCCCAACATCATTGAACTCAGCCACAAAAAGATGATGAAAAAGAGGAATAAGAAAATATTTGACAACTGGATGACGATCCAGGAACTGCTGACCCACGGTACCAAGTCGCCAGATGGCACCAGGGTTTACAACTCAATCCTGTCTGTGACCACAGTCTAAGTCCTAGTTTGAGTTCAGCGACGGGGCAAATACAGAGGAGGACAGTACTGACTGTACATAGAACGCTACCAGTTTGGGGTAGAGATTCCTGCCTCGTTCAATGTGGCAACATTTTGTAAATAAGAAATAAGGAAAGCATTTTCTGGACGTTTTCCACCCTTGCGGTGAAGAGAAGGTCCTGTAGATGATGGTTCGACGTGGTGACATTTACTCCACATGGCTACGAGGATGATTTTTGGAAGCATTTTTTTTTTTTTCTCGGATTCTCTCAATAATTTTTTTCTACCTTTGTGCTTGCTCTTTTGCATAAGTTTGGACATAAAAACACAATATTTGGCTTTTTTGGAAGTTTTCAGAAGTGTGTAAAAAAAAAAAACTGTCTTCCAGAGACAGAAACAACCAGCATTTACACTATTTTACATTATTTTTGTTTGTACTATATATCTCTTATCAGTATTTTACTGTTATGCATACGTAAGGCTTTTATGGAGACAATACTATTTTCCTGAAGGTAGAATACATGATCCTTTTTAAAAGGACTTTTGTAAATTAAAAAAATAAAATAAAATTTTGTAACAAATCCACTTTTTTTAGTATGAATTTTCTCTCTATTGGTGCTGATCTGCCAAAGTTGACACCACCAGCGCTAAACCATCTGTTACATCATGAAGAGAACAGCATAACGTGATTATCATTGTGTTTGTACTTTGTTGTTTAGAGAGATGTTTTCTCACATTGTTGATACTGAAATATGTCTGTTTGTTAACACACACACAGTGTAGCCGCTTTTGCTCTCTTAGGGTTGTCATGTATTGAACATAATAACAGCTTAACAAATCCTTAGTTAGCCACACAATTTGATGTCTTGTAAAATGAGAGAAATAATAAATTATTGTTTTGTATATGATGAGCTTTCAAATGGTGTTGGGTTTTGTCTCTTTTTTTTAAAAAAAGTTGTGGGACTCTCTATGATTAAACTGTACAGGAACACAAATATATCATACAAAAAATGGATTTAAATTTAAAAAAAAAAACATGCCAAATTAAAGTTGACATGGACGCTTGTCGTGACTGAAAACATGATGGCCAACAGGGACATAATATACGAACAACTCTAGCCACCTAACAACAACGACTCTTCTAAAAAAAAAAAGTATACAATACTCCTTTTTTTTATCTTTCCTTGAGACCTTTTCATACCTGAAACTGAAGTGTGTAAACCGCTCATGTTCCCTCACCAAAGTCCATAGAGAAATCAACTATTTTAGCTCACAAGGACAGGAAAGCTGCTCGGCTATTGCTGCCTTGTTTGGTAAATGTGTGTCAAATGAGTGAAACCAAATTAAGGACACTGAATTTACAAAAATAACACATTTGAAATTACTGATGGAGGCAGCAGTGGATCAATGTGCTGTGATGTAAACATTTTTGATTCTCTCTATGGACTTTGGTGTGGGGAGTGAGCAATTTACGAGGCAACTGAATCTTACATTTCCACTTGAAAAGGGTCGTCACACTGGCCATTCAAGCAATAGCTGCCGGACACCACGCGAGAAAAAAGTTCAGCGCAGATGATGTGTCAAGAAAAAGCTGCGAGAACTCCCAAAACGCAGCCCTGGGAGAGAGAGAAAATAGTACGTACCGTGACATCGAGTCAGCCCAGACCAGTGTTTCCCAGCCCTGGCCCTCGGGGGGAAACCTGCTCCAACACACCTGATTCAAATGCTCGTCATCAAGCCTGATAACGAGGCATTCATTTGAAACAGGTGTGTCATGGCAGGTTGGGAAACGCTGAACTGTCACTTTAGTGGTAGTAGCAGAATTCTGTTGATGAAGATTCACATCTTTGGTTGTTGTTGTTTTTGTTTTTTTATTGTCATCATGACAGCATCTATGGCTGTCCATCATCTCTCTTGGCACTTCGTTGGGATCTGACAGCACACTGACTGCGTGGTTTGGTTTTGAAACCAAAGTTGTGAGTGAACACAGCATGAGGCTCTCCCTCACACAGCAGATCTCTCCTCACTGAGCTCCTCGTCTGTTTATCTGACTCCACGCTGCTGCCATCTGTTCGAGGGACCCCGTACCCTCAGTCCAAATATGATCCTCCGATAAGCAGTTTAGTAGCTCATTACTGCAACTTTTGTCATCTGACCATACAACAGTCACATCTTTTTGTTTTTAATGAGGCGACAACAGTCAGGGCAGTGACTCGTTTATTTAATTATTCACACTCGAGTTGAGGAGCGTGATCTGGGTGTTATACAGATACTTGCTATGATCACTTTGCCAGCCTGAGACTGAGCTACAAAATATTTATCTCTATTTATCTTCACATTGCACAAATAAACGTGTGTAATGTGAAGAGGCTGGCTGTTGAAACATCCACTGAGAATGACTTTTTTCCTCTCAGCTCGAAAAGGAGGATCTAAGTATCTTTCAGCTGATGGATGCCAAATCTGCATTATAACTTATCATTGTTGGATTTGCAGCTGACTCTGAAGCCAAACAAGACAATAAATATTGTTTAAAAAATAATTTTTTTTAAAAAGCTTGACTGCCTGTTAGTGTGTTAAGCCACAAAATCTTAATGCATCCAAGTTCTGAATCACACATTTCTTTAGTTTTTTAAAAGAGATGATACCATTCAATATTTAATATTGCATTTTTAATGCAATTGGCTATCAGAGAAAAACTGAGTCAAGCAAAAGATTTTTATTCAATGGGAGCATTATGATTTTGAAATGGTTGCTGGGGCTTGGTGTCAAAGCATCAGCCCAACTGGGTGTAACAATTAACTATAGTTTAACAGATATTTATAAAAAAAAAAGAACTGTACCAGACTGATACCTGTATGAGTAAGTACTCAAATGTGTGATATCAGTATTGGGCAAAAAATGTGGCACATTTTTTAACACGGACCTAAAACATGTCAAATATAATTCCCCATTTGGAGTCCCAAGCACTTTTTGTTTGGTCACAACTGTGTCACAATAAACAACTCGTGAGTGTAAATATCAGGTCAATGTTAACCTCTGCAGTGTTTTTAGAATAAATATTGCACTTCCTTTATATCATAAATCGATTCTGTTTTTCCATGAAAGGCCTGTCTTAATACACAAGAGAAAGGAACATGTAGTTTTCATTTTGACTTCATTCAAACTGTCTTGTATTTTATTATTGCTGTTGTTTCAGTTTTTCTGTTTGTTTTGTCGACTGTGCCTTTGGCTCTTGTTTCATTTCGTTTTTAATGTCCTGTGTTTGTCCTCTTTTCCCTCCATTGTTGACTGTCTGCCACACCCTGATGTGTTTCACCTGTGTGTAATTATCTCGGCCTTGTGTCTGGTCAGTCTCTCTGTTGTTGTGCCATGTTCTGCTCTTTCTTGCTCTGTTCACCTCCCCGCTTCACATGTTTCTGTTGTAAGTGTAAGTATTTCCTGCTTTTATGTAAACCTTCCCACCTTGCCTTTGATTGTTTTTGTTGAGTTTCTCTTAGTTTCAGTATTATTAAAGATTAGTTTTCGATGTTTAAACAAGATCCTGCATTTGGGTCCTATTTTGCAAATTATATTTTTTGATATACACTATAATGTATATAAAGTATTAGACCATTACACCAACAAGGACTGTAATGACATATTCAAATACATATACAGCTCTAAGAGCTATAACTGCTAAGATTGTTCTTCATTGGAGATAAGGGGTCTGATTGAAACAACTGAATTCAACACTTACAGGTGTGGCCAACGACTTTTGTCCATATAGTGTATTAGTACACAGACTGAATATTCATTCTCTGGTTTTGTGAAGATAACAAAACATACATGAAATACCCATAGTTGCAGCTTTAAAATGAAGAATTGTCTCTGTTTGTGTTATCATTTACTAAGTAATCACCATACCATAAATGAATAAGGTTAATACGTAGCCCACTATTGGATATAAATCTTGACTGATGACGACGACACCGTCATGATCACTAACCTCCTGATTGCTCATTTCTGGCATGTTTGGGAAAGGGAGGGGTGAGCGGAGGAGTCCTCTGTTTGTTCCATGCATACAAAGCTAATATTCAGTCACACTTTTCAGGTATTGCATGAATTCATCCCTCGTCTTATATCTGTGTCTGCACCTCTTAAGTGAACATGATAACGACAGCAGCTTTTTCTTCTTCTGTCTGTTTGAGTGTCATTGATAGCTCCTTAAGTGTGACTGAACCCACGCCTTGTTATTTATGCTTTGGTAGTCTTTACACATTCCTTTTATTGAGAGATAACAGTATGGCATGCAAAGCAAACAAAAGCTCCCACAATCAAATTTCTTGGATGTCCCTCTGCCACCACAGGAGATTAGTCCATCACATACTTGGCTTTACTGTCCTTGTGTGTTTTTATTATCTTTGGCATAAATGCGTTCGTCTCCTCCCGCAGGTCTGGCAGTCCTGCGTCTGAGCTGCAGCAGAACTCATCAGTTTAAATGTCAGCGCCAAGAACAGGCCAACATTCCAGTGGACTCAGCCAGCAACTGATAAGGAGGCTTCTCTGGTGCCTGCACATATTCCTGATTCTGATTCTGATGCTGTCTCACAGTGGAGACAGCGATGCACAGAAGGGATCGTACCTGCTCTACAAGGCAGAGACCGAGGACTACTGGAGGTTCACGACCCATTGCTTGAGGCTCCTTGGATTAGGAGTAAATACACACAGACTTAGGCCTCACTGGGCAGGACAATGAGGGAGGACATTTCAGCTGTGACTTCAGTTAACCACACAGTGAGTATTTTTTGCTCTCAATGAAAACTATAACAAAATATCTACTTTGTTGATGTTGGGAAGCAGCGTGGGATCATGGGAAATGTCTGATTTGGTTCTCCTTCATGGTGAGAGCTTTGGCGGCAGAACCCAGAGAAGATATGATTTTCAATAATTATGAACCATTAATAACAAATACGCACATTAAAATGAAATCGTTTTTACGTGGCATGATAAACCTCGGAGTGCTCCAGTGAGTTTAGCAGGTGCGGAGATGGCGTTGACATTTCACAGCTCAGAAACAGCGTTGGAGTGGAACAGTGTAAAACGCTCCGAGATGGTCCGTAAGTGATTCTCAAATGTCTTTTGAATAACTTTATTTTCCACGCAGCCTACATTACTGTCAAATGCAATGTGTCTGAGCATCTGATATGTTTTTTTTTGGTTGTTTTTTTAAAGCAACAACTGCATTGTGTCTTTGCACTATTTTATTACTCTTAACTCAATCCAGAAAAATATGTTTGTTGCAGAATCATATGTGACAGGTGAGATAAATGAGCACGTCTCCAGACGTAACTAAATATATCACGTATATAAAATCCATAATAAAATTCACCAGCTACTCGGATTTAGCACGAGTACAAGACGGAACATGACCGAAACATTAAAATGATTAATGGCAGGGGAAGAAACATTGTGTTTATCTGAGGACAATATGATAAAAATGTGCACAGGCCTGGATCACATGCTCAAACCCGTCAGGTACAATGTAATATATATAATAAATCAGAGGTGAAAATATTGATTACAGTCATTTTGATACACTCGCCGCCATCCATGTCAAATACTATTTTACTGTAATAACACTCTGTTTCTGCATATCATCTTTCACAATAACACACAGAAGAATATTTTGTTACGGTTAAGGCAGGAGAGTCTACTGATACTCCCCTGCAGAACATAACCCCCCCCACTACAACAGCCTATGTGCAACTGAAGTCCTGAATATTGTCCATCAGTGGAAAGTAAAATTGTTCCACCTTCGAGAAGCAGAGGCAAAGAGGCCAAACAAGGAAACATGACATGAAAGTTAAAATTCCCCTCATAACTCTAAGTGACCTTTTGGATCAAGTGTATGGTGGCACTGTGATTATCAGAAGCAGGTCAGTGTGTGTGTGTGTGTGTGTGTGTGTGTGCGCTGCCACTGCTTCTGTCTGTGAGTTGTTTCTTTGCACTTTGACTCAAAGGTCAGGACAGGCAGTAAGGCCACAACTACGCTGTCAGCTGCAGGAGCAGCTATGTCATGCTAACCTTCCAAACCTTTGTAGGTGGGTTCCATCTAAAATAACTAAAACGGAACTAAAATGTCTCTCTGCAGATACAGCGGGTGAGAGGAGGAATGTGTGGACTGATGACACTTGATTTACAACATCAGGTTGTGCCTTGCTTTCCTTGTGTGTTGATGCACCACCCGCTCTTTAGTTCAAGCGACTAACCTCCAAACTTTCACTGAACAGTATGTGATGGAAACACAGATAAATGAGCATTTTGTTCGAGGGAATCTTTGAAAATGTGCCACAGGTTTGGGTTAGGGTTACTGGTGTTAACCCTAACACCGTTGATTGATGACATTATGAACAAAATATAAAGCACCGTACATTTTTATATTAGACGTTGTTTTGGGTATTCGATGTGTCACCATTTTGAAAGTGAGCTATGTTTATGTCACATTTAGCTTTCTCTGGCATCCTTACTTATTAGAACCTACATTTCTGTCTCATCTGCTGACATCTTTCTCTATCAGATGCATAATGAAAGACAACTCTTTGAATGCCAAAGACATAAACATCTCTAAGTACCTATTTGACCCTTGCATGGTCTTGTTAGCTTCAAAGGCCCCTTTGCTTGTGTTTTGTTTATGGCCCAGTGGAGCCATAACTCACTCGTGGTCCGTCCCCCAAAGCTCGTCCCTCTCTGCTTAACTATTCTCACCACGCAGCTTCCTGGGTCAGATCGCATGAACCTCCATGGTTCCCCTCCTGCAGATTTATTGGCTGACAGCTAATTTATCCATTATACGTTCCAAATTATAGGCTTCGGTCAGCAGGATGGCGGCAAGAGAACAAGGAAAAAGAGAAAAGGAGAATGAGAGGGAAAGACAAGCTGTCCTTCCCCTGTACCACCACATCTCTCAATGGATCCAAGGGATTGATCTCTCACTCTTGTGCAGGAGTGCAGGAGTGCTTGTGTTCAAAGAGTCTGGGAGTGAGGGCAACACCTACATCATGAAGTGTTAAGTACAGCACTGTCACAACAGGCTGACTGCAGGAGAGGAGGAAAAGCAAAGTCAGATATGGAGTTTTAGCCACTGAGACTCGACAGTCTTAGAAATAAAACGAGAGCTGCTGTCAGTGTGGGAGTAGAATTAAGATTGTCAGGGTTGGAAAATACCACAGGAATAGCCTTAAATACTGAAAGTGCTTCCTGGCACTGCATGAAAATCATCTTTAGACGAAATTCTAGTACAAATTCTCTGTACTAGAAGTCATTCAGTTTAATCCTGGATTTTGATCCAGACTACTATTCTGACTAATCGCTGGCTACAGATTGCTATGGAACACTGTATCAGCATTCATTTAACCAAAATCCACTTGCTGCATTGCCATGAAATAGGCCCACAGCACCACACATTCCTAGAGGATTTGGTTAGTTAAAAATGCATTTTAGGTTTTCAAGAGATGAGATAATCAATACTTACTCTTGTATGAAGCTAAGCTAAATAATGTTGGTCACCAACAAAGGTTTACACCATGAAACTCATTCTCCAATCCATAACTTGTTGTTTTTTCTTCATGGGACATGTTAAATATCATGTTTTAGCTGGGGCTGGTTGACATTCGTGTTTTGTTTTATTGTTTTATGTGCACAATTGCTTTAAAATACAAATTGTGATGTTCCTGAGGTCACTGGGTGTTTCAGGGCTTTCAACTTCAGACACCCTCGCTCAGGTGACCCAGCCAGGGTTGATCAAGCCTCCGCTTGTGCCCTCGCAGCATTCTCCCACGGATCAGCTCTCTTGATCCAGAGCCGTCTTGAGGCTTTCGCAGTAGTCTCTGTGTTGCTCTGGATGGCTTTCCTCCTCCTTTCTCCTGTGACACTGAGTGCAGTATGGCTCTGCAGAGGGACTGCCCTGCAAAACCTCTGCACCCTCACCTCTACAGGTAAGCACCTCGCCTTCCATTATTGTCTGTGGCCGTCGCTGACAAGGCCCTCATACTTCTGCCTCTTCCTTTCAAAGGCCTCCTTCATGCGGTCCTTCCAAGGCACTGGAAGTTCCAGCATGATGATGTTCTTAGTCCTCTCTGACACCAGTAATATGTCTGGTCTGAGGGTGGTCTTGGTTACATGCTGGGAGAAGTTAAGCTGCCTGCCCAAGTCCACCATCAGCTGCCAGTCTCATGCAGTGTTAAGTAGCCCAGTTGTTGCCTTGGGTGTCCTTGATGGTTTCTCCCCTTCACAAACAAAGCAGATTTTCTGCCTTGAGGGTTTTAATCTCCTGCAGCTGGGGACAGTACCACAGATAGTTTCTTTGATGGTCTTGAGAACTTGGTTGTGGCACGGTAGAGACCCTCTCCCAGAACCTTTGGGCAGCAGCTCAAGATATGCTCAAGGGTCCCCTTAAACTGGCACAGAGGGCAAGCAGGTGTTTCACTCAAGCCCCAGCAGTTGGAAGGGCTGGGAAGGACGTCATACCAGGCGTCTTGCCATGTCACTCCCACTGCTCTGCTGGATCTCTCCACCTTAATAGCTGCCCTTACCTCATCTTGGATGAGTTGCCTGAGCTCCCTTCCCCGAACCGTGTCAATCCGGGGATTTGCAAAGGTTCCTAATCCTGCCCTTCTTCTGGTCACTGCACCAACCAGGACACTGTGTTGCAGTCGCGACTCAACCTGCTTCACTGCAGACTCAGCCCTCCCCTTCCTTCCAGTTCTGACTTCTATTCCAGCCCCGGCAACCTTGGAGTCTCTGGACCCTGAGCTGCAGCACCTCCCTTGTACGCAAGAACTTGAACTCCTTCTCGACCTCAGTTTACAGGTGTTACTGTAGAGGGCGATACTGGTCAGACTCCTTGGTAGCCGCAGCCATCTCCTCAGATAGCAGCTGACTCTCCTTTGCAGTTCTGAAATGGTGGAGATTGGAAAGAGCAGAGGCCACAGGATCCTCGGTATAGGGATTCCATGCGGAATAATCCATGTCCTGAACTTCCCAGGAATTTCAACCATCTCTCTTCACAGGTGCTCTTGATGGATGCTAAATCCCTTGCCCAGGCTTTTTACTAAACAGCAAAAAGAGTAATTACATAATTACATCCTTTCTGGTATGCACAGACAACTGTAGTTCCGGCAGATGACTCAAAGCAATCTCTCTTGCATGTATTATTGAATTTATTGTTTGACTCTCTTCCGAGACTTTCCTTTTATTAGGTTTCTTTGCAGCATAGGCAGTTGTTGCTGGTGCTGTAGAACATGAACACAGAATAAGTGTAGTGGAACAGCCTACAGAAGCGCACTGTCTCTCTCCAAACTGCCCTGTGAATGGACAAATCCACAAATGTGTCTATGGAGATTTAGTTATCAGGCTGAAAACAAATCCCAGATGAGTTACAGAGGTGTTGTTCTCGCAAAGGTCACTTGATTTACATTGCACTGTAATGGGGGGACAACGTTTTTGGCAATAATTGGATTGTTTGTAATGAATAATTAGCTTAAATCAGCCTACAAAATGTATGTTAAATAAGGATATCTTAAAGCTATCAGAGAGAACACATAGATTCTCTTGTTCAAAAACGACATCAAGCATGATTGAACAGTGGCGACCGATAGGACTGCAAGGTGATGCCATGGTGACCCTAATGGACAGGTAGGTTCACTTTTTGTCTTTGTGATCTTTTGAGAGTATTTGTTGTTTTTAGGTATCACGTTGTCATTTGTATCCAAAAAAGTTAGCGCCCCCAAAAAGTACCGAATGTCACAGATGCTGCGCAGTGCTCGTGAATCCTTGTTCGTTGCACGTTCCTGTGCTCTGGAGGCGTAGCTTCAGGGGTCTGAAGGAAGGGGCTTGGACACAATTTAGCCTACTACTGTTTTTCCAGAATCTCCAACCGGACCTTCAAGTCTGTAATTTTGATAGAAATTAAGTTATCACAGGACAGAAATGTGTGTATGTACTGCATTTGTTTATAGTACTGTACTACAGTGTGGTTAAAAAAGGGTGTAGCTTGTTGGCGCGGTTATTGATCATTAGAATTTATTTAAATGTCAGGAGAGCATAAGGCAAGGCTGTAGTTCACATGCTGTATATGGATGGCTGGATATTTCCATTTAGATGCTCTTAACATTTACTATTGCCCTCTTACTTATTCATTATGATGTGTGTGTGTGTGTGTGTGTGTGTGCCATAAACGCAGCAATTCACATCCTGTCCGCATAATATGTTGGTGTCTAGACCTGGAGAGTAATTCTTCTTTACTGCCTATTGATTTAGAATACAACAAACAGCTTTAAATGTGACAAGAGGTTTGCTGTTGTGTAGAATGAACTGTGCTTATGACTCACAGTTTTGCTATGGCCTCCCACAGCAGCAGCAGCAGCAGCAGCAGTCATTTTCAGCCAACCATGCCGAGCTACATTTCAACTTTATGTTCGTCCAGCTGAAAGTCCGATCAATACAGCTTAAGTGGCCATCTCCAAAGAGCCTAATTCATTTAGCTGGTTTTGAGGGGCTGCGATAAATAAAAATGAATTATTTAGTGCAAAGACCAGAATCACTTTCTTTTTCTTTTTTTTTTGACATTATGCTGTCAGACATTCTGGAACCATACAGACCTGGAAAAAATACTATATAGCAGCTAATGCTTGGACAGACAGCAGCAGCTCAGACAGACATTTTTCCCATGTGGCCTAACAATCCATTATCATCATCATCATTATGGTCCTCACAACTAGCCTTTGCAGCTTCAAGATGAACATCCACACTGATGCACATCCACTCCACAGCAGTATCACCCCCCACACACACACACACACAAACACACACAGTTGGTGTAATTGCACCTTTATTTGTCTCCCATTCGCACTTATTACAACCCGAGCAAAGAGGTGGTCACATCACTGGAAATGGCCTCTGAAAGCCTGGGGCTGTTATAAACAAGACTCTTCAGTGCCATTAGGCTGAGTGTCTGTGGGAGGCAAAGAGGCCAGTGCTGCCATCATGGTGAGTAAAGTCAATTAGTGTACTTCATTAGAATGTAGTGAACTTGCAGAAAGGCCATCGCCTGATGAATACCGGGCATGGTTCCCTCTTTGTAATTTTTATTTAAATTATTTGGGATGTTTTTTTTTTTACCTATGAAGGGAAATTCCTCTCTGCATTAAATCCTTTACTAGAATAAGGACTGCGTGGATGGTAAATGGGTGGATGGAGGGCGGATGGCTATGAAATATATACTACACATGATTCATTTGGTCATAAGATAAGATGAATTTTATGTATCCCTCATCGTGTAAATTCACTTGTTACAGCAGCAAAAACACTTAAGACAGATGTGTGCAGACAGTAAAATTAGATAACACAAAACAAGCAAGGGATTAAAGAAAGGTAAAACAGAAAAAAGGATATAGTCTATGTGAATTGTGTACAGAAAAAGTTATGGACATTATATACAATGAATGAAGGCTAGAGAAATATTTCCCGTTGCAGGTGAATGAGTAATTAAATATAGTGAATATCATGTATACAGACTCAGCAAGAATATAAATACTTATAAATATTATGACTATTGCACAGGTTAATGCACTGGTGTACAGGCAGTAGGCACAAGATGGTGGAGGTAGTAGTGGTGGAGTAGTGTAAGTGAAGGTGGTTACAGTGCTACATTATGAGTTGTATACTCTGCTGTGGGTGCAGCAGTCTGCAGCTAAGTTAAGTGTTAAGTGCAGTTAAGTGTCACTTTAAATACTGTATGAGGAGGCCACCGTTGTTCTCTCTCTCTCTCTCTCGTGTACATCGTGTGTTACTATCGTATGTAATGCGATATTAACACAAATGAGGACAATACTTCAACATGCAATATATACCAAAAAGGTCATAAACCCTTTATTATAGTAGATAAGCCATACTTTGACACAGCTTGAGTATTAAACCCATATGGGAAATCTTTAAAATGTTTGAAATTTAAGTTTTGTCAAGATTCAGCAGTTTCTTCTACAGATTGTGTGAAAGTAGTCCTCCGGTTGCAAAACAAACTCCTCTTTTGAAGCCTTGATCTTTGCAATGTGAGGAACCTGTTAGATGATACTATTTGTCAATCACATTGGTGTCCACCCCTGTGTGCTGTGTTGTTGTTTTTTTGTTGTCTATTTCCGCTAAATGGAAAGACAATTTAAGAAATTACATCATGAGCTAAAAAGAAACTAGTGATTGAGATCATTAACTCCTCAGGAAAACCTTTCCTAAAAGAAGTAGGTGATTTTGACTTTCATTCAAACAAAGGGTATCACAGCGAGCAAGCTATATCCATTTTTTTTATTATTATTTTTTTTAAATATGGTCAATTGACTTGTGTCTGTTTTCTCAGTCCATGTAAACCTGTACACCAGGCTGTGACTCGTTGTCCTGCTCCTCCTACTGGAGCTCTGGAACCTCCCCTCCTCCTGATCAGCACACCTGCATGCAATCATCTCATCATCTTCACCTGGTTTCCACAGCATAAAAACCCCAGGTCTTCACACCACCTCAGTCTGACTGTCTGTTTATCAAGCCTGTGTCTCACTTTTGAACCGTGTGTTTGTTCATCTCTTTTGTCAACACCTTTTTGTTCTGTAATCCAGATTAATCTGCTCAGCCCCTCTGATCTACTTGTGTGTGTCAATAAATACATATTTGGTTTTTGATGTTCTGCATCAGCAGACTTTCACATTCAAAGACATGAAACCAGATCTTCAGTTCATTTAGTGAAACCTTGCAGGGAGATGATGCTGGACGTGACACACTTTTGTGTCACACTGAAAGTGCAATGGCTCTGTTTGAGTAAAGTTTTGCAGTGGGTGTTTGTGCAACACAGAAAGTTTTTATGGTGTCGTGGGGAGCAAATGTTGCAAACTGTTCATTGATACATCTAATCAGCCAATCACATGGCCACCAGTTCAATGCATTTGGACATGTAGTCATGGTCAAGACGACCTGCTGAAGCAGGAGTCAGAAGGGAGATGGTTGTCAGTTCCCAGAAGGGCTGGTCTGATCATTTCAAAAACTGCTGATATACTGGGATTTCCATGCACAAAACCATCCGATTCTAGAGTTTACAGAGTGGTCTGAAAATAAAGAGTGCCTGGTTAGCGGTCAGAAGGGAATGGCAGAATGGTTTGAAATGATAACAAAAAGGCAACAGAAACTCAACTAACCACTCACATGCATGTTGAAGCCGATGGGCTACAGCTGCAGCGGTGACACACCTGCCAGGTATCCTTTGTACCCAGTGAAAGTGGCCAATGATGATTAATCATGGTTCCCTGTAAGGAGACCCTGGCACCAATAAGTGCGAGAACCCCCTGATGGAAAGAAAAATGCCTCTTAAGCATCAGCACTTCAGCATAGATCTGGTTTCTCAGCTTCTTAACACTCTGCACTGGCTTCTATTTTAGTTTAGCATATAAAGGCTCTGCAGCATCTTTTTGAAGAGGCTTTCTGATTGGACGTGTTTTTTTTAATACTCCTCTCAGACGCTTGTTTTCACTTCGTTAAACACTATTTTCTGTGCGCCTGACGGATTAAGATTAAGTCAACTACACAATCTCTTTTTCGGCACGCAAATCTTTTATCACTCTTCTGATTCCAGCCGGCAGCTTTACAGCTTGTCTTCTAGTGCCAAACATAGATGTCACCACTTTTATGTAACGTGTCATGTTTTGAATAAATGTCTCCACTTGCCATGTTTGACAGGCCTGGTAGTCAATCTGATAGGCAGTGACACAAATAGACATATACTGTAGATAGGCTAAATCAGAGCAGACATATTCCACTGACTGTCTCTTTTTTTTTTTTTTTTTTTTCTTTTACCTCTGTGTCATTCTGACAGAAGTGAGAACTCAAATAACCCCCACGTCCTGAGGTCGGTGCCCGCTGAGCGTGCCACCCCCACAATGGACTGCACAAAAATCCACTCCTCTAACCCACTGGAGTCAATTCAGTCTGTACTTTTTTTTTTTTTTCTCCACTGACCATTTCAGAGCATTACATGGTATTTCTCACTGTCCCCACTCGGCCGAGCGGTGCTTGTGAAGCCTGTCTGGAGGTCTCCTGTGGTGGAGTCTCCCTGCTGTGTCCATTTTTAGGTGCTCCGGGTGTTTTTTGAAGTAGTGGAGAAATGTATGTCCCACCCTCCCAGACTTCTCCAGTCTGCCAACACTCACGCAGTGTCTTACCCAAAGCTGGTGTTTGCCATTTTGTCAGAGTTGCTCAATGTTTGACCACACTGTGCCAAAAAAAACACGACATTGATATCAGCCTCCAACTGACCCTGGACCTGAGATTCACCTACAGAGACGCTAGAGCTGCATCTCCACCATATATTACAGTGCAGTTGAACTCGCCTCGGCACGGTTTGGATTGGTAAACCCTGAGTGATCTGGCTTAACCACTGCAGGGTGTGTTCGCCAGATGACAATAGTCATGTAAACAGCATGACATCAGAAAGTGTAGCCCGCAAATAAAGTCAACAAAAGAACACAACACAGTAAACACTGGTGCATGTTGTCATCATTTGTCAAACGGCACGGACTGGACGAAATACAAAAGTGCCTTGGATTTTCTTTCTGTTGCAATGTGTTGCATTTAAAGTGGCATGTTTTTGTGTTTTTCCTTTCCTATTTCCTTTTTCCGTTGTTACTCGGAATTGACAGTTCTCCCATAGTCCATGAGTGCTCCAATAAAACGAGTGCCAAAAAAGCAGGGTGGTACAGCTCAGTTACTTTGGTGCCCCTCAATCAAAATGCAAATAACTGTCATGAATCATGCACAGGGTTAGAGTGGGTTTCTAGCAGCTTGTTTTTATGCTGATTTTCGTATGTGTGCATCAAATAATACAGAAACTGCGAATAAGTGCAATGGAAAAATATTCAGTGATTACAGGATGAAGTTTAGTGAGGAAAACACAAGATTCTTTCATGCAAAGAATTCTACAGTAATAGACTGAAAACACAACCATGTATCAACAGCTATTTATGTCCTCCAGTTGCACCTTCTTATACCAACAACACAGATTTCTCAACATTTTGTCAAAATTTGTGACGTATTTAAATGGAAACCTTACTGACAAACCTTTTTAAAACAAACACATAAAGAACACCCATTTGTCATCTTATTTATATAATGCACGCATACTTGCAGGCCTTGGAATTCACCTCAAGATCCAAAGCTGTTATTTACATGCTGCATATTCTAGATCATTCTGATAAAAAAAAAAAGATGCTGCTGTTTTTCCCCCCCACCTGTGAGAAATGAGACACTTGGGGAGTTGATCTGATGTCTGTGGTTTCTCAAGATGTGTGATAAATGTGTCACAGGTTAAAACCCAGCAGCAGCATTAGTCACCACCAACATTAAGATTGGGAGAATATAGTGGGGAAAACAAGATGGCTATGTCTTCTCTTGCCCATTCATAGGCAGCATTGTTCTGAATTTCTCCTCCGAGTGAAGCAGAGTTAGACAGACGAGGCTCATCCAGAGCAGACAGCACTGGACGCACGTGGAGGTCACAGTGTCTGTGTGTGTGTGTGTGTGTGTGTGTGTGTGTGTGTGTGTGTGTGTGTGTGTGTGTGTGTGTTCGTGTGTTCTCAGGCCATTACAGAACAATGTAAGAGCCTGCATTCACACGCAGCAGCAGAACGACTCGGCCTGCATTCTGATTTCAGGGACATGTGTTTGCCCTGACTTGGAAACTAAACACTACCCTCTATTGGATGACACGGAGACTGCGTGTGACGGCGCCATGACCCAATCACAGAGGACGTGACACAGAGGACATCAGTCCTGCTCAACCACATAGTGTTTTTCAAACCCCTCCTATACGCAAACGGAGAGACGGACGCCTGTGTTATAATGACTTTAATAAGATTTGATTTGTTTCTTCTATTTAATCCTGTCAGAGTCACAGAGTGTGTCCAGCACTGAAGAGCTCCCACTTAGCATGATGACTCGAGACAATTAGTGAGATTTGTTCTGCGCTGCTGCTGCTGCTGCTGCTGCTGACCCCACTTCAATTTAGAGGTTATTCTGTTGAGGCGGGAGGTGATGCATGAAACTCAAGAATAATGTCATACACATGCTGAGTGGAATTTAAGTGAGGTCCAGAGAGAGGGAGAGAGTTTAATTTCATAGTTATTTTACTGACTAGTTTAATCAGAGACACCGCCGCTTTGACCCCAGCTGCTTTACAAACTAACACAAAACTGCATTAAGTCATGCACTGAAAACTGGACCTTTTTTTTTTTTTTTTTTTTTTTTAAATACATGCAAAGCATTTGGGAATTTAATTTCTGTCACATGTAAATGTTCAAGTGAACCCTAACTGGCCTCGGCACATGTAGTTCCCAGAAATAGTAAAGAAAATGGTACAGTTTCAGTAAGTAATGTCAATCTTTTTTAAATAGGCGCTATATATTGTATTTTCAATAGAACCACCTAATTTAAGTCTGTACTTGACTTTTCACAACCTGAAGGTACAAATGTTTGGTTTGTTTCATCTTTGTCTTCACTTGTTTCAGACGACATACAAAACAAATGGATTAAGTTAAGCAATAAACAACTTATTTATGATTTAAAAATGATCTATTATTAAAAAAAACATACAGGTTTGAGACCTTTCTGTGAGGAGGGTTTTGAACCCAGGACTCAGGTTTACCAGCTAACCTAATGAGGGTGACATGATTTTAAGTCCTTTCCAGGCCATAAATAATCCATTATGAAACCAAAGCTGCGGCCGTATAACATCGGCCATGATTGGCCTGCGAGCCGGACTTTGGACATGCCTGCGCTGGACAGATCGCCAATCCATCGCAGGGCCACATAGAGACACAACCATCCACTCTCACACTCACCTACAGTTGATAAGAGTGTCCTATTTATCAAATGCCCATATTGCATATTTTTGTGGGAGGGACTTTTACAGTTAATTTTGGCTTTTTACAAAGATGAGAGACCTTTTTCTTCATCACTGCAGATATAACCGTTGATTGGTGTATTTGCCTGTACCAAACTTTATCCCAATTGCAAATGCAGTCATGACACACGAGGAGTAACTTTACACTGTACCAAATACAGTATAAACAGCTTTTATCACAAGTCTGACGAGTCACATGCCCATTTTGGTCACTGATGCTGCCAATAAAACTCCATGAAGCCCTTAAATTTATGAAGTCGAGGTCGGATTAATAATCATTAGGTGTCAAGTGGCTTATAATACCCCTCGTGACCTGGCATTTTTCTTCCCTGGAGACGAGTCTTCAAAGCCTGCCATTTACACAGTGTTGCACAGTGGATTAATGCAGTCCACTTATTTCCCTTGAGAGCCTGGGCAAATTTCAGCAGTCAAACGACAGCAGTGACAGACTGCGTATTATAAATTGGCCAACAGGAACAGCTCTTTGAGCTGCGTTGTACAAAGGGACAAGAAAAGTCACCGGTATCTAATGGGCAAAGGTTCAGCCACAATGAAGAAAACCGTTTAACAGTTGGTGAGCTTTTCCAAACGGTGCCCTCTAAAAATCTTAAAGTCACATTACCTGCCTTCATTCATTTTCATCCACCTTTTTCTTGGGTCTCTCCATGTGACATGGGAAAGATCTGACAACACTCACACTCATGGCTTTATGACTTTATTACTGAAAGAAAATCTTTGGAAAAAAAAAACTCCTTGACTTTTCTATTTGTAATGCAAATAATGCATGCGAGTGCTTTTTAATTTTACCATCTCTGCCTGGGAAAGTAGTGTTTACAGTAAACTACAAGAAAACGAACATGGGAGGAATCGAGACGAAGCTGTAACTATGATTACATTAAAACGATGAAAGTGTGGTTCTATAAATGACTGGATTATTGGACCGAGACATGGATGGTCATTCTGACTGAACACAACAGAAAACAGACTTGAGCTGCACCACATAATGTTCACCACAAAATCTACGCCCGTCTACTACAGGTGTCTCTCAGCGTTAAGACAGCCCTTTTGACTGGAAATTAAGTATGTAAATTGCTTCCTGCACTGATGTCCATAGAGGAAAATCAGCACATTTAGCTCGAGGGGACACAGGAGCTCCTGGTCCACTTCAATTTGAAGAAAGTCTGTTACTTTGGTAAATCTGAACAATGGATTTCAACACCAAAGTGAAAATATAGTTTGAATGTACCGATAGAGGCAGCAGCGGATCAACACCAGTGTGCGCTGATGAAAAATTGCTGGATTTCTCAAGGGACTTTGGTGCCGGATGTTAATGGTTCTAACATTATTTGTTGTTAATATGGGTCACAATTTTTTATTTATAAATAGTAGTTATATAACTGTTAAATTACACCGTGGATCTGCTGCTTACTGCAATCAACTACAACAATAAAATAGATTAAAGAACAGATGGTTCATTCTGAACCATTTAAGTAACCTTTTTTAACTATTTATTCTTCGTTGTTTGACAAACATTACTAGGCCACAACATTAAAGTCAATTGTTTGCCAATATATCCTTTAAATGTAGATGTAGTGCATCGAGTTGTGACCACCACACAAACACATTTGAGGACACTGTAAACACTACGAAGAGAAGAAATGAGCTGCAGTATGCAAGTAAACAAGACCACCACACATAAAAATGTTAACATTTATTGCTGATTCTGAATACCTCATCGAAAGCAAAAGCATTCAGAGTATACACAGAAATTATACAATTATATATGGTTTCACAAAGGCAGTGAACACATACTGTATTACAATCTACAAAAAATCTACTTTACAGAAATTTAAAATCCTAAATATCAAAAAGTACAGCTGCAGAAACAGGTGTAGAACTGGAACCAGAAAACTGCTCTGGATATTGGTGAAACAACATGGTGACATCACAATATAAAGAAAGCAGAGGTCATCTTTGTACTTTACAGCTGGTTTTGGAAACTACAACTGGCAGACAAAACAAACATAACTCCAAAACAACTTCTGAATTGAAATGATCATATAAATTATGGTGGTTTTATGCATCCAAAATATATAATTTTACAGAGTACACCTCTACAGGTAGAATGTCATAGTATTGTTCAGTGGGACTGGTAGTGTATCCTTGCAAAAGAATATGGTTAAAATAATATAAGGGCACCATGGAAAGTAAATACTCTCCCATCACACAATGATGGGTAAGTACATTTTTAAAACAATCAGCCTGTTGGAGTAACAACATAGTCATGAGGGGGTGTTAGGTTTGGATAATTGCTTGACTAAGGAATTTTTTTTACATGTGCTTCAGTCAGGAACAGAAATGGTGGTTAGCTCATATTTAAACGATTTGATAAATAATGAGGGCTGGTATGGCTCTGTTCTGACCCTGGTAGTGTGGAACACTGGGCTTAAAGGGTACAAAACCTAGACCACCAATCCTGGAACAGTGTCCAAATGGCTGGAGAGAGTGGCATTAGAACCAGAAGCACTCAAAGCAACTCCATAGAAAATGCAAAAATAAATCCAGCCAACAGACTCAAGGCTGCTTAAACCAACCCCTTTTAAGGGAAACTTAAAAATTCAAGATATGAAGATCAATAAAATATTCCAGTAAAAAAAAAAAAAAGCCTTCAAACAAAAATGTTTTTCTATGCCCACATCAATGCCAGGTAGCCATTTTGGAGGAGTGTCCAAAAAAGGGACGAGGCGTTCGTCTTGTGTCAGAGGAGCAGTTGTCCTCGTTTCCAGTGACAGTCATGCTGGATTCAAGGACAAGCTGGTTTGTGGTCACATGAGGCAGCAGGAGGACCTGGTTTTAGTCTAGTCCTGCTCCATAGGCTCCTCGGTGGTCCCAGTGTTCGAGGTGGCACTTTCCATGGCGGCCTCTGTGGGAGGTTCAGTCGTACTGCTGGAGGGAGCGAGACCTACGTCTTCTCTGCCTGCTTCTGCACCATCCTCTATGCTACAGCTGCTACCGCTGCTGCTGCTACTACTACTGCTGCTGCTGCTGACTGGGTCACTGTTACTCTCCTCACTGTCCCTGCTGGTCTCGGGGCTCTCCAGGACGCCTGCAGGTGCCTGCTGTTCAGTCTGATCCATGTCATTGGCCTCATCCTGGGAGCCACACGGTACCTCCCTCTCAGCCTGCTCCAGTTCCTCACCGGAGCCAGAACACACTTCAGCTTGTGTGCTGCTCGTTGGCTCTGTTCGGAGAGAGAGAAAAAATGGAAACATTTTCAATCACAACAGAATGGGAGGTGTTTTTAACACACCGATAGGCTCAATAAAAACTGTCTGTCATCCAAGTCAGAGCTTATCAAAACCCAAACAAATAAATGGCATTAGACAGGTATTTATTTATCTGAAGTCTGACATTATGTTAAACATCAGCTTTGGGTTATATTTGTACAATATTTAATTGTTTGTGGTGTCAAATAGCGAACGATCATTGAATTGCATTAGGGCTAAACACAAAAATCAAAATGAGCAAAATCGCAAAGGATGCTATTTAAAACTTGTGACGGTAAATACAAATGTGATGAAACATTGTTTGTAATTTTAAATCTCATCCTGACAATTAAAAGTAAAATGGTTTATTTTCTCCTAATCGTTCAGCTCGAATAGGCATCCAGAAATTGAGTGCCTAAAACCTATGTAAAGAAGCACCATTTACACGGCAGCGTATAAGGGCAAACTTTTTGAGAACCCCTGTGCAAACTGACTGTGGTAAACTCTTGTAAACAAATATACCATCTGAGACAACATCGCATACAAAACAACAACCATTGAAACACATTTGGTAAATAAATAAAACCTGCCTTGGTCTTCAGTGGCAGCAGCACTGCTGGAAGCTTCATTCTCCTTGCTGTACCCAACCTTCTCCTCCTCCTCTTCATCCTCCTCCTCTTCCTCTTGGACCATGGCTTCTGCCTCTTTAGAGAGGCAAGAGGCGTGCGAGGGCCTCGGCGAGTCCACTTCCTGCTCTTCCTCTTCATCATCCTCATCCTCCTCATCTTCATCTTCCTTGGTGAACTTCAATCTCTTCACCTCCAGCTGCTCAGCTTCCATGTCCTCTTCTGTGTCTGGGTGTTTGTTCTTCACGGAGCTGCCCAGGGAGGATTCTGAGGCAGAAACCTCACTGAAAACACAGCAGAAGCAGGAAATACAACATTGATTCCAATGGTTTCATTTGTTCTGAACATAAATTGAATTTCAGGTGTGTTGTGGCTTCTGACATACCTGGTGTCTTCCTCTCCACCTTGCTCTGGATTGAGGTCTTTGCCATCTGTGCTGTCGGGCAGACCATTAGCAGCTAGTGAGGTAGCCAGAGACAACTTCGGTCGATTCAGCGGTCGGGGAGTTCCTGGACCGTTAACTTTCCTGAAGGACAGCAAAAATAGAAAATTAGTACATAAAGGTTTTGCCCCTAAAGCAGAACCTGCATTTTCCATGGCAACTGAATGCTAATCACTGAGAACGATCGTGTGAGGTTTGGTATGTGGGAGCATCACCTGTTAAACCTCATTTCTCCTCTTTCGCCTTCTTCAACAAAGTCATTTTTGCAGTGTAAAAGTAACACCAATTACCGAAGACACAATCAGGATTTGTGTTAAATTTAACTCATTCAATGTTAACATAACAAACTATGGGTTAAATATAAAAAGTTAAATTGACTCTTTCAGAATTTTAGTGTTAGTTTGACTACGTTACTGTGTATTGTTGGATGGGAGGATGGCGACCGGTGGTCTCAGCTAATCTGCACTAACACATTTAGCCACCTTATTTACTCTGTAACTACCGATGGTGAAGCTGTAAACAACGTGAAATGCTCCAATGCATATCACTATTTACAAAGCAATAAGGTCCTTTATGTTGTGTTGAAGGATGTGGGATAGAATCTTATTTATTTTAAAGGCAGACAGAGAGCCATGTCAGAGACTTAGCATCTCACATCACCTAAACTGGGTTTTATTTAAACATCAGTTAAAATGCAAACTGCAGGATTCCAATTCAGCTGCCACCACCACTGTGTTTTACCACTGGAAAGAACTAGCTTCTTCCACATCTGTTCCTGATGTTCAGGACTAGTGATTCCAAGTATAATGTGGATATACATATTACAATCAAGGAATAAACCCCCAATCCAACCTTTCTGTAAAGGCAGATGTGTTTCCAGGAAGCATCACTCCATTCATTCTATTGACGGCACTGCATCCATTTTTCCTGCACAAAACCAAAACGCTTAGTACACTGGAGAACAATCATTCCCAAACGTACACATTTAAGTTACTGTATTATTATGACACTTACTCAGAGTTTGGATGTACACAGCTGACCACCATTACGTTCTAGAACAAAACAGGAATTGCTAAAATGAGTCACTGAAAGTGTCAGACTGACATGCAAATAATAATAAAGACATAAATGACGATTATACGTACCTTCTCCACTCCCCGAAGAAACTTATCTGTTCCTGTGTAGTTCCTCTTGGGTTCTGTCAGCAGCTCACACAGGCGCTGAATGGTAAATGGGATTCTAAAAATAAAAGTGCAGCAAAATTAATGTGCAGCAACAAAAAAAAAAAAAAAAATCGTTCAGCAATCCTGTTAAAATATCCCAACTTCTATTCATTCTGCGATTTAGTTAATACTAGAGTTTTAGTGACAGTGTGGGAGGGAGATCTACCATAGGCCAAGAATTTCCACAATCTACACCCCTGCAACACATCCAAATAACTAGAATGTGCAACTCGCATCCCCTTCTGACTGCTGTTCCAACACTTTGTATTTGGTATATGATATACACATTTCATTTTGTGCCTTATTGCATACATGCTTCACTCGTATTGCAAAGCTTAGAGCTGAGAGACCACATTAACGGCCAAATGTGTACTTATATTTTAGGTTTTCTTCCCTCATGAAATGTGGTGTGATGACACAACAGACCTCATACTCACTGATAGTTACTTTTGTGGTTATCCAATCTCAGGTCTGTAGTCCAGGCTCATTTTCTATTAACCGTGGGTGCGTTCAAACTGAACAGTTTGCTTTGTTGGAGCGCATGGTGGATACACTGTATTTTTAAGCTGGTTCCGATTATGTTCACAAAGGCATACCTCAAACTGAACAAAGTACTGTAAACAAAAGTCATGGTTTTAACAGACAATTAAGCAGGTAAAAAGGCGAATCCCTTGCATTTCCTACATCATGGCGCATCGGTAAACTATAGCAGATGGGCGGAAAGGAAGTTCCATAAAAGACGGACAAGGAAAATATGCCTGACTGGCTCTGACGAAAACCTACCACAACCAAACCTTTTGTTGCTTTCAGACACATTTTACTAATATTTTTTTCATTCCAAGCTACACCTCAATCATGTCTGGGACTTCACACGCATCAACCCCAACAAACCACAACAGGGACAGAAATGCTCTAGGTCTGGTTCAATTGGTCTAAACAAGGCTGGTGTGAGTGTACCCTCAGAGTGGACCAAAAAAACTCAAGTGGGCTTGGTTGAAACTATTAGTCTTAAGTGTGAGATGAATAATATTGACAAACCTGAGCAGACATTGGAAGTGACGCTCCGTGCATATAGTCAATCGTTTTGGAACTATTAATTACATCTATTGAATGAGTATTATCCGTCTGTGTGTGTGTGTGCGCGTGCCAGGGTTTTTGTGTTGACATGAGCAAGAGAGTGCAGAGCCAAGAGGAGCTGAGTGAATCATTCATGATGGATGTAAATAGCATGGGTCAGTTAGGACAAATATGAGATCCAATCACTCAGACTACATTTGAAGGTGGTGTGGGACACATGTGGTAACATTCATTTAGTAGTGTAAATGCAACGTTCCTGAGCCAGTGTGCAGAAGACAACTGCATCCCCAGCTGATGTCCTCGAACCTTCTGTTCCATAATGAACCAAAAGGTATTTTTACACTAAGTGCCATACATAGACCTACTTGTGGCCACTTCCACAATAACAATAGTAGCATATGTCAACACATGCATATTGACAATGAACAATGTGACTTTTTCCTCTCTCCCTGCATCACAGCTATGGTGCATTGCCTGAATGGACACAGATGGACAACAAATGCTACTTTGGAAATTAAAATCAGTTTTGGGTCAGGGCCTGTCACATTGGCTCAGCTTTTTATTTTAATGGTCGTTTACACAGCACACCCCTGTAATTATGGAAAAAGAGTATTGACCACACAATAGTGCGTCAGGGAAACTCAATGGAGGTGGCTATTACAACAGCATCAAAGGCTTAACAAATAAAGTCCAAAGAGAAATATTGTGACAGAACATTATCATTTGGCCCTTATGAATCAAAATGTGTTTGAATGTAGTACCAACAAACTAAATCTGACCACAATTGGACACAGGACAGAAATGCAGGACACATTCAGACACACTCAGAGCTGTCCACATGTGACAGAATCCCTTAGGACAGATGTGAATACCAAGTATGACCAGGGCCACGAGGGTGAATTTATTTAACTGGACACCTACCCATTGTATCCATTCACAATCTTCAGAATTCTCTCCTTCATATCATCAAATGGAATTGACTCCACATTGGGATTTGCAGGACCTCTTTGTTCAGGCGCTGAGGCTCTGAAGTCATCCATCACGTTCTCTAACTTAAATAGGAAGTAGCTTTTAAATTGAGACCATTGAACCCTGGAGGAAAATGAGGAAACTTGTAAATAATTAGGCTTGTCACATTGAAAATAGGACATTAAAATATAAATACAGTGTAGGCCTTAAAAAATACATAATAATTGGTATCATAAGCACACAATAAATTAAAATAAGGGTAACTTCCATGCATGCATGCATGCTGACAATTCTTTAACGGCTACTACTTGAGGCATACAATTGTCAGTTACAACTTCCTACCACATGAAATGCAGATTAAATACAGTGTGCACTGCAGTAGTTGAAGTAGTAGTAATGACAAGGCCTGTAATGTTCACTTACATGGTCTCTCCAGTCTTGGCAACATGACATAGAAATTGTTCCAGAAGAGGGCATGCCTCCTTCTTCGATTTTTTATCAAAGTCTGAGGAGAGAGGGAGAAAAACTATTTACATTATATCACAGCCATATCAGACATCATAAGGCTTTGCTTCGACCTAGTTTCCACAACAGTTTAGATAACTGTGCCATAAAGCCTCGAATGTTTTGAGCAGTAGTCATCTACATAAACTAAATATTGTTTGTATGAAGGAGTCCACGATACGTATTTTTTTTTTTTTAAACATAACGAAGAGGAGTAGTGCTGCTAAAACTAAAGCTGTATGTCGGCTAGCTGTTTAGCAATGACTAGCTCAAATCCAGCACACTGGCTAGCACACAGCCGCATCCGCGTCGCCGGCAAAGTGTTTTATCACGAGCCGGTGACAATAACCAGTTCTATAAATTGAGCCGAACACGCAAATGAGCGAAAAAAGTGAAACAGGGCCCAAACGCCGGGTAAATATGTACTTTTTGAAGGACAGAATAAAGAGGAACATCATGTTTTAGTTAGCTTTCTGGCCGAGCTAACATATTGAACAGGCAGCTATTTCCGTCAAACCGCTTGTGATGTTAGCATTAGCTCGAACTAGCGCTGAGAAGTAGAAAGCTAGCGACATTAGCCCGTGAGGACAAGCCGTTCATTTCGTGTCATATCACAAATGCGGGATACACGGACAACACACAACACCCAGATATATACACGAATCAAATAAGTAACGTGTATAAACCTCTGAGCGCCTCTTGGAGCGAGTCAATTTCCATCACGTCGTTACCCTCTGTCAGTCCCGTGGATGTATAAAGCAGACTGGCGGCTAGCTGCTGCAGCTAAGCTAAGATCTCACAGGGAAAGAGGAGGGAGTATTTTAATATGGCGCCGTGAGGTCACTGCCTGTTCAGCAGCAACAGCAAGCACTTCTATGCATGTGCAGTATATTTCATACATTGTAGATATCATTTCCATGTTTATTTACTTATGATTATATGGCGTTTTGATCATAATATAACATGTCTTAATGCCTGTATTACACGTTATTTTTTTTTTCCCACAAATGCCTCTATTTTGTCATCTCCCTTTCTGGTGGAAAATGCCTAAACAAGATACCATGAAAGCAAAGTCACAAGTCCAGGACGCCAAATATCTAAATAGTCAAAAGAAAAATAGCAATATAAAATAAATACATTGACACACACAATGGAGTCTGAGCAGCAACAATCAGTTATAATAGTTTCAAGCTTTTCCTTTTATGTAATGTTGTCCTTTATATGTATGATGTTATCAAATTGGGGCTGTGATGTCACAATTTTTATTATAATAATAATCTGAATGAAAACAGTAGGGGCTCCATCACTGCTGGTACTTTGCTTTGCCTGTGTTGGCCTCCAGTCAGCAGCTTGGTGCCCGAATAAGAATAAACAAAATCTCAGCAAAAACAAGAGTGCTTTCAAATATCAAAAAACTCACTCATATGTGAATAAAATCCAAATAATTATGAGAGTATATCTGAAAATAGATTTTCTTTAAACTTTGTCTTCTTTCATCTTTGAGTGGTTTTATTTAGGTCTACCTTGCATTATATTTGAATATAATGTGTTATATCTACTACAGGTCACTACAAATACTCCCCTATAACTTGAAGTTTATACATGCGCAACATAGTTCATTTATCCTCTAACTGTTGATAGATCCACTGGTGGGAGACTATTAAATATTTAAGGGGGGGGGGGGACATGAAATATCTTCCAGAACAACTTTTTTATGTAAAATATTTTGCAACTTTAATGTAATGACTCGTTTGGAAGAATGACAAACAGATGGAAGAAACGACAAAGGACATTTTGGAGAAGGGACAAAATTTCTTGTTTGGGTGAAAATGCAGTCTGACATGTTTTAATTCTGTGCCTTTTACAAAGAAAGTAGTGTCTATAGTCCATTTCCACTATAGCTATACTGATTATGATGTGAAACATATACAGGTTAAAACACTGGATGCTGCAGATAGCTACAGAAATGTGTCGTACATGTATAGGCCAAATGTAGAAATTGTAAGCAGCCTAATTTGTCTCCATTTCCCCTCGTTTTCTCCCTCCCTCTCGTCCTTCCTGTTACAGTATGTGTCTGTTTGGCTGAACTCCCGCACCACGCACCTGCAGTTCATCACCACTGACTGCCATCTGCACCATAAATACCCCATCTCCACCTCCAGATTGTTGTACAGCCCACAGAGGTAACATCACGGCCAAACTCTGCTCTTGCTTGTCTTTTTCATTTTTTTTCGCCTCGCCTCATTTGCCCTCTCCTCTTCTGCCGTAGGTCACCTTCCTGTCCCGCTTTGCTCTGATTTCCACACAGGTGTCACAAACTTGCATCTTGAAGGAAAAAGGCTGGAAAGCAAAATTGCAAATTGATCGTGACACAATCTGTAGGAATGAGGCGGACCTACAGCATACGACGTCATCATATGATACAATATTCCAACATGATCACACTACATTACATGTTTCTGTAAATGAAGGTGAAACAGGCTCAGGACATTGCATTGTTTTATTTAGAAACATGTGATGACTGCACAGCCATTTTCAGTTTCCAGTTTGAATCATTTGATACATCAGTTCACAATTAAGAGTATGTAATGTTGCAACATTACATATGACCCAGGTGTACACAACATAGTACAAAAACACACATGTCAATACCAGTCATTTTCTTTGTTATTGTAGTAAACATGGCAGACTTGAATATATGGCACATAATGAGCTATAATATGTCACATTTCTTTTCAACACTAATACTTTTGGTATTGATTAGACAGTGTGACATTTTGTGTACAACCATCCAGTCACACACAAACATTCTGAAAGTGCATTTTAACATTCACAATAAAGTCTGTATATTTCCCCTCTGTTGTACTGCAGTTGATGCTGTAGCATTTGGACACTGTAGAACAGACAAGGAACTCACAATATGTTCTCATTCACACAGGCTCACTCTTCAAGGTAATTGCTGGTTTACATTCACATTCACATGATTTTAAAGGAGTGGTTAATGAATGGACTACTAAGTAGTACAGGTTCCCCAAGCGGAATGCCTACTTTGTGCAGTCAATGCCATTTTCATGAGAAAAAAAAAAAGGCAGATTCTTTAGTCAAACACAAAATGACAAAAACACGCTTTTCACACGTGTTGCTTTTACACTTGAGATGAAGAGCTGATACATGTTCTTTTCACTGTATCATATTGACATTTTCTCACATTTCATCACCACCTTTTTGAGATGTGAAAATTCCTAGATGGCAATAAGGCAAAATGTGTTCAACAGCATCACTGACCAGCACTGTATGCTTCAGAGTACACACAAGGATTTTACCCACACCATGACCCGAGAGTCTAAATGTGCATGAGACCATTCTTCCATGAAGTGTCTTTTGTTGAATACACTGCACATGCTGAGCCACCAGTTCTATTTGAGAGATGATGGTATGACGCATAATTCATACCAAGACATTCCTCGGCATGGTCTAAGAAACAAGAGTCCAATTTCCTTTCTCTGTCTTTAAGTTCCTTTGCGCGGCCGGACATGTTTGATCACTTTATCCTCAAACACCTTCCTCATGGTCTTTTCTATCTGTTTCAGGAAGACTTGAGGGACTCGACCACACAGGGTGTTCACCGTGTCCAGGAATTTGGTCTGGATGGGGTAGAAGAGTGACTCGAACATGTTGTCCTCGAAGGGAAACTGCAGACACAGAGACGTTATTACACTCGGGACGTTTATATGCTGTTAAAAGAAAATGATTATGTAAGTCAAAACACTGTACTAAATCAAGTCAGACTAATGTGGATAATCCAGCTGGGAGTAGAATTATTATAACATATAACCCAAACTAGCCTTCAGACGAAGAAGACACAATCTCAAACTGCTCCCACCCACTCGCCCTGCGCACTACTTCCCCTCTGTTTGCGTGGAGGAAGTGCAACAGGAGCATGGCGGAAACAAGGTACATACAGTATGTAATGGTTCCGTCTTTCTACTTTGTCCCCGTCGATTATTTTCTGGGTCAGAAAATCTGGAAAAATGTTGATCGTTTTTTCCCAAACCAAGATATGATTGAGTTTTAATAATTTATTTGTTATATGGAGAAAAGAAACAAGAAGCTGAAATATCTGAAAACTTGTCTTAATTCTTTAAAAAACACTTGTTCACAGAGACAATGTAATAAGCAAAGCAGCTTATAAATCGGCACGTTTGAAAAACTTTGCAAAACGTCACTGTTTATGTAAAATAAAACAAGTGAAATCATGCTCATTATACTGCACTGTAAGTCTTAAAAGTCTTATTCTTGTTGCCATGGTGGCCACTGCTTCTTTCTTCTGGTAGAGTGGTAAGGACATAAATTATTTTGGCTTCTCTTCTCTTTTATACCCTCCTCCTCAGTCGGGAGAGCCCTCCACAGCAACACAAGTTGCTTGGTTTGGGGGACAGGGGGTACGGCTGATTTAGGTTCGGGCCGCAGACGACAGCGAGGAAAACACGGTGAAATGCAGACAAGTGCATCTTTAGACTGATGGGAGACCGAATCTATGCTCTGTATGCTTAAAAAAAATAACAGTAACAATAAGTTAAAGGATGGTAGAAAGGCATAGAATGGTGTTCAACATGGTGCCAACGAGCCACTAGCAAAAGTGGTTTTGGTCAGTGACGTAATAGGTCAACCAGAAAATGCCTAATACTGACTAGCTGAAAGGGGGCGGAGTCATACACACACACACATCATTCAATAAACCAAATCAACACCACTTTTGACCTTGGAGCAACTATAGTTTCGCAGGTTTTGAATAAAACGTCATATACTAAACAGTATTTACAAATGACTTCACCAGGGTTGGGGTAGGGTGATTTTTTAATTTAATTAATGTGTGACACAGCTCATCTATAAGAGGCTTATCTCCACAGAACAGCGCGGAACTGACTCTGCTGTCAGAGAAAACAAATTCTAAATTTAAAAACTGACCCAGATTGTTAAACGCAAGCAAGAGAGAAAATGCTTACAGTTGCTCTTTGTTTCGGCACTGATGTCCTTAAAGGAACAGTTCAACATTATGGGAAATGTCTTTTATTGTTTTTTTGCATTATCTAAAAGGAAAATAAACCATCAACATTACAATATTTGTATTAGGTTTATTATTACTACAATAGCATCTAATATATTTTCTTAGACGTTGACTGCATTGGCTTAATATGTCATTAGTTATTACTTATTCAAATAAGTACAAATAAGTTTTTCAGGTATTTGTTTGTGGAATCAATGCCACAAACAAATACCTGTGGCTGTTCTTGTAGGAACTAATGTTCCTAATAATAAAGTGTACAGCCACAATTACAGCCACCTTGCACTGGACGTAAGGTTTCAACAGAGGGCGCTGTGAATCAGTACCACGCTGTGTCAAGCTGAACTAACCAACTGGAGTACTCACGTCACGTATTGTATCATAGACGACTTTAAAAGCTGGCTGCTTGTCGTCATGATACACTCCGCGGTTGCCGTGGAGGATGGACACGCCCTCCTCTTCAGCCTCTTTACAGTTACTGCCGTACATACAGTGATCGGGCCTGTAGTTCCACTGGCAGGGAAAGATGAAGAGGCTCTCTGTAGAAGAAAGAAACGACACATTGAAAACACAGGATTACAGATCTGGTACAACACACACACTCTAAATCACAAAGTGGGACTAAGAAGTTAAATTAAAGTGATTCACCAAGAATCAGTTGAACAGTAGACCACAAAATCAAAAAAATACTTAAAAGTGTAAGGAGCTGACACTTTTTTCTGCTTCAGGTTAACTGCTAACAAATACAATGCATTATTTACTTTTCAACAACATGATTTCATTGAAAAACATAACATCTATATAACTGTAGCTTGGCCAAACAAAACTAGAGCAAAGGGAAAAATCAGCATTTAATATTTGCACATTGAACATAGCCTTTGCAATATGCATATTCACAAAGTTAATATCATGATGACGCTGGTACTTTCCTATGTAGGATAACGGCATTTGAACGACAGGGGTGGGTTCAGATTTTGTAAAACAAAAACACCTGTGGTGTTTCTGTGGAGAAAACCCCATCTGCATCCTGAAATAGAAATAAGTCTGCACTGCACAGCCAGGAGCATGTACTGTCCCTCAGTAAATCCATCAGTATGCAAGCTGCAAAAAATCTTTCAGGTGTCTGCATTTACTTGTTGTTTTGCAGATTTTCTCTGCCTCACACATACAGGACATCACACCATAAACATAATGGGGTTTGAACATAAACCACCTAATGTTTCAATGATAAGTTAAACTGTTCATTGAATGTGACTCTCAGGGAATATTCTTCACAGTAAATGAATGTTTCTGCAATGAAGTTGTTTGAGGTGCTGACACATTATAGAGCTGACTGCACTGTGTGTGTGTGTGTGTGTGTGTGTGTGTGTGTGAACCTTAAACAAACCTCATTTAAACAAACCAAAAAAACGAAAAACATTCCTTATACCATTCCCTCATTGTAGAACAAACAAAATCAGGTCTGAACAACAAATGACATGTAACATGTAACATGTAACAATGTGTTTTAATGTGATTGTTTTCAGCTCTCCCATAGAGCTTAAAGCCTTAAAGGGGAATTCCAGAATATTCCCCTTTAACGTGCAAAGCAAATACTCCACACTGCAGCGCTGTCACGCAAACACCAGCTATGCCAGGGCTGCTGTCGGCTCTGAGCGCTTAATGCCCACATCTGGCTGCTGCAGCTGGAACGTCTGACGCCTGCTGCTGCTGCTGCTGCTGCCTGCAGCCACATCCCCGTGTGTTTACTGATCAACACTCAAAACGTGGACAGAAATACGAACAGGAAGCAATCTCTAGGAAGACGTTGACGGTGGGAAACAGCTTGGATGAAAGTGTGCCGACCGGAATTTAAAAAATCCATTCGTATGCAGAATGTGTGCAAATAAGTCCGGATAATCATTGACACAGAACTGAGTGAAACTGTAAAGCTGCGAGGGGAAAAAAGGGCCACCAGTGGCTGCTGTGTTTATGGAGGTGGTCTGATTTTGATAAAACCCACGATGATAATGTTTTATCATGAATCTATTTTATTTATTTGGTTCGAAAACTTTTCTTTAAAGAACAGACATTCTTGGCTAATAGTGAGCCTCAGCTTTAGACTATGACTCACACACTCTACAACATGGAGGTGAATTAATATTTCAAAAGGTCCAGATAGAGAAAATGTCCTCAAGCAAAGGTCCAGAATGAGTGTTATAGTGCAATGAAATACACAGTATATTTAAACATTTGTTTCGGTGGTTTAAAGGCTTATAAATAAGCATTGTAATGAATATAATAAATGCTCTTTTCGCAGCACTTTCAATCGACACAAATTGAACCTAAAGCTAAAGTGCTGAATGTAATTGGCCTGCATTTCCTGGGCCTCTGGTGTCGTACAAAAAGCTCTGCCATTATGGTTATGATTTATAGAAACAGGTCAGGGTCTGGATCGGAGGAGGGTGTCTGGGTCTGTCACTGGCAGCAGCTTGTAAATGTTTATTCTGAGTCTTCATTCTTGCCATAATTATTTATTCTAGTATATGACGATGGGTTCTGTCATTTATTGTGTATTTCATGTCCAGACTAGAGGAGAATTAAGCACTTTGATGTCACTCTTTGTACTTATTTTTATTGTTTGTTTTACTATGTTTGTAAGATCATTGTCAAAGAATGCCTTTGTCTGAAAACGGCGACACACAAATCTACTTCCAGAGAGAAATAAGACGACTTAAATTGACGAACACAAGCAAACATTCCACTGGGCTTTCAGGGAATGACATGATGGATGCACACTGTTACCTGGGTTGTAGTGGAAGATAATGTTCAAGAGATCCTGGTCTCCCCAGGTGATGTGGTTCTTGTACTTCTGATAGAGTGGATGGAGGAGATCCTCCCACGTCAGGCCACTGGGGATCATACTATTCTGAAAAACCAATAACGATGTTCACTCACAAACAGCTCATAAGCTGCTGCTTCTTCTTCAAAAAACACATCATCAAAGGAAAAGCACATTTATATTCCAGCTCCCATTTGCATCTGCCGGCAGTATGAAGAACTGGATAGCTGCTAAATTAAGTATTGAGGGCACGTTTCTGTGATGCAAGCGTGGTAATCAGAAAGCTTCAATCACAGCCTACTCAGAACACTTAGCCAGGAACAAAACCCCCTTCAGAATGCAAAAGAGACATCACAGCTCACCACGACCGCGTTTGGCCTTACTTTGAATAATGTGCTGCGGATCCTTGTGAGATTCATCAGCATGACACCGGAGTTGACCCCGGTGACGCCGTAGAAAGGGTGGCGAGCGAAGCGGCTGTACCAGCCAATCTTGGGGACCTCGTGCTCTGGAGCCATCGCTGCGAGCTGAGTGCTGTTGAAAGATTTCAGGAACCTCCAGATGTCGTCCATGGGCCGCAGGAACAGCACATCTGTGTCCACGTAGAGTAACGAGTCCACATCCTTCAGGATGACCTGTGAGCGTAAGCAGAGGCGTCGGCAGAATATTTATGACCAGTCCTCATCTGAAGCTCGCCGATGGACATGATTACAAGATGACATTAAACATCGGATTAATAAGACTGATGCTCTCACACACTCCCCATCTGCACACAACTTGCAAACAGCTTGCCCTCCCAGACAGTGACTCGCCGATGAATAAATCATAACTATAAAGTATTCAGAAAGCGTCATGAAGTTCATTTTAGTTTAGATCATCTAAATATTTAAAGGTCCAGTGTGTAATAAACATAGAGCACATAGACAAATAGAGAGTGACTCCACTGGTTGCAGAAAGATCTGTGTTTGAATGGCCCATGGGGAAATGAAACAACTTTTTTCCTGAGGAGTTTTTAGAACTGCCACTCTTCTAAAGTACAATGACTTATTCTAAGGCTAAGAAAACCTGACAGTTTTTATGTTAAAAGGGGTTGCACACTGTAGTGTGTTTGATGTCTTTTACTAACCCCTCTGAAACATTACACAATGGACTGTTTTTCATTAGAATAAGGACTGTTTTAATTAGTAGTGCCGTGGTGTGTGACTTTTAAAGATAAACAAATGTCTGTTTCATCCAAGTCATTGTCAGGGTGAGTTGACTCAACGCTGATTATCTGCTCCACATTGCTCTCTCTCTGTCAGTGTTTTCAGACAGATACGATTCTGGTTCTGGTTCTGGCCCCGGTGCCGTTCTGGTGCTTTCTGGTGCGAATCAGCCCAGGTTCACAAACGTTTAAGAGGAACCAAAGTGGGAGGACATTACTCTGCGTTACTCAGGCAACACTGGCAAAATCTCATCTCAATGACATGCCCACTGATGATGTCACGGCTCGTGAGAAAGAACCACTTATTTTTTGGTTCCAGTCAAGAACCATCTTTTCAGGTTGCGAACCAATTTTTTTTAGATTTGAACACGTCGAGGGGCATGTGTGATTCACTATGTCTCTCCCAGTCAGAAAAGCAGTTGTTTTTGTTTTTGTATCCGAGGTGACATTTCCATGCTGCAAACAAACTCATTTCAGCATGCGAGGCAGAAGAAGACAGATACTTCTTCTGAAAACTTGTGACAAAAATAAACAGTTTTTAATCACATCACGACTTTGGCTTCTCACAAAGGTGAGCGTGCAATGTTGAAAATGAAACAGCAATCAAGCGTGAGATATGCACTCTTGTGTATGTGTGAAATATTAGTGGGACCAGTGGATGCACAGTCTTGGCACGAGTCGTGGCATTTTGTTGAGTACAGAGGAACATTTTAAGTATTTAATAATATACAATCAATTTAATATTTAAAAGCAACAGTCATGCGGAAGTCGCAGCAGATGAGTGCACTACACACACACAGTGCAGCCCAGGCCTTAGAATGCACATATCGCCAAACACTATGAGATAATTACTTTCAGTACGCAGTGATGAATTGAGCCGTCAGTTCTTTGCAGACAAATTACACAGAGTTTGGCTGAGATAAAAAAAATGTGTTTTTTTTACTCTTGTACTGCTATAACGGCCAGTTTTCAGGGAGGATAAACGACAGAGCTATATTTCCGACAGCGACAATAACTTAAGGACAGAGAATATTATGCATTCTTTCAAAGTTTGGCACAGACTGTCACAGTGTTTGCTACTCACATTTAGAAAATGTAGCACAGACAGATGGAGCATCAGGCCGCCGCTGTGGCAGACCTGCGACACTTCTAACTGGAACAATAAAGTTTGAGGTGTTCCGTCAATACAGCTGATTGAGAGAGAAGCACTGGGTGCACGTGTCAGCTTTGCAAATGAGAGGGATATAAAGATGGATTATAAAGCGCAAAAAGTAGAGCATCCATTGTGTGGCGATGATTGTGAAACCTAAGCCAGTATTAACATCTGTCCTGGGAGATTCAATCACAAGTGGACCCCCTTCAGACCTGGATCACCCATGTTCAGGTCTGAATGCTCTCAGATCCAACCACAAAGAACACATTTGGAGGTGGTTTGAGCATGTATATGGCCACATTCCTGAGCTGCATGAGCACAATCCATCCCCACGACGGATTAGAGACCACTCATCTGCAGTTTCAAGTAATAATAAGCTGTTTCTTTTTCATAGCCACGACGACAATATTATTCTAATTCTGTCAATTCTTTTAATTTTAACATTACAGCAGCACGAGTAGAGCTTTGATAGGGAAGCCAGATCTGAGCTCATGTGGTCACAGGACACTCATCTAGGGATGTTTTGCCAATCTTAACTCTGTCCACAGGCGATAGGATCACTAAACACGGGGATGGAAATACTAGGTGTGAAATAGGGCCATAGCAGTATGGATTTAGCCTTAGCTGAAGTTAACGCTGCCTCTTTAATGAGTAGAAATGGTGGGTACAAAAGCAGAAAATTGTTAAAGCTGCAGCAACTGTGCAAGTTGTGTCTGATTTACAGTATCTGCAGCATTAAGTGAAAACACATCTCTGGAAGCATGTAATATTGAACCAAAATGGACCAGTCCAACCCCTTAAGTGATTTATTGTAGTAGCAAAAATACTGTGACAGTTTGCTCAGTAGGTGTTCCAACAAAGGTGAACAGTGAATGTTCATTGATTGCCATGCAGCAAAAGAATAAAAAAAAACACTATGGATCTTTCTGACCTGCAATATGCTCATTACATGCTAAATAAGCTAGCTGCTATTTCAACCAACACCAGCAGAAAAAGCAAATCAATAACCAGGAACAACCTTCTCTTGATGAAATTACTAGACTGCGTCTCTGGAGACTGCTCATTTGTTAATTAAATGCTGCAGAAAAGGTGTGAAATCATCAGTCACCATGCCAGCACTTAATTATAAACATTCACCGGGATAAAAAATAAAAGAGCGGGGGGAAAAAATGCTGTTTGAGTAGAAATGAAAGGGATTAATAAAAAGATTTGTGCGAACACTGGATAACGACATTATGCATGGTGTCTGAGGATATAAAGGGGAGATAAGAGCTGCAGCCTTACAGGGAGGAAGAGTCTCTGAGCAGCGCAGGGCTTGAAGAGCTTCTTCCACTCGTCAGCGTTCCCCACAGAGAAGGTGATGGGGTAGATGGTGAACTGGAACCTTGCCGAGACGGAGCGAGGCCACTGGTTCAGCTGGAAGTAAGCAACACATCACACTTTATGAAAACGGAAGTGTCTAATGGGCTTCTATTAACAATCATTATTCTGAAAGCTAATCTCCCGCTTATTACACAGTCTTATCAAGAGAAAAGAGTGCGAAAAGACAGCCATTTAAAACAATGAAGTCATGGCGGTGATGTATGGTTCAGTGTGCAGCTGCTAGCTGTGGTTTAACTACGAGAAAGAAAAAAATATTCCAAACAAGGTAAGGAACCACCTCTAAGTCTGCAGTGTATCTTTGAAGCCTGTTATCAGACCTATGCGATGCCAAATCCCTCTGGGATCGACAGTTGAGAGTGAGGGCAGCGCTGCTAACAAGGCCGATAGCTCTGACAAAGACAGGGTTCCCACACCTTGGTTGACATCAAATTCAAGGACTTTCCAATGACACAGCTGAAGATGGAAGGGCAACTTGTAAGAGACGCTTCTCCCATGCCGTCCACTTTGATTGATTTGCAGCACGCTCTGCATCTGGACAAGTGATTGTCCTGAGGCTCGTAGGCAAGCCAGTCTTTGTAATTTTCTTTGGTGAGACAGAGATGCTGAAATTTGCATTTCCCAGGCATCACGCAATTAGCTCTCTCTTGACTGAGGTTTCTCGCTCATTTCTCTGCATGGAATCTCATGTCAACGAGAGAAAGTGGACAGTGTCCACAACACCACTAGTAATTAAGACTCTGTTTGTTCTGCGTGGGCTTAGTCTACGTACATCAAGCAAGTGCACCTTGGCATCAGGAGACCTAAATATCAACTTATCTTCTTTCTTGCACAAAAAAGCCCCAAAACTTTCAATAATCCATGTCTACTAAGGGCAATTCAACACTTGAAAGGGCCTTGAAATTTTTTTTTTTCAAATTCACAAACTTTCAAGGATTTCAAGGACCTGTGGGAACTAACCCTCACTCTAACAATAGCAAGTATACTCCCCCTTTTTTTTAAACCATGGGTAAAAAGTAAAAAAAAAAAGAAGAGGCAATTCATGTCATTCCCATTGTCAGGGATTTTTCTTCCCTGTGATGTTTTTTCACATTTGAAATGTCACCCATGCATGAACTGTGATGCTGCAAACAACAAATTGGAGGACAACGACAACAACAACAACAACCCAATGAAGCTCAGTGAGTCATGTGTTATTTTGTATTTTTTTCTTTGGTCCCATTATCAAAATTAATGGCCAGTAAACAGAGACACAAAGACACTATTAAGATGAAATACAAAAACATTGTAGACATGAAGTCACTGTTCATTTGGGTCTTATGTTCCAACTCATGCCAATCTGAGCCAAAGCACACACCACACTGCACGGTCCTTTGACCTGAAGTGAATGCAGACTCCTCCCCTCTCTCTGTCTTACTGTCCCATCTGCCCGCCTCACCACAAGGGCATTCAGCCACTCTGCCTCCCCGCCTCTGGAACCACCTGAACTCAGAAATATTGAATCTCTCCCCCAATTCAAATCCAGACTGAAAACCCAGCTGTTTTCCGACTCGCCTTCCCCTCACGATTCCACTCCGCTGTCCCTGTCCCACTCCATTATTACCCATGTGTTTTTATTTTCTTCTCTGTTTTGAATCTTTTGTATATAATCTTGTTTTATACATGTTTTATTGCTTGTTGTTTTTTGATGTACGGTGACCTTGAGAGCTTAAATAGATAAAATGTATGATTATTATTATTAAAACACACTAACCCTTACTCACAAGGCAAAGAAAAAGCCTTTAAACCCACTTTATATGAATTGTTTTTAACCAGTGGGAATGAAATGAGAAGGAATCAAAAGAGATTGTCACTAACCTTTTCCGAAACACACTGTGTCTCTTATCACTATGTCTCCACATAAACCCCTCACTGTAAAAACCCAGCACATGTGCTACATTATATTGCCCATAAATTAGCTCCCTGTCTTCCACAAGATGACTTTTTTATTTTTCCACACGTGGAAATAATTCACACACACTTGACAGCCAGTTCACAGGTTCAGGGTTTCGGCTGAAAGCAGTTTAAGGTGCCATTTGAGGTCCATTAATTGGAGTAAGTTTAATAGAGTGTTAGTTATGGTATCAGTGGAACTAATCAAAAACATGCCCGGCACCTTTGTAAAGGTGACTTTGAAGTGCTACGCGGCGCTGGAGGAAACGCAACGGTGTCTCTGTGATATATTACACCCCAGCCTTGAGATAAAAGGATTACACGTCTGTACGAGAGGGAGTCAGAGCGGCAGAGCTAAACATGCTCTGATCTCTGATGTCATCTCTTGCAAAGAGAGAGGGGAAGTGCTGCATTAAATCAGAAATCAGAGCACATGGAAGAAGGCGTGCATGTGTGTATTCAGACAAGGATTCTGTGGCGCCACGTGTGCTGTTTTGTAAACATATGCACTAGGGCTGAACGGTTATATGTGATTCTATTTTGATTTGAAATGCAGCTTTTAAATCAAGCTTTAATTCGGTATTCAGTGTGTTACAGATTTAACACACGACGTAGCATTACAACTTCAGATACCAACAAAATAATGCCTGCTCTATATCACATAAGCATTCAACTGTGGTCGACTCAGAACCTTACATAACAATGTTTAAGAATATTTTTGATATCGATACATTAAATATACAACTATAAATTACACAACCCTAGCTCTGTCAGTGTTCAGTACACATAAGAATGATGCCAATAAGAATATGATAGGTCCTTTAACATTGAAGTAGGGAGGTGAGAAACCATTGGGTATAAACCCTGGATTAATATACACTATATAACTTAACGATTTGCGAATTGCTTTGTTTCAATTTGCACAATTTTATTTGAATCTGATTGTTTATGTATTTGCATTATAAACATTACTGCCCTAATGCCTGTGTGTATATAATAGCAATGGCTTCTTACCCTTTCTTCAAACTGTGGGGCCAAGGGGTCCTCAGCAAAAATGTGAAACTTGATCCTCTTGAGGCTGAACAGGAGCGCTGACTTGACCATGGTGAGGGTCTCATCCAGTCGATTCCCACAAGCGACCACAGCCAAGTGCATGAACTGCTCAGCCCGGCTGCGCTTTATCACAGGTCGGCCCACGTTGCTCTGCGATCTGCTGGAAAAAGGCAGAGACAGATGGTGGCGAAAGGAGCAGTTTAGTACAAAAGAACAGAGGAAATGTTCAGTAATTAACTGGGGCACTTTTACATTGGTATGTCATCTTTACAATACGACGTAACAATGGGGGCAAAGAGATAAAAATGGCCTCCATTAATCAAAGAGATAACGTGCAGGATCTGCAGTTCTCTGCAATGTAGTCAGGTCTAAATGGGCCAAGGCCGTGAGTGGGGATACGGAGGGGGTTTGTTTCACTCACTCATCGCTTGTAAAAGCTGCACAGCTTGTGAACTGCAATTCGTACTCAAAAAAAAAAAACACTTGCACTGAGCCAGACCTGAGTCAAAACATACAAAATGAAGTCGTGAAAGAATGAATGAACTTTGAAACCTGAAAATTCCCTGGAAGATTTTGATATTTCGAATTTACACAAGACACTAAATTAGGATATTTTGTGGCAATAATCAATTACTTTACACGTTATACATTTTCATACAGAGGTGTTTTGTATTTTGTGTTTTCACTACTTTTCATTAGCAAGTTATGGATCATGGAAGGGCAAATCTGTGAATATGTTTTCAACTTAACCTAAGTGGGTGATTTCTAGTGTCTAAAATGAAATAAAAGAATAATTGGACAAAGAATAATTGGATAAAAGTTGGACATGTTTGCTTACAAAAATGGAGCTCTCCAGAAGGGACATGTTGTAAATGATCTTGTTAATCAAGAAAATTTGCTTTTACTTTCTCCACACATTAAGACTAATTCATACTTTCTGTGTCCAGACCACTACAGTCAGTGTGATGTAAATGTTCCACACTTCTCGGTTTCCGGAGCTTGAAAACATTGTGTGGACAGCAGGACATATTAATGTGTTTTTAAATGAAAACAGCACAAGGTGCATGTGGCCTGACTGTCCAGCCTCCTGCATCTGTGACCAGGCACCACTGCTGCCTGGAAATTCCGCACACGTGTATGCGTCTGACCTAGACAATCTCCAGCTGCATTCATCAAACTCTGTCCATTATCCCACATTCATGTCTGAACACAGCTAAGGTTTCAATATATTATATGAGGGCTCTCCATAGATATCTCACAGATGGCAATATTTAGCAAGGAACAGTAACACTGTACAAGTCCTACGAGAGCACAGAGTGGGTCATCATCTCTCATATTGAGCGAATACAGTCTGTCTGTTAGCCACACTTTCATCTGAAGCCAAATGCATCAAGTATCACAGTATAGCAGCACGCCTGTCCTGTCAGCACACATGTCCCTGTTGTTCAATGTCAATGGCAGTCACTTTGAGTGAGAATCAAGGCGTCAGAGGCAAGGGAAGCATTTGAAAGCCACGCTGATCACGGAATTCATCGCGCCGTCAGATCGCTCAGCTACAAAGTCAAGGATTCATCTCAAGGACGTGACAAATCAGTCGCTTTGCACGATGTTCAACATGTCTGAACCTCTCCCTCTCCACACCACCATTCAGAGACACACTCACACACTAAATTCCAATTCTCCTTCAGTGTTGCACTGCGACTTCCTACGAGACTTTGTTCTTCGATGCTCAAAGGCAGCACTGCTGCAGATACTGTACAATAGTGGAGCCTCAAGCTAAGGCCAATATTATCAACTCGTCCACATCCAACCACACCACATGGGGCTGGCTGTAATAACATGTTCAACATAAATATTTTCACAGCCGTAGGGGAAAAAGACACAGGGCAGAACAGAGGACCTTTTGTTTCGGTGTGTCACGTTGACTGGGAGAACGGTGGAAGTCAATCGGTTTTCACGTCGAAAGCCTGCGCCATGCCAAAAGAAAGTGGATTTCCTCTGAGCCCCAAGGAAGAGAAAGAGTCTACCATAAAATGGATGGGAAGAGCGTAGAGTGAAATTTGACAGGTGGGTTGCAGACCGGTCTCCGAGCGTGACACTTCGTTTTCTGCATGGCTGAGGGACAATGATGAACCGCAGATTAGGATGAATGCGAAGGTGCTGAGAAATCTGTCCTCCACGCTTCAAAGGCTGCTGCTCTGTCAAGGTTGTTGAACACACGTTCCCATTTTTTTTCCACACAGAATGCAATCCATATCTCCCACACAATTGCTATTATTTTCTACTTAAGTAATGCAAAATAAAAGCCCTGGAAATGATTTCTTTCAGCATGAAATTGGATAACAAAACATCACAAATAAAGACAAATTTCTCTGTTGCATAAAGCCTGGGCTGCGCACATGATGTTTTGTGTCGTGGCAGAGTTCCCCACATCTGGAAGCAGTCAGGAAAGCACAGAAGAGTTAAAGGACTGAATTCATTACTGCAGAGTGAGCACAAGAGCAGCGCTCGGCCAACAAAGCAACGTGGACAAGCATCAGATGATTTGAGGGAAGAAAAGAAACTGTTATTTGAGTCATCAGCATATAACAATGTCATTTGGTAGGCTTGTATGTTAGACATTTTGATATCAAAGTTATTACCCTAAAATATGCTGCCATTCTGCTCTTCCTGTTTTGGTGGGAAGAAACAAAATTCACCACTTTGAAACAACACAGGGCAGCCAACAGATAACACTGCAGATCACATGTGCACACTGATTTTCATTTGAGTTACCCGACTGGATGATTTGCAGTCATCAGAATATTGAGCTGAATCACCTAAACAAAACATGTGATTACAGTCTAATTCTTAATTCACCCAAGATGTGCTGACGAAACTTGGGAAATTTTGTGGGCAAAGAGAGTTACTGTCAAATGCCTCAAATATGTACCAAAAGATCTTAGAACATTAGGTCTGGTCAACCACTGACCTTGGAAATCAAGCAAGTTTCTTTCAATAAAAAAACATGTTCCCAGATTTTTCTTAAATGTGAATGAATGAATTGATCATTAAGTTCATTAAACTCTTTCATAATGGACTAAGTGGTTGGAGCGAGTTTAAAAAGACAGAAAAAACAAGTTCTGTGTGTACAGCTTCTTTATTGTGTTCTGGTTTCATTGTTTCTCTGTCAGTAAACTGAATATCTTTGGTTTATGGACAAAGAGGAAACCTCATTATATTTGCAGCACTAATTTGTTTCATATAGTCCATAAAAACAGAATTGTTTATCATCTATACCACTGGTATATGTAAGTGTTCAGCTCCTGGACCATTCAGTTTCTTCCATTTTCTCAAGTTTTACATCACATGTTTGTCCTGTTTTCCCTCCACTGTGATTGTCTGCCTCACCCGTTTTACTTGTGTTCAATCATCGCTGCCTGCCTCCTGTATTTAGTCTCTGTGCCCTCCTGCCTCCTGTGTTGGTTGATCATCTATTTCCAGCCTTTTCTTTTGGTTTCTTTTAGTGAGTTCATTGTGTCCTGCTTGCCTGTACTGTGAAAAGACATTTGAGGAAATTCAAGAAGTAATACAATGATATTTCCTTAATATTTCCTGGCATTTCATAGACCAAACAACTAATCAATAAATCAAGAAAACAGCTGACTGCTTAATTGACAAAATAATCATTAGTTGCAAGCATTTACTCAATACTAGTCGATATGCATAACATTGGCTGTATTCTGGCCAAACTGTTCTGTTTGGGTTACTTTGGTTCAATATCCAATCTTCTTTGGCTGATTACCTTCTGAGGACCATATAATTACTGTTGTATGACCCTGATAAACTATCAGGAATGATGATGCATGTTTCTTGTGCTTGCCCTAAGCAAACACATGCAGTCCCCCTGCAGTTAATGTAACTGCGTTGATGTGGATACAGCACATGCCTCGTGAAATTTGAAACATCTACTGACTCAGTTCTTGCTAAATCCTTTCAATGGTTTGTGCTTCCATAGAACCTTTGTCACTTTAAAGTCACACAGATATTTAGATAAACCAACATATTTCCAATGTTCATGTTGGAAATCCACAGGTTTCAATGGGAATATTTGTCTAATCTGGTTGCCACAAAATCTTCTTAATGCATCTTTTACAAAATAATTTAGTTAAGGAAACGCCTTAGTGTTTCTTCACTTGGCTTGGCTTGGAGGAGTCAGTTCATTGTGCAAGCCCAGTGTAAACAGGCACAGGTTTCATATGTCCAAAAACTGACATTAGACTAAACTGAACTTCCAAGAAGAATGAGGACAAAGCAGAACTACAGTGTCGCGGTAATTACTCACAGGTCAACAGGGGGCTATAAGTTTATAATTTTATCAATTACTCAACAATTTGTTTCAGCATTTGCTGAATCACTGCTTTTTACAGTCAGTGTTGTCCTTTCAGAAAGAACTGCTTAATAAAATATTTAAACCATGCTCTTCAATAGTAATGAGTTTTACCCCAAAATGAGACTTTCCCTCTAGTTTCTATTCCTCCCACACTCTTGATGACTCATTCACCATAATTTCCTTGGCCAACAACACAACAACTGATATGGCGGCTGCTGCTGCTGCTGCAGCCTCTTTATCCAGGTTCCACAGGCAAACAGGGGAGAGTTCAAAACGCGAGCACAGAGAGAGAGCGAGTGTGTTAAATCATGCAGACATTTTTATAGCTATGCATAATGCCACTGCAAGAGAGTGACTTCTTTACGGCAAGGAATGGTAACTGTACACAAAGTGACAGTCCAAGGGATATGTTTCAACACAGTGTATCAACAGCCATCTAACCCCAGAGATACAGACAGTAATTCCATGTAACAGAGCAGACAGAGGGATTATGACTGTATTACTCAGCATTCGATACACATGCTGAAGGCAATGAAGTGGTCACAGTCATGGTATGGGTTTAGTTAAGTATTTTGAATCACAGTGTAATGGAGGCCTGACCAATTAGTCACCAGAAAATGCATTTTTAAACAATGCAATTAGCAAATAACAAAAGGCTGCATTTTAACAGTAATCGTTTTGATTGTTTGATGCTGATTAAAAACAACAACACTATTCATACCTTTGAGTTTACCATCCTCGCATTATAGTCCATTCCCATGGGTCAAAAATCCGATTTCCTTGTGTGTGTTTTTAACGTGTAGGCTCAGAAATGCATGTGGTTTTAATTCACTTCAGCTCTTATCAGCATTGCTGGGAACGCAAGACCCAAGTGGACATGTTAAGTTCTTCATTTTTGGCAGCAAAGCAAATTTCAGAGTCTCCACAGTGCTATGCTACAATGTGTTTTCATCTTCCGGGCGTTAGCATAGCTGTTAGCTACAAATGTTTACAGTGAACCTTACTTTTAAAACAGCTTGGAAACAGCGCTGACTATTTTTATTTTATTTCATTGGCAACTTGAAAACACTTACCAAAATAAAAGATACAAAATAGTATAATGGCGTTGTTTCTGAGCTCCATTTTGGTGATAGAGTTGTTTTACTTGTTTCCTGCACGTTTGTAACATCTATTTTTTAGATGCTACATGTGAACTGCAGCTTACAAAAACACTATGTTAAAAGCTTACATCTTTCAGCCTTAGTGGTATGGTAACAGTTCATCACTTTTATAAGCAAAAATGATATGAGCGACAGTGGTAGAGCGAGTTGTCTTACAACTGGAAGAGTCTGGGTTTGATTCCCGGCTCCACTAGTCTACATGCCCATGTGTCCTTGGGCGGGACACTTGGCCCCCCGCTGCTACTGACAGCTGTGCAAAAAATATATATTATAGTAAATGTGCTGCACACATATGTAAATATGTAGTGTAAAGCAGTTTTGACTGGTCATCAAGACAAGAAAAGCCCTATATAAATACAGAGCATTTACCATTACAAGCAGTGTCAATTCTTATTCCTGATCAACGTCCAAAGACAAAGTTATATAAAATAAAACAAAATCTCAAATGTGGCTATATGAAACAACTTTTTTTTTTTTGCTGTTTTTACTTGATACATTTGATTATTTAATTATTGAAGGGATTTTAGGTGACTTCCTTTGTCACTGTCTGGTAGCTGGAGCTCTTCCTTCTATTTTTGGTCACGGGAAGTAGTGTGATGTGTCAAGAGGAAATGATATGATTAGGAAAACGCAGGGATGTTTGTCCATTAAGCATGCCGCGCAGGAAATCTGGCCAACGCTCAGATTTTTACAGATGTCTGTTGAGATCAGTGGCTATTTATATCCCTGTGTTTTGACCATCAGATATAAGAAGTGATCATTTTTCCAAGGCATGCATGAAAAGCCACATGCTATTTTAGAAAGTTCCTGTGATGTTTATAGTCACAAACTACAAAATATCCATCCAACAAGCTGATGCATTCAACGGGCAGGAAGTTTTTGGAGAATCTGGCCAGATGCTCGGTGTGTTCCTGCCAACAGCAACAATCACTCTCAAGCACTTTCCAAACCTGCTATACATTTTCTTTTCTTTTTTGTACAGCCACTGGTGACCCCTTCCACCCCATCTCTCTTATCAGTGCTGAGCACACATGGGGGAGTGTGGTTTCTGGGAGGACGTAAAGGTCCTTCCTCAGTGTAACGCCTTGATGGCTTTTATCTACCAAACAGTGTCCCCATCCTCCAGCCAGGCTTTGGAGTAGAATACAGATTACTGGCTGCCGGTGAAGCGGGTGTATCTCCGCAACCACATTGTGGCTGCTGTGGCATTGCTGGCATTCAGAGCCAGGAGGAAATGTGAGGAATGTCTGAGACTGGAATTAGAACACTGCTTCTATCCTTGGACAGAAATAGCACCTGACAGCACTCTGCCTTTGGTCCAACATTTGAAAGAATGTGACAAAATGGTGTCTTCATCACTGTCTGTCAGGATGAAAAAAAAAAATCACTCACACTTCACATGACAGTCTTTTCACTCAAACACAGACATCGTTTTGGCAGATTTTGACAGATGACATCTCACTCATATTGCAGTGAAACAAATTCATAGGCCACCATTCTGTTGTGCATTTGCATCTCTAAGGTTATGTTCAGACTACAGGCAACTTGCGTTTGCTTTTCTTAAATCAGGTCTTTCCAAGGAGACTAATTGTAATTGTAAAGACCTGACCAACCTATCCACATGGGTCGCTTTGGTAACCCACGTTTGTGATGCAGATTTCAAACACGGGTGCAGGAAAAATAGAGCCGTATCATCTCCGTCCCTAAATAATCACCCTGTCAATCCGCAGAGCAGAACTCCTCAATTTTGCACAACGAAAACTGAGGCAACAGAGAAGGAGGCTGGTATGTATACTGCAATGTCCTATCTTAACGTTACAGCCGGCTTCACAGTAGCATGAATGAATACATCATGCACTTCTAGCACCAGTTTTGACGTCATTGTTGTGTTATGCATTGAGGGGGATGCAGGAGATAAGGTGAAACCTGATTTGAGCAGCCAGGGCAGTCAGAGGCCCCCTGTACACCTGGCATTAGAGTGCATTTCTGTGTTCGGACAGTGCTTCACCACCTCAAGATCCAATTGCAATGCAGTCACGATCATCTCCCCCTAGCATCACCTGCCCCTCTTCTTCTGCAAAGATTTCCAGCAGGAGACTACAGTGTCACATCTTGTGTGCCGCCATATCAACAACAACAACGTTAGCCGCATGTGAAGTCACGCTATTGTATGGACTCCTGTTTGCTTTTCGAATCAGGGGAAGTAGTCATCTTCAACAAGTGGAAATCCAACGAAAGCAGAGGAGACTGCTCAATTTTGTAGCTGATGTCACATTAGCTGTGCTCGAAGCCACCACGTATTTCTGCTCACGTAGTTGTGGGTGCAGCGGACCACCTCCCAAAGTATTTTGGCAGATCAGATAACAGTCCGTCCTAAGGTGTATTTACACCTGTACTTACAAGTGGTCCGGCGCTATCAGATTGCAATCCAATCACAGAAAACACATTTTAATGACAGGTGTAAAGGGGGCCAGACTGAGAGGCATGTAGAAATCAATTCTGAGTCACATTTCCAGCCAGCTCCAAATATAAACACCATTCAGACCTGGAATTAACCGTTTTAACAGCTCTGATCAAGTGTGGACACAGCCATAAATACAGATCTGAATGCTCTCAATCCATAGTGAATGCATCCATAGATCCAATCATAAAATCATTCAGGGGTGGCTTGAGGACACATGTGGCCACATTCCTGAGCAAGCATGAATCCAAACCGTCCTCAGCACTAATTACTTGCACTTGACCAGCTACTACTCGCACGTGCACCATTGACTGTAGAAGGAGTTGAAAGCTGGAAGCGAGGACATTTTAATTTATAAAGACTAATACATTTTTAACGGACAAGATCAACACAATAGATGGAGGTTAAAAATTAATAAAATAATTTAAAATGCAAAATGCTGAAAAGGATAGGATGGTCATGATGGGTAAAATAATCTGGAAAGGTAAATTTGTAATTTGAAGGTAGACAGTGATGATATTGTTCGGATGTGTTGTGGAATGGCTGAATGACCTTAGTCCTTACAAAAGACTGTTTTTCTTTTGGAAGATTTCAAATATTTAAAACGCATTGTATTAGAGGGAACATGTTCATGACATGTTCACAATAATCTACAGTCCATGGGAAAGCCAGATCCTATCTCATGTGATCACAGGAGACACATCCAGAACACATTTTAATGTCAGGTATGAACAGTTGTACTTACTGTATCCTCACGAGTCATCGGATCACTGAGGACAGATGTTAATACCAGGTCTAAATGGGGCCATAGTTTGAAAAAAAAACAACAACAATCTGATTCCATGTGCCTTTGTTGCTGTCGTCCAGACTTTAATAAAACAAACTGGATAAGATCTGGCCATGCAGAATATCTGATTTTTTTCGGGCAGTCTGAACGAGGCCTATTTAACTTCCAATTGTGTATTTCAAGGTGACCTTTTCGCTTCCAAAAACAGCCGAGGACCAACGCAGAACAGCCTGTGGGTCAAATGATCAAGATTTAGAGGTCAAGTGATGAATTCTTTGTGTGCCGTGCTGCTCGCTGACATCCTCTCTGTAAATACTGCCAAGATTTGCACCTAATAACATTAGTCATGCTCCCCACTCATATCTCTGCTGGATATTTAAGCTGCACTCTGACACTCTGAGCGTGATTCACAGTCCAACACATGAGAGAAAAAATACTGGTTAGAAAATGCAGCCAAGCACTCTTTGACAGATGAGGGTATTGTGAGACACTATACAATATTCTGGCATTGTATTCTCACAGTAAGTCCATTAGGACTCAAAATCATAATATTCCACTGATGTGACACTGATCAGATTTTTTTTTGTCAGGTCTGAGTGGACACGGGAATCAGATTGTCAATTCAGATTTTCAAATCCAGTTTGTGTCACATCAGTTTGACATGAGTGCTTTTTCAGATGACAGTTGGACTCTTTACACCTGGCATCAACTAGTGTTTTCTGTGACTGGATTGCAATCAGATATAGAGGATTGTTAAAATATAATCCTTTATTAGTCCTGCAATAGGGAAATTTGCATAAATGTATCCGATCTGGCTCATCGGGAGGTGGTTCATGACTGTAAACTATCAAATATTATCTGTATTGAATTGGAACTGAATCAGAATTGAACAATATGCCAGAAGAACCGTCCTTGTGATTTATGTGCCACTAAGGGAGGAGCCTACATCTTTCCAATCATTCCAGGATTATTTAGAATTTTTTTTTTTTACTTTAGAATGTTCACAAGTCTTGAGTATGGACATAAAAGCCCCGCCCATTTCAAAAGCACATGATTTGCAATTACTGCAATGATATTGTGGATCTAACCGTGACAGGACCTTTTCATAGCATGCTGCATTACTGTCTCCTTCTCTTTCATCATCCAAAATCTTCATGTTCCTCTTCTCCTGTGGTGTTTTACGACAGTTGCCACATGTGATGTTGCATTACTGCCTCCCTGAACCTTTAATTGAGGCCATCGACCTGAGTTTGTTGAAGGGAGGACGTGTGTTTTAAGCATCAGGGTAGTTTATGTGGAGGAAAAGTGCTGATAATAAACAGAAGAAAAGTAACTCCGCTCACCTCTTCGCGTTGACGCTCGCTCCTCTGTTGACCGCTTTAGCCTCTTTCCTTCCCCGGAGATTCTCCTCCAAACGCACGCCGACTCTTGCGGGTGCTTTCCCGGTAAATTTTGGCGCAACATCGCGCCCGAGCTCAGGCTTTGACGGCGAAGACTTTCTGTTGTCCTCCTCCTTCTTCCCCTTCTCCACCTCATCTGCAACTTCTCTCAACAGCGGATCGTCCGCGGCATTGCCCCCCAAAAAGTACAAAAGTAGGAAAACTCCCAAACACACGGCGATCACAACTACTTTGCAGTGGATCCGCATGGTGAGAGTGACTTGTTGCGGCTGAAGGAGGCGGACGGGACTGCGCTCATGTCTGCGGGAGAGAAGGAGCGGCCCGGGAAGACGTTCTCTTACCGTCCATCGCTCGCATTTTCCCGCAGATGATAATGATGATGGAGTGGGGAGAGGAGCTGCTCATCGTCCATGGAGGATTACACAGGGGCGGGGCATCTACAGCATTACCGTAATGACGGTGGTATTAACGCGCAATTACATTGTAATAGCGCTTAGGCAGTGATTTCCAAAGTGTGGGCCGCGGCCCCCGAGTGGGCCGTATAGATACTGCACTTGGTCTGCAAGAAGTAATTTAATTGTTTTATTTTATTTTCGTTGTTTCCTACTTGTGAATATGTATGAACATGGTAACTGTAAAAAATATGTTTAACGTAAGTGTTAAGACGTAATTGAAATAAGTTTAATACGTTTTTTGAAATAAGTTTAGCTTGACCTGTTTACTTGTCTGCAATGTTTCAAGTGTTATTTGTGTTATTAATAATTCACGTCTTTTATTTATGTAAATAAAATCGAGTTCAAATTTCGTTTTTAGTTTTGTCATTCAGTCATTTTGATATATAGTCTGTGGACCTATCGTATAATAAGTCTTACAGTAATAAAACAATGGAATTAACAAATCACAAATACTGCAATTTAATTGGTCTGTTTCTGATTATTCCACAATATATGCCATTAAAAAAAATTAAACACATACCTGCTGTTTTCTAGTTGTCCTTTCTTAGCTCTTTTATGACTGCTTTATGAGTGTGGGACTTTGCCCCTGGTTACTCATTTTTTCTCTCCAAGTTCTGAGAGTTATCTGGGTAAGAACAACTCATCACAATTTAACAGGTCATATAATCACAGCATTGCATGGTATTGCATTAACACCTACTGTACGTTATAATACAGTGGTGTAGTTAAAAAAAACACTGAGGAAGCTCAGATCCTTCAACGTGTGCAGCAAGATGCTGGAGATCTTTAACCAGTCTGTGGATGCTAGTATCATATTCTTCGCTGCCGCGTGCTGGGGGAACAGCATCAGAACGACACTGAAACACCTGATAAGATTATCAAGAAGACTGGCTCTGTAATCGGTCACAGGCTGGACACATTTGAGGACACCATGGAGAAGAGGACTCACCCCCTCCACCACACACTGGACAGACAGCGGAGCTCCTTGTCCAACAGGCTGTTGCAGTTCTGCCGTCGAACGAACAGATATAAGAAGTCGTTCCTGCCTCATGCCTTATCCCTCTACAATAGTCATGTAAAGTCATAACAATTTTGTTAGTTTAATCTATGCACTTTACAGTTCACAGTTTACTACGTATTTATTTATTATTCGTTACACTCCTCATCCTTACGATATGTAGTTTACATACAATTTCACTTCATTCTTTATCAGTATATTTTATTCTATTTTTATTTGTATGTATATTGTGTGTCTTGCTGCTGCTGCTACGATCCAATTTCCCAGTTTGGGATCAATAAAGTACATCTATTCTATTCTATTCTTTTTTTGTTATTCTTTTCAATTTCCATGCATGCTAAATAAAATACTAAATACTATTCTCATATTTCTGATTTTCCTCAAAGTACCACAGTTTGAGAACATTAGTCAATTAGTGAGACTATTACACACATTGACTAATTAGCATTAGTCAGTGTGAAAAGAAAGTATGTACTTGGTCAATTAGATGACTCACAAGACAATTGAGACCTTATCACAGTCTCGGCAACTGTGATGCATGTTTTATCTTTGGAATATCTGTCTTTGCACGGTTTATGGACCTAAATGTCACAAGGCGATTTTTTTCTTCTTTACCTGCCCGTTTTGGTGGTGTATTACGGTAAAACATGGACGCTCCGAGTCATAACTGACAGTGTAGCGTGTGCCTCTTGGAATAACTCTGTGTTTTTCTGGTCAGTAGTTGTTTATTCCTTTTCACTGTGATTCGTGTGGACGTGCTGTGTTCCCTCAGTCAGCAGTGAGGTGACAGAAAGAGCCAGTCTCGCCTGCATGCGGTGGAAAAGTAGTGTTCAGGGCGGCGAGTGAAGTGTCTGTCAGTTAGCATCGCTGTTGTTAGCACACGAGGATACCTCATCCATGTGTCGGCTTAAGTTTACAGGTCAACAGCTGCCTAGCAACAACATGAAACTATTTTAAATCTGTGGAACACCGATGAAAGTGTCTACCTCTCAGAAAATACCCGCAGTCTGTTGTGTTTTTAGAGAGTGTGGGTAAAGTCTGAACACTAAGGCTGATAAACAGATAACCAGATTTTCGCACTCTCTATACTTTGAGTGATTTTATTCATGTATGTACCAATACATGTTAACGAATATTATGCCTAAGTAACGCGTTTTCCTTTAGTTATTAGACAATATGGATGTTGTTATGGATGCTGTGAGAAACACACACGACTGTCATTAAGAGAAACCTTTCTAAAGTCCCGGATTTCCAATGTAGTTTGGTACAATATCCTTGAATGGCAGGAACTACCCAAGCTAATGAAGATAGCCTCTTTTAATTTGCTGCAGTGGGAAACGACCTATGTGTCAAAACAAGATGTGTTTACATTTGTTCAACAGCAGTGTGGCTGTGGCACATGTGGCTGCTGCTGCTGCTGCTGCTGCTTCTGGTCACGTGATCAATACCCATGACATAGTCAGCCACAAGGTGGCGTGCTGTAGTCAGCTGGGCCATGATTCATAGGAGCAGCCAGACAAAATAGCTGTGAAATGTGATCCTGTACTACAATCTGAATGGAATTTTCCCACCATTGACTCCACAGGTCTGTGTAACATTCACGTTCATGATGATAACTCCCGCCTTTGACCTGAGCCAAGATCCCGAGTACTTGATCCTCAGCATCCGTGTGCCCTACACCAGAACATCAGAGTTTGACCTATACATTGATGGAACGGATTTCAAGTTTTATGCCAAGCCCTACTTTCTCAGGTGAGAAAAACGACAAACAAGAACTGATTTAACTGTATATTCTGTTAAAGGTACTGTAGGTTGTAGATTTTGTAATCATTATTGATAATGATGAATTCCGTAATACCCTTTCAAGTCAAATAACATTTTTGTCACATACACAATTCGACACGATACGAAAGCATGTCATGCCAATTTAAAATTTTAACCAAAAAATGGTACAATCCCAACGATGGTACAAATAGCATACATACAAATAAAATGGTAACAAAATGGAAACGGCTCTACATCAGGGGTCTCAAACTCAAAACCTGGGGGCCACTGAGTGTCTAGTTTGGTCAGTAGGGGGAAAATGTATTGAAATAATAATATTTATGATGATATTTCACAGAATTTCAAACTAAAAGTGTTTGTTTTGATGTGGAACACCAAGTTCAGGGTGTGTTTGTGTTTAAGGAATTGGCATTTTACAGTAGCAGCACCATCCATATCAGACTTAAATGTGTAATTATTAGGTTTCTTACTTTAATGGTTGTCTAAACATGTGTAGTAAAATAAAAGGAGAATGAAGCGAATGGGATGTTTTTTCATTGCTTTATGTCATTATTGATGTGGAAATAATAATAAAATATGTATTCTTTTCAGATTAAATCTTCCAGGAAGAATAGTGGAAGATGGAAGAGAAAAGGCTAAATTTGACATTGATAAAGGTAGGTCACATGATTATTATTCATGATTACAGTTGGATACGACGCCAGTGGATGTGTTGGAGAGGAATGTGAAGAGTTTCTTTTGGCTCTTGTCTCAGTCAACATAATAATTTGGTTACAGATCAGATAAAAAGCTGTTTCCCTGGATTGATTTGTTGTTTGTTGTTGTTTTTTCAATGTGCTGAGATTAAACCTTTTTCCTGGTTATGACTTTTTAAATTGTCCCAGACACTGTGTTATTCAGGGCCACACGGTGGTGTAGTGGTTAGCACTCTCGCCTTGCAGCGAGAAGACCCGGGTTCGAGCCCCGGTTGGAACAAGGGCCTTTCTGCATGGAGTTTGCATGTTCTCCCCGTGTGTGCGTGGGTTCTCTCCGGGTTCTCCGGCTTCCTCCCACAGTCCAAAAACATGCAATGTGGGGATAGGTAAATTGGACACTCTAAATTGACCATAGGAGTGAGTGTGAGAGTGAATGGTTGTTTGTCTGTCTCTGTATGTGGCCCTGCGATGGACTGGCGAACTGTCCAGGGTGTACCCCGCCTATCGCCCGATGTAGCTGAGATTGGCACAGCACCCCCCGTGACCCTCTGATGGAGGATAAAGCGGTAGATGATGACTGACTGACTGTGTTATTCATTATTTGTTCCTTTCCCCAAACAAAAGCTGTGAACGAATTAAAGTTTTTTAACAATTTACTGTACAGTACATGCAGTCTTTTTGCATCTTTTAAGTTAGCTAAATGTATTATTACTAAGATGTTTTTAAGCACTCGCAATATCCAGTTTATTCAACTATCTAGTCGAGTGATTTTTACCAGTGACACTTAAATTTGTGCTAAAACAAGAAAACACTTCTGTTAATTTAGATAAATACATTGTAATGGGCTGGTTATAAATTACCAATATGTTTGTGCCCAACACAGATTTTTTGTTTCAGCTACTCTGTGACAGTAACACTAAAACTACCCACTTTTGACTCTCACTGTAGCTGACTGTCTAATGTTGACTGCATTTTAACAGGCACGAACCCCCATGATGATTCATAGTGTTAAGGTTTATTTAAATAACACAGACATCATTCCAAACAGACAATGTGCTTCATGCATGAACCATTCAGAATGTTCTCTCAGGTATAAACAAAGATTAAGATCGGTCCAAACCTCTCATGTAGTCCCGTTTTAATGGAATAATGGATTGCATATGCCATTACTTTGAAGCCACCATCAGCCTGGTGTGCCTGGAGATGGCTGAATACTGGTGATTTTCTAACTGTTGCCATACGAACTGCAGTATTTTCAGGTCATTTATCTAAAATTAACTATTTTCTTTTTGTGACTGAGCTTCTGCTTCGGCTCTGTGGCTCACGACAGACAGGACAAGCGCACTCGTACAAAGAGTGTCATAAGCACACTTGTACTGCAGTGTAGGCACTGGAAATGACTGACAGTGCAACATTTTTTCATCTGTGTCTGTGACAGACATTTGTCCTTCACATCCTGTTGGTGCAGGCATCGATCACTTTGCTGTGGCAAGATGTTTTTTGCCTTTTTATTTCAGTGACAGTGTGACTCACAGGTGACACAGCAGCACTAGCAGAGACTAAAAATTCTCAGTCTAAAGCAGCTCTATTAATGCTGCTCTGTGTTACCTTTCTTAAGGTTAGACACTTTTTATTCCTCTGCTCCCACTGCCAAAAATAACACTTTTCTTCTTCCTTCATTCCCCAAATGCGGCAAATTCGACGTTTTACTTTTGCCTTTCACTGATGCCATTTTCATGAATGACCACTTTCTGGCATATCGGGCAGGAATAATAGCCTCATTTCGTATCATTGAGGTGGTCGTTATGCTAATTTAATCTCCTTGCACATGCACATTCAAATACCAACAGGTGGCATTCATTATGTTAACAAGTGTCATGTACACATTTGTCTGAAGTTAGAAGCAGTTTGCAGAATCTGATGTGACATGTTCACACAAACCCTCCAAATATAAAAACATGCATTTTTATATGTATATGTATATATTTTTTTAATTGCACAAATCATATGTATTGTCTTGTCTTGTTTCACAGCTGCTAAAACAGCTGATGATCATTGTATAGCGTATGCAACAACAACAAAAAAGAACAGAAATTAAAATGCGACTTCAAGAATAAGATTGTGGATCAACTGCTTAGTCAAGAAGTGAAATAAATAAATAAATAAATGAAGCTTCAGCTGCTGTGGGAAGTATAAATAATTCTGCTTCTCTGTGTCACAGAATCACTCTGCCTGTATCATTTTAGACTGTTTGCATGTGTAAATGCTGCAGGCTGGTTTATTCATCTGCCCAGCCCTAATAATCTAGTTGCCCTAAAAGGCAACTAGATTAAAGCTCCTGCAAAAGTGCAAATGTAGCATTAAAACACTGCTGCAGTAGCGAGTGTTACCTCAGTGTTATTGCATTTCTACAGATTTGCACTCTATAGAAAAAAAATCTATCCCACTTAAGATACTCTGGTAAGTTGCTTTACACTGTTTTAAGGTGTGTTTGTATGGATGTAGATTATTTGTCACACTGAAGTGAACCACTGTTCTGGATTCAGATATATATTTATCTGAAAATGCCCATTTTCAATTGAAAGCATAATGTAACCTCGTGACCAGTCAGAAACCACTGCAGGACCCCAAAGCTTTGCTGTAATTTGCCGGCAGTGATTGATCCCCAGGGAGTCTTTAGTATGCACTTCAGTCAATCAGCCAGAGTAAATGAACCTAGCGATCATGTTATTTCATCCCTTTTAAGGAGCCACTGGAACCATCTGTAGTGTCATCACCATTACAGCCTGCGGGCTGCATGTTCCGTCTCTCTTCACAGTGACAATGACGGGCAGCTCAGAGTGGAATTTGGTTAAATATATAACGAGCAAATGAAACATGATAATGGCTATTGGCACGATGTTCACGATTGTCTTTACATTAGTCTCTGTCACTTTGATTTGTCTTCACTTTAATCAGTGGTAATGAAGTTGTCTTTATGGAGACGCTCGCCTTATGGACTCTGACACCTCTTTGCCCGTCTGTCAGCGTGGCCCCAGTTAACACGCTGTGTCTAAATAAGCCTTGAACATCTGCTAATAAAGTGCTGCTAATGAGTGTCCTTGTTTAGGCTTATAATGAGCAATCATTAAGATCCGTCTTGCAGGCTCTCCATTCTGCGAGTCTTGCAACTCGAGCACTTAGTCGGCTTCTGTCATAAAGCACTTGTAAGCTTTAACGCTTGGGTGCATTGAAATTTTATGAGGTCTTTAGGCGGCCATCAGATTATCTCTGTGGTGTAGGCAAATCATTTTTATTCATCTGTTCAGTTTTTATCGCAGTTCGTCGAGGAACTACTTAATTTCTGCTGTACCGCATGTGCAGGTGGTCCGATTTATCTGCTGTTGCTTGAAATAAAGAGAGGCTTACTTTTAAATGTAATATGTAATGGGTTATCAGGAAATTAGTCACAATCAGAGCCACGATCTGATTAGAGCCACTGGAGCCTGCTGTGTGAATGTGGCCTCAGTGGTTTCTTTGAAAAGAAATGTGTCACTTTTTTTTTTTAAATATTGAAAATGAAACTCAGAAATTGCTGGGTTGAAACTTGTATGTCATGCGTCTTCTGTTATTATTAATAGAACAAGTTGTCAAGCTAAATATAAAGTTGCATCTCAATTCACCCAGAGCTTAATGGGATGTTTTAAAAAAAAAAAAGGCAGTTTTCTCATTAAAGTAGTTCTTCTGATTTTACACCTTAATATTTTCATATAATGAGGAACAGCAAAAACAGCAAATAATAAATCAGTTATCATAATTATAACAATGGCTGATTCCTGGAACCATAGTTCCTGGAACTATGCAGGGGGAATATGCCTTAAATTATCTTAAATTTACGTTGGATCGCAGAATCGCCCAGCCCTACCTTCATGTTCCGTCTTTCCCGTAGGTCTTTTCACTCTTCGGGTCCCTAAGGAGACAGCTGGGGAACACTTTGAAGGACTTCAGATGCTGACGAGTCTGCTTGCCCCCAAGGGATCCCGTTCAGCAAAACCACTAGTCGAAGATTTAAGCTCTGGTAAGTAATTTGTGGAGACATGATAAGCCTGTTTAGTGCTGTTTCATTTAGAGGATGTAGGATGTTAGATTCTGTTAGCCCAAACCGGAGAATATGACCAACAACACCCTCTTCACATATTAAAGGATGCAGCGGAAGTGTGGGTGGCGAAGAGGAGGACGACGGCGATGATGATGATGAAGAAGAAATTGACTGGCAGGTTGAGCAGGAGGTGTACAAGGAGAACACTGAGGAGGAGCTGAGAGCCTTGCAGAAATATGGTTTTGGCAACCAGAGGTCTGGAGTCTTTGCCAGATTACAGGTAATGTCCACGGATTTAGATTTTTTTCCTAGTTTCCCGAAACACTCGCATTCTTTATGAGTGGGATTACACTGGGATTAAGCTCTGTTTAACAGAGAGTGATGTTTATGTCATGCTGTGACTGTCCTGACAGGAGGAACTCAGCGATGTGATCGAAATCATGAACCCAGAGGGAACAACAGCAGCAGAGAGGCGGCAGGCGAGGCTGGAAGCAGAAGCATCTGCTTTTTCACCAGACCACTACCTGTGAGTTCATCAATGGAAAAAAAAAAAATCTGACTCTGCTGAATATACTGTATGGAGCTGTTTTGTTTTGAGTTATATATCCATGTGTCTTTGCAGTGCTGATCTGTTTGAGGATGATGAAATACAGAGACTGCTGAAGTTCAGACCGTGGTGGGCAAAGTTGATGCCTTCACCAGAGCAGGAAGGAGAAGCTGGTGAGTTCACCTGCTGTAATTCTTTCCGATACATCGTTTTACCTGAATTGTGTTACTATACTCAATCCCCGGAGCTTCTTCTTAAAGATACAATATGCAACATTCTGCCTCATAAAACACCATATAACAAATATCAATCCATCCATCTTCTACCGCTTTATCCTCCACATGAGGGTCGCAGTGGGTGTTGTGCCAATCTCAGCTGATATAGATGGACAGTTCGCCAATCCATCACAGTATAGAGACAAACAGCCATTCACTCTCACTCTCACACTCGCACCTACAGACAATTTAGAGTGTCCAATTGACCTAATCCCCATATTGCACGTTTTTGGACTATGGGAGGAAACTTGCCCTTGTTCTGACCGGGTCGTGAACCCGGGTCTTCTTGCTTCAAAGGCAAGAGTGCTAACCACTACACCAACCGTGTTACCCTATAACAAACTATATGTAAACTATATAGATATACAGTGGAGTAGAGGACTAATGTCATGAGCAGAGAGTGATGTCACAAAGTTACATTTCCTGACCTGTCAGAAACACTAGACCTTGTTCATAAATATTCCACAATCAACTTCTAATAACAAGAGTTTGATCATAAAAAAGGTCATGTTGTTACTGAAAACATAAGCTCTTTATTACCGCTGCATTACTTTATAAACGGTTTACTGTTGCAGCTGCAAACGCTTGCTATTACTTAAATTACTTAGTTCGGTCGACTGCACCTTTTGAATAATACAATTAATTCAACAACACAAATTCTTATTCAGTTTTCTTGGAGAATGTAGTGAAATATTTATTTATAATTTATTATCTTTTGATTGCTTTTTTAAATGTGTTTGTAAGTAATTTAGTAGGATCATCACTCTTAAGTGACTCATATCACAGTATAAAATTGATGGAAACCAAAAATGTCATCTGTACTAGTGCATTGTGATTTTTAAATAGATATGGTGTTGTAATAAGTACAACATTCTGTTCTTAGGAAGCAGTATTTCTATGTAAAAGCATTTAATAAAATACTGCAATAAAGTAAAAGTACCTCACACATACAGTGAGTCCTCCCCCACTTCTGAATTAAAGTCTATGGAGCTCAGTCAACATGCGTTGAACTCATGGGAATTCGGCTTTAAAGTCACTTTCTTTTTTTTTCCTTCAGTGATTAAAAACATTATCACATATTTTCACACATCACAGGTTTATTGATGTGGATGACTGGATTTTCCAAGCAATTTAAAGCAACCAGCAAAGTAGTGACTGAAGGCCACCAGAGGGTGGCATGAATTTGCAAAAACCGAGAGGGAAATTATGCATTATTAATTCTTTGACCAAATTAAAATACTCTTGTTGACCATTATGTTACTCCATGTGTACATAATACAAAACCTTCACAAGCAATATGAATTGAAAAAAATGTATGTTTATTATAGATCCCAATGGGAATCTGTCCCCTGGGTTTGATGTCTGCCAGAGTGTCTGACATTGTTCTCTGACAATATGAATCCCCACAGGACACACTTTTAACTGCCTCGTGTCAGAGGAAGGTCAGAGCTCAGCCCGTGGGCTAAAGCTGCTCTGCCTGCCAAACAGCCTCAGGGCGTCTAAGCCAGCAATGACACTCGCCATTAAGAGAGATTGAACTTGGACCTTCTGCTAATCACTACACCTCTATGGTGCCAATTTAAACAGCCACAACCACTAAGTTAGGATGTGACGACTCAATTTAGGCTATTATCTCCTTTAATTTACCGTAAGGTTATCCCTGTGAAATATTGTTTTTCTTTTTGCAGCCATTCCTTGCTTACATCCAATCTGTGGCTCATTTACTCAGACTGTTACTCCTTGTTGGCTCGAGCCTCCCAGCTTCATTTCGCCGTTGGAGTCTCTTGTATGAGAGCGATAGCTCGTGAGGCCTCAGCGCTGTAAGAGACTATTTAATTGTGCCATGCAGCTCCTCTCACAGCCTGCTAATTCCAGCACTTCCACTGTTAAGGCGTGCACATGGCTCACAGCCATAGCTTATGTGTAGTGCATGGGTGCCGTACGCTCAAGAGAGGATTTAGATTAAACAGATAGCTTTGTCACAGGAGGGAGCGAGACTGGTTGCTTTTCCACCAGCACCCGGACCTCGACTGCTGACGAGCAGCCATCAGTCAGCAACAAGAAGGCCATTAGCCGCACTCTGACTCTAGCCTCCAAAGAACATTACGCTTCGCAGTATCCCTGCCTGCTCCTTCTTCTCATTCTGCATTCTAAGACTGAGTGCCTCAGTCGGGAGCCCAGGCATAGATAAATGGGCCAAATTAAACTTAATGGCTTGATTGACAGGTGGAATAGCATTAAGCCACAGCTGAGTGTGAAGAATGGTGTCAGCCAGGGTATTTAAGTGGCTTGCCATCAAATCTTGAAGGCATGCTTGTGATTTTAACTGTTTGTCATATATTTATAATGGAGAAGTACAACTTCGCCACATGGGTCCTTTAGGCTCCCCCCAGCCTCCTCCTCCTCCTTCACTTCTGCTAAGTCTGATATATATGTCACCTGACAGATGGATGTGGTCACAAGTGCTAATGAAGTAGAAAGTGGCCCCTTTGTGCTCTCCAGTGTCAGGTCCAGTACACCGACAGGCCACAGCTGCCCACTGGAGGCCTGTATTCACACACTGGTTCAGGCTAAATGGTCCTGACAGCTCACTCTCTTTATCTTCTCCACTTTGTTGTGGCTGGGTTTAGAAATCCGACCCCAGACCCAAGATAGTCTTCTGTCAATGTTCAATAGGCAACTACTTCACTACCAGTGGTTATACTTTTTTTTAGCAAACTGTATCAAGAAATATCCCTGATTTGGGGATACACTTGGCATTATCACAGCATGCACCGTGCACAAAATCAATCATATCTGTTTATCCCAAGGTCAAATGTTGACCTCATGCATTTTGTGAAACTCTGGGACAGTTTTCCAACCCTCAGCAGTGTTTTTATGACGCATATTTACTCCATGCCATTGTGCCATCTGGACCTGTAGAGAGCTTTGACGAGCCAGACTGCCTTTCCCTACTGTAGGAATTAGGTCAGTTATTAATTTGCAAACAGGAGATGTCTGCGTGCATTGTGTGCTAATGTGCACTAGAATTGATTGGCTCCACAGAGGAGATGAATGAACATGACGTTTATTGAATCTGTTCACCTCAGCTCACCTCACCTCACCTTACCTTACCTTACCTCACCTCAGCTCACGTCGCTGCTTTAGCTGCAGTGTTAATAGACGATATATCATCGTTGTGAGGCTGCTGTGTCCAAATTGCATAAGGGTGAGTGCTCTGTTTTCTGTTTAAGGTTTTCCGTTCAGAATTTTCTTTTTAATCATATGCAAGTGTGTCATGCTACTTTATTCTTCACAGATGGCACTTGTAACCAGAGAAATGTCTATGATCATTTTAGTGTGAATAATGAGCCATTAATACAGTACATTTGCTCAGTGTTGGTATGTGCTTAGCATATAAATCTTGAATCATTTCAGTGCTTGTGCATCCAGTCATTTATGTCCTAATGTCTGAAACTGTGGATTCTCGTGGTCTCATTGGACACTGTTAAAGTATTGTTAACTGATTTGGAGGCAGAAACATCTGGCTGTTTTGTCTAAATGCACTTTAATTGATTTTATTGACAATATTTATACTGCACTTGTTTATGTATATTTTATTGGGGTATGCTGTGTGTGCATCTGTGCTGCTTTTGAGTCTGCAATGTATTATTGTTTTTATTGTGCTGTCATCCCTTCTCTCAATGCATGCTTTTGCATGTGCAATATATATATGCGTGGAAGCAGGGTTCGCTATCTGTTGTGTGTGTGTACGTGTGTGTCTGTCTTGGTATGTGTGTTCACTCAGCTGTGCTCTGGCACTGCAGCTGCACTAGTAAAGCAGCATCTGCAGGGAGCTGCAGGGAGCAAGGCTGACGTAATGCCATGGGAATCTCTAACACAGCAGAGCCAAGTTCCCACTGCAGCCGGAGAGATCATTGTTAAGTGCTGCGTGTGTGCGTGTGTGTGTGTGTGAGAGAGAGAGAGAGAGAGAGAGAGAGAGAGAAAGCTTGTGTATTTATGTGCTTGCTCCAGCCATTACGCACCAGTGTGTCTAGCTCATCAGGGGCTCAGTGCAGGGAGTCTCGCTCTATAAGCACTGGATGAAAGAAAGATACAACAAACTGCTGAGTTACAGCCTGTCCTTACAGACAGTCCATGTACCTTTCAGTACTGAATGATGCAGATGGCTTAAATGGGATTGAAGTCTGTTTGTGTCACTCCATTAGGCTTGCCACTGATCCCCATTAAGGCAGATGTCTCTTTCAAAAGGCAACGGTAGTAAATTTTCAAAGAGCAGGAAAGAGATATGATCATATAATGGAGCGGTGTATTTTTTCTTCACGCAGATTTGTCAAGCGTGTAAATGGGATTGGATTACAAAATGTTGATAATTTCACATGGGAGAATTTGGCGTAATTTGCCTCTGCTGCTTATCAGCCTCAGTCAGGTGCCCTTTAGCAATGCACTTTGCCCCCAACTGTCAGTGGAAACATCTTAACAACAGGAAACGGCCAACTCTCCTCTTCCCTTTCCTTTTATTCTACAACTACGCACACGCACACATACATGTAACTGCACATCAGAGCGAACATCTGTTGATGTATATACTCCTCCACTAGGGCTCATAGTTTCCTGCTGTGCTTTTAAAGTAATTGCTTCTCTTGCCCCATTTGTCCTCATACATGATGGTGTCCGTGTTTATTTTATCAGGAAATCCTAACTTCATATTCCTACCCTGTGGCATAAATTACCCAGTTTCCATTAAAATGTATCGTTATCACAAAATGTACATTCATTTGTGATTCCATCCACTGCTCTGAATTGAATAAGTCATCTTTATTTCACTTAAAATAGTTTGTTTTTGTATTCTTTAAATACCAAGTTGTACGTGTGGTGACCAGTGGTCTTCCTCACATCATCTCAAGCAAGCTTTAATGGTTACCATTTTTCTTTTGACCAAACCAACTGAAGTGGAAAGTGTTGTGCTGCAGGGAGGATGTGGAGTCGTTGAGTACAGTCTGTGCAGACTAAAACTGCATGTGTGCCTGCATTCAACCACATAGGATCCGTGCAGACCATCACTACAATTAATGGATGATGGACTATACATTACACAGAACTCTGTAGACACACAGATGCAAACCTGGGCCTTAAGACTTGCATTTGTCTTGAAATGTCTAACTGTACATTTCTTGTACTCATGCAGCCGTATCTTTCACTGACGATGAGAAGGAGCAACTGAGAAAGTTCACCAACCGCTCTTACCTGCTGGACAAGGCGTCCCGTCACCAAGCGTGGCTCAGCCTCGTTGACATTCTGCTGGCTTACTCCTACGAAGCGCGCTCCACAGAGGGAGAGCACAATGTGAGTGAGTGAGTGAGTGTATGTGTGAAGAGGCAACCCCTCATAAGCGGCACTTAGGATGACAAAGCCCTATATCCTCAAATCCTTTAGACCCCCCCTTCCATTTCATACAGATCCTTAAGAGATTACCGGCCGATCCGTGAGCTCTGATCTAGCTTCTCTGTGGCATTCCTCTCACGTGGTAGGTGCAGAAAGGAAAGGGGACCAGGGCTGACATAATTTTTAAACACCGTTGGTAGCAGGTGTGCATCCAAATACAAATAAATCTGCGATAAAGCACAGCGCTGAATCCAATTCCAGCAACAATAGTCTTTATCAAATGCATTTGGGATATTCTAATCTTGAAAGAGCCCTGCACAAGTCCCCTACTTCATTTCAGCGTGTAGCCTGATTTAGTGAGCAGCTGCTCTCAGTTCGTCAATCAGAATTGACTGTACTGTATTTTTCACGTAGTGCTATTGTTGTAATGACAAGTGATTTCCTCCTCTGCAGGTTGAGTCACCATGGACAATCAGGAAACTCAGCGGGACTCTCTGCTGGCTGGAGGTAAAGAAATCATATTTGCTGCCGTAAAGATTTTCTGTCACATGCTCGGACTGGTAATTAAATACACATACAGTACGTTATCATGGCACTTAATGCGCCGAATGCTTTTCCTGTGACCACTTGACTGTACCGTTGTGTGTGTGTGTGTGTGTGTGTGTCGAGAGAGAAAAAAGGGCTTTAACAATTAGAATATTTGTGATCAGTGTATGGGAGCTAAAACTGCAGCGGGTCGGGGGCTGCAGCTAAGGAGGCGGTCTGTAGAGTGTAAGGGACAGGATTTTGTTTAAAGATGTCCACAAACCACCTCCAAATGTGCACAGTTGCAAAATAGTTTTCATCAGTTTCCTGAAAATAGTTCAAGTCGTTTTTTTGTCTTCTCCTGCTAACAGGCTGACAGACACCGTATCGGCGGTAATAAAGTAGTAAATTGCTTAATTGCTGACTGCTTTAAACTTACTGTACTGGACTGGGGCTGCTGTGAGCCATTAAATTCAGAAACAATCAATAAAAGGCAGCTGCAGGAAATTGTTCTTGAAAAGCTGTTTCATCGTTTACTTTATTGTTTTCTCTTGTGTTGTGATGGTGGCCAGAGAGCTCCAGTAAAGTTATTTTACGATGCATCTTTTAATGTGTTTTCCTCTTTCCCCTGTTTCTCCCTGTGTTACTCTCACTCGCTCTGTGTGTGTGTGTGTGTGTGTGTGTGTGTGTGTGTGTGTGTGGTGTGTGTGTGTGTGTGTGTGTGTGTGTCCAATACAAAAGCTTCTTTTCGCACATGTAAAGTTTTGGCACGATTGAATCCATTGCCAGCCGCCAGTTGGCAGTGATAAATCAGGTGTCAAGGGTTTGCACAAATTTCCATTTCCTGCTCCCATGTTTTGGAACACCTAAAGTACATATCGCAACAGAACAAACACTGTATTTTCACCAGTGTTGCTTTTGTTCCATTTTAAAGGTGCCAAACCTTGACGGAGTCCTTTAGTAAAAATAAGAAACTCAGTTAAGCACCTTTTTTAAAAAAAAAAAAAAGGCCTGCAAGACTTCAGCAAACTTTCCCAACAGTGTGGATCTGCTTCAGTTTGCCTTGAATTTCATCTTAACATTCATTCAGTATGTTTTTATTCATGGCTTCTGTAAATATTGTATCTGTTTTCAAAGCGTAAGCGAATAACAGACTGCAGTACTGCTGCTTTTCAGGGCAGGTGCTCATTAACAGATTGGGCTGGTTTTCATAATGTGACAAATGTGAATGTAGAGCACATGTTAACACATCTTTGCACCATCATGCTGAGAGAAGAGAGAGCGCTGTAGCTCTGCTCATCCTAATTATAAACAGTAACTGTGCAAGGAGAATCCTTATTAAATATGTTACATATTACTCGTGCTTTGGATATAGATAAGTAGTAATTTGTCAAAAAAAACTGTAATTTCTGTGTTATCTTCATCAAAGTTTTGGGAAGTGTACATTGTAAGGCATCAAAAATCCAGCAGCAACATAAAAAGCTCAATTTATACTGCTTGTGTTTTTATGGTTTGGCCTCTTTCAGACTTTTTGCCTTCTCCTTGGACCATATGTCATTTTTAGACTTTGGAAAATATCCAGAAAAAAATTGCCATTCACATGGGACGAGCGCAGCAAGAGATTGTCTGGCTCTGCTGCCTTCACAATAGCAGGAGAATTTTCAGAACATTCAGGGTGAGTGGCGGCGTCTGGCTTGAGTACGCAGGAGACAGGATACTTCCTCACTCTTGCTCACACGGGTTCACTCGGACTCGGAGAGACAAGTTAATATCGAATACATCCTCTATAGATGATATTGGGAAATGCCAGCACATCACTGCAGTCCTGGCAGATGCTGCAAAAAAGCTATACACATAAGGGCTGAGTATTTCCTATAACCTCATGATGTATGTATGATGTATGATCGCATCATGAGGCATTGGCCGTGACTGAGATATGTGCTGCATTACGTTAACACACCAACTGGCTTTATCTCACAGTGTACCTTGGATGGTGTCAAGACTACCATCACTGCATTTGCTGCTTTATCGATTCAGTTACATCGTAATCGATGAACACATTGGCGAGGTGTACCTCATGATGTTCTTTTTAGCATAACCCTAACAGACATTCTGTCAGAGAGAAGTGCTTTAGAAACGGGAATATTTATAGATCTATGCTTTGTCTTTATATGCTTTGTCTACCCTACCCGACACTAAAAACTCATTGCATTGAAGCTTTTTAATAATAAAAAGGTCAACATGGCTGATATATAGAAAGCAGTTCATGGCGGGGTTTTTTTTTTATCCTCCTCTTGTAAGTCTTAAACTTGACTTTCAGCTGCAACTCCAGGTTGACTGATGTGTTATGGCCTGGATGGATTATAAAGAGATTAGAGAGGCTCCTCAAGTGAATGTCTGAGTGCGAACGTGTTTCACACATATACACATTAACGATGTGTAAATATGTTGACAGTTGAATTGATATTTGAAGACACATTAGAGACCCCTCTGGAATAAACAGCTCAGGTCATTGTTCAGACAGGAGCAGTGTGTGACCTACAGGGACTTGTCAGTTGTTGGACTTGGCACGTAACCTGTATAATAACAATAACAGGTGTTTCCAATTCAAAGAGTAAATGAAACGTGGTGTGTGGAGCCTGTCTGCCACTACACATTTTTGTGTGTGTCTGCCATTATCTATCGTTCACATTAAGTGTAGCTTTTCAATGCAAGAACAAATGCTGTATTTATACTGTATTATTCTTCTCGTCTTGATGGCCGCTCAGTTATTTACACACCCTTTTGCCATTCACACTAGTTGTGCTGCACGAAATTTCATTTTTCATACATAAAATGGAATACATAATCAGTCGCTCTTTACTTCTCTCCTGACATGTTTCTTTTTTTTGCAAAACTCTCACTTTCCTTTGACCCTTCCATGAACGCATATGCATGAGAAGAAAAAGCTGTTAGCGTGTCTTCACTCTTGCAGCAGAATGTGTGATTTCACATGGGAAATGAGCACAAACATGTTAGTAGGTCTTGTCACTCTGACATTGTTATCACTGTATTTCTGCACATGAATTAAATGATGTTAATTGGTTATCAACCTGAAAAGATTACAATTTTATTCTATAATCTATCATGGTAAACATGAACGCACGTCCATATTCATAGTAGTGGTCTATTCCAAGAGGACAGTTGTATTTAGAGTCGTAGTAAATCCAGTGTTTTTACATCGGACCTTTTTGCAGGTGTAGTTTGTGACATATGAGTTTGAGTCTGTCTAAAATAGCCACAGCTAGTTTATTCATTCTTGTATGCATCATAATTCTGTCTCTTCTCTTGAACTATTACAAATCAATTCAGAAAAGTCAATTTAATTTTAATAAGGAAAAAAAACAAACTTCTCAGCTGTCTGCATCTACTGTATTTACCTTTTACTTGCTCACGATCTTGCCATGGATTAAACACATGTTAATTAGAGTACTTACAAAAGAACACAGACCGAGCGGAGCAGTAATTATTATTTAAATTTTTCCAGCAAAGTCACGGGTAATTCAGCCTGCAAATGTTGTTCTAGAAGTGCTTTAAGCAAAACTGGGAGAAAAAAAATGTGTTTACATGGTTTTTCACTGAGGGGTGAAAACCATGTGTGTGTGGGTGCACCACCACTATAACTAGACTGAATTAATTCACTGCTGTTCCAAGGATCGTCATTCGTGTTCCTGGTTTTCTCAGAAATGTGTTTCCCCATATGAATAACAAATAAGGGAACCAAAAATACACAATACTTTTTGAGTGAACACTTCAAATACACCAATAACTGTTTCATAAAAACATCATAGGCCCTCTGAACTGTAATTCAATCAAACTGTGAGGTACCAAGAGTTGATCAACCTTAGATGTGTGACACAATGTTGTCTTCACGGTTAACAGAAAGTGGTTTTGCCCTCCTGTGTTTCTGTTTTAATAACATATCTACTGAGACCGATGATGTAGTTTGTTGAATGATCTTTAATTAATCAGGCAGGGCTCACTTGAGTTTGCACTTATATATAGATTGGGGTGGGGGGGGGATTATTCTCCGATACATATTTCTCTTCCTTAAAAAGAAAAGTGAACGGACATTTGGGGACTTTTTAAACGGCTTACAAAAGAACAGCGCTAGCAGAGTGGTTCATATATCCAAATGTCTCTCTCTGTCTCTCTGTATCTCTCTCTCTCTCTCTCTGTCTGAGGCAATATTTGTTTTCCATCTATTCTTCAATAAATTCATTAAATTGAAATGGAGAAAGATAAACTCTTTCGTAATTGCAATAAAGTGCCCAAGTTCAATAATTAATTGCGAGAAATCACATTTTTCTGATGTTATAATTCCAAAGTCCATATTAGCAATGTAAAGTGACTCTTATCAGTGTGTCTTGACTGGGACTCAAATGAATGCAAATTAAGTTACGTTATGGACTTGACTTTTCATTTTATTTGATTATTTTAAATATGGCTGGGTATCGTTGTACTGAGGTCTCAATTTGTTTCGATATTGATTCATTTCGAGATATTTCTGTTTCAGTTCCAATTTTGATTTGTCATAATAAAACCCCACCGAACTAATACTGTAAATCGTCAAAAATGTGGATCTCTCTCACTTGCATCATTAAAAATATTAATGCTCATACTTAAAAAATGACCCCAAAGTAATTTAATGCACTTTTTATTTATGTAAAAGGAAATCATTTGTGTGTGTCGGGTGCCTTCGAGCCATCCAAGACACACTTGGTTTCTAACAATAAACAAGCTCGTGAAGAGTTTGCGTCCCTTGACCTTGACCACACTTTGAGAAGTAGCAGTTGTCTCGCTGTGGTGACAGTGGAGTAAAGAATAGTCTCCACCTGCCTGCCAGCCCTTTAGTACTCGTCCGTCAGTCAGCCGAGCTGTCGGCTCCGACTGACAGGCTGCCTCGCTCTCTCCCTCTCTCCCTGCCTCCCCCTCTTCCTCCTCTCTTATCCTTCACTTTCTGCTCCACAATAGATTCCTCTCCGTCTTTGACTGTCTGCCTGTCTGTGTGTCACTGCTGATATCAGCGCTGCTTCCTCACTCCATTTTCTCTCCATGCTGTCTCCTCTTTATTCTCTCACTGTCTGCCTCGCCTTGCTTATGCCTAACATTCTCCTTCCCTCTACCACCCAACATCCCCCCCCCCCCCCCCTTTTCCATCTGCTCTGTGTTGATCTGTCCTCAGTTGACTGCGCTGGTGTGACTGCGTGTGTCCCCCCCCTTCCCTCTACCCAGCAGCAGCAGACCTTATTTACACTCCTACTAAACAAGCCCAAGGGAGAATGTGATCCCCGATGACACACACACACACACACGCTCACAAGCTCGCAACACATCCCTAACAAGGCACAAAGAAAAGCAGACACACGGGATAAAAATGTCTTGTTTTCATCTGCGGGCTGTGTGTCCATTAGAGCAGAGAAAATCTGAGAGTGAAGGCAGTGATTAAAGGGAAGCAGCAATTAATTGGCCAGGACTGCAAAGGTGTTTAAGAGATGTAATCCCCTGTTTTGCCAGCTCTATAATTGAGGAGTTGTTAGGAGTAATTAGAGCACCAACAACTGCAGTGCACTCCAACGGGAGCCAGACTTCAACTTAAGAAAAAGAAAGGAGGGACCACAAGGACTGAAATTCTGACAGATACATCTTGAAGTTGAGTGAAAGCAGCCAATATAATAAAAATGGTTAGTTTTTGTTATCTTTAAGTGTAAAATCTTATTCAACAGTATCTGTTCAAATGATTTTGAATTATTAAAGTTGCTTTTTATAATGGGGCGAAATGATCGAGGAAGCTGTTATTGTCAAGAGATTTTGGGGGGAGAAATTGATAACGGGTCAGATATAACATGAAAACCAATTGTAACCTCTATGAAGTCTATAAAAAATGATAACCAGTGTGTGTGAGGGCTGGGTTAATCTTTTTTTTTTTACGATTAATGATGATCTTCATTTGAACGATTGGATATTGATTCATAAAATCTTTTCATCGCTCTTTTAATATAAGCTTTGGCTCCTGTATCCTCTGCCCAAGTCTTGCAAGAATATCGTGTTCAAGTCTCATTTGACCGTCATAGTCTCACGTTACCTTGAGGCTGGTGTAATTACCGAGAGCTGAGCTTACAGCTGAGTCCTCCGATTTTTTCATTACTTTGTTAACTGTGGTGTCGAACCACAAATACTTCCACACACCCATTTTCAGATGATTTGTTGTGTTGTGATTGTTGGCTCTGGACGTCGGTTAGGTTTTATTTGCGTTCTCCATTGTCACGACAAAACAACAGAACATCACTCTTGTTGTCCTCTGATGATCAGAGAGGACATGGATGCTGGTCAAGCTGTGCTCACGGTATTCTCTGCTGGATAACTTGGTGATTACCTCAAACTGCCTGGTGCGATTCTAGGCTGGATATCTCCAAATTAATTGATTGCACTTTGATGGCAAACCACTGTCTGATCCCCATCCTCAATACGGATTAATTAGTCGTCCAGTTTTATCTTGTTTCTCTTATTTTCTATCAGCACTTTAACACAAAAACACACCCAGCCTGGATCATTTTCTGACAGTCACATTCTCTCTTTTACAGACGTACTGCTCCATGCAAGAGGTGTTGGTGTCATTTGGACGTAGAGTGTTGTGTTACCCACTCTACAGACATTTTGCACTGGTCTCTGCAGCCGTTTGTGACACAACTAAGATTTTGCAGTCAGGTGAGTGTGAGCATGAACATCACACACACACACACACACACACACTCACACAGGGGCTAATAAACTCACATTACTCCATTGATCTTTCATCTCAGCAGACCAGTTGTGACCCTGCAGTGTCTGCCACATGTTCATTAATAGGACCATGCCATGTCATATTATTCATGATAATGCGGTATACATTTTTATGTGACTCGTGATGTGGGGTCCACCGCCTGTCGTCGCCACTAAAACAGAAGCGTGGCTGAAATGCAAAGTAGCTCACAGGACTCGGATGCTGTCTGTCTGTTGCTGCCTTGTTTACTCTGTTTGAGTTACAAAGGATTTCATATACTAAAGTCATAGAGGAAACACAATTTTTATCTTTGGGGATTCCTGCAACCCATGCGATAAAATAGCTGGTTTTCTCTATGGACTCTGGTGTAAGTGACACAAACGTCAGTTTCCTGTTGGAACAAGCTGTCTAACTGTAAGATAAATATTTTGTAGCTGTGGTGCGGAATAGGCGAGAAAAGAACAGGGAAATGTTGCCGCTTTTATGGATTCATGGATTAAATCAAATGTGAACAAAACTGGAGTTGTTTCACTCTACCATGAACACATGATCATGACTAATTAGTGTTATTTGATTTTGGCCACCCTGCAGTTTTGTCTGAACAGTGTTGTCATTATGTAAACGAGGCTGGCGAGTGAAGTCGGAGTCTGCTGCTTGCCTGTGAGCACTGGGATGCAGGTCAATTGTGAGACAGCCTGAAAGTCAGCATGCTTTTCGTGGTACACTGCCCAGTAAAAACAGCCTTCTGAACAGACCCCAATCTTTGGATGAATTCACAAGCACACTGCGGCATGTGTTTTCAAAAAAAAAAGTAATATTGCTCCAGCTGAGCAGGAGCGTGGCCTGACTCGCGGCTCCCCTGGGGGAGTGAAATGTGGATTAGTTAAGAACGGACAATTGAGTTTGATTTTTTTTTTTTTTTTTGAAGCCCAGGGTAATCTTTAAATCAAAAGCCCCCATGGACAGATGAAGCTCTGCAGTATAAACACTCTCAGGATGTGTGAGGGCTAAGATTATCCAGCTTTTGATGGATTTAATGCTGTCAAATGACAGCAAATTAAGACCTTTTAAGCTCCAGATTAGCATTTCTGCGCGTCATTAAGTCGGAAGATGAGTTGATCAGGAGAACCGGGGACGCAGCAGTCTGAGTCACTGTTCCCCTCACCTTCTTTTTCATACATCAGAGGCACTTCTCATATCAAAAGCAGGTTTCTCATGTTTGTTTCAATCCAGAAAGTGTTCCAGTGTATCCTGACGGCTCGTACATCTTCATACACATCCCAGTGATAAGACACTCTATTTATACTGTATCTGTCAAGGAAAAAGTAGTTATGTCACAATCATTTTTCCTAATGTTGACTCCCAACTGATTTAATTTAAAGCTTGCCAGCATTAGGACTGTGAATAATCGAACTGTAACACGACAGTTTTTCAGCCTGGCGTGTGTCTGTGGCCAATTTTTCTCCCAGCATTTTTCATGCACTAAATAATTTGTCAGGATAAGGCGAATGGTAATGCATGTTACATTTTTTGGGAGACACTTCATTTAAGTGGCCGTGAAAGCAAACATTCGTAGAAATGAGTAAAACAAACCCATTAACGGCAGCGTGCAGGTTAAGACCTTGAAGGAAATCTTATCCGTGGGTAAATATTTGAACAGGTCTCCAGTGGCATGGTGAGTACGCTCAAGGAGCTCCTCCACCTGCTTCCTAAAGAACTACTGCGCAGGTACAAAAGAGCCGAGAGCCTGAGGGAGCTGCAGGTGACATGGTGCGGAGAAATATGGGGTCATGCTTGTGTCCCCCACTGGACTGAGGAGACAAGAAGAGACAAGAATTGCCAGATGTGGTCCACCATGCATGTCTGTTGTTATTCTTTTTCAGGGGAATATTTGTGTTGGTCATGGAAAATATGGCATCATTCCCATGGCATTTTGGGAATTCAAGGAAAGTTTGCGAGTTAAATGAGATGGGGTCAAATCTTCTGTTTAAATAAGCACTGTGTTGTCAATTATGTGTGTGTGTGTCATCTCTTTAGGACCTTTTCTCGCGTAAATACTGACCAAACAGGACCAGTCCTCGTGGAGGCCCAAACCTGGTCCTAATGAGGCAGAACCTCATTTCTGAGGCACTGGTTATGTTTAGGGCTACGGATTGAATTGTGGTCAAGTTAAGGTTAGACATGAATTGGTTAGGTTCAGGCTGTCCAGATGAGTGGAAGTCGATGCAGTGTGAACAGTGTGAAAGTATGTGCTGATATTGGATGCATACTATAACTAGATGAATTGAAGTAGACAGCTGAAATGCAGTGAGCATATATTGTCATGTTAGTTGGCAGTACTGTAAAGGCTGAACTACATTAGACGTCAACCTGGATGATGTTTCTATGCTGGCTTTTTATAGCACGTCACTTCTGCATTACTCTTCCTGCTGCATTTCCTACTTTCATTTAGCTGCCAGATACTGACAAGAAAAGAGAACATACCACTTCAAAGGGATAGTGCAGGTCTTTTTTTTTTTTTTTTTGATTTGTGGTTGTATTAAGTATGGACACATAGTCAGCTGGCTCCCTATGCCGAGAACAGCTTGAGGTGCGGAAGCTCATTCTCACTGTAAACATAGCTGCCAGCGGGGACACAAGGAAAAACAGATTTTTAGCTCACCTGAGAAAACGTGCTCCCACCTAAGTTGGAAATTGTAAGTGTGTAAACCTATCACTTTCCCACGCCAAAGAGAAAACTGACAATTTTACATCATGGCACATAGGAGTTGTTGATCCACTGTTGCCTCCATCAGTGAGGTAAAATGTGTTATGCTGTGACTTTCTTCACCATCAACTCCCTTGTTCCTGTCAGCTACAAAGGCGGATTTTCTCTATGGACTTTGGTGTGGGGGAGGAGGCAAATTCTGAGATGAAAAAGACTGTTTAGATGATGAGAGATATGGCAGACTTAAGCTGGTGTGGATTTTATTCGTTGGACATTGTTCAAGTCATAAAATCATCTGAACAAAAAAAGAAAATTCTACTAAAATATTTCACACTCTTCACAGAGATGTGGTGAGAGAATGTGACATACCCCAGTTCCCTATTAGCCAGTATTTTCAGTCATGAAAATGAATCCTCTCTCTAGAATACATTTTCACATTTCCAAATGACCCGTCCATCAAATACTGGGAAGTTTTACCCAAGACAGTCACATGCAAATGCAAACACCACAATGAAAATAAAATGGAAAACTTTGCAGTCGAGGGAAAGGGTTTAACTAAAACTATGTGCAGCACGGCAGAGATTCTTAATACCTGCAGTGGGTACCAATTATCCGTTTAACAATATGATTTAAGATATGGCTCAATTACAACAGACTGACGCTACTTTGCATGAGGGATAAGTGGGTGTCCTACATGGCAGATGTAATCTGCAGCATAAAATCAATGTGTTTATATAATCTGATGTAAATTCCAAACAGGACAAGTTTTAACCTGAATGCACTCTATTCCTGTTTTTACGTGTGTAATTATTATGACATTTTAATCCACAGAACCCTTTACAGATGTTTGAGAAATAAAATTTGGATTAAGACAAAAACAAAATTTCACTAAATGCAGTTTTAACAGTTTTTTTTTGGAGTCCCTCATTTCTGTCCAGAGGACACAGCAGCCTTTGTATTTGTCCTTCCTCACACCCACCCCTGCGTCTGTGCCAGCCTGCTCTTTTAGCAGCTGCAGACGACTTCCTCTGTGGGCCTCATGTGCTTCCCCACTCATCACATAATCTGCTTTTGCCCAATTAACACACCTGTATCACTTGTCAGATGCCTTTCGCCAAGAATCACAAGAGCAAAGTGAGAGGAGAGAGGGAGAGGAACTTCTCCCTGTAACTTTCTACTAACAAGTCATGAATCCTCAGCAAGAGAGAAAAAGTCAAATCTTGGAAGTGAGTGTGTTTTTTCCTCGCATGATCCAAGTCCTGGACTTGAGGGCAGAGTTCCCTGCATATGATCCCATACTTAAATGAGAACCAAATGTTTGCTTAAGGTTTTCCTCACTGCAAGTGTGCTGTTTATTTTGACTGGACAGAATGTTCATGGACAATGCCAACCAACTCTGTGGAGGGGGCAGGGGGGGGCGGGGCATTCTCTCTATTGCCCTCAATGGGTTGCTGGTCACATCATCAGGCTATTTATACGTCTGATTGGTGAGAGAAGTGCTCTGGCAGTTTTTGCTGGCGGGATACCTCTGGGGAAAGTCATTTGTCAGGATAACAAATGGAGATCGTGTGTAGTTCTGCATGTGTGATACATTTGTGGTGTTGAATGCGCGCTAAGACAATTTCTATACACGTTTGCCAAAGTGCCGGCCTCGGCCATAAACCATGGCGTGTGCATCGTGGCTAAAAGCTCCCCCACTATTTAGTAGATAAGAATATCTGATAGTTACATTTGCTGACAGGTGATATATTCGAGCGTTGATTGATCTCAAGGCTTTATGTAATCAGTTGCAGCGTGAATCTGATGCTGAGTGTTCAGTAAATACCATGTGGGATCCACATTACCTCAGGCGCTGTTGCAGTGCAGTAAAAGACATCATTAAAAACAGTAGTTCGGTACATTTCTGTAACGCATAATGACGACCGAGATTTAATGTGTTTACATTATTAGATGAGCTAATCGTCATGGTCATTGGTGTAAAAGCACTTCTCACTTAGTCTACACATGCTGTTAAAAAAAAAAGAAAAAGAAAAGAAAGCAGATAGTTATTCAGGAAAAATAAATTGGATTGCATGTGTTATTTAATGTGAAGCATTGAATTAAAATGTGTTTTTCAAGCTGCAAAGCAAACCCGCAAACATGGAATTGCACTGTTTATTTAATTGGTTGCTTGTCTAAAGCACAAGTTCACCCCAGTCCCTGAAGAGCACGTGTTTCCTGACTGACATATAATTGGTATCTAAGGCTGTGTATAGTAACAGGTTTTTATGCAGAGGTTTTTGCAGCCTCCACCCAAATTCCACGGAGGTGAATGGAATTTTGTTTATGGTGCTCAAAGCACGAGAAATGAGGTTTTGTGAAAAACACTCAAACATGTGTCGCTTTGGCAGGGGACATTTATGTTCTCGCGTGAGGGTGGAGCAGCAAAGTTATGGCTTTTGATTTTCTCGGGTCACGTCATCGCTGATCTTCAGCGCGGCGTTGCTTTAAGTCACAAGTCGAATGGCATCATTTCTGTCCGTCTGGGACGCTTCCAAAGTATTACGAAAGCTGACAGGGAGAGCGGGCATCAATGCGACGATGATGCGCATAAATCATACGACGCACTTAATGCCGTGCAGCTGTTCACGCTAGAAAAGTGGCACAATTAAACATATTCAAGTAATTAAGAGGCTTTAAGCTGAGCGGTAAGACAGATGGGTGGCAAATCCATACTAGACAGCTCTCACCACAAGACTACAACAGTATTCAGCGTGCTGTCATTAGGGGGTTTAGCAGAAGTTTAGGCTCGAGGTTTTCTGACAGAGACATTCACTCGATTCACAAACTGCTGCGAGAACTTAACTCTGAAATAATCGTTTTACTCCTCGTTTAGGACCAGGCAGGATTTCTTTTCTTTCTTTTTTTTTAACAATTACTTACTTACTATAAAAATAAAGATGCTGTAAATAAACTGTGTCATTAAAGTGGCCTGATGTCATGCAAAACTGGAAAGACAGTCATTACTCTGTAGGACTGTGTTATTGTTATTATTAGTTGCAAATCAGGCCTTTGTGATTGTCAGATCACATTAAACTGGATTCAGATTAGAACTCCCGTGGTGCGGCACAATACCTGAATGGGCTGCTGAGAATGTATTTCAAGTGGAAAACCATCGGTTACATTTACTGCTCTTTTTTCGACAGATAAAAGCAAACACGTGTTTAACAAAAAAAAAAAAGTCTGAACAGAATCATGATTGAAATGACAGACTGACTGCCAAAAATAGAGCTGTCTATTCCGTGGCTCTTTTGCCCCGGATGAACCTTTTTTTTTGTTTTTCAACCAGGAACCAGGCTTCTTAAACCGTATGGATCAAATTACCCCGCAGCTCGCTGGGGTTTTTCCTCTGATCCTGTACCTTGGCTTTTATGTATGGAATAATGACTGCAAGCCTTTAGATTCATGCTGTGTCTGCCAGCAGCTGGAGTACATTGTCATCCTTAATGCTGGAGTGAGAATAACACTGTTTTTCCATTTGCCTTCCACGGTGTGTTTCTGTGCCCAGGGAAAGCCTGTGTCCTCAAATGCCTGCTGGATATTCACAAAGTCTTCCGAGAGAACGAGCCGGCCTACATACTGAACGATCTGTACATCACAGACTACTGCATCTGGATCCAGAGGGTCAAGTAAGTTCACACACACACACACACACTTCCATCTATGCATGCACACCTCAGAGACTCTTCATCTCAAGAGAACTGCAGCATCTTCAGAGCCGAGGGAAGTGCCACTCAGCCCCCATGATGCATCGGTGATTTAGAGGAGAGAATTAGACGAGGCATTTGTCACAGCGGCTCCGAGTGAATGACCAAGGCAGTGATACATGCAGTCGCTCATCATAACTATTAACATGTGTCAAAAGTGCCATCGCTGAATCTCAAAAGAGCCAGCTGCACTCAGTAGATTCACTGTGTGCAGAAGAAGAGTTTTCCTGTGTGTGTGTGTGTGCATGTGTGTGGACCTATTCTGGCATAAACACTGGCCTTGTCAGGAACAGTAGTCCACATAGTAACCAAAATCAGGTCCTAATGTGGCAAAACCTCATTTCAAACCCTAAGATGTGAATTGTATTTAGGTAAGGCGTGAACTGGTTATGGTAAAGGTTAGGGATGAGATTTTGCTGAGGCTGTCCAAATAATTGGAAGTCAATGCCAAGTCCTTACAAGGATAACTGCACGGACCTGTGTGTGTGTGTGTGTGTGCACTGGAGTCTCTCACATCCTCCCTGCTCCATAACCTTCCACCAGCATTTTAAGCCAATCCTGCAAAATCTGCAATCCCCCACCAAATGATATAGGTTTGAAGGCTCTCGACTCCTCCTTGCACATATTTTACAATTACTTACACATTTCAAATGTGAGCCTGCGAGCACATTACTCAGTAATGAGCTCTGTTTTACTCTTGGCCAGGGTTCAGCCAAGTGGTGTGCTCGTCTGGAAAAAGCCCAGTTGAAAAATGTGTGCCTGATGTTGTAGGCTCGGCGCCCAGATGCAGACACGATAAAAGGTCTGCGGGGATTTAGTGCAGTTTCTCTTCCCTTGTTTCTCTGTACATTCTTATTTCAACATTTTTCCAGCAGTGGACTTGAATTCTGCTCCTCGTGGATGCTGCGGATGCCGGGATCGTACTGTGTGGCAGAAATCAGCGGCTCAGCTCGGGATTCGTGTGATCTCTTATCTCTTGAGGTCTTTGACCCCAGAGGAGACAGGCCCCTTTATCTTACTCTGTAAGCACATGAGGCTGCTGACACTCTGTCAGCTTTCTGAAAATCTCAATCAGTCTCTTCTCCGTTGAGGGGCACTGGAGCCCTGCCTCTTCTCCTCGTTGGACGTTGGAACTAAATGTCAGCTTGACCTCACATGCTGACTCGTACTCCACCGTCCATCGATCATTAAATGGATTAGTCTGTGCTCACTTAGCACAGACCTGTGATTGAATTGTTACATTTCCCCCTTTCATGTGAAGTAGGGCTTTGTATATTGTGAAAGCTGGGCCTCATGATTCTTTTGGTGGTTGGAGTTTCTTCTCCTGCACTTTAATGTTTGACGAAATTTACTCTGAAATGTCTTTATGGTAAATATCACCGTGTATTGAAGCTGTGTCGAGGGATCCACTGTGTGTGGTCTCCCCTCCAACACCAACGTGGCTGAAAGCCAAACTCGTTTGAGGAGCACATGACTTGCTGGTTTATTTTGTGTCGTGTGTGCGTGTGTGTGTGTGTGTGTGTTAACACAGTGGAACTTGCTGGTTGAGGCATCTGAAAGTTAACTTTAAGGGAGCAGAGCATAGAGAAATGGCTTCATGGAGTTTCATAACTTTTATTAATTCTGCAAACATACTGTCAGTGCATTCTCCCTACAACGCCGCTGCCTGTAGTCACTGATAAAACAATGCCACGATGAAAATCGCGAAATTCCTTGGAACATCATGATAACATTTTCAGCTTATATCGCGCACACCCCCCCACAGAGAAGCTTGGATTGTTTTTTATTGTCTCCCCTTGTGCGAGCTGTCATCCCTTGAAAAAAGACATTCAGACGAGTAAAAACCACATCTATCACTGCCAGCCACTTAAAAGAGCATCCGAGCTTAAGTTGCTTTTTGTTGTGTCAGTGTGGGGATTCTGGCTCCATTGAAATTGCATACAGTCTCCTCATGTGGTTTGGGAAACTATGTTCTCATGTTTGTAGTTTAATATTAAAAAGGAACCAAAAGCTGCACGGGAGACTTGGGCCTGAACTCTGTTGCTTTGAATGAACAGACCAACTTCCACCGCCATACATGTGGTTTGTTATGGCAGCTCCCCCCCCCCCCCCCCCCCCCTTTGTGTCTCCTGACAGGTTTGATGACAGATTATGGAGGCATTGTCTTCTCCGGTGTGAGATATTCCCCCGTGCGGGATTTGTCATCCTCGGCTAAGTGAGTGGTCTCTGGGAGCCAGGCGGAAAAATTAGATGTAATCTATACCCCGGATGCAATCGCTGTATCTTGTCACTCCCTGCCACCAGCGAGACAGATGTGATCAGCTGCGCATGATGGACACAGCGATTAATAGGTGTTTGTTGGCTAGGGAGTTGATTTATTTAGTCTCCCTGACTGTCCCACGTGCATTTCTACTCCTAAAGTTCCTCTGACTGCTGAGACATCCGTCTCAAATTTACAGCCTCATAAAGGCTTCACTGTGATTTAAGCTCCGGGGGAAGCACTCGCCTTTTTCGCTCTCACACTTGGAGACAGAGGAGAAGCCTGCACACTGAAATCAGGAGTACAAGCTCAAAGCAATTTGCTCTTCTCATTGTCTCAGTGGTGTGGAAGCTTTTTTTTTTCAACACACTTCTTCCTCTCTGGAAACTGTTTCAACTTGGCCCTCGCACATCCCACCCATTCCTAATTATCTCGGAATTGTTAGCAGAGAGTATTATTCCAAAATGGAGCAGCAGCCTCTCCACTCCATTAGCCTTGGTGCATGCTTTTGAAGGTCCGCAGATGCCAAAGCCCCCACAGAGCTGCTGGACTGCGAAGAAAAAAGAAAGTCGCCTCACTCTCTCTCTCTTTGTCTTCACCCACTTTATCAAAAAGCTGGGAGAGAGGCCAACGTAGATTCATGGCAGCCAGCACAGACAAAAAGCCTATAAGCTTGGTGTTGTGTTACAGTACCTTTGTTAAATCAGAAGGGCTACAACTTCCTTTTTTTTTCCCCGTTAAGGTTCGCTGAGAAAACACCCACCCACCCTTATTAAATGGGTCAATTAGATTCCAACAGGAAAAAAAACATGGCATCATACAAATGATGAGCTCCAGGGTTTAGTCTGGGAGATGGGAAAGGGAGTTGAGTTTCGATATGAAGTCATTCTTGCAAAAGGAATAACTGGCTCTCTGGTGAAAATTTGACTTGTCCATAAGATGTGTGATTTGGACGTTGCTCCTGAGGCTGAAACAAGGTTCAGGCACAGATTACACTTTACTCAAGAACAGGTAATTGGACAGTGGGCAAGTGAGCCGTCCCCAAAAACAGCGGGTGTCGTCTTCCCCTCAGAAGATGAGTACAATGCATCGCAATCTTAAACACCGTCTGCTGTGCCACATGAAAACAACAGAAGGCTGCCAAAAATGAACTTGTAGACATTCTTTTTCTTCCTTCTCTTTGTTTTTTTTTTTTTCCAGTATGAATCAGCCCTCTGGGGTGATTACATATTCTCTATTTCTCCCTTGTCTCATTCATCCCTCGTTTTGTGTGCATAACAGTGTCAGTGGGGAGGGTTTGTCGGCAGCTCCCCCGCAGGGAAAAGCATCTGGAGCTGCAATAACAGGACCGCCTCAGGGCAACAAGGTCACTCATGGGGCGAGCGTGACAGCGCGCACTGGTGGCCAAATGCCTTGAAAAATGCCCTTCTGCTCGTCGGTGTGGCGTTAACGCTCATCCCCCGTGCTGTGAAACGCCGCACCATTCACCTCACCGTACCTGTTTGTTCAGGTGTAAAACACAAGACACTTATTACCAAGATTTTCCCACGGGCTACTTAGCACAAAAGGTTTTTTTCATTTTTTACTTGTACCCGGGGGCTTTTTAACTGGAGAATAAAAAAAAATGGTGTTTGAGGCGATCTCTGTGGTGTGATGCTCCCTGTGGGGAAACAAGTGGGGGGGGGATTTGGGCTCTTGTCAAGCCTGGCAGGTTTTCTGATCCACCTCCCAGCCACACAGCTGATGTGACACCCAGATGTTTGCTGCGAAGGACTTTCCTGCAGCCACCAGGCAGCGTTACACAGCTGTCAAATGCTCGTCCTGCGGAAGGTTTTTAAACAAATAATGAAGCAGCTTTATCTGATGTTAGCCTCAGCACTGAAGGAGATCCTGGAGGCCCCCGCTGGGGAGAACAAAGACACAAATGTCTCCCAGCTAACGGGGATAAGTAGAACAGATTTCCTCCCAGCGTGTTACCACTCCAGTTTTTTTTTGTCTTGAGTACACAGGCTCATCTTAAACACAGACTTACACTCCGTGTTTGCATATTTTCTTCTATCCACAATTGGAGTGCCCACTCCACTTATTACACTAAATTACAGTCTAGGGATTTTTTTTTTCCAGCCTCACATGCCTCTGCATTTGGGTGAAGCCCGTTTAAACAACTGCAATCACCTTTTTGCAACAAGATGTAGTGGAGAGAGGACTGAACAGCTTGTAAGATTTGGATAATTTTTTAAATAACTACAACTTCCTGAAGGCTTTGACTTTTTTTTAAGAACATACCAGTCCAGTGCCTGCACCACTAGTATAAATATTGTATAACGGTTAAAGTTTTAGGTCAAATTTTACACCTAATTGATGAAGTGGGAAATACAGCAGAACATTGACATTGACATTGCCAAAGTACACTTTTAAAGTTGACTATATCTTATATTCCAGCAAACCACAAATGTCTCAAAGGTATTTTTGTTTTTTTGGGTTTTTTTTTTTTTAGAAACATCTTACAGTTATAGATTTGTACATATTTTCTACTGGTTAGGATATTTTATTCACAAAGGCAAAGGAAAGAATTTGGAAACATGGCAACATCGGTAAAATGAGTCCATCTACAACATGAGTCATCCTACAAACCCCCCAAAAAAGTGCATTACCCAGAAAACCTCACAGGAGAAATATTGTGCTTGCATTGTTTTTCAGCATAGTCTCCTTTAACTTCAGTGCACTCGGTCCACTCATGCTCAAGCTTTACTATCCATGTGTGGCAGAAGTTCACTTCTTGTGCCTCTGGATACTTCTAAACAGCACAGATAACTGAAAATGGCAACCACCCACGTGAAATCTCAATTTTGGAAACCAAGTCAGACCTATTGCTTATTTGGGTGAGTGAGGTGCAACTGGCTGAAGTCACATTTGTTTGCTTCTGCCACTGCCACCTTTTCCCATTTTTAATAGGGCTCCAAGATTTCCGCGATATGGGAAAAGCAATTTCAGCGATAAAAATGGAATCATGCAGAATTTCTCATGATTTGACTGTAATTGTGTCTTTTCTGAGAAGTCGGAGCAGTTTTGCGAGACAGTGTTGCGGGGGGTGGGATGTTCTGCTTGGGACCATCTGAGACAATTGCACATTGTGTTGAAATCCTTCAAATAAAATGTTATGTGTATCAGACTTAAAGCACATGATAAAATAGTGACATTTTGTGTTGCAGAAATAGAGTGGATTTCATTGGGCTCTATGCTAATTGTCATCTCTTGCAAAGAAACAATGGCAAATGTTTGAGTTTTTGTGCTCAGTGATATAGAATACAGTTATGTCTCAAATGTGAGTTCAACAAGTACAGTATTTATGTTGTAATTCCATAAACTGTGTGTCTGTCTTTTCTCAGACAGCCCTTAAATATACTCTCCCAACCACTGGTTTGTTGAATAAATACATCTGTGTTTGTTATTTCTTAAATCGAAGTGGCGTCCACTGCCTCCCGACGATTCCAGTATTCAGTCACACTGACGAATCGAATCTCCCACTGTCGGCTTTTATTCCCCTCGGCTCGTCGGGCGTTACATTCTGCGAGTTACACCGAGAAAGCGTTGCGATCGCATTACACAGGCGCGTACATCGGACGACGAGCTTTATCACAAATGTTTTCAATAGCGCAGACGTGCTCAGTGAATGAGCAGGAGTCTGATGAAAGAATTGTCAGATTGTAGTTCAGCTCTGTTCTCTCTCACACACACACACACACACGTACATTCACTTTTCCCAAGGACTCTGGCAGATGGAAGTGTCTTTGTCTCACCAGAAGTTTTCCAACCTTGAAAAAGCCACCCCTCCTCAGTTTAATGAAGGCAAACCACAACAGCAGTGTAGTAATGACTGGATTGTGTACAACATTATCCCTCCCCCCTCCTCCTGGACGGATCCTATGTATTCACCACAGGCTGAGCTTCTCCCACCACAGAGCAAGGGAGGGGAGAGAAAACAAGCGGGCCTTTCCAACGCTAACTCAGTAATGACTTCCCACGGGGGAAAGAGAATACGAGGCTTACTTTGAAGTGGCTGTGCTGCAGGAGGCTCTTCTTGCCCCGGCCTCGCTGCAGCAAGTTCTTACATGGATTTTATAGAGTCTGGGACTGAAACGGGCTCTGTACAGCCTGTAGACACTCATCAGGATCAGGCGAAAGGTTATAGTAATGTCTTCATATCCTGTAGTCATTGTTTGAAAAGGAAATGAGCCATTGTTGAAGTTGTGTAGGACTGGTGAATACTTGCTTTTCTGGCATCCACACATTGTTTCCACAGACTGCAGTGGTGTCGGTTGTGACACGAGCCGTTCATCAATCGCGGGCTCCAGGTAATGTCCAGTCAATCGGGTCCGGACGTTCTTCAGTGTTTATTGTTCACATACTGTGACAAAAATCTGCGGGAGCGTCCAGGCTACGCACGCATTCTCCCGATGTGGATTATCCAGGGGTTTCTCCTGGAAAACCTTCAGATAGCCCCTCTGGAGGATCTCCAGAGAACATCTGGACTTCAGTCTGAAAGCAGCTTAAGAATTCATGTGCACTCACACCAGATTAAGACGTTAATCGATCCACTGCTTTGGTGTAGAAATATTCCCGCCAACTATGTTGCAAAATTTGGATTTATGGTGCCCAGAGGACAATAACTGATGACTATGGTGATTCCCCAGCTTTTCATTTAGCTTCTTGACAAATTGATGACTACAAAATTTGACACAGACATGTTCCCCTCAGGGTAAATTACCTTAACTGTTGGTGATCTGTGTCAATTTTTTTTTGGGGGGGGGAGGCAGAATTTATCTACCTCTGTTGCACTTTGTGTTTAGTGATAATTACCCAGTAATAACATTAACTACCACATTAACGTAAGTGGGTAGTAATGTGCTCAATTTGTGTTTCCCTCAAAGAGGAAGTCACACCTGAATTGCATCCTGTGTCTATCAAAGCATGTGAATGTGTTGTTTCATTAACCGCTAATATCCACTTTAAATAGAATCATGTGTGAATGTTGTGGAACTTGTCACTGCGGAAACGATTTATACTTCACAGTAAGACGGGGCTTAACAACTAAAACAAGTCGGCATTTAAAACAGCTTTTTTATTAAATGTTCTGTGTATTAATGACAAAAAGAGAGATTTGTTGCTCTGTGTCACAATGATCAGATATCAGATATCAGGCTTTGGCAACACATTTATATTACTTGATATTAGAATCCAGTGTTGGTTTTGGTCCTTTTATGTGATTTGTTGACGGCAGAGAAAATATGGATTTCCATTTCTGACCTTTTAACGCAAGAAACAATCAGTTTGAACTTTTTCCTACTCATGGCGTACATGCCTTTCTGACTTGTTTGTGTCTTGTGGGGTTTTATCGGACAGGATTTACAGCTCGACCGTTGTGCATATCACTCACAACTCGGACAACTCTGTGATTGATACCTCAGGGGGGAAGATCCTGCTAGAAATGTGGCTTGGTTCTGTCTGAGCTGGCAAGCTGCCCAAGCGTCTTAGCCGGATAGACATCAGTGGACTTTTTCAAATTCTTCCTCATCGTGACGGACAAAAACTGCCAAAACATTTTTGGAAATGTCAGAAATGTTGGTCTGGCATCCCACCCCCATCCATCCCCTCTCTATTCTTCTCTGTTTCTCCGAGACTACTGTGTATCAAGATAATATATCGCAGCTATAAGATCTGTTTACACAGTCCCTCCTGAGGTCTTAAATGAATACGCAGCCTCTGCATGCTGCTCCAATAAACACTTATGGCTCCAGAATAGGGAGCTCATTAGGACGGCGCAGTAATGAGGAGCCATCCTGGAGCTCAGCACTGGGTTAATTGGGCCAGAGAGGGCAACAGGAGCTGAGTGTGAAAATGTGAATGGCAGTGGAAGAGTAGCCTCTCAACACATACACAACCCCCCATGCATAAACACACACACACACACACACACACACCAGCATGGCTCACACATTTTCATCCCACCCTGAATGGACATAGTCTGAATCGCAGTGACCCACACAGGTCAGCTCGTAATCACCATGGCAATGGGGGCGGCACACAAGCCCCGGCCACGCTGAGGGACGAATAGCAAGCACTTAAGTTTTTGGCAGCATGGCAGGCATTCCCAGTGTGAATAATGTGCAGACAGGGGCCTCCCAACAATCTGATGGCTTTACACAAATGGGGCCTTGTGGGAGGACATTCATCAGTAATAAAAACCCCACTCTCTCTTCAAGGAGTCTGTTGTGTCTTCTGCGGTGACACAGCTACGAAAACTGAGACGGGGAGGACAGGGACATTGTTTAATTCTCTGCTTTATGAGGACATTCTTTTCATCGTAATCTTTCGAGACATTCTGCTGTGAGACTGCAGTTTGCAGCCATTCTCTCGCCAGACTTTTATTGACTGTGTTGCAGTCCGACTTTGTGCAAAACTGCAGTCTGTGGCCATTCGGGGTTCCCCCTGCGTCACCGCCGTGTGCCTGTGCAGTGCTGTCGACGAGCCGAGTTGTTTGTTGTTTGCCGAGTTTGAAAAAAGTATTACTAATGTGTAACGACAGTCGTTAAAAGCATGGCGATTGCTTTAATTAGTATGATGAGGTGTTGAGCGTTACAGAACTGCATTGTGGGTATGTTTCTTCAAGACTATTCTCCCTTTTTTTGCCAGTGGGTTGTCTCAACACCAGTTAAGCAGCCATGAAGAAAACTGCTCTGCTCACTTCCAATAACTGCTTCCAGCACCAAGCGTCATGCACGACCACCAACAAGTGTCAAAGTGACACGTACATGCAAGTCGGCCTTGCGTGTTTCCTTGGTACAGCTGGTCAGAGTCAGTTGGAAAACAACTGTAATGGAGAGAAGAAGGTCGAGGAGATAGTTGTGTCACAGGTGTATTTGAGAATGATCTCATTAATAACAATAATAATCACTATCATCTTCAGCATCTGTTACAAAACTTCCACATTGTAGGTGTTCCAGACCTCTGGACCGTGGCAGATGTGATGTGTATTAAAAATGCAGGATTATGGACAAGAGCCACTGCTCCACCTAGAGCTGACTTACAAATAAAAAAAACATCATTATTATTTTAGGGGTTTTTAACTCATTGTAAAATCGTTGTGTGCGTACAATTCAGGGCATCTTTATAGGAATCTTAATGCTGTAGTTATACTTACATACATACAGCAATAATACTGTAATATTTTAAAAGTCCTACAGTCCTACAACGCTGTCTTGGTTGTTTTAGCTCCATGTGCTCCATGATTTGGTTGTTTGGTAAAAGTTTCAAATTCATTTCACCCACAAAGAACATTTTATTTTCTGACAAATTACTCTTATAAAATAATGAAATCACAGCTCACATCTCTGCTCAGTGTCAATTTCTGCGAGCGTGGTGTGCTTATTACCAATCGTAGGTGCATCTCAGTTTAGCTCCTCGGAATGTGAAGGCGTGAGTGTGTGTTTGTGTGGACTGTGGTGCGAGAGGAGCGCTCTCTCTCTCCCTCTCTCCCTCTCTCTCTCCCTCTCTCCCTCTCTCTCCCTCTGTGTAATCCTGCTCAGTCTCTTATCGCCTCTCACAGGGAGAGCAGCAAGAGCAGGGGGGGGAGGGGAGAAAAGCCCAAGCCCCTGGTATCAGCAGCAGTGCTCCTCAGCCTACATTATTAAACGTCCACATTTCCATATTTTGTTGAGCCCCTTTGCCGCTGCAAATCACCGGCTACTTAGTATTCAGATGAGAATGGGATTTTGGTTAATGGCTATTAGATTTGTAGATGGTTTTCCTGTGGCTATGTCTTTAGTCCACAGAACCACTCAATCAGTCAGTCGTCGTGTTTCACTCTCCTTGTGTTCAAGTCATATTTTTGCTTGAAATAGTTTTTTTTCCTCCCCCTAACTTGTCCTTGTTTCTCTCTTTCCATCCTCACAGGTCCAAGAAGGTGGCAGCCTTTGCTGCTGTGTTACAAAAAGCCTCTCTGCAGAAGAAAGACTTGGAGCTGGAGCTGGAAGAACTAGAGGAGGCAGCAACTATGGTGGTGGAGGAAGAAGGAGAAGAAGAAGAAGCCAAAGAGCAGGGAGCTTTCCAGAGCACTTCGATATCCCACAGTGACAGCAGCGATGAGTCCAGCGATAGCAGCAGCAGTGGCTCGTCTGATGAGAGCGAGGAATTTGAGGCTCAAGGGCAAGCCTGTGCTGAATCCAGCGGAGGAGGAGGAGGAGGAGGAGAGATATGTAAGGACATCCCTCCCCAGCTGCATCCCACCTCTGCTGTCTCTCCCATCCCCCAGGAACCAACGAGCATGCTCATCTCAGCAGTGAGCAAAGTGGAGGCCCTCCCCTCGGCTCCACAAGGCACCAGACAGCTGATCCAGGAGCTCGGGGAGCGGGTGGCAGAGGAGCTGCAAATCTGTCAAGACTCCAGCTGCAAAGACGAGAGGAGCGGTTCACAGCTGAGCGGCGCCGGAGAGGGAAAGAGTGAAGCAACATCTGCGAGGAGCAGCAGTGGGACTTTGTTAGAGCCGAGTCCTCAAAGAAATCCTCTGCTCATTGTGCAAACACAGGAGCGTCCCGATGACAGTGACTTAAAACGCTTCATGAGCTGGAATTAATTGTTGACCCCGGTGGACGTGATGTAGGAAAATCTGTCGGACGTTTTTCGCTTTGAATGTTTTTCCTTCTGTTTGGAATTTCAGATTTTCTCCTGTGTGTTGTGATAACAAGCATCATCTTTATGCTTTAACCTTCTTCTAAAAGGACCTCATTGTTTTTGTCTGTTGTCTGTTGTCTGTGAGCATGTTGATGATGGATTTTGACTACGTTTCACACGGATGTTGGTGATGGTTTCTGGTCGTGAGCTGGTCACGGATTTTGATCAGAATTTTGTGAAACAGTAGTTAAAATGCGAGAGGAAACTTGAGTGGCCTTGGCAACGGGAAATAAAGTTTTCTACTTTATAAAGTACAGACAGGACACCTCATAAAGCGAGGTGTTCTTCTGCTGTCGCTCATCGGCTTCAAGGTTTGCCTCGTACAGTTTGTCAGTGATGGTCTTCTGCATACCGAGGTTATTTAAATTGCCGTTGTCTTTCTATCATTCATTCCCGTCTGGCTTTGTTGATGCTGCTCATTGGATATTTTGTCTTTTTTTTTGAACTCTTGACAAATGTCTGTCAAGCATGCCACATTCAAAGTCATTTAAATCAACATTCTTCCCCATCCTGATGTTTGGTATGAACTTGATCAGGTTGTCTTGACCATGTCTGCGTGCCTGAATGCACACAGTCGCCGTGGATAGTTGTGTTCACTGACAGTTAAATGGTTTAGTGAGTGTATGTTGTACTAATTGATGAACTTGTTTGACCTCATAAAAATCCTCATTCCTTATTTACATGGTTGGTTAATGTGTGTGGGTTTTAGTCTTCCTCGTTTTGTTAAAAGCAGCAGTCTAACCTTCACCTGACTTTACGGCTGTATTATAGTCCCATATAAATATGAACACGTCCATGTTGGATGGAAAACATAGAAGAGGAACGTCATTCCAGGAAGCTGATAAAACATTTGTCATTGTTCTTTGCTGTTCATCATTCACCTAAGGTGACTGGCAGAGCTACTTTGAGGCAGCCATTCTTTCCTTAATAAATAGTAGGAAAGGCACTAACTCCTTCCTAAAGCCCTGGCATTGATTGAAGTGGAAAAGACTCCGTCGGCACTAAAGAGGAGCCGCGGAGCAGGCGGGAGTGATTGATTCATCTGGCGTGAATGGAGGAGCGCAGTCGACGCGGCTCAATATCATCAGCCGCGTCTAGCGGGGCGAGGGAGAACAAACAAGGAAGCGCATGTCAAGCAGATAGATGAGGACTGCGAGGGAGGCTGCGGCGCGGCAGCTGTTTTTTGGAGAGACAAGAGGGAAACGCGGGGGCCTGAGGCAGCACAGAGATAGAAGACCAGAAGAAGAAAAAACACACACTCTGACCAGCTGAGTCATGTCCATCTCCACATACAGTGGCAGAAGTGATATCCTGTTGGTAAGGAGGTCTTCTCCTTACCAAAGTAGACGTTTTGTAGGGATGGTACAGTAAAAACTGTTAAGATTTCACGTAGAAAGTCTGGTCCAACTTGCTGTCCATTGCCCAGTGATGCCGATCAGCGCCAAAGCCAATAAAAACCGTGTGCATTGCAGAGTTATTTGACCCGGGAGTGAATGCTGATCAAACACATTCCCACTTGTCGAGTAACCCATTTAATACCTGGTTTGAACTCTGTTCTGACCAGTGGGAACGGCATAGGAGTGATTTATGTTGATTCTTCAAGGGGGGAGCCTGCATTTCTTATCCAGCCATTTCATTCTTTCGTTTCTCACTTTAAAGGTCCAGTGTGTAACAGTTAGGAGGGTTTATTAGGAGAAACTGGATAAACTATGTTTGTGTAAGTGTATAATTGCTTAAAAATAAAAATACTTGTTTGGGTTTTGTAGCCGCTGGATAAGCACCACCATGTTTCTTCAGCAGTCCCGTTTTGCATTTTGAAGCGAAGCCTTACTACGCAAATGAAGAACGACATCCTTTCTGGTATGCAGAGGCCACCGTACTTCCCTGACACTTAGGAAAGCATTAGATGTGTCTAATTGGTACACAATGCACCACTAAAACAACATTTTATAATATTCTTTGTTAATGTCACTAATGTGTGTCTATTTCCTCTGTATCCGTAAGCTTTCAGATAATGCTAAATATGGACATTCATAATAAAGCATATTTTTGGCAATTACTGCATTTAGTCCCATGTCTTAGCTTGTGCTGCTTGCTATTATTGCCTGAGCAGAAATAGCCGGGTCCTGTGATGCTTCTGGGTCATGACAAGTCGAGGAAGTGAAAGATTAAGCACAGCCACCGCGTTGCCTCGGGCCATTTCGGGGGGGGGATTTCATCCAGCGTTGAATGAAGGCGGCTCGGGAGACAGCGGTGATGATGGCTGCTCAGATAGGCAGTGTCTGTGGTATTGTGTTACCCAGATGGATGGCGTTGTTAGACACCTCCCAAGAAGAGACAGCCTCCTTGAAACTCCCCCTTGGGAGGGGGCGTCATGATCGCTGTGAGGGAGATGAGTTACGTCGGGGGAGTCGGCCCATTTAAAACCCCCTTCATTCAGGGGACACAAGTGTGGGGACTCTGCGTCCCCCACAGGCGGTGGCTTCCTCTCCCCCACTGGGGTTTCCACATTGATTAAGTGACAGTGGGCTCCGTTGCCATTTTTCATCTTAAAGTGGCCTCCATATTCCTCCATTAGTGCAGCCGTCTTGGAGTCAGACCGGAGGCTCGGCACTTCACTTGGTTCATCTGCAATTAATGCTCCTCGTCCAACTGACATTTTTCACGGGACAAGACTGCTTTTTAATGAACACGGCTGATAAATTATACAAGGCAGGAATTAATGCGATGTCCATGTTCTGTTTTGACTTGGATTTGATAAATCAGCCCGTTATCCTTGTACAGTGGCTACCCTTTGACCCCCGTGGGCGCTAAGAAACTGGAGTAATGTGCTCAACTACTCATGTAGGCCATCCTCGAAATGAGCCCGTTATCAACGGAACATGTACAATAATGAAGGCCAGTTCTATGCATAATGGTAAATACCAACCCGACAAATTCATCCCTCGTGTTGAGTAATGCTAAATTAACGAGTGCAGTGTTCTCTGACCCCGCCCTCCCTCTCACTGACAAACACAGTGACCCATCTGTCATAGTCAGACTGACCACACCAGGAGAATCCTGCCAGATCTATCATGGCCTTTGCCAAAGAGGTCATGTTTTCATTGTCTGTCTGTCAACAAGATTACTCAAACTACCAAATTTGTTAACACTAAACACAATGAATATTAGATAAACGGGCTGATACAGGAATTTGTACTCAATGGTGAGACTGTGATATGACCCTGATGGTCAGGTCAATTCTAAATGGTCTTTTTTTTATAGTATGTTTCTCATTTTGAGCTTTTTTTTTCTATGGTTCGGGCCTTTACGCTACATATTGTTATCCGACCCCAACCTTTCCATTTTTCAGAAGCTGTCCCTTGGGGTACCAGAGTAATGGTACGGTACAGTACAGGTGGAGCTAGACCCATGACAGTCAGCTGATTGGGCGTCAGAACAGCATGCCAGGGCACAGCCCACACCCCGCCTACCAAGTAAATGTACTATTGAGGGCTTTACCATTCATAACCATACCGTACTGCACTAAACCCGAACTGTACCATGATGGGAACACGCCATTAGGGTTAAAGGACGGGATCGTCCTTCCACATCCGCCCTCCCCCACATTGTTCTGTACAGACCCAACACGGACAAATCTGGGCAAGTCCCTCATTTGACTCCACATGGAGCAAATTCGCTGACTGCACACGCTCCCTGTAGCATTGGTGAACTCAAATTCTTTGCCGAAATAGACAACGAAGAAGATGGAAACAACCAGTACCCACACCTGTACAAGTTGGCACAAATACAAATGAGAGGGAACTCCTCTCATTTGAAAAATTGCAGCTACTGGAATAGGAGATTTGGTACACGTGTGTAATTGGATTGAATGGAACAAAGCAGCTCTCTGCTGATGAGGTGATATGACAATTATGACATCTACATATACACTAAAGGAGTCGGGGATCAAACCTCTACCCAAATATACCGATCATCGTTCTAGAACTGTGGCTTCAAGGAGCATTTGGGACACGTATGCTTTCTTGCTTTCCAGCCAAGAGCTATGGATAAGATGAGATGATTAATATCACACAGCTTGACAAACATTAAAAATTCAAACGTACCCACCAGCACCACTTACACTCACTGCACCCAGCCAAGCTGTGTTTAAACTGTACTGTGGGCATTTGCTTTTAACCACCACAGCTTCTGCTGCTTCCAGTCTTTGTGAGAACCTAACATCTCGTGGCATATTCAGTGAACAGTTGGAAGAAAAAGTATTGATTTTCCCGTCCAGCTCTCAGTAAAACAGAGAGCTTGTCCCACAGACTTTTTTTTTCTTCCCAGTTTTGCTTCATCCACCTTGTATGGAACAACACCAATTAAAACAACTTTGGTCAAAGCACCACTGTTCAGTTTAGTCTCCACTAATGTCTTTTGCATTGTTGTTCCCTCATGAAGAATCTGCTGCTGGGGCGTTGCATCACTAATGGCTTCACTGTGACCTTGTTTAAACCTTGAGGACATAAATAACTCGCGGCATAAGGAAGGTAGCTCTTCTGCACAATTAACTCAACAACATGAGCAAAGGAAAGTGAAGCGTATGAGGGGCTTGTGAAGGAAAACTCAATCTGTTGTACGCGTAGAGAAGAGGAATTTCAATGAACTAAAAAATATAAAATAATGGCTGCTCTGAAATGATTCAGACTGCATGTCTGTGGAGATGAAGTGAACCACTTGGCTCTCCCGTATGAATCGTGGCCTCGCGCTGGCCGCTGTGAATAGAAATTTCAGAATTATCTCACTAATGTGATACAGCATCGCCTCCATTGTTCTTTTTTGTTTTAAATGAGAGCGGTTGGCGGCGGCAGCGAGGACGGCGTCGTCACCGCTCCCTCGACCGGCGACACACAGCCTCATGGGTTGATTGTTAGAGAAAACTCAATCTCCTCTCCCGTTCCCGCACAAGAGGCAAAGTGATTCTGGTGCTTGAAAAGATTAATAGCCCTCAAGAAGAAATGAATCAGGTGCTCTCCAAGGCCTGACTCGTCCAATGGCCGTGCAAATAGAAATCCCTTTGAGCACGCTCTCTTTCAAGCAGCTGTGTCGTGGCTCGGCTCTCTCTCGCTCTCCCCCTTTTTTTTGTGTTTTGTGGCATTGGTGCGATGTCATGTCGCTCCAGGCTTGGCCGGCAAACGGTTGAGGAGTCAGCGCTCAAAAAGAGAACCAGGTGGCTCTTCCCGTCGGCTCCCATTTTTTTTCCGGGGGCTCTGCAGCGGGCCCTCTTGAGATGACTGGCGTATGATAATGAGGGAATGAGTGCGCGGGGATGTGTCGGCGTCTCTCAGGCTGACAGTGCTGACAGGGAGAGATAATCTAAATGGGCTATATTCATGCTCTTAATCACAAAGGAAACAGTGAAATACCCCCCACCTTTTCTGCAGCGTGTGGGAGCTCGTGGGTGAGGCTGTGTGTTGACAGCGCTGGCATCCACTTGTCGTAGGTAGCGTTGCTTGGCTGATTCACTCTAATTGGTGTGAGCAATGTCCGTTAAATCACTCCTTAACTCTCAGTGGACATGTGCTATCAGGCGGCTTAATGCTGCAAATTGCCTCTGCTGTGCTAGAGCTGCGTGTGTGTGTGTGTGTGTGAGAGAGAGAGAGTGTGAGAAAGCCTCTCGTCATTGTACGTTGTAAAGTGCACTGGGGTTAAAGGGAAGTTGTTAAAGTGTAATGGTGACTTTATCACGATCTGACCCGCTGATATCTGACGCTACGTCTGTAATAGTACATCTGGACATGACCAACTTTTAAACAAAGACTCGATCCAGATGAGTGTTTCAGCTCCTTATTTGAAATAATCTTCATCCAAACTAACTGCTGAAAATGTATATCACAGGACCAGTCGGGTGCCTCACTGGTCCGGTGTATATCACAGGACCAGTCTGGGCATGTGCGTGCCGCGTAGTTTCAGAAAGTAACACCAATGATAAACAACAATGGTGAAAGGTAAAAGCATTTTATTTTATTTTATTTTATTTTATTTTATTTTATTTTATTTTATTTTATTTTATTTTATTTTATTTTATTTTATTTTATTTTATTTTATTTTATTTTATTTTATTTTATTTTATTTTATTTTATTTTATTTTATTTTATAGTGAAAGTAAGTCAAGGTGGCTGACAACACTGGTGTACTGTGAATGGCAGTCGTATCAGGAGCAGAATTTTCTCCTTCAGGACCTTTGAGAAGAGTCCTTTCAAACATTTAAAACTACTGTCCTTCAACAGATAATGGCCCACACCTGTGCAGGGAGACGATCCCTCTGCCCTGCACAGGTGTGGGCTAATGATCTATCAGCAAGTGTTTCTCTCAGGTGACCTGTCTTCTGTCACATGTCCGTGCTAAATAAAGAGACAGATAAACACAATGGTAGCAATAGACAGCATATTAAAACAATCTGAGCCGATGCAAGAAAAGATCTGACTATAGAGAAGACTATCTACCACACAGACCGTACCAGGTAAGATCACATTTAAAGTGAATAACCTTTCCATCTAAAGATCTGTCGTCATTTGTCCTCCCTGCTGTAGACAGGAAATGTAACACAAGAGTGGATTTATTTGGGTTTTTCTACTTAAAAGTGAACAAGACATGTTGAGAAATACTCTACTGTATGTCTATTTGTGGTCAGTCTATTTAGTCTACTTTTGGCTGATTTGGTCCAAGATTCCCCAACAGTACTGACACCTCCAGACAAAGGAGACTCTGTGTGGACGTTTATAGGACGATGACAAGGACAATGAAGACACTTTAAAGACCAAATTCTACAGACAACAGAGTGGAGACTTCACTTGTTTTAGTGTGAAAGAAGCCTTAGTGTCAGTCTGGTACATTTAAACACTCATTTAGAAGCTCTCGCAAGACTTTTAAAATCTGTTCCTAATGTCACAACACGTCACGTTCGAGAAGTTTTGTTTATCTATAGCTGCAAGGAACATCTGTCCGTCTGGTAATCTCATAACTGCCCAACGGTTCGCTTGACAGGCTTCGTAAGACGCACCAGACATTAGGTGATGACACATGTTCACACAAAAAAACATTAGTTATGCACTCATTTTGTTAAATTAAGGGTTACATTCAACATATATAAGCACTCCACAGCTTGTGAGTGATTTATGTAAAAACATTGTGTGTGCTTGTGTCTTACCAAACCCAAAATATTCAGTTTTATTACATTGTTTTTTCAGTGACACACCCACTGATCAGTAATTGCCCCACACCTGTGCAGGCAGAGGGGGGGCGGAGCAAAATCTATTTAAGGCCTTCAGTGGCGTCGTGTCAAATGTTTGGGAGGAAGCACTTTTGAGGGCAGAGGGACAGAATCATCATGATGATGATTGTTGAATTGATACGTTTGGGATACCGCTGAAAAAGAGCTGTGTTTACCTTCTGAAACCCATCTGCTTCAAATTTAGATTTCTTTTTTTGGGGGGGAAACAAATGCATTTTCACAGAACAGTAGTGTGGATGCAGTTTGAATGATCATCACCAGGGCCGGTCCAAGCCTTCATGGGGCCCTGAGCCAAATTAGATTAGATTGGGGCCCTTTGTCAACACCAGTAATAAAGCAGTGAATGTCATAATGTGTCTGCACAGCTGTCTTACCCTTATATTGAGGGATAATGAATATGGCGTCAGCTAACTGAAAAGTAACACAATAAAAATGCATTTATTGTAACCATGAATAATACTATGTATAATATGATCTAAACTTTTGTTTTGGGTCTTCTTTTAACACGCTTGGGTAATGTTATCATTATGCAAGAGCAATAAAATAAACACAAGGGTGGTCAGCAGACGCTTAGTTCGCTTGTGTCTCATAAGCACAGCAGAAAAGCTTCCAGTACAGTGCTGCTCCTGACGACTTGACGACTGAGAGATGGAGCGCAGCTTGTCATAATTTCACGCTGCTACACAACAGCACATTTCTAATGAGCTGTAGTTAACCAGTGTGAAACAACAGCACATTTCTAATAAGGCTGCTTCATTCCACACTGGGGTTTCTTGAGCCTCGTCTGCTTTTTTTGCCCACAACAGTTGTTAGTTATCTGAGCCAGTCCACGTTCCGGCATATGTCTCTGCGTTTTCCAAAAAACAAATAATAATACAAAAAAGCTCTGGCCTTGTGTTTGTTTTCATTGCTAAAACAGCTGTCAAACACGATTAATATTTCAGTGAGAGAGTGTGCTGGAGGGAACCTCTAAGTGCTAGGGGAGTTGGAAACAACAATCCAACACTGTTGCTTTCTGGTGTTCTCCCTCTTTGGTCTGCGCGTGCTGGATGCATTCAGCGCTCTCCTGCTCTGCTTTCACGGAGTCAAGCAGCTTTTTTTTTTTTTTATGACTCCAGAAACACAGCAGCGCAGGATGGAAATCAAAATAAACTGCGTAAAGCGCTCCCAGGTTGGTGTCAACAAGCTGTTTGGTGTATCACTTCATTTTCAGCTGCGGCAGACTGAACACTCATCAGACACTTTGATATCTTTTCACAGGCAGGCAGATTAGAGATTTGTACAGAGGGAAAAATAAGGGGGAAACCAGTGAGCCGATCCTCCAAGGCCTTGGCGGTGTTTGTTTTTCGCCTTATGTCCACGGCACAGTGGCCTTTGGCCTCCGCGTGAAGTCCACCTTTCTGCCGTGTTGGGCTGAGCCCCAGACTAACGATGCCTCTCGGATGTTAGTATGTTGCAACCAGACGGCGAACAAAGGTTTTCTGGTGCTGGTTCTCCCTGAGCACCGTGTAGACAAAGCTCCCCTGACATTACTGACACGAGAATCTCTGCACAGATGAAAGCTCGGGGTTTTCAAGCGAATAACACAGAAACACACGCTGCTCCTTGTTTAAATTTGCTTGGCAGTGTCACTTCTAATGCTTCTGTTTGACACGCACCAAGGACACAAATGGACTTTCCACGCTGATTACAGCTGCCGAAGCAAAACACGACTTCATCCTGACACATCTTATCTTCCACCTGCACTCCTCTGTTCTCAGTTAGTCCACATATACTCCCTTTAACCTCCTCTCTCTCCATATTACGATGTCCATGGTACTCGGATTCCATTTAGAAATGCACAGGTTTTGCTCTGGATACATCAGTTCTACATCTGTTTAAGAACTGCCGAAGGTTTTTAGGTTTTAGACCAGAGCTCTTGAATTACTCTTCGATCTATTTTACAACCCTCATATGGTCATGAGCTTTGGGTAATGACAGAAAGACTGAGATCGTGAATACAGACGGTCAAAATGAGTTTCCTCTACAGGGCGGCTGGGTGAGGAGCTCAGAGTACAGCCGGTGCTCCTCCACGTAGAGGAGCCAATCGAGGTTGTTTGGGCATCTGGTTAGGATGCCTCCCTGGGGAGGTGTTTTGGGCATTTCTTTTGTCTTTTGGCTTTTTGGGAGGGTCCTGTAGTATCCCACTTCACCATCGGGTGGCGTTACAAGCAGGGAATAAGAAGCATTCCGACCAAAGAAGAAGAGAACAATGCTACAGCTCCATCAGACACGTATGGTTCACAGCTGAAAGGCCCGTCGGGCAGAGGAGTCGGGGTGTCAGCCGGTTTGAGCCGGTCTGAGCCTCCTTGGCGACTACTGTAGTTTTTCTGCTTGGTGAGCAGGGCTTATACTACACACATCGTTTGGGCGGAAGTTCAGTTCGCAACGCGCTCTTTGCGTGCGGTTCCAAAATCCGGGCTGCACGCCTTCGGTTGGCCTGGGAACAACTTCGGATCTCCCCAGAGAAGCAGGGGGAAGTGGGCCTTGCTAAGGCTACTGCGGAAGACGTAGACTGTATATAAAAATGCACAATATGTCGTCTTCTGTTATGAAAGGGGAAGCCCTCAGTTTCAGAAAGTCATAGTTCCTGACTTTCTGAAACTGGAGGGAAAGAGAATAAGCTTCCTGTTTACACAGGTACTCGCGTGCCATAAGTGATGCATATGTAATCCTCTGGGTGTTTCCCAAAGTCGAGGAATGATTCTTGAACCGCTGAGTTTCAAGGATGTTAAGTCATCAGACCAGTCTGTAACCACAGAGAATGTAAAAGGATGCATGTTGTCTTTTCCACCCTCCTTTGCACCCACATGGTTTGCTGGGCAGAACCCTCTCACTGATGTAATGATGCACACTCGCTCGCCTGTTCCGTTTATGTGTTCTCTTATCTCCCCCCATTCACTTCACTCTCCTTCCAGATCCCTTTACCGCGGCGTCAGCCAGCTTGTGTTCCGTCCCACCCAGTTGCGCAGCCCAGTTCCAGCACCTCTCTGTTTCACATCACAAGACCATGGCCTCCTGCCATACACTACCCATCCCCCACCCCTTTTCCCCCTCCTCCTCCTCCTCCTCCTCCCCCTCCTCCTCCCCCTCTCCCCCGGGGATATGATGTATGAAAGCACATACCCACACATGTGTCGCTATGCTGATCCTGTCAGCGTGTCACAGATCAACTGCCCTCCGTGATTCAATCGCTGTTCTCTGGCACGGAGAGGTGTCCATTACATCTGAATAGCACCGTGCCGTGCTTCCCAGCTGACGCACCGTGTAGACAGAGCGGGAGGGTAAAGGGTGGGAGGACATAGAGAGAGAGAAGATTGGGAGGTGAAGGGGGAGGAGGAAGAAATCACTGTCAGTGTAGCAGGTCTTTTATTTATATATATATATATATATATATATATATATATAAAGATGTAGAAATTCCTGTTCACACTTCATGTCAAGTGTCTTGGAGAGACTTGCTGCTTCTCATCAAAGAACCAGACTTGAGGTGGATGAAAGGAAGAGTAAAGAAAACGTTTTAAGTGTCATTAGCATTACAGCGTGCGGGGGGGGGGGGCTCGGCTGTACGTGAGTGGCAGCTCGCTGGATTTCCCCGACATCAGAGCAACTGGATATGAATGTCGTATGTTAATGCTGTGTCAAGCTGTGGAAGCAGCGTCAGATCACATAAACTAATATTGTAGAATGTAACAATCCACGAGCTCCGCTGCGAGCTGAGAGACGCCGCACTCCAGACACAAAGGGCGCTTTCAGCTTGCACTCAGATAACGGGTGATAAGGATTCATTTACTTGTACATAAGGAGCCTGTTGACCTGTGAACCGGAGTGGAAACTGACCTTTAGCTGGTGGAAATGGCTCAGGATGATTGTGAAGAATTTGTGTGCCGAGTGAGGACTTTGATCGCTCTGACGCTGCGCTGCTACACTGACTCTTGACCATATTTGACAGGTTGTAGTTCTTTCTTATGTTTTAGTAAACATAAATGTTTGCATGAACAAGTTTTAGGAACTCAATTCACCCAATTTTGTGAGGTAAATGTGTCCAGCAGACTTCTTTCTTGAAGGTATAGATCAGTGGGGGGTATAGGAGGTAAAGTCAGGGTGTTGAGCTGTGTTTCCACCGAATGGTTTGGTTTGGTTTGGTTTGGTTTGGTTTGGTACAGTATGTATTTTTGATGTTTCCATGAAGAACTGTAACAAAATACCTCACTCTTTGGCACCCTCCCCCTTGGGGTAACAGAGTAAAACAGTACAGTACAGTCTGGGTGGAGCTAGACAGGCTCCTCAACAGCTGATTGGACAACAGAAGACTCCTTTGCGTAGTTCGTTGTCGCCGCACTGGTACGACGGGAAGTGTAATTCACTTCTAAATGTTTTGTGGGTGCTTCTTTGTGTTTTCTGTCATACTTTAGTCATACCTATTTGCAGCTGTCTCACTTTCCTTTACCTCCATCCATCTTGGCATAATAATCAGTTTCTTGGCAGTAATCTAAACATTGTTATACAGAGAAACACAGGCTCCTTCGCCATTGTGTGATCTCATACGAGAACGGTTTGAATCTAAGTAACATTTGTTTCGATTTATAGGTTACACGCGACAATTCAAAGTTCTCCGATTTCTTTCTTCATTATTCATGTCACATGTCATTTGAGAAAAAAACTCTCTCTCTCTGCAAGCGTTCCACTCGAAGTTTCAACATTAGGAACATCACTTGTGCTTGATTTAAATGGAAGTGGCAACTGGTTGTGATGTCACCCATGGGAATATGGACTTTCTCTACAACTGGAAGTTCACAGTTGACCTTCAACCAGGCACTTATTGGGCAATCCCAGCTGTCAATCACACTGGTGTTCGCTCATGTGTGTCAAACTTAATCATGTGTTTACCTCAAGAGAGAAACATCATTTACAATCACGATCCACTGAGGAAGACCTGAAACTAGAGACTGTGACAATGAACTCCTCAGGAAAGTTGATTTCCATTTTAAATCAAGTTAAAAGAAGAAGCTCATTTTCCCATAGACTTCCATTCAGAAAGAGTACATTTTTGCAACCAACAGAGTCGCCCCCTGCTGTCTATTCAATATATTTTTACTTCTCTGTTGGCGTCCTCGAGCAAACACATGCACTTTTAAAAAAAAATTAAATCCATATTTAAACACAGAGGGAGGCCCAGAACTAACACAAAGCCAACCATTTCCTCACATTCAGCACATGTGCACTTGCTCTTAGTTTCTTACTTAGCTCAGAAGGTGATAACTGAGCCAACTCTGTTTGCTGAATAAAGGCTGTCAGATGAAAGGCCAAAAAGCAGACACTTGAGCTTTGAGTATTCTGTTACTTTCGCTTTTCCCGCAGGTCAAGAAAGAACCTCCATCCTCAAATAAATCTCTTGATTTGGATTAGAAACATGTGCATTTATTTCATCCCAGCTTTACTCACTCAGATATTATTAACATTCACTCTTAGATCAAAAGTCTTCAGCTGTGTATTTTTGGGCAATACATCTGTTTGCAGCCTGGTCCAGCCCATGCTCTGATCTCCATGAACAGAAAAGAGAGGGCAGTGGGTGCGCTGGATCTGCAGGCGAGCTCAAACTGTGCGTTCCTCTTTAATATATTCCAGGCATAATGTGCACTAATCTTTGCAACACAAAAATCAATGAGGCAATCGCCCGTCCACGTAACTTTCATCTCTGCGCTTGAGTCAGGAGTCTCCAGCACATCTGTGGGATGTTAGCATCGCTCGTGGATTTACTCGTGTGTCGATAAAGTGGGCACGCTCATTCTCACACACACACACACACACACACACACACACCGACTCACAGTCCAGAGGTTACATCAGGACACACTGCATGTCCTGGTTCCACTCTTATCTAGAACAGTGCACAGACAATATGAGATAATATGACCATAACACTCCAAATGCATTGAGTATCTGCACTTGTGCAATTAAAGACATTCCTGCTTGATCCATTTTTTTACAAATGATATAGTTTATTCACTATTATAGCCATGCACTGAGCTGTTCTGCATCTAACATCCTAACTGCATTTTTAGCTCACAATGCCTTGGCTGCATTTGAAAGATTGTTAATATATTAATTAGTTTTGCCATTTAAGAAATAAGTTCCCCATCCAATCACAATTATGACTTAAATTTAGGATTTAAAATCCTGTGCCTTTTCGACCCAGAACAAGACAAGACATGGAGCGCCTATTTTCAAGGTTTACTCCTGACATCAACGTACGGACTCATAAATACTTGGATGATACATGTAAACTCAATGTCCAAAAATATGGACTCTCTATTCTCATCTCCTAACTCTAATTATCGCCACCTTGACTTGCAGAGGAGAAAGAGTCGGGATCACAAATGCGCTTCCCCACTGCAGCTAAAGGACGAATGAGGACACGTGATTTGTCCTGATGGCAGCATGGTTTGAGCAAAGCAGCAAAGCAGCCAGGAGGTATTTTAGCCAGGCATAATGGAGAGTTGAGTTCATGCAGTATTATGTCAAGTACAAACATATGTTTACTGACTTCAGTGTTTGATTGAAGACACAGCAGTTGAGTACATGTTGACGGAGCTTCGACGAGGGCTCGGCATTTCACTCTCTCCCTCTCACAGGAGGAGGGAGAGAGGCAGCAGTGGATTAATCGATCCGGAAAGGTGGATAGGTGGAAAGATCCGAAAGTGGAGTGATTGTGAGTGTTTATCTCGGGTGTCAACAGTTTCATTCTTGGAAATGCACAGCTTGGCAGCCTCAATCGTCCAGCTTGTCGGAGTGTGACACGAGGCGTCGTGATATTGCTCTAATCAAGAACAGACCTTTCGTTCTGGACGCCAAGAGATAAAACAAACATCTTGACGTGTAACACACTTTACATTTGGGAGACAATGTTGTCCAATTTTTAACTATTTTGTTTTGTCTGTTTGGCACTGAACTCTGTGTTAGCTCCTTTTTTGTGTGTGTTTTATGGCCTTAACAAGGACAGCTCAGGTTCAGTGGTTTGGAAATGATGCAAGAGAGTCACGGTTGATATGGTTTGGTCATGTGCAGAGGAGGGATAATGATTTTTTATGAATTACATGGAACAAAGGATGTTGAAGATGCAGTAGAAAGAGAGGACGACCACAGAGAAGGTTGATGGATGTTGTGAGGGAGGACGTGAGGACAGTTAGTGTAACAGAAGAGGACACAAGGGAGAGGACAAGATGGAGGCAGATGAAGAAGATGACGAAGAAGATTCCCTTTCTAATTTCACTGCCCGATTGTTACCATGGTGAACCACATTTTTCAACTGTCACCTGGTTTGTGTGCAAGGCACAAAGCTGACGATGAACAGGCAAGAAGTCATGGGTGGCAGCATGCCATGAAACCCCCACTTGAGACGTGTATTCCAGATGTGCTGTATTCAAAGAATTCTCAGCAAAGTTGAATAATTTCTCCATTTTCCACATGTCTTAAAACCCCTTTAGACCCCGTCCGGTACAGACATCCTTCCTGATCTAATTACTAGTGGACAGCATAAATTACAGGTCTTGACACGAAGCATTTTCAGATCTGACCACTAAAATCACATTCAAAGGTGGTCTGGGACATGTGGCCACATGTTTTTTTGCACGTGTAAATTAGTGGTGGGTTCTGGTCTTTGAAACAGGGGAAGCTCATTTCAGGACCAGTTAGTTAAACATAAATTCTACCCCCCCTCCCTCCCCCCCACAACCTTTCAGACAGTCCCTCCCAATCATCACTCACCAGCCCAACGTCAGTGCCCCTCCACCGCTCCACTGACTCCCAGAGATGCCGAGTTTCCCTGGAAGTGACGTTTTTTGTCGCATTTATCCAATTTGTCAGCATCAGTGACAAAACGCTATTCTGTGCCGTCTCAGAGAGACGTGCAGCTGCAGGAATGTACAAGAAGAAAATCCAGTCAGACGACCTGCGATACGCGGCTGAGTCACATAGTTAAGCGTGTTCTGTTCGAGTTTCCCTTGTTGTCACAGAGCAATCGACTGTGGTATAAATGCAGTGTGTCCTCAGGATGCCGTAAACACTCCTCGTGTGATGTCCTTGGACATTTCACAGAGAACTGGAAGTATATTTTATTGAGTTTTTTTTTTACCTGAGAGTGACTGTCGATTAAATAGAGTCCTACTCAAACTGTTTATGTTTTTTTTACTAGTTGGAATAATAAGGCATCAGATATAATTTTGATCTTACGAACAGACAGGACATCCATGTGTGTTGGCACACAGCGCAGCAGGAGTGGGATCCGATTACAAGTGGGTAACATGATCCAGGATGCGTGTTAATGCCAGGTGTGAACAGACACATTCAATGTGTCCACTTGTGATCGGATCTCACTGCACATGATGCTAATAGCGGGTGCTAATGGGGCTTTGCTTTCAGTTGAGAGGCTCGGAGCTTTCAGCTCACTCTCCTCGACTGAACGACCCTGCGGGTGAACTGGTACACTCACTGAATCTGATACTCCCTGGGGGCATTAGGTGGGCGGGTGATATGGGCAGTTAGGATAATCGTTGGTGGATTAAGTGGATTACTAGGAGAAGGAGATGGAGCAGTCATCCTGAGTAGGATCTTGAAATGGATTGACTGGGACTGAAGACAAGAGAGAGGCTGAACCATTGCAGCAATGTGTGGGGGAATTATAGCTACAATATGTTTTGCCTGGGCAGCAGCTGCAGAGATAAAGCCATCACTTTTTTTTTTATTATCCTTTTTTTATTTATTTTTTGTTAGAGCTCCAACTCTAGGCAGCGCATTTTATCTCCAAACTGTGAGTTTGCACACAAACACACACTCACCTATAAGAGGTGACAGATCAAATATAGCAGATTTCATGGCAGTAAAACAGTGTCAATTACAGAAACTATTGATTATTCATCAATAGATTGAACACTTTGATACTTTTATCATGTTTATTTAGTATCTACTGCAGATGTTGAAATATGTCTGTCTACTATATGGGGCATACTTGAAAATTCTACAGTTGGACTAATGTTGAATTCAGAATAATGAAACAGAATAAACGTGTAATATTAGCATGCATAGACGTTATTGCTATCACAATATACATCATTATCCATGATGATGCAGATTAAAAGGATAGTTCCGGTTTTTTGAGGTGTGGTTGTATGAGGATTTGACACATCCTCAACACTGCCTTCGCCGCCATCACTGAGGACCAGCCTGGGACATGGACACACACTCTCAATGACAGCGGGAACACAGAAGTAAAACGCTGGCTACTTAACAAAACACTCCCACTAATAGGAACGAGGCCTACTGAAGCCTGCGATACAAGAACATGAATGCCACAACATTTTCTGCCTGGAAACTGAAGTTTGTAAAACTGCTCATTCTCAATTTATGCCTGCCCCACACTAGAGGATAAATGGCCAGATTCCTGTACCGATCTGGTCCTTCCAAGAATCATGGGTGTCGACCGATTTTAGGTTGATTTGAACAGATTATCCAGCCAAATTATTCTGTGGTATGGTTAACAGACCATAGTTGAGAACCATAACTTGTTCAAGCCAAGTTGATTCGGTCTTCTCAGCCATGACTTCATCCACAGTTCCACACACAACAGCTATTAAGTGAAAACACCGACAGTCCACCTCCAAGTCTGTTTATATTCTGAAGTCACGTTAAATCAGGCGAGTTTCGGTGAGATCCCAAACCTCTGGAATCTCCTCCCTGAAATGGTTTGATTCAAGGAACTGTGCCTTTTCACGGTTTAAACACTAAAAATCGGTTACCAAGTGCGTTGTGCCTGTGGTCTCCCATGTTTTTAAAAATCAAGTCGGATTTAATAATCCTCTCGTGTGAGGTGGGCTTTAGAAAAACTGTGATTTTACATCACAGCACATTGTTGATCCATTACTCCCTCTAACAGTAAGTTAAAATGCAGGGAAGACTGCTAATTATAAATAAAAACAATTCACATTATCACGTTAGTTTGATCTTGCATCTGAAACTGTAAAACAATATTCCCCCCACAGCAGCTACCTTGTTATAATGTGTGGTGACATGTTCTAATTAGGCTGTTTTTCTCCCTGGCGACAATCTTCTCTCCGTCTCATGCAGGACGTCATGTGTCCTGTGCACAACACCAGCTTTGTCACACAGTGACACACAGCCCTGCTGCCGGTTCTTGCTTTGTTTCCATGATTACATCCCAGCCACATGAGACCAACACCTAACATTTACACACATGGCGGCAAAGTGGAAGCACTGTTGTCGTATTTTTAAACGTTGCAGTTACACGGGTGAGTGCCGCGCAGATAACCAGCCTTGGGCTTGTTTCCACTGTGCAAACACTCGCTTCAGTGGACAAGGACAAGCCGCAACCTTCTCTGACATGACAGAGCAGCGGGCTGTGTAAAACTCTGATCTGACACAGCTGCTTGACTCTTAATGGTGTGTTTCTCCTCACATCACAGCCCGTCTCGCAATGTTATGACCACAAATTGTTCATGCTATGTGGGGCCATTAGGGAGATGAGAGATATAAGATTTATCTGGAAGTGCTTCCACCTGTCTGCTGATATGCGGCATGTGGGTGATATCTAGATGAATGCATGATGGTTTATTGGTGCGTTTCTCCTGCTGGATCCTGTTGGAACGGGCGAGGGGACCGCTCTGTTTTTGACAGCGGCGAGCGTCTGAAACACCGTCACTGAAAAGACGGCTGAGCACACCCGATAAAATCCATGTCTGCTCAAGTCTATGATATCTTAAAAACATGTTCCTCACTTTATACACCTTTTTTTTTTTTTTTTTCGTTGGAAGCCGTCATGTTGTAAACTGCTGACTCCATACCACCGAAGTTTATAGAGAAACATCAGCAATTCTACATTGCAGCAAACAGGAGTTGTTGATTCAGCGCTGCCTCCATCAGCAAGTTCATTTTGTGATTTAGGTGTTTGAAATCCCTTGTTCTGATTTAACTTACTTCATTTTCCAGTGGAAAAGGCTGTCTAATGGTGGGATCATGTGGCAAAGATATTCTTAAGATATCGTGGACTTCAGCCGGTGTAGATTTGATGTAGTGAGCCTTTTATAAAGTGGTTAAAATCAATTTGTTCTTGTTTCTTAAGCTTCTTAAAAATACAGTTTTAACCTACAAAAAAAGAAGAAAAAATTATGATGTAAATTCCAAAGCATAAATATTGTCTCCGTAAGTCTTCAAATCCTTAAGGGCACGTGAATGTGCAGCCTCAGGAGGGGAGGATTAAGATGCAATCCACTCACTGTACACACTGGATAACGCAATATTGATTTGTTTTATCACTCGGTTCGTTAATGATGTTGATTTAATTTACACGCTTGTTTGACTCAAGTGTAAAGTGTTATCAATGTAGCGGCATTTCCAATTAAACCAAGCGCACGGCGCCCCCGACACGTGGTGCGCTCTTGTCTCACTCTGGCCCACGCGTACAGCAAAGGACAAACAGTCACCCTGGGCAAGGAAAGCAGGTGTATTAACAAGTCAATGAGAAATTCACGTGTGTGTATCATTTCACAGTGAGCACATCTGACCTTTGTTAATGATGCCACTCAAACCTGCAGGTGGTGTCTCTCAAATGAACTCCTGTGGGAGCGGCAAGCATCGCTGCTGAAGTAGCTCATTCCACCCGAGTGGAAAGAGAGGAAGGAAGGAAGGAAGAACACAGTCAATTAAGGGAAAAAGTGAAACTTTAAAGAAAAAAAAAACTGTCCAAATCACTTTACATCAAACCTCAATGGGAGCTCACTCAGTTTTCCTGTTGTTGTTGTTGTACTGTCATAATAGATTTGTCTCTCACCAAAGTGTGTGCGCGTTGTTGTTTTTCAAATGTACAGATGCTCATCTCTGCATACACTTTCTCTCTCTCTCGTCAGTGAGTGGAGAGAGTTGAAGAGAGGGGGAGGGTGGGAGTACGTACTTTTTCATAGTCCCATTCTCCTCAGAGAAGACGGAGAGCATATCAAAGGGTCCTCAGAAAGTCCTTGAAAGGCAATTCATCCTCTTCCGTCCTTCCACCTTCTACCTGCTCACTCCTCCAACTGCTTTCAACCATCTCCTCCTCTCATCTCCTTTTAAGCGCCTTCTCACTCCATCTTAATTTTCCTGCCTTGCTTTCATCACCTGCTGACTCACTGCTCTTCGTGTCATCGCCTCCCAGTTTACGCGCTTTCTCTGCGCTGGATCACATCACTTATCACATCTCGTATCGTAAGAATCAAAAGCGAAGGTCGGCCACAGTCTCGCTGCTTAAATGTGCCCCGTAATGGAGCCCAAGGGTATCCGAAATTGAGTGTGAAGACTGCATCAAGGTCATTTACTCCACCCCACAGGATAGTGATGGATGTGTTGTCTGATTGCTCAATTTGGCCCTACTTGAGGAGGTGTAGGGGCATATCTCATTGCACTTTGAGAGCAAGGGAGTGCTGCTTGTGCGTGGATGGGCAAAAAGTCATTCCATGCAGCAGAGAAAAGATGGTGGGGTGCGGGTGGTGGGAAGCAGGTGTGTGTGTGTGTGTGTGTGTGTGTGTGTGTGTGTTTGTGTAATAGGAGAGCACAGACTGTACAATAGCCACCCGAGCCTGGGAGAGGAGAGGTTCTGTCTGTGTCTATACTTGAGTAAACATTTGAAGGAATTAAAGTAAAACATATTGATTGCTGGACGGACGGCGCACAATCTGTCAATACACTAATCTGCCAAATTGACTGAACCTCGCAGAGCATTGTGCATCTGCAAACAGCTGGATTCAGTCAGAGAAAACCATAAACACCAGCCGTAGTCAGCTGAAACCCTCTCCCAAGTGCCTGTGATTTATAATCCCTTGGACTGTGAGTGTGTGTGTGCACTTGTGGGAATTACTATAGACTGTGGCCTGGGCATGTGGGACTCGTCATTTCTGAAAGGGCAAAAAAAAAAGAAAAGAAAATTCAACATTCAAGAAAAGAATGAGAGTGAACTGTGTGTTCTTTGCCATTTCATGTGCTCCGTCCACCTTCCTAAAAGCGACATTGTGCAGTGGGAACTGGTGACCCATGACGACTCTTTTATCCAATCTTATTTGTCACGCCTCTTTAGGCGCGACTATTATGAACATTAGGCTCCGTATCCTATTCGATCCATTGCAATAAAGCTTAGCGTAAAGAATAACACAATGACGGGCTAAAATGCTGAAACTGTGTCTTTCGGGAAGTTGGGCAAATATAATAGTTTATCCAAAATTAGCAGTGTAGCTTAAAGTGTGTAGAAAGTTTGGCTGAAAGCACTGAAGCTTTTACACAAAATGCTATCTTTATCATTTTTCCCAAATACTATATGGAATACTACTGCATGACAGTGACGTAATGATGAAGTTTACTTACAATTGTTACTTTTACCTCAGAAACCTTTTGAATTATTTATTTTTCTTCTTATGATGATGAATCAATTCTATGACTGTGTGTTATTGGTACTTTACTCAAGTGAACGACTTGAGAATCTGTTAGTGTTTTGTTGAAGAGCATATAAAGCAGAAATGAGATGTCATTGCTAAGCAACAGACGCACAGAACTTGCACTTCGGAACCAAATATTTTCCTGAACTTCAAGGATCAAATTACAAAACAGAACCTGGAGAGTTGCCTTCGGCTGGATGCTTTAAAGATAAGATAAGATAGCTTTATTTATCTCACAGTGGAGAGAAAACGACGTTACAGCAGCTCAACAATAGATAAAAAAACAAACAAACAATATACAAGTAAGTAATACAAGTAGGAAATTATTTACATATATATATAAATATAAGTATAAATATAAATATACATATGTAATAAGGTGCAGTTTCTCTCGGTGGTGAAAATGTACAATGAATGTAAACATGGCGTTATGGCGTTATGACCAAAAATGAAATGTGATAACAACAGGGACATAAACATCGTTATAATATTTATACACTGTTGTTGTAGAGTCGTACTGCAGTTGGAATGAATGACATGTGGAGGCGCTCTGTCCTGCACTTAGGGTGTATCAGTCTCTGACTGAAGGAGCTGCATAAGGCCCCAACAGTCTTGTGTAGAGGGTGTGAGGTGTTGATGTGATGGCCGATAGTTTGGCCAGGGCCCTCCTCTCATGAATGACCTGAATGGAGTCCAAAGGACAGCCACAGACCGAGCCGGCTTTCTTTATGATTCGGTTAAGTCTGTTTTTGTCCCGCACAGAACACCCCCCCCCCCCCCCCCCCCCAACACACCACAGCAAACAGGGCTACTGACGCGACCACAGTGTCATAGAATGTCCTCAGTAGTTTCCTGCACACCCCAAAGGAACGCAGACTCCGTAGGAGATACAGACGGCACTGACCCCTCTTGTAGAGTGAGTCAGTGTTGTCAGACCAGTCCAGTTTGTTGTTTAGGTGAACACCCAGGTACTTGTACTGTATGTCCTCACCCTCTCGATATCCAGTCCCTGGATGTTCACCAGTGCAGTGATTTTGGGTTTCCTGCTGAAGTCGACCACCATTTCCTTCGTCTTGCTGGTGTTCACTTGAAGTTGATTTAGCTCGCACCAGCTGACAAAGTCCATGATGGTCTGCCTATACTCCAGATCGCCCCCCCCCCGACACACGCCCCACGATAGCAGTGTCGTCTTTAAAGGTCTTTCCGGCCACTGCAGTGGCACATCACTTGCTGTGACTATTGCTGTGTTCAAGTGGAACTTGTGAACATGCGTATCGTAAACAGGACATCCTGAACTTGGAGACTTCACAAAACATAGATAAGAGCTTGTGATTGTTAATATGTGCTTGTCTCATGAACACTGTGAACTACTGCCTTCGTAGCATCGACGCCTGTATAACGATACACAGAGAGGGAGTGTGACATCACTCTCGGCTGATGACATTATTTATTATTATTATTTCTAAAGGTATTATGATCACCTATTACAGTGTCCATGTAGTTCTCTGGTTGTAACAAGTGGTTATTTGAGTTAATGTTGCCTTTCTATTATCTAGGCAACATTTGAACTTCAGCAGGTCATCTTGACCATGGCTCCATGCCCCATGCATTGAGTTGCTGCCAAGTGATTGGCTCATTAAATACATGTGACTAGTTGAACTGGTGTACCCAAAGAAGTGATGTTTCCTATTATGGAGAACATGGAAAGGAAAGAGAAGAAATAATGGATGATTCAATCCAGAATAAGGATCGCAGATCCCAGATGTCAACTGGGATAACACACCACTATCATACCTTGAGATGTACGTTGTCGCACGTTGGACCTTCAAACAGCCTTGTGGACCTTCTGAGAACGAAGACACAACCACAGCCCCAAACAGTTGACCTTCTAAGAAGACACGGTGCATTGCTGCTGCAGCGGGAGTCGCGCATGATGCCTGTTGATGAGTCTGAGGTGTCGCGCTGTCAGATTTGTAATCAACAGGCACGCAACTGACAAGTGAGGCGTGATTGTCTTAGTCTTTATTCTTGTGTTATGTTTGAGAGTTAACAAAGCGTGTGATTGGGCCGTGCCTCCAGGCTGCACATTCTCAGCTTGCAGGCCTTTTGTTCAGCAGCTCTTTGTTGAGTCTGCCCCGGATTCATTGAAACTCTCCACTGCTGAGTGAGCTGAAGGAGCTGCTTTTTTTTTTTTTTATTGTCATACACTCTTATTCTCTCCTCAACACACACACACACACACATGCATCTTTGCACATACACACAGGCATGCACAAAGGCCTGAAGCTCTGCCAGCATTTCATGGGATAATCTACCTTCCTGAAGGTTTGCTAAAGCAGCCTTCCCTTCCTCCCCGCTAACCACACAACCCTATTTCTTCTCCTCCCACCCTCACCCTTTTCTCCTCCCCCTCCATCTTATCGGCCCCAGTGTTGGAAGCATGCAGTTTCCTGCCAATTTCTGCAAGCCGTGAGCAGCCTCTCCAAACAGGAACACGCATGAAGACATTCCACTGGTGAAGGAAACAGTGTCCTCAACCACCCTCCCCTCTTTTTCAACCCCCCCCAACCCCCTGGACGCTTCTACACATCCACACACTGGACAATCACATTCGCACACACAAACATCCACAGACAGACAAGAGTGGGCACAGACTATACAGCCATTCAGCATCGCTATGGACATGGAAATGAAGACGGCTGTGTGAGTGTGTGTTGGAATGCGTGCATGGGTATTCATTGCATGAGAAGTAGAGGGTGATTGAGTGAATAAAAAACGGACTGAAATTGTGTTTTCTTTTTTGTTAATAAGCGTATCATCGCCTTACACAACATTTATCATCATGTGTCCTCGTGTCAGAATTTTGGCTCTGGAATGGAAATCTCAAGCCACATTCACACTACAATAAGTAAGTATACCTGTGATTTCTTTCAACTTGTGTGAACCTGCTAAGCGAAGGAGACTTAACACCGTTCCCATGCTCACTCTTGCGTCACCCTTGCATGGATTGTGACATCAAGAATGCGCAGGAAACAAAACCCATTGGAAAGAAGACGAAAACACTGAGACGATGTAGCTTAGTGACAATTTTACAGTTGTTACTATTTTATATATTTTACTTTGGTCCCTCAGCACTGCCCCCAAGTTGTAAAGAGGACGTTTCTCTAATGGCCAGAAGATGAATGTGTGTCTTGCTGTTGCACCTGAAATGATGTCGGAATTTACATTGCTGCCAAAAAGACAAGGAAGAAATTTGCATGTTCATCCAGATCATGTGTCCTCTCAGTGCTCGTACCATGATGGAAACATGGCTTTTGAAGCTGATTTTTGAGATTTGGCCAACTCCCTGTTGAGGTTTTGCCAATGAAAGTTCACAGGAAGGCCCCTATTGGAGCTGGAGCCAGCTGTCAATCACCCTGGTTTCCACGAGTGCCACAGTTCATCGTCTGTTCTCCTCTAAACGGGGACATCATTTACAAAATCAACATCATGTTCTGGTGAAGAAGATCCAAAACTAGCAATGAACTGATAAATGAAGTGACAAGAAGGCAACCAGCAGAGTCACCCCCTGGTGGCTATTCAAAATATAGTTACTTCCTATTTAGCTTCAACAGGCAACCCAGAAGACAAGGTCAATGCTGATCGGAGCTGAACCTAAATGTTTTTTTTGGCCAGTAGGAATAGAGTCATAGTCTGAAACAGGGGACTCCTCGATTACGTACTTCTTCACCACACTTATCTCTAAGTTGTTTGAGAGGTGCTTGTACTTTATGTTTTTTTTTTCCCCTGGAAATCTACGAAGGCTTAAGTTGAAAAGCAAAAAAATGACTGTGAAGTGTGAGAGAGTGGTTGGAGGGCTGTTATGTGCCTGTTAAAAGAGCAAATTTGTTTAACACTGCGGGAGCACTATTGGAAAGCAGACGGCAGGTCATGTGGTGAGGTGCGGAGAAAAAAGGAAGAATAGGCAGACTCTCGCGGGCATCATCTGCATGTGGAAGGTCAAATGTAAATCTAATCATGATAACATAGTGGAACTAGAACAGATGCAGCGGTGTTGTCACGACGCCGCTGAAAGATGAGTCTGAGATGACAAAAGCCAACTTCGCTGTGAGGAGAAAATAAAATAAACCGTGTAATTAGTAGAGGGAAGACACCTCCAGGGACTTATTCTAAACAAAAGTCAAACAAAGATTGGGACTGAAGCAAGCAAACCAAGCACAAAAGAAGGCTTTAAATAATTTAAAACCTTGTTTATAACCTCTGTGTTTTCTCCCCTGGCATGCAAGAGGCGTATTGATCGGGGAATTTTATGTGCGAATTCTGTGAGATGATTAATCATAAGTCACTTTTCTCCCCCGTGCCTAATGGATCAGTGCCAGAAAGAGAGAAAGGCAGAGAGGGTATGTCCTCAATCTGCCGTCTCACTCCTTTTTAGCAGCCTATTCTCCCACTTCTCCCTTGCCCTCTCCACCGTATCTCCTCTCCTAAGTCGCCTGCATTTCGGGGGGAAGAGTAAACAGAGTGAAATGGCCCAGACAGAGATTTTGAGGAGCCGATTTCTTTACTTCTTTTCCTTTCCTGGTGGTTGAGCTCACCAGGCGTGTACGTGGCACAGCATCTTTTTGTGTGCCCACATGAATGATTCAGTGCCATATTGAAATTACACAGTGGGCTCCTCTGGTGAAACTGCGGAGGAGTTTTGAGAAACAGATCAAATGTTGGACAATCCATGCCAACTGAAATACCTTAAGCAAGAGAGTTTGTGTTTAACACGTCGAGCAGGTTGTGTAATATTCTACCTCTTTCCTTTAATTGCTCAAGCTTAATGAAGTCTCTGTGGAGTTTTAATTTGTGTTTGTCGTGCTGATTAAGTTTACGCCAGAGTCCTCAATCGTGAGGAGTTGACGGTGCTTGATGGAAGTGACGAGTTCATTCTGTCAGTTTGAATATGCCAAGATCAGTGCACACTAATGCAAGGATAAGGACTTTTCTTTGTTATTCCTGCTTTCTACAGGAACTACTACTACAATAAGCCCACTTCAGTGCATTCACTCCTCACAGTCAATAAGCAGGTGTATGGAAATGAGAGAACAAGAAGGCTTTGAATACGAAAACCTTGTTGACTTAACTTGTGCAAATGAAAGCAACGCTAGGAAAATTTGAGCAGCAATGTGCCTTTAGGGAAAGATTGTTCTAAAGAGTCAATTGCCAGTTAAACTGGTATGGTGTCTTACCCGTTGCCATGACAGCGAGTTTTTTAAGTCTTTGAGTAAGGCTGTTCAGACTGGCTAAAAAAAATGTTTTGACATTGATGCAGTTTGTCCTGAGCATAGAGAAACCTACGTGGCTTTACAACATGGTTATCAGAAATACACCACTTTTTAGGTGTAGTTATGGTGAAGCAACAAATGATTGTGGTTACAGTTAATTATAGGTGAAAAGTTAAAGAAAAAATGGCCATGGCTGACCAGCTGTACAGAGGGGAGAAATGAGCCAACAATAGTTCTTTCCCAAACTCTCATTTTTCAATCTTTACACAGCTATATCTGACATTACCAAGTGCAATACTATGAATGCTTTCCAGGAGTGTCGGAAAACGTATGCTGTGTGGCCTATTGGAACTATAAACACATGATTTTTGATGTGGTTGGACAACATTTTGTAACATCTGGTTCTGATACAGTAAACTCAGGCCCTTAAGCTGCCAGTGGGCTTCGTCAGAACTGCTTGTCTGATGGTTGCACGGCTCCACAAGCCCTCACCTCCTGGACATTTTTGACATTCACATCGGTTTCTATTGCAGCTGTAGCCCATGTGCGACGGCAGCCCTGTGCCAGTCGTTCCATTTAAAAGACACAACAACACCGGTGTGTTAGGGCCGCTGCATACCTTCTGTGTCCGCAGATTCCCATGGTTCCATTCATACAAAAATGAGGGTCTGCGTCAGTCTAGCAACTTACAAAGAATTAGCAGCTATACCTGGGAGTTTCTTTTTCATTTCTGCATCACCCTGGTGCAAACTATGATGTCACGGACATGGGAGAAGCCCTCAGTAATAATGTTACGGTAGTTACTATTTTACATGTTTTACTCCAGTCTCTCTTTAACTCAATTGTTTAGATGATTCGATTGATTAAATAAATGACATTGAGCTCTGCCCCAAGTGCAAACATCAATGCTTATGGCCGTGTTAAGGAAAATAGAGCAGACAAAGAAGATATGAACACATTAATCTGGGTCTTGCATGACCTGGCATTCATGTTTTTTTGACCAGAGGAAGGCATGGCATCCCAGTTCATGCCAATTTCTCCGCAAGGGTTTGCCCACATGTGTATGTCATTGTAGTCTTTGAGTGATGGGTTAGCACCACCACCACCTCATGGACATGTGTCTCGCAGACCTCTACCGGCTCGTAGATGCTGAGACTAAGTTCAATAAGCAAAGGTAATGAGGGAACCTTCAATACAAATTGATCTCTGCAGTCATTTGCCAATTTGTGCAGTCATTTTCCAAATGGGAATGTTGTCCCTTCACTCCACCTTGTCTGTGAGCATCGTTTGTGTGTCTTTGTGTCCCCAGTGAATCGAGGGCTGTTTAGAAGACAGAAGCAGACACGTGACATTGCCCGTCACATCTCTTACATTGGAACACGACAAAATAAAATCACACGAGCCAAGAAGAAGTCTTCATAATGGCAATACAACAGGATCTCTGTATAAAAGGGCCAGCGCGACACATTTTCCACATTCTCTTGCTCACGCTGCTTCCTGTGGTGTCACCGCGGACATCATCGACACTGGCTCTCGCGTGTGTTCTGTCACACCGTGGTGGTGATGATGTTTGTTGGGAATACTGGCTGCTGCTCAGGGCAAATGTGTGATTTGTCCAAATGTTAAGACATTACTCGCTTTTTACACATTCATGCCTGGAAGCAGTGTGGCCTCAATCTTCTGCTGTCAGACACTGAACAGCCCCTCTGGAGTTATTGCAGTTCAAGGCTGCTACATGCTTTTGACAAAATGCAGTATAAGCAGTCAGACCGAGTCTAAACTGTTTACTGTTGTAGGTAAACAACAGTGTGACAGCGACTCACTTTCCTTGAATCTACTGGAATGAATTTATTTCTTTCTTTTTGTGCCGACGTGATTGGCACGAGTGTCGCCCGCCTTTGCATCATGAAACGTCTTCAAAGTTGTTTGCGCCCTGATATGTTTCTCCACTGTCATGTCGTGCTGTTCCAGCTCAGCTACTCACCTCTCATAAATAATGAATGAGGAACTAACTGTTTGTCTTGTGAGATCGTTTGCCAGTAAATGTAAGCGCCTTGCTCAAGGGTGTCGCTGCTTAGAGAGAAGAATCTGCTCCACAAGTGCACCTCAGTAAATGCCTCCTTTAATGTGAACGTCATCCATATTGTATCAATAGATCAAACAGGCCATGCAGATATTGTCATTTTTCTGAAATGAATACATGAAGCAGCGAGAACTCATCCTACCCGTGAATATCAATGCACTCCATGCTATAACTTGCAAGCTAAAACAAAGCAAAAAAAAAAAAAGCACAGCTTTCCCAGGAACTCATTGCAGAATCAGTGAGGCAGGACTTAATGTTGTTTTGACTGAACTGTAGTTGTCAGTAGGCCACCGTGATGAGGCTCAATTAGAGCAGCATGCTATGAGCTAAGCAGAGGTAATCACTGGGCGGAGGGCAGACTTATGTGGAGGCACGGATATTCACTCCGAACAGAGAGAGCGAGGGATAGACAATAGGACCTGGAGCCGTGGAGAGCAGCTAATGAGCCAACATGATTCACGCTTGGTCTCCCCCACAGAGAGCCTTGTCCTGGGCAGAGCGGAGGTGCACAAGAGGTGCCCTTTTTCACTCCAACACATTCCACCACCACGAAGTCTGTCAGAGCCCAGGGGGAGTAAAAGGGATTAAAGGTTTCTTCTGAAAATACTTGGGTGAATTAAAGTTTTTTTTTTTTTATTCTTTTGTGTTTCTCATTAGAATCTTGAATTAATTGGGACACTGTTTATTTTAGAAAACAGTGCAGGACACACAAATCTACAAACACTGGATCATCGCTGCTCAACCCAATACTCAAGAGAGGAGGAAACAAGAGAGGCTGCTTGTTTTTTTTTGTTTTTTTTTTAATGAGTTGATTTTGTTGGAAATGTTTCTGACTAATAATGTGTTTTCAGCCTCCTGCAGGACAAATTTAAACTGGTGTCATGTAACCCTCCCTTCGTGGAGTTGAGATGTGAGCGGAAACAAATAGTGAACACCATTCCTTCAAAAACAAAAGTCTGAGACATTTAAATCCCAGCCTGATTGTCTGAGAATAACTCGATGAACACAAGGAGAAAATGATGCAGCCTGTCCATATCTGTAACACAATGATTATTTTTAAAAAAAAAGGTGCTTTTATTGTTTGCCATATTTTCTTAAACTGTATTCTATCACTATTACTTTCTTTCTAGTTAGCATTAATTTTTGTTGTTTTTACTTCATTTGAGTTGATTTTTTTCCTTTTTTCATTTGATTGCATATTGCTAATTTGGATTTTTTTTTTTTATTTGTTCCAATGCTGTAATTTTGGAGAATTCTTACTTTGATGAATCTCTTCATGATTCATGAAATCTACTGAATTCACGACAGCATGATGTGTTGAACATTTGGATAGAGGTCATTCATCCACTGCATGCTGATGCAGATGTAACCCAAACATCGAGATATATAGTTTATAATAATACAATAATACGATGACTTATTCACCATGAAGGAGATGTGCACCTGTCATTTTTAGATACGGGATGCAGAGATGTTTTCAGTCTTGTAATTCCACCTGTGAGCTTGTTGATTTAACTGTCTTGCTTGGTATAATATGAACGTATGTTGAGTTGCCGTCTGTCAAAAAGAAAAACTCCAGTACTTATTAAAAAAAAAGCCACTAAATAACCATCCAGACTTTTAAACCCACTCGCGCTCTGATTGGCCAGGTGGGACTCACGTGGTCCAGTCGCTGTGCCGTGCCTCGAGCCAGCGCTGAGTGGAGCCTGTCTGCCAACAGCTTCAGCAGCGGCTCTATCTGGATCCTACAACACTCACTGACAATTAAAGGAGGCCCCTTTTTCTTCTTATTCCCGAGGACTACTCTTCACCATGGGCGACAAAAAGAGCCCTACCAGGTAAAGCGACCGTGTGCTGTCGATTTCGGCCCGTTTTGTGCGTGTCGGGCTCGATATTCGGATGCGTTTCTCTCTCACACGGGGATCGTTTCTCCCCCTTTTTCACTTGGTATGCCACAGCTAGCTAGAATAGTGCAGTCACTATGGCGGCTTCTCGCTCCCAACAAACCCAGTCACTTAACAGACAAAGGGAATTTTTTCAGAGGAGACGCCTGGCATTCCCTGAAACGCTCTTCCGTCTCAGCGAAGCCTTTTGGAGGGTCAATGTCGAAATTGACACGGTTTGATATTCGTTTTGTTAGCCGATATGCTAAGCTTCGATGCCGAAAAATTTTAGCAATGCCTGCCTGCCTGCCTGCCTGCCTGCTAGGCTAGCTGGCGATACAGTCGGACGGTGTGGACAGTCTGAGGGGATTCATACACCAACAGGGCTTAACTCACCGGGACTCGAACCTAATTTTAATGACAACCCCTCCACGCTCCGTGTTTGCTCACGGAGGAGCTCGTTTATTACACAACAGGTTATGTTCGCCTCAAGCCCCCCGTTCTTGTTAATGCGTGAAAATAAAATGTTTTGCGGGTATTCCGTCAACTAACTTGACCTAACAACGTTTGTGTCATTTTTTGTGTGTATAAAGGCCAAAAAGACAAGCCAAACAGAGCGCAGACGACGGATACTGGGACTGTAGCGTGTGCACCTTCAGGAACACCGCCGAGGCTTTTAAATGCAGCATCTGCGATGTGAGGAAGGGCACATCCACAAGGTAACGTAGCTCGCTCTTTTCCTCTCTCTCTCTCCCCTCCAGTCTGGTCGTCTCGTCTCTCCGCTGCTCTTGTGGCTGCTGCAGCAGCAGAAGCAGCAGCATTGCATCGCAATTTATGAGACTGACAACTTTGATTGACAGCTTATTTGTCTGCAAGCGAGCTGAGGGACTTGTTGATGGACAATCCCGCGAACCGTTTTCCCGCCGTTGTTTGGGATTATCCTCAGTTTTTCTCCTTAAATGTGACTTAAAAGCTGAACATTGCTGTTGCTTTTTATTCGTGCGTTTTTTTCTAGGTAGGCTGCCTGGCTGCCTCAATAGCCAGAGGTTTGGGTGGGTGAGGTGGGGAAGGAGGACTGTACTTCATGATGCATCCACAGAGTGAAAGGGCTGCTGCTGTTTTTTTTTTCCTTCTTGGAGTGAAACAAGGTGAATGCATGTATGGGCATTTCAGGGACCTGTAGTATTGTACAGAGAGGTTTTATTTTTGGTGTGACATGTAAGATTTATGGTGCCCTGAACTGCTCTACAGTTAAGGAAAGATTGTATTTCTCTGGTTAGAGAAAAGTGGTTGTAAGTAGGATTAGAAACACTAACTCCAGATGTGCATTTCTTTGTCCATCAGACATTTCCCGTGTGCTGGAGTTTCATGTCCAACATGATGTGATCTGGTTACCTTTTAAAATGTATTGCGAATTTAATGTATTAAAAATAAAATGCCCTGTTATTCCACCTACTGCTGTGCAACTTGATGCCATGAGTAAAGAGCACCAAGCAGGATTAATACATTACTTACATGTTTCATTGCTGTTTCCTATCTGTTACTGTTGTCATATTTGCATTAGGTTGAAGAATATTGTGTCTTTATCAGTCCATACAAGCTTCCCTTCGTCTCCACCATTTTCTGTTGCAAGGACATGTGGAAGCTGGAATGACATTTAAGTTATGTGTTCCCTAAACATTGCCCATTGTTGGCCAAATATCTTTCTATTGCATTTATTGACACTCATCATTTATTGATATGCCGCCTCCCTCAAGTGCGAAAACTTTTATGCTGTGAAGATTTATACAGTTGCTGGTATTTTTCTGTGCAAATCGACATGTGTTTAAAAACAGGCTGATGGTAACCTACCTAATGTTAAAAGGAGATTTTGCTTGTTTTTCCAGTTCAGCAAATCAAATTTTCATTCTTCAAATACAAGTGGCATTTGGCTGTGATTAATCATTCTCAAAACTCACAAACATGCTTTGTTCCTTAACAAGAAAGCTAACTCCCGTTTGTTTCCAGAAATCTTCAGATTAATCATATCAGCATTTATTGTAACAGGCTTGTGTGCTTGTGGCATTTCCCCTTGTCTGAACCCAAAATACATTTTATGACGTTTACTGAAAACAGCAGCTTATGGGAAACTGAGGTCACATAGTTGTATAACCTGAATATCATAATGGGATTCCCTCAGTCTGTTTGTGTACTGACGCCTCCTCCTGTTGCAGGGAATGTTTTTGATGATAAGTTGTGTGAGTGTGTTTGCTCATGCCATCAGTTGCATGAAGACATGGGGAAACAGATGAGTCAGTTGTGGGTTTGTCGATAGCTCCCCTGCACTCTAACCTTTCCAGCTGTGGTTTTACAATGAGTGGCTCAGCTGACACCCCTGGTTCACCGCAAAAATGTGGGGAACACACTCAGCGCTGGTTTACTGAGAATCCCAAAGGTTGAGCTGAATCCTAATTGTCTGCTTCCCCTCCCCCTACAAGCTTTTCCCAGCAGTGTGCAGCTCAAGACCATAGTTGATGATGCAGTGTGAGCATGCTAAGCGAAAGCAGGAAGCGGAGACAAGCATGTCGCAGCCATCCTGCCACTGTGCATTGGCAACAGCCCAGTTGCCTTTGTTTGTTAAATGGGAGCACATGACATCACTGGAGTGTTTGCTACATGACGCTGTTTGATCTGAATAGTTAACCTTTGATTAATGCAATTGTATAGTTGTGGGGCTGCCTCTCATTCTAATGAGTACTAATTAGCTGTCTTTTCCTCACTGTGTGATGTGTTCCAGCAAAGGACGGGACAAAGCAACATGCTCTTAGCCAAATGATTCACACTTATGGTGCTATGTGTGGTTGGTTGTCTTCCCGCTTTTGTCTGATGTGCTGCTTTGAATGTGCTTTTAATGCATGTGGACGTGTGAGTTCACTAATTAGAATTCCTCACTGCCGATTGCAGTCAAAACACCTCCTTATATCAACACTGAAGCCACCATTCTTCGTTTTCTGCAGTGGAAATTAGTTTAGGTGTAGATTTGTGCAGTCAGTTTTGCATGAGTATTTTTAAGAAATTTGAAGTTTGAAATAGCTTGTTGTGCATAGTAGAAGTTAGTGGAAGCACACCACACACTTCTCCCTCAGATGCTAAATGCTTCTGTTTTTGTCCTGGGACAAAGGTCAACCAGTATTGGCTGTCACAGCTGACTGCAGCGAGAAGAATGTTGATGTAATTGAAGTTTTGGATTTAATCATAGTCAGTCACACCTCCGTGTTTTGTGGAAATGCTACAACAGGTTGCACAGTGATGTGGTGAGTCACCATCATCTGCCTGATGGCCATTCGGGTAACATGGGTGGTGTGTGTGGTTGGGGTGACTATCAATATTTAACTAAAAATAAAGTCTATCTAACTTGGTCCTGAGGGGAGCTAAATCCTTTCTTATTTCTCTCTTCCCCTCTCTCTCCCTCTGGCGGTCTCATCCTGCAAATTGTATACAGCAGAAACTCAGGGTTGCAGTCAGCACACTTAAATGCAGTTTTGTGGTTTCTAGATACATTTTGTGAAATCTAACATTTCCGTCCACTCAAGTTTGATGCATTAATCAGTCACTTGTCTGCTCTGGGTAATTGTTACTGTTTGTACCTGACATTAAAATGCATCTTAGGTAGACAGCTGTATGTACAGGTACTGAAGTGGCCTGGGACATAAGTGTATATACATATACGTTCAGCAAAGTGAACTCAAATGTGTCTCGGCTCATAATGAAAGACCACTTACTGAAATGATGTCCTCTATGCATGCAGAAGTATGTTAAACCTTGAGAGGCAGTATAGGCAATTTGGTTTGCCTGGAACATACTAAGAAATAAACCCGGTCTGTATTGTTTTGATTAGTTTTTTTCTTCTAAATTTCCAGCAGACAATGCACGAGTGTGCATAGCTGCCTCCTGCTGGTTAATCGATTTGTTTTTTTGTAAATGGGCATTACAGAGCAGCAAAGTGGTCACTTTACACATATTAATGCCAAGTAGAAATGTCCAACGAGACACTAGCTGTTCCATAGGGGTCGATGGAGAAAACACACTGATTATGATCTGTGGTGATTTACAGATAATAGTTTGCACCCAGTGAGACTTGAATCACACTTTTTCCTGCTGGCTGTAGGTGAGCTACATAACTGTGGGTCATACCATTCGGTTTTGTGTTATTGGAGGCAAGAATGTGCATTAACAAGAGCTGTGGCATCAGCATTTGGAGAGAGGCCCCACTCTCCCTTTGCCAAGCGCAGCCTAATAAACCTGTTGACCCAGTCCAGTTCAGTGATGTAACATGATACACAAGTGGGATAAATCTAGCCTCTGCCACTCTTGACTCTTAAACAAGAAAGCACTTTCCTTTTTGCACCTGACCTCGCTCCTAATCTACAAATCCAAGTAGCCCCAGTGTTCAGCCTCTGCATTCAGTGGCTACTTCTTTGGTAATTAAAGAAAGGCCCTACATTTGCATCCCCTGCGAGGTGCATGCTATCATATTTAAATGTCTCTGGCATCTGAACCTGATCGCTGTGTGAACGTGACACTGTTTCTGTACATCAGTTTGCTTTGTGGTGGTGTTTGGTATGCACCACTGGCAGCCCCGGGGCTCAGGGAGAAACCATTAGCAGCCCTCTAAAGTTGATTGATGATGGGCTTCACAGGAAGTCTTGGGGTACCTCAGTCTTTGACTGCTGTGCTGTTATCTGTGCACTGTTGCTCTGTCAGTCTTTTCAAGTAGCTTCCATCTGTGCTTTATATAAAACGGATGAAATGGGGGTCTCTCATCTCACTTGTTCACGAAATACAGTGCTCTGACTTGCTTAAATACATTCTATGTTCTAAACTTTATTTGATGCTCAGTCACCGCTGCAGGCACTTGCAGCTGAAACCATTACAACTCATGTAGCTGTATGAGGTGGTGGGTTGTATTTATATAGGTGTAAGAAACAAGGCTAATAGGATAATTTTTTTTAAAACTTTGATTAGATATCGTATAATGTTGCAAACTCAATGGTGAAGTGATTCAAGTTAATATTGATTAAAGGATGGCTAAGGATAGAAAATAATTTAAACACACTGTTTGCTCATATATTTCCCTCAAAATTTGTTATGAATAAGTATGCTTTAATGTAAACTTAAATGTTTTATTAGATATTTAAACACACTTGATGTGTGACATTTCCTCTCCTTATCAAGCCTTCAGGGCCAGAGAGTAAATAGAATTCTCCCTAGAGGATTTGCTTGCAAACTCAAATCATTTTCCCACACCTGTACTTCATCACCACTGTTCCATCACCTACATCTCATGGGAAACACTTTCAACACTGTGGTGAAAGTCACACATAACATGCTAAAGGGAAGGTTTTTTATTTTTTATTTAGCACATAGCGTTAGAGTAAGACCCTATGTGAAAACCATTAATCCCCAGATTTTGACTATCAGAAGCAGGATTGACAAACAGAATCAGAACGAATAGAATCAAAACCATATTAGCCCTGAAGCCTTGCTTAGTAGGTGGCTCTAAAAAGTTAAAGTGCATGTCTCTTATCCTCTCTTTTTCCCTCTCGCTCTGTAAGTGTTGAGATGGTACAATTATGGGAAAATGATTGCAGTGTGTGTTTGTGTGTGCCTTTTACAATGATGGAATAGAGTCATTATAATCCCTGGATTCTCCCACTGTCACATTAAAGCAAATTGTCTTGGATAATGGAATTACATAAGAGGGACATGCTGCCGCTCAATTTATATCTCCACTTCTTCGCCCCCCACAGCAGCCCCCCACTTGGAGGAAACTGCTTTTGCTTATCCAGCATTATCAGCATCTGCACTAAAACCCCGAGCATGAGCGGTTAGCCCTAATCTTGACGTTAATTGCCGGATTTAAAAGTCCTTAATTACTTCATGGGATTTGGCAGAGTGTGAGTGATTAAAAACAATAGCCAATTTGGCAATCTGACAAAAAAAACAGAGACATGTTGAGAGAGTTGTTGAATTGAGGTTCCTCCCTTGCAGGAAACAGACGAGGCAAGCAAATGATTGTGGCAAAGACGTGTCTCAGGAAACTACAGAAAAAGCATATGAGGGCGAGGGAGTTGTTAAGGACAGCCTCGCAGTTTATGGAGGAGACGAGGGCAAAGGAGGACAAGGAGAGATGCGAAGTGGTGAGGAGACGGAGAGAGCGTGTGGACATTTCTGTGTGTGTGTGTGTGTGTGTTAAAGGAAGGGGTGTATGGATGGCTGTAAGGGGGATGTGCTCACTCAGCCAAGACTCTCCAGGGGCAAACGCAGAGCAAAGCACATGATTACCTAGGGAGGAGGTGACTGGACATCCTTGTCTGTTTCTACCCGCACCACCAACCATGCATGGGAAAAGAACAGTAGCATTTGACATGTCACTTTCTACATATGAGATTGTAAGAGAAACTGAAATTCTTTCCAGTAATTTCAGTTTCTTCTGGTCCTATTGAACAATCTAGTTTCAGAGCTTGTTAACCATGGTTACTAATATTGAGAAGCTAATCTCAGTTAAAGGCAGTTGACTCCTTTCCCGTTGCCAGTGGAGTTTTTCCTCCAGTGAGTCATGTTCAATGTCACAAATGAGCAGCAAACCACCAACGTCCTGCACACAACAGAAGGAAAGCACCATGGAGAGGACTAATGGTTTCACATTGGTTACTTGGATATCTTTGACTTCAGCCACTCTTTCAAACTCGGCAGCAACTGGAAAAAATAAAATCAGTACCTGAATGGTGCAACTCATAATGCCACACTGGAAACAGTGCAGAGCTGTGCAGACTCCTTGACTTATGCCAAAATAAAGCAGTAAATGGAAAAAGTACTACATACACATTTAGTGTACATGACTGCCGAATGGTGCCAGAGCCGATAAATGTCTTCATTTGACCTGAGATTGAATGTCGATCGTATCTATTCCCATTGCGGAAAGGCCAGATGTTCAGAGTGTTGCCAAGTATCTTTCCCCAGTGGAAAAGAGATTTTTAGTGATCGGGGTTCAAGGTGCATTATTGAGGCTGTGCAAACAAACTCACCCATGTCAATCTCAGGTCAGATACAGCTGTTACCATGGCATCTCACATTTAAGATAAAATGAATAAAAATAAGAGATCCTGAATTAATTTAGCCGTTATGATATTTTTCCGGTAAACCTGGTAAAAAAAAAAAAGAACAAACAAAAAACACTGCAGATAATAAAGGCAGGCCAAAAATGCAAACTTGGTCAAATCTGTGATTTCAATATAATTAGTGTAATATATTATCTTCTATATCATAGTATGTATCACATGGTGCTGTAGCAGTGCTGCTGGGTAATTTGTTGAAATTTAAACCAGGCTTTGTTTATACTAAAGCAAATGGGCCATACGACAACTGGACAGCAGCGAGATAGGAAGACGCAGCCTACGTGACGGATAACTCATGCACACCAGAGGCAAGCAGCAAGAGGAGAGGTGAAGAGGGGTGAAGAAGAGAGCTACTTAAAGCTGGCAGGATTTATGGAGGGTGTGGGGCGGTAGGGGAGGCTCTAATACATGAGGAGAAAGTGCAAGACTCAGACAATGATGGAGAGGAAATGGAGAGAGAACAAAAACAAATGAGCGATGCCGAGCAATGTCACACAGTGCTGTTGATGGAAGTAACTTGTACAAGCTCAGTGCCTTTGCGATGACTCACTGTCAGTGCGCACAATGTCAGCCAGTACATAGCCTGAAAGGTCAGTCGTAGAAAAGAGGGATGATGAGTCTTTCACGCACAAGAAAACTCACATGTAGACTTATCCCCGTTTGAATTCCCTGTCTAGTTTTCTTCTTGCTGTGTCTCACTCAAATGTCAAAATACTCAAATGGGCAGACTCCTTAAGGTTGTCAAGAGAAGCAGAAAATTGCTCCTGGCAGCCATTGTGTTGCATTAGGTTTATAGTTATTGCAGTCGGAGTTCAGATATCTCTGAAAGCTTTCCCTGGACTCCTTTGCTCTGTGAGCGCTAAGACATAAGTGCCATGAATGTCGTGCTCTTTTACTATTTGAAGAAAAGGTGCAAATGCTTGTTACATCCAGACTACTACTGTTTCATTTTAAAATTGTTTATTATGCAATATAACATACTTAATTCTATTCTACATCTCCTATGCAATGCATGGTTGCCTTAAACCCCACTGCATGATTGGACAACATAAGAAATCACCTCCCTTAATCTTTTTTTGTAGCTACACCCATGCTACTGCTATGTCTTTATTTGAAAATCACTTTCTCAATGAAAAACAGTCTACATTCAGATGATGAGGATTTCAGCTCTTACTAATGTGCCTGAAAACACATATATATATACACATACATGACTATTCATGTACACTGGGGATTTGTCTGCTGGTGGAAAACAGGAAGCTGATTCTCTCTTCTGGAGTTGTTTCAGAACCTACTTCAAAGACAAAACAACAATGGTGACAAGTCCGGGAAAAGATTTCTGTCATGAGACAATGGCCTTGTTAAAAGAGCTTTTTGTGCACAGCTGGTAGATCGGTTGTGGTTGATATGAACCAATCCAGAAGCGAATGCGGAAATAATCATTTTCTACAGCCGCCTTCTCTGGCCATCCAAACTGAAAAACTGCTGTAGGGTTTTCAAATGAGATGAAGCCAGCAGTGTTTTCAAATATCTGTTTTTTGTTTCCCTGTTAAAACAAAACAAAAAGATGCCAGGTTCTGGTGGACAGTAGTTCATAGCAATTGCAGAATTGAATCTTCCTTTTTGTCATGAAAAGTATGTATGTAGCTGCTTTACTGAGAGTCTCTTGTGCCCACAAGAAGAGCACCTCGAGAAATTTGATGGAAAGAGTCCGTTATCCATCGGCTCTCACAAGGATGGTAAAGGTTCTACATGAATCCCTCCAAATCTGACTGGAAGGAATGGATGAAAGGATGAACGTGAAATGCCTCTGGTTGGCAGTGGGAATAAAATGGAAGTGCTGTAGCCCCAGGCTACTCTTCAGGTGTTCTCCTCATTCAAACTCAACACACACAAATCGCTTAACCCATGCATGGCTAGAGGTGACAACACTACTTCAGACTGAGACTGATCTAGAATTCCTTTACCGGGAACAGGGGCCCCATTTCCACCAAGCAGTACAGTTCAGTTTGTTACGTCGCTCAGTTATTTGCATTTTGATTGTTAAATGATGAGAAAGGTACCAAAATAATCAATCCTTAACATTCCAGTTTTGGAATGGGTGGAGCTGGACACGTTGCAATCTGTCGATTTGTTGACAGATAATTCTTTTTAAACACCCTGCATCCTTCTCTCAAGCAACACCTTTCTTGGTGTGATAAGCAGCTAAGAAACAGCACACTTTATTGTCACCTGTCACAGTATTTTGCATGAACTATCTAGACTGCTATATGTCTTTTAATTAAAAGATCTCTACCATAGTGTTGTGCTTAGTTGCTGCATTGTATATCCATTGTAGTGGTGTTTGCCTCAGGCTCACTCACGTGTGCTCATGTGATTATACATGATGTTTATACTCTCTGTACAGTCAGACCTCAGTGCATTGTATGCTGCTCGCTGGTACACACACGCACACACACACACAGAGACACACACAGTGGAAGCTCTCTGTATCTCTCTTTTATGAGAACTTCTCTTTCACCCTCAAGCCTATGCAGCCTCCCTGTCATTTGAGTTTGATGGATGTAAGAGTAAGCTATGTGAGCATGTGTGCACCGCTGCCTCCATGGATTGAATTAATTCTGTGGGAAACGCCACTTGTCAACATAGTGCAAAATTATCATACAGTTCAATTTACACCTATGATATGCTTTATTGTTGGGCTTTTTTATTTTTGACTGCATTACTTTTAAATTACTTATTAGGGGAGTTTAGGTCCATGCAGTCTATGTTTTCCAATTGTCAGTTTAATGTACCAGTGAATAAATAAACTAACAGGTTTGTTCATTGTGAACTGGTGGTGGGAACCAGTCGAGTGCGTTCCCAAGTTTCAGTTTGACAACGATTCCACGATTCAATAATGAAACAATCATTGATGTATCTTGCAACATATTTCTGAGGAAACCAGTGTTTTATAAAGTTAATTGAGTGTACCATTTGTTAGGGTGTATGTTTAACCCCTTCATTTGTAATTTATTATCTATTCAAGCTTTATGCTTCTATAGAAAAATATTAAAAAATAACACAATACTGGCTTAGACAGGCCTGTGTGACTATAGAGCCATGCTGTCCTGCCATCAGCTGTTTTTCTGGGACACCTTCACCAGATTTTTGACGGAAACTAATTATGTTAATGCTCCAGAATTATGATGCATCTGTGTGTTTAGTTGTTTTTTTTACTCCTACTGTGCACTGAGCTGGGTGAAGCAGATGCTGTCGCAGAGCTCCTCCCAGACAAACTGCACTTCAAGTCATTCTGGAAAGACAGGCCAACACTGAACAGCACGACAGCAGAGCCTCAGTGTAAACATCTATAAATGCCTTCTAACTGGCCAATGCAACTGAAGCAGCACAGGCGAGCAGCTCTATGCTTCGTGTCACACACTGGTTGGCGGGGAGGGGCAGCCACGGGTATCACATGTTTCAACATGTTAATCAAAGCTATATAACAAGTGTTCCCATAGATCACTGGTTATACGGTTGTCACTGTGTGATAGTAGTGCTCTGATCAAACTCAAACCCTCTGGCGTTCTCACATGTTGGATCTGAGGGATGTACAACACAAGGCGGAGATTGTGGTGGGGTAAAACCGGGTCACTGGTGAATGCATGCGTGTAGGGGACTCGTCTTTCCCAACAACTTTTTGTGTGCGCTGAGCACAAGGAGCTCACGTTCATACCGTGTAGATGTGGTTGTGTGTGCAAGGTCAGAATGAGAGAGAGTGGGTGACGTTAAATATCCTGAGCTCTCAAGTTGACTCTCAATGGTTGAAGAAGACTGTTTGTTCTCTCTCTCTCTCTCTTCTCCACTCAGCTCAGCTGTTTGCCACTTCATTCCCTCAGCTTGGCAGGAAATAATTGCTTGTCCTCCACACAGCATTTCAAATAAAAGAGCTGTGTTAATGAGGGCTTTCCTGTGCATGCCTGCCTCACTCACTCACTCACTCACTCACTCACTCACCCTACTTATCCATCAGCATTCCTGTGACAGGCACAGGCTTATTGTTGATATTCCTGCAGAAAGAGTCCAGGCTGAAACAACAGCTTCATCTTTATCCTCTATCGTTCTTTGTGAGTATGTGTATCAGCTGCTCGTGTTCAGCAAGAGCACCATCTGAGGCGAGGTGTGTTTGTTTCTGGGATGATTTCAGTTTAAGTGGAGCTGTCTAACAATGGGTGTCAGTCTGACTGAATTAGGAGCTTTTAAGTACGATGATAGTAATTTCTGGGCATCCTGTGGAGGTAGTCTCCCCACTCCTCCCCCCCACTACAAGGCGGAATTGAGGGGCAAGCATAGGAGGAGCTGTCAATCACAGTCTATTGTTGTGTGCAGAGGAGGTAATATGCTGTAAGCCTTCACAGTGGGAAACGATTTGACAACAGGCTTTATGCACTTGACAGACACACTCACACTGATTTCCCAGGGATGTATTGGCAGTAGTGGGAGGTTGGAGCAGATTCTGCAATTGGACCCTTGTGTGTCGCTCCTGGTCCTGCTCCCAGTCTTATAACCTGTTGTATTATATACACTAGATTGTTGAGTTTCATTTGGATGTTTGCAACATAATTTGGTTCAGATGTAGTGATCAGTGCATTCTTTGGACAACATTTGGCCAACAATGTTGACAGTTTAAATAAATTGAATTGTACGTCTGAATGTTTTGGGTAAAATCTCTAATTGTAATTTGAGTTTTAGTGTAATTATACAGAATTATACAGCATTTACTGTGTTATAGATTTAAATAGGATAACATCATGAATATTACCATAGACTGTGAAATTTCAAATATGCATTGTTTCCTACATCACTTTTTAGCTAATTGTGGTGTATCAGATTTCGATTTCAAAACAATTAAATGTTCAGGTATAAATAACTCTTCATTCATTTTAAATATGATATTTCACACTGGCTAAGGCTGTTAAGGAACGTATGTGTCACACGATCCTGGTGTCATGCTGAGTCTCCAGGCATGTCCAGAGCGTGTGCCTTTACCACGACAGCCCGAGTGGTCAGTAAATAAATAATGTGGAGCAGAGAGTGTTGGCTCTACCATGCCAGCAGCATCTCATGGCTGACTTAATGCTGGCACTGAATCACTGCTTAACTACTGGGACTTCTTGGCTGTTTCTGCTGCCACTGCTGTTGCTGCTGACGCACATCTCTGCCTCTGACCAGGCCTCCAGCTCCGCAACAAGGAGATGAGGTGTTATTTTGCACCTTTTTGGCTAATAGATCTCATTGCTAAATATATACTTTTCTGGTCTTTTTGAGTGCAATGTGTGTTGAGAGTGTGTTTACTCAATGCTGTAAGCTGCTTACCCAAAACTTCCATTCTGTTTAATACTGTCTCAGTTGCATGTTGACAATTTCCCACCAGATGTTAAACAGTAGATCAGGAGCAGGAATGATGCTCTGGGGACCATCTGGATTTTCCATGGTGTTGACTGTTTTGGAATGTCATCAGAATATAGATAGGACAAGGAAATGCAAGCTACTAGCGCTGTGTTTGTGTACAGACCACAGAAAATATCATTTCTCTTCACATTTGGTGAACAGGTGATATGGTACCGTAGCTTTCATTTTTATATTCTAACTTGTTTAGAATATTTAGAAGGGATACTTAAATAGGTACTTATGAGATGACAGCATTTGCATTCCGAGTAGGTAATTACAGTTTGAACGTGAACTTAACTTTGCATGTAAGAAATAATACTGAATTTCCGACTGAAAAAATGACAGCTCTAATGGGAATTGTGAAAATGATTTGGTTCATTATGTCACTTTACAATAGTCTCATAGTTTTCATGAAACACTGCTTTCTATCTGGAGGAATTTATATTAAAGTCATACATTTGTTGCCACAGCTCGGTTAGCACATTTATGACACTAACACTATTTTCACAGCCTGCACATTATCATTTTCATTTACTGCTACTACATCTATATTTCTATTGCGTGATTGTTCATTAAATTATAATTTATACAGAATTGTAAACCCAGTATCATCACCTCATGATTAATTAATAAGAGTCTAAGAGTGTACTTGGATTTATCTAAGCACTGTGGGGATGAGTTCTAAAACTCAGCCTGGGGAGTAATTACCTAAGATTGGAATAGCAGAGGGATCAATTTTATGGGAGCAGTCAATTATGAAGCTGGGTTGGGATGGAAGGAAGAATTGACTCCCATGTTACCCTCTTAATTCCCACCTCATTCAATGCCCCCAAACACCACGGCAGCAGGTTGAAGGAGTCCCAGGTCCATGACAGCTAATGGATAAGGCATCACCAGCCCAGGGCTCATTGCATTCTCCACAGCTGGTGTATTGATTGGAATGTAGTGCAAGCATTACGACATGATGCTCTATTATTCCCCGATTGATTGCTTTCTGATCGGCTGCACAACCCAGCCCCCTTCTCAAGGACAGCCTTTCTCAGTCTATAATGGGCTGCAACAGGAGGACACTTAATGTGTTTGACTGAGCTGCTGAGGGGAAAAAAATACAGGAAAGTTCGACAAATTGTTAGAGGCTAAAATTACCAGGCTACTAAAAGATAAAGGGACTGAGGGAGCGGAGAGTCGGTTGAGTGATATGAGAGGATGAAAGTGTAGAAGCAAGAGTAACTGACCATATGATGTTGCCAAACTGAAACGGTGAGGCTAACCACTTAAGCAGCTGTCTGAAAACCACTCTCCGTAGCAAGCCACTGAAATCGGCTTCATCAGTCTGACACAGCTTGGAGCTTTGTCTGTGTTTGCCACATGCAGTTGCTCTTAAACTTGACTCACAGAGACTCATTCCCATGACAAGGCCAGAAACATTTGTTTTTCTCTGGTGGGGCTTCATTTTTCAGCCGTAACACTTGTTTATCTGGACTGAAGCTTATACTGACACGGTTTGTTACTTTTATACAGTATCTCCCTACTTGACCACAGGTCTTCTAAATCAGTCCTCGGTCTGTTTGTTTTTAAAATAACGTGCAAAAAAAACTAAAACTGGCTTTTGGAGAGTTGCGTATCCATAGCTTGTTCTGTTCTAGTTAAACTGCCTCCCGAGCAGCCGTCCAGCCATGCCAGGCTGTTTGTTTGCATGCTAAGCTTTTCAAGTACGTGTTTGTGAGTGTGTGAGCACACTTGTGGTTTACTCCTCACCATGCTTGCCCAGCACTGGCCTGTGATTATCCACGTCGCTGGCTATAGTTTGGTCTTGGCTGCAGTTGCCGTCCTCTCTCCCCCCCGAGGTCCTCTGTGGTCCCTGCTCAGATGCTGTCAGCTTGTGTCCATTATGCTGCAGGTGTGTGTGTGTGTGTGTGTGTGTGTGTGTGTGTGTGTGTGTTTGAGCTCAAGCCTTTGGATTACGAGTTTGATTATTTGACTCACGATTTCAGGCCTTATTCATTTGCACAGCTGATGGCTCAAGATGCTGCTAAGTGCGTTTCTCTCTGTGCAGCAGTGGAACCGCATACATGTGGGCAGTTTCATGAGAGTCTAGAACATCAGTGGGATTCAGTGAAAATTTCACATGACATTTATTGTCTTGCTTTTATTGTCTTTGCTGAATAAGAATGATCAAACTCAAAGAGGTTATGCTCTGGGTGCATGTGTTTGAGTCAGAAAGAGGGACAGAGAAGCTCTGCGGTTGCTCTGTGAGCTCACTGGGCGTAGCAGCTACACCATGTCCAACTGAATCTCAGTCTGTGACAAATGGGGCAAACCCTGTAGTAATCAGATTAGAGGACCTAAGTGACATGCTGCAAATGTCCCACCTTGTGATCCTGTGCATTCATTTTATTACAGCAGTGAATTAATGAGATTAGCCCTCAAAACAGAGCTGCACCACCAGGAAGCTGCAGCATTTAAACCTGCCTCCTGCCTCTCGCCTGCGTTGCAGCGTGGCCACCATGGTCGGCTCACAGCTCCTCTATGAGGCTAATCCATGTTTCTGCCTTGGATCCTCTCCACAGGAAACCCAGGATCAACTCCCAGCTGGTTGCCCAGCAGGCGGCCCAGCAGTACCCCATGCCTCCTCCACCCAAGAAGGATCGGAGGGAGAGGAGCGAGCGTCCAGAGAAGGAGCGCCCGGAGGGAGAGGGAGAGCGGGAGCGAGAGCGAGAACGAGAGCGAGAACGAGAACGAGAGCGTGCCAATGGCGTGGGACGCCCGGAGGTTGAACGTCCGGAGAGAGTGAGGCCAGAGGTGGAAATTCCTGAGGAAAAGAGTGAGAAGGAGCAGCCAATCAAAGACAAACCCGACAGAGAGAAGGAAATCATCCCAGCCGTCACAAAGAAGCCCAACAGCAAAAAGACCAGGTCAGTGTATGATAATGTATTTGTAATACATGCATACAAATACAGTTTTAGATTTTAAAAAGTTAAACAGGTGGAGCCTTCTCTCTGTATCTACCTTTATTTGATGCTGAATGCTTTTGAATACAGAGTATTAAGTGACTGAAAAGAAGAGTCCCCTTTAAAATCCTAGTAAATCACTAGGACTGTATGTTGGAGAAATATGAGGATAAATGATAAAATGATGACATTATCCAATCCCTAGTGTGAGGCTATATTTGTGTTCTGTGTGTGTGTGTGTTGGGTTCACTGTGTTGGACTTCCTGCTCACTGGTGTATGTCCACTTACTCTTCTCTTCCAGACCTAAATCAGAAAACCACCAGAGCCCACCCAGCGACAAACACAGCATACAGTCTGGCAAATCAGCAACCAAGACCAACAAGAACTCTCATATTTCCAGGTGTGTAGGCCTCGCAGAGTCCACACGTGCAGCAGAACACACACGCTTTCACTTGTATGGCTACACAGCACCTTGTGTTTAGAGAAAGTCAGTCAGCAGCAGGCTAGTGGGAAACCAGAAATGATTCACAAATGATCTTTTACACTAAACTCCCACTCTCACTTTATATACCCTTGTTCTGACTGTGCATGTGTCACCCGATGAATTGAGCAATTTAGTGTAACCGCCCCCACAGTGCTGGCAGGCTCCCTTTTTGTGTTTGCTGAAACACACACTCACATATTGTGGTTGATCTTTTTTTTTTGATTATTAAGGTTTGTTTGTTTTGTTTTGTTTTCCCTCCTCTTTCTTTGCATCACAGACCCAAACTGAAGAACATCGACAGGAGCACCGCCCAGCAGCTGGCCATCACTGTCGGGAACGTGACGGTTATCATAACAGACTTTAAGGAGAAGACCCGCTCGTCCTCCACGTCCTCCTCCACCATCACGTCCAGCGCAGGCTCCGAACAGCAGCACCAGAGCTCCGGCTCCGAGAGCATGGACAAGGGCTCGTCACGCGCCTCCACACCTAAAGGGGATCTCTCTGTGGGGCATGACGAGTCGTTCTGAATACCCCCACACACACACACACACATACATACACACACGCACACATGCACACACCATCCCGTCCACACCTGCCCCCACTCTCCCACCTATATCCCCCCCCCTCCCCGTTTTTGGACACTAAGGATCCCACTGAGGGAGAGATTGCATCTTTCCCATTGCTGCCCCGCCTCCATTCCATGAGCCACACCTGGATGCTGAGAGGATCTGGCTGGCTGCGAGGATCAGTGCGGTGCGACTGTCGGGGAAAACAAACGCCCCCGCTTGGAGAACTTACACCGGCGGCACAGGCGAGGAGAGCTGGGCTACAAAGAATAACCCTCCCCTCCCCCCTTCTCATCCCATCCTCCTTCTGCGGTAGCATCCAGACACTTGTATGTATTGTTTTATATTTGTATGTGGATGTGAGGCCAAGTCGACTTTTTTTGTTTTTGTAAAGAAGAATTCTTCGCCGGGCACAATAACCACCATCATTTTAATAACTTTAAACTATTATTACCCTTATTTATTACCCGTTGCACCTGTATACTTTGATATTCTTCTTTTTATGTTGAAGCTTATGCTGTGTAGCTCTGCCGATCGATTTGTTCCTTCAGTGTTTTTATTACAGTTTGACAATGATAGGACAAGACTCAAGTCACAAACGAACACACACACACACACACCTACACTCGGACACAGACAGACACACACACACACACACACACACACTGGTGCTAGATACACTGTGAAGCGGATTTGCAGATCTGGGATTGCCCATTCACTCAATGTGACAAAGTGCTGATGAATCAAATTCTCATTCACTTTTTTCAACAACACTGTCTCACCTCGAACACTGTCTGGACCTCCATCAGGTCCGTCTGCTCCTCCTGTACAGTTCAATGTGCATCAGAGGAATAATCACACCTGACCTTTTTCAACACGACTGTCTGGGATTTCGTACGCTATATCAGATCTCCTTAGGGCTGCAGCGATTCATCGATTACTATTAACCGCCGATTCTTAAATAACCCATTCATTCAGTCTCGGAGTGTCTTTCCGAAGAATTAGAAGAAGCTCTCTGAGTTTTGCACTTCGTAAATGTGAATATTGTTTCTTTGCCCCTTATAACAAAGAAATAATTCAATGGGAAGCACCGATCAACATTTTTCAACAATTTCAGACGTTTTATAAACCAATCAACCAGTTGATTAATTGAGAAAGTAATCGTTGGTTACAGCCCTAGATCTCTTATGCAGGATCATATGTCCTAAACTGTACAATGTCGGCGGTGGTGTAAAACACTAAAAAGCTGTTGGTATTTTCTGCATTCCACAGTGAAATACTGAGTTTTTCTTTTCCTGGCTGAAGGTAGAGCTGTCCTCTCATCACCTGAGTCATGTTTTTTGTTTTTTTATTATTCTGTTGTAACTGAAGGATGGTTACGCACGGTTCCATGTGGTGAAACTGCATCGACCTGTTGTGTCGAGCTCTTTGTATATCAATTTTCCTTTCCAGTCTGCACCCTGTCCACCCGATCACCCCAAGAAAACAAGTGCAAAGATGTGAACACGTTACAAAGATCGACTATTCAATTGACAATTTTTTTTTAATTAATATTATTATTGTTATTATTAATTTAAGACTCCTGTCATTGAAGGCAAAATATTACATTAGTTAATAGAACATAATTGCTCTTTTCAAGTTTTAGAACAGCAAAGCTTATTTAAGGGTTTTAATTCACTTTCTCATTAGTTAATACTAGACCAACATAATTTCCTTTTACCTGTATGAAATTGTAAAAAGAATAAATGTGTATATGATATCTTAGTTTTATTTATTGAAGGACCAAAGGAATTTCATGACATGATACATAGACAGATGAATAACAATTTGAAAAATGCAATTATCTAATGTGATGAGATGAATAACTAAGTTTAAATAAAGACTAATATAATCCATGTAAATGGCGTTCTCATTGTCCCTTTAACCCGGAAGAACTCCAGTCTCTGCTCTCGCTGGTGAGCGCCGGCACCTGAGAAGAGCTTTGTCTCTTTTGTCTCGGCAGCAAACCTGCTCTGGACCACTGCCCCTGTAAAACAGCACGCCTCAGCCTCCCAGAGCAGCTTAAACCAGGTGTCCCAGGAAACTCCTGTGGAACATGCGAGCGACAGGATTTTCATGTGTGCCGACTTAAAAAAAGAAAGAAAAAAAAAAAGAAAAAGCCCTGCAGGTTCACAAGTATGGATGATTTTCACCGGTGTTGTAAAAGCAAATGTTTCTTGTCCAGGAGATTCGTGTTTATAACTTTTGTTCTGCTCTTAAGTGATGGTTATGTAACTATGTACATTATTGAATACAAATATGGAATCGATGTTCAAAGTGCGGGGGAAAGCATTGTGAACCGGTGGGACTGCTGGGTCACAAGAGGGAAATGTTTGGTCCAATTTTGACTGAGAATAAATAAACCCTTGCTTTGTAATGCAATCTGTTATTAATGGGCCTGAGAAGCCATCTTTTTTCACCTGCCTTATCTGCAACCATTCACTTGACTGAGAACTCCGACAGAAAGGATTCATTGTTAAATTATTGAGAAATGGCCATTTGCTGAGTATATGAATTATTGCTTGTAAATAGAATTTTAAAAAGGTGCAAAAGCAAACACTATGAATAATGGCATCGGAGCCGACGTCTTCTTTTTTTGTTTTTTTCCGTTTCCTGTTTCCTTTCCGCGCAAGCAGTTCTGTTCTTGTGTGCGACCAGTAACCTTAATTTACTGTGTAAAGATGGTTACATTTTTTAGCTTTGTTTTGTCAGAGACCCAAATATAGAATGCTTGTTTTAATGACTGTATAACCTTAACCGTGAATTTCCAATTAAGTGTATTATACAAACTCATTTCTTCCTATAACGATGTCTTGTACAATGCTTTTAAAAGTTAATGCTCGGTTTAAAAGAAAATGGAGAAAAATATTGTAGGGACAGTACAATAATCCATTCTTTGTTTAACCCAGTTTTAATTTTCTTTCCTTTTGTTTTTATTTTTGTTTTTATTTGTTTTTGTTAAGTTATAACTGATGTGTCATTGTTTCCCCTTGTGAAATGGTCACATTTTGTTCCTGGTGTGGAAATGTACGCAGCATTTTCAGCAGTTCACAGCTCCTTGTCTTAGCTTATAATGTTAAAAATAATACATGTTTCTGGCATGTGCACGACTTTGCGCTTATAGGCTTACCTGATCATTTTCCTCTGCTTCAAATAGAAATGTCTATTTATGAATTTTGCTTGTAGTTTTTCACAAATAAAATTGTTAAAGTTACCTACGCTCTGGCTGCTCTGTGTCCGTCACTGATGATCTTTATCCACATGAGGGAGGGAGGGAGAATATTAGAGCGGTCCAGCTCTGAAAAGGTGGCGCCCGGACTTTTATCATGATGATTATTGTCATTAGCTGTATTGTTATGGTTATTCTTGAGGAGTGGATCACATGTTCACCTCCTGAACTTAATTAAACGGTATGTTTTCTCTTAAAGAGCGAGTGTTTGAGTGATGTTACGGGCTCAAAGAACAAAGAACGCGGAATAAAACATTTGCTCACATCTGTCAGCTTGTAGCACTTTGACATCCAAGTGTGCCAGAAGAGTAAGTTAAACACATCAAGCTGCAGCTGTGGCTCAGAAATACTCAACATTCCTAAACCTAAAAGGAGATGAGTTAAAACAAACCAGAGATCTATTTGTGCATATTAAATTTAGAAAATCACCCAAATTAAAACCCATTTCTTGGTCTACTTTTGAATTTATTAAGCTACTTATTCCCAACACCTCCGTGACCTCTGAACCTCTGTGACCATTGATGCACAAGCAAGTCTCATCAGGTCAGATAGCGGCTATACCAAAATAAAATATCTGAGAAACGTCAAGACTCAGTGGTATCACATAAGAAAACAAGGCAGTAATTATTCTCTTTATTCTTTTGTAGGGGACAAGGGTTCAGTTTGAGGGGGGCTTGTTTTTCTTGGACATAAGTAGTGGGGGTGGGGGTGGGGGGGGTTCAAGGAAAAAAAGGTTGGGAACCTCGGAGTTAAAATATGAATGACTGAAAGTGGAGAGAAAGTTCAGACCAGACTTGTCAGTGTGGAAAAGTTTCTTCAGGACAGGGAAGCAAAACAGGCAACTTCAGCCAAGGATCTGTCTGTCTGTGTGTCTGTGTGTCTGTGTGTATGTGTGTGTCTCTGTCTCTCTGTCTCTGTCTCATTCACATTGTTTTGGTTGATGTGTCTCTACGGTCCGTTATTATTGTCTCTCATCGTGCGATAATTCACTACTGTTGTACTTTCACGTTCAATCTTCTCTGCTGTTGCTGACCAAATAGCTTCAATGTTTATAAAAATAAAACAGACACTTATGTGTGTGTGGATGTTACTGTGCATAAACACCACACACACACACACACACACACACACACAATGTTTTCTACTGGGATTGAAGTCAAAGTATCAAAAAAAAAGTTTAAAAGCTTGGCAAGAAAAGCTGGAGAGGGAGAAAAACGGGATATCAGTCTATAATTAAGTTAACTTTGATTTGTAAAATCTGGAAATGGGCTTGAATGTGGGTGCAGTATCATCCAGTAGCATCCTGATCCACATCCACACACAACAGGAAGTGTGTGTGTATTATGTTCTTGCTTTAACACTGACCTTGTCAGGACCAGTCGTCCTCATGGAGACCAAAACCTGGTCATATGAAGGCTAATTTCTGAGGAACTGGTTAAGTTTTGGGCTAGGATTTGAGGTTAGGTTAGGCTAAGGTTTAGGGTAAGACATTAACTGGTTAAGGTTACACTGCAGCGACAGTTAAAGAGTCCCTTTCACACCAGTTCCAACAGAACGGTGTTAAATTGGAATGCTTTTAGGGTTCATTTAAAACTAAAAGAATTCAATTTAACACCGTTTTTTTTTTTAGAGTTCCAGGAATAGCTGTGCAAGCTGGTGCGTGTGTGTGTGTGTACTTTGTAGATTTATATCTTTGTGAGGTCCAAAATAACAATACAACATACAAACCTGTCTTTGTGGGTACATTTTCTTTGGGGCCTAGGCGTGGAAATCACCATGATGAGACACCATGATGCGATATTTAAGTCACGATACGATATTTTCAAGTCGTATTTGCGAAATCATATATTGCGATACACTCACGCCATGGCACCATCTACTGGACTGAAATGTCAGTAGATTTTTTTTTAATTAATGCTAATCCCCAAAAAGTTTAATGTTTATTTTAACATCAGTGAAAAAAAATATGCTAAAAAAAACTCTGATACTTGGTGCGAAATAATATCGGCATGCAAAATATCGCAATATTTCACTGTGTCGATTTTTCCCCTCACCCTGACTGGACCCCACAACTTTAAAGGGCATTTTCAGGGTTAAGACCTGGTTTGAGGGTTAAGGTAAGGGCACTTAGAGTAAGGATGCATTATGCCTGTGATGTGTCCTCACTAAAGATAAAGATAAAAACACAAAGCCTCCACAGTGCAGCGACACGTGACGCGAGGGAGCCCTCGCACTGACACCAGCTTTCAATCACTCCTCCCTCCAGGGGCTGGTTAGCAGCCCACTAATGTGCCGCCCTGAAAGCTCTGACTGATAACGCGGTTGTTACTGATAACCCATACACTTCTGAAAGTACGCGGAGGAGAACACACAAGTCTTTATGTTGCAGATTCACTTCAATCATGAAGTCATCCACCAAGGCTGCGTGTCTTATTTCACTTCTCTCTGGTTCATGCAATAAACTCCGTCCTCCGAGAGTGAAAACAGCCTTTTGTTTTGATCTGGCTTAGTTTAATCCCTGCATATATATATATATATATATATGTATATATATATATATATATATATATATATATATATATATATAAAAATATGTTAAGGGGATAAATCATTTTGTCGTACATTTACAGACTCTGGCGTTCACATTAGATGGCATGAACTGCATAATCCTGCATTACAAATGGAAGACATGGGCATTCAGCACATGGTGGGAATTTAAAAGGATCCAATTTCTGGCTTGTATTTCGGACACACACACATAAATTCTAAGTTATGCCCGCTGTCCACACTAAACCCCTACATTTTTGAGCCCTGGAAAACTGAGACGTTTTCAAACACTGCCTGGCTCTGGGCCTGTGTTTAAGTCTGGACGGGCAGAATCGGAGGGAGACCTTTAAAAACAAACACAGTTGCCTACTTTCACTTCCTGAATGGCTCTGAACAACCACAACACAACGTTCAGCTGTGAATGAACACCTCTATTATTACTTTCACTTTCAGATTTACCTCTTCTCATCATAACCAGTCTTGCAACAGAGATTACTTGCGATGCAGAGCTGAAAGTGGACAGTCTGGATGCAAATTTTCATCTTAGCCTCTGCTGCTGTTTTCATTTTGGGCTGCCAGTATCAAGTATCTTATTAAAAAAGCCGGATTTGATAGGATTTTCTTGATTTGACAGGTAATGAAAAGTGGGAAACTACACACATGAAAGTGTTTTGGGTTGTTTAGATAATATACATTTTAATTCATTCAACAGTTTGTAATTACAGTATGCATATGATGAATTTCTCACAAGGAATTGATGGTTGTGCTTCCCCCGTTGAATTTATCATGAAGTTATTTTTTAATGTATTTAATTTAATGCTTTTTTTTTTTAAAGCTAATGAAATAATGACAACTCAAATTTAAAAAAAAGATTTCCATGAACTGAAATAGAAATAAAAATAAAAACTAGAGTTTAAAAAAACAAACAAAAAACAGTTAACTGAAGTTTATTTTATACATAAGCCTTTTGGGCCTCTTTTTAAAGAGGATTTAAAACTATTATAACCTTGGCCAGTATGTGTTACAGGGGTTTGACGCATAACAATTTCTGGGGTTTACAGAGAATAACTCAAATAACCACTAGGTTTTGCATCAGAAACACGTGGAACAGTGAAATGAGCAGAAGATCACAACAGACGCTTCATTATTAGACCTTGAGTCCAGTCGTTTTGTTCTTTCAGTGCATTCACAAGCTACTTTTACTTGACTTTTACAACATTTCATGAAGGTTATTCTACTTTCATTAAAAAAAAAAGGTAGCAGGATATTTTGGTACTTTTCTTTCCACCAGTGGCTGCACTGCACATCCCTGAGTTATCCCTGAGCCCCGATACTTAACCTGAACCTGCTCCAGGGCCTGTGAAGAGGGAGCGCAGACAATCTTCCCCTTGAGGGATAAATGAAGTATGTCATAAAAAGAAAATTGCTTTAGGTCACTACCCAACTAGCAAGGGCAAAAATCTAACATATGAGGTGGCTTTCGGGCTGAAAATAAAATTGCACTTTGATGGGATGGAGTAAAAATTGAACATGTCAGCATTTGCTTTGAAGGTGCCATTATAGTGTTTGTTCATGAGGTCTATTATAATCGTGAGTGTGTGGAGGCAGAGTGGCTGGAGCACGCGTCGTCCTTAAGTGTGTGTGTTTTTGGAAGTGTTGAAATTCACGCCCTCATTTTAATAGCTGTCATATTTCTCGCTCTGTTGATTCAAGAACGAGCTGCATATGGAAAAACTTCTCCCGGATCCCTTTTTCATTTAGGCCGAGCTCCTCCCAGATAAGCGTCTTCCGCCGCAGTCGGAACCCTCTGCTCCGCTCCAAACTCAAACCAGATCCACATGTCTGGGTAAGTGCTGAGCGTGTGCAGATAAGAAACCACCAACTTTTACGTGAAAAGGAAATCAATCAGCCCGATGAAACGTGTGCGACAAGCGCTGAGGTGAGCCATGTTTCCTCTGCGACCACAAGGCCCTGTGATGTTCACGATAAACCGCCTGAAATCAGGAAGTACTGGAGACAGCAGACAGTTTCAGCAGCGGTGCCATCTTCCTTTAATTCAGCAGACGACATCTGTTGCTTTGTCTCTGGGCTGTCGTCATCGAGAGTCATTTCACCCGGGTTTTATTCACTGCACTCTGGGTTTACCCGTGACATTTATAGATGGAAGTTACAGTAAACTTAAAGGAGTGTGGTTGCCTGAGTCACTGAGTCACCTGCTCTCACACCATGAGACAAGTTTGTTTATCGCTCTCTCCCCCACGCCAACGTCCATCGAGAAAATATGGGATTTTTACATCAAGACACGCAGCAGTTGTTGATCCACAGCCTCCATCAGTGTGTTTTTGTGACTTTGATGTTTGAAATCCTTCGCCCTGGATTTACCTTTAGTGACACAAACTCACTAAATCCAGGCAGCAATAGACCAGCAACTGCTTTGTCCCTGTGAGCTAAGAATACTGATTATCTGTGTGGACGTTGGTGTCGGAGCAGTTTACAAACTCAGCTTTTTCTTTAACGACAGGGTTAAAATGCACACATATTTTTAAGATGTGTGCCATTTATTATTTGATTTAGATTCAACAGGACTGGGTTTTATGAGGTAAGCATTTTGTTAAGTGGCTAAAATGTATTTATGTGTTCATGTCTGAGGCTGCTTCCCACTGCTGATAGCATACTGGCAGTGCCCACTACCACATGTCAAACAAGCTCAACTATTACTTTTTGTTTCAGTGAAAGGAAAAAGAAGGGCTTGTCTGAGACACTTGAACAGAGCTCTGATCTGTATTCATGCTCAGTCACCCAGAGTCATCCCATCCACAGGAGGTGCCCTCGTGAAAGGACAGGCCTGACCCATATCCCTTAACCTCTCTTCCAAAGCACCTCAACTTGCTGTTGTCCCAAGTTTCCACTGGTCTTCACCCTGCTGCCCTGATTACTGCTGCCAGCTTCAAAAAAAACAACAAAAAAAACACAACACACACAGACTGCCTGGATGGCTTTTGTGCTCGCTCCAATGCTGAAAGCAGAAGGTCTTCAGTCCACTCTCTCCTTCTCATCAGCAGGAAAAAAAGCCCCATAAAGGTAAAGTCTGCTTGTGAAGCAGCTCAGGTTTTATTGGCGTCTGCTGACCCTCCGCTCACAGTCAGTCGCGTCTAAAGCTCTGAGCTTTCAAGCAGCAGATGACAATTTCTCTGTGGATCAAATAAAGTTTGACTTAAAGGGACCGTGCATGGCCTTGGTCCCCCCCCCCCACCCCAAGTTTCAAGTAACAGAACTAGTTTAATTTGACTAATGACATCGTTAAGTGGACATGACGGTTAGTGAGGCCAGAGCTCTCCTGAGTGGGTGTTGCTGCTGAGCCTGATATTGCCATGTGTGTATGTGTGAGGGCATGATTTCTTTTTTTTTGTTGTACAAAAGTAACATTGTGAGAACATTTTAACCACTTCTCACAACTTCTAAGAGACTTAATGAGTTAATACTTGACAGCCATTGCATACAATACGTTCATTTTCGTCCAGTGTTTCGGCTCTGCAGCTGAGGTGAAAGTGAAACTGAAAGGAAGCGTTAATGGAGCTTTTTTTTTGTTCACAGCTGAGAGTTGCGTTTGTAAGAACCAGTGAGGACGAGAGCCCTGCAGTTATCAAACAAAATCTGAGACCGCAGCATTTTCACACTTCACTTCAATGTTTGGAGCTAAAAAAAACCCCAGCAGAGTGTGAATGTCGGGCCGAGCGATAACTTTACAGTCATTCTGCGCTTTGAAGCAGGAGGCAACTTTGACAACAAAGAAGAGCGACATCCTTTTTGGTTCACGATAACTTCTGTAGTCGCCTCATGTGCTTTGGCAAAGGGGAGGAATTTATGTGTTACAATGTGCAATATCAATGTTGAATGGCACTAAATCTTACAGTGCCTTACTGGGCCTTTACATCAACTTATTCAATTAAGAATGAACATTGTTGAGAAGAATTAGGGAAATTAGATGCATCATTTATTTGTAAGTCTGTCCCTCTCTCTAGCTTTGTGCAAGTTGTACTGGAGTAACTGTTTTTTTGTCATGTAGTCTAAGGCTTCTTGTAATTAAAAAAAACAACGTATTTACCGTAAAGTCAGTATTCCGTGTTTATTTACTCCTTGCACCATAAACCAGCAAACTGCTGCAGGTTTCATCTGTTGTCTCAGGAAGCCGTCAGCATCAAGCTGTTCCAAGGTGTCAATATTTGCTTCAAACTGAAGAGGTTTTTTTTTTCTTGTGTGCGTGTGCGGATCTAAATTTCACATGTGCTCACAATAACACACAGTATGTTCGCTAATTCTTCTTCTCTTGTAAACTTGTCCCTCCTCTTCTACAGTTTGCCTGGAGAAGATGTGCTCCTTATTTCATGAAGCAGCTCCTCTGTCCTCTGCTCAGTTTTCTGCTCAGAATGCAGGGACAGTAGCCGTGGCCTCGGCAGACAAGGTAGGCGTTGCATTATTTTAAAAATGACAGACAAGCTTTGACAAGCGTCGTGCGGGTTTGTGTCCTCTGTGTTTGCGCCTTGAAAATCAGACCTTTAGTCTGAGTCTGCACACTGCAGCGTGGATAATTCACACACTGACGGTCACTGTGGACCAACTGTGACTGACAGTCCTTTACTGGACTGGACACTTTTGATAACTGTCACTCAGCAAAACTTAATAAGTCATGCAACATTGTATGAGCATCATGAATGACCAAGCTTGAGTCATAATGCCTTTATCTCAAGCAGACGTGACTCTCATAATGTACTTTTTTACTGACCTGGACTGAACTTCAGCTCATCCAAAACTCTGCTGCTCATTTATTAACCAGAACCAGGAAGAGGGAGCATATGAGTCCAGTCTTAGTTGTCCTACACTGGCTCCCTGTAACATTTAGAGTTGACTTTAAGCGCCTCCTCCTTGTATACAAAGCACTTCATGGGCTAGGACCAAGCTACATCGCCAACCCCCTAGTTAGCTATGTGATCACTGCGATCGTCCGCTGCTGCTTTATTGGGGGTTCTTCACAACAGTTTAGAGCTGCAACTAACGATTATTTTCATAATCGATTAACCTGTTGATTATTTTCTCAATTACTCGAGTAATCGTTCGGTCCATAAAATATCAGAAAACCTTAAAAAATGTTGATCGGTTTTCGTCAAACCTGGAAATGATGATGTTCTCAAATGTCTTGTTTTGTCCACAAACCAAAATGATTCACTTTTAATGATTTCTTTGTTATCCAGAGCAAAGAAATGAAGAAAATATTCACATTTAAGAAGCTTAAAAGATCGAAAATCTTGCTTTAATCAGGAAAAAAGATTAAATCGATTAATCGATAAATAATAATTTAGAAATCGATTGATAATCGATTCATCGATTAATTGTTTCAGCTCTACAACAGATGAAAGAAAATTGGGGATGCCGCCTTTGTTACTTACATCCCTAAACCTAAACTCTAGCCTTCAACTAGCTCCTTTTTATTCCACCCTGTGTTGTGTTTTATTTGCATTTTAGTTTATTTTAAAGTTAAAACAGGGGTTTTAGCCTTTTCCTATTTTATTCCACCCTGTGTTGTGTTTTATTGTGACTACTCCGTGTTTTTGGTGGCTCTGTCTTTGTATGTGTGCATGCTTCCGCATTTGCTTGCAACAGGAGCAACAGAGGCCTCTTAGAATTTGTGATAGACACACACGTTGCCCAACCTTCTGACCTGGAGTCAGACTCTCTACCGCTCTCCCAGAGTCTGTTACACATACCGTATAGGCTGACAGAGGCTTGTTGCGTGAATGGGGTGAAGTCTGCCATCACTGATTGCCTTGTTGCATTTGCATCTGTTTTCTTTTAAAATGTTATTTTCCTGTTATTGTGAAGCACTTCGAGCTGCACTCCTTGTATGAAAGTTGCTATACAAATTATTATTATTATTATTATACTAATTTTCACACACAGATTGGGTTGACCTTAATCCCACAAAGAATTTTTGGGATGATCTTGAGAAAACTAGATACAACAAAATAACATAGCCGTGTTTCCACTGTGGTACAGTTTGTCTTGGTACAGTAAGGCCCTCAACAGTACCTTTACTTGGAACGTGGGGTGTGTGTGCTGTGCCCGATGGCCGTGTGAGCAAGATACGTAGCGCGATGTTGTACCGGTGCAACAACGACGCTGAACGGAGCAGCTGTTTTTTGTTTTTTTCCTGCTCTGTTTGTCTTAACAAGCCTTGAATGACAATACAAAGAAACACCAGTTGCAGGGGAGTGACACTTTTCTGGCGCCCAATCAGCTGACTGACGTGGGTCTAGCGCTACCCGTATGTACCATATCATTACTCTGGTACCCCGAGGGAAGGGTACTGAAAAATGGAACAGCCGGGGCTGGTTATTTTGGTACTATTCCTAATGGAAATGCCAAAAAATACCGTACCATACCAAACTGCTGTCTGCCCTACTCTCCCATCATCAGTACAAAAAAAACTAATACAAATGGGGATTGCATTGGCTGAGCAGTGTATAGCTAATGGAAAGTCCTTTAATCTGGGCTCCCAAGAGGCAATCTTTCCCACATGTTTCATGACAAAAACAAGAACTGAAGTACCCCCATCTTGTGTGTTTGGTATTTGTTTTTCTGTCTGTTCACAAAGGAAGAAAGAAAGAAACTGTACTGTTCTCAGAAAGTTCCAGAACTTGATGTCCTGAGCGCTGTTAGCGGGCACACACAAGAGCAGGAGCCAGTGTCTGTAAAAAAGGAAAAGAAAGAATAAGCATACTTTAAATCCTTCCCTTGCAGTCCTTATTTAACTTTTATAGTTGTAAACAATGGAGAGCAGCACTTATTTGGTGCCTATCAATCACTGTGACATCGACCTCCACTCTGCGCCGATGAATTTGTCTCTGCAGAGAACTCTGCTGTTGTGGACACTCTGCTTGTTTCTGGGACGTCTATTTATGGCCAGATGTCTGACTAAAGAGGGCTGTGTTGTATTTCTACTGACGGGATCATCATAAAGTAAAGTCTCCATCACACCGTGTGTGTGTGCATGTGTCAGTTCAGAGAAGACAGAGAGCAACAGATAAAACAGGACAAGAGTCGTCCGTGTTAGATTAGACCGTAGGTTACTCACTGCTCAATCAACTCTGACTGTGGATCAGAGTTTGACACTTTACCTCAAACCTGCTGATAAATATGTGCTAGAAGAAGTGCTGCCGCACAATCATGGCCACCTTATTAGGTACACAGGACATGTGAAAAGTGGCATAAATGGAACCCAGCGTGGTTTTTGACTGCTGAAGTACATCTGCTTCAAGGACTGATGTGCTGTGTATTCAAAGATGGTCTTCTCTTCTGCATACCTTGGCTGTAACAGACGGTTATTTTGTTCGTCTAAACCAGTCTGGTCATTCTCCTCTGACCTCTGGCATCAACAAATCATTTTCTCCCAGAGAAACCTCTGCTCACTGGTTGTTTTCTCTCTTCCGATCCGTTCTCTGTAAACACTAGAGATAATTGTGCATGAAGTAGATGAGCAGTTTGTGAAATAATCAGACCAGCCCATCTGGCAGCAGCAACCATGCCACAGTCAAACTCCCTTAAATCACATTTCGTTTCTTTTTTTTCACTCTGATGCTACATGTCTAAATGCATCGAGTTGGCACCACGTGATTGGGCGAATAAATGGCCTATAAGAATGTGAGTGTGAATGGGTGAATGGCAAAACTGTAGTGGTCATTTGCACAAGAAAGGCGCTAAACACAGACCAACTTACCATGAATGTAACGCACATTATCATTCTATATAACCTGCAACACACACTCACGGGGGGCATTTTTTTTTTATGTTGCCCTCCATCTGTCTGCTGAGATCAAATCTCCCAATAAAAGCACAATGATAAAGGATTTATTGAGCAGCAGCCTCAGCGCTCATAAAGTGGAACAGTAAATCTCTGTTGAAGAACTTTACCTCTTTTTTTTTCTCTCTTCCTGTCTGTCTGTGGGAGGACCTTTTTCCTTCTACAGCTGCTGCATATTTTCTTCCAATTTTGTGCCAAGAATTAAACAGGGGGGAAAAAAAGAAGAGAGAAGCTAATTTCAGACAGTCCACTGCATCTTGGAATATCTGACATTAACTGAGAATGAACAGCATGGCGATTGCCCGCACTGGCATCTTTGTTTTTTATCTGCAGTTCGTCAATAAGATGCAAGATAATGAGGATCATTTTAGAACCACAAGCCGCAAAAACTGTGCATGCGTGCGCAGAGAGGAAGGGAGTGAACTCACAGACGCCGTCCTGTCAGTGTAGGTTGCCTCGATAATAACACGTTTAAGGCTGGTGTTAACATGGCCGGCAGCACAGTAAATTATTGATGAACCTCTGGGCTTTGAGAGCCTTGTAAAGCAGCTTCACCTGGAGGTCACAAGCTCAGCCTCTCGTATCTGTCACAGCTCGCCCTCGGGGGCCCGCTCTCTGTGTTCTGACACCAATTTGACATCATACTTAGATCGTGAATCCATAAAACATCACTGCCGCGGGTCTTTATTTGGTTTTAAGAGCGAGGTTTTCCAACCTCAGGAATAAACACACTAATGTGGAGATTATAACGTCCACAAATAAACTCATGGTCTGAGCTGCAGCTCCTTGGCAGTTTCACTCTCCTGCACCGACTGATCTGTCTTCTCCCCCTTAATGGGGATGCATTACTTTATCATTTAGGCTAATTACTGCAGAACAAATGGCTCCTCGTTGCCTGTCAGCTCGCAGTGTGTAATCACTTTTGACCTACACGCTGAACTTCATGTATTAAGTATGTGTGAACTGTATAATATTCGCCCTGCTTAATTATTAATAGGACCAAACTCAGTGGGATGCGGCATCCATTTAATTGGCGCGCCCAATAACTTCACTGCCCCTTTCAATCAGGAGAGAACAAGAGGAAGTAGAGCCAGGCTGAATTAACGAGGGAGTAGACTTCTATAATAAAGTGCATTAGATGACAACATATTACATTAAGTGGGAAAAAAGAAGATAGTTTCTCTGTGGTTTCCACAAATAGACAAGATTTATTTTAGGGGGGGGGACATGTACAGATGGTACAGAACCCCGTTTTAGTCATGTGTTCATGCAGTTCCTGTTTCGTACTTCCTGTGTTTGGTATTTGTTTTCCCCCACAGACATATGTGTCGATGACACACGGATTGTTTTTCCGTCACGGCGATCAGTGCGGCTGCTATTTTGGTAAGGGCAAGTCCATGGAGTGGAATTTTCAGAATGAAACGCACAAATGTTGACATTTAACTGATTTTTATATTTAATCCTTTATGGCATGGGTTTTCTCCGGCTTCCTCCCACAGTCCAATAACCTGCAACATGGGGATTAGGTCAATTGGACACTCTACACTGACCATAGGTGTGATTTTGAGAGTGAAAGGTTGTTTGTCTCTATGTGACCCTGTGATGATCTGGCGACCTGTCCAGGGTGTACCCTGCCTCCCCTCCCCACCCCCCATCATGACCCTCATGTGGAGAACAAGGCGGTAGAAATTGGATGAATAGTCAATTCATACCCCATGCCAGAAAATTATAGTTATTTTATTCCATATAATAACTTTCCATGCAAAAAAAAGAGGAAAGGAAATCTTGGAGATGTGTACAGCTCCAAGCAGCACAAGGACAAGTCTTTCTTCTCACTCTCAATGAATGCCACTCACAAGAAGATGGCAGAGACAATGACTACTACTATCTACTGCAGGAGAATGTGTATATGTCTATGGTTTTTCTCACCAATTACCTTTGCCACGCAGGCTTTCTGTCCCTGATGGTTTGTCCTTGGAAGGCCTCTAGTCCAGCATTTGCCTCAAGTCTTGGCCTGATTATATGTCCTGCTCCCCCCAGTTTGTGTTTTTGCTTTGTCCAAGAGATTGGCATTTCTACTGGACTCTGGCAGTGACTCTTTTCCACGTCTGAGTTCTGTGCATCCCAGTATACGTCTCAGATGGCCTCCTTAACATGTGAGACGTATTCACACCAGCGAAGTAGGTAAAGCGCCTACAGAGAGATCAAACTGACGAGTTGTTATCTTCACCGTAAACTTGAGCAGTTTGAAAGGTAAGCTGGAAAATGTTCTGCAGTCTAATGACATGCTGTGGCTCGGCCCTTCCCCCAACCCAGAGTGCAGAAACAGCTATTAGCACCGAGAAACCCTGAATTTCAATGAGGCGGAGGCTTGTTTTGCATGGAGCCTTGTGATGCTGTTGCAAAATCGCCTGTCTTTTTAATGAATGTTGTGAATATGTTACCAGGCTTTAGAGTGAACAATATGACCAGACTGGGACTTGCTGATACCTAATAAAGGTGGTTGCTTTGGCTAGATGAATCGTCGAGGGAGGTCATTTGCATATAGAATATCACAAAATAGGTAGTTCTTAAGCAAAAACAGAATGTTTTGTTCTTCATTTTTTTCCCCATTGCTGTGTGTACAGAATATGAATGGGTGGTACTCAGGGAAACTACAACCTGTAGGGGGCGTTGCAACAGAGCTGTAGGTATTTTATACTTTGGAGGCTGTCCCTGAAAACTAGGCCCAAAGCCACATGCTTGATTATATACACTATACTACTGTGTTAATTTTAGCAGAAAAGTCTGAAAACATGACACTTGGAATCAAATACCTTATTTTTTTTAAAAGATTTATCCTTATTCACTTCCCAATTGGTTCTTATTGGCCACAACTCAACAATCAGCTTTGGACGAGAGGATCCGTTAACACTTACTTTCCATTTGACCTCGTCGTAGGTCCAACAGAAACCCAGACAAACTAATCCTTTCTGAAACCATCAAACAACTGTAGAGAGAAACTACTCCACTACTGTTTACACCAGCGTGTGCTGAATGAATCGAGTCAGGGAAGAAAAAAAAAAGGGGAAATAATGTCTGTTTGTGTACATTTCGTGTTGTTTCCATGTGCATATTTTACGACTTTACAGACCCCCGACTGTTTTTAATGTTGTAAAAAGCGACTAGCATCAAATCTACCACCTTTCTGTCATAGAAATAAAAATAGAAGGAAATGCACAAGTTTGCCGCACGAGTGAGATCCATCCAACTGTATTTACTGCAGTAAAAATAAAAATAGGTTTTGTTTTCTCCTCTCTTTAGTTAATGATTCAACACTTTTTTTTCTCCCCCATGTGTGAAATTTCTAAAGACAGGACGTGTTCAAGTGATATCTCCAGTTTCCAGTCCCGCGTGCAAGGCAAAACGCAAAAAATCCTCCCACAGATTTCTAATGACAATGTAAAGGTTTGGATGAAGCCTCAGTTCCTTTTGATGTGGGGCCTCATGGGTCTCTTTGAATGGGGGCTTTGAAATCACTTAAAATACCCCTGCTGGTAGCTGCTCCAGGGCTCATCAAGTGAGCAGCTAGTAGGATATGGTCACTGGCATTTGTTTGATAATTAGTGTTGTCTAAAAAATATTATTTCCACTTCTCTGCCAGCACACACTAGCTCTTTTTTTTACATTACTTTTTTAAACATCCTGCCAAACCCTGTCAAGAAACCTTGCAGTTCAATCATATAATCTGCGTAAGAAGGGGACAAATAACATTATATTGAGTCTATATTCTTAAGCAGTGTTTGACAGTTTCCCAGCAATTTGATTTAATGCCACATCTTAAAAATTAGCATTTGTAATTGTAGAGTTAGAGTCAAAATATTTGAGAACCTCATGTTCGCCTGTTGTCACTGTGTCAAATGTGAGCGACGTCCTTGATTCAGAACAAGCTGCTCTGAGCGATCACCGCTTTACTCAGCCAGACACAAAGTTTGTTTCACTGGCAGCTCCGGAGGACAGCTCCATCCAGGCAGCCCACCGTCATTCATGCCGCAAATCATGCACGGCGCTGACAGCTTGGCATCGTTTCAAATGAGTGCTTCCATTTGGGAGCCATCCAAAGAAAACTCTGAGTGCTCGGCCAAGCTCCTAATGAGTGATGCAGGGAACTGGAGCTATAGGCTGACGTGAACTCATTCACTTGGTCAGTGTTTTTTTGTTATTCACCTACAGAGGAATTCAAATATCACAGCGAAGGAAAAAGAAGTCCACTCCGAGGTCAAACTGTTAAGCTGAAATAATCGTGTCACGTCACGATTATTTAGCCTTAAAGAACACAGTTTGACAGCTTTGGGGTTCTCACTGTTTGAGGTAGATGAGAGATGAGATAATGAAGTGGTGAAAGCTTGATTTGTTTTTCCCCTCTTTGCTGTCTATGTGCATTTGCAGTGTCGCTGCTGTGGCTGTGGCTGCAGTTAAGGCTGTCAAAAAAAAAGAAGAGAGATCACAACATTTACATCATCTTTACAGTGTTGACAAAACAGTACACAACATGGTTTTGGGTTTTGATTAATTCTCTCTTTGCTGGCAGATACAGTATATGTTGATTTCTTTAATCATGTCATTTATATCAATTATGCAGTAATGAACACCAGCTATAGACTGTTGACAGAATCTGTCATACAGTACCTGCAGTCAGGATATCATGAGTGGTAGTTTACTTTACAAGAAAAAGATTAAAAGAAACCGTTAAACTGGCCTGGCTCAGTTAAACCTGATTTACAGCAGGTCCTTGTTCTGCAGAATACAACAATTAAATCATACGGTATTACAGAGAAGATGACTCGGGTCAGAAATAAGCACACTGGCACATTGAATCAATGATTATTGATGCAGTCTTCCAACAAATAGTGTTTATATGATTGTTAGAAGAGTGAAGCAGAAGTTGTTGCTCTAATATAGTCTGGCATATCATTCCAGGTTTCAGTGTGTGGACGAATAAAGTTACATACATATAAAAAGTAAACATAAAGCGAGATCATTGAACACAAACGTGCCAATAACCTAAAAAAAAAAGGAATAGGCTGAAGCACGTGGCTTATTCTTTGCCTATCCTGTACAATACAAGGAAAAAATTGGAAATTTAAAGAAAACACATAAAAATGGACACTTAAAATTATAGTACTGAATGGTCAGTTTGCATTGTAAGCTGTAATTATTTTGCATTTGAAACTTTTTTTGAGCCCCAAAAGAGTTTTTACACATTCATCATTGAGCTCATTCCATAACTTACGCACATCTGTGTTTAATATTTACTCACTTTGCTCAATTCAAACATAAATAATCCTCGTAAATTATAATTTCCTTCTCTTAGTTGCCTTTGCAGCAAGAAGATCCGGGTTTGCATGTTCTCCACGTGTGAGCCCGGGTTTTCTCCTGGGATCTCCGGGTTTCCTCAAACAGACCAAAAACATGCAGATTTGGGGAGTGGGTGAATTAGACACTCTAAATTGACCATAGGTGTGAGTGTGAGGGTGAATCGTCATTTGTCTCTATGTGGCCCTGTGAGGGACTGGCGATCTGTCCACGGTGTACACCGCCTTTCGCCCTATGGCAGCTGAGATTGGCACAGCGCCCCCCCCCGTGATCCTCAGGATAAAGTGTTAGAAGATGGATGGATAGTGGCTGGATAGTTTGAAGAATGTCTGTCTGAATGCAAACAGGAAGAGTTTTATTCACCACACAAACAATTATCTCGTGTTGTATACGTGAACATGAAAGATCTGGGATATTTTTGTAGGACGCAATTGGAAGGCACCAACTGACAGGTGAAATAGATCACAAGCTATTTCACCTGTTGGTGCTTGTTGAGTGGTTTATACTCCCAATGTTTAGCTGTGTACAACTCCTGCACGGTGATTTGGTGGCCTCTGATCTTCACAGAGGAGATGAGCTGCTGCTGCAGCAGCAACTGATAATGAAGACAATGCATGAGGAGGAGGAAGTAGGGGATTAGCATTGTGAGGGGAGGCAAAACAAAGGTGCTTCTGCTGGGACATTTGATTCACAAGTGAGTGGCTGTTATGCACTGGTGTGATTGAAAAGTACGCTATAGCTGCTGCCTGATTATTGTGCGAGGCTGGTGTGTGTGTGTGTGTGTGTGTGTGTGTGTTTGTGCAGCAGTGAAACCTCTCCTTTGCAGCAGGGAGCGTAATGAGATATAGAGAGGAGACTAAGCACAGTATGTAAGAGCCCCAGTCTGATTTCAGGCTCTGCTGAGGATGGATGTCTGCGTGGATTCAGGGGTGGGGGTGGGAGACGGGAGGCTGTTACAGTGCTGTTGAAGATGTCAGTACCTACAAGGGCTGTGAGCGGTGCCAAATGACAGCGCCCTGCTGCCAACTGGCACAACGACACGTCTCCTGCAGCACCCACCGAGCATCGCGCACTGCTCAGAGTCAGCGAGCTGGGGCCTCATTTATGTTCTCGCTCTAACTTGCCAACACTTGTGTGACACGTTTGTTTTTGGTCTGTGCTTTAAGAAGATTTAGAGGGTAATACAAATATACTGTATGCATTTTTTTTGTCACCATGCATCGTGAGCAAACAGACATGCTCCCCCTCTCTTCTAGCCTCACTGATGTTTTCACAGTCTGAGGCCCAGTCCACGCGTAGGTGCTTATTTAAATCTTTTTTTTTTTTTCTGTATGTTTTGGTTTTACACATGGAAACTGTGGCTTTGCATTTTGGGAAACTCCTGCCAGGGTGAATATTTAATCTCCATTTCCAGTGTTTATGTATTGAGGTTTTGGCTTGGTAACGTCACAGGCTGCTCTGCTGTGTGCTCCGTCAGTGTCAGAGTGAAACGCCGTCATGTTTGTTTACGTGTTCCGTGAACGGCGTCAGACGTAGTCACACTTGTGTTCGTGGTAACATGGCGAAATGTTAGCCTTGCGTTATTTCATGCAGGACATTTATCCTTCACTCGTTTCCTGCCTACGACAATGCTGCCTCACAGTGCTGCTGGTTCCAGCCTCCACCTTTCTATTATACTATTACTTGAGTAAAAGTCTTAAAGTATATGATATTTACTGTACTTACGTATTGAAAGTACATTTCTGAGTTTTGGAAGTAGAATTATTGGTAGATCAGTGGTAGGGCAATTTGTCGTTCAACTGGAAGGTTGTGGGTTCAGTTCCTGGCTCTGCTACTCTATATGTGTCCTTGAGCAACACGTGCAACGTGATAGCAAAACTATAGTATAAAGCAGCTCATCAAGCTCTATATAAACAGACCATTACCAACTCTTCTTCTTCTGATTTTATTTGGTAGTAACGCGTAACAAAGATAGTTTGAGGAAATGTAGTGGAGTAAAAGTAAAAGTGGCTAGAAATATAAATAACACATGAAATTACAGGTACGTGAATTTTGTACTTAAGTACAGTAACAAAGTATTTACTTTACTTTCACGGTTTTATTGCCGCCCGCTGACTCTGTCATGTTTTGGACAGAATTTAATTGTGGGATTTCGTGTTTTCATGAGGACAAAGATGTTTTTAGGAGCTTGATGTGCAACCACCTACATGGAGACTAGGCCTGAGATGCAGAGGGCAGACAAAGAAAAAAAAAAAGATCAGCCCACTCTCCCTACATCTACCTGGCTGCACCACACCACGACAAGGCGAAACAGGATGAAGTGAAGGGGGGGTGGGCATCTGCTGGCTTAAAGATACAGAAATTGCCTCTGCTCTTCTTGTACAGTCTATACTGTATTTCCATCAGCACTGGAACTCACTTCCATTCTTGGGAATGGATGGCCAGAATTTTCTATGAATGTGAAAGCAGGCTGCTGTGCTGTGATGCACCTCTGCTGCTCCGTGCTGCCGTGGAAACGGAGAGAAAGCAGCAGCAGCCAGCTACAGCAACAGGCCGTTAACCAGCAATCGTAACCACACAGCCACTGCCTCCATCCGTCCAGTCATTTCACACACTGTACGCGCTTCATGTTTTTATTTTTAATGCCACTTTACGTGAATGAAATTTCACTAACATATTCAGATGAGCCTTCTTTGTCTGTGACAAGTATAGACTGAACATCAACATCAGCTGTTGATGTTACAAGTGGCAACCACTGCACTGCCAGTTTAAACTGCTTCCTTCAGGAAGGCATTTTAGACGCCCACAAAAAAACGTCTACAACAAATCCTTGTAAAATTGTTAAATGATGAAATTGTTATTAAATGATTTGCAAAGGCTGCTATGGCAACCAAGACACAGCAGCAGCACGTAACCACAACTTTACACCTTAGGACAGATTAAGCAAAAAAGATGCAATAAGTCTGCTTTATGTTTATATCAGAGAGATATAAAATACAATTATCCTTGATTAATCTCCACTGTATACAGGGACATTTTCAAATATGGAATATACAGTATATGTTGAAATTCTCATTGAACTTTAACCCTGTAACACCGAGCGCGTTTCCGCAAGTGCACTTCGCATTACCGCAATTGTGCGGCGGTTTTTGCTATCGGTAAAATTCCAGCGGTTTCTGAGAGCTGAGAAATTAAAAGTCAAAATCATGCAGCAAAAGACCACGGGTGGAATCAGACCCAGGACGCTGCAGGAGGCCCTCGCCTCATGGGGTCTCCTCTCCACCAAATAACCTCCTGATTTGACCCTACATGCAATTTTACCCTTGAAAATTATCCAAACTATGAAATATTCAAGTGATTACCAGGGTCATGTTTAAGAGGGCAACTCGCTCTGAGACCTGCTGGGAGATATAGTGCCTGCAGTAATTCTTGGCTCTGTGGGACAGGGTCTCCTTCTCCTTCTCCTTCCTGGGGGGGGGGGGGGGTTTCATCTGAAACACCTTCAAAGGAAGCCTCTGGGATTTCTTACCCGGCTCCAGAGGCACCGCCGAGTAAGGAGCGGCGTCAGCTGGACACAGAAGTGCTCATGTGTCTCGCAGGATCAGACCCCATGCATGGGCTTCTTCAGTCGTATTCTGTCAGACATCCAGTGTCCTCAGTTTGTGAACATGCATTCAGTAAATCATGAGCTTTATGGGTTTTCTTGACTCTAATTTAGACCTTTCTTATGTGACGTTTGACCTGCTGTCCTGCACAGTGACTGTGTATGGAGTGTCGATTTTATGAGGTAAATAACCTGAACAATCATTTCAATGAGGAGAGACACGTGAATAAAACTGAAGAGAATAATGAGTCTTTTAAAGAGTCTTTGGTGGTTGGACACGGTGGTGGTGGTGGTGGGGGAAGGGGGGGTGGTGAATCCAAGCTGAGAGCATCTGCTTTTGAGCAGCAACTAGGAAAATCCCCCAGACGCTGTTGGTGATGGTGGCTGGTAACCTGATGACTGATGAAGGCTCCAAAGACTTGGCAGCAACGGGGAAGCATTTCAGAGGAGGCAAGAGAAGTAAGGCAGGGGAAAAAAAATAGACAAGATGGCAACGAGTTGATAATAACGACGAGTTGGTTAATGAGGCAGGTGTGTTGCAGCACTATTGGGACGCACAACACCAGCTGATGAACAGGTGGTTGCTGTGCCGTCACACCGGAAAGCGACTGTAAAGAACCTGAGAGTGTACAAAGCTTGGGAGGAGATGCAGACGGGACGTGTAAGAATGAGATCCAAATGCAGCAGAGTAGACTTCCTGACTGCGCTCACGCTAGAGGTAAACATTCAAAGTGTATATTGAACAGCTGCTGTGATTTCTGTTATTTGAGTGGATGAAAAGCTGCTCTAGCTTTAGGCAGCAGTTTTCCTGACTCCTGCAGGGATTAAATGTTGGTCTCCGTTCCAGACGGACTATACATGTCTGTCCACTGCTGCTGGAGGAGGAAAGTGTTTTTCCCACGGCGAATATAACCATTGAACCATTCTTTTTAAATCTTTTTCAAACGTATTCAATCGGCTGTGTGTTTTGACTTTAGACTGTAATTAACAGAAGTATGCATAGCAGGGCAGAACACCTGGCAGATATCACTCAGCGTGACTTTGTTGGCAGATCTGTAGCTTTCAGTGTGACTGTTTCTCTGCCAGCCAGAGGAAATCCAGACTCTTGTCTCTCACCTGCACAGCGGGAGAGCACGAGAAACACGTCCACATGGGCTTCATCCACAAGAGGAGCCAGACTGTCTTTGCAAATGTACCGGCAACAAGAAAAACCGGAAACAAACAGATGGATTTAAGAGCAGGACTTTGGAAATATTACTGTTAACATCTTGGAAACATATTCTACAAACATAATTAACTGTCACAGTGTGATGAAGCCGCAGGACTCCAACTGGGTCAGTCCAACTTTGTGCAAAAACACATCCTCTAATAAATAAACCAGCTGTATGTGTGTGTGTGTGTGTGTGTGTGTGTGTTTGCACTCAGTCAGACTCTCCAGCAGCAGGGACTGTGTATCTCCATTAAGATGACTTAACAAATGTTAAACTTCGTCCAAGCTTTGAGTGAGAACGATGTCACAATTAGAGAAGTAATCACACAGAGTCTACTCAGTGGCCAGTCTGTGTTTTTCTAGGCTGAAAATATGCTCTGTTGTCATGGAAATAGGGGTGTTGAATTTTCCATTTTTGGGGGCATCTCGACATGACTGAGTCTGAACATTGCACTGAATCTTTTGTTCGTTGTTTTTCAAGGAGAAGGAACTGCAGATCAAAGGAAATAAGGGCACTTATATTAAGTTAATATACACATAAAACAAAAAAAAGAATTATACACTCACCAGGTAAAAGGAGGGAAGGAGGTAGAATTACCAGTCTGAACAAAAACAATTCTGAATTAAATTCAATCTAAATTGTTTTCTGTTCTATTCTAATCTGGAAGCAGATTGGCTACAACAGACCACGTCCAGTGTACCTAATAAAGTGGCCTGTGAGTGCGTGGTTCTCTGTAAAAGCAGATGATGGAGTCCTGATGGTGACATCTCGTTATAAATTCAAAGCCCACAGATTTGACATGTCAATTATAAATATAAAAACAAAAGAAAACAACAACAAAACACATGCTGCTGAAATGTGATTAAAATGGAATGCCCCAGCCTACACAGATTAATAAAGAACAGTACAAACTGAAAGAAGAAGAAAAACAAAAGAAAGGGAGAACATTTAAAAAAAAAAAACACCCACTGGGGAAAGAGTCTCTTACTTTTCATAATCCAACTATGCCATCTTGTGGTTAGTAAAAAAAGGAAGAGAGTCCCTTGAGCTGCAGATTCTGAGCCATAAACCATTCATAATTTATGATCCCAGCATAAATCAGTGCTGCGGTGCGGCTGCTCCCTCAGCGCTGGAACCTGTTGTGACAGCAGCTCTGGTCCCAGGCAATTAGGCCATTGATGGAGTTGCCATAGGTGGAGGTAGAGCAATGATATGATGTGATCAGTGCTGACACCCAGTGGTAATGCACTGCTCCTAGTCCTCGCTGCTGCATCTAGTTTACTCACCCCCCCACCCCCCCGCGTCTGCCTCTGCTTAATCAGGTATGACAAGCTCCCTGGGCCTCCACTCACAAAACAATCACAGGCGACTCGCTGAGCTGCACCCGAGCCCCGACGAGTCCCGTTCAACACCGGCCATTAAGTCAGACGATGTGCACCTCTCTGCTCATCTCAGCTCTCCTTTTAATTGTAAACACATTATTCTCAAGACAGCCCTGAAAACAGAGCAGATGTCTAATTTGGGCGTTAATTATCGTTATGTGCCACTTATGAGTCTGTTGACAGCACTCTGGCTCTGAGCTGGAGCTGCTGTCAGATGGTGAGGAGGTTGTTTTTTTTTTTTTTACCAGTCTTGAGGCTCCCCAAACTCAATGATTAGACCCATGCCTCATCATCAAACCATAATATGAGGCAGGCTGTGTGATTACTTGAGCTTCTCCAGAAACAGAGAGACAACACAGTTGGAGGGTTGCAGGTTATAAAGGTGATTTCTCAAATGCCGTCTTTGTGCCTCCAGACAGTGTTTTGAGCGACTCGCGTCACCTTGCCCTTTGCTCACCCGTGGAGGAGGTGCCATTTCACCTTCTGTCTGTTTGTCTTCAGCTTCTGCTGCTGGAATTATCACAGCTGACCACACATGACCAAGATGTTCACAAGTGGAATAAAAGGAAGACAAAAACAGAAAAAATATCTTTTATTTTACCTCAAGGTCTCAGAAAATGCTTTTGTGTTAATTCTGCTGCTTAAATGGAATTCACATATTTACACACGTATTTTAACTTTAATATGTCTCGCTATATAAATTATTGTTGAGCTTCAATGCACCAAAGAATCTTTTGAGCTGGATGAAAGTGTCTGTGTGTCTTTGCTCATGTTTTAATTCAATTTTCTCTTTCATTTTTCTTGTAAAGTACTAAATATGTATTTCTATTTTTTATTATTCTGTGCTTGCGTGTGCGTACGTGTCTTTAGTACATGGTTGTGTGGACCAATTGTCAAGCAAACCTGTCTTTGTGAGGACATTTTGACCTTATCAGGACATTTTGACTTGTTCACACAACTTTAATGGGCTTTTTGAGGATTAAGACCTGGTTTTAGGGTTAGGCATTTAGTTATGACAGTTAAGGTTAGGGTAAAGGGCTAGGGAATAGAATGCATTGCGTTTGTGTGTGTGTACAGGCATTACTAATATTGTGGGGACACAGTCACATTAAAGCAAGTCCCCTTAACATAAATGACTACATTTTAAGGTGAAGACATGCTTTAAGGTTAGGTTGAGGTTAGGGTTAGGGTCAGGGTTAGGATTATGCCAGCAGTAATTATGGTTATTGTTAGAATAAGTCTCCATTCAATGTCCTCTGAAGTCATGTAAACCTGTGTGTGTGTGTGTGTGTGTGTGTGTGTGTGTGTGTGTGTGTGTGCGTGTGTGTGTGTGTGTGTGTCCGTCGTCCTTGCTCACCTGTGATTCATCTGCCAGTCAACGACTCACCGCTGCCGCACATAAACTTGAATCACCTTTCTAATTTTCAACTGCAAAATGTTAAAGTGACACTTTTTCTTCTTCTTTTTTCCTCACATAGACACATGAGCTGCTGGTCTACTGCTGCATTGATTGGTAAGTTTGGGCCACTTAAATAAGTTCACATTAAGGATCTTAAACACTGAAAATCACAAAATAACGCATTTTGAACTTGAGTTGAATCAGCAACTCTTGTGTGCTGCGATGTAAAATCACTTAGTTTCAGATAGTGTGCAGTTTAAAAAGCGACAGACCTGGATGTCCAGTCAGAAAAGGCTGTTTCATAAGACAAGATGAGATAAAGTGGCAAACATATTCTCAGGATATCGTAGACTTAAGTGGGTGTAGATCTTTACTAGGTCACCCTGTTTTAAGTAGTTACAAGCCGTTCGAAAGTTTACAGCAGATTAGAGTGTGTACACTGTCTACTTTTGAGGTTTTTTTTGCATCTCACCTATTTGGACGTGTCGCCTTAATCCCAGCAAAAATAGATCTGGTGATAATGACACTGACACTCGGATGAATCTTTTAAACCCATGGTTCTCAAACTGTGGTACATGTACAACCAGTAGTACACACACTTCCTCTGGTGGTACTTGGAGGAAAATCTGAAATACTGTTCTACTGTATACGTCAGGGTATGCGATCGGAGTAGAGATGAGGAATTTTGACTGTCGTCACGTTATCTCTCGCTCCATCTTTATCTATTTGCACTACACCAGTGTGTGAAGTAGATGTGAGAAAGAGGAGGAGGAGGATGATGAGAGAGCAGATGATCTTATTGGGAATAAATCTGCCTCCAGCTGACTTTGCTCGGCCTATTTTCACACCACTGTATTTTAATGATAACTATGTTATTTTCTCAAGTGGTCCTTAGTATAAAAAGTTTGAGAACCACTGCTCACTGAAGTCATGATCATATGGGTGATGTGGGGGAGACGAGCGTGTGCAAAACGCACAAGCTAAAAAATCGGAAGCCTCCCTTTAAGATTTAGCCCTCACATTAAATGTACTGAATTGTAAATGTGTGCTCTCAAAAAGCCATATGTCATGTGAAAGGCTAAATACTGTCATTTCCCCTCTGACATGGTGGGTGTAATTTTAGTGCACGCTCTTACTCCCCCCCTCCCCCCACCCTCACATGGGTTTCTCCCCTTTTAACCGACTGGTATTTATAGGAGAGTCATGATGTGAATAATTGATCTGGAAGTTGAAGTCACCCGCCGCTGCAGCACAAGGGCACAAAGGAAAGCCTGGTGGCGGCGCTGGATGGAATCAGTGGAGCAGAAGTTTCTGACAAAGATGGAGAGAGTGAGTGAGTGCAGCACTCTGCTCAGTCTCTCTGTTGCTGAGCTGACAGCGATTTACAGCTTGTGCTTGGCTGACTCTCATTCTCCATTATTCTCCCCTATGTAAAGATCGCAGTCCCTGTTCTGGAGCCAAGTTTCATTTAAGCGCATTATTGCGATAGTTTGAAATCTGGCACAGTGCCACACATTTGCACATGTTAACCCTTACAACATTTGCATATGTTAACCCTTACAACACAGAGCATTTTGCCTGCTTTTTTCCCCCATTACTATATATAAGAATGTGCAATATAGAGTTTCTTATATCCTTTTTTTTAGCACAATCTAGGCAATCTGATGAAAGTTGTATTTAATTTTTTTTATATAAACAATTCAATTATATAAACACACCTGAGCAAAAAGTACTAAAAATGTTTAAAATGTAATTGAATTTGTGAAATGTGGAAATATGTCACACACACTCGTTTTTATGAACAAAAAGAAAAGAAAGAACGGTCTACTTTGTGACCTCTGCACAATTATTGCTACTTTAAACCACTACTGAAAATGATATATAAAATGAATCATAAATTTGACTCAACAACACATAAGAATAAAAAAACAAACACATTTTTTAAAGCCTGAATATGTGACCTATAAACACACACACCCAGGACGTCCATAAAAGGAGTTGCATATTATTCCTACAGCAAATGACCATGACTTTGTTCCCCTTTATCCTGACTTGATTTTGATCGTTTTATCTCACATTTGCAACAGGCATTTCAGCAAGGGTGGGCAAATGTGTGGATTTTTGTCTGTCGCTAATGACTGAAAGCATCAAGGTTGTGCGCTCGGCAAACATGACGCATGTGGTTGTGTGCAACAAGAAAATGAAAAGTCATAAAAATGTCACATGAATATTCACAAGGTCTCATGCTGCTTGAGACGGACAACAACCGCTGAGTCCTCACATCCTCATCCTCATCCTCCCACATCATCCTAATTATGAGGATATGTTAATTGGGCATCTGTTGCCTGGAGTCACAATGCTCTCTCTCCCCCTCTCTCTCTCTCTCTGGCTTTGTGCTCAACTCTGCTTTCTGCCTCTGACTGGCTTGGAGGTAAAATCAGGACAATCCCTATCCTCATATGAACAATCCCCATCCTATCTAAAACTCACAGGAATAATCCAGGGTTTTTTTGAGGTGAAGCATAAGTAAATTGCATATTAACCCATGTGATAGTGGAGGTGGTGGCAGGTGAAGGCATCAGCTGGGGCCGTGAGACCATGTCAGTGAAGGAAACGTGACATTTTCAGGGAGTAAATATACAGCTGTGTATCAGCGCTTGGCGTTCCTGCCTCAGACGGTGGATATAAAGTAACAAGCTGCCATTTGCGGGTTGCTTTTACTTGGAGTGCACCGCATGGAACGTGGCAGCGACTCAAACATTTAATCCAAGCTTGCAGTGCCAGTGCCAGGCGGGGAGCTGCGGCGCTGAGTGAGGGCGAGTGTGGTGGAGGTTGCTTGAGGATCAGTGTTGGGAGGTGATGTCAGATGGAATTTCACAGAGACAGTGAGTGCTGGAGTGTCAGATAATGATGAATGATTGAAAGGCTCTTCAGTTTCCTGTCCTCCCCGTGTCTGTGTGTGTGTGACAGGCAGAAAACATAAAAGCAAACCCTCCCATCAGACACACGTTCCTTTTATTAAATACTAAGTGAGGTTTGCACAGTGAAAACACTGCTGCGTATGAATTACGCTCAACCAATTTTATGCCCCCAGATATTGTGGAATGGCTTTTCATGGTGTTACTTTACATCCACTGCGCACGTGCACATAATCATGTTTAAATTCTCACAAAGTATACCAAAGAGTAAAAGTTATTTTCACACACAGGATACATCCTCCGTCCCCTGGAGGGTGGGCAGGGTTTTGACGCGTATCAGTGTTAATATGACGGATTGATTGATAGCTGTGTTCTTTGACGATATATCCTCCGCACAATTAGTCGCGCCGATGCCAACGCCGCCCCCAAGAGATGCCTTGAAGGCAGATGAGATGAAGCAGTGATTCACAGCTTTGGCTCGTCGCCCACGTGAAAGTGCGTTCAGAGGTGTTTTTATAGATGAAGAGAGGAGGGAGAACGAGGCAGACAGATTTGTGACTGCTCTCTCTCTCTCTAGCTTTCTCAGGTCAGGGCAGAATTCTTGAGAACTGACACATTGTTCTTTGAGCAATTCCTTTCACTGAAAAGTGGCCATATTCTTTGAAGACTTTATGTTACCTAGAAATGTCTGTCTGGACTTTTTTCTTCTGCTTATTTTAACCATAAAAGGGCCAGAAAATGTCCTGTGAGTAAGTGCTTTGGTCTAGAATAACTTTCAATATCTGGCAGTTATTTGTGATTCACTGCATGTTAAAATAGTGTATTAACAATTTAAAATGAAGAAAAACCACTATTTGTACAACAGCAGATTGTGCGTGTTATATTTGAACAGTATAAAACAAAAAATAACTTGTACAATGTACAAAAACATTGTTGCGAGCGAAATTACCGTAATAATTACATGTTTGCCTTGACTTGCAACTTCTCAGCTTTCGGGAAGCACTGGAATTTTTCTAATGGCACAAACTGTTGCTTAATTATGGGTTAAGTTAGCTTGGAATTTTCTTTTTTATAATTGTTGTAATCCAGATCATACAGTGTCCAGTAGTAGCAATTTCATTGTGTGGAATGAGTGCCAAAGACAACAAATCCCAGGGGTGACTGCTGCAAAATAACCGAGAGCCACAAATTCAACTGCAGAGAATCGTGAGATATTTTTATCATCGATTAATCAGTCGACTATTTTCTTGTTTGGTCCGTAAAATGTGACAACATGTTGATCAGTGATAAATCAAATGTCCTGTTCTGTCCACAAACCAAAATTATTCTGTTTTAATGATTTCTTTGTTTTATGTAGCGAAGAAACCAGAAAACCACATTTCTCAAGCTGAAAAACCAGAAAGCTTGTCAAACGATTATCAAAAGAGTAAACTTGGTAATCAATTAATAATGGAATAATAGTTGCAGCCCTACATTTGACCATATTAACGGGCTTATAAGTTATCACAAATCATGCTTTGGGAACCACAAATGCATAGGCATAGGTTTCTGACATCCTAAAAACATACTGTAGAATAAAGCATGTAAGGAATAACACTTAAGTGAAAGATTGGGACAAAGACATGCTCCATAAATGTGCAACAATAAGAGACACATTCTCTGCAATCATTTAGAGAAAATAAGAGCACATGTGAGGCGTACCTTCATTTTCTTTTCAAAAACACTTCTTTTTGTTATTTATTGAAAACCCTTTCATGTCCACACAGTCATCAATAAATGAATTTGTCTGGAGGACAAAATAAGAAAGAAAGAAATGCCGTGAAGTAGGAATATGGAAAAGTTAGGGCAAAAAAACAATTACAGACTCGAGCTATAACCACTAAGTGTGTTTTACAAAGAACAGAATGGCTTGAGTTTAACCAAAAACAAAAATACAATGAATTTCATGTTTCCCCTCACGCAGTGAAGTGTCCAACTTTGATACCGGATACCACAGACAGAAGTGCTGTGCGAGGGATCGCAGTCATGCCTTCTGGTCATCACTCCGTTTGTACACGAAAAAGTCCAAGAGTTTGGAATCAGCCAAGAACAACAAAACGCCAAAGCCAAGAGCAGGAATCCAATAAAGAGAAATCCAGGCTCACAGGAATATATAAAGAGTAGAATTACTGCCTCACAGTTTTACGCCTCGGCCAAACGACAAGTTACACTTTGTATTCAGGTCTGCCAGACTCGTATAATATGTTTAGTGAAGACTGAAGGAATTTAATAACCAGTATTACATGTATTTTTGAGGAAATTGATTTCTATATTCCCTTTCCTCTACAGCGTCTGAGTAAATATGAGACAACAGAATAAAAGACAAAAAAAACAGAAAAGAAAATCCACCACTATCACTTAAAGCTGTCTTAACCTTTGGCTTTCACATACTAACATGATCATGACTGCATAGGTTTTAGCAGGTAGGAGTCAGTGTTCCACGCTGTGTCACAGTGTTGCATCACAGCCGAGACATGTTTTTGTTTATTCATCCCTTTTTCCTCACAGAGATTCCTCTGAGACAGAAGTCTGTTTTACAAGCGAGCTCCCGCCATGAATAAATCACCACAAGGAAGTACAGAGACAAAACAAAGAACAAAGGCTCCGTATGCAAAACAGCGGCACAGTCACAGCGAGGATGAGGAGAATAACAAAGAGGTAGCTGAGGTGTTGGAAATTAACTGAGAAAGAATAATGGACAATTCAACAAAAAAAAAGGTATAAAAGGTGTACTGTCGCACAGTGAATACATGCATAAAGCTACTGATCATTTCCAAACGAGAAAATGGCCAAACATACTGTAAATGACCAATATCTATGACTTAAATACTTAATTTATTCACTTACATAGCAACACAGTGCTCCATATTATACTATACTGTACCCTGCTTTACTATACTTGCTGGCTATACAATGCTTTCTATACTGTGCTAGATGTTCTGCACTACTATTAATACATTCAATTGTGCTACTAGATATTATACTACATTATACTAAACTATACTACACATTGTTAGGATAGTATAGTATACAGCATAGTAGTGTTCATTATAGTAGCTATACTCTGCTATACTATGATACCCTGCTCTACTGTACTATACAATGCCTGCTAAACTGTACGATACTACACTATACTATGATACTATGCAACTATACAATTTTATACTGTAATAAACTATGCTATACTACTATAGCAGGGGTGTCAAACTCAAATGACCTGGGGGCCGACATATAGGAAAAAAAGTGGAAAAAAACAACTATTTATAGCTGGTGGGCAATATAAGATATTCATTATGATATTAAACAGAATTGCAAAGTAAAAGTGCTTGTTTTGATATAAAATGATTCACAATAAAAACATATTTATGATGCACAAAAACGGAGAATTAAATAGAAAATTTAGCACATAATGACGAGGATAATTGTGATTCAAACAGCTTAAATGGATGTCATTTCATGTTGAGTGTAATACATTTAATAAAGCTTACTACTATTATAAAAATGTTGCCCTTTATTCCATCACCTCGCTTCTATTCCATCACCTCGCACAGTGGTGGGCGGGCCGCATGTAATCGATTGGATGGCCACATGTGGCCCCTGGGCCACCAGTTTGACACGTGTACTATAGTATAGTATTGTACAGTTACTCTCCTCTACCATACTATACTCTGCTATGCTATACTATACTAGACTATACTCTGTGAAACATAATAGACTATACTCCGCAAAACACAATAGACTATGTTAAATATGTTAAACCATACTATACTATACTATACTCTGCTAAATCATACTAAACTCTGCTAAACTTTAAATTAAACTGTATTCTATACTACACTTTACTAAGCTACACTATTGGCATGTTTCCACCAGCCCGCCTCGCCCTCGACACGGCACGGCACGGCGCGGTTAAGTTGCGTTTCCACTAGCATAGTACCTGGTACCAGGTATTTTCTTAGTACCTGCTCTGGCAAAGTTCCAAGTGCGCTGAGTACGAAGTGTGGCGTCGTCACAGGAAGAGACATCCAACACAGAAATCAAGCCGAACTATAGATGACTTAAAAACTCATTGTGTGGCTTTGTGAGGTGTTTCCCTCCTCTATGTGTTAGGCCTTATATCACCCAAAGAGATTTCTTTCTGAGACTGTTCCCTGCCCCCTCCAGAAACCAACAGTGATTTTTAATTTAGCTGCAGTGTGGAGCCTATAGCTCTGCTCTTGAAGTCATCATTAGGAATTCCTTTGATTCTCAGAGAGAGTGAGAGAGAGAGAGAGAGGGAGAGAAAGATCCTTCCTGCTCGGTGCTCACGCTCTCCTGTGGCTTTGCAGAATCTCATTTTGGCAAGAAATTGAAAAGTTAAATTGCGTTGAACCTGTAGCCCACAGGCAACTCAGTGGGAAGCCATCACCCTTTTAAACTCAGCATATATCAAGGGCATGTAAGGCTTTTTAGAACAGTTTTATTGACAGTTTTATTTTTTTTACCTCCACATTTTTTACCTCCACAAAATATTCCCCCTGTAACCTACAGTTTACATCGTCTCTCTTCTGGAGCTGTAGAAGAATCTCTCTCTCTTTTTTTTTTCGTGCTTTCCAGTGAAAGCCCATCATTTCTTCTCCTCCCGTGTGCCACATCCCCCAGAGCTCTCAGCTGTGTGCCCTATTTTTAGAGGAGCACTCTGGCAATTTAGCTGAACAATGTGAGTCGCATCCTCGCTTCCATGTGATATGGTGGGATGTTGACTACAGTCTTCCATTGTATGTGTACGTGTGCGTGTGCGTGCGTCCATATTTTTAGACCTAAAAGCCTCCCTTTGGTATTGATACATACACTGACATTGTATTCACCGTAGAAAAATAGAGAAGGGTCTGTAACCTAATTTTGAATAGCCGCAGAAAAAACGTTGAGCCATAATTGAATGAAAGAGTGGATTTCTGGCTGGTAAAGCAATATCTTCAATGCTCTTCTCTTGCACTATTTGCTGACTTTAAGACTAATCCATTCTCCGATGGATTCCCATGCTGCATACAAAGTGACTGTGAGTGTCCCTGCTAAGGTTCGCCATGCACCACTGAGCTGCATTAGTATATTAACAGCCAGGCTGGGTTAATTAAATGGAAGCCCTGTCATGTCCTGTAACTCAATGGATGCAGGCTCAATTAACTGCCTAATTAGAAGTAGAGCTTGCATGAAACATGTGTACTGTATTCACCTTGCGGCCCATCCATTTTATCGATCAATGCCCTCTGAGTCACACAAAATGCAATAAACCAACAGAGACACAAAAGCAGGATGTGCACTGATCAGATTATACCAAAGAAACAATGTCACTTTAGCTTATTTGAGCCACTGAGGCTTTTATTTTGTTGGCAGAAAAAGAAGAACTTTATAAAAATCATCCTCGGCGTGGCCCAGCATATGTTGCAAAGCATTCATCATCGATTATCAATCAAGTAAAATACACAGCATTAAGTGAGTCAGCACAAAACTACAGATGTTTTCAACTGGAATGGTGTACGTATGAAGGTTCTTAAAAATTTGGTGTGTAACATTTGGGAGGGTCTATTGTTAGAAAGTAAATGTTTTACCCAAAAGTATTGATATCAATAAATATATAATCATTTGGTTTCCATAGCCTCCCTCTGTGTTCACACACAACACAATAAAATCTTTTGCAGAACATTTATGCTACTTACAGTATTTCACTTTATAGCTGCTCTTCCTCTTTTCTTTTCTGGCAGGAATTCCCTGAAATCGTGCCACATGCGCGCGTCAGATGCAATTGATGCCAACTGCATAAGCCTATTATATGTATGTAGTTCGACAAAAGCATTTTTTTATGGGGGACGTCATGTTCTGCCACCATCTTAAAGCGGAACTTCGCAACTCAGGGTGGTTTTTCACCTTTTTCTCTACTTAGCTCCTCCCTTATGTTCACACACTCACAGATGGTGCGATGTTTACTCGTGTGTTGCCCCTCACTTGGTCAGACAGTCCTTTCCTCTTCCTCCAGCGTTTGTTTTTCTGCCAGTTCTGTCATGATGAACGTCTAAAGCACATGTGTCAAACTGGTGGCCCTCCAATTGATTACATGCGGCCCGCCCACCACTGTGCGAGGTGATGGAATAGAGGCAATATTTGTATAAAAGTAATAAGACATTCGGTTGTAATCATTGCTTTATTAAATGTATTACACTCAACATGAAATGACATCCATTTAAGCTGTTTGAATCACAATTATCCTCGTCATTATGTGCTAAATTTTCAATTTAATTCTCCGTTTTTGTGCATCATAAATATGTTTTTATTGTGAATCATTTTATATCAAAACAAGCACTTTTTACTTTGCAATTCTGTCTAATATCATAATGAATATCTTATATTGCCCACCAGCTATAAATAGTTGTTTTTTTTCCACTTTTTTTCCTCTATGTCGGCCCCCGTTGACCAGACAAGATGCTCATTGGCCCCCAGGTCATTTGTTTGACACCCCTGGTCTAAAGTAACTCATATCACTGCCTTGAGCTTATAGTCGGCACCTGGCAACGGTGTGTGTGTGTGTAGTAGGGCCTTAAAGCAATTTGCATTTCTCATTAGACCCAAGACCTCCTGACTTCAAGCCAGTGGCCCTGATTTTACAAGGCTGGTTTTCCTAAAAGACTGTAGAAAAGCCATTTATCCATCACAATGACTCCAAAGCTGTTAAATCAGGGTGAATGTATAGTTCCACTTTAACACATTGCGTTTTTAAGGCGGAAGCTTATGACACATAAGGCAACAGAAAAACCTCCTTTCTGGTATACATGCTTGGGTAAGGCAAGGGTGAACAGAGGAGTCTGCAGTTTCACCATTAAATTCCTCCAATTATTACACATTGGACCATTAATTGGACCATTAATTGCTTGTTGTTTGGTTGTGGGAGTGGGAATAGAAGAGTAGTGATGGTCTGATAGTAGGACGTGGGAGAGGGGGTTGACTCATGGTTGACTGGTGTACTTCCACGCTCACAACCAACGCCCGACCCGCCTGATTTGCAGATTGAGAACTCTAACCAGGGCCTTTACCCTGGTAATATGGAATGAAATAAGGAAATGTTTAAGAGGACCTGTCATGTCCTGAATATGAATAAATATAGAGAGATGTGTGGGGACTAAGAGACTGTTATTGGACGCTGTCCTCAGAAGACTCCTACATGAGAGGAAGGGAGTCAGATGGATGGGCAGCGAGCCATTAAAGTAATAGTGACAAAAAGGCAGGAAGTCCGGTTATCAACTGGAGAGAATGAGAGGAGGTGTGTTGGAGGTGATGCAGCTTTGCTCTGAATCAGGTGAAAGGCAGAGATGTGGGAGGAGGAAACAGTCGACTGGCTGTTTCAACACTGGGCTGAGAATTAGGAGCCAAAGGAAATGAAGAGGAGTCAAGAACATCTTATATTTATACCTGTGATTGAACTGAGCACACACACGTTCATGCATGTAGTGTAGCTGGGTCCGTGCAGCAGTAATTCTATCCATTTGCAAATAGAGTTGTGTCTGTGTACTTGTTGGCCAACATATTTGCTTGGACCATTGTTTTTTTTGTCAATTAACACAATTAAGGACTGTTATAATAATAATTGAGTAATTTAAATCTAGCGATCACTCATGTCCGAGGTATGAGCATAACTGCCCTGTGGGATCCATCTTTCACTTTGTGCAAGATCCTCAATTGGAGGTTTTAGCTTGTTCTGTTGTAATAAACACAATGACAGAGTGACAGAATGACGGCTTCGCTTTGAAACGTTTCCAATTGTCACATCATCGTAGCTGCACAGAGAGAGCGCGAGAATGTGTGTCATGTCCTGACACGTCAAATCCAGGGACATCTGTCACGGAAGATATAGTTCTATTCTGATTCTTCCAATTTTAAGCCAAAAAGCATGAAATGCAATTCATCCTCTGAGCACAGGCGAATAAATATAAATAACTTTCACAACTTCCCAGTCGAAACTTGAGACTCCTCCTGTCCGTATTCATATTCCTTACTGTCAGACTGGCACATCTGCCACTGCGTCTTCCGTCAGAGAATGAGGACAAAGCAGTCAGCTGTTCCCCTGCAGGCACATACGTACTTATAGCTCCTATCTTTGAGTTTTTATATCGGTGTTGTTGCATGTCATTGTGAATGTGAGGATCAGGGACAGCGTTTGCCTTCAGAGCAGCTTTGATCGCTCTTGTGTGACTGTCACAGCCCATCGTGTGTGAAGAGGATACGTAACATCTCAAGATAAAAAAAAAAGAGCTTACAGTCATTTGAGAGATGAAAGAGGTGGAAATGAACCAGTAAAATTAACCATTATCATCACTGATGTCTCATCACTTCCCACGCTGCGCTTACAGATCCAACAATTATGTGTAACAGCTGGCAACATTCATCATAGGTAGACATTTTCCTTTAGTCCAATATGAGCCTCGTGTATTGCCGAACACGTAGAGAACTCATTAAGCCCACGCAGATAAATGGTCGAGGGAGATGAGAAGGTTAAAAAAAAAAAGATGTTATGAAATTTTAATCTAGTTTAGTCTTCTAAAGATGCAGAGTTTCTGCATCTCGTCACAGGATGTGAGTCAGTTTACTGACTTTCATTTTGGATTGTGACCATGCTTTTTGACAGTCAGAGCTCTTCTGCATGAGCTGTTTTTTTTACAAACGGGAGAGATGACAGGAAACGAGGAGGAGAGGTATAATTGTCTAGATAGATGGATAGATTATCTGTGACGAGATGTAGGAATAGATAGATTTTGCCTGCCGTCCACAAGACCCCGATGTTTTCAAGCCCTGCAAAGAAACGTTTGAAAACACTTCTATAGTATTTTTCATCTGGAAGTGCAGACACAGAGACCTTTGAAAATGATGACACAGTTTTCCACATTCGCTTTCGAGTCCAACAGCCACAGCTCGACTATCAGCGATAAACAAAGGCTCCGTAAACACTCCGTGTGTGTGTGTGTGTGTGTGTGTGTTTGAGAGAGAGCGAAATCTTCATCCTAAAAAAACATAAAGTGATTTTCTGGAAATAGAATAAAATAATAGGATTATCGAATTGGCTGCAGAGACATGAGGTGAAGGGTGATTTACTATTCTACGGCATCATGCATAATATATGTGATGGCCTTGTACAAGGCGGAAATTATCTTTCTAAAATTATAAGGGGAATAAAGGGAAATGTGTTTGAATGGGCTGTGAGGAATAATTGCATGGCCCTGTATAACTGTATTTCTTTTCCTTTTCTAATATAGACTCAATCAAATGATAGATTTTCTGGCTTGGCCTGGCAGTGAGTTGAACAAAGCATTGAAACCTACGTTTCGCATTTTGATTATTTTTATGCTACAAGCTTCATTATAATGTGCCAATCAGTTTGTTTTTTTTGGTCATTTTGATAAATAAATTATTTATTTACACCACCATAGTTTCCTGTAATAGCTACACCAAAGGTCATTTCACTTTAAAACATTCAATATTGTAAATAATCAATGGTTAAACCTGTGTCTTGATGACGACTGACTTTGTATACTGTCTAACAGCAGCAGCACTATCTTACGCTTTATGTCAGATAACTCTGTTATCCTATTGGTCAACATCCAGGAGCATGTTGTAGGAGAGGTCAGACGAGTGTCGTTTAAATCGGCTTCCTTCTTCTTAAAACAACAGATGATGAGTTGATGGTGTAGGAAAGATTCTGCTGATACAAAGCTTGTATAAACAAAGAGAACTTTACTGTTGCAAGACAGTATCAGTTTCAGACCCTGCATAAGAATCCTAGAAAACTCTGCCCCTGTTTTCCCGTAACCACACATTTTAAAGCCTGTCTGACATCATCAATTTTGTACATGTTATTTGTCACTCCCCGTTTTCGCATTCTAGGCTGATGTTCTCATGCTATTTCCACACAATGCATGACAACAAATTTGACAATAGAAACATGTTTGTCGACTCTCCCATACTCCAGAAAACAGGAAACACCTGGTTCTCTCCCATCAGATCTAAGCCTCCCTTCGTTTACTCCCTTTTGGGCTTTATTTGGATTCTAATTCATTTCATATATGTGTATGTGACGGCCTTCAACTCAACTTCCTTGGTCCTTGTCAGAACGATGGATTCCTGATTACATTTTCATCGCACTGCACGTCTTCCCAGCTTTATAACAGTATATTCAAAAATTAGAATTAGCTGTGTGATTCTGTCTGGGGCAGACACGAGGCAGGTAAGTCGAGAACATTTTAACATGCTAGACTTTACCCCACACGCCCATTCATCGTTCCCAACTTTCATAATCGGATCTTACACTGGAAATGTGTCGGCCGCCAGATCGCTTGAAAAGAAGCCTGAAATGTAAATGTAAATGATGTAAAAAAAAAAACAAAAGAGCACTGCACTCTCGACGATCCACACTGTCACGTCTTTATCCACATTTCAGATTTGCTTCATGCTGCAGTGTTGCTTTGTTTCCCTTCACAAATGACTGCCAGCTCAGGCGTGCTGTTTACATTGTAATTAAAGAAGCCAGACCTGCTTTAATTTCTGAACATGAATCACAGAGCTCATTAACACCCAGCGGAGCTACCCATGGACCACTCCGCCTGCTTACGCGGAACGTCTGCTCAATTCTCCCCACGGACACTGTGTTGTGTTTACTCACGGAGGTTGTTCGACATGCAGAACAGCGCCTCAGCATATAGCCACGCATCGTGTTTTCATCCCAGCTCAAACACATTTGTTTGAACAGGGATAAAAACATGTCGTGGTGGGGCTCTGATCCTATTAGTGGATGCAACAACAAGATTTAAGAAAGAAAAGCCTCCCAGGGTTTACTCAGATACAAGGGATGAACACTAACATCATCATCAACCAGTCACAGCTTACATGCTCTTGGTGACCCTCTGGATTTCCTGTGAGCTTGAGTTTTTTTTCCCCTAATGATGAGAAAATCATGTTACCCAGGACTAATTGTGTCTCTTTACGTGACCTGAGACTGAAAGGTGTGGGGAAGCAATTAGAGCCAAGGCCTGTAGAGTTAGAAGATACATAAAATTCAATGTAAAATTGCTCAAATATATTTTAGCTTGCACAATAAATATTTTCATCACATGAAACTGCAATAGCCTTAAACTGGAGTGATGACAACATGTCCGCTGTGTTTGCCGTTGTTGTTGGGTGGGACGCTGATGAATAAGAGCAAGCTCTGATTGGATGGTACTGTATACTGTTTTGAATCGATTGGTTTGCGCCTGCCTATCTGCATTAGGACTGAATTATTTCGAGAAATCATCTGTGACGGAAGCACTCTTGCCTTTGGAGCAAGAAGACCCGGGTCCAAGCCCCTGTTGGAACAAGGGCCTTTCTCCCCGTGTGTGTGTGGGTTTTCTCTGGGTTCTATGGCTTCCTCCTACAGTCCAAAACATGCAATATGGGGATTAGGTAAATTGGACACTCAAAATTGACCGTATGTGCCAGAGTGAATGGTTGAATGGTTGTTTGTCTCGATATGTGGCCCTGTAATGGATTGGCGATCTGTCCAGGGTGTACACCACCTTATCTCCCTATGTCAGCTGAGATTGGCACAGCACCTCCCACGTCCCTCATGTGGAGGATAAAGCGGTAGAAGATGGATGGATGGATTGCGATTTGATTTAAAATGTTTTTCTTTCAAAATACATACATGCAACCCCCCAGCTGCAGCAGTGTTATCTTAAGTGTCTGTAGATTTGGGAACAGGGCTGTTGACAACACTCAACACAAGTGTTGCTTGCTTCCTTTTTCATTTCCTCTTGCTTCCAGCAGCACAATAACCTCCAAAAATAAAAATAATTCATTGATACGTATCAATGCACATTTTTAAGTGGTTATATAGAAATCCTGGCCCTTTCATCGTGGGTGTATCACGTAGACTACACCACTGCAAACAGTAACTATATTCCGCCACAAGGTTGAAAGTGCACAGATGTCAGTTGCCTCCAACATTTATGACTAACATGTGCATCAATCAAAGAATCAAAAATAAAAGAATTAAATTGCCGCCTTTTAAATTTGGCTACGCTCTTCGCCACCTCATTCAAAGTGACTCTGTGTTCGTTTGATCACGTCACAGACCACAGCCATGACATCGTCCACAGCTTTTAATGACATTTCCCATAATTATCCAACTTTCATTTCAGTTTAGTTTATTGTCCCACGAGGGGAAAATTGCTTTGCACTCCAAAAACAACACTAACTAATAAACGATGAGATGGGACAACACAGGCACAAACAACCAAACTTGCCTCGAAACAACCTCAATCAAATTTCTAGTTTCTATAACTGTTAATAAAATGCCTTAATCTGCATCTCCTCCTTTCTCTTCTCCTTTCATCTCTGCATGCAATCAGTGCACCTGTGGCGGGAGCACACCTGCTCCTAATCTAATCATCAAGCACCTCTACTTATTTCCTGGTTCTCGCAGTCACTCGTCGCCAGATTGTTACAGACCTCTGTGGGGTAAACATCATGGGTTTTCTATCAGTGTTATCTAGTGCTTAGTTATTGCTTGTACTCTGCCCACTAACTTCCTGCCTGCGCTAGGGTCCAGCACCACCTCGCTTTAACATTAATGGCATTTCAATAACTTGTTCTTCAACCTGAATGTAACATTGGGTTTTAATGAATTAGGGCATTTAAAGGGATAAAGTGAAAGTTATGAATGTTGTTTATTGATTATGGTTTGAATAAAAAAGGGCAAAAAAAAAAATCAATTTTCATCCAGCTTGTGATATGCTTTCATTTTGATTTAAATAAGGGTGACTTGTCTTTTGTTTACTTTTAATCTATTTTTATTTTCTTCGAGATAACATCTAAGGAAAAACTCCATCTTGGGATATTGATTAAACCCTGGAGCTTAATGAAGCTTTTTGAAATCCTACATCCTGAACATTTATCCTGAAGTAATATAAACGAAGAGGAGTTCAGAGAGAAACACGAGGCTGGTGAGGAGCTGAATTCCAATGTTCCTCGAGGATGAGAGGCATTTAAGGCTAAGAGAGTCTCCATGGAAAGAACTCACTGACCTCACTGCACTCCTGCTTTGTGTTTTTGCTGCTGGGGATGAAGTTGTGATGTGCGTCTCAACTCACCGTGAATCTAGTCCGGATAAGCTGAGCTATGTTTTTAAAGGTTAAACCCTGTGTCCTTATGGAAGTCAGTGTTGGTTTGTCTTACTCTGGCTGACTCTGTCAAAGGTGCACATGTGGAAAGGCCGTGGATTGTACAAAAATATGGTGGACACAGAAAGTAGTTCTCTATGAAGAAAAACTGCAAAGAAACACTGTGTGGAAATTGCTCTCTGTTGTATACGGTGGACACATGCTTGTTAGAGAATAAGGTCATGAAACCTCTGGGCACAATTATGTCTCCATTAGTGATGCACGGATTGTCCTTGAGATCACTTCGACGGTGGAAGTTGTGCACACGCGTGCATGAGGAACCTGCGTATGCATCATTTATCCACAAATGCATAATATGAGTCAACGATATGAGTCACTCATCGAGCCACTGCGACACATGACCCGCATGATCTACTCGCAGGACACGCGACACTCCTTCAACAACGTCACATGTCATATTGTAAACATGTCAACATGCCTTAATCCCACGGTTCCCAAACTGGGGTGCGTGTACCACCAGTGGTACACAAGCAATCTCTGGTGGTACTAATCAGAAATACTGTTCTACTACTGCTCTACTCATTTAATTCACACAAAGGACTGAACCCCATCTGTCTCTGCCATGGTTGAAATTGTTCTCATCACCTCAAAACACTATGACAGGCATCAAGTTGAATCTCCTTCAAAGACTGATGTCGAGCTGTAGATGAAAACAAAAGAGTTCACGTCGTTTGTGCCTCTGATGCACATGAAGCAAACATGAAGTCGGTGCCTATTAAAAACGACTTGAGCGCATTGGCAGTTTGGCCCACTGCTCTCCTCGTAGAGGATTTGATGAAAGCATCAACACTGACGTCACCTCTGTCTCCGGTGGCTCATGACACATGAAAACGCAGCTGTGGTGAGATAATGAGCATCTGTAGCACATATTATTATCTTAACCCTGCTATATTTAACTTCATGAGACATCTAGAGCTGCCGGCTTTGTTTCTATCGCTAATGGTGTCTGCATTATTAGTGAACTGCCTTTATGAGTGGCATTCTTATCAGGTCATAGAGTAAAATTGAAATTATAGTATGCAACACACAAAGCTTTGTTGGGGTTGACTCATATAGTCAAATGGTAGTCCTAACTCAAAATCCAGACTGTCTCTCATCACTAGTCTCCCTTTGATCCTGACCTGGCCATGATATTCGGCCCCAGGGCCACAACCGGCCCCTTGGCTGTTCCTGAGGTTAATTGGAAATTAGAAAATAAAAAAGTTATTGTGCATGTTTTTATTTTGAAGCCGTTTTTCTCAAGCTCTACAAAGATGTCAGCTCAAGCTAAAATGAAAGAAAGCTGTGTCATCAGTGCTAATCAGCTTTCTTTTTTTAACATCTATTTAGTTTGTCTAATGTTGGTTGAAAAGCAAAGTCTTCCACCTTGAACTCCATTAAGGCACCTTCACAAAGAAATATTGCCAACTAGGCGAGAGATTTCAAATCAAAACTAAACAATCAATGGGATAAATTGGACGAGTCCCCTTGGCCGGGGACGTAACTTGATTTGGGGGCGTGTGTGTGTCTTCCACCTCGTCTTTCCAAAGAAAGCCAAAAATAAAAATAAAGCCAAAATAAATCCAAAGTCTGTGGAAACAAGTGAAGAAGTTTTATTCATTTTCGGCGTGGAGCAATACCAAAAAATAACAAACTAAAGCTTCTCTTTTTAAACAGAAAATAAATGACAAAAAAAGTAATTTAAATACCATACCCATACAGCAACTTATGCAAATCTTTACACACTACAACTAAACTACTACGAAAATGCATTTTGTTTGGATAGGTGAGGAGGAAGCCCCCCTTCTCTTCTCCCACTCATGGTGATCCAATCTCTTTCTAAAAAATGTAAAATCCGATACAATCCAAAAATCCTATATAGATCGCATGTTGTCATGTTTGGGCTGTTCCTTTTTGGGAGAACGACATTTGATAAATGTAATATTGAATTAAGCTCAGCCCATTGGTATGGCCCTCATCAATATTTTCTATTTCTCCTGTGGCCCTATGGGAAAACTCATCGCCCAACTCTGCTCTAATCCATTTGTGGAGTTTAAGATCCAGTAATTACTTAACATTAAATATCCCTCTTCTGTGTATAAATGACAGTAGAAGTGGTTCCAGGTGCTATGCGTAACATCGGTTCATTCTCCTCTATTTCCTGTTTTATTTTGAAATGTAACACTCTTCTCTCATTGCATTGCAGATTTCCTGTCATGATTCCACACCCACACATCATTACTTTCACCTGTGTTCAATTAGCCACACCTGAGTATATAGTCTTCCCTCATCCCTCATGTTCCTTTTTGGTTGACAGTGTCTGTCCTCTGCTTTGTGATTTTGATAGCTTTGCTTTTTTTTTTCTAACTGCCTGCTTGTGTAAACCAATGTTGCTGTTTACTACTCGCGTCTGAGTGCCCTGCTTCTGAGTCCAATTCCTGCTCCAGTGTTCTTCTGGTTTCCTCAGCAAAGTCTATAAGGAAGTGAACTGAGGGGAGACGACTCCGATGGTTACCAAAAGAACTCAGTTTGAATTGAAAGTCAGTGCAAATTTGACTTGAATTGTCACTTGATTGATAGCATCAGTTTACATTTTCCTGAGGAGTTAATGGTTCCAATGGTAGTTTCAGGCCGTCAGTGTCACATCACGTCATGTTTGTAAATTATGTTCCCAATTGGGGAAAGTAAGAGATGGATTAAGACACATGAGTGGACACCAGTGTGACTGACGGCTGATCGAAGGAACCTAGTTGCAGGTGACACCTCTGAACTTACGGTCAGAGTTTGGATCACAACCAGATGCCACTTCCCAAAGTGTTTTTTTATGATACATCTAAGTGTTTTCTTAATTCATTCCTTGAATTATGTCTCTGCATTGTCTCTTTTGTTGTCAAAGAGACTGCCTCAATGATGAACTCCCAGTCTTTACAAGAAGACGTGTAAATAATCATATTGCTGACAATAAAGGTGTGTTTGGTATTCTGTCTCTTTGCTGTAGAGCCAAGTCACCATCCGATGCGACTCACCCAGACAGCGATAAACCTCAGAGGAATGTGGCAGTGCCATTCACTCTGATTACCCTCTGAGGGGAGGAGACATTAATCAGACAGACAGAGACGATAATTGCAGACCTTACTCACACTGAATTTTTAATTAGCTCGAATGCTTTATGCACATGGACTTTATACTTTCAACGGCAGCTCATGTTCTGTGATAAATGGAAACAACAGCATGTGTTAATATTGTAACTGCTTACAAATCGATGCATTTTCATGCATATGGATTTTTATTTTTTTTTATTTACAGCATTTTCTGGCTGGAAACCTGAGTTTGGAAAGACCTGACTCTCCTGCACCAAAGTCCACCGAGAAAATCAACGTGGGGACACAGGAACTGCTGGTCCACTGCTGTCTTGTTTTGGTAAGTTTGTGTCACTTAGATAAATCAAAACAAAAATATTTCCAACACCAAAGTCACAAAACAATACATTTGAACTCAATGATGGAGGCAGCAGTGGATCACCAGCGCCTGTGTGTCAGCATGTAAAATTGCCAAATTTCTCTCTGTAAGCGTGTTACAAAGTGACCCAAGCAGACATCAGGAGAAGGTCTAATAACGCATACACAAACACATACACATACACACAAGCCTCTGTAAATGTAAAGATGTGACATCATTTGTTGATGATGCACTAAGGGGCTGTTGTGACAGAAGTATGAAGAATGAACAAGAGAGCGTCAGTGAGATGTGAATAGGCGACGCTCGCTGTTTGTGGGCGAACATTATGAAAGGGTGACTTTGTGAAATGAAGGGAGACTGGTGAGCTTGTGTGTTTTAAATGTGATGCAAATGACAGTGACAGGTGACAGATGTCGTGCTTGAGTCAAATTGTTATTCGGGAATTCTTTTCTCTGGAAAAACAAACAACCTAAAGGACATAATTCACAGATTATAACACTGAAAAAAAACTAATGTTTTAATCTCAGGTCTTTGCCTAAAACACAAAACACTATAAAGACAAGGCAATAAAAAACAACAGTACCCACAGCACAAAATATGCAAGAATTAAGTACTAGATTAGAGGGATAGTGCTGTGATAGAGATAGTAATGAGGGTTTGGCAACTTATAATTAGTTATTTCTGTATGGTTATTTTTATTAATAGTTTAATTTTGCAGAACTATCATTCCATATCAAAACAAACACTTTTATTTGTAAACGATGTGAAAAATCATCATTATTTGAACGTCTTTTTCTCAAAAAGCCCCTTCTGACCAAACTAGACACAGGTCATTTCAGTTTGAGACCCCTGGTCTAAAATGAGCTGTCTCCAAATAGCACGACAGCCACATAAAAAGAAATACTGAGCGTATTAGAGACAAATGCAAACTAATGAACAAGTGTCACCGCAGTTTCGAAGATCATTACAAGAATGCGCAGACATTGTTTTCTGCTCACCAGCATCAATATTGGACTGCACCACATTAAATGAGATATTACAAATTCATTTGCCCAGGCACACAATCTTCAGCTGGCCTTGGGTTTTTGTTCACACACTCCATGTGCTGTTATTTCAATTCAACAGCCAAGGACACAATTCATGCTCTGCCAGTTTGCTACGGTATGAAAGACTAATAAGGTGAGGCAGTGCAGCCTCTGCACTGCTTTGATAGAATCTCCCACAAAGCCCGTGAAATGACATGACAGTGCTACCTCCTGAAAGACAAAGGCCATATACCATTCTTCAGTCTCACACTCCTAAATCTAAAGAGGTTTAAACCCCAATTAAAGTCACTGATGACATCCGACTATTTTGTGATGAAAAGCGCCCGTTCAATTAAAGGTTTATTCAAAACCGTGAAAAAACTTTCAGTCACGTAACATTTAAAATATACCAAAGATTGCACAATTTGACAGACATAAATTCCCATTTAGAATTGTTCAACCCTACACAACGGGTGGATTCAATGCTTCTGTCTATGCTGTCGATGTGTTCAGAAAAAAGACTCCAGCTCCGGTGTTGTCCACATACAGTATCTGACTCGGTGGCTATAGGTGCTTCACATGTGAGAGAGGCCAAGGTCGTGTCTTCCAACCAGTGGCGACTGGTGATAAAAAAAAATGTTGGGGTGGAAAAAAAAAAAGCACTATACGAATCAAAAGAAAAAAGCAGCTGAGATCAGACATGATCGCTGTTCGGAGCTGCGAGAGATAGACACACACACAGGGAGAAAGAGACATGGAGCGTTGCCTCACGAACTCAGTCATCCCGTGTCTCACTTGCTGTGGAGAAGACGTGTGTCGACACTCATGCTTGCATTTCCTGGTAGTTACTGGAGTAACATGTTTATATTCGGTAATGTTTTGCCCCAGAGTTTTCTTCTCTTTTTTATTGGAAGGGCGTGTCTGTGTGCATGTGCCACTATAGCGATAGAGTCTATGGTAAAGATTTGTGCGCCCCAAAGAAACAGGAAATTCGCTCTAAACTAGCGAGAGAGCGTTTTTTAAACTACACTTGAATGCAGATTACACCGTGTAGTCACGGACTGTATAATGTCTAACTCGTTTACTTAAAATGTCCGTTTTTATAAATGATCTTCTTCTTCTCCTTCATTTTTGTCAAGCAATACATCTTAGCTGAGTCTGAAATTTGGATTTTGAAAACACACCTGAGACTGTGCATGCATCAAGGGTTTAAGCATTTCAAATTCAGTTCATGTTTGGATTATAATGATGGATCTTTCATGCAGCCTCACAGGAGGAGTTGTGTGAGAAGACGGTCTTACGTCTTACTGACTTTTCAGTAATGACACTGAAACTTCAGACCCGTAGCATATTTGTCGTTGCAGCATATGAGGCAACCCCAGTGTGCTTCTTGAATAACAGGCATGTACTACTTATTTTCAGGAGTGCCTCAGAAATTCATATCCATTGCTTAGAGCTGCGCTCTTTGTCACCATTGTCACTAAAAGGGCTTTGAAATGAATTTCAAAAACAGTGGCCTTGGAGTCTGAAATGGTGAAGAAAGGGGACAAAAAATGAACGGGGAATGTGAATGAGGACGATGAAGTGGATGTCTTTATGCCGATTCTGAACAGCTTACAGTAAGTGTGTGTGAGTGTAAAAAAGAGCCATGTTTGTTGTAAGGGAAATGTGAAAAGATTCTTTAGAACTGGAGTATTGTCATGCTGAAGTTTACCTTGGTCTTTTTTTTGTAGCCTCTGCAAAGCGATGCTGGTGTGAGTGAATGAGTCAGTCAGAGTTTTCTGAACGGCGGGCTGGGTTTATAAACCTCTGCTCAGCACATGAGTTTGAAGGCCACTCGTCTCTGCGATCTGTCACGTACGCCCATGCAGTGGTGTCCATCAGCTCCGGCGTCCTTACTGCTCAGCTGGGACGGTACAGGAGCACAGGCAAAGCTCTTCATCATGAGGTCCTTCTTCTTACTGCTCTTCTCCCTGTTGTTGATCTCCCATGGATCTTCAGCTGTCATCACTGGGGTAGGTGGAAGCAAACAGGTGGATGCCTCACACGAAAAAAAAAAAAAAATTAACCATAAGCAATCAAGAAAATTTGTGTTGTCAACACTTCAAACTCATTTTATTTTAAATTAAAAAACGAAAGGGAACATTTGAAGTAAATTAAGGCACAGTAAAGTAATGGTGTTCTTTTATTTTCATCACCTTCTTGCGTATTGTATTGTTAAATTTCATGTATTTCTTCATAACAGAGATGTATAGAGATGGAGGAAAATAAAAAGGTGTCAGACATTGTTTAATTTGATTTGATTTAATTTAATTTAATTTAATTAAAATTTATTTCATTGTTCTAATTGTGTAAACTTGCTTAAAATGATTTAAAATGATGTTACTCTGAACCAGTGTGGGTTTTGTTACAGAGAAGGTATCACGCCTGTATTTTCTGATGGACGACGCTGATCATTGGTTTGTTTGTGTAGATGTTTTTGTAAATAGTTTTTTTTCTCAATTTTTCACTGTGTGCACCCTGGGACTTAAATTGAATGGCATCAGAACCACAGTCCATCAACTATGCTATCTATGTATTTTTTTCATTATATTGAGGAGTTTGCAGCAGACTTATATTAAAGACTCTTTCATAAAATATTGTTATTCTTCAAATATTAAGCCGATGGAAAAATAAAGAATACACAGAAAAGCATTATTGTAGGACTATTTCTGTGATTTTAAAGGTAAGAGGGGCAACTACAGCGTGTCAATCTGTCAGTTTATATGTAAAAACAAATGTCCCTGTCACACTAACCTTCACTCACTGCGTCGTTGATATGAACTGAATGACATTCAGTCATAAAACGGAGAGTGATTTTCATCTATGTCTGTCACATAAAATCATTTGTGTTCTTTTGCATTGTGTTCCCTTCATATCATCTAAAGTGAGAGCTGTCAGTCAGATTTTTTCTTTCTTTCTTTCTTTCTTTCTTTTTGAGGTCTGAAATGACAAATGTAATCATTCTTTTTTATCTTTAGGCAAAAAAACCTTCCACTGTCTTTTGCTCCCCTGCTTCATTTCTCACCTAAAACCTAACGTACACTATGTTTTTCCCTGTGAAAATGAGAATAATCATGTATAATGTATTCAGTTGGATTTTTTGACAATGGCATGGTGGTCGTCACCATCATCAATTGAATTATGATCATTTTTAAACATGATCTCAATATTGATTGAGAATATTCTTTGTGGTAACTGGTGTGTATTTGTATACACTATTGTAATCTTGATGACCACTCAAAGCTGCTTTTTACACCCATTCATAGCGCTGCACTGCGTCTATGCGCATTCTTCTATCACACGTCTTTCAAAGTGGGGTTAAGTGTCTTGCCCAAGGACAACTCGCTCTACCACTGATCCACTGTGACCCAATACGTACAATCAGAATAATCTTGGAATCATTATTTGAAGGTTGAAGCCCTACATTGTGTTGCTTATTTTCTGATGACATATCACAGTAATTTCAGGACAATACAATTAGGGGCCGCCCACATGCAGCACCCTCTAAGGTATAAGAATGTGCAATATAGAGTGTCTTATATCCTTTTTTCAGCACAACCTATGCAATCTAATGAGGGTTTGTTTTTCAATTTTCACTAACTATATAAACACACCTGAGCAAAAAGTCCTCAAAATGTTTAAAATCGGATTGAATTTGTGAAATTTTACATTACATTACATTACATGTCATTTAGCAGACGCTTTTATCCAAAGCGACTTACAATAAGTGCATTTAAACATTTGGGTACAAACAAGAGCTAGAAGTATGTAAGTGCTTCAAGTAAGCCAAACTATAAAGTGCTAGTCATAAGTGCGATGTATATCACGACTAAAAAATGCTATATAAAATGAATCATAACTTTGACTCAACTAGAAAATGGACCAATAAAAGGATGTCCATATAAGGAGCTGTGTATTATTCCGCGTGAGCGCTAAGGGTTAAACCAGGCGCTTCTGACGTGTCTGTCACTTGTGTCACACACTAAACTGAGAGGAAAAAAGAAACAAACAAACTCAATGTTTTACCATTGCTGCTTGTCCCTCACCTGTTGCACTATACTATGAACATGGAACAAACTCACTCGGACAGCATCCTTTCATCCTTTCATTCATTCATTCACTTTGTCTGGTTAATGGAGGTTCAAAACCTGCCTCCGAGTCGGCAAAGACCTTTGACCTATTCTTCTATGGCTCACGTATTAAAAATGATTTTAAAATAGCCCTAAAAGCAATCACTCTTGTTTATGTGCATGTCTCCAATGAAAAGAAGGCACTTTGATCATTTTATATTATATATAATGTAATAATTTATATTAAGAAACTTGGTGCAGATGTAATTCGTTGCTGGAGATTTAAATGTTAAAATGCAGGTCCAGTGACGTTCATATATTCATTTTTGTGCGTGTGTGTGTGTGTGTGTGTGTGTGTGTGCAGACGTGTGAGAAGGACTTTCAGTGTGGAGGAGGCATGTGTTGTGCAGTGAGTCTGTGGATCAGCAGCCTGCGGATGTGCACACCCATGGGACAGGAGGGAGAAGACTGTCACCCAATGAGCCACAAGGTGCTGTTCTTATCTAACCTCATCTGCAGTACGTGGCATCACACCATGGTTTCATCACCTTTATAATGATGGTGGGAATGACGCAGGTTCTGGGGCTAAATGATACACGACATATTCCCTGCTACAAAGAGAGCAGCAGAGAGTTTCTCTGTTCATGAGGTTTTTTAAAGAAGGAAATTGTTTTTCTCCTTTATTGCCGACGGAAGCTTTCAGTGAATGTGTGATTTTGCTTTTGTTATCTCTTTTGAAAGCATTTGAACCATTCTATTCAAAACCCCATCAAAGAAGCGCTTAATATGATATCTTTTGTCTGTTTCATCATTTGCCTCTGCATGCCTTATACACGATGAAAATATTTTTCTTTTATATTTAACAGCTCTTTATTTTTCGGCCTCCAGGTTCCGTTCTTTGGGAAAAGACTTCACCACACTTGCCCCTGTCTGCCCAACCTCTCATGTGTCTCCGTCGAGGAGGGCAAATCCAAATGTCTCTCATCCTACACGCAACCAGACTACTACCTCTGATGACCAACCCCACAGTTACACACTATAGCTGCACTACTGACGGCCTGCACTGTAACTACTTCATCCGCCTTTTAAAAGCCTGTTTCCACTGTTTAATTTATTTTGAATAAAGATATATATTTAATAATGCATCAAAAAACGTTGGTTCGAGTTAAACTAAATGGTATCTTTCAAGTAAAAATTCAATCGCTGATTGGTGTCCATCTGGGATTTTAGAGCCAATAAATACTTTATATGTTTACAAGAGGGCAAAAACATCAGCCTCATGCAGTGTTACATAGAATTTAATATGAAATATGGAGGAAAAAAAGTGCATCATGTAATGATATCATGTTGATATACCTTTACCATGGCAACACTTTGTCTCCTCTCAGAAACCATTTTTATCAAGTGTACAATCACTTGATTGTATGAATTGTTGTTTTTCATAAAAAAAACCTGGAATGAGCCTTTTAATATTTATATCAGGAGCCAGGTCATCTCCATGGATACCAGTGTTTGGACCGCCTTGTTTTAACAACTGACACTGTCATGGACATTAGAAATGAGGCAATACTTTTACTTCAGCACATTCTGACACTGCATATTAACACAACACAACACAAAATGTCATCTTAGCAACTTAAAAAAGGGCCACCTAATAAGATGGATTAGTTTACAATATTTTAATAACACGACCAGTTAGACAACCTTTTTTTAGTTGTAAACTAAGGTTTGTAAACTGCTCATTCTCTAAAGTCCATAGAGACACGGAAGCTGCTGGTCTACTGTTGCCTTGCTTGGTAAGTCCGTGTCACCTACAGCTAAATCCAAACAAATGTTCATAGACTAACACATTTGAAGTTACTGACAGATTAAGTCGATCAAAACGTCCTGTGCTGTGCTGTGATGTGAAATCACTGTGATAGAGAGTGAGCACTTGACAAACTTCAGTTTCCAGCCAGAAAACGTGTCTAATGGCAACGTTAACAATCAGTTTTTGATCAGATTTTCAGCCCAACCATGTGGCAGCCATGTTTTTATAAGGGTGCAATTTACTTCCTCTGGAATAGTGGTGAATCATTTCTCTGAAAATTCAATAATCACACCTTTGTGGAGTCAAAACACACGTGGAAAGAAACCTTTTCTTCATTTCACCTCATTTGAATGAGGCGATAAGAATAACGTTCACTCCCAAATGTTTTACTGGCTTTTATGTCTCACAGTTTAAGCCTGCTGTCAGCCCTGGAAGAGAAACACATTATCTCACGGTTAATATAAAGACACACGCTCTCAGATTTGGGTACAAACTGGGTTATAGTTTCATTATCCACTCATCACCACAGAGCAAGGGTGACATTATTTTTCCGTTCTTAAATGAATTCCTAACCACCAAGTACAAAAAAAGGAAAAAAAGAATTTTAATTGCCGTTCCAAGACAAAAGGGAGATGCGTCTGTCCTCCCTTTCACCTTGGCAGCAAATCTTTTTTAACAGCAGGAGACAGTCAGACGTGTACGAAATTATTCACAGACAGTCGATGATTCACAGCATTTGTTCAAGGCTCAAAGTTATACTTAGATTTGTACGATCTTAAAAGCAGTGTCTCATATTAATCCTACTCGTTGGCTCTAGATGTGATATGAAGAGATTGGTAGAAATAGAGAGAGGATATAAAGTATGTGAAACAACATTTAAAAATCATGACAGCTGATAGTTGCCACCTAACCTTTGACCTTTGATTGAGTTTGTACTGGTGTTGTGTTTTTGTCCTTGTTGGTTTTTGGAAAATGTCCTGTTTTATTTTGACACGCCCCCAATTTCACCTGGGTCGAGTTGTCTCTCCCTTCCTAGTGTGTATACTCACCCTATTCCCTTTGTCCTCTGTCAGGTTGTCTATTTTGCGTCCTGTGTTGCTGATTTAGGATTCTGGTTTGCTCCTTGTATCCTGTTCCCCCTGTAAGTTCTTTTTCACTTTACTTTACTGTGCCTTTCTGCTTTGATTTGCTCTTGTTTTATGTCTTGCTTTAGTCTTCTCTGTTTCATTCATTATATGAGTTTTGCTCCACTTAGGTCCTATGTCACATCCTTGACAACGGTACAGAGCTGCAACATGCGCATGCAGTACGTAAATACAATTAAAGTACACTTCCTAAAATACAGAATGTCTAAATTCCACTTACAGCAGAATAAAGACGCACAGACATATACCACATAAACGTCACAGTGGCTTCAGGCGACAAAACACCAACATTACACCACGTTGCTAGGCAACTGTTTTTATGATGCTCCAATCTAACTCCTAAATCTTTTCAGCCTCTGCCTCAGTTTGCTTCTCCAACACAGAGCTGAGCAGCAGCAGCAGGGAGGTGCACACCACTGTGGATTAACGTGAATGGAATCTGTCCACAGTAGTTTAGCGTGAGCCCCACTGAGCATGTACCTGTTGACAGGAGTGCTAGATTGGAATCATCAAGTGACTGCCTTATCATCTGCTGGTCTGGCTCCTTTCATTTGTTGCAGTATTTTCATGTCCCAGGTGATTCCTGTTAAGATACTTGTCAAAAGGTTAAAGGGTAACGAAACACTCTTCTCTCTTCTCCGGCTACATGTAGAGGGCACTGTATGATTAACAAGAGAGAGGCAGTAGGTACACCATTTTTTTAACTTCACCCCACAGAGTGGAAGTGGAGTATTGTTATAGTGGCTCTGTGTGTCTGTCTGTTTGTGTTTCCGCACTTGCATTTGCCAATATGACCAACAGAGGCCGACAGAGGCTTGATGCATAAATGGGGTAAAGTCTGCCGTCTCTGATTGCCTTGTTTTATCATGTATTATTTCTATACTTAACACTAAACTGTCAAGATTTGCGCCTGGATCAGCAAATAACATTACTAGATTTCCAGCCATATACACCTGAAAGAATAAAGTGGTTACGGGGTTAAGTTGCACTAATAAAGCACATGTTGACGTAAATTATGTGTAGCATATGGTGGACGTTCAAATAGTTGTGTATTGCAACATTTACTGTATCGCGGCCTCTGTATCATGATATGTTATGTCTCAGGAAGTTGATTTTAGTGATTTACCTGACTGTAATGGCATGTTTCCAGAGAGTGGAATGGTTTGGTATGGTATGTGTTTTTTTGCGTTTGCATTAAGAATAGTATTATTCCACTTTTCAGTACCCTTCCCTTGAGTTACCAGAGTAATGGTACAGCATGATACGGGTGGAGCTAGACCCGCGACAGTGACAGCTGATGGGGGCGACACAAAATCATCACTCTTTTGCGACCGGTGTTCATTCAACGCCTGTAGTCTATTCTCATAGAAAGCTTGATGTCTTGTTGACACAAACCAGGCAGAAAAAAAAACGAGCTGCTGGATGTCGTCCTGGATGTATCTTGGTGAGGCGGCCATCTAACACAGCACACACCCCGCCTACCGAGTAAAATCAGCGTTCTCAGTGGAAACGCAAGCCTGACCGAAGGCTTTACCGTTCCAAACCATACCGCACTGTGCCAAACTGAACTGTATCATGATGGAAACATGGCTTAAGACAACCCTCGCTGACTGAAAATCTGAGAAGGAAACTGTTAACTGCATCGACACAGTCCGCAGACAAAATCAGGCAAAAGGACCATGCTCGTCACTGTAATGAAAGAATCAAAACACTAAAAACCCAGCAAAAAAATAAAAGTTAAATTTCCTCAGCAGAGCCTGTGTGCCCGAAGACAACACGATGTACCAAAAATACTCCAGCCTGCATCTGTGTTGAACGAGAGCATGTGTGGGTGAGCAGCCTCTTCCCTGCAGCTAAGGAGCCGAGGCAATTACACTGTGAGATCTCAGCAGGCCGGTAACAGCTGTCAGGAACAAGCAGGCTTGTTGTGATGCTAATGGTTATGGATGCTCTGGAGGTAGACGGTGTGTTCAGGACCTCAGTGACGTGCGGGCAGATCAGAGTGACAGAGGACTAAAGTGTGCGCTGAGGGAAGGCCTCTGTCTTTAAAAGCTGCAGTTTGGTGTAATTGAAGCCACTGTCAATGACCCCAGCAGCATTTAGTTAAATCAATAGCCTGAAAAGGATAAGTCTCATTAAAAAGCCAGTGGGAGAGACTCGGCCTATTAAAATAAATCTATACATTTGCTAAGTGATCTGTTGAGAGCCATTAATGTCACACCTTAAAAGGAAAATCAACATTTTTGAGCAGATATTAATGATGAAGCTGCTGGGTTCACACCAAAATATTGACAATGTGACACTGATGTATCGGTATTTCTACCATCTATAAACGTTTTAGAGCAATTCACTGACAGTAAAAAGGTGTCGACTTCAAAATCAAAGGGCAAACATGTCTGTGTAGACGGGACAGGTTTGGGAAAAATAGGTCATGAGTCCAAGTTTCCCCTGCTTCTCTTCTCTATTTTCCCCCTCATGCGTTTAAGGAGCCACTTGTTGGTGTTTGCTATACATCATAAAAGAATCAACAAACTATCACATACATATTCAAGTGTTTGTGCCCCCTCAAGATATTAAAACAAAGGACTCAAAGTGAAAGTGCGTTACAACATGGCCCACAGAGGGTCTGATCAAATAAATAATGTTAGTCATGATACACTGTATGCATGCTAATTTGTTTAAATGTTTGGTGCGACTGGAAAAATCATAAAACATGTCTAACACCCTTTCAACTTGAAATACAGCTCAATGCAGCTCACACTATGTCCCAGAGGACAGAGTCGGGCTCAGGAAAAGCAGATGAATAATTTAGGCTTAACTCACATTAATAACACTTAATTACACCATATCTATATTTTAGACTATATGTACCCAAGATGCATTCAAGAGCAAAGCCAGACCATGAACAGAGCTCAACGTATCATACATTTTCTTATTTATTCGCCTAGAAATACAAACAATGAAAACATCCTTTCCAAAGCACCAGATTGTTAGTATTCATCCCAATGTCTTTATTTGTTTATGTAAAACAAAAAATCAATTTCCTGCAGCAGGTTAAAATGAACCAACCAATTTCTCAACACAGCTAACCCGTGAAGATGAATAAGAATTACTTTTAAATGAGAGTTTTAACCTCCTGTTCATGTACAACACAAAGAAGTCTAACATATTATACAGCATACATGTTTTTAAAATAACATGGGAAAAAGGGGGGAAACGGGTCTTTACATATTTACAAATGGGACACTGTCCTAATCAAAAATATAATGAGATTTGTGTCAAATGTTGTATATTTCTGTCAGGTCTCTGACCTCGGACACCTGCACTGTGATGTCATTTCAAAAATACCCAAACGGCCAAAAATTCAATTACTGTACAATCTTGCACTGGACCAAAAATAGGTTGTAGAGAAAAATCAGGCTGCTGAATATAGGTCAGAAAATTAGGCGTGTTGGTCAGAATGGATGCGTCACATCCTGTAAATGCAAGTGTGTAAATTAAAAACGTGGATTCATTGTGATGCAGAAAAGCACATCATTGCTTCAAATTAGGAGGTTTTTGTTTACCTTCTTTCCTGTAAGCCAGGAAAATTTTAGATTTTTAAGAAAGAAATGATTAGGTTTTCTGTGCATTTGTAGTGTTTGAGAAACTGAGGCTACGTCCACACTACTGCACTTCCATTTGGAAATTGTGTTGTCAGATAAATGTTTTTTTTGTGTGTCAAAAGTAACCTACATCCATACTAATACACCTTAAAACGTATGTCATGTGACTATTCTGCTACAACAGGCATGTGTGCTGGTGTAAAAAGGAGCAGAAAGCGACAGTGAAAAGAGAGAAAGTGAAAGTGAAATAGCTGATAGTCGAGTTGTGGCTGATTAGATCCAATCAGGAAGAGAATGCTGGCAGCGGTGGCATCTTTTTGAAAAGTTCTGCCAGTCCAGACTAAAGTGCTGCCAGGTGTTTTCAAACTAAATAGGAGACGACAGTGTTTTCAAACACTTTCCCTGTTTTAAGAGCCTTAAAGAAGAGAGATAGGGTGGACAGCAGTATGCGTTTTAATTGAAAACGCAGTAATGTGGATGTGGACTGAGCTGATTGGCAGAGGTCTGTGCCCTCTGACTATGTTTCATAATAGGCCTCATAGCTTTCACAAAGAAATTAAAGCTTAGTGATTTTTTTGTAGCTGTTGCCAGCATTACTAACATGACTCTGGTCTTTGTGAAGAGAAACGATGTAACGTTATTTATATGCTGCATCCTTTATCTGAAAAAGGCCTCTGTCGAGCAATACTATCAGACCTGACGGAGGGAGTGTTTGTGTGTGTACAGCAGCAGCAGTGCAGGGACGGGCAGTGGCAAGACGTGATCCCATCAAACTGATGAACGACCAGGTTTTCTGAGCAGTAGAATTATGCTTATATGCTATTATATGCTTTTATTGTGTTTGTAGTCGACATAACTCTTTACGTTGCTGTTGCCTGGAAATGTCACACATGGACATCATGAGATCTAAACACTGCATTAGTCAGAGAGTCATGTGGGGCTTAGTCAGCATTGTGTGAACAATGGTTTGAATATAACATACATTCATTTTTATTTAAGATTTAAATAAACATCAAAGTGATATTCTTCTTCAGATTTTCATGGGCTCCTTGGTAAACTCTTACCCACGTGTAAAAAAGTGTGGATACACTGAACTGAAGTGGATTCCAGTCTCCATGTGGACCACAATCAGTCTGTCCGTTTGTCAGTGGACTGTTGTGGGGCCAGTTTGGTTCAGATGACACAGTACGGCTCCATGGGTGTCTGTGTTCCCAGGCAGCAGGGGAAACTGGCTCGGAGTCGCAGCCTCAGCTCCTTGTTGAACAGGAAGCTGATGATGGGGTTGGCTCCTGCCTGGGCGAAGCTCATCCACACAGCAATGCTCAGGTACAGCTGTGGGACCGGAGCCCCGCGCCAAAATATCCTAAGGTAGCAGGTGCTTATATAAGGTGCCCACATGATGAGGAAGGTCAGTGTGATCATGTAGAACATCTTACTGATGCGCTTCTCCATTTTGAACTCATCAAGCACCAGAAGCCTCCTGTTCCCAGGGTGAGTTGCTTGTCTGATGCCAACCAGCGTGGGAGGTGTGGGTCCACGGCCGAAGCCTGCAATCCAGTTGGCAGCGGCCTGCCCCGTGGCCCCAGGCCCATGGAAGGTCCAGCTCTGGCTGATGGCCGGGACCAACTGGGCTGGCTTCATTTTGCGGTGATCATACACAAAGCACAGCATCTTGATGTAAACCACATGTGTGGTCCCCACAATGACCAGCAGCATGAGCATGAAGCCCAGGGTGTCATTCACCTTCAGGTAGCGGTGCTCAAAGGTGCACTGCTCCTCCTCGCGGATGAACTTGTAGGTGCCGACGTCGAACACCGGGGGGAACGCCATGGCCAAGGAGAGCGTCCACGCCATGCAGATCACCGCCACGCACGTGCACAGATTCATCCGCTTGGAGTAGAAGCGGTGGTGCGCGATCGCCATGTAGCGGGTGACGCTGACGCAGAAGAGCAGGAAGGCGACGTGGAAACAGAAGAGCACCGACATGAAGGCGACGATCCTGCAGCTGAGCGCGCTGTACGGCCACGCGGAGCCACCGCCGATCGCTGCCATCACGAAGGGGAGACACACGGCGGAGCGCAGCACGTCCGCGGCGCACAGGTCCAGGAGGAAGTAGTAGGGAGCCTTGTGCAGCGAGCTGTCCTTCAGCAGCAGCAGCGACAGCGACGCGTTGCCCAGCAAACTGATGCCCATGATAAGAGCCAGCGAGGCCAGTTTGACCGCAGAGGCCGCGGACGCATAGTTGTGCAAGGACGCGCTGCTCTCCCCAAACTCACTCGTGTTTGCCATGTAGGTGCTGCGTATTCCCACATCCATACATCTACGAGCTCTGCTTTCCTGCCAGAGCTGAATGGAAAAGAGTTCCAGCGCAATTATCCACCCCCCCCCAAAAAAACAAAACAATAAGTCAGATATGAATTCCGCTCAGACACAGCGGATCACATCAGTCTCGGTGTGCGCGCTTCATCACCCACACCAAAAAGAATCAACAACAATATAAAAAAAGAACCACTAATATTTCTTCCTTTTCTTCCGATCCTTCATCTCACAAGTGTCCGCCTCAGAAACCATCAGCGCGTGGTTCCATGCTCTGCGGGATGACAGCGGCAGAAACAGTCCGCAGGTTTACGCACCAACTCTTCTTCATAGCGGCGTCCGCTCAACAGAAAACACTTCTCAATTTCCACAGATGGCGGAGGAGGTCCTTGACGAACTCGCGGCTAAAACGACAGCATATTCTGTGGCTCGTATGAAGGCAAACATATCTTGTTGAAGATGGTCGCAGAGGTGGAGGCGCCTGCACAGCTCTGGATCCGGGTTGAAATCACACACGAACACAGCAGCGTCAAGGAGGCGACGCACGCACGCACGCATGTGGATCAGCATCAGCTGGTGGGGAGGGGGAACAGGGGTCTCACTTTCCTGACATGACTATATACTGACACAGACGCGGTTCAGAAGAGTTTTGGGGGCTCCACGTTAAACAGACCTGAGGGGCCCCTCACATTAAAGCAGACCAAACACCATCAAACAAATCTGATGCTAAAATGATTATTCCAAGGGTGTGTTTTTGAAGATAAAAATAAATGAATGTATAACTTTTGGGGTGTGATGGTGTCTGTTTTCAAAAGTTGTTGGTGATATTGTAACCATCAGCGCCACACCATGGTGTATTTATGGGAAGTATATTCAATTTTTGCCATTACAAACTCCACACAGGACCATTATTCCAAGAATATGTTTACAAAATAACAGTGAATAATCACGTGGACGAGCTGAACAAATTAAATCATACACATACATTGATATATCACAAGAAAGCCTGTAAAACATAAGAGGCACACAACACACAATTTAAAGGCTGAGGAAGTTGTGTACTTTTCCATCATGACAACAGGAAGAGGAGAGGTAACATAACAGACACACAATAAGGGGAACTCACTAACAGAAACATGTTACAACGCCCCTGCCCCTGACAGCAATTGGACTCAGACTTACTCTTTGTGGTGTCTGTGATTTGCTGTGCATTGTAATGTAGAGATAAATAAGTGAATAATTGGATTTGTTATTTGCCAATGGGACGTGATTCACTGTTTACATTCAACAAAAACACATGAGTACATTCTAGTGTTTGCTTTGGCTATTGGAATTTGGCTCTGAAACAACACACTCTGTATTTATCTTTATTTATTTACTCTGTGTGCTGAGTAGAACAATCATAACTTTACATACATAACACACGGCAGAGTACAACAATGCAATGAAAAACTGAATGTTTGCCTTTCATAAGACATGTATCTTTTACTGGCCACAGCAAACCATTGATCGTTAAAGCATTTAAAATAAAAATAAAATCCCCAATAACTAATGAGTCAGTCAGTACCTCATACAGGGAGTTACTGATTTTTTTTTTTTAACTAAATGGAAAACTCTATTTCTTTTAATGACATATTAGCAGAATGAACAAAATAAACTGATATCGTGACATAAAGGTAGAACTAACTGTGTGGCTCTAAATGCAGTAAATGGTTGTATATTGCAGTATATGCAGAGACAAAGAATCAGCAAAAGATGGTCTGACAAAGGAGGTTAAAGATGACCTTTAAGAAAATGGCAATGGATTTGTCAAGTGGCTTGAAAACAGCAGAAGAGAAGGAAACGTTCCCTCTTTTCTCAAACAAACACAGCATGACTCCAACAATGCACAGGGGAGAGAGACAGTCCAGTCTCAAATAATCCACAAGTTGTTATAATAATTTGTAATTAGACCTCTTGCTCTCAGCAGGGCTTTTTTTGAATTACAAGTTTCCATCATGTGACAAAGCTGCGGTCTGCTGCTGCAGTGATTCACCAGCGCCCTCTGCAGTCTGATGCCTGCAGTATCATGAACACGGAACACAAATGCAGCACAAAATGACTCCTTGTTGAGAGGGAATAACATTCATATTGGGACCAAAATAGACCCAACAAAATCTAGTGCTGTAAAATATTTGACTTTACACAGTAGGTCACTATAATTTATAATAAATTATTGTAAATTGGTAGCAGCTTACTTTCACTTCACAGTTTAACCATATATTACTGTGATCTAGTAATATTTTAATGTAAAAACACCATTATTGTGATTTATGCAATAATTGCTTGTTTAAATACTGTATTTTGTTGTGACTTCACAGTAATTGTGTCACAGTATCCCCTTGTAGAAGTAATATCTGGTTTTATATTGTGAGTTATCACAGTTAAAGCCTGTGAAATTCTGAAAACAATTAACTGTGTGGTTTGCATTTATGATCAAATTCAGAGGAATAATCAAAGATGGAAGATTCAAAAAGATACTACAGATATTATACCAGTAACATCACTAGATCAGTCACATGGTTACAACTTTTATAGGTTTTACACTGGGTAAGTGACCATGCTTGTTCTGCCTGGCTTTGTTTGTTGGTTGGTTAGTTTTGAGGTCACTTTTGCATATGGTGTTGATGTGAAACCATGCATTGATGCAGAAATAATTTGTAGCATTAGATTTGACTGGCTATGTTCAACAGTGTGTGTACCGGAGTGCATTACAAATAAAATTCATTATTATTATTATTATTATAATAAATAAAAAGGACGACAATAGGTAGATTATTATTTTGATTAGTTTTGCTCACATTGTTTGTTTGGACCAGTTATAACATGTATATACATGGACACTCATCTGTATACATTTGAGTCTACATATTACTGAGACAAATAACATGATGGTCTCCCTGAACAAGAGGATTCACCTACAATTGTCTTGTTAGAGCTTGCAAAGTATGAATGTGAACCTGAAACGAGAGGCCTGAGACTGAAGATAGAAATATAAGAGAATGCCTCACTTGGTTTTTTTTAAAAAGCAAATTTTCTGGTGTACATTCACTCTCCACAGTTTTTGTTCTCTCGAATGAATGAGTGGGAACAATGGAGGGAAAAACAGACACCATAATGTAATGTAATTTAATAATGCAATATGTAATATATAAAGTCATGAGAAATATTATACAATCTGAGGGTGAGAAATCTGACTTTACTCATCCTCTTCCTCACACAGTAGATTTTAGTCTATCCTCCTGCAGAATATATGCCATCAATGTGCGTCTTGCAGGGGAGTTTACGACGAAATGAACACAAAGTAAGAACGAAAGGCTCTGTCCGTCTCTGTCTCTCGAGTATAATGGCGCTTGGTTGTTTCACCGAGATAGTTTGACATACAGTATGTATGCTACAGTTAAGTGTACCTCCGCGACGCCGGTTCGGTTTTCTGCCACCTGAAAATCAGACAGAGTGATACCTCTCTTTCTTTTCCTGCTCTGTGGTCTGGACAAACTGCGACGTGACGCAGTTACGTCACCAGTCGGTAGGCGGAAAAGCGGTGTGATTCTGTATGCAGAGATAAAGCCAAACCGGCTGTACATTGTTTTGAAGAAATCGCACAGAGACGCGGTTTGAAGGTTTAGCTCTGAGCTTCTTCTTCCTCCTGCTGTTGCTGAAGCTGAAAAAGATGGCGGTCCCTGCGGATCACACAGATGTACAGATGGACAGAGGCGGCCTGAGCGGACAGACAGTTTCCTCTGGAAGCGACATAGACATCGACGAGAAAGAGTTGGAAAATATCACAAAGAACCACAAAGAGGACGTCACGCTGCCACTGCATTCACCCTGGACGTTTTGGCTGGACAGGTAAACCCCTTTCCGCCGCTGCCCTCCATTTTTTTCTGAGTTTGGAGCAGCAAAAATAGGATTCAAGGCCACAGCTGAACACAGGCCTCCAGGAGCAAATGTAGCGGGAGAATGTTTGCTTTTAACACCATCTTTGTTTATTTACACTGCTGTGACTGACTCAACAGAAAAGTCAAAGCCAGCATGAGATGATACCTGTTGTCATTTTGGAAGTCACGCAAGTGCAGTTTCTGGAGTTGTGAGTCTTAGCAGGAAACAGAGGAAGGAGAGTTTTTCAGTGAATTTGAGACTGAGTCTTCTCTAGTCTGCTCCAAAAGTAGCACAGTTCTAGAGAACAGGCTTCTCTTCGTCTCACAGACAAATGACGTGTGGTACTGTGTTAGTTCTAGCCTGGGGCTATTTTTGTCAAAATTAGTTGGTGGTGCAAAGTGTCCTACTCCAACATGTCATTAAAATGTACCCATGACGTTATATCATGTCTTTTTCATGAGATCAGAACATTGTTGTTAATCTTAGTCTTAATCTTTTATCAGGCTGTAAATGTATTTGAACAGTTTCCCAGCAATTACACTGACATTTTATAAATGACTAACACTTTCAGGTCAAATAATGAAGAATCCCCAGGATTGATCATATAAATCAGGGTCTCCTTAACTTTTAAAAGCATTTGAGAGATTTAAATACAAACGGTATATAGATATTGAGTTTCTGTGTAGATACAGCGACGGGCATGCTTGTATAATGAGAATAAATGTGGACCTCTGTTTGACCCTTGGGGTATACCACAAGTTATGTGTGTCGAGGATAAGTAGTAGTTTCCAATATGGACTTGTCACTCAGAAGCTAAATCAATCTTTATTTATCTGTCATTTATCACAATCGTTGCCTGAAAATGTAAATCCAGACCACACATTATTGGCTGTGTGACCCAGCCCTAGTTGGTCTGATTAAAGACACTGAGGCTTTAAATCACAATTTGTTATGGACCCTATTCTTGTTGCATGCATAAATAAAAGGTAAAGTCATAAAGAATACATCAAATATGATGATTAGTACATTTGGCAGTGTTTTTGTGTTGTAAAATGAAAACTACATAACACTACTGTCCAGGTATTTTTGTAAAGAACATTTCTCTTGGTTTACCTACAGTGTGCACCATACTGGTAAATGTATGTAGACATAAATAGATTTGATCAATCATCAGAGGCATAAGTCTAGAATATAGTTTTACTCTGGTGAAAGACAGTATTCAGTCTTGTTACTGTATTACTGTATACGTCTCATTTTACATCATCTTATCAGTATCATTGTACACTAGGACAGCACAAATCGTCAACTTCAATTTATCAGTTTGAATGTTTGTTTGTAGTTGAAACAAGTTTTCTTTATTTTCGGTTTAAAAGTAAATATTTTCTGGTGTCTCTGCTCCATATAACAAGCAAGTCATTCAGACTGAATCATTTTGACATTTTATGGACCAAACGATGAATTGAGAAAATCATCAACAGATTAATCGATTATGAAAATAATCAATAGTTGAAGTCGTACACATATATATCTTTGTGTGTGTGAGAGAGAGGACTTGTCACCTGTTATTGCCATTTCCTGTTGACTGAAACAGTTTTCACTTGTTGTTCTAGGTCATTACCAGGAACGACCGCTGCGGAATGTGAATCCAACCTGAAGAAGATCTACACAGTACAGAGTGTTCAGGTAAAATGTGGTGTTGTTTTCAAGAGCCTCGTTATCCTTGGTGCAAGTAGGTTTGCCTAAGCAGAGTTTCATTAATATGAGAAAATAGAAAACGCTTTATGTTGGAAAGTTAATGCAGTGCATTTTACCAAGGCCATATTATATTTAGCTTTGTTTAGTTAGAATTAAATTATTGTATTGAACTTAATTTGTGTGTCTACAGTATACCGTGTGTTTCCATGGTCTGGTGGATTATATGAAAGGGGAATGCAAAGTTTCTCTAATGATTTTCATCAAGTAAATCAAGCGTGTTTGTCCCATTAAATTTTAAAACAAACTAATTGAAACCTGCTAATTAATCTGCATATTAATCACATGTTTTAATATGAAGAAGAACAGTGCAGCAGACAAGGTTAATTTAGGGTAAATGATGAGAACTTACCGACATGAGTTACCACAACTGAAACCATTAACAGAACCTGGGTCAGATGCACTGCATAACATACAGTATATCCTGAATTGCAGGGTGCTTTGTTAATTGCATTGTTTCAAATTGTGAATTATATTTGAAAACTATTATTTGTTCAGCCCAAGTTGTTTCCCCCTGCATCATTATAAGCTTCAGTGCAGTAATGGTGGACTGTATAGTTCAACAATAACAAACCTGAAAAAGACCGGGGATAAGAGGTACACCATTATGGAAACTCTATATTATACTGTAATATTATGGTCTGAAAATGCACCAAATGTAAACTGTATAAAGGTGGAAAGATTTGGCTGATGTGTCATGAAACTTCTGTTGGAGCCTGAGGAGGGAGAGCGAGAAGTGACTCTCTTTCTACATGTTAGAGCTCTAATATTGCATATAAATAGTTTTATCATGCATTTTATTTACAAAAAAAGATAACTAATGGCTGAGGCATCATATTTCACATGTCTGTATCAGTATCGGTGTGAATTAAAGGTCATCTGTTGCTTCTGTTTGCAGATGTTCTGGAGTGTATACAACAACATTCCTCCAGTCACAGCCCTGCCTTTGAGATGTAGTTATCACTTAATGCGAGGAGAGCGAAGGCCACTGTGGTGAGTCTGTTATTGCAAATATGATATTCTGTTCCACTGGCCTAAACAGAGGACTAATTGTAACTGCAGGTCAAAATGTGGGTAAAAAAAAAGTAGAGAGGCACTCTAAAAGCTGACGTCAGTGCAGTAAATGTTAGAGTGATGTCCATCGAAGAACTCAAACCTCATATATACTTGCGTGATGTCCTCAGGTCCTTCACAGACAATGCTTGCTGCAGTGAATAATGGATTGCTAAATTAATCATCAACCTTTTTTCATAATCCATCAATGGGTTTGAATGTTTCTTTTCTTTGTCATTAAAAAAAGTTCAGATTTTTCTGCTTCTTAAATAGGAGTATTTTCTGGTGTCTTTGCTCCATATAACAAAGACCTCGTCAAGGCCATATCCACATGTTTTAAAAAGGTTTCATGTAAACATGGCATTGTTTCAGGAACTGTCACCCATCTACATGAAACCCCACAAAATGACTGTAAACGCTGTAGAACATATTCCAGGCCTGTAACGCTGCTACACCAAAAACGGAGAAGAAGTTGTACACAAACGGAGACGGGATGATTCAAGCCATGGGAAAGGAAGGGAAATAAAAGAAAGAAGGAAAAAAAAAGGGTTTCCAACAACCACTTTTCTGACGCCCATTGACTTTTTTCCCTACAAAGCGATCAACAACTTTCTTGCAAGAACCTGACTACTTTCTGAGAAGGAAACGACCAGTTCTGCCACATGAGTGAGCTTCATTTAGCTGTATTTACTGCAGGCAGAGAGTCCGTATGACTGTCCACACAGAGAGTGAGAGGGAGAAACGCTGTGTCCACACATACAGTCATAGACATGAATGAACTGCTGACTGTGTGCGGAACAATCACTCACCTGTATTGTTCATTCAAGTAAAAACAGTGTCTGTGGAAATAGGTTTCGTTTTCTCCTCCTTTTTTTTTTTTTGCGATTCAGTTTCACTATTAATCTTGAACACTTTTTCTGAAGTCTCTGAGGACAGGACATGTTCTTTTGATATCTAGCGCCTTTTCAGGCCGGCTTTATTTAATTTTCACTGAAAGTATTTGGCAGCACTGTCGAACAATCTCAAGACAAAGATGATGACAACAACGATGAAGATAGGGACAGTGAATGCCTGCACAAGAGAGAGGTGGGACTATGATATCGTTTTCCCAAAGTAGGGTATTTGTTGAATACATGAAAATCCTGTTTTCACCCTTGTGTTTTCATGTGGATGATTCCACATGATTTAAAAAAAGAAAAAACCTATGTGCATTCACCTACACTGAAACTGAATAATTTTGGTTTGTGGACAAAAGAAGTCATTTGAGAAAATCATCATGTGAAGGTTTCGGAAACACTCTTCAACATGAACAACTAATCGAATCTTTTATTATAATAGGTTAATGGGTTATGAAAATAATTGTATTTGCAACCATACCAGTCGCAGCTTTGCATTTACTTTGTATATAATCTCATTGTGTGGAATATTTGTGTCATGTTTGTTTCTCTACATAGTATGTTTCAACTTGGTTAGATTTTTGTTATTGTTATAGAATTATTGTTATTATTGTGAAATTCACCGGCAATTCAGAATATTTTCTGTTTATGATACTGAAGTGGCTCATGTTTTTCTTAAATATATTACTCCACCAGGGAAGAAGAAAGCAATGCAAAAGGAGGAGTATGGAAGATGAAAATACCAAAAGAAAGCACTGTAGGTGTTCACCTTCACTTAAAAATAAGAGTTTTTAAATGGCTGAATGACTTACATTCTCTATGTTTGTGTTTCAGGCTGCAGTATGGAAAGAATTGTTACTTGCTACTATTGGAGAGCAGTTTGCAGATTACTGTTCCTCAGGTAGACTCTTTTCTGTCTTTTTTTCTAAACATAGCTTTTGAGTTCAGGTCAAATTGACCGAGCTTTTAACATTTGTGCCGTTTTTCTTCTTCTTCTGTTGCACAGATGATGAGGTCGTTGGTGTCAGTGTTAGCGTCCGAGACAGAGAAGATGTTGTACAAGTCTGGAATAAAGATGCAACTCTTGCTAATGAAGCAAATATCTTGGGAAAGGTCCATGATCTCCTCCCGTACATATCTTTTAAAGCCGTTTTTTATAAGCGTAAGTATGACCTTTTTTTGACTCTACTTGTGACTCAGTGTTATTATCTGTTAATGTGTGATTATTTTATTGATTCAATGATTTGCTGTTAGGATCCATAAAATGTCAGAAGATTGAGGAGCAAAGAAACAGAACACATTCACATTTAATTAGATAAAGTCAGAGGAAAATAAATGGCAATAAGTTTAAGCGTTGCAGCTAACTAATTAGAAACAACCCTGACACAAATAAAAGTGTGTCCTCTTCTGTATGAACACATAATTACAGTCGACTGAGGATAAATGCATGTTTTCCCCACTCCTGCTTTGCCAGAAGACCTTTAATCCTTGATATGTTCTTGCAGGCTGAAAGTGAAACTAAAGTTTTACCGACCTACTTTGTAATTGCATAATATGGCTGTTAAAATTTAGAGACTCAAGCATTTTGGCTTGGTTTGTAGTTTTCAGGTTTGCTGACTAAAGCGGAGTGTTGACCTCTAAGTCTCTCTTCCCTGTTTCCAAAGACAGTGACTTCAGTTTTATCTTTAAGTGGAATAAAATGATGGCAGCTCCTGTTATTGAGCAGCTCTTTTTCAAACTGCCTCCGCAAAAGCAGTTGCACAAGAGCGTGGTGACAGTGACGCACAGCACTGTATTTATTATGTATTTTAGATTGTGGCTCCTGATTTTAGGAGCATGCATCTTGATCACAGCTTTAAAGACCTTGCAGAAGAGACAACGGTGTAAATAAGAAATGTATGTTATAAGATTAATGATGGTGTGTTTCTAATAGTACAGTCACATCAGCTAGCCTTGTCACTAAAGTTTAGTGAATAATTACAAACTACTTTTGGTTTGGATTTGTCCTGGTATATACCTTTTATTTATTATACAGGTATTTTGCTTTTTCTAATTGAAAACTTTGTGGTAAAGCTCTGAAATGTGCTCTGTGCTGAACAGATCACAGGTCTCATTGTGATTTACTTACTTTTTCAGCTCACATGGACCATCATGCCTTTGAGGGAGGACGCTCAAGACATTAGATGGTATTGCACATTTTTTTTTCTCTTAAAAAGAAACAACAACCCTGGACTCTATACCTGCCTTGATGTAAAGGCTCTGTCTGCAGCCTAATCAAGGATATTATTTTGCATCGGACAACGAAATGTTATCCATATATTTTTATAACTTTTAATGACTGATGCCTTGTTTCTTTTTGATGGGGGGTGGGGGGAGGGGTCTTAAATGTCTGAATTCTTCAGAGAATGTGTAATTCCAGGGTAGCTCTCATTCAGAGTTCAGTAGTTTTCCTGCAATACTAAACTGCACTGTAATGGTCCCGTTCCAGCGATGGACCTCACAATCTATGATGTTGTATGTTTTAACTGGTAGATCTGTCCGATATCTCTGTTCATGCTGATTCTTAGACTTTGTTCAGACCTGGTGTTAACATTGGTTGTCAGTGATCTTGTCATGGCCAAAGTACATGCTCTGGATCTGTCCTGAAATGGCCCTCAGATCTGATCACACTAACCACAGTTGGAGGTGGTTTGAGGAGAACCACAATATGTTTTTTTTTCCAGTGGTTAATACTTGTTTTATGTATTTTATGCCAGGTGTGGTCAGTCGTACTGAAGACTAATGTAAATACCAGGTTTGAGCGTGACCTTTGATGTATCCTAACTCTCTCTTCATATTAACAGATGCAGAAAAATCAGTCTTCAGTAACTTAAAGGAACTCACATCTCAGTGCTCTGTATATATTTGCCTCTGCTTGCTTGCCATGATGTCATGAAATGGCCTCACACTTCAATACATGTGGACCAGTTGAGAAACAGCTGATCACTTTCTGTTAACTTTTAGGTGGACTGTGTCACTACATAGGTCACGGCCCAGAAAAAAAATGTTGTTTACTATAGAGGCGGCAAAAAGCAGAGGTAATTGTTTAAATGAATTAAACATGTTCTATCAAAATCAACTAGGGAGGCACATAGAAAAACAGCTGATCACTGCACCACATCTCTCTTTGTCCTGTTTCAGTAGGATAGTGTGGCTTAGGTTTCTCAGCCAATAATTTTGTTAAAGCTTAAATAGAAAAGAAAAACAGATTGGGTAAGCACATATAGGCAACCCCCACTACCACTAGACTGTATGAACTCTATATGATATGCTACAATCAGAGGCACAGTATAATTCCTTTCCTGTTTTAATTGTTCAGTTATGGATCATTAAGTACACTGTTTTTAAAGAAAAAATCTGATGCATAAGTAACCCTTTAAAAACCCCAAATCGTAGTTAGTACTGAGACATTAACCCCTCTAGTTCATAACACGAAATATTTTAAATAAGTTTGCTTACTTGGTGCCAAAGCACTTTACTGTGTCCGATATAAGACAGTGTTTTTATTCAGCTGGGTTTTCGACTTCTTTGATTGGAGGAGTAAATTTCCTGTTCAGTTTTTTTTATAATCCGGCATAGATGTGGCCCTTAGAAACTTAAGATGTGGTTTTTAAGAATTTTTCTTTCCAGCAAAAGTTAAAGGGAAAAATCCATTCTGAAGGGTGCCTCTTTAAAAGTTCCACACCACTCTACATTTGACATTTCTTTGAATAAAATAGTTGAAAGCAAACTCCTCTGCTCTCTAAAAGGGAGTCGTGGATTTTTTGGTGCATTACTTTGAAGACATTGCACATTTTCTGCTCAAATAGTGGTGCACCTTAGTGCTTGTCCTTACTTGTGCCCCCCTGCTAATAAATCCGCTGTGCATATTGAACTACATTCTAACATCCATAAAACACTGAGGGGGGAAAAAATGTAGCATTACTATGTCTGTAAAGGAAGCAACACCCGCTCACAGCATTCACCCGTTTAAACGTATGTGTTGATCTTAAATGTCAAAAAAAGTCAAATAGAGATGTGGAGATATGTAATAGTCACTGAGTCAGTGTGCAGTCATCACTTGTAATGTAAAAAGTTCAAATGTATATTTTTTCACATTTATTTACATCTGGTTCTGACCATTTGCACTCTGTTACCTAACAGGGTTAATTCTAGTTAATATTGCTTTATTGCAGTGTAGGCTACAGTAAACTTGATGCCTCTGGTGTTATTGTATGTCTCACCAATTTTGTTGTTTGGACCAGTTGACGAGTTGGTTGTAAAGGAACAATAATTTCTTTGTAAACAGGATTTTTGCAGTGAAATGGACGTAAGTAAATAAAATGTAAATGGCAACAAAAATGCACATTATCTCCGTTTCTTCTTGCAGATTGTAATTTAATTTGACAACAGATATCTGTTGAGGTGCAGAGTAACCACTGTAGTTTGAACGGAATGCTGTCTCGGCATGTTTTACTTAAACTGAGCTATTTTGTGCAGATTGCATTCCACCTACATGTTACACAGTTTGTGCTGTGTCATTGTAATTGATGTGTAAAGTGAGAGAGGACATACCTTTGCTGCTCACTGAGAACGCTCACTGAGAGACTATCAGGGTGTTTCCATCTCGTAGCTACCATTTCTTTTTTGGCTGCAGTAAGGCCAGCAAGGATAAGTCTTTTTTGGTACCCTGGAGACAACAGCTGAGATAAATCGTTCAGGAGTGGTTACTGATACAGGCATAGTCAAAGAGAATATGACGACTGAGAGGAAATACTTTTACAAAAATATTAAAGTTTAGGTGTGATGCATTGGCTCATAAACTTAAGAAATGTAATGTATTTATAATGTATGTATTTCTTCATTTTAACTGATTGTACCTACAGTACAACCCCAATGTGAAATAAATGGGGCCCTGTTCAAAACAGATTGTGATATTTTGCAAATCCCTTTATTACCCATATTCAATTAAATACAGGACAAGGACAAAATATTAAACGTTAAAACTGAAAACTTCTAAGTTCTCACTCATTAAAAATACAGGTGTTAAAATAATTGCTTTAAAGACATGATTTAGCAGCAAAAGTGGTGGATTCTGTTCAGCAGTTGTAAGTCAGGACAGTGTGACAGTGAACCCACATGCACCCCGACACTCGGGAAGCTAAATGGAATAACTCAGCTATCATTAATTTGATAATTTATACCAAGTGCCATGAGCTGTGATCCAACATGCATAAGGGCCATAAAGCAGAACAATTGAGCAGTAGCCTATACAGCAATGACTTCCCAAGACTGTAAATCAGTTATTTATTTCTAAACTTTCAAATCGAGCTAGTGATAGAATGCCAGATGTGTATTTTTTATATATAGATTTAACATTACATAATTTGCAGCTGTTTCTGAGTAGGAATTTTCATAGAGACGCCCCAGTCTTCAAAATAGCTTTGTTTTTATTTATAATATCAAGATAACAGCACATTAACTTCACGTTTTCAAGTTAGAATAATGTGTTAGCACAGTGGTTCAGTGGCACAGTACCTGAGAAAATATTGAGCTAATTTATTATTGCCATTATAAATGTACCAAAGTTTGTGAATCATGGTGTTGTCAAACAAATGTTTGCATCATGGAGCAACATTAGCATTTGTTAAGCGCAGTGTCTCTGGCTGCCAGGTACTTTTTTAAATATTTGTCTCTAATGGCAGTGAGGTTTTAACATGAGGCTTAATTATATTATGACCCTCAGAACACTTGTATCTACCCACAACTACATATTTCATGTCAAAAAGGCTGCTGTGAAAAATGATGTAGTATAAATATCTGTGTTTTTTGTGTCAGATAAATTAGCAAATACCTTAGCAGTGCTAATGCTAATCTTTGATTAGCTAAATTTTCAACCAAGACTCAGTCAAGTAAAGATGATATTCCGTAAGATAAAATCTTAAAAATTAAATTAAAATTTAGAGTTGAAAGTTTAGCAGTGTGGTTTAAACTATTTTGGTACCATGTATAAACGCTCCAAAGGTTTCTCAACAGCAGTTTATCCTGTTTAAAGTAATTCACTCTACTGTATGGTAGTAAGTCTGGAATAGCAGCATTTCAGCTTTTTTTTTGTTTTTTTTTTTTTAAACCGACAAAAACCAAACCAAAGCAGACACAACCCCATAAAATTTGTGTTTTCATCTTTTAATATGTCAAACAACCAAGTAAACATACGTTGATGTGAAAGTGTCTTGTTAAGAGGTTCGAGGGTGAGCAATTAGATGAAAAGCATGGTGAGGTTTTAGTGATGCCTCTATGTCCCCTGAGGTTATAAAACACATTTTGAAGGCTCATCAGTAATTTGAAAAACCAGTAGAGAGCGCATCTACTTCCACTCTGCACTAACGATGTCTACGCATGCACATTCACACCTAACTACAGATGCTGACTTAAGACAGCAGTAGATCAGCAATGCTGTTTGTGTCCATTTTTTGGTGGGAGATAGCAGTTTACAAAGTTACACAAACTTCAGTTTCCTGGAGGAAAAGGCTGACTTTTGGCAAGAGAGGTATTGTATACTTCAGCAGGTGTTTGTCCTAAATTTCAGTTAGGCCAGAGTCCTCCACTTCTGGGTGTGTGCAAGGGTCTGCCAGGGTCTATGTGATAAATTTCCACTTTGTGCCACTAAGGGTCTACACTGAACCTACCCGAGTCTGAGTCAATGTGGACCGTACATGTGATGACTGCACATGCTCCCTGTAGGTGACATGAAAATGTGAAACGGCTTGCTGTGGATGTGGAATGTGGTAAGTAGCAAGCCCAAAGAGCAAACATGCATATTTCAGACTTTCAGTGTACACTATGAACGGAAGTATTTGGCCACACCTGTCAATTATTGATATTAATTATATTGGGGCCATCTTTTAGGCTTTGGGCGCCCACCAAGACATTTTGGACAATGCTATGCTTCCAACTTTGTGGCAACAGTTTGAGGATGGACCTTTTCTATTCCAATGTGATTGTGCCCCAGTGCACAAAGCAAGGACTATAAAGACATGGTTTGGTCCGCACAGAGCCCTGATGCACTTCAAAATCTCGTGAAAACCATTCCAAGAAGAGTGGAAGCTGTTATAGCTATAGCTATAGTTATACAGTAGCTGGAGACCAACTCCATAGTAAAGTACTGCATGTATTGGATGACATCATTACAGTCCCTGTTGGTGTAATGGTAAGGTGTCCAGAAACATTTTGTCCATATAGTGTACCAGGGAATATGCACGGTGCAGTCAGCAGTGTGTCAGCTTTGCCTCATACAACCACACTTCACAACCCTGCACTATTCCTTTACAGGGACTGTTGAGTTCTCCTGAGTGGCATTGTAAATCTACTGTGAATAATACTGACGCAGGTTGTCACAGATCTTCACGTCATAAAAGAAACACCTCCTTCTGACCTTGGACCTCGGACAAAGCCTAATTGTCAGTGTTGTTAAAACTGTGAGTCATATTTCTGTGACAAGCTAAATGTAGCAATAATTCATTATCCGTGTGACGAGACTAATGAATGCAAAACAAAAGGTTTTCAAATGATATTACCTGCACGCTTTGACGATGAGGTAAGTGTTTTGGTTATGACTTTGCATCTCACTCTGCAATTACTGAACATGACATGGTGTCAGCAAAACTCTGTGTAATTACGTCTTATCATAGGTTTGTTGTTCTAAACACAGGTCCTTCCTGCCCTGACTCAGGTCTATGTGAGTCAACATAGACTGCATACACCATACCACTGTGTGTGTGTGTGTGTGTGTGTAAACAGCATGGATATAGTGGTTTGGTGTTAATGTCATTTATAAAATTGATAGAAAAATTCATCACTGTCATCTTTTTTTAATGTAAAACAGGGAAGAGCTACTGAGGGCAAACAGTCTTTTTCAAGATCGCCCTGCAAAATTACAAAAACAGACAAAATCTGATGTAAGATTGATGTCATTTATAAAATCTATGTACTTATTATTCAATGTATCTATTCAGAGATCAGATAGATGTGGATGCTGGAAATGCACTTTTGTAACATTACAAAATAAACAGAACTGCTTCACTAATGTCATGTTTTATTATGACATGTATTATTAATAATAACTATAATAATACACTAATTAACATCTGCAGTCCCTGAGCAGGAAACAGAAAATAAGGAATAGTAAGCAATTAAACACATAAGATGCACAGATTAAATTTTCATTCATCATATCATGTTTATTTTCTGGAATCAGAGAAAACGCCATGCTATATTAATGTATTAATGGCTTTTTAATATTTTCAAAGCAGCACTTGTATCATAATCTGTTTATTTCCTCTTCTCCTCAGTGATTTACCAGTTTTTTTTACTCGTTACCATGTGTACTGCTTCTTCAGACGTCCTCCTCCTCTCATTATGTGTTGAATGCTTCAGCCTCGAGCAGCAACAAGAGTGGGTGGGGGGGAGCACATGCATGAAAGCCATCCATCCCCCTTTGGAAATCAAGAGGAGCTCCTTTTCATTTGCTTAATTACCTAATTAACAGAAAGCTAATTACTTTGTTGTGTGCACGCATGTGTGTGGAGAGGCCGTAATGTAACTGATAGTGATCCTCAATTAATTTGCAACTGCACTTCATCAAGTCAGGGCCTTAATCCACACGACACATCAGCGGGGCAGAGCGGGATAATAAATTCAGACAGTGACACGTGGCTGTTGTTCAACGCTGAGCTCTCCTATTGACAAGCAGATCAAGCCACTGTAGAATTAGAGAGCGTAAATTATGTGTTAAATGCTGTATATACATTAGGATTTCTCTCAGTAATCACAGCACATGTTACAAGCTCTGGAGGAGACACTGCAGTAAGCCTGCGAAACTTCGTCAATATACCAATCAGAAATGTTGCAGAGCTTGTTAGGATTTTAATGAGAATAATATAGTTATACCATAGTGGATTTTTTTTTTGTAGGGACATTGTGTCTAAATTATTTTATTCTAACCTGGTTATGGATTTATTTGCATATGTGTGTGTAATGTGGCCGAAATTATACATTTGAATTCTCAGTCCATGGGCTCTGATGTCATTAAACACATCACAGTAGTGGTTGGTCATGCTGATGTGTTTGCCTTCAGGCTACTTGTAACTATATATATATATATGGAAAAAACAACCTTGCTTTTAGTTTGTCCAATGTGAACTGTGGGATTTAGCACAAAAAACACATTAAACACACACTTTGTCATCTGTAACAAAATCCATGTGCTTTTGACTCCAAACTGGACAAGGTGTCCCCCAAATGAAAGGGCTATAAGTCTAAAGTGTGTCCTTAAATTTGCATATGGCATTTGGCACATGTACAGTGCTCAACAAATGTATTAGACCATCACTCAAGGCCACAGCTGCCCTAAATTAACAGCATTGGTAATTATCAAAATCATTTTTTTTACGTTTCTGTAATGGTCAATACACCAAGCTCTTTACCTCAAATGACATTTTTAATGCTAAAATGTAAGAATTTATGTTATCCATGAATTTACTGTTTTACAAAAAACTGAAAAAAATATTAAAGCACATTACTATTTCTTGACCAAGATGTCAAATTATAGTTATTTACTTGCATTCCAGAACAGAAAAAAATCGTTTTAGTGGCTGAATGTGATGCTTGATTCATTTCTCAGAGAAGCCCAGTGAACCGGCTCAAATTTGTGAATTCAGATTGTTATTTGCCAAATAAATAACAATAAAAACTTTGTAATTTTAAACACATTTTTGAAAGATTTGGTCTTACACATTTGTTAAGCACTGTATATGATTAATTTGTTTTTATTGTCCGATTGCTTATGATGCACTTGTTTGTTGAAGCTTGTTAGTATTCCAAATGTTTGCAACCTTTGCAAACGTTTGAAAAACTGAGGTTATTTAAATGGCTTTGTTCTAGGATTCATGCTGTGAATGCAACAGGATATGGCATGTTGTGTTTTCCTGTGAGGCCCTCTTCTCTGTCACTGACACGTCCCATGAATTAAGGCATTGTTGTGTGTGTATCTACCAAACACTCATCTCAGGGTTGTTTAACAAAAGTAAAAATGGAAAATGTTGATGTATCTGAAGCTTGATAAAGGTTTTCTTTCGAAACCGAGCAAACACATTACCAGCTGGAGCCACAATAGTCTCCCTGCAGAGCACGTATATATATAAAGAGAGAGAGAGGTTTAAAGAAAAACAGTCTGCATGTTGCTGCTGTTCTGCAAACATCCTGTGATGACCGCAGGGTGATGGTCACTGAGCACTGACTTTATATCTCATCTCTTAAATGTGTTTTAAGGTCCAGTGTATCATGTTTAGGAGGGTTTATCGACAGAAAATGAAGATACAACCTGTACCTATATTTATGTAAGTGTAAATTCACTTTTAGGCTCGTGTCTCGCTTGATGGAGATCGCTTGTTTTGTGTTTTAAAGCTAAAATGAACATGCCCTTTGAATCAACTTTAGATTATCTGTATATGGCAAACTCAGACATCAGCTGACGGACAACTTGACTCTTGTTGATGACATACTTTGTAGATGGGTAACTTATTCTTACACACTCTCACGCACTTTTAATCCAAGCTCATTAAAGGGGAGATATTCTCACTTTTGTCACAGGCAAGGATCTTTATGAGATCGGAATACTTTGACTATAAACTGTGTAAAAAGAAGGTAAGCTGTGAATGATTTCAGTTTACAAAATGAAAATGAATTTGTTTCTCTAATGCCTTTTGTTTTAAAAAGGTGAAAATGTAGGCCTACATATTCAGTATGATGATCATTTTAGTAGATACATCTGGAAATGTTGCATGGACCCATTGTGCCAAGGACCCATAAGGGCCCCAATTTGCGAACCACTGCTGCTATTTGGAGAGTTTACTGACTTTGTTTGGATTGAAAGTACATACAGTATAGTAAATAAAAAGTTGGGGCATGTCAGTGTGTTTGTACTAAAGGATATTTCAGGGAAAAAAAACTATGTGGTTGTACAAAAGAGGCATGTACATTTAAAGTACAATCACCACAATTTCACATTCTCTGTGAAGATTTTGTCATTTCTCCTATGACCTGGCGTGGTCAGCGGGTGGCGCTGTCTACCAAGAAACAGCCCTTCCAGACGGGAGCAGGTTCATCATCATCATCAGCAGCAGTAGCAGCGTTCATCCGCTCCCTGATGCAGCCATGATAAATGTAATGTCGTTCACAGTGAAATGAGCCGCTGTTTCTCAGACCTTGAACAAGGGCAGAAAAATAGGCGAGAAAAAAAAGAAAAAAGAAAAGACTTAAAATATTTTCTCTTGAGACCAAATTAATGTTGCTTTAAAATGAGTGTTAACTGGACTGTTGAACTGGCCCATGATAATTCTCCTCTTCAGGGGGCGAGTGACAGATATTTTAATTACTGTCATAATGCTTTTGCACTTTCTCTGTGACAGTGAAGGAGGGGAGCCACTGTTTAGGTTAGTGTTTCTCACACTCTACGTACATGTGGAGACACTTTAAAAAACACAGAAGATGGCAGGTCACACTCTAAACTTACATCATATTACTATTTTACTGCCATTTGTGTGATGCCTATTATTATTTTCGGGCAATATATGCATGATAAACTCTCAACATCATTTCAGTTATGCCTTATTTAAGTAAATAGTAAGTAAAAGGCTTGAAAAACACATCCGGAAATTCCAGCTAGAGCTGCATGAAGTGTTTAAAAATACCTAAAATGCATCTTAACTGTCATTTTCATGAAAGAAATAACAAAATCCAAAAAAGAAGTGACCTTTTTGATGTCATATTTGGATTTTTCCAAATTTTTCACAATCAATCCATTTTTCAGTTTGATTGTTTTGTGATAAACCCAGACACTGGGAAAGTTTTCAATGTTAAAAAAAAGATGACGTGATGCAGAGATGTTTGCTAACTTTACCATGCAATTGTGTGATTATTAAAATATTATGAAGTGTTATTCCACAGGTCAAACACACTGATACACTCCAAAGTGGGGAAAAAAAATGCTTTTATTTGTTCCTACTGTTGTTTTTGAACTACAGCTTTTTTCAACAAGTGAGCGTCTGAGATTAAAACATCTCATGTCAAAGTTTTTCATATTTTTTGTGCTCTGAGGGTTTTGGGATAAAAAAAAGGAAAAAGAAAGACATGCAAGGGGGAGGATTTTTTTTCTTTTTTTTTGCAATAATAGAAGTTGATTGTGCCTCAGTAGTAATTAGTCAGCCCAGACATTTTGAGTTTTTCTGACAGCCCCCCTCTCTCCTTTCACACTTTGAGCTAAAACTAATGCATATCATTACATTTCCCCACAGAAGGAGCTACTAAGTGCGACTCAACTCCACTTGTGTGGTGACCATGGTGTGTTTCTTCTTCTTCTTCTTCTCTGTTCTGTGAAGGATCTGCAATGCAATGAACGTTGTTTACAGCAGGTGGATATGACGTCACGGACTTGGAATCCATCAAAACAACAACATCCAAATCCGCGATTCTTCCTTTTTTTCTCTTCCCCGTCACTCTCTCCCTCTCTTTTCGTCTTTATTCTCCGCTCGATGTGTTACAATCTAATAAGAACATTAAAGAAGGGAGAGCTCGCGAGGCGGACTAGGAGGCAGCGAGTGTGAAACTCCATTTTCTTGCTCCTTTTCGACGCCCTCGGTAAGATTATCTCCTTCTCCTTGTAAGTTAAGTTAAGTTAGTTAGTTAGTCCCCCACCACCTCCACCTCCCTCACCGGCAGCGGCGGAAGGAGTGGTGTTGTTTACGGTGTGATTTGTTGTCGCATGCGTTCTCTCTGTACACAAGCTCGCGTGCACGGCGGCGTCCCTTCTCCTCGCGTAGTCGCGATTCGGTTCCGTCCGCGTGCGCCTTCTCAGCCGCCGTAACGCGCTGTCCGCCCCGGTAAGTTTCACTATTATCAACATGTTAACGTTCGCTTTGTTGTATCGTGGTTTATGTCGCTGCTGCTTCTGCTTCTGCTTTTGCTGCTTCACTCAAACACTCGCAGAGAAAGGTCGAGTTTTTGTCGCCGCCGTTAATTTCCCCCCTCACCTTAAACGGCGAAATAAAGTCTTAAACAAACACCTGTATTGATGCTTTTTTTTTGGTTTAGTGTCGCAGTTGTTACAATTTTGTTACTAAGAGTGTCGAAACCTCTACTGTTTTCTTTCTTCCTCTTTTGAAAAAGTTCGGCTCGTGACAAACGAGGGGGGGAGACATTTACGCACCGTTTTGTAGAGTGGGTACATTTAAATATCAAAAAAGAAAGTGTTTTCACAATGAAAGGTTAGTGCTTTTTAAAAGTATAACGTGTTAGTGAAGGTAGCTGCTGCGACAGTGTGTTGTTAAAGTTACCTGTTGAGGATAAAAGTAAGTAGTGACTGTCGTGAAGTTTTGAATGCCGTGATTTGTTTGGAGAGAGAGAGAGAGGGAGAGCAGGGAAGCAGCTTTTCCCCCCACGTGTTAGTTCAGAGGAAGAAGAGACATTAATACTTTACTCTTCTTCTTTTAATTATTTTTCTTTGTTGACACTTGAACTGTGCTTGTTCTGGTGTGGCACAGACTGACTGATTCATTTAAGGCGGATATACAGCTCAAGTTAACTCTAATATCCACACATTAAAGCACTCTCTAAATTATTATTATTCAATTAAAGCTGTGAGTGAAGTCACACCCCAACATTAAAAGCAGTTTTTAAAAATAATTGTTTAATTTATTTGGATGCTGTTTGCTTGTTTGAAGTGAGTGGTTTTACTGAGTCACACTTGACTGTAAAGTCACAGTCGGACATTTTCTTTACTGTAAGTAAGCCAGACGATGCACAACACGTTATTATCACTAATAATTAAATTATTTTTAAGTGAATAATTAGCTGTTGTCGCTGTCTTGTTTAAGATACTTACACACAGGCTGCAGCTAATGATTTTGCACTATTTTTTTCATGTGGTCCCAAAGAAAATTGTCTAAAATGTCCCAACGGTACAGTAAAAAAGGATATTCAGATTACTATCATAGTGGGGAAATAAACCAAAACATCCTAACATTTAAGAAGCTGGAACAAAAGAAAGTGACTTATTTATAAATAAAATACTTGTTGTACACATGTTTTAATTTATATTTTATGTAGCAGGTGTACTACAGAAAGAAAATGGACACTAGCAATCACCATGATAGCCTAATAATGTATTACAGTGTCAATTTGTGATTCTCATAAAGAAATGTCAACCACATTGATTTATTTTTAACTTGCAAAGTTGCACAACATTTGGCGTTTTATTTAATAAAAACGGAATATTTATGAAAGTGAAGTATGAGTAAGGAGCACACATGTTAGGATGAAATATTACACTAATATTTGACACAGTAAGCCTGCAGCTGGCAACTGCAGGACTGAAACCATCTGAACATTTACAAAAGGGAAACTGCAGCTTTAACAACTATTGCTAGCAGTGTTCTCTTATTCTTGCTCTTTGGATTAGTCATTGTCTGAGGGGGGAATAAAAAAAAAAAACACTTTTTTTGTAGGAGAAGTAAAGTAAACAGCCTCCAACAAGCGAACCTTGACAACCCAGATTAAGGAAAACACTGGAGATCAAACAGTGCTGCTGCTGGGCTGTTGTCATGAGCTGCCTGAGAGAGGGAGAGCTGCAGACTATTTGAACAGGCACCGGGGTTTGTGTGCTCGCTTATGCAGAAATGGACCTTCACAAAAGCTGACCCAGGTTTGAAAACACAGCATGGACTTTCTTTGCAACTCTTTGCTTTTTTTCCCCCCCTCCAAACTTGCTGTTTGACACAAACGTTACATTCACACACTCGGCCTTCGTGTGATTCGGATAGGAACAACTGAACGTCGTCCCCCGCGTCTGCATCTCAAAACGAGAATGACTGTAGTGTCTGTGCCCCATATTACAGCTGAATAAATTCAGTTGGCTGGGAGTTGAGTTTAAAAAAAAAGAAAAAAAGAAGAAGCTTGAAATTTGAGGAAGGGCAGCTGTATGCATTGTAATGACGCAAGATCCTTAACACACCAATCTGTGATTTTGTGTTATTTGGAAAGCCCTTGTTTCTCGTTGGGCCTCTTAAGGCTTCAGCTGAGGCTCCTCTTTGTAGAGAGTCGAGGTTCAACTGGTAAGAAAGTAATCAGTCACTCATGCATTCAGTCAGTGTGAGGACTCCCATCCCTGAGTGGAGCGGCCCTCTCTTTCATCTGACGGCTCAGTATTTGTGAACACACATTGAAATACCCTGTGCTGGCTCTGGACTGGAGGGGCTGTAAAGTGACTGTGCCCCATTTGCTTGTATCTGAATGATAAGGAGAGTTATTTTCGGTTCTGTGTAGGAATATGGTTCTGCTTTTTGCAGTTTTTTTTTTTTTTTCATGTAGATTTATTTGCCGGCTTTGCCCTTCACTTGATTTCAGAGTGGAGATGCCCTCAAACCACTTGCTTCACATTTTCTCCCCCCACAAAGTAAGGCAAGTGATAGAAGAATAAACTGGGAGTTTTTTAGTAACCAAATTTGTCATGATTTCGGCATTTTTGATTCATTCAAGGATAGTACTGGCGGTATGAGTGTGAGGGGGCAGCAGGCACATTAGAGCTGCTTTACATGAATGAAAATGATAATAAAAGGAGAAGCAGAAGAACATGTCGTGGGTAAAGGTTAGTGCGTCCTGGTCCTCGTGGTGTGTCCAGGCAGATGGCCCTTAGTGCCAGGCATGGTGATTGGTCAGAGAGTGGACAGCGTCAGGTGCAGCAGCTCTCCAGCCTCGGTGAAGAGTGAAGAAAAGCCCAGGAACAGCCATTAACTCATGCTGTCATCAATTACTGTCTTCTTCTGTCATCTGTCCTTAATAAAGGGAGGGATGCTGACAACAAATGTCATCCGTCTGCATGGGGAGAGAGGGGGAGCATGCAATTACAATCAATTAACTTGACTTACAAAATTAATTTACGCCTTGTGTTGTGTTTGAGGAACACGCCAAACCACTGGAACACAAATTGTCCATTGATGGAAAATGCCTAAGTATCTGTTCCGTCTGTCAAGTTGGTCTATTAAGCTAATTATCATTGTGCAGCTGTTTTTCGACAAAAATGGTGTTTTTTCAATCAAATAAATAATTGGCCTTTTTTTACATACACTTAAGGTTTGGACTGGGCTTGATGGACTGCGCAACATTTTGAAACTGTCCTCTTCCACTGCACATCTAAAAGCTATCAACGGGAAGTGGATAAACATGTAAAAGTTACACTCACTTTTAGAGAGTAATATCATGCATTAGTCACTTTGAAATCAAAAGCGCAATTTGAAATTTTACACAGTATATGTTAATATTTTGATGGTATCTTCTGGTAATGCTCTATCTTGTTCAGGGCTACAACTAGTATTCGATTGTTAATTTATTACTAAACAAGTTGTCAGAGTGTTTTTTTTTTTCAATAATTAAAACAAGTTCTCTAATTTTTCAGCTTCTGAAATGTGAATATTTTCTGGTTTCTTTGTTCCATATAACAAAGAAAATCATTAAAACTGAAACATTTTGGTTAGTGGACAAAACAAGACATTTGAGAACGTCGATCATCATTTCCAGATGATCAACATTTTTCAACAGTTTCTGACATTTTATGGCCCAAACAAGTATGCGATTAATCGAGAAAATAACCAACAGATTTATAACTTATGAAAATGATTGTTCGCTGTACCCCTAATCTTGTTATTACACATTTTTTTACACACTCATTGTTCAAACCTATCTTCTCTTACACTTTGTATTTTAATCCAGGTAAAATAAGCAAATAAGCAAACAAATAGATAGCATAGCAGATAAAATCTGATTCTACTGAGGATATAAACTTCATTGGGTTGTCGTTCTGTGGTTTGCAAGTATATAACTTAGTCACTGCATATTTATTCATCGGATTAACCTGTCTTTTTTAGTGTGGGAACCACTTAATGTTAATATGCAACGTCTTAAAATTAGGGTTTGTTTAATAGCACAACACGTGTATGTTTTGGGAATGCTGCAGGTAAACTACAGGCATTTTGGTGCAGACATGAGAGGCTCAACCATATGCTCCAAGCTGTGCTCAGCTGCCAGGAGAAACCCCAGCACCTGTTTCTCTCAGCTGTCCAGTCTGTTTGTCGGCCTGCGTTTGTTTATGATGAGAACTTTGCCCAGTGGACGACATGGAATACATTTTCTTTAAAGGGGTTACCTATCAAACATGTACTGATGAATATCTGCATGGAAGGTTTCGTTATGACTTTCCCCCTCTGTTAAAGTAAGATACTCACACACTGCTCTGTTTTGCCGTTGCAGGGCAACATGGGAAGGAAGTGAAGTTTGCCGCTTTGGGAACAATTGAAAGCCACCAGTGAAAGTTAATAACGTCAGAAACTGTAAGTGATTCTTCTCTTTGTTTGAACTTAAACAGCTTTTTCGAAAATTCCTTTGCTTTTTTTTGTTGTTGTCCAAATTAAAACGTACACTGTACAATATAGGGCTGGGCGATATCATGCGATAAAATTATTACGATAAAATATCAGATTTTTAAATTGATATTTCTTGCATTTGTTATCCAAACAACGTCAGTGTTGGCACTGTAGACCCTGGTGCCCTTAGTAAGTCACCTGCCAAGTTTGAAGCCTGTCAAGTGACGCATTTGACAGTTATGCGAGTAACTTACAGACAGATGTTACTCGCATCTATAGAAAGATTAGAGAGTGTTTTCCCCCTGCCCTCCTCTATATGGAGCTACACATTTATACCTCTTTTCCAAAACATAAACTAGAATAGTATTTGCAGCCTGTAAATCAAAATTTTAATTGTGAATAAACTTGCTGCATCATTGTTATCAGTGATGCATATATATGGTTTGTCCACAAACAAAAAATAATGACTTTGTTTGTTATATGGAGCAATAAAATGCAGATAATATTCACATCTATGAAGTTGAAAAGTCAGAAAACTTGTTTTAATCATTAAAAAAACACAATCACAATCCAATTTAAATAATTCAGTACTCGATTAATAAATGATCAATTGAATAATCATCAGCCCATTGCTCAATACCACTATTTTGTGTCCAGTGTATCAATATCAGTTGAGTTTTCAGGTGTCAGATCCAGTCATTTTGACCAGTCGATCAAAGATGAGGTGTAGTGTAGTAACTGTTCCAGGGAAATCTAATGGAAGTAGACTCTTGAACTCTATGACCTCTTGAACAGCGGTACAGTAGGGGTGTTATTCATATATTTACCTGAAATAGTGCGACATGAGACTCATATATTCCCATATGTCTTATACTCGTAGCAGTAATTTGGGGATTTTGTTTTTTGTGTATATTTTGATGACGGCTTCTGTGGTTTGATTAATCAGACATGTTGTGGTTGCATCTGTGGCTAGAGACTGGCTCACAGCTCGGCACAATACTTTATTTTCTAGTGGTGCTTGTTCTCTGCCACTGTGGCGCCTGATCATATTATCAGTTTGAATATATGAAACTAATTTGTGTTCTGCTACTGGAAACTGTAAAAACCTTCACTTTTTTTTTTTGCACAAAGTTTTTTAAGATCTGTCTCAAACTGGATGCTTGGAGCTTCAAAATAAACACTTCCATAATCTGGCTATAGGTTAAATCACTGCTACGGTTAAGAATTAGAGGAGCAGAATTCAGATTTACGAATATGAAAATGTCACTTACTACTCCTTAAACCCTGCTGAGTGTAGTAGACGGTGTAATGTGAAATAAGGTTGCAGGAGTAGATCTTTTAAGGGCCTCATGCTTGACTCTTTGGCTGTTTTCAGTTGGCAGCCTAATAAGAAACATAACATGGCAGGGCCTGCTCTTCCATCATCATTGCTGGGTGCAAAGTTGGTGCGCTTTGATCATGTCTTCTGGGCGCATCACTCCAGCTTAGCCTGCTGCTCGCTGTGTGATAAGCCATCAGAGCACTCAGATCTGAGTCGGCAGCTCCACGGGCTTGAGAAGAGACAGGAGAGCGGAATGGAGACGAGGAGAGAGCAGCAATGCAAATTTTGTTGACAGACCGTTACTGTAGCTGTTCTCTTTGCCTTTGAATTCAACAATGTTATGTTTCATTTACAAGTCCTTCTTTGTCGGACCAGCATTTTCCCCATGTTTTTAATATTGCACTGTTTGAAATTAAATCACCTTCAATTAGAGATGTCCAAAACCTAATGATTGGTTATCAATAAGAGATACAAATACATTGATACACATATTAATCTAAGGGTTAGATTAATATGCCGTATTAATCTCACCCTTTAATGTTATGAATTGGTTTAATGAAGCTGCTATGTTGTTGCGTCCTCACTGCGTCACTTCAAATTCTCATAAGAGGCTCTTGCAAGACTTCACTGTGTTTGAGAGACTTAATGTTTAATCGATGTGTTACTGTCGAGTTACCTTGCTTCTCAAGTTCAAATAAACAATCTGAAGCACTTAAAACTGTAGTGCATATATTTTAAACATATTGGTTTCAAACTATTGTCAACTGAGGTCACACGACACTGATTCAGCTCCACATCAAGATCCGATTGCTATCCGATCATGGTCATCCCTCCCCTACGTCACCGCTCACGTCGAGACACACTGGAGATGCATGGGAGAAGCATTGCATTTAGATTTATGTTCAATGTGCTCACAATGTGTCTCGGATATCAAGCCGTCTTCAGTGCGTCTCGGGTGTATTTACACCTGTATTTACAAGTGGTCAAGTGCTATCCGAATAGCACTTGATGAATACACATACAATTTTAGAATTTAACTCTGCTGCTCAACAAACTCAGTCGTTCAACAGTTTGACAGGATTAACACTTCTTGTACCCACCCGCCCCTTTGCTGCCAGTCAGGTCTGATAATATTGCTTGACAGAGACCCTTAGATAAAGGTCTCGGCATGCAAATACTGCTACATCGTTTATTTTCATGAAGACCAAGCAGAGGTATTTTATTATTATTATTATTATTATTATTATTATTATTGTTATTATTATTTGTTTAAAATAGGGACCAGGCATATTACTAGACATTTGCATGTAAATATACAAGCAATGTAAAATAACAAAGACAACAACAAATAAGACGGGAGACAAAACATATGAACACTGACTGCAGTAAAGACTGGGACAGGGTCACACCTCACAAAGACATTTTTGGACCAGATCACACATAATAAATATAAAAAACATGTTACTTATGACAAGCCAGAATTGTGACAGTGCCAAAGTGCTTAGCATAAAATAACAACAACACCAATAAAAGATTGGAAGTTCTGTTTTTTCTAAAATATCTACATCAAATCATATTGTATACAATCAAACCATTAAATAATAAAAAAAAAACCTGTTACTTTAATCGTTTTGTAGCCCCTGTATCTCAACATGTATGGAATCACCCTCTGAGGGAGAGATGCACACTCCCAATGACCTGAATTAATTATTTTACACACTGTTGTGTTCTCCTCCTGACTGCATTTAACAGATACACAAGTTCACTTTGAAGCTGAACATTCGGTTTTCCTCCTAGTCTGCACATGCTCCTAATTGACGGGTTGTTGCTTGTTTATTTGATATATATTTACCAGCTGGGTGGTAATTGGGATGCAGTAATTACCCAAGATGCAGTGCAGCACTTTAGCGGAGGTGCTAAGGCACTGATTAGTCTGGAGCACAGATGAAAGTATGCAGGTTACTGTTATCATCCTAGTTGGCTGTTTAAACACCTGACAGCAGAGAGTAGAGAAAGCTAATTGGGCCTGTGTCCCTCACACCGTCTCATTGTTTACTGTGATGATGTACAGCGTGAGATTCAAACGTGCCATACTTTCATCTCTGTGCTCTTTTTTGTACAGTTGTTGGCAGTAAACCTGAGCAGTTAATAGCGACATTAAAAAGGCCAGTGGAGGTAAGGGCCTCGTGGATTTGGAGTCCCTCCTGATGATGTAGTTCCGTCGCTGATAATGGCCTTGTTAACTGAGATTCATTACCTCTTCAGTCAGATTCCCCTGGTTATTGAGGAAGAGAGTTCTCAACCTAGTGAGTCTGCCACAGTGAAGTCACACATGATGTGGTTTTGTGAGCTATTCGTGGAAGGTGGTGATGGTTTCTTCCCTGACTCCTGATGATTCAGTTGACCTGAGACTGGGTCGGTGTGGGAGGTATTTGACTTCGGTTGCTACCAAGTTCCACTTTCACACCAACTCTCTCTCAGACACTTTCTCTTGCTCTTCTCTTCACTCCCTGGAACGTACACAGATGCACACCTTGTTTGTGTGCAGACGGCTGTTGTTTGATAGCCGGCTCTCCCAGTAGATCTTCAGACGTTGTTGTTGTTGTTTGCCTGCGTTGGTTGCAGTGTGTGACTTGCATTTGCCCAGGCTCCTTGGAGGGAGTTTGTTTTTGTTCTCACTGTTGTAAACAGGGTGGGGCTCCATTCCCAAACCACTCGGTTGGAGATAGTTATTTTCACAGGAGTTCTTTTTATTTTTTTGTTTGTTTATCATTTAAGAGATTAGCCTTGGATGGAATCATGTGTTTGAGCAGATAACATTTTACTGCATTTGCTGATGTTGTTTTTGTGATTGGGGAAGACGTCCGCTCTGCCTTTGTGCTGCTGATATTTCTAACTTTGTTAGCGTTGGCTGATAATTCACTGATATTCTTGTCCTTCCTTGTGATTAAACTGAGCCAAAATCATCATTTCAATTCAGACTTTTAAATGTTTCACATTGCAATATCTTCCTTAAAAAATACAAAAAAACAAAAAAAAAACACCTAACACATTCATCATGTTTAATATTTTACAGTTTATTTTGTGTACATTTTACGAATATTTTCATTCATTATTTCATTCATTCCAATATTATGTTTTCTCCAGGTAGGAGTACATAATTATTTTAGACTCAGGAATATTTGTGACCTTACTGTGTATGTTAGCTAACTTTTTTTTTCTTCTCAATTTTATCAATTTTATTAATTTAACTTTTATTTTCAACAATAAAAATAGATAATGGCAGATAAATTACTTCATGTCCGGTTCCAGGTTCCAATAATACACTATATGGCCAAAAGTATTTGGACGCCTGACCATTACACCAACCAGGTACTGTAATGACGTATTCAAATACATATATAGTCCTTTAATATGGAGTTGGTTCCTCTTTTGCAGCTGCTTCCACACAAACTTTGAGGAAGACTTTCCTCAAGATTTGGAAAAGGCTCTATGGGAATTTGTGTCCATTCATTCTGTAGAGCATTGATGAGGTCAGACACTGATGTTGGGCTCGCAATCTCTGTTCCAGTTCATCCCAAAGGTGCTCCACTCCAAACTCTTGTCTTTATAGTCATTGCTTTGTGCACTGGGGCACAGTCATGTTGGAATGGAAAAGGGTCTTCCTCAACCTGTTGCCAGAACATTGGAAGCATAGCATTGTCCATAATGTCTTGGTATGCTTGAAGCACCTAAATTCAATACTTAACAGGTGTGGCCAAATACCTTTTTCCACATATTGTAATTTGTTGTTGTGAGTTCCTTGTTAGGAATGGACTGGGCAAATAAGTATCTGTTTCTAGCTTACCTGCTTACCACTCAGCAGTTAGGTCACTGTAAAGAACACTGTCAGGTTTTTTTTCTTAAAGTGTGGTTGTATGAGGTACTGACACAGTCAAAGCTCACATCGCTGTGTATTCCCCCAGCATTCTGCCATTGTTGTGAACCAGCCCGAGACATGGATGCTTGCCTTCATAGAAAATATGGCTGGCAGTGGGGAGACGATGAAAAACAGTTTTTTAGCCACTTAACAAAAAGACTCGGCTAATAAAATCCACCGCAACCATATCTCAAGATTTTACTCACTGCTTTATAGTACTGTTGGACAGCCTTTTCCAGCTGGAAAATTGAGTTTCTAAACCACTTACTCTCCCTGAACAAAGTCCACAGAGAAAATTGTGTTTTCTTTTTTTTTTTCCCCTTGCATGGATACAGGAGCTGCTGGTCTACTAGTGCCTTGTTTGATAAGTTTGTGTTATTTAAGTAAATTTGAATCAAGTATCTCAAACTCACAAAATAACAGATATGAACTTGCAGGTGGAGGCAACAGTGGATCAACTCCTTTGTGTGGTGAAATTTGTGATTTTCATGATGGACTTTGGTGGAAAACCCTCCCCAAAAAACTTCAGCTTCCAGTCAGATATTGAGATATTGTACAACAGTGAGTTCCGACCAGTTGCGAGCAAGTGATTTAATTGGACGAGAGTCATTGCATGAGTGCTGGTATTGAATAAAAAAACATTTTTTCAGAAATAATATTTGAATTCATTTGTGAATAGGAAAGGCGGAAGGAGCAGGATACTTTCGTGCAAACCTTCAGATGTGCAAGGGAGGTCATGGCAGTGAGTGGGCATAGGCACAATACTAAATAAAAGCCTAAACCGCTGTAGCTTCTAATATTTAACTATGAAATAGCGTCCGTAGAACTGTTGTATAAAAGCAATGTCACACTCGACGTTGTGCTGTTGTTCTGAATATCTGCATACATGACTGCATCACAGCCATGCTGATATCCGGGACAGCACAAGACTTACACAGGTGTAGATGATGGCTAAAAACAGTTTTTCATTGTGTCCTCCCTGGCAGGCAAGTTTTCAGTGAGGGGGAGCATCCGTGTTTCAGGCTGGTCAGGCTTGACCAAATGTCACTACCTCGTATAACCATCGATCCATCCGATTTCTTCCGCTTTATCCTCCACATGAGGGTCTTGGAGGTGCTGTGCCAATCTCAGCTGACATGGGGCGATAGGTGGGGTACACCCTGGACATCGCCAGTCCATCACAGGGCCATATATAGAGAAAAACAACCATCCACTCACACTCTCACACTTATAGTCAATTTTTAGTGTCCAATTTACCTAATCCCCATATTGCATGTTTTTGGACTGTGAGAGGAAGCCGGAGAACCCGGAGAAAACCCACACACACACACGGGGACAACATGCAAACATGCAGAAAGGCACTTCATACAACCACACATCAAAAAACTTCACAATTGATAATATTTTGAGTCAGAAAATTATTGTACTTTTCAGGTGGGTGTTTATTAAGTGCTATGTTAAGATCCACACAAAGATCCTTGTCATGTGCGATGCATCTGTGGCTTTCACTCAGCATCAGAGGCTGCGGATGTGCGTAAAGTCCCTTTTCGGCGGAAGGTGACAGCCACTGTGGCTGTTGCTGATCCTGCTATGGTCTCACCAGAAACACACAGCAGCCTGCACAGCAGTCAGCTGTGCGACGTGCTGCGAGCTGCAACTTTCAATTGGTCAGCAGCAGAAAGTGTGCACTTACCCCAATGTTATGTGAGGATCTCACTGCAGTGAATACCGAGGCAGAACGTGTCTGCAAGTGCTTTGTTCATACAGTTTTAACATAAGTTCTAAAATATTGATATTGCTCAGTCATATTCAGTTCTACAGGATCATACTGTCTACTGGACAATATTGCCAAAAATATCATGATCCCAATAAATGTCAGATTTTTTCAGTGCTTTTTCATGGAGAGAAAACTTCAAACAGAGAAATTTGTTTTAACGTGTTATATCTCAACAAAGTTTTGCATAATACAGAAACGTTATGTCAATATATTAAATAATTTAAGAAGTTACTGCAATAATCATTGTCCCACTCTTGTACAAGGCACCAATAGTTTATGTCTCGAGGAGTGTAAGGCGCAGAGAAATAAGATTAGGTGTTATTATGTTAATCAGATTATATTCAGGTCTCATTTGCCTCCGCTTTGCACAATCCGAAGCTCATTTTCACTCGTAATTGCATTCAGTAATCCCAGATACTTAATGTTGAGTGTATATACAGTACTTAACCATATATTTAACAGGACAATCAAACACACACACGAACAAAACAAATCCATTTTAGATGCACGATTTGTCACATTCAAATTGTTTTGTCAATTCACCTTAAGTGCAGTTTCAATAATAGCACGAGGAAGTATTCTCCTGTTTCATAACACTGATGTTCCCTTTGTCCCGACGGTGAACACACGCACACGCACATGTAGAGACAGACAGTGGCGGCAACACACAATAGCATACTTGCAAAATGTGACCTGTCAAAAACAAAACGAGTGTTTACCGCGCTGAGAGGAAAAGCCAGCGGCAAGAAGTTGATGTTGTAATATTGGATGGTGAACCTGAGCAGTCCATTGTTCAGCTTTAAAAAAAAGCACAAACACATACTTGTAAGCTCTTGAATATTTGTCTCATGAACCAGCATCTATTTGCACATATGCACTTCATCTGAATGGCTCAATGCTGAATTAGCTCCACGTCCCTGATTCTGCACAGATTTATGAATTAGAACTGGAAACTTTGTCTCATGTTGTTGTGGCTGTACGAGATATTTACGTGAGCGACGGCTCGTCTAAAAACAGACCCAAGATAAAGACGGAGAGAGCGAGAGAGCAGAACGAGTAAATGAGTGGGTGAGCAAGAGAAAGAAACATATCTGAAAGTGAAACTTTATGTACTGTAGTACTTTGTTCCACGTAAGAGCGAAAAAGCACGAGAAAACGTCTGACACGGGATGAAATGGTATGGTATGGCGTGGTATGGAATAATACTGATGATCAGTTGAACTCGAGGTTAAAGCAGCGCGGGGGAGGGTTGGGCTAACGTGAGAAGTTATTGTTTGTATGTCTGTCAAGTTTTGTGATCGTCGGAAATTTGGATTTGAATGACGTGACTGAACGTTGGTCTTAAATAAGCAATATTAACAAGCAGTGAATGAGTTCAACTCACTTAACATGTGTACGTGACGCTCAAGTGTGTCTTGAATAAACCTGATGTTATAGCCCCTTTTCACAGCAGCTACTTTTTTGACATGAAATAGTAGAACAAAAAGGTTTTTAACAATAATTAGGATTCCACTCCAGTTTAAAGAGAGCCAGGGCCGTGCTATTGTTCAAGTGTAAGGGTAGCTCACTCTAAATACTTGACATTTACCTGTAGATACTGTATTCTTTTGTGAAAAATGTGAAAACTGCACACAGATAATTACACTGTACGTTCATTATAGCATTACCTGAAACCTGAAATAAAAATATTGGTGACCTCAGGTTTTTGCCAAAAAGCATCATCGCTACTATTGAGAAAAATCAATGCCTGATTCTTCCAAGAGAGAATGACCATTTTTCAGGAATGCTACAGAAAGAGTTGATTTATATTTTTTGGGATGGAGGCGAGCTGTCTGTATTTTTTTCCCCGTTTTTGTTGCTTTTCAGTGTAGGAAGTTGCTGCAAATGTTAGAACAGCAACCTCTCCACCAGAGGAACGCGTACACACAGCTGCTTATAGAACAGCCAATAGGAGTCCCCTCTTTTTCTGAGCAGCACTGTGGCTGGTCAAAGTCTCTTGTTATAGACCAGATTTCTCCAAGGCTGGGAAAAGAGTCCCGAGGAAGTGCTAAATGGCTAGAATCGGTTGTTTCTCTTGTGCACACTTGCAGCCATGTTTTCAGTGACTGCAAGTGTCTGTTTGGAGTTTGATGTCAAAGAAAGAAAGCTCACACGAGACCACATTCTGACAGAGACGATGCTGCTGTAAGGAATGGTTTTGTGGCTAAGAAGCTGAAACCTGATTCAGAAAGGAGGGAGTGTGAAGGAGTGTTTTTTTTGGTAAACACTATGCATTTTCCTCCTGCAAAAACAAACGCTCGCTATGACATTTCAATATGCTGTAAGTTTGCAAACTTCCTTGAGGCCTTTGTTGAGAAGTTCTAGGACACAAAATTAAAACAAAAGTGTCTGAACATATTTGTTCAGCTGTTTTTTTTTGTTCAACCAAACAATTGTTAGGCAACTTGCATCATGGTAGAATGTTGTAGTTCTTTTTGTGGCATGGACCCAAAACCAGACATTCCACAGTGCCAGGTGATGCAGGCCCTTTCAGGCTTTGAGAGAGAGCTGAAATTCACCCTGTTGTAAGTTGATATATCACAAAAAACAATATTGGAGACATTATTTGAAGGTTGAGATCTACATTGAGTCCAAACGCGAGTGAATCTGACAGGTGACTTTTTTTGATGCTACTGCATCGTGCACATCATGAGAGCTGCTTTTCATCGTGGCTCGCTCTTGTTGGCCACTTTCTATTTACTGTTTACTAACTTTTGTTTGAAACTGACTACACCTGTTGTAAATGCTGTAAACACGGGGCGGTTTAAAGCAATCAGCGGTTCTTAGTTATTGGATATTTTTCTAAAAGCTTTTTCATGTTGTGTATGTGGAGTGTATAATGTACAAGCTTTTAATGTGCTGACCAATCAATTCCGCGCACCGAAAAAAACAACTTGCAGAGAGAAATGAGTAAATCAATCTTTTCATATCCCACCACTGTGTGAGTGGAGTTGGACCAGGCTTTTGAGTGCATTTGTGTGTACTTTATACACTATTGTAAGCAGTGATTGAAGGGCTAATTCAAAGAATTTTAATCACTCAGCCCAACCCTCTTGCAGTGTCATCTTTTTTCAAATGTCTCATAAAATGAATAGATGAGCAGTCTCTTTTTAGAGCATAATGGCCACATTAGAATAGGAGATGGATAATAGATGGAAACTCGGTATCCTTCATGCACTCTGTTTCTCTTTCTCTCCCTCTCTCTCGCTGTCTCTCTTAGGCGCTCTGATCTCTTTTATCTATAGCGCTGCTGTGTAAAAGACCTTGCAGGGCACAGTGAAGTGTTCAGTTGAACCTCACACAGACAGAGGAATGGAAACGCATAGGTGACAACACTTTGCGCTGTAAATTGTAGACCAACTGGTGCAGGATTGATTGTTCCGGCTTAGCTAATGTGTAATTTCATGCCGCGGAACCGATAATAGGTTTGTTTTGTTTGCGATTCGCCACCTTCATTGATTGTGATGCCACACCCTTGCAACCGATTCACGGTGACAGCTCTTTTTCCACCAAGTGAGATCATGCGATCGGAGACGGTGTGTTGTTGTTCTCATCGTCAGGGCCAACCACACAGTGACAGTCAGTATGTAAACAACAGCACAGACAGTTTCTCATCGGCAGGCTGACAGTTTCTTAGTGCCTAGCTGATGATTCATCGGAGTATTGCTCTCTGTCTCCCTCTCTCTCTCTTTACTCTTCACTGTATTTATGGCAATTTCAACAATTTGCGCTGCGATCTTTGTTCACCACGTGCACTGTGATATACTGTTAAATAATACCAAAGGCTATCCAAGGTCACTCACTTCTTTTTTTGGACTCTGATCCACAAATAAGCAACAATATCCCTGATCATGTGAGCAGACTTGGAAAAACAACTGTTGCTGAGATGATGTCACCTGTCAGCAACAGGTAGAGTTCAAAGATAAGCTGTATTATAATATGTTGTAAATAACTGTGCATAATAGTGACAAATTGTAAGCTTACTCGACGGATTCAAATGATTTCTAGTTTCTTTTTAATGTTGTATGGTCTTTTAAAGGATTATGTGCCATCTATCATTAACCACCCTGAATTGAAGGGTGGATCTAAAAAGTCATATGTCAAATGTGAATAGTCAGCGATGCTTTACAAAGGAGATAACACACTTTCAATCATTTCCAGGTGTCTGTGTGTCACACCAAGTGAACACGAGCATAGATTATTTGAGGTAGATTTATTTTATTTATTCGGTGCTAGCATTTTCTGATTCCTAGCCTTTCTTAAGTGAACTTAAATTAAATGTAACATAAATATTGATTGCTGGACATTTGATACGTTAGTAAAGTAATTTACAACTGATCCTCAAGTACAAAAGTGTTCAACGATAATGTTTTGCTAAACCTGCTACAAGGCCGTTTTCTACAAATGTAGTGAGATGAAAGCATGTCATCCACCTTCTGTGTTGGTTCTGTACTGTAAAATAAAAAAGAGCTTGCATTAGATAGTGACAACAAAACAAATTTTATATACACACCTTGCTGGCTCCAGATAAAAAAGGGATGAAGGTGCCTTTTACCCTTTTCTGCCTCTTCAGATAGTATGTTTTTTTATTAGAGACAAGTGAAGCATTTTCTTTCAAGGACACCTGGCAGCGAGGTAACAGGAAGCAGAGATTTTCTTTGCTTTCATGTTTGGGGAGTGAAACCTCAGATATTTTTCTGCTTCCTACACTTGTGCTAATGTAAATGATTTGCATGGAGTTGGTCCCTGCTGATTAAGGCTGTTTGGACTGTTCTTCTTTGGAACCGTGCCAATTGAATTTTCTGCCTTCTAACACGCTTGGAGAGTGGGGAATATGGTTCTCATTGCGCCCGAGGCTTGATCTCCTTTTTGCCTCCCCCCATCCTCTCACATCACACTCTGACAATTAGTGAGCTCGACCATCCCCAAATGACACACATAATTAAAGAGTTGGCATTATAATTACAATGTGTTTATTGTCTGTTTATGAGTTCTGTGCTGTGCATAATGCACTGGGAGATGTCTTTGGTGTAAATGGATTGAGGGCTGTTAATATACTCTGTGTTAAATGTGATTTCATGTGGTTAACATCTCGATACTTCCTTTATCAGCCCTTTGACAGTTGCTCTGTTTGTCGCACACAAAGCAAATTGGCTGACAGCAGAAACTGGCACCCGAAAAAAGGCAAATTATTTAGTCATGGGCTTTTAAAGCGTGCGGCAGTAAATGCATGTTAAGTAAATGATGCAATTTATTCCCCTTCTCCTCATTGCCAGGCTGGCTGCCATGGGACTTGTGCCAGCTTTAAATAAGTTGTACCCAGATGGTATTCACATGATGCCCACTTGGTTACAAACTGGTCCTGGGGAATAAAGCTGACTGCCACAACAACCAGTAGGTCAACCAGTGAGCCTGTTGCTTTTGCTCTCTGCATGTGCAAATGGTTTAATGTTGTATCACTTTGCTGAATTCTTTGGGAGCACTGTACCTCAGGGGTTGTAAATGAAATGGAAAAGACCCCATTAATGAGGAGGAACAGATATTGTCAGCAGGAGTCTGTTTTTTCCCTCTCTCTGCTAATGTTGGGCTTCTTGCTTCTTTGGGAAAAGAGAGACGGGGAGCAGAGAGAGTGATAAACACTGTCCCTCCTGCTCTGCAGCTGAGCGGCTCTGTGGGCTGCCTGTCTCTCGGAGAAGTGGTGAACTGTGTCATCTCCAGCCACTAACAACCAACAGCTGCTGCACCAGCCTGCAGAACAGGAGACAATGTGGAACTGATTTTCTAACGAAATAAATAAACAAAGACTGGGGGGAAAAGAAGAAGCAATACCACAAACAACACACAGCTTATGCAAATGCTGGCGAAATGTGTTCATGAATCGATAAGCCCTATTTGTGTACGGAGAGACTATCGTACAAGAGTGACCGTTTAACACAGCGATGCACATTACTTTTGCAGTGTGCAGTTTTATCGGTAGTAGCTGGCCCCAAACATCTGTTTAGTTTTTTTCCCCCCTCTCTGGACTATGTTAAACCCACACATAATGATGAAACACACAAACTATTTGTTGTTGAGCTGTGACATGAAACAACCCAGTGGTGCTGCGTGTGTGTTTGTTAGTGTGTGCATGCATGTCACCAGATGTTCAAGACAAAGTTTTTGTCGTGAGGTGGGAGTGGGGTCAAACTGTCAGTAGGTTAAAGGTTGGGCAGCACAGAAAAGAAAGGGAAAAAAAATTGACACAGTTAATTAGCGATGAGAGATTTATCTGTGATTGTGATTTTAGTGTCACTGTGTTAGGTTATTTTACTTTGGGGGTTGAGAATTCTGTCAAGTCTGTGAGACAAGTTTTTCTAAATCCATGAAAGGAAAATGGAATCTCAACAGCTCGTCCCATTGTTTGGATTTTTCTCACAGTCACCTTGTAATTGTTTCTGTGTCATAAGTAGCTATTAGTATTGCTGGAAAATGGTAATGCTTTGAGAGAGCCATCTCTTCCAAGAGAATGGCTCTCTATCACACCCTCACATTCTTTTAAAAGGGAAAAGGAAGATGAATTTTGCCCATAAAGGCTGTATCACAAGGGCTTTTTATCCTAAATGGCTGTGGGGATTGTTATCTGTGGGAAGTGTGTCCTGCCTCCGTCGTGTTCAATCAAGTGTCCACTTAGCTGTGACTGGGAGTAATTGTTCCCAAGTGGGCCACACACTGACCTGTTAATGTCGGCGTTGACCCTCTAACCTTGTCAGCATGTCTTGGGAAGGAGTTTAAATCATGTGGATCTCCTCCATGTCTTTACGCTACTGGGTCAAGTGGGCGTCGGCCCTGAAAGACCACTCTCTTGTAATTGTCCCCAGTAGCATGGGTCAGCAAAGGGTGTTCCTAAAGACCGGCCCTTATGAGATGAGGTGTCGGGAGTGGTGTGACTTCATGGGTCAAGCCATTGATCCGATACAGCACCGATGTCCACCAGTGTGGTTGACCTCTCAGTCACTGGCTCGATTCTGGTTGAGTACGGCTACATCCACGCCACTGCTGTTTTCATTTCAAAACTGCATTTTTCAACAGATATGTTTAATTATTGGGTCCATGTCAGATCTGCATAGATACTAACACACCTGAAATAATCTACCATATTCAGGTGCACTGGGCACACATGTGCCAGTGGAAACAGAAAGTTGATTATTTCCTCTACAATTCTTTGCGTAGTTCAATTCAGTAAGAAAAGGGAAAGGATTTTCTGCAATTTCGCCGATGACGAGGAGAAACTGAAACTGAAAGACAGTGTTATCGTAGCTTTTCACTCACAGCTAATAGTGAACAGTCTTGTCGACGATCGGGAAAGCAAATGCGGGTCACTGCATCGCCTTTTCTTAAGGTTTCATTTTCTGCAGGTCTAGACTAAAATGTTACCCTGCACAAAATGGAACCAGCTGTGTTTTTCCAAACGTATCCGTTTTTTGGGGGTTTGAAAATGCTCGGATAGTGTGGATGATAGGGAGTGTCTGGGGCAAAACTAAGCAAGTGTGGATTAGGGCTGAACAATCAAATAATTTTCAAATCAAAAGTTGAAACTACAAAATCACTAAATCATTAACATTTTTAATGTTGCAATTAAAAAATTTAATGCATGCATGTTAGAAACATTACATATTTTGTTTTCAAGGTAGTAGAGTGTAGCAGTTCATTTTAAAAACCCAAATCACAATAAATGTCTTAAAAGCCCCCCTTATTTGACACAAATTAGTCACCCCTAGCACGGATGTAGCCTCAGAGTGGTTTGGTCTGGACTCCAGATCCATCCCTCGCTCTGTAGTCGGTGGTGAACATCTTCTTTTTTTATACTTGGCTTATCGTGGACTTTGTCTGTTTCACTCTCAGCTTTTCTTAATTTTAATGAATTTGAAAAGGTTACAAAACTTCCTCGTTGTTATTCGTCCAGAGTACAGAGACGGCACTTCCACATTTAATCTCAGCACACCTTTCTCCTAAATGACCAGCATCAATAACATCACATGATATAATGCACTGTAAGCTGGTAAGGAAGAGTAAAGATTGTAATCCAAAATTTTAAATTATTTTCAACAGAATATACTCTTATAATAATCTTGAATACACATAATCCTGGAGCAAAAAGAAAAGAGAAATTATCGTGTTAGCCCGACTAAAACTGGGAAACGGAAAATAATTAAAGGAACAGCAAGAAAAACGGAAGAGAAATCCAGACCGGTGCATTTTTGGACTGACAATGAGACTTAATTAAGTATTTTGAAGTAAAGGCACTGCATGATCTTTCACCAGGTGGAGCCATACTTTCTCTTCATGGAAAAACGATGCGTGAAAGCAGGCTTCATGTAGCTCAGTTTCATGTCCACACATCGACCGCAGAATTTTTTTTGTAACAGTGGTATCTGTGATCTATGTCATGTTTTTAGATGCTCACCCTCTTCTCTCTCTTATGAATCAGTGTTGTATTTGTTTTAGTTTTAGCTGCTATTATTCTGTCCTGGTTTGTTCGGCCGGGGTGGCAAACTCGGATCAAAGTTCCAGCCTCCTGGAAATGAGATCAGGGTCTGCGGTGGGTCTGGAAGACATCAGTGGACTTCTACAGCCCGCATCTTTGAATATTTCGTGTGAATAAAGGTTGAGGTTCCGAGGGCGAGTGCTAGTTCAGCCTTATTAAAGCTATAGTGTGTAACTTTTAATATGAATAAATGTCCATTCCACAATAATGCTGATTTAACTTGTCAGTGTTTTACAGTTTAGCAGTGGTTTAGCAGGTGTCGACAGACAATATTCCTGTGCTTACCACAGAAAGGAATTTGTTTTATTTCAAGACTGGCAAAGATGAGGTGGAAACTACCAAGAAAATACCAAGAAGTGCCCACGAAACGTTTCAGAAGTGGTTTCACAGCTTCACGAAGTGTCACGTTGAGATACCGGTGGTGTTTTGGCAATTGTTTAATATTTCCTAGTGGGAGAGTGGAAGTTATGCATTGGAGCTTATTTTTCATTCAGCCATTGCCAAACTTAACCACTTATAATCTACCAGATATTTACTGTGTATTTCCAGCAGCTGATTCAGAGCCATTGTCCATCAAGTGGATACGACTTAAGAACTGTGAATGTCATTATTCACTGTTTTTTAATAGTTTTTTTTTTTTTTTTCCTAAAGTTATCAAACTGAGAGCAGGTGACCCATATCTCTCCCAAAACCCATCGTATTAGCACCCGCTGCGTGCTTATTTATGACCCTGTTCATATTTCTCAACAAGGACAGGCGGCTTTAAAATACCTGTCTGGATTGTCTGGGACTTTGCGAGTGAGTGGCAATTAACACACGCTTGCAAAGTGGCTCAAAGTAGAGTTTCTTCTGAAACTGACATAGTTTGTAATTTGAGTGAGGGGAGGGAGGGGGGGGGGGGGGGATTACAACCACATGTTCCCAGAGCAGGAGCGAGCAGTGTGTTGAACAGCTGGCATGCAAAAGGCCTCAAAGTGAGATGACTTTATTATTGGACTTGAACATTTTCAACTATATGTTGGCGTCTATAAGATTGCTGTATAGTATTTGGTTGTTAAATCTTTTTTATTGACAAATTACATGATAAAACTTCACCACTTCGTCATTATTTTTCATTAAGTTGCAATAAAGACTCCAAATCAAAGCTATCTGCTAAGTGTGTGCACCCCAGTGCTATTTTAACATCTCTTTTGTTAGACCACATACAAATCCTATTTCTCATGGAAATTCTCATCAAGCGGTTCTCGAAAGGATCGAGTAAGTTTAATGTTGGAGACATGTCGGCAAGCTCCACTGAAAACCCAGAGTGCCCTCTGTAGTTGAGCTCAGAGAGAGAAGCATGCTCCTTTTGAGGGGCATGGAGATACAATAGTGCAGCCATAAATCCACAGGGGGAGGTGTCTTGTGGGATCAACGTATTTTTGGGAGTAATGACAGGCATGTAACCGAGCAATCAGAAGGGTCTTATCTGGGGCTGATGGTAGGTTCAGGAATGTGGACAGGCTGTGGAAACAGCGGCTGCACGAAAGGAGTTAGTTGTATCCAACACTGGTGAATTACGAGGCGATGGGACGTCGGGGCTGTGGGTTTGTTGTGTCTGGTTGTAAAGCTACACTGATCTGCACACAAAAAGAGTTATAGATTTGGTTTCTGACACACTTTCTCACAGAGCAGGCCAATTAACTGGGAGCTGTACTACTCTGCTCTGCTGCTGCTGCTGCTGCTGGAGACACAGACACATTAAACGACAAAGTCGTACACAAATATATCACAGGGGCAACAAGCCACACATGCAGCCATGACTTCTGTGACAGGGACAAAACCAGAAGCCATCTATTCTGTTGCCTCATTTGCATGATGTGAACCGTATGTGGAAGTCATTAGCATCTTTCCACTTGTTTATCTGGCTACAGATGAATGCTTTTGAGCTTAACACCAGGTTTTTGAATAAACAAAACATCCAGCTTGTTTTTGTTATGGAACAAGTCAAGTCATTCATCATTTATGTAAAAACAAAATAAATATGTGATATCTTAGGGTGGAGACCGGAGACCAGTGCAGGTTTTTGGAGGTCATTGTTAGTGTGTATTTTTTTTTTTATGGTGTGATATGTGGTGAACAGTATTTTGCCTTTGTGTTAGTCAAAGTGACAAACAGTTTCTGATTTTGCAGCCTGTTGCAGTTACATTTCTCATCCCATTTCAATGTGGGCATGGTTGTGATTCATTTCAGATTCCATTTTCCTTTATTTTTTATTTCGGTCAGTAGTAAGTGTAATGATTTTGAGACAAGTCAAGTCATTTTTTACTGTGCATTTTTTTGACATTAAATATTTTTAGTAAGCCATTTATAAATCATTTCTATACTTTTCCCCCAATATTTCAAAAAAGATTAAGTGAACAAATCATCGTCACTAATATCACAATTTCATCTTAAATCCTATGTTATTGAGAATTATGGCAGTCAACTGTAATTACATGTCTTTTTCCAACTATGACACACAGCAATTTGACTCTAATGCAGCACGTGTGTTACTTGACCGGTAACTGATAGATGTATATTTGTTTGCCACTATTGCGTCGCAGCTAATCTGCATGTTCAGATATGAATGAAAGATAATATGAATGCATGTAGGCCAGGATGTGCCAGAAGGAATCTGTGTGTCATAACGTTTCATGTACTTGTGGCTGACGACGATCACGTTTACCTTACCCATTACTTATGTCATATCTGTACATGTGGGCTCAGCGGACCAGCTCAGGGGTTTCCCCACCTTTTCACTTCCTGTTTGTAATCGTTGTATCTTTCCCCTTCCTTCCTTCTCTCTCTCTCTCTATTTCTTTGTGTGTGTGTTTGTGTCCTCTCTGAACACCCACTCCTCCGTGTCTCTGCCCTCAAGACTGTGAGCTGAATTGTCATTTGAGGAATGGAGTGCCAGTGTGTCCGGCACCAGTGATCAGGGTATGTGGCAAGCTTCCCACTTATCGATCTCTTGCTTAATCGTTGAACGCGTGTGTTATCACTCAAGCGTGTGTTATGTGAAATGACACTGGAAGGTTTGAATCTGCCCAAAACTACTTTGAATTAGAACCCAGTGGATTTGCTTTTTTATGTTTTCAGCTGTTTTGGTCAGTGATGATGTGTAAGAATGAAAACAATACAGTAGTGCTGAATATATTTGGGGAAAAATTATACTTTCAATTATTCACAACAGTGTTGCAAATATTTTTGCATAAATATAACTGCAGGACTGCGTTTGTGTTGACTGGAGTTGTTCCAGTTAAATTCAGCAGGGCCACTTAATCCTGGAGGACCAGATTCAGAGAGACCCACCGTCTGTCCACTTTTAAACTATCTAAGGCTAATTACAGTCCTACTTTGACTGGAAGACACGATCTTTCACCAGGAGGAAATGCAGACTGATATTTCTTGTCACAAACACACAAAAAGCAAGTGAGAAGTGAGACAGGAATGAGGCGTGAAACCACGTTTAACCCTTTAACACCAAGCGTATCGCAGATGACACGCTTGCCCAAGTGCACTTTGCATTACGGTAATTATGTGAAGGTCTGTGCTGTCAATGGTGAATCGGGGGAATCTGCGTCTTTTTCGCCAGAGAGGAGAGAGTTAGAAAACGCCTGTACATAGTTTCCGTTTTCTTTGCCTATTTTTGGACATTGAGACAGAAGCTCAAACAAATGGTACTTTAATTGTGTTTTATACTGTTCAAATTTCGAATTTAACACGCAAAATCTGGTGCATACACTAATTTAACATGCAGTAAATTGTAAAGAGCTGCCAGATATGGAAAGTTATTCTGGAAGAATGGGCAAAAACACTTAGTTACAGGACATTTTCTGGCCCTTTCATGGTTAACATAAGCAAAAAAGTGTCTGTGTGTCACTCTCTGTCACTTATTTTGACACTGAGTGGAATGGTAAGGTTTGGTACAGTACGGTACTGTACCAGCACTAACTAACTTCCATTCTTTGGCACCCTTCCCTTGGGGCACCAGAGTAAAATGGTACAGTGCGGTCAGGGTGGAGCTTGTCCGGCTCCACTCACGACAGTCGGCTGAACGGGCGAAGGCAAAATGTCACTCCCTTGCGATTGGTGTAAATTTCCCATGGAAGTTGAGGCAAACGCCCGCAGGCTATTCTCATACAAAGCTGGACGTCTTGTTGAGACAAATTGCCACAAACTGAGCAGGAAAAGAAGAGCAGCTGGATGTCTTCTGCTGTTTTTCTTTGAGTTGTTGTCTGTTGTGACGCGTTCGATGTCGCCATTTGTTGCGACGTCAAGCTACGCGGCCGTCAGGCACATCGCACACTCGGCATACCAAATAAAGATACTGTTTTCAGTTGAAATGCAAGCCTGACCCAGGGCTTTACCACTCCATTCTGTACATACTGGACCAAATGATGGAAACACATCATTTTAAATCTTTTCTTATAATTAAAATAAGTGCTGGAATTTATCCTAAAAAATCAGAAAACCTTACTGTTGGTTAATGGACAAAAGGTCATTTTGAGGTTAAGGACAGACATTTTACAACATTTTCTGACACATTGTATGTCAAACAACTTGATTAATGGATAAAGTAGATTATTGATTACTGATCATGAAAGTCATTGTTAGTTGCAGCCCTACCCCCAGGTCAATTACAGGTCATTTGTCTCCATTGTTCCCCCTTGTCATTATAGCACGGTGTTGTGCATGTATATAAATATAGTAGGATCTGACATCTCGATGATAATAATAATAATTCCTTGTACAATTTAAATTCAATATTTGACATATAGCATGTCACCCTCTGCCTGAATGTCGCACCGTCAGCTGCTTTTATGTTGATGACGCTCCTTTGTTTTTAACATCTTTGGCTTTGCACTGTCCCTCTGTTCACCTCTGTTTGCCCCGGGAGCCCTGATTGGCTGAACGCTTTCTGCACTACAGTCTGGCTGTTAGCCAGCCATACTGCCGGTGGCTGCCGTGCCCCCTGATCAGAAGAGAATGTGACATTTGTGCAGAGGTAATGGAATCTGCGTGCAATTAAATCTCTGACTGTGAAGAGGAGTCTATCTCCTCCCCACTCCCGCCATCTCCTGCCATTCCCAGCAGCGGGGGGGGTCAGGCGTGATGATGAAACCGTCCCAGCAGGCCCATTGCCACGCTCTTCCCCAATCTGCATGTCAGGTTGTGTTTTTTACTTTTGCTGCACTAACCCTGCCTCTGTCTGACAATTAATTACAGCAAATATCCATTAAATATTGTACTAGAATTAATATGCGGTTATAAAAATGACATTACACGGCTGCAGTGGTAGCCATGCCTTAATGAATTCTGCTGCAGGTGACAGTTGTTATTTTGCAGTGAGTGTTGTTAGGCAACTGGTGACCTGTCCAGGATGTACCTTGCCTTTCGCCCCATGTCCTCTGGGATTGGCCCCAGTCTGCCTCCCCATCCTTATGTGGAATAAAAAATGGTAGAAAATGGATGGATGGATGTTGTTGGCCATGTTTTGATAATTTCCCTAATTGGCAGTGGAGTATTACAAGACAGTGAGGAAGAAAGCAAGGCAGAGGGCAGATTGATGCACAGATGAGAAGAGGGTCATATCTCTCTGCTGCCCTGCCACTACACTTAACGCCTCATTTGTGGGCTTTGTGGCCAGTAGCTTGAGTCTCTGAACTGTTGCCATTAAAGGAGGCTTTTTCCTGTCTGCTGATGGCGCACTTGCTTGTGGGTTAATACCAGGTCTCTCAGTACACGGACTCATATTTAATGGATATGCGTATCCGCAGGACAGCTCATAAACATAAAAACTCTCTTCTGCCTTTGTATTTGGTGAAGCTGCTTGGAAAAGGACGGAGAGCCACGTCATGCAAGCATTTCCCCCTGCACAGGTGTAGGAGTCGTTCCTATCTGTGCTCCTTGTCCACACTGGGTGGACGGAGGTGCAGGATATCCAGATCAAGGTTTGGCTGACTCCTCCCTGTGTCGTTCGCACCCTGTGTGCGTGCGTCTGTCCAAACCGTACACAGTCGGAATCCTCTTCACCTCAGCCACTGGACATAATATTCAACATGAATATTGAAAGGCAAATGTACGTTCCAGTTCATTTAAAAACACAAAAAAATGAAAGATAGCACTTTATTTTCCATGTGCTGCTGGCGAGTGTCTGAACCAGGCTTTAATGTGACTGTTTTTCTGTCATGTGTGACTTTCTTTCCCCATTCAGTTTCTCTGGTAATGTCTTTTGTCATGATGAATTATTCATGTCAGCATTGGTTGAAGGGAGCATTGTCTCAGAAAATAAGAGGGTCACTCTGTGTCTTCCTTTCTCTGCAGCGAAGGTTTAATTTGAACCAACAATCCAACGAGCCTTCCTCTTACCTCGTAGCACTATGGGTCATAATGAAAACTGCTGGGTCTTGACTTTATTGACTAACATCCTGCTAAACAAATAAAGTGCTTTTCCTCTCTGCTCCGTCGGTTTCCCTGTGCTACAGATGGCCTTGTGGTGCTGTGTAAAATGGAGAAAAGGGCTTAGCTTGGGGAAGGGAAGAGAAAGAGGCTTACTCCATTAGTGTCATTCGAATGGCGAATTAGATCAATCTGACGGATAGATGCAGAAAATTGTTTTAATTGTATAATTATCTGTGGTTAGCCACTTGTGCGGAAAAGTGCTGTGATGTGGGGGAAGGCCAGGGAAAAGCACATGTTGGCCTTTATGTGCTTATTTTGTCTTTGCACAGGAAATGAACAACAATCGGGGGGGGGTGGAGAATAAAACATCAACACACCCAAATTTGCAGACGCTCACACTCATTTCCCCACCCAGGGGGCAGGTTAGGATGTGCTCAGAATGAGGCTGCCCTTTTTAAGTAATGTGTCTGACCTGCAAGCCTTTTCCTTAGGCAAAGAGGACGATGCCTGGAACCATGTGACTCAGATTGCAGTTACAAAAATGTTCCAGACCAATAATTAACTCACTCAGTCACATTGAGCTGATTTCTGAGATGTAAAATCCTGGGTGACGGACCGATGACACTCCATACATATTTCCATATTTCCATTTGACATGTTACAATTACTGAACGACACATGTGGTTGTTATAGTCAGTTTTTATCTGCTGGACTTCTGTAGCTCACTCTCACATACTTCATCCTTCCCCCTCCTCAGATTATTGTTTTTATAGTTTTGGATCGTGTCGCATCCTCTGCACACAGAATGTCATTGCTGTCATTGCTGCTATGAATATTTTTTTTTTCCTGCAGCTGTTTTCACAGAGGTTTTGTGTGGAATAAACAGTTCCAAGCTTTTCCCCATCTGCACCCCAGATAACTGATACTTTGCGACGAGGGAATTTGTTTATTAAATTGGCAAATTCATGAAATATTCGTCACCCTCTTCGGCATCTTGACTTCAACGGGCAATATGTATGATTTGTAAAAACAGCGAGCACCAGGGTTTAAGACAAGATGTTGGAGAGCCTTGTCCTCCCTCCCATACTCCAGGCTCTCGTGGGTTGCCAGGTAGTTTCCAAAAGATTGATCTCTTGGGAAGCTATTACACCTGGTGTTACACTGTGTTTATGCAAATACCCATGCAAACACACACATAACTGTTAAAATGTAAATTTTTATAAACATCAAGTTAATTTCCAGGTGTCAGCAATAAGTGGATGTTGAATGTAAAAGTGTGTCTGTTCCAAGCAACAGCAGAGTCACAGCAGTGGAGAATTTCCTCATGATTAGAGGAAACATGAGCAACAAAATAACAATATGTACAAAAGATAGAGTGGGTTCTATAATTTTGGCTGAAGCTCAGTTGATAATTGATAATCTGTCCAGTAGAATTTGCCACATCAGCATCTATCCACAAAGTCTTCTCTGCGGAGCCTAATTTTTTCTTAATACCGTTTTATTATCCTACTGTTGTTGAGATGTTTTTGAGAGGGGTAGTGAGACCATTAGGGTTCAGTAATGATCAGCATTTCCACCGTATTGGTGAACTGTCACTGGGTGGAGCAACAGACCATGAACAAAAACACCAACAGAATTTGCAGGCCATTATTTAGTGCGTGGATGCGTCTTATAGTTGTCTTCGATGAAACACTAAATGAAAGATTTTCCGAGCCTGATGAGCGAAGCTGATCTCGGACAGAACACTGAAGGCTCTAAGCAGCTGCATCTGATTTTCAGGTCATTCAAGTGTAATAAAACAATGAAGAATGAAATGCTGGAGTTCTGTAGGCCTGTTCCCTCTTGAAGGAAAAGTTGAAGCAGATTTTATAACAGCGGAGACATTCAAGCACAGGTGCTACAAAACAAATTCCCCTCTTTGAGTGGTGGTTTCTGTTCCTGGTTTTGTCCATTATGTGTAACATTTTGTTATATAATAGACAGGTTGGTTTGTCGTCACAACAAGCACACCCTTAATCAGGATATTCACACAGCGCGTCTTGCAACACGAAGCAGTTTATGGACTCTGAGCATGTCGTGTCTCAGTTGTTGCCTTTGTCATGCTCTGTTGTTCAGCTGCATCTCCTGTGATAATGCACAGGGGATTAACAGGTAACAAGGCAGCGGCGCTCCTCTGAGGATGTCGCGCGTGGCTTTGAACGTCTCGAACAATACTACATAAACTGAAGAGGGAGCACCGACAAATGGTGAATTCCCAGCGACACGGGGAGCCTCCTCCAGGATAATGTGTTAATGAAAGGTGACAGGAAGGACTCCGGGTCTGGAACGAAGCCGGGGCAGCTGGTCAGAGCAAGAGAATAGGAAGCAGCATACACCCGGGCTAAAGTGCAGCGAGAAGCAAATTAAAGCTCATATCTGCCATCTCCCTTGCCTCCCTGCACTTTCCTGTTTGGACTTGAAGGTGATTGGGAGCCAAGGCGGTGACAGTTGACGGAAACTACGAGGAGGAGAGTGTATTTATTTACAGTGAGATGCTGCGATGCTTGTTCAGGATGCGGTTTCACGCAGGATGTACACCCCCCCCCCCCCTAACAAGCACACACGCACACACCTCCTCCCATCTGTCTCATCTCCACCCTCACACTACAATCCCCAGGTTTGATCAAGAATGGGAAGTGGGTTACTGGGGAAGGAGGAGGAGTAGGAGGAGGAGGGCTGGTCTGCTACAGCCTGTATTGTGTAAGAGGCTGGGGTCTGGACACAGTTCAGCAGAGAGCTCACTCAGCACGCCTTCCTGCCTGGCCCAGGAGGTGGTACCAGAGTCAACACAGGTCACTGAGAAAATGGAGTGTGAAGCATTTAGATTGCGCTGTGCGATAACCGATTATCTTCTGGTGTTACAAAGAAAGTGTGCACTGCATCGATCTGTTGCTACATCTACACTACTCTGTTTTCAATCAAAAGTACATAATATTCTGCTCCAAATATGCCTGCCATCGACACTAGCCCGCCGTGTTAGGCCTTATCCCCACAGAAACAGAACTTTACTTGTACAATATTTTCTTTTCCATTTGTAAACATGATATTGTCTTTGTCCTCATGTCCCCCCCCCACAACTAATTGCTGTAGTACATTATGCCAGGCCTGCATGTGGTGCTGTAACACGGCCACAGTAATACACCAAACAAAAAAAGGAGAAGAAGATGTGCAGCAGAGACAGATTTATCAAACCAGGGGGATGAAGTAAAGGACATAAAGGTTAAAACAGCGAATGGAACAAACAAATTCCAAACAATAGAAGAAGAAGACTACAAAGATAGCAACAGCCAATGCATCAGAGGTGGGGCTATGACATCATCATTTTTCTAAAGTTGTATATTGGTTGTATAGCTGATGTCACACAACCAAGGTAACACCCCCTGACAGGATACTGTGCTGTTTACTTCTCAGGCAATATGTCACACAACTCTCTCCACTCTCTCATAAAAGTGAAGATTGTAGATATCTATTGTGCCCCGGGGTGCCAAAACTAACAGGAGAACATTTTACTAGATCCCCACAGATCCAGAGATGGTGGAGGTGATTCGCTGCTATGAAACGTGCTCACAGCGAGCAGAAGACAAGCCGCACATCTGTGTGCAGCACATTTTCTATCACTCATTGTTCACACACTGCTGGCACAGTGTCATGAGCAACGAGGGGGTTAAGTGTTTTGCCCAAGGGGACATTGGCATGTAGACTAGCAGAGCTGGGAAGCTAACCCACAACCTTCGAGTCGCTCTACCACTGAGCTACCATCAGGAAAGTTGATCAGGAAGTTGAAGATGTCCGGATACTTGCAGGTCTGGAATTTGGAATTGGTCTGGGCATTGTAAGGATAGGATATATTCATATGTTTGTGACATGACGGCCGATCTCTGTGGATTTAAAGTGTGCAGTGAACTCTGACAGGTTGGATCCAGCACCGGTCCTGTTCATTTTTGGTGCATCTTAGACTGCCAACATGGAGGTTCTTAGACTTAGACTTAGACTTCCTTTTATTGCCATTGCACAGAATACACAGCAGTGAAAACTGGCAACGAAATTTCGTTGCTTGGCAGCAGATAAGAAACCAACACATAGCATTGAATTTTTGTCACTGAGTTTTTGATGGGAAATGTCTTTTATCTTACTGTAAAAAGATAGGGACCGAGCCACGTAACCTCCAAAGATCTACACAACAATGCAAGAGTGGCATTAAGTTTTTGGGGGGACTAGTTTTAGGGCTCCCAAACACCGATCCTTTGTGGATAAAAGGCAGACGCAGTACACAAACTTTCATTCTCATATGTACAGGCCCTTAGAGCCTTGGACATAAAATAGCTTGAAAATGCTGCTGGCTCCAGTTTCATTTGAAATCTCCAGGTCTGGGTTTTAGTCTGAAGATATTTGGATATTCTTGCCGCCCACACACACACTAACTTGACATTATTAGTTAGCACTGCACGCCTGTGATGCCTCTCCTGCTGTCTGTGTCAGCTAAGCTAGTAGGTGAGTCTGCAGATATGCGTGTTGCTTTGCCATCTTTGGTGTAGAACCTGAAATAGCTGCACATGCCACTTGTCAGATGCGTTGGTGTTGTGTTTGTGCACTCAAGCGGACAGTTTAACTTGCATGTGTTCTCATTGTCTGCGCTCACTGCACCCTGTGCTGGAATATGCGGCGATTACTTCAGGCAGTCTGCTGCACTTCTTGGCTGTAAAGTTGGAAATTAAACAGGATTTTAGGTTCGAGTTTTGACATCCAAATTTTGCATTAGAAGAAATAGCCTTTCTTCTCATATAGACTTGAAATACTAATCTGGATGCAAATCACTTTCAGAAACCATTTTCAAATGAAAACACAGCAGGTTGGATATAGGCTTTGTGTGGTGCAGAGAAAGTAAGTGTGTTTGAGAAACGTGTAAAAGAGAGGGTGTGTTTGAAGAAAGAGAGAGTGCATGTGCCCTGTCAGGAATTCCACCTTGTAAAGCAGGGATTAACGTGGAGCTGAGAGTGTGTAAATCCCAATAATTACACTGTACTATGTGGTTGCAGTACAATTACCTTTTGTCGTCACCCTACAATACAGTTTTCACATTACAATCAGCTGCTCAATTTGAAGATGAGTGTATTTCATTCATACCCCCCAAGAGAAAAAACTAAGCTAAATCTGACTTTATTAGTCAGATAAAGTGGAACATGTAGCAGCAGTAACACATGTAACACACACGTTTTCACCTGGCCTATAGTCGCTGCCGGCTTTCTTTCATCTGGTGAGATATGCATGTGAGTGTGTTGCTGAAAAGGTAAGCTGTTGTGATCTCTGCACGCTGGCTGTCATGTCGGCATTAATCCACCCCAAAGTTTCAAAGGCAGGTTTTATGGCCTGCCTTACGGCCTCATCTATGTGGACAGCGGCATCTAAACTCTGGAGAACCTGCCACATAAAAAGCACATCTGTTAAAGCCTAAATTGTAAAACAACCCCCACGTGTCCAGGCAGCGTTGAGTTAATAATACACTCAAAGTGCAGGTAGCACTCCCCACAGCAACAACAGCAGCGATTGCCTTATAATCAGTCATTTTGATCAGCTTTTTTTTTTTTTTGCTTGATGCAATTTTCTTTATAGCTTTTGTGAAGTTTTTGACCTTCAAACACATTTTCTCCTCAGCCAGTGTTTTTGGGGAAACCTTTTCTTTTTTCCTCCTGTATTTTTATTTTGACAGATTTTGTTGAAATGACGCTATTGTTGTATTTAGTTTTAATAACTTAAAGGATTTAGTTTCTCACAGGACAGGCCTATCACCCCACTTATGTCAAACATTTTATTTCAAACAGATTTATAGTTTCTTTTAATCTGGTGTGGTTTTACTTGCTATTGCTTGAATGTTGCTTATAATATTTGGCATTTTCTAAGATGATGGTATTAAACCCTAACAACATTAAATAGGGGCCTGACAATTTACAGTTTAACATAAACTTTATTATAAGTGAAAAATAAATGAAAAGAAAAGACAAATACAATCACATATATTGAACTTTATTTGTTAAAATGAATATAAATGTTTATATGTATTATTATAAATGTATGTCTCGTCTGCATGCAAACATCCTTCGTGTGGTTTTCTGTATCGGTAAATTTTTTTTCATATCTGCACATATATGAAAAATATGCCATATATTTGGTAAATGGTTTACCAGCAAATGTAAACCATTTGCTGGTTTACATTTACCAGCAAATGTAAACAATATTTAAATGATATGTCTGCAAAAGGTTAATAGTGATAGAGCCGTTCGCAGTTATGAATCTATACTTTCTGTCGATGTTGTCGAGTTTTTGCAGTGATATTTAGATTCTGTGGTTGAAACTCAAGGGGAAGTTTGTCATTTTTGAGACTTAAATTGAATTCTCTGTGACAGCAGTTTTATGAGTTGTTATCAACAGGGTTTCCTGAATATAGGGACTGTTAAATGTTAAGTAAAGTAGCTCAGACACATCATGCGCGCCTCAACCTTTTTGCTCATTAATTTAAACCGTGTCTTATATGACATAATTTAACGCACATTTACCTCCACATTCCCTCTTAAGTGACACCACTTTGTTGCTGTGAGTGACGGACAAACCAAAAACATTTTCTCTTTATCAGTTTCACTTTCAGAACCGCAACAAGCAACCCGACCGCAACCACAGTGCTGTAAAGCAAGATTTAGGTCGTATTGCTAAAAATGTTAAATAACATATTTTTATCCCTCATGGTAATAAATAAATGAAGCTTATTTAGTTAAATGCACTGCTGCAGTCTAAGTCAAAAAGTTCAACGCAGATGCACTGTCCTTGTCATTATTTTTACGGTATTGCACAGACATTGTTTGCTTTTTAACGCATTCATTGTACAAAATTAAAATCAATTAAAGCTTTTCCGAGCTGGTTAGATCAAATCCAGATTGTACTGCTGAGTATAGTCACACGGCAGCAACACCTGTTAGTGCTAAAGCCACAGTCTGAACGACGCTGCCGTGTTTGTGTTCAGTCTCCTCTGTGTTGTGATGCTGTCTGTAACTGATGAGGACAACATGGTTACATGGATCAGAGGAAACAGCTTTGTTATTTATGGTGATAGACAAAGCTCTGTGTGAGTGAAAGCCAGGTCTTAGCCTAATTGATGTTTTTGGAAGATGAGCTCAATTGGATGAGTCATTAGGCCTATTACCAGAGTTTTATTAAATGGCCCTGCCCAAAAGAAAATCCATCGCGGGGTATTTTTTCCTCCTACAGTAAGAATAACAGGAGGACCAAGCGGATTGGTAAAAAGGCGGATAATATATGTGAGAGATTGATCAGTGAGAAGCGACCCCATTATCTCCTGAGATTTTAATTACACTGTGCTCAGCTTGCATGTCAAAAGGCAGATAATTGAAGAAGGTAAAAGATGTGCCACATGTTATTTATGCTTTCACTTGGAGCTGGTAGAAAATTGTCTCTCTTCCCTGTGTGCGTTTTTGTTTTTTTTCTTTGTTCCTCTTCTTTCTTCTCCACTCCTTTTTTGGCCTGCACTGTATTTATTGTTGAGTAATATTGCAGATGTCAGAGTTGATCATTTTGTCGGGGTGTTGACAATCTGTGTGTGTGTGTGTGTGTGTGTGTGTGTGTCGGACAGAAACAGGATTCCTCCTCGGTCCTGTTTCTGTATTCTCTGCCATAGCCAAGGCCTTTAATGGTCTTCTTCTCAGATGTTGTGTTTGACAAATACTTCTTCAGACCTCTTCAAGATCCCTCTGTTGTGTTACTCTGATACTGCAAATTATTTATAGCTCCGTTCTACTTTGAAATCCAACAGCCCTTTTTTCTTTCTTTTTATAAACATCTTAAATGTAAGCCGGGCTGTCACACTAATAATTGCCCTCTAAAAAAGCCGTAAAAACGCACAGCACTGCAGTCTCATAGATCTAACGGAGGTAAGTTCCAGTGTCTTTAATGTTACTTTGTGTTGTGTATTTACTTTAATCGGGAGAAGTTCATCTCTTTGTAGCTGATGAAATTTCCTGGTCGGTGACATCAGCGATGTGTTACAAGTGTGGTGAAGCGTAACACAAACATTAAGAAGAAAAGAGTCGGCACAATGTCAGCAGGTATGGGGAGAATGTGCGCTATTCTCCACCGTTATAAAGTGCTTAAACAGTATCTGTCCACAGTAGTGTTCTGAAATGCACACTTAGGTGAGAGGGTGCAGGAATCCTTTTAACCCCCTTTCTTTCTTTTTTCTTTTTTTAAACCGTGTTTGTGAGCTGAGCAAAGTTCCCCCACCTGTGCAGTATATGTGTCTGTAAACTTCCTATTGACGGCGTGTTAAAACATAGGGGACACGTTGTTCTTTTTTTTTTTCAAATCTTGTTTGTTATTTTGCATGCTCACACAGATATCATCCAAACTGTGGTTTCCTGTGGAGAACTGTCTCTGTGCTGCAATTTACAAGTGCACGTGAACACAGTCTGTGCTCCTGTAAGCAAAGGCACATGTGCATGCACACACACAGGCAGGGTCTCAAACTCATATGACCTGAAGGACCGTGAACACCTAGTCTGCTCAGTTATTTAAAAAGAAAAGATATATGTATGTTGCAAAATGAAACTGTAAGTTAAATGAAGACACACATAAATTCTGCTTTATAACTTAATGTTAAGTGGCGGGCCACATATAATCTACTGGGGGGCCACATATTGTCCATGGGCCACAAGTTTGAGACCTCTGTTTTAAGGATTCTCATTATCTTCCATTCATTAGGACTAGATTAAGCCTCACACTAATCTAATCTAGCTCTAAACTTAACCAATTCCTGAGAAATTAGGTTCTGTGTTATTAGGACCAGGTTTTGGTCTCCATTAGGACTACTGGTGCTAAGTTTGTGTCAGTTTTTAAAGATCCTAAAGAGTTAACAAATGCATACACACACCCAGAAGAAGTCCTCTCTTCTCCTTTCTGTGTTGTCATCATCATGTGGAGGTGGAGCTTAGAGGGAGTGGGCAGGCAGTGGTCATTACACCTCAGCAGCTGATGGACATTTGCTCCACACATGATTTAGTGCATCACCTGGTGGACGCTGCTCAGAATGAGCACAGCATCATGTGAAACCATAATGAGAACTCAGTTCTAACTCATTTATATTTTCTTTTTCCCCCGTCAAATATAAACATCACATTGTAACCTATACTGTGCAACAGTGGATAAGGTGAAATACAAATATCCGTGGAGGATTTAGTGCACATATGACGTACAGGCTCATCTTTGCACATCAGAAACCGCTTTTTGTGCCTTTGCTTCAACTGACCAATATCTAAAAGCCATTAGCATCTTTCCACTTGTTTCCCTGCCTCAGCCGCAAGCCCGAAGGCTCCATCAGGCAGACAATGAACTTCATTAGATTTCAAGTTTTTATTTCAAATTTTATGGCGTTCAGTTTGAAGTGTTTTTTCCTCATTTTGGCCACTTTTTGCTCGGCGGATTAAGACCTCTGCTCTCTCAGATGCCAGCCAGCAGTATTTCACTCTGGCGATTCAGCCTCATCTGTGCTCGAGGTCTGTACTTTAATGGGCTTTATTGATCTAAACAACATCAGGGGTTGCGGTGATGTTATTAAGGCGGAGATAACTTCTGTGTAATTCCACTCCAACAATATATTAGCCTTTTATTGGTCTAAATAACTTTGCCTTTTAGACAGTAATGCACCAGTAAGTCACAGCGGCTCTTCATGTCGGCAGCATCTTAATAAAGCATTTCCTCTGGACATCCTGCTGTGGAAAGAGTGAAAAACGACAGGTAAAGAGGCATGCTGGGAAGTTTCCACGCCATCACTGCAAATGATCTCTTTTGAATCCATAAATAAACCTATATAGGAAAGCTGTGAACGAGAAGGGGCGGGGAGATTGGTGGAGGTTTGCACAAACATTTGGTACATATGGAAGTTCTGTGAGCAGGAACATATTTTGCATTTTAGTACACTGCAGTGCAGATTGGAGACCCCAAGTCATTGTAGAATTTAACAGGCTCGATTTAACCAAAACTGTAACTATTGATACTGTATGGTATAATGACTTTATATTCAAATCAGTCTAGTTGTGATCGTGATGTAAACAGTAGCAATAATAAGTCAATCATGTGTCTACATTATCCAGAATTAAAACTCCATTAGTTATTAAAATGTGGATGTAGCCGCAGTCTTTTCACATGAAGACAGAATGGGGGGGGGGGTTGTGATGTAATGAAATAAAATCAAATTAATTATAGTTTTTGGAGGGATGTTGTTAGCTTTATTATTGATTGGATATACATGGTACACTGTGTGTCTACCAAACTTCTTAATGGACAGTTGCAATAATTCCCCTCCTCAAGGGTAGCATATATCTAATATTTATATGAAATAACCAAGCCATTTATCTGGAAGTGTATTTTTGAGGGGTTGGGTTGTGGGGGTAGGGCTTCGTAATTTGCAGCTATTTAAAGCCTTGGTTTTGGTAATGAATTATTTTGTCATCTCGACTGTGATGAGATTCATCTTTAATAACCGTAACAATTATTTTATTAAAAAGAGAAGCCATGCATTATGGCTATCTCGCTAAGGTCTCAAGCTGGAAGGAATTCTCATTAAGAGCATTATATTACCCCGGTGTGCTTTCAGTTGGATGTCCCGCTGAAATTACATTAGGTGTCAACAATGTTTGTGCCAGAAGTAAGCAGTCATATTTACAGAGGCAGGCTTTTTCATTTGCTTCTTGACACTGGCAGATGTATTAAAAAAAGATACTAATGCTCCGTATCTGATTAAGTCACTTGGAGAGAAACTCCTCTAAAGTGTTGACTTTTTTTTAATATGAGGCAAGCACCGCTCTGTCATCAACACACACATAAATCTTTATTCAGCGATGAGAAAGTTTTGATTGCTTGAGATTATACGGTGATTTATGCAGTTGGAACAAAGGACTCTTATCGCCCTCTCATCCCCCAACATTTAGATCCTTCACAAACTGTAAGCATCAGGTTGTTTGTGTCATGATTGATTTATCTGTGTCTTTTCATCTACATCCTGTGTTTCTTCTGATGGCTAGCGTGGTGTGCAACATTGTGTTTTCTTAATGGTTTTCGTGCCCAGGGTTGCCGCTAATGACATGGTTGTAATTGTTTGTCAGTGTGATAATGTGCGATTTCCTATTTCCATGTGATGTTGGACATTTGATGAAGGAGGGATCTTGTCAGGAAGACAAAGTGCCGTCATTTGTCACCAGCTAAATGAGCTTCTCTCCAGACGTCCTCTCTGGTTTTTCAGCGGCAATATTATTCTCACAGATCCCACTTTTTTGGGTTAATGCCATGATTTCCACATTACTCTGTGTGTTGTGTAAAAGCCCACGAAATCTTCATGACCACATGTGAATCACAGCAGCAGACATTAGGACGGTTTGCCAGAAACTGGGACACCAAGATTAGAATCAGGCAAAAAACTTTCATGGAGTTACTGTGCTGACTTACAGAAATCTGTTAAGTGCATTTCACATAAAGGCAGAAGTGAAATTACAGAGTGTGGTAATTGTTTATTCTTAGTGTGTGGCAGGAGTCATCACTTCCTTAAACATTTTTTAACAGAACAACTATTTCATCATCTCCACAGGAAAGACTTCATCTCACTTTATACATGTAGTCATACTTTCCCATTTCATCTCATACCCACTGGTCAAAAACTTGTTTCAGCCAGTTTATAAACGGGTTGTTGACCAGTGAGAATTTGTGTAGCTGGTATTCACTCCCGTGTCAAATGACTCTGAAATGTACACATGTTTTTATCAGCTTTTGGGGTCAGATCAACAAATTAGGGAAACGCAATCACAGGTAAACACGCTAGTTTCTCCTTCATCTGCTTCATTTTTGGCTTAATTTCCGGTGTGACACTTTGATGTGCATTCATTTTCTGGTCGTAATTACTGTATAGCTGGTGGGTGAGCAAATGATATTTAGTAATGAAATTGGTCCAATACTGGCCAAAAATCCTATATGCTTCACTATGCACAGACTGTAAAAAAACATGTTAGCTGAGTCTTCTTCTTCTGTGGGCTTCTAATTTCTTCTTTATGGGGAAAGAATATTTGAATGATATCTTTGAAATGACGAGGTGGTAAAAGCATGAACAGCAACACAAATGTGTTAACACCTTTGTAGTTTAAAAGGTGAAAAATAACTATCGAAGATGAACCGAACCTTGCCAACACAGTGCTTCATATGTTTTGGTTTCATTAATTAGATCAATTAATGATCGAATGAAAGAGAGATAAAACTAACAGATAAAAAATATTAACCACTGTTCTTATGTTATCACTGGGCACTCACTCCATTGTGTTGCTTTTGTTTCCCCAGACTTGTCATATTTCAGAACAACCACTAGCAGTGGGAATAGTGTTCACTGCCTTTTTTCTGTGGGTTCACCTGGGTGAAATCCCAGTTATAGCTTCTACTTTTAGTACTTTTAGTGTGAAAGAAGCTTTGCTGTTCCGTTGGCTAATAGCCAAGGATATATTTTGTCCTTTAATATGAAGTTATGATGTAGGTAATTGCTGCATTTCAAGGACAGGAGTGTGGGACTGCCCTCATAGTTTCCAAAGACATTGATACCCCCCCCCCCCACACACACACACACACACACCCCAACAGGCTGCTTCTGATTAGACAAAGTCCATATTGTGGGGTTTTGTGGAAGATCCTTCCTAGATTATGATCTAATGATCTAAACGAGCCAAACAAAGGAGAGGTGTAGTTCGTGGATCTCCTGAGGTTGTCAATCGGCCCTCTGTTGATTATATCGATTCATGTCTTCATTGGTCGTGCTTCATCTGTTGTAGAACACATGGGTGGTGTAATCGGCTAAATGTAGCCTTTGCTTTCTTATGATTACCTGGGTGCTTAACACTGATATATTTTTTTATCCCTTCAAGGACAAATGGTGTTGGAGAAGGCAGATCTTGTGTGAAGTCCCTGAGCTCTCACCAAAGAGCAGATCTCTTTCCGGCACCAGCTGTTCTCTCAGATACACCAGGCCGTGCTGAAATTCTCTTAATATAATTCTGAAGGCTCGGGAGAATAGTGCAAAACAAGCGTGCCAGTGAGGAGAACGTTGAATTTTTCATCAGTGGGCCTCAACTCGCCGAGTTAGTGGGCAGCGCTCTCATTCATGAGCAGATGTTCAGTGCAGTTACTCTCTGCAGTTAATGTGAACTTACTGGCCTCTCTGCCGTTGGCTGCAAGGACGTTGGCAGCGACCTGGCATCTGAGAATTACTCCCAGTAAAAGGCGTGGGCCTGGAAAGCATAGCCCCGGCCTTTTTTAGCCACTCCTCAGCCCAGGAGCTGGTTCCTGGTCAGGGGAAGGCTCTGACAGCCAATCCGTCTTCTGTACGACAGTGATGAAACACTTGCCACTGTTTGCTCAGGGAATAGCAGTAAAATTGTTGCAGATAATTTTTACCTTCAGAAGAGTTTTGCCTTCATTTCTAATGAATCTGCCCGTCTCAAGCACACAATTGTACATGTATTATCATATTACTGACACACTTCTCATGCAGTTACTGCAAGCAACTACATTTTAAGTATTATGAATTTTTATCCATGTGTTCCAATACTTTTGCTCACCTAAATATTTGATATATTATTGTTCCATTACAAACGAGGCTATCTTCTATAAAGTTGTTCTCTTGTCTCATATTTATCTATTGATGGAGGGGGACTATATATGCAACCATACTTGACCAATATAGCTGATTCTTGTTCTCATTCTAATGTCTGAAATGAATGCATACTGCATACGAAGCAGCTGTTTGTATAAAACGCGTGTAAGCCGAAGAATTATCCCTGTACCCTGGAAAAAAGACATTCCAGAAACAAGGCACCTTTGAGGGGGTAACAGTTTGCCGTTGGTAGGTAGATGAAAGCAGCTGGTGCTGTGGTCAGTCTGGTGGGCTGCATCATCTCCCACAGCCTAGTCCTTCAGACATCTGCATGCCCAAGCTGCTCAGCCTGGGTTTGATGTGGCCACACAGATCTGTAATGGTTTCCTTCTATCCAAGCAAAAAAGAAAAAAGAAGTTAAATCCATTTAAAGTGCCATTAATATGTACAGTACGTGACATCAAGTTTAGTAGGTGCCGTGCCAATTGTGCAGGGTGTGTGCCTGTGTGAAAGTCATCACTGTAAAGTTGTGCAAATGACAAGCTCTTGTTTCCTTTGCATGTCTCATTTTCACTTTATAATTGGTCGTTTTCAGGTTGGCTTTACGAGAGTAAAACTAATTAGTGTTTCTAAATTCAGCGAGAGAGAAAAAAAGAGTCAGTCGGGTTGATTGTTCTGGTTTCCTCTCTTGTGTCAGGCGCCCAACAATAAAAAAAAAGACTAATAATTTTCAAATTGCTCATATTTTTAAACCCCTGAATGTCACTCCTGGTCTCTTGGCATTTTGTTTGGCAAGATCAGGGAACAGCGGTTGCCCTCTCGCCTGTGTGTGCTGTCTTTGTGATTCGTGGGAAGTTTGGAACCCGGGGCTTGTGGAAAAAAAAAACAACAATGCGTTGTGTTTTAGGTGGGGTTGTTTCTGCTTTGATTGGGAACGTCCTGCTGACAGGAGCAGCCCCGCAAGTTTACAGTAGCTGTGACATTGCTGTTACCTTTATTCAAAGTGCTCCAGCTGCAGCGAGCCCTCAGGAAGCCCAGCGCAGGCCCACATGGGCGGCCGGCGGCCCACAGAGAGGAGAATGAGCACTGTTTGAGTTGGCAGACGCTCTCCTCTCAGGGAACTTTTGCTGCCTCGGCAGAAAGGCCAGTGGCGGCGGCTCTGGTCGGGCGGCAGTGATTCTCCGGGCAGGATGGGCTTTTTCCACCTCTCCTCCCTTTCAGGAAACACATTTTGCCATTTCTTCCCTCTGTGTGTGTAAACGGAGGGAAGGAGTTAAGGCAAAGGGGCCATGGGGCAGTGGGACTGAATCACTCTGTACGTTTCCATGCACAGTTAAGTTGAGATACGGTTGGAGCTCGCCTCCGCCGTTTAAGTGGACTACTGTCTTTATCCCAGGATACAAAGAGATGTGGGGAATTGATTTATAGGAAGAAGTGGGTCTGGCAATCTTCCACAGTAGGTGGCGATATGATCAGCTTCTTAGAAGTAGACGTTTTTTGGCGGTTAACTTGTTACATCACACACCAAAACCCCTTTATCTGCTAATTGGTATCATGTTCAACACTATTCTGTGTCCTACTACGTCCATGAACCATAGAATATCAAATTCTTTGAACTGGCAGAGAATAAACTTGGTGTTGCCTTATACCAGCTTTGACTTTTGCCATGTTTTCCTCACTGATGACTTGTACTTTTCTGGTCAAAGTCCAAGGGCAGGAACTGTCAAGCATGCGTAGAGCGCCAAGCCCAATTTGGTCCACTCAAACATATACTGTACATGCAATAGTAATTCAACTCCCATCCATATTTTCAGTCAGGCAAACATTTAAATGCATTTTAAAAGTCCAGTTTATCAGGCTAACACAATTACTAGATTTGTTTCTCACATGCTCAGCTGTGAGTGCTAGCATATTGTGATCTGAAATGAGCACAGTATTAACCCGAGCGAGCAGTTTTTTGAAAACGCTTCATTTAGCGTTGTAATGCTCAGCCTATTTTTATTTTTTTCCATCAACACTTTAGGGATTCAGGCTTCAGATGCCAGTAATTAAAATACACTTGATATAAGGTTAAGGAAGGAGCAGTGTTTCAATGCAATTAGAGAAGTGCTCAAATGAATTTGACCTCAGTTACTGTTTTTTTTTTTTTTTAATCTGTCGTGATTTGTTTAATCTAGGGATTTCTGTTTGAGGTGCTAAATATGTAGGTGTTTGGAGTGGTTGTGTGTGTGTGTGCGTGCGTGTGTGTGTGTGTGAGGAGGAAATAATTTGGAACTCGACAAACCAACACAAAGAGAATCTGAGGTGACAAAGGTGATTGTGGGGAAAAAGTTGCATGTATTTGCTTTTTGTTCGTCACCTTTGAGTTTCAAATAATTTCCACTGTTTTTGTTTTTTTCTCTCTTCTTATCTATCCCCCCCCCCCCCCCCCCACCCCCACCCCACTTTCCTTCCTCCCACCTCTCCTTTCCTTCTCTCCTCCCCTCCTGTCTGCAGCCTGCTGCTCCAGCCAGGAGACTCCAGTGGTGACATCCTGTGGAGCCAGAGATCAAAGTGAGTAGTTCTTGTGTGTGTCGGTACACAGCAGTATGTCTGGGTTATAGCACAGGCAAAGCACTTATTACCTTTGCATCAAGCTCATCATTATTCTCTGAACTTTGGGACACAACACTCTTTTTTTTCAGAAGGAGGCTGTTAATAGTTCTGAGTTTGAATGCCACAAAACGGTTTTGCATAGCCACTGATCCTCGCATTTCCTGATGCAGTTGCATGTGTGTGTGTCACATTTTGAATGATGTTGACCCTGACAACACTAACGCAGCTGCGACGAAGCAGGTCCTCCCGCTGCTGAACGTCGACAGTGAACTTGAAGAGTAAAGAGAAATTGCAGATAGTGTGCTCGATCATGGCGGCATCCCCCTGACTATCCTAGAAGTCATTACTCCTTGTGTGGTGTATAAACATGTCAAAAACAAACAATGACCCTGGGCAGCCTCCACACTGCAAAACAATTTCAAAAGCCCGCAGTGTAGTGTAAACACAAAACATGTCTAACCTTCACGCAGGAAGACTTCACCTTAAACCCGGTGTTTGTTTTCCAGTCCCTGTCGACCTTGGTCCGATATAGTTTGCATCTCCTCGGTTTTTTTCAGGTCAGTGTTGCTCAGGTTCAGCGCTGACGTTTAGGCCCAGGCTTACAGTGAATCTCTGTAATGCTGTCCTTCTGCTGCAGTTATTTAAAAAATATTAAAGTCACCTACTGATTGTGATGATTTTGAAGAATCAAAGGAGAAACCGCTCAGGGAAATCATTCAAGTGACTCTGTAAACCGCTCAAATGTTGTTAGACAGTTTGTAAACGGCTCACGTTCTGCGCCAGAACTTCCATAAAGAAAATCAGCAATTTCACACCACGACACATGAGAGCTGTTGATCAGCTTCTGCCTCTATCAATAAGTTGAAATGTGTTATTTTGTGACTTTGGTGTTTGGAATCCTTTGTTCAGCCTTACCAAATGATGCAGCTCTAGACCAGCAGCAAAATGCAGATTTTCTTGATTCTCTCTGGCCTTTGTTGCAGGAAAGTGAGCGGTTTCCAACCTTGAGTTTCCAGCCAGAAAAGGCTGTCTAATAGCAAGATTAAGCCGCAAACATAGTCCTAAGATATCAGAGAGCAGTGGTTCTCAAACTTTTTTATGCCAAGTCCCACCTGAGAAAATGTTGAGCTCTTGCAGTAACACCATTATCACCGTTAAAATACAGTGGTGTAAATAGGCCGAGCAAAAGTCAGCTATGGAGGCAGATTTAATAAATAAGATAATTTGCTCTCTCCTCATCCTCATCTTCCTCACATATACTTCAGACACTGGTATAGTGATTTTTTTGTCATTATTTATTTCATATTCTATGCACTCTGGTCAAAAGTCCTCAGCCCCACTCCGATCACATACCCTGGTATATACAGTAGAACAGTATTTCTGTTTTTCCATCAAGTACCACCAGAGGAAGCTTGCGTACCGCTGGTGTAACATGTACCGCAGTTTGAGAATCATAGTCATAGATTAAAGCAGACCTGACATTTAAAAAAAAAACCTGAACTGTCACTTTCAGCTCATTATCAAAGCACTGATTGGAAGTCTTAGTAATATGTGTATTACTAATTATTACGTGTGTTACTGAGACTAAACGGGTTTCTCAGGTCGGCTTTGTAAAATAAATTAAAAAAACAACAACACTTTGCTGGGGCGTAGATTTCCTGTACAGGGACTGTACGCAGCATCCGTGATGAATATTCATGCTCTTGTTCCTGGGCCTCTGCGCTGCTCTCTCACACTGAGCGCGGGGTTGACCGTAGGGTGATGTGAACCCGTATTTTTAATAAAGCCCAGCTGCTGAATGATCAAATAGTGTCTCTCATTAAGGCCTGTAAGAGTGTACACCCGTGTGAAGCTCTCTGTGGAACGCTAACAACCTGTGATACATTTCCAGAGGAATTTGTTGTGCAGGTCTCAGCGCAGGCAGGGGAGTTGAGTGTTTGGGGAAGGAGGGAGGGGCAGCGTTCATGTGGCAAGCCCAACATGTTGTTCACATCCGTGTCAGATTGAGGCTAATGAAGGCCAGGCTGATCCTTTGGATGCGAGCCTTAAGTAAATGATCCCTCTTTGAATATATTAGAGCTCCGTGGCAGCGTTGTGCCTCCCCGCCGTGCCAGAGATCCTGCGTGTTGTCTTGCGGTCTGACGAGGCAGCTCATGATGGCAGTCACGGTGTTCGATCACTTTGCATACCATCGAGCGCGATGTCGGTTACTCTGTCGACATTATTGTTTCTCTGACTTGGTGGTGAGCACTGACATGCAGCGGCACACACGCAGGCACGCACATGCTAATTGTTTCCGCATTAGTGTTTTTGGAAAACTCTTTGTTAGCAAATGGAAAGTGTGAGTGTTTTGTTATTTGATAATGTAAATGAGCCGCCTCAGATATTTTCCCCACCTTCTGAAGTGGGATTGTATTTACATGTAGTGCTGGGGTTTGACACAACAACACACACCTTCCTTTATAGTTGTCTTGATTTCTTTTTTTAATTTTTGGGTACCTAATGTGTAAATTTAGGGTGTTTTATACATATGTTAATAAACATATATCACTTCATATGTAGATATAAAAAAAAAGATTTCATGTACCTAGTGACAATAGATGGGTAGGAAATGATGCGTGGGAAATGAAAGGGAAAGGAAACATTACAACAACAAAATCAAAGTTCAAAAAGGTTAGATATTCTACTCCATAAAGATGGTTACATATGAATAAAATAGCATTTGACACATTTATAAAAAAGAAAAGGGAGAAAGAGGCATCCTCAAAATTATGTACATAACATTTATTGGAATATTTTGATTCAAAAGTAAAGCATGTTGAACAGTAACCACAACAGAACACACACACACACACAAAAATACAAAAAGTGAGATGAAAGCAAATAAATCTCACAGACTGAACTTTTCCACTGCGATTTATAGCCACACTGGCACTTTAACTGTAAATGTATCCTCAACGTGTAATTACGAGGCACTTTTGAATATTGATTGGAACGACAAGGACACAAAAATGAAGCACAGACCTCGTAGGCTACTGTAACACCCCATTAATAAATACCTTTCTGGCTCTTTAGTGCTGGGCTGGCCTTCCACTGAGTGAAACAATGTCGTTTGATTCTTGCTGATAAAGCATGTGTACTTCATAGACGGCTGGATCGGATAGATCCAATTAGCCATGGTCATCGCTCATATGTGATTAAGCTGACAGTGGGAGTCCTGCATAGAATATCTTTGATTTTGGCAGTTTTGTGAAACGCTCGTGCAAAGCACTTTTAAAAGCCCATAAAGAGCACATGGTGAGGAATGAACCCTTGATGGAGATTTGATTTAGAGCTGCAGCAAATTATCTCAATTAGATATGGGAGGGAAATAATTGATTTTCAGGAGACGGTGTACAATGATGGGGAATTCTTAGAGGATGATAAAGTGACCAAGATCCATACCTTTTTCCTTTTATATTATACACAATCAACACTGCCATTACTTCCTGACTTTTACTGAAGATTTCATGCAGGCTTCATTAGCAGATAATGCATCTTTTAGTCCAGAGCACTCACAGTCAGCCGCCTACACTTTCCGGCAGAGGATGAGGATTGATGACTTGTGACAGCCGTTGCACAGGTGCACGTAGCATCTTGCAGCCATCTAGGCCTCCTGACCTTCCACGCAACACGCATGCTGGCCTGTTTGTGAGCACGAGCCGTGTAAACACGGACACAGAGATGAGAGGCACATTTGCCCCGGTCGTGCTCAGCAAGCAGACACAACATGACACGTAACAGATGTGTCACACGGGCTGAATCAAAACAACCATCCGTTGTATGGAGATGTGCACACCATCAGACGTGGTTGCTGTGATGAGGCGCGGCGAGCGCTGCTGGCAGATGAGACAAGGCAGCGCCTCTGCTGCTCCCAGCTTCCTGTCTGAGAGAGGACAGGCCTGTTATAGGCTGTTTTGACTCCCTCAGTCACTCTGTCATCTGGGGGTGCTTGCTGCGGCTCTGATCACATGTACATGTTGCATTCAAAGAGTGTCAAATCAGCTCTGTGACAGGTAGGCTTCCAGTGAGACAACAGCCAAAGGGGGGGTGTCCTTTTCAATATGGTGAGTGTGAGGACACATGCATGGTTTGTGAAGACAAAATAACATCATATGACATCGTTTTGAATGCTCTTTTTTTCTTCGGCAATGCAGTGTTTTCAGTTCTACACAGAGGCCTGCACAGAGAGACAGATCAAAGTGCATCCATGACATCCATGACTCCATCCAAGCTGATTGTTGTGTTTGGATGGTTAAAGGCATAGATCAGGTTTTGATGAAGTGCTACAGGCTGTACGAGGTATTGACACATTGTCAGCACTTAACCGCCAACAGAACACCACCAACTCTGAGGACCACCCAGGAACCTGCACTCTAGGAGGAGCAGATAAAATCGAACCTGTATTGCCGCAGAGGGCCTTGGCCCATGGGGCACCAGCTTGATGAACTGAGCTGTCTGGCACCCTACACATCCTTTTCTGTCTGGAAACCAAAGTTCATCAACTTCTCTCTCCCTCTTTCTGTTGAACCAAAGTCTACAGAGAAAATGAAAGTTTTTAGCTCTTAGGAACTCAGGAAGTAGCTGCATTGTTTGGTAAGTTTGTGTTACTTACATACATCCAAATAAAGGGGTAGGAGGAGGGGGCTAGTGAAGGAGAGGTTGGTGAAAAGAAGAACTGAAAGGAGAGATGAAGCTAGAGGAGAGATGAACAATTGTGAAACAAGTGCATTTTGAGAATCAACAACAGATGACGGATCGCCGGTGCTGTCAGTGCTGTCAATACCTCACACAACCACAATTCCACAAAACCTGAACTATCCCTTTAAAGCAGGCATTAACTTCACGCAGGGAACCCGTTATTGATATTTTCAGCAGCTTAATCTGCTTCTTGCCACTGCCCCATAAGCAAACATAGTGGCTGCGTGTTGAGCTGAGGGGAAGGAGGGAGGGAGGGGTTGGAATCCATCATCAGAACAAGTGAATAAATGAAGGTGCAGCAACAGCTGCTTGACTGATCATGTACTACAGACTGTCACCCCACATCTGTTTACCGCTCTGACAGCCACACGAGTGTTTATATTCGCGGGTGTAATTGAGCTATTTTCCTGAGGGCAGCTGTAACCCACAGTAAGTTACATCCCAACTTTCCATTAAAGCGCGGGGGGGAAGTTTCACATGATCGTAATCATGCCCAGCAACGCTGCTATGTAAATATGGCTTATCAGCTTTGCCAATTTGGTTAAGTGGCATGTACGTGGGTGATTCACACATCGAGCTCCGTGGTTGTGACGCAGGCCACATACGGAGGTCATTTATTAGGACGAGTAAGTTAGGATGTTACAAGTGTGTGTGTGTGTGTGTGTGTGTGTGCGCAGCAAGAAACAAATTTAAAACAAATGTTGTCCTCGCCCTGATATATAGGCAAACTGTAAGTGTATGGAAATTGACATGGGAATATCTCTGAAACGCACCATTCAAATATTCAAATGTGAACACCAAACAATATAATGTTGGCTTTTACTATTTGCATACAACACTGTTTGCTGCTGTGAGCCGGAGATTACATTACATGTCATGTCATACAAGGGAATTGAGTACAACCTGTCAGGGGGTGGAGTTGAACTTGCGACCATGAAGTCTTTGGCACACTGGGTACCGGTCTTAACCACTGAGCCACTCCACCCCAGATGATACAAGGAAGTGAGAGAGAGAGAGGGAGAGAGAGGACTTTAAGTGACACAAAAAAATGACTTCTTATAGCGGCTATAACTTTGTGTGTTTGGTCTTAAAAAAACCCAAATCTAACTCGCTGCTTTATGTGTCATTGTTTTATTTATTGGTTTACCCTTTTAATGTATTTGTTTCACACACATAAATGCAAGAAAATGGAGTGAGAGAAGTTCATTTAGAGATTAAAATATGAGACATTTTTCAGTATTGTACATCATATAAAAAGTAGACGCCACAGCATTTCCTAGTTTCCAAAGAATCTATTAAATGCATGTTTTTATTCCACAAGATCACTCCATGACGCATTATTTCATTCCCTTATCACGAGCAACTTCTTCTTTGACTATACAAAAAGGTTGATAGGTCAGGAGTGTAAAGATATTTTGATTATTTTGTAAATAATCAAGACTATGTCCCCTTAATTGCAGATGTGAGGTTGCACCTGATATTGTTTTCATGTCGTGCATTGTCTCCTTCCACCAAAATACAGAATATCTGTAATAGTTTTGAAGCAAACAAATTTCACCACTTTAACTTTCATCTAACCTTTTTTTTTTTTTTTTTTTTTTTCATGTGCATATTTTGCACAAGAAGTGTTGATCATGCAAGGAGCTCAGAATTTGGCCACTTTTGAAAAGGTGCTGCACCTTGTGGCTTTTTTGGCACAGACAAGCTTCCACTGCAAAAATGGAACGTTTTTCAACACTGAGCAAAACAACATTTTCTCTTTTTTTCCACCCTTAAAGGAGAAAAAAAAGACCATTTGTTGGAGGAGAAACAGCTTATTTACTGAAGTGAATATATATTGAACTAATCTAGAATATGCCACACGTATGGCATATAATAATCTTTTTTACATTTTATTTGTCTTCATAGTAAGTGCTCCAAGCTGAGCTTAAGTTGTGATATCTTTAAACAGCCTGTGTGCAATATGCTGACTGGCACCCTTAGGCGTAGAAAAAACACAACCACAACAGAAATCTTTATCAGCCTTTCTTTAATTTATTTTCATAAGTAATGTGATGTTCATTAAAATCCATGGCAACGGTTATTTTGGATTTATTAAATTAATGATTTCACTTCACTTCATTTTTTACACTTAAAGACCCCGGTATACTTCCGTGCACATGCTGCGCAGGCCAAAATGTGCGTCACATTGCGCAGACCCTGGTATACTCGTGCGTCAGGGTCCTGTAGTTTTCCACTTCAACATCGGGAGGCGGTACAAGTCTGGATGCAGGGAATTGGACGCATACCTACCGAAGAAGAAAAAGAAGAGAACCGTGCTCAACGACAGGTCCCTCGGACACGTCTGGTTTGAGCGGCTCACAGCTGAAAGGCCCTGGAGTCGGGGTGTCAGCCGGTTTGTGGGTTGCCAGGTCGAGGCTCGGATAACTATCCTTGGCGACTACTTCGTCTGTTGTCGAAATATTTTTTTCTGTTTGGAAGTACAGTTTGCACATGCACATCCATACGCTCTTTGCATGGTTCTAAAATCTGGGTTGCAAGCGCTGCCTGCGTGTCACACAATGGACAAACTTAACCATTTGAGTTCTGATGCTAACTGAAGGCCACATCGTTTCTCCAACACACCCTGAAGGGAAGGGTGAGGTGAGGGAGATTCAGCTGCAACATACAACTATATGTCTACCTTTTTTCTTTTCTTTTTTTTTAAATAAATATACACCTCATTACACTGATTGGTCAAGTCTTCATCCATCACTGTCTTCCTCCTCCTCTCTTTCAACTCATTGTCTTGCTGGGGGTCAAACAGGGAGGGGGTGTCAGTGGAGGAAGGACAGAGGGAACAGGGAACAGGCCCTGGTCACTGTCTGACATCAGCTGCTGTAATTATGTGAGAATTCAAAAATCTTAATTCTATATGCTGTGCAATAACAGGCCTCTCTAATGAATAATTTAAAGGAAAAAAAGGAAGGGAGGGGCTGTTACTTAACGCTATGTGTCTAAATTTAGCAGGTGTCACTGTCCACCTGCAGTGATTAATAGTTTATCAGTCCCCACTGTGCGGCAATGAAATATCTCTCTCCATCTGGCATAAAAGTGCATGTGGAAAATGGTCGGGTTTTCAGGCAGGCAGAGGGTAGACTCACCCCCCAAAAAAAGAAAAATGACAAAAGGAAATGGGCATCTCGATGGACTCGGGCAGGTAAAGCTGTGATCCATTAGAGGACATCATTTGAGGAATAAGTCTGAGCCTCTGCACACGTTTCACTCTTTTTTTTTTCAGTTTGATTGGATTGAATTGGATTGTGACGTGTAATATGTGGTTCTGGTAACACTTTACATGAATACAGTAACATTATAGTGATAGTATAGTAAGCATTCTGAAATAGTTACGTAACATTATGGTAATACCATCCTTTTTTCTTTTTAAATAGTAATAAATTATTAAAACTTGTGTGAGACATAAGGGAGGACGAATCCAAAATGTATTAGACTGTAATTATCAATTTTGAGTCACAGGACATTTTCAGGTGAAAGTATTACACGAGTAATCCTCTTTACCAAGCTATTACCTGACATCACGAAGGAAATAACTATAGTATTTCCTTATTAATACACTATTACCATTGTTATTTCAAAGGTGGAAATTGCATTAGAAATAAGCTGGTCTTACCATAATATTGCAAAATTATTACCATATATTACCATGCTGTTACTGTACTGTAATGTAAATGATTGTTGTTTTTTTAAAGTGTGCAGCAGCTAAAGTGAGTTCTAAGTGAGGTGTTCACTGCAACAGAGTTGACCAGCGAGCCGGAGATTTGGCTTCCCTGTCAAATTAAGATAAAGGCGTTTTTTTCCCCCTCTATTTAATCCCCGCAAAGCTCTAATGGTGAAACTTAGGATAACGTGAGGATTTGAATTGTGCAGCAGCTTCAGAGTCTGCATGTCGTCTTGATCTCCGACTGTACGAGTGGAGTGGAGACGGTCACTGGTTAGTCCGTGCTTTGAAAATCAGATTACAAACCAGTGTGAGGTGAAAACAGGACAGTTGGTATAATCTTCAGCCATTTTTCTAAAATGCGGGCATTGGGAAAATTCTGCATCAACATAGAGACAGCACATAATCGATGATAGCCAACTAACACAGCTGGAAAAAAGCATCTCATTTTGGAGTTTTGAACATCTTAATTTAAAGCTGCAGTTTGATGATTTATTTTTGTTGTTGTTGATGTTATTATTATTATTCCGTCTGTCTTTGCCCTTCCTGAACAGAAACTATGTTACATTATTGTATGCCGCAACTGTCAAGCAATACTATCAGACCTGACTGAGGGATTGTTCAAACCGCAGCAGTGCAGGGGCAACGATGGGCATCAGCAACCCTTTTTTCCTCCGAACAGTATAATTCACATCTTTTTGTTTGTTTGCTTTGTTGGCGCTTCTCTGTGTTTTCAGTCGTAACTTGCAGCCACCTTGCTTTATTAGCACATGTTGCTGTTGTCGTGCGTCTATTTTGACAGACAAGGAATCTCAACACTGCTGAGAGACTCTTGTGAAGCTGATGGAAACTTATTTGACAACAATTTTCATCTAACAGATGTTGGTTTATATTTAAAATTTTCACACAACAGCTTTAATGTGGAAAGCTGAGGATGCAGTGTGTTGTGATGCATGGGGGAATTAAATCGCATCAAGTGATTGACGTGATACTTGCAATCATATTGAATCCTGAGACCAGAGAATGTTCCCTAATTAGCTGTCCTTGCGACCGAGTTACATTAAATCTGAAGTTGCTCACAGTTTACCAGCAGCTTAGATTCTACTGTTGCTGTATTTACAGCTACTTTTTTTTTTTTACCTCCATGTTCCCACATTTACAGTTTTTTCTCCCACGACTGTGCTGAACAGTCTTTTTTATTGAATTATTAATGCCTATATTTAATTATTGAAGGAAGATAATTTCTGATCAGATTAATATTAAATCCTTGTGAAATATTAATGCCTCATTTTTTAAAAAGTAAAAGAAGAATTAACTTATGGAAGTATGAATATAATCATAAACAGAAATAGGGAGAAGTGGCATTGAGTCAAATATGCCAGATCTGCTCTAGTCCCTTTCAAATGCCATTTCCCTTGAGGTGTGTGAATATGAAATATTGCAGTGGTCAACATTGTTCTCTTTGTACACTGGGCTCATGTCATTGGTCAGTCCTGCCCCGGGGCTGGCGCTGGTGTCACAGGGGGGAGTTCACAAGCATTTGTCCGCAACTTTCCTTTGTCACCTTGACCACAGATGACCCTAAACTATGTCCAGGGGAAAAATTACAGATATTTTGGTGTTAATAATGAAATCACTCCTGCTGATTGGCAGAGCTCCACTGACGTTTCTGTGTCTCAACTCCTTGTCCCAGATCTCACTCTGATTTCTGGTGGCAGTGCTGGCTTTACCGTCTTTGACTTATCGTTTTCACAAACGGTGCAAAGTGACTTTCGTCTACTGTAGAGTGTCTATTAACAGGTAAAATCCAGTCCTTTGTTAGTTTTGATTAAAAAAAAAAAATCTTTAGATTAATGATATTCAGTAAATCTGTGGTATATCATTTGTCATTCTTTGGTGTGTTATTATGATCTTTCCATTGTATTCATAAAATATGGAAATCTGAAGAAAAGTAAACCCTAATTGTAACAAAATTGTAAGCACCTAGAAAATATGGCTACATTAATTATGTTTTAAATGCTAATGCCAGCGAGGAACATAATAACGACGACATGAAAGACCCCCTATTCAAAATCTGATAGCCAGGGAGAAGCAAATTATTTCAAATATTTGATATTTAAATTATTTTTCAAATGAACAGAGACATGAGTAGAGAGCAGAGGCGAGTAGTTTCCCCTGGTGATCCTCCAGGCTCCTTTGTTTCCTTGTGTCTCCAGCTCATTAATGTTCTAAGCATGTGAGGGAACCAGACCATACTCTATAACCCATAGCTGCGTGACACCTCGGGCCCAACATACACACACACACATACACACTCACAAAAATCCCTCAGCCTTTTAAAGTCCACTGGCTCTTTCAGGGAGAGATGGCCGCTGAGCCGTCCTGATTAAAATGACAATAGTCTAATTAACTCGACCTCAGTGTCAGCCACTAAAATGGCTCATGGCCCGCCAGTTCCTGTTTGAAAACGCTTTGTCTCCTCATCGTCCAAAAATATGACTTGTTTCCCAGTAAAATGCCTCAACCCCATTTGTCGAGATATGCTAATAGAAATTATTTATCCTAAACTAATTAAAAAATCTGGGCAAAGTTGTCGGTTCTTTCCCTTCCCTACTATAGAAATCCCGACTGTACAATCATCCGTCAATTTATCATTCGAGCAACTTTCTGCTACAATCATCCAACTGTATTTCTATTTGATGATCGTTTTTTTAGATGACGTACATCTGTGTCCAGATGAGCTTTACTGCTACGTATGAGAAGTCGTAGAAGTAGAGGCGATAGTGTATCAAAAGTAGAATTCCCAGAATATAAATTAAACTGAATACTGCACCTGCACTTTAACACACAGATGAGCACAAGATGTATGCAAGACCTTGAACTCTTGAGACTGAAAACACTGTAAAAAAAGAAGAGATTTCAAAATCTGTGGACACAAAATGTGCAGTGGAGTAAAGTACCATACTTAAGTGACCGCACATATCGAGATACATGTCTAAATTAAAGGCAGCGTTATCAGAGATTCTCGTTCATAGCTGATAGAAGTGAGTGCGGGTAACTGCATCATTATTTCCAAAGTGTTTCCCTGGAGTTTTCACACTAAGATGAAGAGAGCAGTGGTTTCAAACCTCTTCATTTTCTGGGCTATCTGGAGATAGAATAGATAGAATGTATGCATTTTTAAACAAAACTGAAAAGTGTGGATGTACCCTATGATATTTAGATTAATTACAAATCCAAACAGATGTTGTGGCATTTAATCTGATTTTATTTCAACTCATAGTTTTTTGGGTTTTTTTTCTCTTCAGTTGTGTGTGTGTGTGTGTGTGTGTGCTGGTCGTGTTGCGCGGTCAACAGGTCAAAGTGTCAATCAAGTCTGTTTTCCTCCACTGCAGCTGACCGTAAAGTGAGACTTTCCTTGTGACACCCATGATTCCTTTGGATTATTTGATGGATTCATCTAAAGTGCAGAAGAGGAAAAAAAAAGAACAACAACTAAAAGGAACCCTTTAATGAATGAAGAAGAGACTGGTTTTTGTTCTATTATCCTTCTGTTGGTGATTAAGGTCTGCAGGGAGATAATTACGCTTCAGTCTGGAGTTAATGAAACGAAAACTTCTCTTTT